>NC_143057.1:80910000-82160000 GCF_052426305.1 Pelodiscus sinensis | reverse complement strand
AGTGAAGAATCGGGGTCTTTTGATTGCTATTCGAGGCTCCTCTGAGGCCTGAGCACAGCTTCTTATAATTCTGGGTTCTTGCACATGTAAGTTCCCATTGGAGTCTGTAGGTATTGCTGTGTCATGCTGCAATCATTCATCCTTAAAAGGTGTTAATCTCAGTTTTCCACAGTTATCCTTTGATGGCTATTGTCAGTTTTTCCATCCCTGTCAATTGTGTCTCACTCTTGGGGGTGTCTGCCTGTCTCCAGGGGTTTGTCAATTCTGCTAGTTTAATTCAGCCTTTGTTACAGTGGGTTTTTCCTGCTTATTTTCAAGGTTTCCACTTCTTGACCAATTGGGCTTCTGTGATGACTTTGACACAGTCTCCATTCATACCAAACAATTTACAGAGCATTCCAGATAAGGATTACATAGTTACTAGAAGACACAACTTAGTTTACAATGCAGACATTGTTGTCTACTCATGAGAAACAAGGTGAAATAGAAGCATACAGATCTCATAAGGAAATCATTATACATTTATATACCTATACTAAAATGATACATTTTTGCTACATGGGTCTATACAGGATTAATATAACAGTTTTTTAAACTTTGTGGTGCATTGCAAGAAATATATTGATGGACTTCAGGGAATTTTTTGTAAGTTTCTAATGAGGATATAAAGGTTTTACGATAAGGTAGTCATGTAACTGCTAAAAAAACTTAGTGGTTACATTGTTACACATGCTGCAGGCTCTGCAGTATAAACACAGTTGTGTTTGGAATGGGCAACAGAAATGGCTGTGCCGCCTGAAAGGCTAGAGACCTTCTGTTCATGTGCCAGATGGGGTGTCCTGCTGTCACCTTCCCCTTTTGACTATCTGCCCCAGGCCTACCATTTAATTCTGTGGTGTCCAACCAGTTCTGAAGCAGTGTCTACTGTTCTAGTGAACTAGCCTCACTCAGCCAGCCAAATAGCCACATCGTTCAAACCAACTAGCCACATGTGGCTAGTAGCTAGCATGTTGGACACTATGGATTTAGTTTGACGGGTTGGTACTTAGAGGGGATATGGAGTTCTGTTCTGCTATCAACACTCTCTTCTTCCCTCCAACTTAAAAAGTCTTGCTCACTTACTGGTCCCCTCATACCAGCCTAGAGCACTGTCACCAGTTAGTGGAGACCTGTACATCTCAAGAGCTATAAGGGACACATTTTCCCACTGACTAGCAGTATAAGATCTTGTATTGCTTACAGGTCTGAGGGAACACCTTGGTAACATTTTGGTATTGTGTTACTGGCACAAAGTTCTAGAATTAACATATGGACAATGAGACTTGAGGCCTGAGCTATAAATGACTGAAAAAATAGCATGCACACCCTGTATTTTAAATTTCAAGCTGTTTAATCAGTTTATGGAATTAAATGTGGCCCAACAGATTTCATACACAGTCAGGATCAGTCCTGAGGCTGTAGCTGATGTCAGTGTGTGGATGCTGGTGCTTTGAGCTTGCCTACCTACAGAAATAATTTGTAATTACTGTATTAAAATGCAATTATGATTTAATGATGTTAAAATATTATTTGGTTTCTCTCTGTGTTGAAATTCACTCTCAAATTTAATTTACTACTTATGTTAGTAAGTGACAAATAGACCTGGTTTGAGCCAGGCAGAATAGAATATGTTGGCTGAGAACATCAGAATTATTGTTTTGAGCCAATCTAGGTTTCCAGGATTTCTCTGTTTGTCAGAGGCTGGAAATGGATAACAGGAGAGGGATCACTTCATGATTGCCTGTTTTGTTCCCTTCCTCTGGGGCATCTGGCATTGGTCACTGTCAGAAGACAGGACAGTGGACTAGATGGACCTTTGGTCTGACCCACTATAGCTGTTATTATGTAGGTGAAAAAATAAATGTGCTTCACTTACTTTTCTTGGCTATACTTTGAACATGCACTTACAATAGGATCACATTATCGGTACAATGTTGAATTCCTTACAGTCAGCAGATGCTAGCTTTATTCCCATTGAACTGGGCTTGGTTTCAGTGGTATCTTGGATTATTTGGTGGGAAACTTGTTTGTAACTGGAATGCAGAATACAGCACTGTAACTTTAAGAAAATGTAAATTTAATACCCATCAAAAGAATGGGAGGGAGTTGTTGAAGGCTGAAGTCCTGTACTAAACAGATGTGAAAAGATAAGTGATACAGTTTTCTCAACTGTTACTTGGAAGGTTAATTAAATCTCCCTGCCAATTCAATCCTTTGATGAGATTACAATAAGGATATCAAATGTGGTGGTCATGGTATTTGATATAGTCACTTCTTCTTTGGAAAGGGCGTAACACATTTTGATTAGCTCATCATTATTATATTTTATAATAATATTGTACACTAATATTGTATTGCAATACTCAGAGGTGTGCTAGACATATCATAGTATGAATAAAAAGATACAGTACCTTTCCTGAAGGTTTAACAGTTTAATTTAGACATAATACATGCGGGAACCAGAGAGGAAATTATAATTAAAGAATTATGTGGCTAAATAGTGAATTATGGGTACACTAGTTAGAGGACTTTTCAAAATATAAATAAAACCTACAGGGTTTACAGAAGTTTGATTTTTGTTTTGATTACTCTTTTTGTATGCCCAGGCAGAAACGGACCTTCAGGAGGATTAAAATGAGGAGAAATGTTTCTCTCCATAATTTTGACTTGAATATAGCAATGGATTTATAGTTACTGTAGTAATGAGAATCTATTCTACAGTGTATTAAACAACTAAAATATAATTTTAATTAACCAATCTTAACTTTATCACATGCTAATTATACAGTAGATATTGCAAGTTGCCAGTTCAAATCCAGTCGAGCTTCATAGTGGTAGAAAACTATAATGTGATTGTTACTGGTGGGTTAATCCAATTTCAAAGGACAGTAAATGAATTGTAACTGTAGTTGTAACTAAAATTCATATACAAGTTTGACACTATGAATTTTGGGCTTGAATAAAGATACTAACTGGTTAACTCACTACAAAGGCAATTTCCCCTGCCTTTGAAATTCACATTTACACATCAAAAGCTATGAATGGGACACATTCAGCCCGACTCGATTAGTTTAATACCGGTCCTACAATTGATGGGCAACTGCTTTTGCTGTTATGTTATACTCTGGATTCTGTAACTTCCATTCCACGTCATCTGATTAAGTTGATTTTATCCACATAGTTCATCATATATTATATTGGTTAGTTTCTAAGGTGCCACAGGACTACTCATTTTTAGTTACCGACTTATATAGCTACCTCTCTGAGAGTTTATAAATTGCTGAGTCATAGCATATTTTAAAAGCATAGGAACTGAATGAAAGGAAAGGATAAATCCTTGGTTTCTTTTCTGACACGTGTAAAATCATAGAGTACGCTGTGGGCTCCTGGATTTCCAAATTCATGGGTAACAGGGTTATTCTTCAAATTAGTTTTCTTTGGCAAAGACATATAAAATGCTATAATAAATGAAGCTGAATCCCAATTGCTTTTAGGAACCAGGTATTTTGGTACCAGTCATTTGTAGATGATTTGGAGTGTCCCTCTTTTTAAACAAGTATAGTTAGCTTTTTTTTGGATGTGAAGGTGGAAAGAATTACATGAAAGTGTATTTGAGCCTGCAGCATTGACTGTTAATTTTTTGCAGGGATTTTTGAGAGAGAAAATGTCAGAATTTTCCACGCTGGAAATAGTTTTTGAAACAATTGGTGTTGTATAATCTTCTGAGGAGCTTTCTAGGCAACATCACCCATTTAAGTTTCTTGAACTTTGATGAACATTCAGATCTTGGTGGGGAAATGCAGATTAGCAAAATGCTTTCTGTGCATTAGAATTGGATGCTCCTTGCTTAGTCACATAATAAAGGCAAATATGACAAAGAAGAGACCTTGATTAATGTTTTGTACTGATGACATTTGTGTTTCTTTTCCAGTGTTGGTTATTCTTAGAATCTGAAATCAAGCTGGGCAGCCTATTGTTAGGATATGTTCCTTTTGCTCTTTGATTTAAAATGTTTTTAATCATGGGATTTTTTAAAAGGAACAATATAAATATGGATAGTTACTGAAACATTTTATTATGAAGTTTTAATACATACTTTAGGAAAGTGGATGTATTTTAGCATTTTTGTAAATCTTCAAGAGAAGCCTAAAATAATTAGTTAGAAAATCAACAAGTCCATTTTCATCACACTTAATGGATTTTTAAATCTGTAGCAGCTTATCAAAGGGAATGCAAATTAGAACAGTAATTGAGTCACCAGCTGTCCCGTTTTCAGTCCAGATATTTCTGTTAAAAATATGGCAAAACAAATGTTAGGTAACTTTTTTTCCCCAACACATGGAAAACAGCCTATGCCAGATTCTCCTCAAGTAGTTTGCTGTAAACTATAAATTCTCAGTTCAAGGCATTCTGGTCAGTCAATACTTGTGGGTATGTCCTTTCTCTGTGTAGGATGGAGACAGATTAAGCTGTTAACTAGCACTGAGGCCTCGTTATTACATAATACCAACAGTTAGGAAGACAGAATGTGCTGTTTCAGTAGTTGGGAGTGTTACATAACTGAAGTTGTGTGTAACTTTTGTGGCTCCAACATTCATTAGTACTTCTCTTCCTCCTTTCTTGTCTACTCCCAATCCCTTCCCTGTTTTAACTCATTAAAATAATGCATAAAACTGTTGAGGGGGAATGGCTGCTTTCCCACCTTCCCTGCCACATCAGGAATGCTTTCTCTCCAGTACTTCAGAGATGGCCGCTAAAGTAGCCATGACTCACTAGTTGGGCTTACATTGAAGGTGACACTCTCAGTAGTTTACCTTGGAAGGCATGCACAGCTTGTCTAGCTGACATTTGAGCATCTCAGTGAGCTGAACTCTTCTTCTCTTTTCAAGGGTGAAATATGAATGCTTTGTCCATCTATGATAGGGCTATAGTATTAATCAATATATGCTTTAACTTTTGGATTGTAGAGGTGTTTACCCACCTTAAATAGTGACCTTTTCCAGAAAGATGGTTGTATTTTGTAGCTATGTGTTTAATTTTACATGTTTTACTTCAGTAGTCTCACCTAAAAAAATTTTTTTGTGAAAAGATACTAAATGTTATGCATGTGTGCTATAGGTTCCAAATAATGTTGGAGAGCCAGTGATGTTTGTCCTAATTTATATAACAATAAATACACATGCGATTATTGATAGGGTTTGTGTTCTCTTTGTATGCTGCCCCAGCTCTGCACAGATAGTGGAGACAGTAGACTATGATTGAACTCTCCATTCAATTCACAGACTTGATTTTTAGCAAAGGAACTTGGTGGTCAGGTTTATTTCTGACAAAGCATGGTGTGAATGTCCAGGCTTAATGGTTATAGGTATGCATGTATGTTCATGACAGTGGACCAGCTCAATTAGTAGTGGGAGCTCCAGATAAATCCATAGTCAAGAAATCATCTCCTTCTTTCTTAGCTATGTTGACTTTGAGAGGTGTAAAAAGCAGTATAAAATTGGTTTTATCAGTAAAAGCAGATATAGTTCTGAAAACACTCAGGAAACTAATCTGGTGAGTAGAAAGGTGCTGTTTTTACATGGTCGCTTTTGAAAGTAACATTTTAATCATGCAGTGTGTCAGAGAGAAGATGAGTTTTTAATTAAAAAGTTAAAATTGTTTTAGAATCTTTATTAAATTAGATGCAGTAATGGATGTCTTCATTTACTATCCCCTGGCTTCTTAGCAATGTAAAGAGAGGAAAGAAGGGGGAGCCCCCCCCCCCGAGAGTTGATATTTGAGCCGCCTTTACTCTTGTTCATAAAAGGAGATTAGGAATTGAAAACCCGTTAACATTTTCATTATTTTCTTTGCAGTTTACAAGATGACAGAATTCGAATAGAAAGAATGGAAAGTGTTTATTTTGAATACAGCCATGCTTTCCAGTTAATTACTGATTTTTATGCAAGAGGAATGCTTGATACTACAGGTACTTCATTGAGAAAGTCTTTGACATTTGTAATGCTGATCAATGTTCCCTTTAATTTTTTCTGTACATGTGTGGAATAACATTGGTTACATGCACCAAGGTATGTGCAAATGTGAACCATCAGGCCACTCACTCAGCTTACAGGGAACACAGGTGCTGATTAGCTTCTGTATAGACAAATATGGACCTGGTTGTTAGTACAATGGAACTTGGACCTGGATTTAGAATTATTAGTAATATTTAATAATAACTATAATCTGGACTGGTACGTAGTTGCAAAGCAAGTACCAGTAGCTGGAGAAAGGCAGAAATGTAAAGCTGTGTAGTATTGTAAAAGAGGTAACATCTCAAAAACATCTACATCTATGACTAAATTTGGAGTGGAATGAGAGCAGATCTTAAAATTTGTAAAACTCCGAGTGCTGATGTGATCTGGAGAAGTGAGCTAGTAGTAAAGAATTCTTAATATTTTTTCCCATCTGAAGATGCTTATTTTGAAAACTTAAATTCTAAATTTTGTGTAAAAACAATGAAGAAAATTTGTCAAAAACCTATGTAAATGTTTCTTCATTAACACTCTAATAAGAAAACATTTTATAAAAAGCTCAGTTATTCTTGTTACACTTTCAAAGTCTGGTAAAATGTTCCTTTTGTTACAACATTTTACAGTATTGGTATTGGGGTAGAGGCTATAGTAGAGCGTAATAGTGAAAGAGCAAAATTCCACTTTCATAAAGCAACTTTACAGAATAGGATCTGATTTACATGGGCAAACATGTGCACCCCACAAAGCCAGTGCCATCCCCTAGAAATTGCTGATTATCAATCCGTATGGTTTATGGATTTACAGATTAAGGCTTCAATCCTGCAATTGGCTATATCAAGATGGCAGTATTTTATATCTCCACTTGCATTGGAACAACATAGAAGTACGTAAACTGTTGTCCTAGTTTGTAAATGTTAATTTAAAAGGTTTTTTTGTTGTTTTACCAGCAATGTTTTTAACACTTTCACAATTAATCTTCGATTTCTGCTTCACTTAATTGGAAAATAGATTATCTTGTCTAATGTTTTAGTGGCAAACACTTATTTAATAAAGGAAATAATATTTTTGCAGGTTCTCAGAAACTATCTGTAATCCTTAACTTGGATAAGCCTGTGATTTGCTCTTTGGCAGCAGTAATCATGTACCTCAAAGAATTTAATTTGGAAAAGATACTATACAACCCTAGGTAAGTGGTTTTATATAATTCACAGAAAATCAAAATAATGATAGGGCCTTATAGATAATAAACTTCTATTTGAATTGCAGGATGGTCTTCAAATAAATGTGTCTGAATTGCGAACAAGACATGGAAAATTGTGGAAAAGTAATAATGAGCCTTTAATAGTGGTAATTTAGAAAAGCCAGAGTAGACGTATTTGTTTAAGTAAAATTGTCTGGAATGATACAAATACTTAAATAATATATTATGCTTGCTAATTTTTTTTGGGTAATCAGACATTTTGCTGCAGCTATAATATTATTAATTTTTAAAACACCTATAATTTAACATTCAAAAGACTAAAAGTCTTAACACAATTACTGTAGAAAGCAAGTCCAGTCACTTAAGCCTTAGATATTTTACAGGGTATTGAATGTTAGTGCACTGCTAATTGCATACTCAAAATATATGCAAAATTGTGAAATGTACAAAGTAATCTAACTAGAATCAGAATTGTGGTTTGAAGCCTAATATTATGGGTTCTGTAATTTCCTCAGTATTGTGAATGAAGTAGGGCCTTAGCCATCTGCCATTTTGTAAATGCTAGCTGGCAACTTCCCTTTCTTCAAATTTAATCCACCTGCTTCTGTGATAAACCTGGTCTTTGTATACATGATGTTCTACAGTTGAGTTCCTAATTAACACCAACAAAACACCAAGTGATATTCAATAAAAATCTTTAGAAATAGGAAAGAATTCACTTGTAGTCAGTACCAGCTCTATTTAAATTGGCTTGTACTACAGCCAAAAGTAATTAACAAACAAGCTGCGGAAATGGCTACTGTCAGGGGAAATGAAAAAGTTTGTTAATAAATCCTAGACATCTCATTCTCAACTTCTCATTTGTTTTGTGGACAAAAATCTGCTTCTGCTTTTTATACATTTTTACATGACAATGAGCCTTTCTGATGTTGTTTTGTTTTTCACAAACACATTGTATGTACTTTCTCTTTAGATTTGGAAGGACATGTGTAGCTACTTGTTTCCTGGAACTCTGCTCATTATTAGTAACCTGTTATATAAAAAAAAGTATTGGGCCAACTTACAACTTCCATCATATTAAAAATAAACATTAAAGATATCAGTACAATATTACACAAGGTTAATTTCTGGAAAAGAAATCCATTTTATGTGGTTAGTATCAGATAGCAGAAAATGACAATTCTACATAAAGCAGATAAATGATTCTTCCACACTGACAGACAGCTTAAAAATGCAGAAAGAATTCAGGTCAATGAGCATGTATTGATGAGTTAATGAACATACCATGTGCTGTGAGAAACAACTTCTGGTCTAAGAAGTTTATAGATCTAATGGAAGCAGGTGTGGACAAAAAGACATTCATTTGAATTATAAAGAGTGCCTGCAAACTGTTAAACATCAGTTCAGACTGCTTAGAGAATAGTGGAACTAGTTGTCAAGATAACTTTTCCCCACATAATTAAAGAGATAATGCTCTTGCATGAAGTGCTCTTGAG
This sequence comes from Pelodiscus sinensis, assembly GCF_052426305.1. Lineage (NCBI taxonomy): Eukaryota > Metazoa > Chordata > Testudines > Trionychidae > Pelodiscus > Pelodiscus sinensis. The sequence continues at coordinate 82,151,250 of NC_143057.1, read as the reverse complement.
GTGGAGGAGGCCTGGAATTATTTTAAGTTAAAGTTGCAGAAGCTGTCAGAAGCCTGTATCCCAAGAAAAGGGGAAAAAATTTATAGGCAGGTGTGTTAGACCAAGCTGGATGAGCAAGCATCTCAGAGAGGTGATTAAGAAAAAGGAGAAAGCATGTAAGGAGTGGAAAATGGGAGGGATCAGTAAAGAAAGCTACCTTATTGAGGTTAGAGCATGTAGGGACAAAGTGAGAGAGGCTAAAAGTCAGGTAGAGTTGGACCTTGCAAAGGGAATTAAAACCAATAGTAAAAGGTTTTGTAGCCATAGAAATAGGAAAAAAACAAAAAAAGAAGTAGGACCGCTAATTACTAAGGATGGAGTGGAGGTTAAGGATAATCTAGGAATGGCCCAATATCTAAACAAATACTTTGCTTCAGTCTTTAATGAGGCTAATGAAGAGCTTAGGGATAATGGCAACATAACAAATGGGACTAAGGATATGGAGGTAGATATTACCATATCCGAGGTAAAAGCTAAACTTGGACAGCTTAATGGGAGTAAATCGGGGGCCCCAGATAATCTTCATCCAAGAATATTAAAGGAACTGGCACATGAACTTGCAAGTCGATTAGCAACATTTTTTAATAAATCTCTATACTCAGGGGTTGTACCATTTGACTGGAGAATTGCTAATATAGTTCCTATTTTTAAGAAAGGGAAAAAACGCGACCCGGGTAACTATTGGCCTGTTAGTTTGACATCTGTAGTATGCAAGATCTTGGAAACATTTTTGAAGGAGAAAGTAGTTAGAGACATTGAGGCTAATGGCAATTGGGACAAATTACAACATGGTTTTACAAAAGGTAGATCGTGCCAAACCAACCCAATCTTCTTTTTTGAGAAAGTAACAGGTTTTTTAGATAAAGGAAATGCAGTGGATCTAATCTACCTCGACTTTAGTAAGGCATTTGATTCAGTACCACATGGGGAATTATTGGTTACATTGGAAAAGATAGGGATTAATATGAAAGTTGAGAGGTGGATAAGCAACTGGTTAAAGGGGAGACTACAGCGGGTCATATTGAAAGGCGAACTGTCAGGTTGGAGGAAGGTTACTAGCGGAGTTCCTCAGGGATCAGTTTTGGGGCCAATTTTATTTAATCTTTTTATTGCTGATCTTGGCACCAAAAGTGGAAGTGTCCTAATAAAATTTGCGGATGATACAAAGTTGGGAGCTATTGCCAATTCAGAAAAGGATCGGGATATCATACAGGAAGATCTGGATGATCTTGTAAATTGGAGTGATAGCAATAGGATGAAATTTAATAGTGAGAAGTGTAAGGTTATGCATTTAGGGATTAACAACAAGAATTTTAGTTATAAGCTAGGGACACATCAGTTGGAAGTAACGGAGGAGGAGAAGGACCTCGGAGTCCAGGTTGATTATAGGATGACTGTGAGCCACCACTGTGAAAAAGGCTAATGCAGTCTTGGGATGTATTAGGCGAGGTATTTCCAGTAGGGATAAGAAGGTGTTAGTGCCATTATACAAGGCACTGGTGAGACCCCATTTGGAATACTGTGTGCAGTTCTGGTCTCCCATGTTTAAGAAGGATGAATTCAAACTGGAACAGGTACAAAGAAGGGCCACTAGGATGATCCGAGGAATGGAAAACCTGTCTTATGAAAGGAGACTCAAGGAGCTTGGCTTGTTTACCTTAACCAAAAGAAGGCTGAGGGGGGACATGATTGCACTCTGTAAATATATTCGAGGGATAAATACCAGAGAGGGAGAGGAATTATTTAAGCTTAATACCAATGTGGACACAAGAACAAACAGATATAAGCTGGCTAGTAGGAAGTTTAGACTTGAGATTAGACGAAGGTTTCTAACCATTAGAGGAGTGAGGTTCTGGAACGGCCTTCCAAGGTAAGTAGTGGGGGCAAAAGATCCATCTGGTTTCAAGATTAAACTAGATGGGTTTATGAAGGGGATGGTTTGATGAGATAACATGATCTTGGTAACTAATTGACCATTCATTATCAGTGGTAAATACATCAATGGAGGGATGATAGGAGTTACTATAGAGAACTTTCTGGGTGTCTGGCTCGTGAGTCTTGCCCACATGCTCAGGGTTTAGCTGATCGCCATATTTGGGGTTGGGAAGGAATTTTCCTCCAGGGTAGATTGGCAGAGGTCCTGGAGGTTTTTCGCCTTCCTCTGTAGCATGGAGTACAGATCACAGCTGGAGGATTCTACCTGCATCTTGGGGTCTTCAAAGTATTTGAAGGCTTCAATATCTGAGATATAGGTAAGAGGATTATTCTAGGAGGGAGTGGGTGAGATTCTGTGGCCTGCACTGTGCAGGGGGTCAGACTAGATGATCATAATGGTCCCTTGTGACCTTAAAGTCTGAGTAAGTACTCCAGATTTTGTTATTACTCTTCAGGAGAGGCTTTTAAATTCAACTGCGAATAAGAATATGCTTCTATATTACGAATATTTTCTTATTATAATATTGTAAGATTAGATGATCGTTTATTTCTGTGAGATTTTTACAAAAAGGATGAGTAACATCTAGTGGGAGATTGTCAGAGGCATAAAGGGCAGTTAGATACTGAATTTTAATTGAAAAACTGTGGGAGTTGGGTGCCTAGTTCCCATTAGCACATTTTAAATTCTCCCCCCTTTATCTTTAGTACTTTCAACAGTTAAAGGGTATGCTGGTTGTAGTCTTCATATTGATTTAGTTCTTATAGCACCATTTTCTCGAGTCTAATGTCAGCTACTTTGAGGGAATTCATCAACCTCTGAAGAAATATCCAATTTGAGTAATTTAGAGAGTACAGTGGGGGCTGTTGGTTAGTAGGTGATGCAACTTCTCCTTTTAGGATCTGCAGTCAGAAATAAATCATATGTATGCCTTTTGGATATCATCTGAAAATAGTTTTACCTTCATAAACTAAAAAAGAAGAGTTTTAAGGGAGAAAATTTGTTGGGTTATTCTCAATAATTTTACTCTCAAAGTTGAAATTCACCCCTTTGTGCGGAGGACCAATACAAATCCTATGCATGACAGCCCTAATGAGGTTTTTTGTATTTATCTAATTTTACATTATTTAGTTAATATGATTGGAAGTTCAGTCAGTTACTGGTTCTGGGTACTGATGTCCAGTGCTAGGGAATGCTTTGTCTATAAGCTTTAAGCCTTGTAGTAATTGCAGAAAATCCAGATGGTGACTCACCCTCATTCTTATTTTAGTGCTTTAGAAAGGGTTATGTCTCTGACAGTTATCACATCTGCAGGAACTTTAAGTCCAGAACAAAGGATAGAGAGGTGAGACTGTGTCATTTTCTCATGGAGGTTTCTCTGTGTCTGCCTTCCAAGCCTTCCCGCTTGGAGTGGGTATTAAGTCCATCAACTCTGAGTAGGAGTGCTTCTGCAGACATTGACATGTCATGGTGTTGATCTGCTTCTCTGGTGCCAAAAAAGAAACCGACAAAGGGATTCCAAGGACTCATCCAAATGGTCATGTTCTTTGGCACTGTCAACTAGCAAGCATGTGGGATAAAGGGTCACCGGAGAAGAGGTGTTCCCCAGAGCTGATTGCACCTAATATAGAGTTGTCAACTCCAGCACTCAGGCTGCTATTGAGGCAGTCTGCAGCCACTGCCCCTATGACGCAGCAGCAGCAAGGGACCTTCTTGGTACCAATAACAATGGAGGTGCAGGATTTTTGTGTCAAGAAGTCAAGGCGATATTACTTTGATCCATGATAACATCATATTAAATATTGGATGGAATCATTAAACACATTCTGATAGTTGTTTCCTCCCTAATAATTGTGATAGCAGACTATGATAAAATCTATCCTTAGAATTCCGCATATCTGTATTATTTGTATTACACGTGTTGTTTAGATGGAGAGAAGTAAATCTCTTCTCCCGTTGAAACATCATAAAATCTTTCTGGACCCCAGTGAAATGCCAGTCATTCATTTTCCTGCTGGCCTGCAGATGGGAGGGTGCTTAGGAATTGGTGTGCTGGACTAGAAATGTGAGAATTGGTTTTATTTGAGCTCCCTTATTAAATCATTATGCAACCTTGGATTAGTTGCTCAGATATTCTGTTCCTTATTTTCCCTATCAGTCACATGATGAAGATCCTTATTTGATAGATATTTTATTGGTACAGGTTGAACCTCTATAGTTTGGCACCCTTGGGAACTTATTGGTTCTGACCCAGAGAATTTTCTTGACCACGGGAGTATTGTCTAGCAGCATTACCAACACATCCATTGCTTAGTGGGCTGTTAGAGGACATTTAGGGGTAAAGAAGAGCTAAATAACAGCACAGAACACAGAGATCTAGGACTGGTGGCTGTAAACAAACATTATAGGACTGTGGAAAACTTAGCCACACCCGTGAAAAGTGGATGTCTGGCGCTACCTAAAATCATTCCAGAGGGCGGATGTTTCTGGGGCAGAGTGTTCTGGACTAGAGAGGATCAACCTGTAGTTTTTTTTATTTGCTTTCCATCTTTACTTGATTTTTTTCCACCATACAGCTGATGTTTGATGCAAGATATTTGTGTTTCACTGATGTCTCTTTCTGCACTTGCAATTTGACCTATGAAATATTTTTCACAGTAATTTTAAACAATTATCAAGTGAAGCTGAATACATGACAATTAATGGGACAACACTGAAAAATCTGGAAATCTTACAGAATCAGGTAAAAATATAATTATTTATTGATAAAGGCTGAATTATTTTCAAAGCTGCCCATAGAATTAAGATACACTAATTCTATTGAAGTTAATAGAAACCATGCATCTAAATTCCCCTATGGCCATTCAGAAATTTCACCCGGTAACTTTAAATGCTTTTAAATGGAACATTATAAAGGGAGAGAATTTTCAGAGCCACAAATGGCAGTTAGGCCTCAACGTTCATTGACTTTGAATGGGAGTTAAGGCTGCCACTGCCACAAGTGCTTTTGAAAATCGGCCCTTATGTCTGGAAGCTCTTGAGGAACTTGATTTAGATTATTTTACTGTGGAGGTTGTTTTACCTAAACTCTGTGTCACTGATCATGCTTACAAATATAATTTAGTTTGTAGAATTCATTGCAATTAATTTGTGAGGCCATATTGTGAGAAAACATGCTTTAAAAAAGAGGGAAAAAAATCTTAAATATCTTCTGATGCTCTTTATATAACACTTTTGCATACAAGTGAAAATAGAGGGACTTGTTTATTTTATGGAAAAACTAAACTTAATGTTTTTTATTTAATACTTGGATTGGTAGAATTATTTTAGATATATGTGCGATTATTCAATTAAATTAATAAAGAACAGTTGCTATTTTTACCTTAGACAGATATGAAAACAAAAGGCAGCCTATTGTGGGTCTTGGATCATACTAAAACTTCTTTTGGACGTCGGAAGCTAAAGAAATGGGTGACACAACCTCTCATGAAATCCAGGTAAAGTAACTCTTTATCTTAGAATTAGTCTGTGCTTTCTGAATCATAGTGTTTGCTAAGAAACACTTTATTTTTTCATAAGATCTGAGATCCAAAGCAAAATTAAGATACATAATTAACTGGTAAAAGTGTAATCTTCATGTTTTGTTATATTGTAAACATGAGAAATCTGTCAATTTCTCTTTTGCCATAGTACACATTACTAAGTTTTGGTAACAGTGGTCTCATAGGAATTCAGAAATTATCTTACAGAATCAGAGCAGTGGTTCATGTGGACCAGAATCTTTTTATTTGACAGAGACCAATATCGGAAACTTTAAAGAATAAACAGCTCGTAGGGGAAGTTTTTTTTTCTCTGCCATTTATAGCTTGGCCTATTCCTTGAAATGTAAGGGCTTAATATCCATAATAGGGATGTAAAATCCTTTTTCATTAGTTAATCAGTTAACTTGTTAACTGACTAAACAGGAGTGAGCTGGGCTGGGGAGGCTCCTGCTTCTGACTGGGCTGAAGTGGCCCCCCACCTGTGGTGGGCCCCACAGGAGTGGAACAGCCCTCTGCCTATGTCAGACCTAGGGGCTGCTCCAGCCCACACCAGTTAACCGTAACTGATAAGCCTCACACAGTAAGCCTCACCCGGTTTACCATTAACATTGCTGATCCCTATTTTATTTTACTTTATTTTATTTTATTTTACTTTATTTTTATTATCTCTGTAAATCATGTGTCATATAGGAAAAATATTTCCTTTTATCAGTTTTAAATTTGTTGCCTTGAATTTCATTGAATGTTTCCTTGTTCTTGTAATTATATGGCAGAGTAAATAGGAACACTTGATTTAATTTCTTTGAAAATGCATTTTTTGGCACTACCTCGATTATGTTCCTTGTTGTTCCTCTCCTCTTTGAACTGAACGGTGTTCATCTTTCTAATTTGCCTTCATAAATCCTGTGTGGGGCTTCTATAGCAGTCCTACAATACAAATAATTAGTAGTAATAATGAAGTCTTCCCATTCCTTTAACTATTTTTAGTTCCTTTCTGTGAACTTCCCTATTTCTTTTATCTAGTGAGACGAGGATATGGGAATTGAACCTGGTAGTCCAGAGGCGGACCTACCATCAAATATAACGTTGCTATTTTCTATCCCATTATTTGTACAGTCTAACATTCTGCGTGCTTTTTTGACTACAGCTGAAAATTGAACAGTTGCCTTCACTGATCTGTTTTGACAAGGCTATCTGAAATATTATTTTACCTTAAAAATTTCCATCCATTTGCCATCTTTTACCCATTTAGAATGGAATCTTGGGGTATCCCACTGTTATCTTTCTGCTTTTTTCCTCATTAATCATTATTCCTACTGTATTCTTTGTTTTTTATCTCAGTCAGTTTCTAATCCATTAAAGCTATTCACCTCCTAATTCATAAGTGCTTAGTTTCCTAGTCTGTAGATCCAAATTCATATGGTTTTGTCAGGGACTCTTTAAAAATCCAACTAAATTGCATCTTCTGGTTCTCCACTGTTTTGTTTGCGTACTCAGAAAACATAATATACTGATGAGTTACTGAAGCAATATACTGATGAGTTACTGTTTTCTTTTATAGAGCCATGCTAATGAGTCTGTATAATATCATATTCCTTATGAGTATTTATATAACTTTTTTTAGTTGAATCAGTTTTTCTGATACTAAAGTAAGGCTCTCGTTTGTCGGTAATTCCTAAGGTCACCCTGAATGCTTTTTTTTTTAAATTAAACTTAACATTTGATATGCTCCCATCTTTCAATCTATCATATGATTTTAATGAGCTAAATATTATATGCCTGACCTTTTCTGATTATAAAAGGTTGATGCAACTTCTGGAACTCATTTGGTGTAAAAATGAATCCTGGTGTATGACCATCTTTATATATCAGTCATATCATATTTTATTAAAATAATTTTAAAACATTTACTTAATTTCTTTTGTGACACTTCTGGAACCATACAGCCTGTTTGAAACTGCTTGGGTTGTTTTCAGCAAAAGGTGCCAGGGCTAAGGCGCTGGCCCCACTGCAGTCCTAAGCATTGAAGAGGGGAAAGAAAGACACATCTGTCATATATTCACAATAGCTTGATAGTGATGGAACTAGTAGGACAAGTTGGGGTGTGCAGCTGTTTAGAAGTTTAAAGACCAGCTTAACATTCTGAAGCCAACCACGTTCTCTCCTACACTCCAGCAAAACCAAATTTAGTAGACTGCAATCCTAGTCTCTGCACTTCTCCCAGGTGGTCTTTGATTTGAGACAGGAAGAGAACTAGCACTGAGAGTCTTTTCCCTCCCAGGACTTTCCTCTCAGTGTAAGAAGTCGTCCTCTGCTCAAACCAGTTGTTCACATTTCTCTTTTCAAGTGAAGCCACAAAAGTAATTAATTTTTCCTTAGTTTCTCCATTTCTGTCTGTCTGTATTAATTCCATTCGATTCTGCACTATTTTTAACATGCACTCAGGTATATGCAGAGAAAATATATCTGGAACTCTCTTGTTTTTTTACTATATGTTGTAATTCAAAGGAACAAAAATAAATTTCAAAATCTTAAAAGTTACCCCAAAATGGAATTGTCATCCTCTCAACAGTTCTAGAGGGAAGTCAAATATAAGATCATATTAGGTCTAGAAATGCGTCTGGCATAACTTGTGCAAAAATCTATTGTACAACGAATATATTATTTTTGTTGTATAATTTAAGTGTATATAACACTTAGAACTGTGAGTAGGTGCTTAAACTAGAAATTAAGATTAATATACAATATTAAGAAATTTGTCACTTAATATGCCTATTTTATTGGGTAAACTTAAAAAACAACAAATGATCTTGTAGCACTAACAAAACATGTAGATGGTATCATGAACTTCTGTGGGCACAGCCCACTTCTTCAGATGACCTGAGTTTTATTGGGATACTTATAGAATCTGGAGCATTGCATTAAAGTGGTTGTTTTGTTTGATTCTGGAAGAATTGAAGGGATTCTAGATTTCACGAGTATGTACAAGATAACGTGGTCCAGGAATCTGGGCACAGGAAAGATAACATCTTTGGTATGTAAATGGAGGATGAATTGAAAGATGCTTGTTCAAGCCTATGCCATAAATGAGAGTGTATTCGTAGGCAAATGTGGAAAAGAATAATGGATGAATGAATAGGTCATAGTGGTGAGCAGATGAAGAGTGGACAAACTATAGGCATGATACATTTTAGAAACATAACTAAAATATATTTACTTTATTTATCTAAGGGTTTTATTTTAGTGTCCCTTGCCATGGCACTGAGTGCCTACCAGGTTAATAGATTGGCATAGTTGGGTCCAAAGTGGGCTTTGTGGAGTCTTTGGCTTTTCTTTGTGCCTAAGTTATAGGATGGTAGGGTAGGATTTTCTGAGAGAGTGCTGGTGTTTGTTGTAAATACCATTCTGGTTATGGTAGGAAAGCACCATCAAAGAGAATGATTTTGTAACATGACCTTACAGACTCTCTGCATTAGTCTAATATCTTTTGAAAATTTGTTCCATGGCTGGATCTGATTGATTGAGAATGTGCTGTGTGTTCTGAAATGTTTTTGTGTTCTAGATTTTGTGATTTGCATTATCCTCATCCATTTGCAGTCTTTAACGTTGCAAGATTTAATATCAGAATCAAGGCCTAAACTGGAAGCAGAAGTGGACTGAGAGCTAGAACAGGAACCAAGCACAGATGGAGTTTTCACAGTGGCCCCAACTGTTTTTTAAAATCTTTAGTGATCCCTCTATTTTTTCAACTGGGGTTAGTTGTGAGCTTTACAAGTTTTGTAGGACATGTTGGTATAAGTGGATGAAAATTGTAAAGTATAAATTTGTGATATCTGAATTTCATAAATGTGGCATTCACAATGATTTTGTCATTAGAGTTCAGTGACACAGGAACATTTTTAAGAGTGTGGTGCTGACATCTCCCCCCCCCCCTTTACCCTGTGCTGCCCCTGCCCACCATCTGTGGCTAGGAGCAGAGCCTGGGCATGTGGAGCAGCTGCTGGGGCATAATCAGGACCATGGATGTTAGGCCAGGAGCCCCGGAGCGCACCCCTAGTTCCCTTGCCTATGTTTGTCTCAGTTGGAAATACTGCCTAGATACTTTGGAATGAATCAAAACTGTACTTGAATAGCGTTGATACTAGTGAGCAGACTGGAGAGAGAAATGACTAATATTGTGATAGATAATACTAATGCCCTGAGTTTTGAAATAGCAAAATCAGAAATATACACAAGCCTTCACCAAACACTGATGCATAGAAGACATTTGAAGTTAGTAAAGTAAGATTGCTTAGTTTTTGAGCTAGGGCACTTTAGAAAAACTGTAAGGTTATTCTTCTGTAGAAAACTGTTGTTACAGTTCCATAGTAACTGGAGGGATAGCTCAGTGGTTTGAGCATTGGTCTGCTAAACCCAGGGTTGTGAGTTCAATCCTCAAGGGGGCCATTTAGGGATTTGGGGCAAATCTGTCAGGGATGGTAGTTGGTCCTGCCCTGAGGGCAGGGGACTAGACTTGATTGACCCCCTGAAGGTCCCTTCCAGTTCTATGAAATAGGTATATATCCATATATTATAATATATTTATATTAAAGTCTCTTCAAATAAAAGCAAATTCAGATTCTTCCCATCTAAAATTACAGTGTGGCCAAGATACCAAAACAGGTGTTTCAAATTAAATGTAGTGAGTGAGTAGAGAAGAAGGAGGAAAGTGGGAGTCCAAATTTAAAATTATCATGGACATTTTTTTTAAACTTAACTACATTATTGCTCCCAGGCCTCCACAGTAAGATAGCCAAGCAGAACAAGTTATCTGAGTGAATTTGAGGATTCACCTTAATCCAAAGCTCACTGAAAACCCATTTCAATCATAGAGTTCATTTCTAGGAATGATTTTGGCTTAATACTTCAATCTTACGATAGGCTATAATGAACTAATTTTTCCTCCTAAAATGAAAGATTCTATGGCGTCACTATCAGTATTAACTGCATAAGTGAAGGTTTATAACATATTTCTTAGATCTTAAAGTTTGTTAGTAAAGTAAAGGATTGCATCATGCTTACACGAATTATTCAGTTTGCTAGCTGTGTTTTTGGTACCATTGTATACACTTTTTATCCCCATGCAAATGCAGCATTCATTCATTCATTCATACTAACATAGCTAACAAGTCCCTTGATCGGCACAAATGGCAGAAATGCATTTTATTTTTGAATATAAACAAAAAAGCTTGATTATCATTTGGATATTTTGCACATTCTTTTAACAGATGTGGCAATAGAAATTCATAAAACTTGCGTACTACTAGTAATCATTTTAGATCCATTCAAGAACACTGTTTCCATAGGCTTCATGTTTCAGTTATTTAGGGTAAAAGTGCATTTAAAAAAAAAAGAATAATTGTTAGATTGAGAGATGTATTAGTTTGTCTTTCTGTGTAAGAAGAACAGGGGAACAGAACCTGAAAGGAAGGGATTAATTTATTATTAGATGACAGTATAATTATTTACACTGAAGATGCATAGTAATTATAGTGCAATCCCACTTTCATTATACTTCTTGATACCTGACATTTTCAGTATTGCATATAATGTAAATGTTCACTAGTAATTTAAAGTAATTACAGCATAAAATGCAATGCAGTTCATATACCTGGGTTCAAAGACACTTGTATTAAATATCAAACTAGAGTGGTGGTTATAGTAATTCGCTCACATAATTAAATACCTAGTTGTTTGAATTAGTGATAATTGCAAGTATCAAACTTCATAACCACATTGTAATTACACAGGAATTGCTATGTACCTATAGTATAATACAGTGTTTCCCAATTTTATTTGGCCATGGAACCCTTTTAAATTCGAAAGAATTTTGTGGAACCTCTAATAACAGTCTAATATATGGAGCTGAAAAAGTAGATGACAAATAAGTAAGGATGATAATAAATAAATGCTTAACAAGGACATGAGATCAACATTTAGTTTAATTGCGCATATTTAAAAACAAAAATGTTATTGTAATGGAGTTTTCTCGTGGAACCCTAATTTTCACTTCGCAGAACCCCAGGGTTCCGTGGAACACCATTTGGGAAACATTTGGGTGTAATGAATCATTGAATTATAAAGCTATTATTTGCTATGCACATATTATGAAAATGAGCTTTAGATGTCTAACTTCTAGTGGTCTTAAATTAATAGAAAACTCTTTTTTGTGAATTTCACACAAGAATAAGAAAATATGTAAGCAAACCTATTTTGTTCAAACAGCAAACAGAATAAACCACAGGACAATTTGAACTACAAGTTGTACCTCCCTTAACTGGGAACCTCTGGTCTGACAACAGGGAGGTCGCATGGTAGGGTAGGAGCGTGGTAGAGGGGACTGGGAAATCAGCCGGGAGCCCAGTGTTGGGACTTGGGGACGTGGCATGGCGGGGAGTTGTAGCCTCAGCAGTAGGGAGCTCCAGCCATGGCCAGGGAGCTGTAATTTGAGCGGCAGTCGGAGCAGGAACTATGACTCAGTGGCAGCTGTGGAGTTCCAGCCTCAGCCAGGGATCTGTGACCCCAGTGTCAACTGTGGAGCTCTGGCCATGGGCAGAGAGCTGCAACCCCAGCAACAGCTGTGGATTTCTTGCCTCAGCCCCTGCTAGGGCTGCAGAGTCACATCCACGGAGCCAAGTGGCTGCAGAGTGCCAGCCCTAGCTGTGGAGCTGCAGCCATGCCCCTCCAGCCATAGCAGCAGTGGGGCTGGCAGCAGCTAGAAAGCCCCAGGCTGGGGCAGCAGCGGGGCCAGGCTGCTCTAGTCTGGGGGTACCAGGGCGGCATGGGCCATCAGAAGAGGGACCTCCCCTGGTCCAGCAAATTCCCTCATTTGGGACTCATTAGGTCCTGAGGATGCCGGACAAGGGAGGTCCAACCTGTAGTTTTCTTCCACTAAGAAAAATGAAGAAGCATTTCTTGGAAACATTTTGATCCTTATTTCTTTCTGAAATGGAGTAGCATCCCACTATCTTTAACCCCACAAACTATTGTGCATGGGTGGGAATGTGGAGGGGAACAGTAGTCAAGGCAGGGGTCTGGATGTGTGGCTCAATACAGGGTGTTGTTGGTGGTGTGTGTAGGGGAGGAATGTGGGGAAGAGGGGTTCGAATCTGCTGTTCCCCTTCCTATCCATGTCAGGGAGCAAGAGCAAACTGCACAATTTACCTGCCCTCTGTTCTCCTGAGCCAGAATGAGGAATTCAGCACACTGGACCTTCACCTCCACGTTTTGACAGTAATGAAGGGGATTCCAGCAGCTTTCCCCCAGCACAACCAAACCCTTACATTTCTTTAAGGTCTGATAAGAGGAAGCTGTATACTGAATTTGGTGGTCCTAGCTCTTACCATTTAGGAGGAGTTCTTGAACAAACACTCAAACAGAGACAAACTAAAATATATAGTAGATGATTCAAGTTCAAATGTAAAGCACTCCACTTAGGAAGGAACAATCAGTTACACACATACAAAATGGGAAATAACTGCATAAAAAGCAGCACTGTGGGATCTGGGGGTCATAGCAGATCACAAACTAATTATGAGTCAACAGTGTAACATTGTTATAAAAAAAGCAAAAACCACTCTAGAATGTATTAGCAGGAGAATTTTAAGTAAGATGCAAGAAGTAATTTTTTCTACTGTTTTCAGCACTGATAAGGCTTCAACTGAAGTAGTGTATTCAGTTCTGGGTGCCACATTGCAGTCCAGAGAAGAGGGGAAAAAAAGGTCTAGAAAACATGGAAAAATTGGGGAAAAAGTAGGTTTGTTTGGTCTGGGGAAGACTGAGGGTGGAAGGTATTAACAGTTTTTTCAAGTACATAAAATGTTACAAAGAGGAGCAAGAAAAATTGTTCTTGTTAACCTCTGAGGAGAGGACAAGAAGCAATGGGCTTAGATTGTAGCAAAGACAGTATATGTTGGACATTAGGAAAAATTTCCTGTTAGGTTAGTTATGCATTGAAACAAATTGCCAAGAGAGATTTTGGAATCTCTGTCATTAGGAGTTTTTAAGAGCAGGCTAAACACTTGTCAGGGATAATCTATATACTAATTAGTTCTGCCTTGTGTGTAAAGGGCTAGACTAGTGCCAGTCCTATTTTTCTTTGATTCTTGAAATAGAAATCTAGCAACACATGTTTTATTTACAGGTAAAGATGCTAAGTTGTTTGATGATGTTGTCCTGGTCCTTTTTTATTTGAAGGATAACACCAAGCAAACTGTATGGATGCTTATTTTGTGATAGTTTACCGGTACAACAGTAACGTACCTATATGTGAGGATGATGAAAGTCCAGATTAACCTTTGAAAAATGGGTTGTTTTTAAATATCTGCATCTAATTTACACATTGAAACCATACAATTACCAGAAGAGCTTATATTATTAATAGACAGTATGTTTCAAAATGCAGTTCTTTTTGCTTACATATCCCTCTAAAATACATTGATTTAATAAAACTTTATTTTTGTTTTAAAGTAGTGTATTTTTGCAATACAACTTTAATTCAGAAAGGAGTCGCATGTTATGTTATACTTTCATTTATTCTTCATTAAAATGGAATTTCGGTTGATATTACTGTCCATTAAAGTTTTTAGACTTGTAAATAAGGCTTCAGACCTGTAAAACTAAAATATTCAATTATTTCATCACTGTCATGAACAAAATCTAATGTCCTTCCTCATCTGTTAGTTGTTTAGAAATTCTCACCAGTTGCTCTGTAAATGTTAAGCTTGTTCTCTTGAGTCTTCTGTGTGGATTCTAACTAGGGGTGTGAATGACTAGTTGACTATTTGATAAGCAAATGCTTATCGGATAGTTGACACACTAGCTCTGGGGCTGTTGCTACACTCAAAGGCAGAGGTGTCCTTCTTGACTAATCAAATAGTTAATGCAAATTGCATTGATTTGATTAGCCAATTAATCTAAATTTAATTCTATGTTCTCTTTGGTTTTTGTTGCTGCATAACCTTTATCAACCCATCCACTCTACACTAGGTACATGCTTTTGTTACATGTCAGATACATCCTTGAGATTTCATTTGTTGAAAATGGTCCCTACATTTGTGAGCAGATACTGCACTGTTGATGATAGCTGTGTTCTGCTAGTATTACATGCAGAGTTGACACTGGATGGTGAGAAGGAAGAGGAGGCACATAAGTTCATAGAATTTAAGGCCAGAGGAGACAATTAGATCATCTAGTGTGACCTCCTGTGCATCAGAAGCCATTACATTTCACCCACTTATCCCTATATTAAGCTCAAAAACTTGTTTGGCTGAAGTACATCTTCTGTAGAAGCAGTCACTTTTATTTGATGTTAGGTGCGGGAGAATCCACCACTTCCCTTTGTAATTTAGGTGATAAACTGTTTGAAACTGTTGCTGCACAAAAAGATATAACTTGTGACAGAGTGAATAAGGCCAATAGGCCCACCTGATAGAGACATCAGTGTTCTGCCACACCTTTACTTGGAAGGGAGCAACAGAGGAGTCTTCCAAGCAGTCTACAATGGCTGTAGAGGAAGCAACCAGTCACAGAGGCTAGAAGGAGCAGCCAATCAGGGCTTAGGAGGGCTGTATTTAAAAAAAAAATAGAGCTGCAGAGCCAGAGATAGTTGCTTCCTTGCTGGAATCAGGAGCTCAGGGCTGCTCCTGGTTGGCCAAAGGGAACTGCAGCACCATGGACAGCTCAGTGCTAGCAGGGCCCAGGGGAATTCCAAAGAGCTTCTGGCTGGCTGCTAAGTCTGACTATAAAAGATTTCTGAGGTAAGGGTGCAGCATTGTTGAAGGCTGGGGATGTGGCCCCAGGAGATTGAAGGCAGTTTTGTTGAAGGGATATGATGGCACATGGCGGCTGTTCTTCGTGTTCCTAGACTGGGATCCAGAATAGTGGGCAGATCCAGATCCTTTCTGTAGACAGCTGGGTAAGTGGCCTACAGTTGAACTGTGATTATACCCTCAAAGGGGAACTAAACTGCCAAGATGACCAGTTGGAGAGCTGGAACCAGAGCCAGAACAGACCAAGAGGGCAAAACCATCATCCCCAAAGAAGAAACTTTGGGGTTATGGCCCTGTACCAGGGCTGGGACTGTTTAACACTACAGCTGTGCCCAACTAGAAAGAGCACTTGTGAGAAGTGGATGCCACTCTATTACATTTGATTTTTACTTTACTTTTTGATTTTGAAAGTTGGCCCAGTTGTTTCTTTTCTTTAAATGTAAATGTAAATGTAACCAGGTACATACCTTGTTCAAAAATTCTCTTATAGACAAGCCTTTTTTAATCTGTTAATTCATGAGCAAAATGTGATTGAATTTTCTTATACCTATAATTCTAGCAGTGATAATAAGGAAGGCTTGCAATGTTTAAAATGTTACGTATCAAGTTATAACTCCATTCAGATTGGTTTGTTTCAAAGCTGTTCAAGTAAATCTGATGTGAATTTATTTGAATCTACCAGAATGGCCAACATCTGATATATTAGGGGGAAAGCCTCTCATGATATGGTAACAGAGCTGACACAAGTGGAGGGTGAATAGTTTGAAACTGACATTCTGATGCTGCATCAAATATGGCCACAAACTTTCTCTCTTTATTCCTCTAAGGAGAGAGAGGGAAGAAATAAAGCTCCCTCTTAGGATTATGGAATACTTTGGGATCTGCTGCTGTTGTGTTTTTTGTATGGGATAAGATCTTTTTCTTGACTGTATATGGGTGATGCGATCTCACTTCTCGGCAGAATGCATAGAGTAATTATTGTCCAGCTTTGTTTGTACAGGATGTGTCAGAAATCACACATGCTGCACAGCCAGTCTCTAGGCAACTTAATAAACACAGCTGGCCTATAGTAGACTGCCTGATTGGTTGGAAGAGTCAGCAGACTGGCCCGTATGCCCAGAAGCAGCAGCCAAGAAGCTGCTCAGAACATTTGCCTATGACTGCAGTAGCCTCTGCTCTTGTTTATTTTAAGCCTTGCTCTGCTCTTGTTTATTTCAAACCTTGCTCCTTCTTTATTTCCCCCTTTGTGCCCTTATCTTGCCGCACTCCAGATAACCTGGTACTGAGCCTTAGCTCTAATCCCTGACGACTTGATCAACTTCTGTTCTTTCCTTTTCACTAGGATCCTAGAGCCAGGGTGTCCAACATGCTAGCTGCTAGCCAAATGTGGCTATTTGGTCTGAATGTTGCTAGTTGGCTTGAATAATGTGGCTATTTGGCCAGTTGAGTGTGGCTTGTTCACTTAGTGAACTACTATGGTGGCTACTGCTTCAGAACTGTTTGGACACCACAGATATCGAGAATACCCTTTAACAGGCCTTTTCTTGTGGAATATCTTTTATAGAATACTAGAACTGGAAGGAATCTTGAGAGGTCATCAAGTCTTTGTCTGTCTGATGACCTTTTCCCCAAGTCCTTCCAAAGCTCCTTTATGACCTTTTACATGCCAGCAACCTGTTTCCTGAAAAGATTCCTCCTTTCTCAAAGTGTTCTCCAGTTCTTAGTGAACCTTCCTCTCTATCCTATTGTCTTATCCATGCACCGAGACTCTGTAGTTCTGCACCTGAAACTGAAAGTGTTTTGGAGAATGCTTCCTTAGAAGTCTTATATGCCTCGAGAGATTAATAACCTGGGCACCCAGCAGGCAATTCACTGTGGGGTTCTCTTTACTATCACAAAGCTGGCTATTTATATTTTTATGAACCTAGAGCCAGTATGTGAGATCTTTCTCACAGGGCACCACCACAAATGAGACAAGTGGCATTGGACCCCCTAGCTGCAACAAGGCCACCACACATAACACCAGGCCATGGTGACTCTGTTGAGAATAATTATTTCAAGTGTCCTATGGCAGGTTCCCATCCTCTAGGTCTAGGAAGGGGAGGAGATCATACTCCCTCATGTCATTTCTTCCCAGGCCACTGACTCTAGAGCAGATGGCATGGAAGAGGCTGGGAGCAATGGAGAAATAACTGCATACCTAGTTTCTGCTGAAGGAGTCACCATTGTCACCTTGTAGGTCACACCAGCCCTTACCCCAGTGGTCAATGATCTTTTAAAGACATTTCAGGATCTTCTAGCTTGCATTATGAACACCTTGAGTATTGAAACAATGATCAAAGAAAAGACATGGCAAAATTTCTTTGACCGCTTGACTGCTTCAACCCCAGTCAAGATTGCTTGTTCTTAAAATGAGGGCATATAAGAGTGGAACAAAAGGCTCTGGTGAACCGCAGCCACCATCCAGCACTCATCTAAATTGGTGGAAAAATGCTAACAGGTGCCCCTCAGGACATGTGACAGCCGTGTTCTGCATAATGAGACAGGAGTGTGTGTTTTTTCCCCCCCGTGACAGGAAACAGTTCAAGTGTGAAAGTTCAGCATTCCTTATTCCATTAGTCTAGAGCAGGGGTCTCCAAACTTTTCAGCCCGAGGGCCGCATTAACTATCAAACAGCAGTTCGGGGGCCGACTACACACTTGAGGTCCAAATAAAAAAACAATCAAAACATGGATGTTGTTTTTAATTATTTATTTAATATTATTTTATTCAGTTATTATTTAATAACACATTGATACACTACACATGAACACCTGTATTAGTGTGAATGGTGAAATTGTTTCCTGGATGCCAAAATAGCAGACATTTCTGGCTTTAGATTTGATGTCCCTAACATCAACAGTGACCTGAGATTATCATCGGACAAGTTTGTTCTCAAATTGTTCTTCACATATTTCATTCTTGAAAATGTTTGTTCACACAGGTATGTTGTTCCAAAGATTGAAAGGTACCTTGATGCAAAAGTTTTGACATTAGGAAAGTCTTCCTTGGGCAAAAACTGGTAAAAACCCACCAGTCCTATTTTGAACTTGTCCCTAAGGAGGTCATTTGCTTGCAACTCAATGACTTCCAGCTGCAGTTCATCTGGGCAACTGGCCACATCTGCTTCAAATGGGTTTTGAAACAATCTCACTTCTTCTGCCTTTGAATCCAAGTCAGAAAACCGCTGCTGAAACTGCAGCTGGAGGTCTTTGATGATCTCGCATGCAAATGACGTGGGGAACTCAGCTGTTGCTTCAGCCATGAAGACCTTGCACTGCTGAAAGTGCGTCAAGTTGTTGGCTTGTACTTGTTCCAAAAACAAGACAAGTTTGGATCTGAAGGCCTTTAGGTGGGTGTATAGATCAGAAACTAGATTTTGCTCTCCTTGTAGTTTTAGGTTCAGAAAATTTAAATGACTAGTTATGTCTGCAGCAAAAGCCAATTTCCATACCCACTCTTCATCAGACAGTAATGGCTGTGGCTTGCCTTTACTTTCCAGGAAGTCACCTATTTCCTTTCTTAACTTAAATACTCTGCTCAGAACTTTCTCACAACTTAGCCATCTTACTGCTTTGTAATATGGCAAATCTTGCGATTCTGTGTCTGTATCTTTCAACATGTCTCTGAACTGTCTATGGTTGAGCCCATGTGACCTTATTAAATTCACCATCTTCACCACAGGATTCAGTACACTGCTAATGTCCACATATTTAGCACACAAAGCTTGCTGGTGAATAATACAGTGCAGGAACATTGGTTGTATAATGTTTTTCTCATTACACATCTGCTTCACTTGTCCAACCAAGCCTTTCTTTATGCCACTCATGTTCTTTCCTCCATCAACAGTCAGGCAACTGAGGTTAGTCCAGTCCAAGTTATAATCAGCAAATGTTTTTTTCAACTCATTGAATATATCCTCTCCGGTAACAGTGCCATACATGCTATGTAGGGAAGCCAGCTCTTGTGTTATGTTCATGTCTTCATCCACACCTCTAATGAACACAAGCAGTTGAGAGGTGGAGCAGCTGTCCAGCGATTCATCCATTGCAATTGAAAAATGGCGAAACTTGCTTGCATTTTTCGCTATTTGAGTCACAATGTTTTCACCCATGTCTGCAACACGGCGGGCAATGGTATTCGCACCCAAAGCTACATTTTCAAATTGTTTTGACTTTTCTGGGCAAAGTTCCTCAGCCACTTCCAACAAACATTCCTTCACTACTTCACCATCTGTAAAGGGTTTGCCACTTTTAGCCAGGACGTAGGCAACTTTATAACTGGCCTTAGTTAAGGATTCATTTTCATTTGAGGATTTACTGAACAATGTCCTCTGAGATGTGAGTTGATTTTGTAATTTAGAAAATTTTTCGGCACGGACTTTACCCTTCAACTGTACATATTTCTCCTGATGTTTGCTTTGATGATGACGGCGCAGGTTGTATTCTTTCATCACAGCCACGGTTTCGTTGCAAATCACACACAATGCTTTCTCGCCGGATTTGATGAAGAAGTATTTCAAACTCCATTCTTCTTGAAATTGCCGACACTCATCGTCTATTTTTCTTTTCCTCTTCTCGGCCATCGCTGGGCACTAAAATAAAGTGAATTCAACATGAATAAATAATGAAACTGAAAGTATCTTGCACACAATATCGCTCAAAAAACCTGATTATGCGAACTAATTTTGTCGCAATAATAGCTGCAAATGACCCGAAACAATTTTTAAAAATTCTTATGATTTCTTAAGTTAAACTTACCTGAATATAGTGTGCAAATATATCCACTTATGGTAGAGAGATTGTTGCTTTTAATGTTTCCTCTTCAGAATATTCGCCTGCGAATCCGTTTCTCCCGGAAGGGGGGGGGGCTTTTCCCCCTGCTCTCCCCTTCCTCTGCACGCTGTCCTCCCCTCCTGCTTGCCACCGCTCACTCCTTCCCCCCCCCCGGGCGGAAGGGGTCACCTTTTTAAAGTTCCCGCCGGGGTTCACGTTCCCCCCGCACGTCGCCGGGCGGGCGTTACCACCACCGCCCATCCTGCCCCCTGATTGGCCGGCTGCCCTGTCAGTCTGGGCGGGGGAACGCCGCCCGTGCTAACCCCCGCCCCCTGCGCCGTTTGCCGCCGCGCGGCCGCTTGTCAGCGGAGCGGCCCGCTTCTCCTGCCCCGGCGCGGCGTGAGTACACGCCGCACACCCCTGACAGGGCCCCCCCCCCCCGCGGCAAGAAGGGCCCATTCGGCGGCGCCCCAGGGACGGTCTCCACGGGCCGGATGAGAGGGCCTCGCGGGCCGCATCCGGCCCGCGGGCCGTAGTGTTGAGACCCCTGGTCTAGAGGAGCGGTTCCCAACTTCTTCTAGATGGGGACCCATTTTGACAATTCAGGAAAACTTGGTGACCCAAGGCAATTCAAAAATGGGGGGATGATGGGGGCAGAGCTACCTGGGGAGACACTTGGCGACCCTTTTGAAATGTAATGGCAACCCATAGGTTGGGAAACCCTGGTCTAAAGGCATCTTACCTTTGGGGAACATAGAACCAACTAGCAGATCACTTCTGCAGGTATTTGTCTTCTCATCATGAGAGTTCTCTCCAACTGGACATCATGAGGGACATCTTTCAATGGTGAGTGTCTCCTTCTATAGACCTGTTGATCACCCTTAATAACAGGAAAAGTTATCAGTTCTGCACTCTGCAATGTCCCTTGCTGATGTGTTCCTGTTGCCATAGACAAAGCACTTGTATTATGCTTTTTCCTTCTATCCTGCTGATTCGTACAGTTCTCATGAAGATCAACCAGGATCAAATCCAGATCATTCTCATAGCCCTGGCATGGACCAGGCTGTCTTTAACTATCCTCTTACACTTGTTGGTAGAGCCACTACTATAGCGTCTAAAGCTCTTCTGAGTCCATGGTCAGCTGGTCCACCTGAATTTCAGCTTTCTTCATATGATAGTATAGAAGCTCCATGGATGAATCCGGAGGATCAAGCTTATTCAGAGCAGATCTTCAAGGTCTTACTGATCAATTGAAAGCCCTCCCCCAGGAACACCTAGTTTGCAGAATGGAAGTGGTTCTCCATCTGGTATTCACAATGGGAAATTGCACCTTTGTAGTCCTCTCTGCAGCTGAAACAAGCTCTCTTCAGTTAAGGTCCATCTTGGCCTTTTATCCCCAGGTCAACAATCAGTTTTGGTTTTTTCACACAAGATGTGATCGGTTTTCTCAAAGGCCTGGAGAGGTATTATCCCCAGATAAGTCCAATTCTGCTCTGGGATCTATACTGTGTCCTTTCAAAATATACTGAACCCCATCTGAGTCACTAGCAACATGCTCATTGCTGCACCTTTCTTGAAAAATTACCCTCTTTTCTGGCCATCATTTCAGCCAGATGAGTGCCAGAGATCTAGACCATCACATCGTAGCCTCCGTATATAGTATTCTTCGGGGACAAAATCTAGTTACGCTCACACCATCATTCCTCCCAAAGGTGGTCTCGTGTCTAACCCACTGCTAAGTTGTAGGATTTGTTGTGTTTCAACATCCAAGACAGATGGCTATCCAGACTTTTTGAAAACCTCCTGTGAAGGAGATTCCACAACTTTCCTGGGCTGTTTTTCTTCCATTGTCCTACTGTTCGTACAGTTAGAGTTTTTCCAGAGATACAATCTGAATTTGCTATGCTGTAGTTGAATGCCAGTGCCCCTGGTTCTATGGCAAGAGAGGACAACTTTTCTCCATCTTTTTATGGCAGCCTTTCAAGTGTCTAAAAATTGGTATCACATCCAACCTTAATTTCCTCTTCCAAACTAAACATATTCCAAACTAAACATAGTTCCTTCAGCCTATGGCTTGAATTCCATTCATTTTTATTGTCTTTGTTGCTAACTTCCGGATCCATTCCAGTTCCTTTCCAGATCCTTTTTAGCAGTGCTGCCAAGCTAGTTATCCCCCATTCTGTATTTGTGCATTTGGGTTTTCTCCCCTTCACCTGAGGAGCCTTTTTTACATTTGTATGGTGGATGCAAATCAGACAGTCAGCTGCAAGGTCTACAAATTGAACTCTCATAATTATCTACCAACAAGGGATGATAATTATTTCAGTGATGTATGTGCGGGTTGTTGATGTGCTTTACAAAGAAAAAAGGTAGGTCCCTTTCCCAAAAAGTTACATTCTCAGTGGACAAGGTGGGTGAAGTATTATCTTTTGCTGGACCAAATTCTGTTGGTAAGAGACAAGTTTTGAGCTTATACAGAGTGTAATACAGGTGCAATACAAAATATTACCTCACCTACCTTTTCTTTCTAATATCCTGGGACCAATTCAGTAACAGCAATACTGCATATAACAGTATGTGTAGAAATTCCTTTTCCTCTGTTCTGGATGATTGTAAAGAAAAAAATACTTTAGTGCTGCTGCATCCTATCACCAGTAAAGCTTATCTATGGAAGATCTAGTCCTGTTTATTCCTGCTTTCATTACAATCGCACACTTCTTTACATTTTATGATTAAGTTTTCATCACTATATATCTTCTTGTGCTCTGAGTTTTCATGGCTCAGCAAAGAGAAGGGACAATAAAGGTTTGTTTTTTGGGAAGAAATCAATGTGGTTTTAGCTGGAAAATGACAGTAAATTGAAGATTGTAGAACTGATTGGCATATTATCGTATTATCCAGGTTTCATGAAAGAATCTTTCTGAATTTTAAGTGCTTTCCAAATGACCTGTACACTGATTTTTGTAATAGCCACTGTTTACTTATGCATGACTCTTTGGGAGAATGTATGGTCATGAGGATATGTTGTCTGTCATGAACTTGACTGTCATGCTTACATATACTACAGCGATAAAGACAGATATGAAGAAACTGGATTCACAGAAATAATGCCAGTCTTCTCTTTTGGTGTATTTCTCCCTTTAGCCTTCACATTTGTTGTGGGCTATTCTCTCGCTCTCTTGCTCTTGCTTGCTCTCTCTCACTAGCTATCTGGAAAACAAAACAACTTTTCCTGTGGAACAACAGAGTAATATTAGCACATCACTCTGGCGTCTCACAGGCTCCGTTCCCTGGACACTGTTTAGGGACTTGCTCCAGGGCTGCTTGCTTGGGCCACTGTTGTTTTTGGCGCTGCTGGGCCAGCAGGCTCAAGGGAAGTGCCAGGTGCAGGGAGAGGTTCCCAGTGTCCCAGCGCTCCATTCTCCACCGCACACTGAGTGGCTGCGTCCTCACCCCAATGCTGAGCCGCTCCGTTGAGACCCAAGCCCAGCCCCCAGACTGCCTCCATTCCTCCCAGCCATGCGCGGGACTGCAGCAGCGAGTGGCACATGTGCAAGGCAGGTGAGGAGGCACCTGGCAGCACTGACCTGAGTGGTCTGGGCCCCCTTTGCTTGGTGCTGCAGCCCCTCGCCCTTCCTCCTTCTTTGGATGACTGGAGCACTGGCACTGGCTTCCCACTGTGGGGTGGAGGAGAGAAATCCCTGAACCTCACTGGGTTTGGGGGATGAAGCCCTGAGCTTTGCAGCAGGGGAAGCAGGAGGAAGAGAAAGCCCCGAGTCTGCCCTTCTCTCCCCACACAGCAAGGCAGGAGGGAGAGAAAGCCCCCACTCTTGCTGTGTTGGGGGGAGCACTCCCCCTACTAGGCTGGGGAAACAGCAGCGTGCTGTCTGAAGCCTTTTCCTGTGCTCTCATTGGCCAGATCCCACCTAATGGGAGCAGTGGAAGACCAAGCCTGGGATCCATGTGGGGCCTGAAGACAAGTGCCCCCACCCCCTCATGCCCAGACCCTGCACCCCCAGTCCTTCACTCAATCCCCTACTAAGACCCTGCCCCAACCTACTCCTGCCCCCCTCCACCCGGCCAGACACTCTTCCCCCCAGACAGCTCCTGCCCCCTCTCTCCGGTCAGACGCCCTGCTCCCAGATCACTCTTGCCCCCTAGCTTCCACCCAGACCTTGCACCCTTAGCCTCTCCTACACCCCACCTCCTGGCCAGTTCCTATCTCACTTACTGGCAGCCCTGACCTACACACTGAACCCCTCATTTTTGGTTCCCCCACATAGCCTAGAGGGCCCACAAAATCCACTAACACTGGAATTAATCTGGCCTGAGGCCTTGAACCTCAGTCCTTTCCCCACCTTACCCTGGGGATGGAGCACCAGGGAAGTTTCAGTTGGCTGGCCACATCATTGAGGGTTGGGAGGTTTTGAAGGGGCTTTTTTCCCCTTCTTTCTTGTGTAGTCCCCAACTGACTTTTCTGTAGGCTCCCAACCCAAAAAAGGGTTCCCACCTTTGCTATTAATAAATACAATGTTGAAATCTTTTTTTTAACTTAATATTTTACTTACATTAAAAATGAAGCCTGTCCTACAAGCCCCCAATTGGAGCTCAACCCATACCTGGCTGCAGCATCTTGTCCCCAGTCCTGATCCTGATCCAGGTCCACAGAAAGGGCTAGTGATGGTCCCCCTCCTGCTATGGCACAGGTAGGAGGAGAGGCTATGATCCAGCTGTGGCGGATAGCCCCATAGTTCAAAAATATTAATATTAATTGGAACCTAGGCGTTGGATTACACCAGTAGTCTCTCTGATCTAGGTGATATGGAGAAAGGTACAAGAAACTACAGCCCCATTAGTTAGGCTCATACCATGAAACATATTGGTTTACATCCATACTTTAAAAAAAAAACCCTCAGATTTATTCTGTTAGTTGTAATTGTGGAAGACTGGTTGAGGTCACCCCTAAAGATGAGATGCTACTAAGTGTTAAACACCAATAAACTAAAACATGTTAGCTAGCATGTTTTGTTTTGTTTTGTTTTTGAAGACCTGTATCTTGCTCCATACAGACTTGCATGCAAATTAGGTGAAATGTTCAGAATCCTGGCAAGTTGTCAGTGTGCCTGCCATGTGCCACTGATACAGATATGTGCCACTGATACAGATATGTGTATTGTGGGTCACTCATTTGGAAATGTGGATAAGGTTGGTGGATAAGGTTAGCTAATAAGATATATAACACACATGTGGAGAATAGTTGGGGATATGGGAAAAGAGCTGGAAACTGAAACTTTCCTTACTTTCCAGAGTTTCTTTTTTTTTTAACTAAGCATCTAGAAACATTTTAAAGGGAATTATAATCTCAATAATTAGTGTTCATTAAATTTATTTTTCCTGAGAATGTCCTTATTGTTTGTGCACACCATTTTCAATCCCTTAAAACTCAAGAAAATGAATAGTTTGTCTGTAACTTCTGAGACGTGTATCTCTTCATTACTACTTCAGAGAGCACAACTTTTGAAGGTTGTGTTGGAGGAACGTAGAACTTTTATGGAAAGTCTCAAATGTGGTTCTTCAGTAGTCGGGGAGGATTACAAGCTATTATCCAGTTTGAGTAGTACCATATTTGAGCCTTCATTGAACTAATAAGATAAACTGATAAAATCTAGGTGGTATGCAGGTGCATATTTTAGGTTTTGGTAAAGTTATAAACCCTACCACCATAGTCTATGGAACTTGGCATGGTTGTAAGTGTGCTAGCTGGTGCACTTCAAATTAGAACACAAAGAATCCAGTCGGGACCACTGTACATTCTGCTCTTTGTTTCTTCAGTGTAGTCAAAACAGTAAAGGCCCTACAACGGTGGCAACTTTACCCCCTGGAGCTCTGAGAAAATTATTTCAAGAATGCGTTTGAGGTTTTTGATAATTTTAATCATGCTCAAATATAAACAATGTCTTAACATTTAATATTACTTTATATATGATAGCATGGGTTTAACCATAGTCCAAAATGTTGGACAGCCATGTTCCCTTCTTTAAAGAAGTTGAAATTTTAGTTACAGATCTCATGATTTGTTGTTGTTTTCCAGTGACATAAATGCCCGACTTGATGCTGTGTCTGAAATTCTCCTGTCGGAATCCAGTGTGTTTGGTGAAATTCAAAATCACCTGTGTAAGATGCCAGACATAGAGAGAGGACTCTGTAGTATTTATCACAAAAAGGTAAATAGTTATCTAACAAATCTGTCTAGGAAACAAAGAGTTGGCACTGTGTGTCAGCATGCTTAAATGTGCTTTCATACTTTTTATAGGAAATACTTAAACATATTTATTTCAATTTACTTTTTCTTAACTTTAGTTAAAGTTAAATTTTACTTAATAAGAGGGTAGAAGATGAAATCACAAACATTTTTTTTCTTGCAGTAGAGTCCAAGTTTAACACCAATAGGGCCAATAATATATTGTTTTAAGTTTGAGAAAAAAAAAGCCATAGCAGTATTAGATGACAATTCAAAATTTTGTTCTTATAACTGATGCAAAATATATAGATCTCTGTAGTCACATAATATCTATTGGGTCTCTTAGCAGATGAGGAATCCTATAGATTGGTATGCATTCAGTTGTTCCCTAAAGCAGCACATTTAAATTGTGTATTTTTATCTAAAAATATCTTCAAAAAGAGCTCATCTAGACTATGCAGAAGATTCAAAAGATTCTGCAGGAATTTGTATATCTCCTTCCGATATCACTTTCGAAAGCATTGCTTCAAAAGTTGGAAGCCTAGCTTTCGAAAGTGAAAGTAGTTGGGATGTGGCTTTTTCGGCACCCCTCCCTTTTTCAAAAAACTGTGTAAACCTAATTTTTTGAGGAAGAGAGGCTTTTCAAAAAAAGGGTTGGGGTTGCCAAAAAAGCTGCGTCCCGACTACTTTCACTTTCGAAAGCTCTGCTGAATATCCCGCAGAATTTGCATATCCTCTTTCGAATCTTCTGCATAGTCTAGACATAGCCCAAGTGAAAATAACTTTGCTGTAGTTAACTGTTACTGTTTGCAGTTTAATGTTAATGTGCATAAATTCTGTAATTTATAAACTTATTTGAACATTTTAATAAAAATTACTTTTAATGAGACACTGCTGATTCTTAGTTGAAGCAGATTAATGTGCTAATATCATGTATGCTGTACCTTATGTTCTTTTATTTCCTGTTATATTTAATACGTTGGTAATTCATTTTGGATAAAAATAGGTGTGCAGAGGGATAGCAAAACTATCATTTCAGTAGATGGTGTTTGCTGCTGGTCCTGCCCCCCCCATCCCTCACCCTCCTCTGCTGTCCTGGCTCCTGTCCTTCTCACTCCCCTCAGCCCTTTGGGGACCTGCCCCCCCTCCCCATTCTGTTTGACCCTTGCACCCACCCTTCTCTTCCCCCGTGCCTCCTCTTCCTCTAGCCCCACTCTGATCATCTGTAGCTATCCCTCCTCATCACCTCTCCTAACACCTCTTTCTACTCACCTGCCCTGCCTCTGTCCTCTGGTGGCTGTCCCCCCACTCCATGTGTCTGCCTTTTTGCTTAACCTCCACAATACTCCTGGCACCTGCACCTTCCCTTACCCCTGCATCCTTCTGGTGCCTCCCCTTTCCCTCACTATCCCTGCCCTCCTTGCCCTCTTTCTCCCTAGTGCCCACCCCCTTAGCACTCTCTGTCCCAGTTCCCCATATGCCCTCACACATGACTTGCTCCATCCCTTGCCTTCCTCATATCCATCCCTCCTTTCAACCCCTCTTTTCCCGGCACCCACTCCTCCCCTTTCGCTTCCCCCCTCTTGCCCTCATTGGTCCTCCCCTTTCCTCTTCCAGCATCTCCCTGTCCCTTCCCTTCTCGCACCGCCCACTGACACCTTCTCCCCTCTCCCCCGCCTTTTCCTCATTGTTTCCTCTTGATCCCCTGGCATTTATCTCTCCTCTACCCTGCTGCTTGGAGCCTGCCCCTTTCTTCTCCTGCCCTAGCCCCCTAGTCTCCCCTCAGCACAAGCCCCTTCCTCAATCTACTGTTGACGGTGGCTGTGAACAGCAAATCTTCGTGACCCTCTTTCAGGGTTTGCTGAAAACAGTTTGGCTGGTAGTGTACTTCTTTAATGCTATTCAAGAAACAGCACTAAACATTGCACATCAATATGGTGTCTTGCATACTTTCTGCTCATCAGCAATTGCCAGCTATGAGTTATTGTTCTCATGTTGAAAGGATTTCTAGTTAATACTCGAGGTGGTTCAAAGTTAGTTTTAAAATATTACTGGTTAAAGCTGAGAGGATCTTTAAGAGATTTTTATCTCTGCCATACTTACTTCATGTGAATTATGATTTTTTTCGTACTTTTCTCAAAGCTTCTCATTTATAATAAAGATGAGTGTTACCTTTGATTTTAAAAAAAATCTGGTGAGATTTAATTTCTCTTCAGTGTTACATTTACATTTCCGTTCCAATTTGTAATCTAAATGATCCAGTTTTTCAAAGGTGTCAAATTTAACTGTCGGTTTTCAGCGCTTGCTAAAATAAAACCTGAGTATGCCATGATGTGAGTAAGTAAATAAAGGGCATTTTCATTATCTCTCAGAAACTGTTCACCTATTCCCTTTATGAGGTTTCTAGCAATAAAATAGCCCCTAAAAGTTCAATTCTTCAAAGATACTAATCATAACGGAGTCACATGCGGGACAGTGTGTGACCAGGCAGGAATCTAGATTCATAGATTCGAAGCCAGAAGGGATCACTATGACCATTTAGTCTGTCCCCCTATGTAGCAGAGCCCTTAAAACTTCCCCAGAATAATTCCTAGAGCAGAACTTTTAGGGAAAAAATCTCCAATTTGAATTTAAAAATTCAGTGCCAGAGAATCCACCATGATCACTGATAAGTTGTTCCAGCCTCATGATCAGTAACTTGCACATTTGCAGCCTGAATTTGTCTAGCTTTAATTTCCAGATGTTGAATCATGTTCTGCAAGTTGGACCTCCGTGGTCCAGAATCCCTGGGACCTGAACAGGACAGACCAGGGAGTTTTGCTGGACCAGGGGACATCAATACTCCCCTGCTGGCTGCTGACTCCTCTTCTTGGGACTCCCTGCCCTACTTCCCCTGCCAGTACTTCCCAGCCCCATCATCTCCACTGCCAGGCCTCACTGCCAGCGCCCATTTTAAGTCAGTTCCTTGGCACTACTGTAATAAGTTACTAATAAATACGTTAATCATCCGGTTTATCTTTTGAATATCAGATTATCAAATAGTATTTTAATACTTAAAAATTAACTATGTAGTTTGTCTAATTTAAATAGGTTGTAATATGGGAATCGTGGAACATATAATGTTGTAACAATTTAAACTAAAACGTATTACACTTTCAGTGTTCAACTCAAGAGTTCTTCTTGATAGTCAGCACGCTCTCTCGCTTGGAGACAGAACTCCAAATTTTGGTCCCAGCTATACGTTCCCAAGTGAAAGCTCCTTTACTACAGATTGCCCTCTTGGAAATTCCTGAGCTCCTCTGCCCAGTGAAACATTACTTAAAGATACTTAATGAAGAAGCAGCCAAGTAAGTAATAAAAACTGTTTGCATGCCTTGTAAGTCTTTAATAAATTTACTTGATGAATTAATTTTATACATTGGTTAATCTACGTCATTTATGTAATACATAAATACAAAATGTATATTATAGATGACATAGATAGGCTTATTTATATTTAAGGTTGCCTGACACTTGCCATTGAAAGTCCACGATTTTGGTTGCTTATAATTTTGCCAAACTTAAACCATTCAGGCTACGTATGCAATGTTGTAACTGTGTAGCTCTCAGGATATTAGATACAAGAAGGGTGAGGTAATCTCTTTCAGTGGGCCGACTGTCACTGAAGCTACAGCTATACTGCAGTGCTATTTTGGGATACCGGAGTAACCCGAAATAGCGATCCCATGTCTTCACAGCAAGCCTGTTGTTTCAAAATATAATGGGCTCGCTATTCCGATGTCCCTGTAAACCTCATTCCATGAGGAGTAAGGAACATTTAGGAATAGCAGAGGTTATTTTGAAATTTGGCGCTGTGTAGACAGCACCAAAATACAAAATAAGCTATTTTGAAATAAGATTGAAATAAGATACACAATTTACGTAGCTCAAATTGTGAATCTTATTTCAAACTATGGTGCAGTGTAGTCACACTGAGTTGTGACACTCAGGGTGTAAGACGGAACTGATTGACATAGATGTGAGCCACTTACGCTAAACAATCTGTTCCATCTTGTATTGAGCTGTGACATGCCTAGTGTATTTTCCAGATCTGTTGGTGAGCTCAAAAGCTTGTGTGTCTCACCAACAGATGCTATCATCTCTTCTGCCTTTCAGGCTGAAATTTTCCATGTTGGATGAATATTTCAGTCTCATTATTTTTTGAAAGTTTCACCGAGAATTGTTCAGCTGTTTCTGAGAATGAGGATGGAAGAAGAGTGCATTGTTTGCCCATGTAAGAAAAAAATTCTTAAAGCCATTTTGCAGAGAAGTTTCATATATTGGGAAAGGGACATTATATTTGACAGGAGATGTGGTGAGGGGTTGCTGTGGAGTCAAGAAGTAGCTGTTTCCCGTCCATGTGAAAATTCATCCAAATAATATCAGGTTATGAGCCTTTTCTTAGTTCACAAGTGTTTAATAGCAACTTTTTTGAGCATGGCAGCATTAACATTTCTGAAAATACTGCCTGTGTTAATCATGCTCTTTCCCCTCACAGCTCCAGTGTTGACTGAATGTTTAAGCATCAGCCCCACAAACAATAGAACGCACTCCTGCTTAGGACTGCAGGGGCTCAGCAGGACCTTCCCTGCAATTACTCCTCTTGGTTTCCAGAAGCACTGTTATGTCAGGCACAGGAACTGAGAGAAGGAAGACAGTCTCTTTTGTGTTCCCAATGCTCTCCCTTTGCTCTCCTCAGTAGTTTTGAGAGCTTGACTTTGAAGCCTTTATATTCTTTCAGTGTAGATTTTTGTGTGTAATATTTATAGAACAGACATTACGAGCCCAGAACTGTGTCTCCTCCAAGCGTTGTGTCTAGTTCTTCCACAACTTCCTGTATATCCTTGGGCAAATTTCACTGAACTTTTCTGCAATGGTTCCATATCTGCAAAAGACTAACCTCATAGGGGTGTTAGAGGTTTAGTTTGTCAAGTGCTTTGAGATCCTTTGATGAAAGGTACTATATAAATATTTACACCATATTTGGGCTGCATAGTAATACAGTAAATCCTTTGGTTCAAACAAAATAAGCTGCCCTGAAATTAATTTTATTTATTTTCCACCTTCTGTCTCTTGACCTTCTCCTCATGCTTTGCCTTCTAATCTGTCTTTAACAGGATTACATTTCATATTCTAAATCTCTGAGCACTTTTAAAATACATGTTTATTTTAAAATAATTGACAGAAAAATGTTTTCATCTGTCTCCACAGCAGGGATTGAAAAGTTAACTGAGCCAGCATCTAGAACTGCCAATATTTGCTCTTGGACTAGTGACAGATTTAAGGGTTATTAGAGAATTAAAAGGTTAGAAACACTTGCTGTGTGCTATTGGATAGAGGGGATTATAGGTTTCCTGTTGATATACAGCATTCAGTTAAAGCTTTGGCAGGGTGTGAGATAGAAGACCTCATCATTATAATACCTGATCTTTGGAAAAGCTCTACTATAGCTACATCTTAAAAGTTTTAAAAATATTAGTCACTATGTACTGCACATGGTATCTAAGAGAGCTTGATATTGTAGATTAGTGGTCACCAACCAGTAGATCAGGATCTACTGGTAATCTTGAAGCCTCTGACAGGTGATCCTGACTAGTTTGGCTGGGAGACTATCAAGTACCAGCACTTCAGCTGCCCTTTCCCCACACTTCCCTGTTGCTCCTGCCCAGAGCCTCAGAGCTACCCCTTTGGAGCCTCCTGCTTGTTGTGAAGGGTGGGTGAGACAGAGGCAGGAAGGCGCCGAGTCCCCATCTTCACAGAGTGAGAAGGGCATAGCCTCGGTGAAGGGGTGGTACAGGGACAGGGTCTTAGAGAAGGTGCAGGGCAGAGTTATTGTGGTTTGAGAGAGATCCTGGGCTAACTTATTCAAAAAATGATCTTGTGCTTAAAAAGATTGGAGACCACTGTTGTAGATAGAGTAATACAAAAATAGTTCTAAGGAAAATGCTAGCCTATTTTTTCATTTGTTTAAAAGAGTATAAATAGAAAATATCATCACCATAATGCAAATTGTTTATTTGAATTTGTTTGTGTTTACCAGGAGAACTCACTCTTGGCTTTGTTATACATTTTAACTAGTGCAGGAGTTTCATACTTGTGTCAGTAAAAATATGTATTTTATCCCATTTCATCATGTATTTTGTATATCTATAGATATTCTATAAGTGATGTTGGTTTTGTCATTGTATTTTATATTGTATTATATTTTGTCATTGTATTTTATATTGTATTATATTTTGAAAAGGACTACTGACTTTAAAACTCTAAAATGTCTAAATATCTGAAGTTGCCATTTTTTGAAATTTGCCATTTTTGTTTTCAGTAGACAGCTAGCATGAGACAATGACAGAGTTTTAATAATCAACTGCTGGCTAGCAGCTGTCTCTCTCCTACAGTTCCCCTGGAAATGAGACTAATCGGCAGTTAAATTATTTCTGAAAAATACACTTTTATAAAATGCTGGCTTTAATTTCTCTTGTATAATATCTATATTAAGTTCTCTGAGTGAGAGCTTATATCAGTGTTATGCTCTTGACTACTAACTGTAGTTCAAGTTTTAGCTTTGTGAAAAGTGAGGTTGGATCGGGTACAATTAGTAAGGTTTTTTTCCTACCTTATTTTTAACAGGCTTGGATTTTTTTCCTCTTCAGGTATCAGATATCACAGCTAATACATAATAATCTTCTTCTCCTTATCCTGTTGACTAGAGTCTGGTTGCATGCAAACATCAGGCATCTTCGTTTGTTCACCATGTTACTAAGGTCCATCTGCTTTCTGTATTTTTTGAGGCAGTCCATCCATCACTTTTTTGGCTTTCCTAACACTCTTTCCTAGTAACTACTTCTACCTTGCTGTCTTCAAAAGGTCCCCTCCATTCATCCCCTCTATGTATCCAAATCAGCAAAGTAATGCTTCTTGTATTTTATCAGCTGTATCAGGGACTTTGACGTTTGTTCTAAAACTTGCATTTCAAAATGTATCTCTTTATGTAAGTACTATTATGTCTGATTTATGTGGCACCTCTAATGAGCCACATGACCTGTATCTTAGTAATGCTTGTTTTCATCCCATGCCTGTCTAGGTGGCCATATCACTGGTTTGTTATTTCCTTTAGCGTTGTCTTTTGGGGTCGCCTACATTGCTGTGTCATCTGCATGTACAAATGTCTTAGCTTTTCCATTTGAATTATTCCTGTTGATGGAGTCCATGAATATGAAAAACAGGATTGTTCCAAAGGCTGGCCATGAGGCTGAAGTTGTTCCTTATTCCCAATTCTTGCTTTTGGTACCAGGTTGTTGTTGATGGTTTGTAGTTCCTCATTCAGAAGTCAAAATTTTTAGAAATATCACAGTAATATGCTTGAAAATTTAGCTTACACTTATTTATTAAATAATCTTATAGAGATTTGGGATGTATATGACAAAATACATTTCAGTAACGTTAAATGACATGCTCCACTGACAGACTGTCCTGAAGGTGTGGAGATGTTCCATTCATTGACCTGAAGCTTCGTTCCTATGCAATAAATTGCCAAATGTCATACCCGTCCCTACACTGCCCTTTTTTGTACATGGTGATTGAGTAAGGAGGTGGGATTTGGCTGATACTACATTACAAAATAAGTCTGGTGTCACCCCAAATGTCACTCCTATCACTGTCCAACTGTTTTTCAGGAGCCAGGATATGCCACTTGCTGTCCCTGGGGTGACCAGATGTGTAGTATGCTGCCAAATACCACACTTCCACCCCACTTTCTTATTATGCATCATGGTCTTTTTAGTAAATATGCATGTAAAATCAACAAAAATCAATATTCAGCCAATTTGTT
Organism: Pelodiscus sinensis; assembly: GCF_052426305.1. NCBI lineage: Eukaryota > Metazoa > Chordata > Testudines > Trionychidae > Pelodiscus > Pelodiscus sinensis. The sequence goes on along the minus strand of NC_143057.1, from coordinate 82,117,005 downwards.
GCTAATCTAGCTGCAATGTTTTATCGGAAATGGTGTAATAGTTACAAATAAAAAAGTCTATAGGACTGCTACATGAACTAAGAACAGGAAAAAAAGACTAAATTTATTAAGAGTTGCCTTTTCTGTTGCAGATATAAAACCTCTATTATGGTCTTTTTCTTCCTATGCAACAAAAATACACTAATTTGGTACAGGTGACTCTCAGATAATCCTGTTAATTTACTATATGTAAATACCAGAAGAATTACCCTGTGTTGCTTGGGTCCTTAACTCAAATAAGTTTAGTTTTTCTTCATTGAAATAATTGTTGTGAGTGGGGCTGGACACGTGGGCTTCAGTATGCAGGCTGATCCAGGGAGAGAGGAGAACCCCAGTCCTCTCTAAGTGCAGCAGCTTGGGGCCAGGTGAGAAGTGCCTTTCCATGGCCACTGCAGCTGCAGGGGGCACACCTTGTGGAGGGATGCATTTTTCCCTGGCTTGGGGTCAGACACACGCAGACAAACTCTTAAATATATAGCAGATAGCTGTCCCTGTCTCCATCCCTGCCTCCTGCTGACTCATTGGGGTTATAGCTGTCCTGGTTCCCATCTCTACTGTCTTGTTGCCTTTCTATGGTCCTTCTACAGTATAACTGTCCCTCCTCCCAGACCCCTCCTTTTCCATTGTATGAAAAACAGTTGAATTCCAGGTACATCCCATTATCCTGGCACAATCAAATCTTTACCTTGCTATAAGTTAGCATAAGAGGTAGCTGCATAGCAAATTTGGTGGCCCTAGCTATTACCTTTTAGGAGGAGTTCATGAACAAACAGAAACTTGGATGGATAGACACACATAGTTTCTAAAATATATATTAGATACAAGGGCTAGCCTAATGCATACTGTTCCTTTGAATGGGTTCTGATGACTTCTAGAACAGAAAACATTGAGAACCACTACAATGCTCACAAACTACTTAAATGACTACACTATTTCTGTATAATACAATTAGTTAAATCTGTGATTCTCAACCAGGGTTGCATTACCCCTGGGAATACATAGAGTTCTCTGAGGAGGTACATTAACATATCTATATACTTGCCTAGCTTCTCAACAGACTACATATTAAAAGCACTGGCAAAGTCAATGCAAACTAAAATTTCATAAAGACAGTGATTTGTTTATACTGCTCTATATACTATGTACTGAAATAAGTACAAGATTTAGACTCCAGTTGATTTATAAATGATATGGTAAAATGAGAACAGTAAGCATTTTTTAGTAACAGCATTTTGTGCCACTTTCATATTTTTGTCTGATTTTGTAAGCAAATAATTTTTAAGGCCATGTCTACACTAGAAAACTATTTAGAAATAACTAATTTTTACTTTTGGGCACCTGATTTAATAAATTCGAACTTGCATGTCCTCATTATGAGGAAGCCTCAAAATTAGCCCAAAATAGCGCATCCACATTTAATGGAGCCTGCCTTGGACTTAGAGCCCCCAGAAGCACTATGGGGAGTGTGCCAGGAGGGATACTTCCTGTGTCTGCTCAGTCCAACAAATTGCACCAACTGCTTACACAAGCTCCTCTCTATGCTTGCATCTTGCCAGGCACACCTCCCCAGTTGTGAGACAGAAAAGGGCATGGTGAGCACGCCCCTTCTCGTGCTGCAGTTGCCCATGCGGACACCATAGCACTGCCACCATGGAGCTGGACAAAGCAGCTTTAAAGCAGTGCCATGCTCATGGCTCCTGTGCTGCGCCTCAAGATGTCCAACAGCAGATCCCTCAGGGCTCCCCACTGGACTCCGGACCCCCCAGCATGTTGTTCCAGCAGGAGGAGGAGGAGGAGGAGGAGCATGAACCCTGGTGTGGCCTGCAGTCCCTTCTCAACCAAGTCCCAGTGCTTCTGCTGCGCATGCCCCTCAATCCCCTAGACGCAGTTGAATGCTGCTTCTGGTGTTGGGAGTTGAGCTCAGTCTGTTCCATCATGCAGGGATTGGATGATCAGCAGTGGATGAACAACTGTCGCATGCACAAGGCCACCTTCTTGGAGTTACGAGGTGGCTTGCCCCTCCGGCAACAGGACACCTGCATGAGACCCACCATCCCCATGCAGAAGTGCATGGCCATTGTGGAAGATACCGAGCCTTCACTCTGTGTTGTGTTTAAGCAACAAGTTGCCAGAGGCAGTTTATTCGAGCAGTATTGCAAGGGAAGACAGCATAAGCGGATCTTCAAATACAAAACAATTAAAAACCAATATATATATACCTTTCAGTTACATATAACATTAAACAATTACTTCCCTGCCCACTCAGTTCCCATCGGACACTGTCTTATCTCCAAGGTTCTCACTGAGGTCAGCATTCCACTCTTATCTTGGAGAGCGAGACAGAGAGGCGAACGCAGCGTCTCTTCTAGCTCTCGCGTTAGCAGGAGTCAGAGTGAACCAGACTCTTGCTCTGCTGCTGACAAAACCTGAAGTGGCCACCCAAATCTCCTCTCCCTTAGTTCTGCTTTCACACCATCATCCTCTGGAAGCTCAATATGTCGGACTGCTACTGTTTAGTCAGGAACCAGTTAGGGATGGGGAAATCCATATTGCTTGTGTGCTCATAGAAGTAGCCAAGGCCATCAATCATGTGCTGCTACTGAGGGTCGTCACTCTGGGCAACGTGAATAGCATCTTTGCCACCGTGGGCTCCTCCAGCTGTGGGGGTGAGAGGGAAGAGGTGGGAATAGACAGCACACACATCCTCATCCTGGCCCCCAACTGTGTCTTGGAGTTCATCAACCAAAAGGGATACTTCTCCATGATGCTGCAGGCACTTACATACCACAAGAGATGCTGCATCAACATCAGTGTTGGATGGTCAGGAAAGGTGTACGATACTCTCATCTTTTGGAACTCCTGCCTCTTTTGAAAGATGCACACAGACACTTTTTTCCCAGATGACAACATCAGAGTTAGAGAGATAGACCTTCCCATCATGATCCTAGGTGACGCAGCCTACCCTTGGCTTGTGATGCCCTACATGGGAAGCCTGGACCCCAGTAAGAAAGACTGCAACACCAGGATGAGCAGGTGTAGAATGGTGGCAGAATGTGCATTCGGGCATGTAAAGGAGAGGTTCAGGAGTCTCCTCACTCACCTGGACCTCAGCGAGTGCAACGTCTCCTTTGTGATGTTTCTGCAACCTGTGTGAAAACAAAGGGGAGACTTTTCTGCCAGGGTGGATGGCTGAGGCAGAACACCTTATCAGAACACCAATGGCATCAGGAGAGCATAACAAGGGGCTGTGCTCATCAGAGAAGCCTTGAAGGACAGTTTTATGCAAGGCCAGTTCTGATACTCTCCCTCATGGCTGTCCACAAAGGGCCCCTGTATTCCCTGTGTGTGCCTTTCAACCCCCACCCCTCCCTTCTCCTCTCTCCCTTCCCCTGTCCCACCTTCTCCCATCTCCCCCTTCCCTCCAGAGCAAACAATAAATACGTTGTTCTTTAAAAACAGGAATCTTTATTTGAGGGACATACAACGGGAGGGAATGGGAAAAGAATCTGGAATGGCGGAGAGGGCTCAGGGAGGGACTGAGACTGGTGCCTGCCTCTGGGTGGCCTGTATGCTCTGGCTGCCACCTTAGTGGTGGCTTGCTGTGGGAAGGTGTCCCACCAAGGAGGCTGGAATAAGGCAGGCCTCTCCAGGAACCTGGTGAGAAGGATCAAGTAGTTCTTGTGTGAGAGCGTCATGAAGCTGAGTGCTCCGGACTGGTGCTCCATGTACATACGTGAAGAAGCTGTTGTGCAACCCCCACACTGAGTACGCTGAGAGGAGCTTGCAGCCAGTCACCTGACCCTGCTTGTAGCTAGGGAAAGCTAGAGAACTCACCAGCAGTGCCCTTCCCAGAGTAATAGGAAGCCTGAAAGATGCCCTGGTATGGGGGGGGAGAGGAGACCAACTCCAAGATCAGGAGCAGCTCCTGGCTCTTGGACATTGTTGCCTGGCTGGCTGCCGCTACCTCCGTGTCGTCGTCATCCTTTGCCAACCTGCCCTTCTGCAGGCTGATGCCAGGCATGTCTTGGCCAGACTCAATGACCACAGTGGGAGAGAGAACCAGCCTCCTCCCCCACCCCCAGGATGGCATTCAACTGCTCATAATAGCAGCAATCTGAAGTGCTGCTCCAGGGTGTTCTCTCTGCTCCATGGCCTTATGGTAGGCCTGGCACAGCTTTTTTATTTTGAGCCTGCCCTGCTCCAGGCTCCTGCTGTGGCCTTTCTCTGCCTGGCTGGTGGCGATCCTATTGTAGATGTCTATGTTCTTTTTCTTGGTGTGGCGATCCTGGAGGTTGGACTCCTCCCCCCACATCTCAGTGAGGTTCAGGATCTCCACATCCAGTCCAGGCCAGAGCTCTTTTGCATCACTGGGGAGTGGAGCTGTAGGATCAACAGACGTGCTAGCAGCTGTCGGAGAGTCCTAGGGGGAATTGGGGGCACTCATGTCTCACCATGGTGCTTTCTCACCCAGGGCTCATGAAGCTGGCCATGTGAGACCAGCTCTTCTCCTGTTCCTCGGACTTTTACAGCTCTGCAGGAGGAGGAGAGCAGTGGAGACACCAGGTGTGGCCATAGCAGTCAGAGCTGACAGCTGCAGGAGGCCCCTGAAAGCAAATTAGTTGAAATTAGTGGCACCGGAGTGTCCATGCTAACGTTATTTCAAACTTACAATTTGGAATTAGCGTTATTCCTGATGAAAAGCAGGAGTACAGAGTTTGAATTCTGTGGCCCATTATTCTGAAATAATGGGCTTGGTGGTGTGGACACACAATTTATTAATGCAAAGTTGGGGGGTTATTTCAGACTATGGACCAAGTGTAGACCAGGGCTAAGTGAGGCAAAACTTGGTGGTAGTCAAGACAAATCAGACTCCTGAAGAGTGTACAATAGTCTGAAAAGTTTTGAGAGCCACTTAGGTAAACCATTTAGATCATTTGTGTTACTATGAGATTCACAGAGCAGCAATGTAGTGTTGTATACTTCAATGGAATTTGTAGAACTGTTTGTTTGTGGCTGAAATATCTCCACCTCAGTGTTTGATATATTCAGAGATTTTCAAGCCACGGGCAACCATTAGATCATCCAGTCAGAGTTTCTATATATTACCATAGAATTTTGTTTAGTTGCTCCTATATTGAGCCCATTATTAACTAGGGCTGTCAGATGATAAAATTAATGTTATGAAAATTTAACCACAATTAATCATGCAATTAATTCACAAATTCCATCACAGAAATTCCAGCCCTCAGTTTGTCTGAGTTAGTAGAAACATACAAAATGGTTCCAGTGTTGTATTTTATTCCTGAATATTTCCTGGTATTGTATGTTATCTCAACAAATTTGTAGCTGAAATGACTACACCTTTGCTTGAATTACATTTTACTGTTTATGCAAATGTTTTCAGTGATTTCCATTGACCCAAACATTCAAACATTGTTTTAAATCACCTGGAAAAGAGCTTACAGGGAGGGCAGAATGAAAGATTTCAAGGAAATGGAAGTTTCACTTGAATGGAAATTGAACAGTATTTGAAAAGAGGAAGTTCGCTATTCTGAGATGCATCCATCAAAATGCATCTTCTTTTCTTCAACTTACTGTGAACAGAAACTTCTGATGGAAATAGCTCAGGGTCACATCTTTTAATCTTTTTGTTCATATTTTATTGAAAGTATGGACATGTCTACACAGCAGGGCTAAAGCTGAAATAAGTCCCCAACTTGAGCTACATCAATTGCGTAGTTTAAGTACCTTATTTTGGATTTTGGCGGTGAGGTAGAGCATCTTCCTCCAACTTCCCTTACACCTGGTAAAATGAGGGTTATAGGAGTCAGAGTAAGAAGTCCTCCAGCTCGACATTATTTTGACATAGTTCGTGTCTACACTACAAGCAATTAGTTATTTTGACATTGTTATTTCGGAATAACGTTATTCCGAAATAACACTTCTGTGTAGACATACCTAAAGAGAAAAATGTATACTTCCCCATTAATGAAATGACATGTAATTAATTGATGTAATATATTACATGTGTTCACTTTGACCATAAAATTATAAAATAAATTACTATTTTTTATCAAATATTTTAATTGAGCAATTGTTGCTCTTGTAATCAGTGATCAGCAGTAATACCTTATTTAAGTATTCCTAAAGATTTATGTATTAAGACCCTCTTTTGTGCAAAAAAAAAAGTTTCTTCATAAATTTCTGCATAGAATTACTGATGATTTGGTGCTGTCTGCCTCTCCATAAGGAGGTTTTTGTTGTCTGTAATCCTGACACAACATACTGCTGCAACAAACTTCTAGGTACAGAAAACTTATAAAGCTGTATGTTCAACAAGTTCAGTAAGTGTTCCATAGATTATGAGTTTTTCAGGCCAAAAGGAGCCATTAAATCTCTAGTCTAACTTCAACTAGAACTGTCAGTGATAAAAATTAATCATGGTTAAAAATTAATAATGCAATTCAACAGATTGAAATAAATACATTTGAAAATGTAGAAAACACCCACAAATATTTAAATTGTATTCTATTTATCAATTACAACACAGAAAAAAAGTATACCGTGCTCACTTTATTTTTATTGGTTTGCACTGTAAAAAATAAAAGAAACAGTAGTTTTCAATGCAGCTAATACAAATACTATAGGGCAATTTCTTTATTATGAAAGTTAAACTTCCAAATGTAAAATTGAATGCGGCTATATTTAATTTAGAATTCAAAGAATGTAAAACTGTACAGCCTACAAATGCCCACAGCCCTGTTTTTTTGTTCAGACAGTCACTCAGACAAATACATTTGTTTACATTTTCAGGAGATAATGCTACCTGCTTCTTGTTCATAATAAGCCTCAAAGGGGTAGCTATGGTAGTCTGTAACTTTAAAAATGAGTAGTCCTGTGACACCTTGGAGACTAATAAAAAATATATAAAATCATGAGCTATCGTGGGTAAAACCCACCTGATCAGATGAGTTGGAGTGGAAATAACAGAAATCAAGATAGATAGATAGGTATAACAGTAAAAGAAGTACCTGTTAATTATAGGTCTGGGAGAGCTTTTGTACATTTCAGGAGCAAGTGCCACTGGGAGCGGGGCCAGCGGGGGACTGTACACCGGGAGCAGTGTTCCCTCTAAACTGTGCAGCACAGCTTCACAGTCAGCCCCAACCAGTCAGTCAGATCTGTCCACTTAGCCCTGAGCCTCTGACTGGGTAGGGCTGATTGATCACCCATGAAGCTATGCTGCTGTGCAGCGTAGAGCGAACACTGGCTGGGAGCTTATGTTCAGTTGCTTGTCCACTTTGTTAATGACTTCGATAACGGAATGGAAAATATGCTTATAAAATTTACAGATGACACAAAGCTGGGCAGATTTGCAAACACTTTGGTGAACAGGATTAGAATTGAGAACAATCTTGACAAATTGATGAGAGCATCTTTGTCCAGTTTATTATGTCTTTCCTAGAATTATGAAAACCAAGAAGCTATCCTATTGGTGTCCACTTTTTTATCACTTAATAGATTACAATGTGGCAGCAGAAAGATTACATTTTTGTATTTATTCTAAAATAAAAATATTTCTATTATAGGTGGGGATGGTAGTGCCTTACTGTTAAGGTAGAAAAATATTGTGTGATCATGTAATCAAAGTTCATATGTACATGGGGGCCCAAAATAAGTGAGATCATATCTGCAGAATGTATGTTTTTCTCCTTGTGAAGTTACATGTTTTGTGCATTTTGAGCGAGCGAGCAAGAGGCAAATGCATAATATGGTGCACTCAAAACTTTGTGGGCACCAGATAATTTGTGTTTATGATGGAAATAAACAATTGTGCTGGAACAGTCAAATTATGGAATTCACCACTTTTTCTGTTTCCTGTAAATAGAACTGGAGATAAAACCCAATTGTTCAAGGATCTTACAGACTTCCCTACTATCAGAAGGCGGAAGGATGACATTCAGACGGTGATTTCTCAGATCCAATTTCATCTGCAAGAAATACGACAACTGATAAAGAACCCATATGCCGAGTATGTTACGGTATCAGGACAAGAGGTAATATAAATATCTCACAGGTCATTTTGTGTATGCACCTACCTGGATTTGCACAATCAAATAGCTTAGGTTTACCTGAAAGATTATTTAAATTATGTCTCTAAATAAAAGCAATTCTGTCTGTGAGAAGAGGCCTGTTAGGATACATTGTTGTACTGTCTTGTTATTTTCAGTTATATTATTCTTACTGCTTTTTTATTTACTTCACCATGGGTATTCTATCTTGGCAGTTACTTTAGGGTTTTTGAGAGACTGGAATTCATTTTAGTGTGGTTCAGTTAGGTTCATCAATATTTTGCTTCCATTGGTAATTTGCTTCCAAAGACTGTTAATGTGGTTGAATTGAGACTGTCGGTAAAATATTTCTGATATAATATTCTGAGATCTTTATTGAACCAGGAAGTACAGTTAGAAATTTTAACCAGTTTTTTAAAATATTTTTCTTTTCTGTACAATTATTTTAATTTGTCTTTCTCTTCTCTCATTTTTAAATTTATTTCTATTTCTATAGTATTCAGGAGTCCTACCCTGACCAGGACTCCTTGTGATAGATTCTATACGAACACAAAACAAAAATATGATCTCTGTCCCAAAGCGCTTGCAATCAAAGTATAAAACAGATGGTTATACAGAGACCAGTGAAGGAGTAGAGTCATAGAGTTAGAACAGGGGTGGGCATTAATTTTGGAAAGTGGTCAAGGACCGCACTCTTACATGATATTAATAGAGATGTGGGGTCTGGAATGGAGGTTGGGTGCAGAAGGGAGCTTGGGGTAAGGGACTGGGGTGCAGAAGGGAGACCGGAGTCTGGGAGGGAGTTGGGATGCAGCCGGAGGTTGTGACCTAGGGTAGGGGACTGGAGTGCAGGGCTTTGGGATGTGACCTACGATGGGAGGAGTTTATGATCTGGGGCAGGAGATTGGGTGCCAGATCTGGGAGGGGGTATGGTTGTAACAGGGAGACAGCAGGTGTAAGGGGGGAGGGATAGCTCAGCGGTTTGAGCATTGGCCTGCTAAACCCAAGGTTGTGAGTTCAATCCATGAGGGCGATAGTTAGGGATCTGGGGTAAATCTGTCGGGGATGGTACTTGGTCCTGCCGTGAGGGCAAGGGTCTGGACTCGATGATCTTTCAAGGTTCCTTCCAGTTCTAGAAGATAGATTGGGGGGGCAAGAGTTGAGTCAGGAAAGGACTGCGGTGCCAGAAACAGGTTGGGGCCAAGAATCTTGTCAGCTGCCTGCAGAGCTTAAAATGTTTGCCAGCCAGCCTGCCTGGCTATTTGTTTCATGAATAACTGAGCTCAGGAGAGAGGGTGTGATTCTTCTTAGCTGCCTGTTATTCTAACAAACGGCTCCCATTAGCCGGTTTCTGTGAGAAACTGGCCAATGGAAATGTGCTGGGGGGGGATCCTGAAACTTTTTCTCTCCAGTTTGTATCAAAACAGAAACAGAACCCTGCAGCCACTTTTCTTCACGGTGAGCAGGGCTGCAGGGCAAGCTAGAGAGCCTGCCTGGGGCTCCCTTGTTGGCTCCATGGGCTGGATCTGGATCTGGATCTGGTGGCTTGGCAGGCTGGATCTGGCCCACGGGCCATATTTTGCCCAGGCCTGGGTTAGAAAGAACATCTAGTCTAATCCCCTTTTAAGATGCAGGATTTGTTGTGTCTAAATCCTCCAAGACAGATGTCTATCCAGCCTCTTTTTGAAAATCTCCTGTGAAAGAGCTTCCACAAACTCCCTAGGCAGTTTGTTCCATTATCCTACTGTTTGTACAGTTACAAAATTTTTCCGGAGATTTAATTTAAATCTGTTGCCCTGTAGCTTGACGTCATTGCCTCTTATCCTGTGGCAAAAGAGAACAACTTTTCTTCTTCTTAGCAGCAGCATTTCAAGTATTTGAAGATCACTATTAAGTTTCTTTTCCAAACTAAATGTGCCAATTCCTTTGGCCTTTGTTCATATGGCTTGTATTTCATCCCTTTGATCATCTTTGTTGCTTGCCTCTGGATCCTTTCCAGTTTCTTTCTGTCTTTTCTATACAGTGCTGATCAAAATTAGGCATAGTACTTCAGCTGAGGTCTAACCACCACTGAGCAGAGCCGTACTACTACTTGGTCACTTCTCTATCCATCATGGAAGGTTACCTTTCAAGTTACCATTCCTTTAGTGAGGAGGGTCTCGGAACTTAAGGCCCTCAATTCCAACCCTCCCTTTATGATGAGGATCTCACACTCCTGGCCCATGCCCCACTGTGCTCTGCTTCCCTTCAGCCCTTGCTGCATGGAGAGTGTGGGCAGGGAAGGAGAGGGAGTCCTGACTGCTGGTGCTGTGCCATGCGAGGCCCTCCCGGTGATCCCTGAAGCCATGTCCTGAAGAGATAGGGTGCCATGGGGGGAAGAGGGTGGAACGCGAAGGGATGGAGCTTGGGGGAAGTAACAGAAATGTCCTCCCCCCAGCCAGCCTTTTTGTGCAATCATGGGCCAAGCATTTGGGAACCCTGCTATATGGGTTTTCTTTAAGGACAAAGTACAGCTTAGACCTCACCTGGAGTTCCTTCCAAAGGTTGTGTTGGAATTTCACTCCAAACAGAATATTGTCCTCTCTGTTGACCCTAAACCTCGTATGAGCAGCTGGGAACAAATATGCCATTTACTGGACGCTTGATGGGCGCTCGTCTTTTACTTTGAGTGCACAAAACGTATGAAACTTGAACTGTTTATGGTGATGGCAGACTGAATGAAAGGTCTTCTGGTCTCATTGCAAAGGATCTCATCTACATCTGCTCATAGATATTAGCAACACCTTTTTAAAGAATAACCACAAGATTTTGAGTAACTGGTTTTTTTTGAGTGCTTGCTTATATTGATTCTACTTAGGTGATTGCAAAGCCTTACCCCAGAGGTGGAGTCACAGTTATAGAATCACAGACTGGAGCACTGCTCTTCTGAAAACTGTATTATCTCTAGCATGCTGGGTAATACTGTAGTGAGAGTTGAAAGGGTGTGCATCAAGAACCAGGATTACCCCCTGCACCCACACCTGCTATGAACTGGCTTACATTCCAACCCCAGTGCTCATGGTGTGTTTCATAAGGGTGCATGCTATGCTTATAAGAAGCACACATCTTTTTAAAGGAAAAGGCAATATGCTGTGTTCATTGAGAATACAAAATAAAGCATATGCATCCGTCCTCAGATGTGCATGTGTATACACACACATCCCAGTCCTACTAACTTTGTTATAGTTCCCAGTCTGTTGCTTGCATCAACCTAGTGGCTGGTTAGCCTGAGTGCAAGGGAGGAGCCAGGCTCTGTCAGTAGACCAATGCACCAGAATATTGGCAGGACGGAACCTGAAGAACCAAGCAAGGACACCACATCTTTTATGGGAATCTCTTCTCATGCAAATCTATGTTGTAATCAGTCAGTTTGCACCATGTATTTATTTATCTGGAGATAGTTTTCATTGTTGTTTAATATCAGTCTGCTGCTGATTTTTCTGGATGTTGCCCCACCCTGGCTTTGATGGGATTTGTTGGGAGTGCTGGCTTCTAAGATCAGAGTTGCCAGTCTGCCCCTCATATGTCACAGCATACTGTGGAATCATTTAATAGTTCCTTTGCACTCCCAAGTCTCCGACCCCTCTTCTGATCATCTGTATGCTGGGCTGGTTTTCAGACTAATAACATTCACACAAACAAAAATTACATAGTTGCTTTTATAAAAACAGATCTAGTACAAAATATTGTAAGATTAAAGTAAATATTACAAGTTCTTCCATAATACTAAAAGCATTATTACACTCCTAGGGCTACCTCTACACTGCAGGCTTTTTGTGCAAGAACTGTTTTGTGCAAGAGTTGTTGCATGAAATGTCTTGCGCAAGAGCACGTCCACACTGCCATGTGCTTTTGCGCAAGAGCATCCACAGCAGTGTGGACTCTCTCTTGCACAAGAAAGCTCTGATGGCCATTTTAGCCATAGCAGTTTCTTGTGCAAGAAACCCTTGTTGCCTGTCCACACTGCCTTCTTGCACAAGAGCTCTTGTGCAAGAGGGCTTCTTCCTCATGGGGAGAGGAATATCTCTTGGGTAAGAAGCCCTCTCTTTTGATGCTTTACTGTAAATTTACTTGTGCAAGAACGCGCGTTCAGTGTAGATGCTCCACAAGTTTCTGCTCAAGAACAGCCATTCTTGCGCAAAAAGCGTGCAGTGTAGCTGTAGCCTTAAAGAATAAAACAATCTTATGGGTAAAAGGGTGATGATGAGTCACAAGCACCCTTCTTGTTTGTTCAGAATCGCTATGGATAGTAACTCCATGCTCCAATAATAAGAAATTAGCAGTAGGGATATATTACCGACCACCTGACCAGGACAGCGATACTGACATTGAAATGTTGAGGGAGATTAGAGAGGCTACCAAAATAGAGAACTCTATAATAATGGGGGATTTTAATTACCCCCATATTGACTGGATACATGTCACCTCAGGAAGAGAAGCAGAGATAAAATTTCTCAGTGGTTTAAATGACTGCTTCTTGGAGCAGCTGGTGCAGGAACCCACAGGGACAGAGGCAATTCTCAATTCACTCCTGAGTGGAGCACAGGATCAGGTCCAGGAAATAACTGTTACAGGACCGCTTGGGAATAGTGACCATAATATAATAACATTCAACACTCCTGTGGTGGGAAGAACACCTCAGCAGTCCAGCACCCTGGCATTTAATTTCAAAAAGGGGAATTACACAAAAATGAGGAGGTTAGTTAAACAGAAATTAAAAGGCACAGAGACTAGAGCCAAATCCCTGAAAGCTGCATGGAAACTTTTTAAAGACACCGTAATAGAGGCCCAACTTAAATGTATAGCCCAAATTAAAAAACATAGCAAGAGACCTAAAAAAGAGTCACCGTGGCTTAACCACTGTTTAAAAGAAACAGTAAGGGACAAAAAGGTATCTTTTAAGAAGTGGAAGTCCAATCCTAGTGAGATAAATAGAAAGGAACATAAACACTGTCAAACCAAGTGTAAAAATGTACTGAGAAAAGCAAAAAAAGATTTTGAGAAACAGCTAGCCAAAAACTCAAAAAGAAATAACAAATTTTTTTTTAAGTACATTAGAAGCAGGAAGCCTGCTAAAAAAACCTGTGGGTCCCCTAGATGATCGAGCTATAAAAGGAGCAATCAAGGACGATAAAGCCATTGCGGAGAAACTAAATGATTTCTTTGCTTCAGTCTTCATGGCTGAGGACGTTGGGGAGATTCCCAAATCTGCACCGTCCCTTGTGGGTGATGAATCTGAGGAACTGTCCCGGATTGAAGTGTCATTAGAGGAGGTTTTGGAACAAATAGAAAAACTTAATGTTAACAAATCTCCGGGACCGGGTGGCATTCACCCAAGGGTTCTAAAAGAACTCAAATGCGAAATTGCTGAGCTATTATCTGTGGTTTGTAACCTATCCTTTAAATCGGCTTCCGTGCCTACTAACTGGAAGGCAGCCAATGCGACACCAATATTTAAAAAGGGCTCTAGAGGCAATCCTGGCAATTGCAGACTGGTAAGTCTAACTTCAGTACCGGGCAAATTAGTCGAAACAATAGTAAAGAATAAAATTGTGAAGCATGAAGAAGAACATAATTTGTTGGACTAAAGTCAACATGGTTTCTATAAAGGGAAATCCTGTTTTACTAATCTATTAGAGTTCTTTGAAGGGGTTAACAAACATGTGGACAAGGGGGTTCCAGTAGATATCGTATACTTAGATTTTCAGAAAGCCTTTGACAAGGTCCCTCACCAAAGGCTCTTGTATAAATTACATGGCCATGGGCTAAGAGGGAAGGTCCTTTCTTGGATTGAGAACTGGTTAAAAGACAGTAAACAAAGGGTAGGAATAAATGGTACATTTTCATAATGGAGAGGGGTAACTAATGGTGTCTCCCAAGGGTCAGGCCTGGGACCAATCCTTTTCAACTTATTCATAAATGATCTGGAGAAATGGGTAAGCAGTGAGGTGGTAAAGTTTGCAGATGATACCAAACTGTTTAGGATAGTCAAGACAGAAGCAGACTGTGAGGGACTCCAAGAAGATCTCATCAAACTGAGTGATCGGGCAACAAAATGGCAAATGAAATTTAATGTGGATAAGTATAAAGTAATGCACATCGGGGAAAAATAACCCCAACTATACGTACAGTATGATGGGGGCAAATTTGGCTACGACAAATCAGGAAAGAGATCTTGGAATTATCGTGGACAGTTCTCTGAAAACTTCCACACAGTGTGCAGCGGCGGTCAAAAAGGCAAATAGGATGCTAGGAATTATTAAGAAAGGGATAGAAAATAAGACCCAGAATATCTTACTGCCCCTGTATAAAACTATGGTACGCCCACATCTTGAATACTGTGTACAGATGTGGTCTCCTCACCTCAAAAAAGATATTTTCGCCTTGGAAAGGGTTTAGAAAAGGGCAACTAAAATGATTAGGGGTTTGGAACGGGTCCCATATGAGGAGAGGTTAAGGAGACTGGGACTTTTCAGTTTAGAAAAGAGGAGACTGAGGGGGGGATATGATAGAGGTCTATAAAATCATGAGTGGTGTGGAGAGGGCCGATAAAGAAAAGTTATTTATTAGTTCCCTAAATAGAAGAACTAGAGGACACCAAATGAAATTAATGGGGAGCAGGTTTAAAACTATTAAAAGAAAGTTCTTCTTCACACAGCGCGTAGTCAGCCTGTGGAACTCTTTGCCAGAGGAGGCTGTGAAGGCTAGGACTATAATAGAGTTTAAAGAGAAGCTAGATAGTTTCATGGCGGTTAGGTCCATAAAAGGCTATTAGCCAGGGGATAAAATGGTGTTCTTGGCCTCTGTCTGTCATAGGCTGGAGAGGGATGGCAGGAGACAAATCGCTTGATCATTGTTTTCGGTCCACCCTCTCTGGGGCACTTGATGCTGGCCACTGTCGGCAGACAGGATACTGGGCTAGATGGACCTTTGGTCTGACCCAGTACAGCTGTTCTTATGTTCATGACTTGTGAACCTGACTTGTAGACAGTTACTCAGGACTCCACCTTTTGTTAGAAAAGATGCATTTCTACGTTCTTGGCTAAGAAGGCTGAGGTCCAGAAACTGGAAAACTGTGAGGCAGAAATTCTGAGTGATCCTCAAATGTCATGATACTTTCTTAGGAGAATATAGGTGACGGGGCAGAGTTAACGCTGAAAGATTATTCAAGTCATCTTTCATGGAAGCCCATCTCTTTTGAGTCTGCTTTCTATACCTATTGGTTGGGCCTACATTTATTGGAAAGATGGGAGAAGAAGGGAATAAGTGGCAAAGACAAATTACTTACTAGTAATTTATTGTCATAATCCCTACTTGTCTTCCACCCTGAATTCCTTCATCCTCACCTTGTGCTGTGGGGGACTCTTTTTGGCTGGGAATTGATGCCTTAAAAATTTACTGTAGGTGGGAAATGGAGTGTATTCTTATAACTTTACTACGTTTTTCATCATTTGCCTTCCCCTCATGCTAGTAAAGGGTGCTATGTAACTTGCTGTTTGGAATTATCACAGGATGGGAGAAGAGGAAGTACTCTGACAGTAAATTACTAATAAGTACTGTTTCTGTCTGTAATGGATGCACCCTAGAAATCTTTGCTTAAATTATTTTCTGTTTTTCTTGACTGTTCACCTTTAGTTTAATATTTCTTCACTGGAGTTGGTTGAGGAATAGGGGTATAATCTGGAAATCTGTAGGAAAGACTTGAGCAGTTCACCTTTCCAGTCAGGAAACTCTGGGTAGAAAACATGTAATCATGCAAAGAACCATGGGCCAAAATTTTATAAACCAGTTGCCTAAAGAGTGACTGTTAAAGCCAAACTTAAGAATCTAAGCATGGGGCATAATTTTCAGACGGGTAACACCTACAACTCATATTGACTTAAATTTTGTGTTAATTTCCTCTTGGAATTCAGATAATTCCACTCCATTTTGGCAGATGGATTGTTCTACAACATATGAAGCTACACCCATGTCTGTCTAATCTTTTGTTTCCGGACCTCTAATGCCGTTCATTTTAGATATTAAACAGAAGAGAGGTTTGTCTAGTTAGTGATAGCAGCACTATTTGTTCTGTGCAAGGATTGGAAAATTCCTGATGCATCTGGCAATGGTTTGCTTCCTTTATGGCATAAGCCGTGCTTCAGTCACCATTTAATAAAAATATAACAAGTGCTTATCTGATAGTACTAAGAATTAAAGGATGAAAAAGCATTACCATTCAGTATTTTCTAGGTGATGTTGAAATCTCTACATTCACTTTTTGCTACAGGTGTTAGCAGAACAAACTGACTAATTTGGTTCAAATTCATTAGATAATAAATATAGAGTATGTATGGGTTGCAGTGCTCCATCCTATCATAAGTTAATCAGGAGGTAAGCTGTAAAAATAAATCTACCAGCAATCCTATTATTGTTAGAAACCGTTTACTCTCCTCGCTTTAAAGCCCCTGTGTGGCTTTGCTCCAACCTGCATCTATCTCATTATGTAATTTATCAGTTTTAGGAATTTTATAAGGCCGGGCATTGTGACATCTAAATGCTTCCCAGATCAACAGCTGCATAGTGTCCATAGTGGACTTTATGGAATCTTTTGTTCTTGCTGTTCTTCTTTCCCTTATTACAAAAGACTATGTTTAGGGTGTTGACTAGGTTGAGTTTGTGAGGGAGGAAGGCTGTTTACCTAGGGATTTGTCTGCATTGACACTTTATTGCACTGTTACTTTCTTGCTCGGGAGTGTAAAAAAACCACATCTCTGAGTGCAGCAAGTTACAGTGCTGTAAAGTGCCAGTATAAACAGGAACCCAGTTCTGTTAGTTACTCCCCCATGAAAGTGGTTTACCTAGAATGCTGGGAGAGCTTTCTCGTAGCTCTGGTGCCATGACCACACTGCCACATTAAAGCCAGTTGTAGCTGAACTTTAAAGTTTGAAGTGTAGACTAAGTCTAAATCATAGCAGTTATAGTCAGTGGTGGTGGCTAGGGAGGGACACAGCAGGGACACTGGCCACATCACTCCTTCCCAAATTAGCAATAGTTTGGTTTCAACTAATTGTTTTCCAATGGAAAAACATTCCTTTTAAAATGTCCTATCAGCTCCAGCTGTTACTTAAATGTTCTCTTCCTCCTTTTACCACATGTTCTACTTGATTTCTATGAATTTCTGCACGCTAATTGGTCACTGCCTCCAATTCTTAGTCACTATGCCCACAGCAAATATAGCTGTTCATCTTTGACTCTCCTTACCTTGTTACCCATACTTGAGTCATCTGAATGCATTGTTTCTCCAGTTCCTCATTTACCCTGGTGGAAGACTCTTACTTAGAAAGTAATCTCTCTTCAAATTGGATTGTATTTGATACTTTAGGTTAGAGTGGATGGGAATATGGTCATTCATCCCTGTTAGTTGTAGACCTATCACTGAGAATTTCAGTATCCAGTCAAGAGGCACTTGCAGAGTAGCTAGTCACAGAAAATAGTTTGTTCATGGATTATGCAGGATGTTAGCCTCTGGCTAGTTAATGGCAATCAGCTATCCAGAGAAAAGGGATTTTTTTTCTCTATATGGCTATTTGAAAAAAGAGCTGGCATTGTGGTTAAGACAATTCCTAGCTGTCTATATAACAATTCACATTAACTTATAAAACAATAAATCGTCTTGCAGCATCTTGGAGACTAACTAAAAATATAGATAGTATCATGACCTTTTGTGGGCACAACTCAGTTCTTCAGATGAATGGAGTTTAAGGGATGGATGCAGTTTTCAAATACATAGCCCAGAGAGAGTATGTGGGGAGAGAGGAAGAAAAAGAAAAAAAAGGGGAAAGAAATTGTCAGTGTCCACGCTAAATGAAGCTGATAAGAATACTTCGTACCCACTTTAAGCACCCTTTGTTTGTTTGTTTTTTTATGTCATTAGGAGTGGAATGTAGAAGGCTGTCCAGACGATGTCTTTATTTAGACTTCTGTTGTACAAATCAAATTTGTAAATGAAATTAAGTTCTACAGTTTCCCTGTCGAGTTGATTTTTGGAATTGGTTTGAAATAATACAGTGACTTTGAGATTGAGTGAGTGCCCAGGCAAGTTAAAATATTCCCCAATGGGGTCTGTGTGTTTCTTTTTCGGAAATCCGATTTGTGTCCACTAATTCTTGTAGACACTGTCTAGTTTGGCCAATATACATGGCATTAGGGCATTGCTGGCACTTGATGGCATAGATAACAGTGGATATGCAGTTGTACGAGCCTGTAATGTGGTGGTTTACATGCTTAGGTCCTGTCATATTGCCTGTATAGATGTTTGGACAGAGTTGGCATTGGGGTTGATTGCAAGGGTGGGTTCCTGGATGAGTATGATGGAGGTGTGCTGCGTAATTTTGGAAAGGATTTGTTTGAGGTTAGAGGGTTGTCTGTAGGTGCGGATTGGTCTGTTCTTGGACTGATGTCCCCATGGGTGCTCCACTGTTGGTGTTGGGCTCGTCCCAGTGCCATGGATCTGAGACTTTTACAGAGATGTCCACTTGGGCTATGCATGCAGAAGAGGCGCATGGTGTTCCTACTTTTTAAGTTAGCACACACAGCCCAACTCCTTTCAGTGCCTCCTTCACCATCCTCGCCTATGGACAGAGCTCCAACCTCTCTACTTCTTGTGTCAATTTTGTGAAGGAAAAAAAGAAAATTGGCTAGATAGTGTAGCCTTACCCGTTCCTCTTAATTTTTCACTGGTTAACGAGTTGATAGTTTAAAAAACAAAACAAAACAGTTCTCTTATTTCAGTTTCTATATAGTTAGACAGTTTAGTGCAGTCCAAGCTGCAGCAAACTACAAAAAAAAAAAAAGGGGGAGGGGAACTTTTACTCATAAATAAGTCTCTCCTTACAATACTCATCCCAAGAGAGAGCACGTGCATCATATGAGGCACACAGGCTACAACAGTATCAATACCTCCCATGGCACCCCGACTGGAAATACTACCCTGAGCATCATAGCCGCTGGTCCCCCTATCATTATTGTGCACAAAGACACAGCTCCATTGTCCCGGCAGTCAAGTATGGGTTCTCTTGGCCAGGTCTCGCGCGCATAGCCGAGATCTACCTCAGCACGTCACATGGATAGCAACAAGGCATATCTACCAATAAAATGGAGCTTGTCAGAGTCCAGCACTCAACACCATATATGGGCATCACACTGCACCCAGACCACGCCCATGCCACTCCCAGAAGACAAAAAATACCAAATATGGTAATAGGCAATAACATAAAACCCCCTGAGCCCTAAGCTCGGGGACTACTCCTGAAAGACAGAATCTGAGTCTGGCTTAGGACTGATCACCCAAAGGCTGCCCCCCACCCACCGAATTTAAAAAGGGGTGTATGAATCTCGAGCATGCTCCGATTCCTTGTATGTCTTTGTGCTGTTGTTGTTGTTGCTGAGTTCGTAGGTAACTAATTTACCATCACTGTTTAAGAGGTTTAAAAGAGACAGGTTAGAAAATATATTGCTCAGTTGTAACTTTTACCTTTGCTATTGTCAGTGTGTTTAAAGAAACAGTTTTTGAAATGTGTAGATATTTGACTTAGCTGTAACTTAGGTAGAGTTTTAAAAATTGTTGTGGTTCAATTGTTTTGTGGCAAATACTGGGTAATTGCTCATTTTAAGTTGTTCAGTTTAATACATCATTCCTTCTTTGTTAAAACTTATTGTCTAGACATCATTCTGTATTTTCACTGGGTATTTGGCCTTAAGCCTCTGGGACTCCCGCCATTTTACCGAACCGAGAACCAACACCTGTCACACCACACTGTCATCTACACACTTTAACCCACCACGCTCTCTGCAGAGGGCATTGACCACGAAGAAGAGCAGACTGAGGCTGATCTGACCATCCAGCAAGGAGACATGCCACCAAATGATAACACATCTTCTGCACCTGATGAAGCAGTTATCCCAGATGATTCCTCACCTAGTGATGATCTAAAACAATTTCAAGATTTATTCAAAAGGGTGGCTGTCAGTCAGGAGGTTGTGATATCTGATGTGCAGGAAAAGCAGCATAAGCTTCTATAGAACCTCCAACCCTTTACAAAATCCAAAATTATGCTGCCTCTAGACAAGGCAATACAGGCAGTCCCCGGGTTACATACAAGATAGGGACTGTAGGTTTGTTCTTAAGTTGAATCTGTATGTAAGTCGGAACTGGCATCCAGATTCAGCAGCTGCTGAAACTGACCAGCGGCTGACTACAGGAAGCCCGAGGCAGAGTTGCTCTGCCCCTGGCTTCCTGGAATCAGCCGCTGATCAGTTTTAACAGGCTGAATCTGGATGCCAGTTCTTACATACAGATTCAACTTAAGAACCCCAGGCGTCCCCAAGTCAGCCGCTGCTGAAACTGATCAGCGGCTGATTCCAGGAAGCCCGGGGCAGAGCAACTCTGCCTCGGGCTTCCTGTAGTCAGCGCTGGTCAGTTTCAGCAGCGGCTGACTTGGGGACACCTGGGGCAGAGCAGCTGGGGTGCTGCTGGGTTGCTCCAGTAGCGCCGCTCCTCGGTGCTACTGGACCAACCCAGCAGTACCCCAGCTGCTCTGCCCCAGGCGTCCTGATTCAGCTGCTGCTGAAACTGACCAGCAGCGGCTGAATCAGGACGCCTGGGGCAGAGCAGCTGGGATACTGCCGGGTTGATACAGTAGCGCCCAGAGCAGCACTACGGGACCAACCGGCAGCGCCCCAGCTGCTCTACCACAGGCGTCCACGAGAAAAGCCTGTTCTGCTGGGGGGGGGGGGGCGCACTAGCTGCATCCCCTCCCCCCAGCAGACCAGGGAGACGCGGGCGGCAGATGGAGACGCACCGCGGTCCCGCCGCTCGGGTCCTCCGCGGCTTTGCTCCCCGTCTCCCTGGTCTTCTGGTCTCCAGCAGACCAGGGAGACGCGGAGCACGGGGGCAGCGGGACAGCCCAGACGCGCCGCAGCTGTCCCGCTGCCCGAGTGCTCCGCGGCTTTGCTCCCCGTCTCCCTGGTCTGCTGGGAGACCAGCAGACCAGGGAGACGGGGAGCAAAGCCGCGGAGCATGCAGGCAGTGGGACAGCCGTGGCACGTCTGGGCTGTCCCGCTGCCCGCGTGCTCCACGGCTGTGCTCCGCGGCTGTGCTCTGCTTCTCCCTGGTCTGCTGGGGGGGGGCTTCCCTCCCAGCAGACCAGGGAGACGCGGAGAAGCTTTTCTCGCCCTGGAGGACGCAGACTGCGGGACCGCGGCGCATCTGGGCATCCCGCCGCTCCCGTCCTCCGGGGCAAGAAAAACCCCGTTCATAACTGCGGATCCGACATAAGTCGGATCCACATAACTCGGGGAATGCCTGTACTTGAAGCAGCAGAGAAAGTATGGCAAACACCAGTTGCAGCCCCTCTCGCCTACCAACAAAAGCAGATAGAAAATACTTGGTTCCATCCACAGGCATGGATTTTTTTATTCTTACACTCTTACCCCAATTCCTTAGTGGTTGATGCTGGAAATCAAAGGTCTAAAAATCCTCAATACAAAACAAATATATAAGACAAAGACCACAACTCCTGGACTTGTTTGGGAGGAAAATGTATTCCTCCTCAACCCTCCAACTTCGTACTGCTAACTACAGAGCCCTACTCACTAATCACAACTTTGACAATTATGCAAAACTAACAGAGTTCATGCAGCGTCTCCCAGATGATGAGACCTATCCTCAAAGCCATTATTAAAGAGGGGTATACTATATCTTGTATAGCTCTGCAGGTGGCCCTCAAGACTGCAGCAAGAGCTACAGCAATATCCATAGTAATGAGACACTCGTCTTGGCTTCAAGCAGCTGGAGTTCCTAAGGACCTCTAGGCTATGGTAGAAGACTTATCATTCAATAAGGATTATTTGTTTGCTGCAAAGACTGATGAAGCTTTGCATTCTAGCAAAGACTCATACACTATCTTGTGCACATTGGGGATGTATACTGAAGGAAGCGCTATCATTCCTACCAAAGACATAGGGACACAACCTTTGGCAGACAGCAGCAGCATCAACCATTTGACCACAGATGATTCCAACCATGAAACCATCAGAGAAGAGAGCCAAATACACACTCTTCCACGAGTCAGGTCTCTAAGCAACAGGTGTGAGAATTTGGCTGAAGGTCTGCCCGACCTCCCCTCCATACCAGTGCCAGGTCCAACATCTTCCATCACTGCTTGCACCCTTTTTACAACCAGTAGGCAGCAATCACCATAGATCTGTGGGTTTTAGAAGTCATCAGTTGCAAGCACTCTATTCCTTTCATATCTATCCCCCCCAGCCTCCCCACCTTCTCCCTCCCTTTTCAGGGACCCTTCTCACAAAACCTTGCTCTGCCAAGAAGTCCAACACCGTCTCAACATAGAACCTATAGAATCAGTCCCCAAACAATACCAAGGGAGAGGTTTTTACTCAAACTACTTTCTCACCAAAAAGAGAATGGGGGTTGGGAGGCCTATCTTAGACCTCCGTCAGTTGAACAGATACGTGCATGAGCAGCACTTCAGAATGGTTATACTTGCCATGATTATTCCTGCACTGGACAGAGGGGATTGGTTTGCAGCCCTCTACCTCCAAGATGCTTATTTCCATATCATGATATATCCTGCGCACAGATGTTTCCTGCACTTTCAGTAGTGTCAGACCATTTTCAATACAGAATCCTTCTGTTCAGACTCTGCTCTTCCTCCAGAGTGTTCTCCAAGACCCTGTCAGTTGCAGCAGCACATCTCTGATGAAAAGGCGTGAGTCTTTCCTTATTTGGATGATTGCCTTGTTCGAGGTCCCTTCCAACAGACCACAAGGGGCATGATCAGATTCACAAAGGCCTTCCTTCAGTCTCTAGGATTTATCATCAACCATCAAAAAAAAAATGCACTCTATGCCCCACACAGTCCTTAGAGTTTATAGGGGCTCCAATAGTTTCTGTGACAGTATGTGCCTATCAACATTTTGAAACTATAAAAAACCTTGTCACAATCATGACCACCAGCCCAACTATTCCCATTCCTATCTGTCTCAAACTCATGGGGGTACATGGCAGCTACCACATATGTTGTCCCTCCTGCCAGACTATGATTTCGATGTTTCCAACACTGGATTGCCTCAGTTTATACACCAACCAGACACCTCGTCCACAGGCACGTTTTGCCTCCTCAGAAAGTCTTTACCTCTTTACAGTGATGGAACCAGGCACAGAACCACTGCAGCAGGTTACCCTTTCACCATGATCAGCCATTCAAACAAATCACGACAGATGAATCACTTCTAGGTTGAGGTGCACACTTATGGCAACAATAGGCCCAAGGAAAGTGGTCCAACGATGAGTCCAGGCTCCACATCAACCTGCTCAAGCTTTGAGCAGTTCACAACACCTGCAAACACTTCCTTGCACACATTCAGGGATCCTCAATGCATATCCTCGCTGACAATATGACCATGATGTTCTACATCAACCGCCAAGAGGGCGCCAGATCTCCTTCTCTATGTGCGAAGGCGATTTGACTCTGAAATTGGTGTATCTTTCACAGTATAACCATCATGGTGGCATACCTACCTGGGGACAAGGATACGATGGCTGATACTCTCAGCTGCCACTTTGTCTCAAAGCACAAATGGGGAATGCACTTTGAGGTCACCCAAAATCTATTCCAATCTTGCGGGTGACTGAAGATAGACCTCTTTGCAAGCAGCCAAAACTCCAAATGCCACCAATACTGTTTGAGTGCAGGCCTAAGACACAACTCCTTAAGAGGCGCAATGCTGTACCCATGGAATACTCACCTGTTACATGCCTTTTCTCCTATCCATCTGGTCCCCAGAGTTCTCTGGAAGATACAGATGGATGGGGCCCGTTTAATTCCAGTAACGACAGCTTGGCCTCGGCAGACATGGTACCACGTGTTTATCATCTGTCTTTATGACCTCCCTGCCTGCTTCCGACCTGCCCTGACCTCTTTTCTTGGAACAAGGGTGTGATGCTTCATCCCCAGCCACAAACACTGCACCTTTCACCATGGTACCTATCTGGTTCTCAGAAGCTGAGCAACAGTGCTCAGAAAAACTAAGAACTGTACTACGACATAGCAGAAGACAAACTACATGTAATACTTACCTGTATAAATGGCAACGATTTTCACAGTGCACCCAGAAAGGAGTCCAACCATCTACAGCTCTGCTCCATTTCATCCTGGAATACATACACCTAAAACAACAAAATTTATCTCTTTAATCACTACGAGTTCACCTGGCTGTGATTATGGCCTTTCACCACCCTATAGATGGATTCCCCATATTTGCCCACCCCATCTCTAAGAGGTTTTGGAAGGGCCTAGAGAACTTTCACCCACTATAGACACCCGTACCTATCACGTGGGAATTAGAATTGGTTTTCCACTCACTCACAAAACTAGCCTTCGAACCAAGGGCAACTTCATCACTTACCTTTCTCACCATGAAAATGGTAAAAACTTAAAAAAACAACAGAGAGTCTAGTAGCACCTTAAAGACTTAGCTAAGACATGAAAATGATGATCTTCTTGGCAGTCACGTCTGCAAGGAGAATTAGTGAACTCGTGCCTCTCACGTCGTCTTCTCGATATATGACCTTTCACACACAAAGTTATTCTGCAATCCGACTCCTACGTCTTACCCAAAGTTTGTTCCAAATTTCAAATCAATGAACCCACACTCCTTCCCACTTCCTACCCAAAATTGAATTGCTCCAGGGATGAAGCCATATTGCACATGCTACATATGAGAATGGCTATTGCCTTCTACTTAGATAGGATGCAGTCTTTTCGACTATCAGAGAGACTACTGATATCTATAGCTGAAAGGTCCAAGGGAAAACCACTTTCTTCCCAGCGCATGTCAAAATTGATAACATCCTGTATTACCAGTGACTCCCAAAGCTCATTCCTCCAGAACTATGGCAACGTCAGTGGCCTTCCTCCGGGGAATGTTGCTCCATGAAATATGTCGATCAGCCACATGGTCGTCTAACCACACATTTATGAAGCACTATGTGATTCCATTATGCTCGACAACAGACACCGCAGTAGCTCCCACAGTCCTCTCCACAGCCTGCAACAATTAGACAAAGCCCAACTACCATCTAACTGGGCACTGCTACACAGCTACCGACAGTGGAGCACCCACGGGGACATCACTCGAAGAAGAAAGAGAAGTTACTCACTCTGTGCAGTAATGATGGTTCTTTGAGAAGTGTGTCCCCGTGGTACTCCACTGCCCCTGACTTCTTTGGGTACTAACAACTTTCCAGAAGGGGGTCAAAGAAGAAACAGACAGGAGTTGGGCTTCATGCGCTAACTTCAAAGGAGGGAACACCACACACCTTTCGTGCGTGTGTAGCCCGACTGGACATTGCTGTAAAAGTCTCCTATACGTGGTGCCCGACACCAACAGTGTCATTAACTCCCGTGAGGACACACATCTCGAAGAACCATTGTTACTACACAGAGTGAATAACTTCTCTTTCCCCAAGGCTTGTGAGAGTGAGGGGTCATTTTCCAGAATAGGTTGTAGACTGTTGATAATGCATTGGGGTTTAAGTTGGGGGCTGTAGGTGATGACAAATGATGTCCTGTTGTTTACTTTGTAGGGCCTATCTTGAAGTACCTAATGACAGGGTGTTCATCTGGCTCTGTCACTCTGGTTTTTTCACTTCTCTGAGTGGGTATTTCAGTTTTAAGAATGCTTTACATAAAACCTGTAGCTATTTGTCTCTGAGGGATTGAAGCAAATCTGGTTGTCTTAGGGTCTGTCTGTAAACAATTAATTGGGAAATGTGTCTTGAATGGAAGCTGGAGCATGTAGGTAAGTGTAACGGTCAGTAGGTTTCTGGTATAAGGTGATGGAAATGTGTCTGTCGTGTAATTGTGCTGAAGTGTCAAGGAAGTAGATCTCTTGAATGGTCTGGTCCAGGCTCAGGTTGGTGGTGGGGCGGAAGGTGTTGAAATCCCTGTGAAATTCTTCAATGGTTTCCTTCCTGTGGGTCCATTTAATGAAAATATTGTCAATGTGCCGTAAGTAAAGTAAGGGTAATAGAGAGCAAGAGCTGAGGAAACATTGTTCAAGGTCAGCCATAAAGATGTTGGCATATTGTGAGGCCATGCATGTGCACATAGCTGTGCCACTGATTTGAAGATCTAAATTGTCTCCAAATTGGAAATAGTTGTTGATGAGAACAAAGTTCATAGAATCATAGAATCATAGGACTGGAAGGGACCTCGAGAGGTCATCAAGTCCAGCCCCCCCACCCTCAAGGCAGGACCAAGCTCCGTCTACACCATCCCTGACAGATGTCTATCTAACCTGTTCTTAAATATCTCCAGAGAGGGAGATTCCACCACCTCCCTTGGCAATTTATTCCAATATTTGACCACCCTGACAGTTAGGAATTTTTTCCTAATGTCCAATCTAAACCTCCCTTGCTGCACTTTAAGCCCATTACTCCTTGTCCTGTCCTCAGAAACCAAGAGGAACAAATTTTCTCCTTCCTCCTTGTGACACCCTTTTAGATATTTGAAAACCGCTATCATGTCCCCCCTTAATCTTCTTTTTTCCAAACTAAACAAGCCCAGTTCATGAAGCCTGGCTTCATAGGTCATGTTCTCTAGAACTTTAATCATTCTTGTCGCTCTTCTCTGTACCCTTTCCAATTTCTCCACATCTTTCTTGAAATGTGGCGCCCAGAACTGGACACAGTACTCCAGCTGAGGCCTAACTAGTGCAGAGTAGAGCGGCAGAATGACTTCACGAGTTTTGCTTACAACACACCTGTTGATACAACCTAGAATCATATTTGCTTTTTTTGCAACAGCATCACACTGTTGACTCATATTCAACTTGTGGTCCACTATGACCCCTAGATCCCTTTCCGCCATGCTCCTTCCTAGACAGTCGCTTCCCATCTTGTATGTATGGAACTGATTGTTCCTTCCTAAGTGGAGCACTTTGCATTTCTCTTTATTAAACTTCATCCTGTTTACCTCTGACCATTTCTCTAACTTGCTAAGGTCATTTTGAATTACGTCCCTATCCTCCAAAGAAGTTGCAACCCCACCCAGTTTGGTATCATCTGCAAACTTAATAAGCGTACTCTCTATCCCAATATCTACATGATTGATGAAGATATTGAACAGTACGGGTCCCAAAACAGACCCTTGCGGAACTCCACTTGTTATCCCTTTCCAGCAGGATTTAGCACCGTTAACAACAACTCTCTGACTACGGTTATCCAGCCAATTATGCACCCACCTTATCGTGGTTGCAGAGCTCTGTAACCAGACGTGTAGTGGATAGTATTTCTTGGGATAGTATCAGGGATAGTATTTCTTGACAGCTAATAATCCATCTTCGTGTGGAGTGTTGGTGTACAGAGCTTCTACATCCATGGTGGCAAGGATTAACTCTGTTACTGGGAAGAAACCTGTCAGGGCAGTTCCCCACTCTGGCGGTCTGAGTGCAGGAGGTGGGGGCCTGCAAGAGGCCTTAAAATACTTTGCTTCAATAGGCTTCTGCTTAAAAAAGGTTCCCCAAGGTCACAGATTCCATGGCCCTGGGACATAGGCTGCCATCATCAAGTGTAAAAACTTCTTCTGTAATCCAGAAAGAATCACTTGAATTTCTTCCAGAGGAGCATAGAATCATAAAATCATAGAATCATAGAACTGGAAGAGACCTCAGAAGTTCATCAAGTCCAGCCCCCTGCTCTAGGCAGGACCAATTCCAACTAAATCAACCCGGCCAGGGCTTTGTCAAGCCGAGACTTAAACACCTCTAGGGAGCATCCCAAGCTCTTTTACCACAAGAAAGCTGGAAAAAGACGACAAAACGAACAAAAATCCAAACATCCCTGCAATCTCTGATAGCTGATCTCTCAGTCTAGGCAAACATACCCACAGACCTAATGTTACCTTCCAGGACACAAGAATTGAATCATCAATGCCTTAAAAAAGGTGATTTTATTAACTCAACAAAACAGACTGATGAAGCGCATACTTGGTTGCTAAATGATACAGAGCAACTAAGAAAAACAAATTAAAACACAGAGAAACATAGTCTCTCTGGGTTTCATCTTAGATACAATGAAAAGGGGAATGGGTGCACATGGATTAGCACAGAGAAATTAACCAACAACATAACAAAGGAAACAACCTGATTGTGACTAAATATGCATTTTTCCCTATTACTCATGATCCACTTCAAAGTCCAGTCCATTTCTATGCCCAATATTCCTTGGAGGCATGGTAATCCTGCCTTGATTTAAAACATCCTGTTTCTCCCATCTCCTGGCTTAAGAAACTCACACAAAAGAGAATAGGCAGGCAGGCATATCCTTACAATTCAAATTTCAGAACTGTATCCCATTGGTTCTTCTGGCTCCCTTGCAATACTCCCTAGCTACCTGAGTTTTAACTCTTTCGTCACTGTGTCCTAGCCAGCATGACTCCTATCCATCACAAAACCTAAAAGGTTTTATGCATGGGGCATTATTTAATCTACTCCAACTACATGTCTTAATATATATATTCAGTATATATCACTACTAAAAAGATCAATTTTTGGTGCAGAGCTCTCACAGGCTCAAAGGATGTTTTCTTCAAAATCTCCCCAGTTTGAATGTGTTCAGGGCTGGGTTGTTTTTTTCCTAAACATGTAGACTCAGTTCAACATATTGTGAACACTACAGGTTGAACATCTGTTGTCCGGCAGGACCACGGGTGTTCCAGAACCAGAGAGTCACGGTGGAGGGCTGGGCTCCCCGCTGCTGGGCTGCCCGGTGCATCACAACGGGGCAGCCAGGCACAACCCAACAGGGCTCCCCCTCAGTGCCAGGAGGTCAGTCCTCCGCAGTATGGCTGCCCCGCGGGGCCAGGAACTCAGGGAGCTAGGCTGCCTAGCATAGCAGGGAAGGACGTGGGGGAACCAACAGGCCAGCGAGGCTGGTGCCATGGGGGAAATGGGAAGGAAGCTGATGGCTGGTCCAGGGTTAGAGGGAGCTGATAGCAGAGGAGCAAGAAATAACCTCCCCTGTCTGGCAAAATCCCTCATCTGGGTCTCACCAGGGAGGTCCAACCTGTATCAAGAGTCAAATAATGTTTCTTGCACACAGATGTTTTTGTGTATGAAAAACTTTATTAAATAGTCTGTCTAATAATCACATCTTTAATGTGTAACTTTTTTATTTATTTCAGTTTATGATAGAAGTCAAGAATTCACTTATATCTTCTATACCCTCTGATTGGATTAAGGTTGGCAGGTATGTAAAAGTGTCTTAATTTTTTTGTTTTAGTCCAGCACATAGACAGAACTATAATATAATTATTTTATGATTAAAAAATAGGTCGTGTGTATCTTTGTTTGCCCTACCTTTAAAGAGTTTTTGAAAGCAATTTTAAAAGCCTCTAATTTAAACTGTTATAGTAAATTCTGTAAAGTACTGGCAAGTTGAATTCCTGGAAAAAATATTTAACAGAAAAATAATCTGTATTCCATAATATATATAGGTATGTGTCATTGTTCCCTGTAAGATTTTCCATCCATGAGTGGAGTGAGATTTGTATTGTGCACCAGTGTTGAAGTCATGTGTGCTTGTTCGGTTGTGTGCCACCGTGGTTATTAACAAATATCTTAAAAAATATATTTAAAAATGGTACGGAAGAAAGAATAGTAAAACAAGGAATAATTAACAAGGTGCATGACTTTAAATGTTTGTTCAATATGAAGTTAAATAAAAAGAAAAGTAATATTGAAAATGTTTCCGTATTAGTCAACTTCCTCTGTTTTATAGTCCTCTCCCAGATTCTTTCCCATCTGGGCTTCTTCAAATAAGAAGAGCTGAAGCTGGGACCAGGGCCGCGTGGTGGCTGCTCAGCTGCTCCTGGTGCAGGGCATCAGACCACCACACAGCCCCACTCAGGAGCAGCTGAGCAGCCACTATGGCTCTGCTGAGGAGTTGAGTAGGACTCAAATTTTTTGTGAACGACGGTGCAGGCGCACACTTTAGAAGGAACTTTGGGGTGTGTAGGTGTATGTGTGTTAACTTAATTATGATGATTTTATATATATTCACAGGCTATAACCTTAGCCATCTAAAGATGTGACATTTGTATATCTGAATGAATTCATTGTTATTAAATGTCATTTTATACTCATGCATGCAAACTGTCCTTGCTTTGTTGATTAGGTTACATAAGAATTGCTTTAGATATTTTTGTGGAAAGAAGAATTCTGCTAGATGTGACGAGGTTGGACTGGATGATCTAATTGTTTTTTTTCCTGCAAAGATGACTAACAAGGTCACTGAGCACTTGAATGGTCAATGTTATTAAGAGAGGGATAATATTTAATATTTAGTACAGTAATGGGCATCATAAAGCATGCACTAGGTATGTGTACTTTGGTTTATAGAAGAGCCACAATAGTATATACAGCAGCCTATAACTAAGGTTTGCACAATAAATTATATTTACTCTATAACTTGCAAAATGTGTGCTAATGTGAAAAAAAGATATTTTCAGTTTTAAATAAGTGTCCAAGATCAAACTAGCATTCATGCAAGCCGGTCTGTTTTTACTAACTTTGCTATGGCTACCAATAAGTCTTTCTCAGTGAAGTTATAATTGTGAAATTGTTTGATGTTCGTTATATGTATAATCCAAAAAAGTCACCCATTTGTGCTTTTTAAAAGCTGATAAACCTCTGTTAAGCAGAATATTGTATACCATTCTCTTTAGCTATTAATATTACATTCTTAAATGTATTTCAAAAGCTTTCTACACTGACTGCACCATAGTAACCATGTACTATATTTACAATAAAAAATATTTTAAATCAGCAGAGTTCAATACTACAATAATAGAACATTCATTTTTTTTTACATCTGTTTGTTTTCAAGGCTCACAGTCTAATTTTCCACGTTGATGGCATAACTGATTGCTTAGTAACCTTGATTTCCTATTTGGCTTTTTTTCTCTCTTCTAGCACAAAAGCTGTCAGCCGTTTCCACTCTCCTTTTATTGTAGAAAATTACAGACATCTGAATCAGCTCCGGGAGCAGCTAGTCCTTGACTGCAATGCTGAATGGCTAAATTTTTTAGAGTGAGTTTACAATGAAAACTAGAATTTGATGGCTTTTTGTTTTGGGGTGGTGGGTTTTTTTTGTTTTTTTTTGTTTTTGTTTTTTTTTTTTGCTAGTTTTGAAAGGAAGACAAGAAAACGTTTATCAAAATGAAAAGAAGAAATTGCTCATCAGATTTCTTGTAGACTGCCATATGAAAAACTATAAAATATGGTCCTAAATTTAAAGCTCTTAAATAAGGTTTATCAAACCTAAGACAGGAATGTTTCTTGGTATTTTAAAATGCCAGTGAAATCAGTTTTTAACAAACAAATAATGGTGAGTTATGTTTAAACCTAAATATTGCAGCCTTAAGAACCTGAAAGGTAAAACTGCTTATAAAGGAAAGTGAAACTGATGTCAGTGATTTTATTGTTCAAGTTCAAAATAACTGAAAAACAGCAGCTGCAGTAGCCATGGACAGGCGCCTCTCACCTGGGCCCAAGCAGCTGAAGTGAGAGGGGGGCTGGAGTGTCCTCTCTGCTCAGGGTAGCCTGCATCCTGAGCCCCTTAGTCCTAACCCCAACCAAGAGCAATGATTTAAATGAAGAAAAACAAAACTTAATTGAGCTAAGAACCCGAACAATGCTGGGTAAATCTTCTAATATAATAATACTGATAAGGGTTGTTTTTTTGTTGTTGTTGTTGAGGATGCGAAGAATATCCAGAGTTAATGTTTCATATAACTGTTCAGAGTCTCTGCAGATATACATCTTGGATTTTAGCCATCTTATCATCTATAATTGTGCTTTCATTTGAAAAATAATTTAATAAATTGCCCCTCCCTATTTACGTATGCTGGAAGTCTGCATCTAAGTAGAGTTTACTCAAATTGTTCTTAGTTAATCAGAAGTGAGTTTTGAATTTCATAGGAGTTTAAAAGTTATTCTTCCAACTTCTTGGCTTACACCTCTTCAGATACTGATTAGACTCACATTCTTTTTGCCTAAAGCCTCTAAACTTTGGTTCTCATCTTTGGTCTTCAGGTATTTTCTTTTATGATCCATTTTTAATGTTTTGAGTTCTTCCCCTTCAAACTGCCTTCCACTTGAGTGAATTTCCCTGATTTTGTTTTAAGAGCAGTATAGAGATGGGGGAAGGAGGGTTACTTTGTAGAAAACCATCTTACATATTTTGAACTTCTTGTTTCCTCAGCACGTTCTGTATATCCTTTGTGCTTCCAATTTTTCAAGTGAAACAAAAGATACCTTTAAATGTTTCTACTGTAAATTAACAGGAAAGGGAGGATTAAGGGCATGTGTGTATTAAGATTAAGGGCATGAGTTTACTGAAAACTTTTTTACTTCTGTTAACTTCATACATGCATACTCAAGGAAATGGAATTATGATTGTTTTCTAAGAGATCCTGGAGAGCTCCTGTGGCAGGACACTTTTTTGAATTTTTCCTTATGGTAACTTACTTACAATTTGAGTGAGCAAAAGCATCCTGTTGGCCACTGTGATAAACTGGAGCATTTTTGTAGAGTCCATTAGGCTGCAAGGATCAGCTGCAGACCTTTTGTATACTAGCTGAGTAATTTAGTTTTATGGTCTTTCTAATGTACAGAAAAAATCCAGGGTTACACTGTGAATACAAAGTACATCATGAATAAGGCTGAGTTCTGACTTTATAAATTTAACAAACTGCTGGGCAATTTTATTTTAGCGTAATTTGAATATCACAAGAGCCATGTCCGAGCCAAGCAAAGGCTACATTTTGACAGTATATGTGGATTCATATGAAGTTTGCTTTATTTATGCATTTAGTTATTTATTCATCCATTATTTTCCCTCTTCTATACATGTATAGTAATTTTAGTGAACATTATCACTCTGTGTTGAAAGCGGTTGGTCACCTAGCAACTATTGACTGCATTTTCTCATTGGCCAAGGTTCCTAAACAAGGGGACTATTGCAGGTAATCAGTTTTAAACTGTTGCTTATTGATTTAAAAGGCACAGAATATTAAAATAAGCTTTTATTTGACTTCGTACAGGAAAATGTAATGTTAAATATGTTGACTGTATTGTAAGCTTTAACAGTGTTTTACAAATGTAAAGTAAGGCATGGTCTTAGCCCTGGTGAGCTTATAACTGGAATTATATAATTCAAAGACAAAACTAAGTTTTTAGACAGTCATGCATTTTGTAATCAACAGTTTACTCATACATGCATAGGGGCTGCTCACACTGTTTCATATTAAATTTGTGGAAATCTGTATAGGTTTGGGGCCAAAACTTTATGCTCCTAGTGAACAGGTCCTGAAATGTCTGCAGTGTTGATGAGTTTTAAGTTTGTTTCAATTTGGTAGTTCTCAGCTGATGTACCATATAAAATCTCTTCTTAAACTATCAATATTGGTATAAAGTGGGATAAATATGAAGAGAGAATTTTTTTTGCTTATTCATATAAGATTTTTTTTTTATGTTTAGAATACCCCAGGGGGCTGGCCAACCCCCCTCTTTCTGGGGTAGGTGTCTGGCCATGGGGGGGAGGGTGCAAGAGCAGGGGAGGGAGCAGGAGCAGTCTGGGAGTGTGAGATCTCAGTGGAAGGGGTAAGTGAGGGGCCTGGGGTGTTCGAGGTCTCAGTGGGTGGTGAGTGAGGGGGCTGAGGATGCGGGGTATAATAAAATAGGCTCTTCATGTCCACACTTTGATCCTTCTATTTGTGGGCTGAGTCCTCACAAGGAACGCTTACACTGACTTAAATGTAGGCCACTGATAGCTGGAACCACATCATCCCAGGGCTGACAGCTGGAGGTTTGCTTCACTAGCAGTCAGCCCTGGGGGTGCGGGGTTCCAGCTTTCAGCACCAGGCAGTAACAGGCAATGTAAGCAAGCCAATGTCTACATAGACACTTTGTCGACCTAACTACA
Source organism: Pelodiscus sinensis (assembly GCF_052426305.1). Lineage (NCBI taxonomy): Eukaryota > Metazoa > Chordata > Testudines > Trionychidae > Pelodiscus > Pelodiscus sinensis. The sequence continues at coordinate 82,082,805 of NC_143057.1, read as the reverse complement.
TTGATTTAAGTGCTATGTCTCTTGGGGTGTGTCTAGACTACATGGCTTCATCGATGGAGCCATGTAGATGAGTTTACTAGACATAGCAAAATGAAGCGGCGATTTAAATGGCCATTCAATACCAGGGAGGTCGACAAATTCCTTTGATGTCGACCGCAGAGCGTCCAGACTACCACGCTGAACCGACAAACAGCTGATAGGCTCCACACGGCAGCCATTTAAATGTAAATGAAGTGGCGATTATTTAAATCGCCACTTCATTTTCCTATGCCGGGTAGCCTAATCTACATGCCTCTGGCGACAGAGGCATGTAGTCTAGACATACCCTTAGATTGATGTCAGCTGCATTATGTCAACCTAACTCTGTAAGCTTGGCCTTGAGTACCTTTCCTAGACCTGAAGAAGAGTTCTGTTTAAGCTCCAAAACCTGTGTTTTTCATCAAAAAAAGTTTGTACAATAAAATATATTTTCTGTTTTTGTTTTGTTTTTTTTAAATGGCCTTCTATGGGTAAAAAGAATATAAACAGATTGGGGAGTTCGGATTATATTTTAAAATTTTTAATATATTTTCATTTCTATTTTCATTTCCCATCTTTGACAGTGATCTTTTAAATAATCACCATCGTTTCCTGTATATGTAGATTATTTGTTGTAAGGAATATTAAACCTGTTTGGGAACAGCTTTCAGACGTATCCATTGTTAATTTTTACATTAGGAGCATAACTGTTTTACTGAAGTCTCTGGTTTATATGTATAAATACGAGCACCTCCGTCATGATATTCTTGCTTTTTTCCTAACAGCTTAGACTTTCACTTGATGGCAGATTGACCTATTCATCAAATCCATCATTCTGAAAATTAAGGCTAATAGGAATAATTTTATGTGAAGCAGTAAACCTTTGAATATTGCACAGCCTATATGTGGATTGGAAAATGAAAGGGATCTCTCTTCTCCTTGTGACCCATATCAGTTTTTAAAGTCCTTTTCATATCTAGACAATGTATTTACAGATCAAGGAGTTTCCTCATTCCAAGAAAAAATACAGAAGAGAATAAAAAATACCAATTTATAACAGAAAATGACATTTATATCTCACATTCTCTTCAGTATAGTATTACATGAGAAACTTAAAGCTCAAATTATTTTTGCATTTTGTTTCTGGCTTATTGAAAAGATATCAGTTTGCTGTAATACTTTCCTTCCTTATACCCTCTTAAGATTTCCTCATGATACATCTAAATCATTAATGTAATGAAAAATGTATTGATGTCTACTTCTTTGTGCAGACCAGTTGTACAAGATAAAGGGAAAAAAATAATTATAAAAAATGGCAGACATCCTGTGATTGATGTACTCCTAGGAGAACAAGATCAGTATGTTCCGAACAGCACCAACCTATCAGTAAGTATGGGGTATAATGAGGGATTGAATATCAATCACGGGAAGGATTCTAGAATTTGCTTCTAACCCAAGAAATTAAATCATTTAATTATACAGTTGGCAGCTTGATTGCATTTCAGAAGGATATCACTTGAATCCGTGTCCACATCTATTTTGCCACATTGTTTGATGTCTGCATTTTTTCAGGTTTCAGAAGGCCAGTTGCACACTTTTACAATATCATTCTGACTAGTGGCACAAACAAATTGAAGAAGTGAAATCAAAATTCAGTACGTTTAGGGTTAGGAAAACTGGAATGTAAGTTATTTATTCTAAGGAAGATATGATGGCTATCTGCTAATTATCTTAAATGTTATTGCCATAGTTAGGTGTACTTACTTTAGTACCCAGTGACTATATAGAGGTGGTAGCTGCATTTCAAAACTTTTTATGTGTTTTTTTTCCCCCTTATTACTGTTATTTACAAACTTAAAGTGGACAATACAGGCAGTCCCCGGGTTACGTACAAGATAGGGACTGTAGGTTTGTTCTTAAGTTGAATCTGTATGTAAGTCGGAACTGGTGTCAGCCGCTGCTGAAACTGATCAGTTTCAACCGCAGCTGAATCTGGACGCCAGTTCTGACTTACATACAGATTCAACTTAAGAAACCCAAGCTTCCCCAAGTCAGCTGCTGCTGAAACTGATCAGCGGCTGATTCCAGGAAGCCTGGGTCAGAGCAACTCTGCCTCGGGCTTCCTGTAGTCAGCCGCTGGTCAGTTTCAGCAGCGGCTGACTTGGGGACGCCTGGGGCAGAGCAGCTGGGGTGCTGCCGGGTTGGTCCGGAGCGGCGCTGCGGGACCAACCCGGCAGCCCCCAGCTGCTCTACCCCAGGGGTAGGCAAGAAAAGCCTGGTCTGCTGGGGGGGGGGAGCCCTAGCTGCACCCTCCCCCCCAGCAGACCAGGGAGACGGGGGTGGCGGGACCGCCCAAGTCCTCCACGGCTTTGCTTCGTCTCCCTGGTCTACTGACCTGGGAGACGGGGAGCAAAGCCGCGGAGCACGCCCGCAGGGGGACAGCTCAAGCGCGCCCGGGCTGTCCCGCTGTGGGCGTGCTCCAAGGCTTTGCTCCCCGTCTCCCTGCAGACCAGGGAGACGGGGAGCAGCTTTTCTCGCCCCGGAGGATGGGGGCGGCGGACTGCGGCGCATCTGGGCGTCCCGCCGCTCCCATCCTCCAGGGCGAGAAAAGCCCTGTTTGTAACTGCGGATCCGACATAAGTCGAATCCGCGTAACTCGGGGACTGCCTGTATACAAAATTGCATGAATTGCATCATAACAGTTTTCTCATTAAGTTTTCAGTTTTCTCAGTCCTTTTAGGTAGTATTTGTACTCTAAATTTTCTTTACTTCTTACTAGATTAAAAGCATTTTTGTACTTTAAAAATGTGTATGGCACTAATTGAACCCACCTTATAATCTTGGAGCTCTGATTACTGTTCTCTCGGTAATATCACAGAATGATTCGGTAGACTGCACATGCATTACTATAAAAGATTTATATAATCATATAACTAATGCAGTAAAATATTGTCCTATATTCTTATTTTATATGCATATTTCTGACAAACATATGTAATATGATTTTTGGGGGGGGAGAGATGTGTTAAGTTGTTCTAAGAAACTTGAAATCTCTCATGAATTGCAAAATCTTTTAAGCCTTGCTACTAACTATTCAGCTTGATTTTTTTTTTTTTTTGTAATATTATACTTCTGGTTTGTACAAACAGGGAAAAAAAATAGTGTGCAAAGGCAACTGATGTTCAGAAGTAGGTTAAAAATATATTTTTCTAAGTTTACTATAGGTGTAGATATGGAGCTGTTGCTATGGTAAAGTATAATCGACTTTGTATTGCATACATTTACATGTGAATTATTTTTCAAAGCTATTCTAGAATGTTGATATAAAAGTATTTTATGTGACTTCAGTGCAAAATGAACATTAAAAATTTCTGCAACTCAAAACTCATTGCAAACGGTATTTTTAAAAGATCTGACATTAATTCAATAATTATCCTGTGTTTTTTCTGTTAGCCGTGTTCTAATTTTGTAATTTAGCAACTCATTTGTTACAGAAGCAATAGATAAAATCTGGGTGATGTTGGTATAGTCAGTGTTAATTCTAGTGGTGTTTTCAGCTCTTTACTTTTCTGTGGATGGTAGGTAGGAACCTCTTTCTTCAAAATGCTTCTAATTTCAAATATAAGTTTGAATCATCAGTGGACTATGCCTTTCAATGTGCTTTTTTTTTTTTTTTTAAATTTGCCTGAAACAATTGCTAGAGTCTTTCTGTTAGGGCCATAACATGAGCATGTCCCCCTTCTCCCTTGATCTCCTTTTAAAAGTACAGGCAGTCCCCGACTTACGCAGATCCGACTTACGTCGGATCCGCACTTACGAACGCGGCTTTCTCGCCCCAGAGGTCGAAGTAGCGGATTGGTACCTGCGAGCTCCGGGGCGAGAGAGCCCCATTCGTAAGCTGCTCCAGCAGACCAGGAGCACCGGGCGGGTTCCCGCGCTTCTGAGGCTTTGCCAGAGCAAAGGCTCAGAAGCGCGGGAACCGCTGCTGCTGCTGCTTGAGACCCGGTGCCTGTGGTCTGCTGGGGACCGTCACCAGCAGACCACAGGCACCGGGACTGAAGCCGCAGCCGCGGGGGGGGTCCCGCGCCTCAGAGACTTTGCCAGAGCAAAGCCTCAGAGGCGCGGCACCCCGCTGCCGCTGCTGCTCTGCTCCCCGTGTCCCTGGTCTGCTGGGGGGGCGGGAGGGCGCAGATAGTGTGCCCCCCCCCAGCAGACCAGGGTTTTGTTTTGGACCCTGGAGCAGAGCAGCTGGGGCGCTGCGGATTGGTCCTGCAGCACCCGCTCTGGGCACTACTGGACCAACCCGGCAGCACCCCAGCTGCTCTGCCCCAGGTCCTGATTCAGCCGCTGCTGGTCAGTTTCAGCGGTGGCTGAATCAGGACGCCTGGGGCAGAGCAGCTGGGGTGCTGCTGGGTTGGTCCAGTAGTGCCGAGGGGTGCTACTGGAGCAACCCAGCAGCACCCCAGCTGCTCTGCCCCAGGCGTCCCCAAGTCAGCCGCTGCTGAAACTGACCAGCGCTGACTACAGGAAGCCCGAGGCAGAGTTGCTCTGCCCCAGGCTTCTTGGAATCAGCGCTCATCAGTTTCAGCAGCAGCTGACTTGGGGAAGCTTGGGGTTCTTAAGTTGAATCTGTATGTAAGTCAGAACTGGCGGTCAGTTTCAGCAGCGGCCCTATCTTGTACGTAACCCGGGGACTGCCTGTATTCAGAAATTATTCTTCGTTTATATCAAGTTTATGATGAGACTTTAAACCTAACAATTGGTTTTATTATTTCAAAGCATATTTATATAACTAAGCTATCTCTTCCATATGCTGGGAAATAAGAAATAGATTTCCATTTTCAAATGTTTTGGTGGTGGTCAGATATTATGATTGTGGGAGTCCTATAAGTACCATGCTAAGTATTATACAGTAATTCCTCATTTAACACTTGCCCGCTGAACAGGTTTTCGCGATAGCACAATTTTTTTTTTTTAGGGAATGTTTTTTGAATTACACGACCGTCCGCAGAATAACACGATTTCCCCACCATTGCCAGCGGCTGCACGGGGCTTCCCCTGCCTCCCTGCAAAGCGGCGGAGGGTTAGCTGCTCGCCGTGCCATTCCCCGGCGACCCCCCCCTCGCTGGACACAGTGCGGGTCCTGGCAGACCCGTCACAGGGGCATTCTTCCAACCCAATCCCACTCCCCTCGCCTCCCTTTCCCTTCCCCAGAGCCAAACACCTCCCCTCCCTGCTGTAACTCAGTCTCCTTTCTCCCCCAACCTTATGTCACGGTCCCAACAGACACCACCACTTGAAACGCAACCCCCACCTTTTCCATTATTTTCAATGGGAAAATTGACCCCGCATAACACGTTTATAGTGTTAAATGAGGAATTACTGTATTTCCTTTATTCTTTTTTTGTGTACAGAAATAACTTAAATAATATAACTTAATTAATTGGAATTAAAAATAGAAATTATGAGAATTAGATCTAAGTGTTAATCACTTGGACCCATTTTAAAAATACTAAGTTATGGAACTGTGAATCTTTAAATATATTGGCAGTTAATATTGGTACATTTGCAACACCTTTTAAAGTGTTATCATGATAGCCCTTTTGAAGGGAAAAAAATATTGATGTTACACAACAGTCAGTCCAAATAAGGACTGCGAGGGAGCTGACAGATGCAGCGGAGTAGATGGCCTGGACAGAAACATTCCTTAGGGAGGCTTTATTAAAGGGGCTATTTTAGATCTTAGTAAAAGGAGAGGCTAGAACTTGATGAAATACAAGTCAGAACTGAAGAGAAACTGCCAAACAAAAAAGAATCCCCTTCAATTATATCACATGAAGGTAAACAACTAGATATGTATACATTTGATAAATTCTTGTATACAAATTATAAATGGTCAGTGAGGCCTCTGGATTATCAAGATGCTAACGGTGCTCTCAAGGAAGACAAGGCCATTAGAGAAATAAATACATGTTTTACATTCATGTTCACTGCAAAGGATTGGGGAGGCGGGGGGAGATTAGCACACCTGACCCATTCTTTTGGGTTACAGATCTAAGGAACTATCCTAGACTGAAGTTTCAATAAAGGAGATTTTGAAACAAATTGATAAATTAAACAATAAGTCATAAGGCCCATATGGTATTCACCCAAGAATTCTGATTCTGAAGAAACTCAAATACAAAATTGCAGATTTTCTTAAAAAGGTTCTTGTGGTGATCCTGACAATAACAGGCCATTGATCCTAACATCAGTACCAGGGAAAGTGGCCCCGGGTTGCACTGTAAGGGGTGGGGCCTCAAGTAGAAGGGGCAGGGCAGAGCCAGGATACTTCCCTGCTTCCTCACCCACAGACCCTAATACATGGAGATATACCTATCTATCTGTCTCATAGAGCTGGAAGGGACCTTGGGAGGTCTTTGAGAGTCCAGTCCCCTGCCCTCATGGCAGGACCAAATACCATCCCTGACAGATTTGCCCTAGATCCCTTAATGGCCCCCTCACAACCCTGGGTTTAGCAGGCCAATGCTCAAACCACTGAGCTATTCCTCCCCCATGATTGGTCTGGGGGTGGGGAAGTGCCTTTGCCGCTCCCCAGAGGTTTCCCCTAGGTGCCCATGCTCCTGGCAGTGGGAGGAGACTTTGTACACTCCCTGTTCTGCCCCCAGGCTAATAAAGGCTTGGAAGTGGGGGAGTGTACAAAGTGTCCTCCCACCTTTCCATGAGCATGTAGCGTTTCAAAGCGCAGCATGCTCATTGCAGGGCGGGTGCAGGGAGGAGGAAACTTCATGTGCTCCCCGCCCCTAGGTCAATCAGGGGGAGTGCACAAAATCTTCCGCCAGTGCAGAGGAAACTTCATGCGCTTCCCCCCTGTCTCCACACCCTAATTGGTGTGGGTTTGAGGCAGCGGCAGGGCCTCCATGAGCTAAATCAATCCTCTTGGTGGGCCAGATTTATCCCAGTAAAAAAGATAATTCTGAGACACATAGATGAACATAGTATGTTTGGGAGGAGTCAACAGTCTTGAGGGATCAGTAAGAATGTGGAATAGGATTAGTCAGGGGATGTAGTGTACTTGGATTTTCAAAAATCTTTTGTAAATGTCTCACACCAAAGGCTATTAAGCAGACTAAGTAGTTGTGGGATAAAGGGGTAGGTCCTCTCATGGATCACAAATTGGTTAAAAAATAGGGGGGAAAAGATAGGAATAAGCCATCAGTTTTTCATAGTAAAGTGAGGTAGATAGTGTGGTCCTCAAGGATCCATACCCAAACCAGTGCTGTTCAGTATATTTATAAATGATCTGGAAAAGGGGGTAAACAGTAACATGGCAAAGTTTTCAGATAATACAGAATTACCCAAGATAGTTAAATCCAAAACTGATTGTGAGATGTCTTTTCAACTTCTCTACAAACTTGGTGACTGGGCAACAAAATGGCAAATGAAATTCAGTATTGATAAGTGCAAAATTTGAAAAAAAAATAATCCCAACTAGCCATACAAAATTATTCATTCTAAATTGGCAGTTACCATTCACAAAAGAGATCTTGGAGTAATTGTGGATTCTCTGAAGGCATCCACTTAATGTCCAGTAGCAGTCAAAAAAGTAACAGAATGAGATCGATAATAAGACAGAAAATATAAATATAAATCCATAGTATGCCCACACCTGGATACAATTCTGGTCATTTCATCTAAAAAAAAAAATTAGAATTGGAAAACCTACAGAGAAAGGCAACAAAAATAAATGGGGATATGGAACAGCTTCCATGTAAGGAGGATTAAAAACACTGGGATTGTTTATTTTGAATAGAAGGAAGCCAAAGGGGGAATATGATAGAGTTCTATGAGATCATGAATGGTATGGAAGAAGGGAAATAAGGAAGTGATGTAACAAAAGAACCCTGGATCACCCAATGAAATTAACAGGCAGCAGGTTTAAAACAGCAGGAAGCACTTATTCACACTACGCACAATCATTCTGTGGTATTGATTGTCAAAGGGTGTAGTGAAGACCAAAAGTAACTGGGTTCAAAAAAGAATTAGGTACATTTGTGGAGGATAGGCAAATCAGTGGTTGTCAGCCAGTATGGTCAGGGATACAACCCAATGCACTGGGTGTCCCTAAATCTCTGATAGGTAGAAACCAAGACTGGCCCACTTGATGATTGTCTTGTTCTATACATTTCCTCTGCTGAATCTGGTACTGGCCACTGTCGAAAGACAGGACACTTAGCCAGATAGAACATTAGTCTGACCCAGTATGCCTGTTCTAATGCTGCAGTAGTAATTTGTAAAACATTGGGCGTTGCAACCTTATAGTAGCACTTTTTTATGTGGTTGAAGGATACATTTCTGACCATATTAGAAAATACAACCCTTTCAAAAGCTGGCCAAGCATTCTTATGAAATTAAGGGAATTCTCACTAGTGTTACACTATACATGGAGCAACAAAAGTGGGTGGTCCTGTTAAATGGTTTCTTAAAATGACAGTTATTTACTTCTGCTAATAATTCTTTGAAGCTGCTTCCTCTTTCTCTCAGGAAAAGACATTTATGGTGTAGACGACATATTAAATACGGAGAGCGTATCTTTTGTACATATATCTCATATGTAAATCATTGTAAAACATACTGTAAATTAAATATGCACTCTATCTTAGTACTGTATTTTTACCAGTTGTTTTGCATTTTTCAGGCGGACAAAGAAAGGGTAATGATAATTACTGGACCCAACATGGGTGGAAAGAGCTCCTACATAAAACAAGTTGCACTGATCACGATCATGGCACAGATAGGTTCCTATGTTCCCGCAGAGGAGTCTACAGTTGGTGTTGTAGATGGTATTTTTACCAGGTAATCTATCAAAACTTTTCTTAATGTGGTGGAGGGTGGAATGGAATTACTGTAACACATTTTTTTTCATTGCTGAGAGCAGTTTCATTTTTTAATTTAGGACTACATGTACAATTATATATTTTTCAAAATTATGTTGCTTATAAATGAACTATCCGCTTTCTGGCTTCTCACCCCTCAATATAACATCCAGCCAAAATGTCTAAACCTCTATTCCTAAAGTTAGGCATTTGAATCTTTAAACAGAATCTTTCTGGATTAATTTTAAAAGATGCAGTTGCTACTTGCACAGAAGTGAATGGTATCAGGAAATGCTAGGCATATCTGAAAATCATACCAAGTACATTGATGTCTGTGTGGCCCACATATTTTATGCCTTATCTTTGAGCATATTATCCCTTACTTCATTTAAAAAAATTAGTCATTACAGTTCAACTTGCATGAAATGTCATAGATGTGTTCAGAAAAACAGTTCAGAATAAGTATTAACAAACTCCAATTTTTTGTATTTTGTAGCTATAATGAATTCTAGAAAATGTCCTGCTGTAATTTCTCCCCTCTCCCATCCCATACCTTCCTCTTTCTGGTCTCCTCTTTCTCACTGCAGAAATGCAGAGCTGGCCTTACCATGAGGTGAACTGAGGCGGCCACCTCAGGTGCCAGACTCTGGGGGACGCCACTAGGACCCAGAGTGTAGAAAATTGTGTCCGCTGCTGGTGCAGCGAGCAGGCATGGGGGTGTCATTTGAGCTCCCTACCTCTGGTGCCAAAATATTGTGGGCCGGCCCTGCGGAAATGTCATATTTCTGAAACCATTTGAATTTAAATTTTGAGCAGATCATATTCCTCTGGTAGAGGTCTTCTATATAAATTCTCATACGGTGCCAGGTACTGTGGTATTCAAATGCTTTTTAGAGTTAGCGAAAACAAGGAGCCTGTGTTGTCCATTAGTAATTTTTTATAGCTTAAAAATGTTGCATTTTTATCTCTTTGTTTTCATAGTTAGAAGGAACAGCATCTCATGTGATCTATTTACAGTAAGGGGAAAAGGAAGGTGTTTGTGGCGGGGGTGGGGGGGATTGGAGGACCAGTAAAGGGGGTTGTTAATGGGTTATAGATTGTTGTGAGAAGCCATAAATCCAGTATGTCTTTTCAGTCCATGATTTTTAGTGTCTAATACATTTATTACTTTAAGTTCCAAAGCTCAGGTTCTTGAAAATGTTATGCAGGTTTCTTTTGAGGATGAAAATTAATATAGAGGGATCATTCTGTGGAAAATTTTCACCTACAGGTGATGTGGTTGTTTTTCTCTTATAATTTTCTTGTGTCCTGTAAAAATGTGGCTTGCTGATCCAGGGACATGATTCTTGTTTTGTGTGAGAGAGATCCTGGGCTCAAATCCCAGACAAACCCTGCCTTCTTTTCTTGTGTGAATTCATTTGAGAATGTAGTGACAGTCTGGTTTTACCCTCAGAGTTGTTAGTGGGGGAATTTAGTACATGGCATGAGACACACCACATGCTAAACATGTGTAGGGCCCATTGATCTTGAAAGGTGTGTTGTTGGATTGTTGATTGTTGTAACTGTGTCTACAGGTTTTGTATCGATTGCTTTGGCAGAGTCTGGTGCTCCTTTGAGGAGTTGTGGGGATTGTGCCTTCTGATTATTAGCTTGGAGAGGTAGGAGAGTTGATTGAGGGTTAGAAAAGGGGGAATTCAAGAAAAATTTTAAATATGGGTTATAGCAGTTCAATGACAGTCAGTATGCATTCGGGGGGTGGGGGAGAGAGAATGACAACACGTGCAGACAGAAGTTATTTTATTTCTTCTTCGGGTAGTCCCCGTGAGTACTCCACGTCTGGTGTCGGGCTGGTCCCAGCACCGCAAATCAAAGCTTGCCAGAGCTGTGTTTGGCCGGACCGCGCGTGCGCGAGCCAGTTTCGCACCTTTCATCTGCTGTGCGCGGTCCGGCGCCCGCCAGTTTCCTCTCATCCGCCTTGGGTCGCACACAGAGCTCCCCCTTTCTCCTCAGACGGTTACCTGAGTGGAAGTTTAGAAACATTTAGATAATATTTTCTTTAGCTTTATATCCCGTTTCTTGTTTAGCCCTTGGTTGTGGGCTCTTTGTTTAAAAAAAAAAACAAAACAAAACACCACGGTCAGAGTCAAAAGCGGCGGCACATAGGAGGTGCGAACTCACACTCCTCTCAGGGTGCCAAAATGCCGGACTCCCCCGGGTTTAAAAAATGTTCTATGTGCGGGGAGCCAATGCCGGTCTCTGACGGGCACTCTGCTTGTGTCCGTTGCCTGGGGGAGGCACATATTCCCCAAAAGTACACACATTGTGCCAGGCTGACGACGAGAGCTCGCAAGGAGCGGGAGCGACATCTAAAGGAGATCCTGTTTAATAAGGCTCTCATGCCTTCCAATGTAACAGGCTCCTCTGCCTTGGACCCTACGCCAGAAAAGCGGAGAGCTCCTTCCCCAGCTGTGCCATCTCCTAAAGGGAAGAGAGCCTCTCCTGCTCGTTCCCTGCCAGTTGCTCCTCAATCGCGGGTGAGCACAGGTGATAAGCCGGGTACCTCGGGCTCGAGGATGACCCGTGCACCTACTTCAAAAAAGCTGGCCGGCACTTCCCGGTCCCGGCAGCCCTCGGCACCGCAGCCTACAGCAGAGCTTCTTAAAGGGCCAGTTACAACGGCACCGAGGGTCTCCGCACGGGCCTCTGAGATCCCTGCAGTCACTCCTCCTCACAAGGAGCTGTCCTCAGCACCGGCACCCGAGGGGCATGCTGCTGCCCAGGTGATTCCTTCACTGCAGCCAGCTGATGACTCTGCATGCTCGGAGCAGCTTCCAGCAGCCTCTACTAAAGCAGCACCTAAATCAAATGTCCAGGAGATCTCTTTCTCCCTCCCCGGTTTTCTCTCCGGAATCATCCCCTCACCCTTCTACTTCTGCACACCATACAAGGGCTCAGAGGGAATATCATGGGCGAAGCGTGTCATCTCGCCACCATTATTATAGGGAGCGCAGCTGCTCACACCACAGATTCTCTAGATTTCGTTTTCCATCAAGACGCTCACGCTCACCAATCCGTTCGCCACAGAGCGCTTCCTAGGTCAAGCATAGCAGCACTAGGTCTTCTAGTCATTCGTCATCTGCAGGCTCTGACCTTACTACACTGAATCATGTTATCACAGTCACTCTCGATCTCACCACAGATCACCATGTTCCTGTCGGTTGATCAGCCCATGTTCTGTACATTCAGAGCTTCAGAAGCAGTCTCTGCTCCGGGATACACTACCTCCACGTTCTCCGGTCCCTCAATCACAAATGTCAGACCTTGAGGAAGGGCAACTCTCAGAAACCGACCCAGACATTTCTCCTAATGCCTGCTCGTCCATACCCCTGAGGGATGAACCAGTAACTCTCGTCGAGATGACACCTCCTGACGACCTCAAGGAATTTCAAGATCTCTTTAAATGCGTCACGCAATCCCAGGAGGTACAACTTACTGAGGCCCAGGTGAAACAACATAAGCTGTTCAAGAATTTACACCCTCCCGATAGACGATGCTATCATGGATGTAGCAGAGGAAATCTGGCAAACGCCAACATCAATACTGCCTACCAACAAAAAAGCGGATAAGAAGTATTTCGTTCCGTCCAAGGGGTTGGACTTTCTTTTCAATCACCCACAGCCTAACTCACTGATAGTGGATGTGGTTCGCCATAAGAGTAAGATGCCCCACTTCAAAAACTCCCTACCGGATAGGGATACTAAGAAATTAGACCTTTTCGGGCGTAAGATTTACTCTTCCTCAACCTTGCTCCTACGAATTGCCAATTATGCTGCCCTTTTGTCAAACCATAACTTTGACAATTACTCCTAGCTTCCGGAACTTATGCAACACCTTCCCGACAACAAGAGACCTCTTCTTAAAGCAGTTGTCCAAGAGGGGTTCACGGCATGCAGAACATAGCTTCAAATCGCCGCTGACGTCGCGGACACGGCTGCACGGGCCATGGCTACAGGTATTGCGATGCGAAGAGCCGCCTGGCTATTGTCGGTGGGAGCCCCTAAGGAGTTGCAGTCTAAACTGGAAGATTTACCCTTTCACCGTCAAAAGCTGTTTGCCTCCACTACTGATGAGATTCTCCATTCTGGGAAGGACTCTCGTACTACCCTCCGGACTCTAGGGCTACGTCTACACTGGCCCCTTTTCCGAAAGGGGCATGCTAATTTTCCAGGTCGTAATAGGGAAATCCGCGGGGGATTTAAATATCCCCCGCGGCATTTAAATAAAAATGTCCGCCGCTTTTGTCCGGCTTGTAGAAAAGCCGGAAAAGAGCGTCTACACTGGCCCCGATCCTCCGGAAAAAAGCCCTTTTCCGGAGGATCTCTTATTCCTACTTATTCTTGAAGTAGGAATAAGTAGGAATAAGAGATCCTCCGGAAAAGGGCTTTTTTCCGGAGGATCGGGGCCAGTGTAGACGCTCTTTTCCGGCTTTTCTACAAGCCGGAAAAAAGCGGCGGACATTTTTATTTAAATGCCGCGGGGGATTTAAATCCCCCGCGGATTTCCCTATTACGACCTGGAAAATTAGCATGCCCCTTTCGGAAAAGGGGCCAGTGTAGACGTAGCCTAGGGATGTACACGCCGCCTTTCAAACACAGGCGATACTACTCCTTTCAAAGGAGATACGATTACTCATCCTACAAGCAGCAACAGCAATGCGGATCTGACCAATTTAGGTTTAGACAGCATCCTCAACGCAAACATGAGCAGCAGAATAGCCCATCAGCTCAGCCTGCTCAGAAACAGCAGGTTTGACTTCTGTGCGAAGGACTCAAACACGTCTCCAGTGGTCAACACACAAAAGCCTGCCACCGGCCTGTTCTATCACCGGCTGAGGCCATATCTTCATCAATGGGCCAGCATTACCTCGGACCGATGGGTCCTAGAGGTCATATCATCAGGCCTAACTATCCCTTTTACCTCAGTTCCTCCCACTACCCCTCTCACCCTGTCCCTGCTCAGGGACCCATCTCACGGGGTCGCTCTTCAAGGAGAAGTCCTTCACCTCCTAGAGATCGGAGCCATAGAGCGAGTACCCGCGGAATTCCGGGGGAAAGGTTTTTACTCCAGGTATTTCCTAGTTCCCAAGAAGTCCGGGGGGTGGAGACCTATCCTCGATCTGAGAGGGCTAAATCATTTAATCCGGATGCAGCGCTTCAAAATGACCACGCTGGCCAAGATCATACCAACACTAAACAGAGGAGACTGGTTCGCAGTCCTAGATTTACAAGACGCATATTTTCATGTGACAATACACATAGCTCACAGACGATTTCTGCGATTCGTAGTGGGTGACGACCACTTTCAGTACAGGGTACTTCCGTTTGGCCTTATCTCAGCCCCAAGAGTGTTCTCCAAAACGCTGGCGGTAGTGGCTGCCCATCTACGCAGAAAAGGGGTCTCAATTTTCCCCTATCTGGACGACTGCCTTATCAAGGGCCACACTCAGTCAGAGACTCATCACATGGTAGTTGCAACTCGAGATCTATTCGACTCCCTTGGCCTTATTGTAAACATTCAAAAATCACGTCTGCAACCGACGCAAACCCTAACCTTCATAGGAGCACCACTCAACTCTCGGTCAGAGAGAGTTCATCTGCCAGCCGAGCGTTTTCAACTCATACAAGACTTGATAAAAACGGTCTTGCAATCTCCAATGCTCCCAGTACGCGTATGCCTGCAACTCTTGGGTCATATTGCCAAGGGAGATTACCATGGATGCTTCTCTTATCGACTGGGGTGCCCATCTGGGCACAGAAACAGTCCAAGGCCATTGGTCCACGACGGAAATGATGCTCGATATCAACCTTCTCAAACTCCGAATGGTGTTTCATGCCTGCGAACACTTCAAGTTGCACATAAGAGGCACTGTCACCAGAATTCTCACCGACAACATTGTGGCGATGTATTATGTGAACAGGCAGGAAGGTGCCCGCTCCCGCTCCCTTTGTACAGAAGCGATCCGGCTTTTGGAACTGGTGCATTCGAAATGACATTTTTATCGTCGCGTCATACTTTCCCGGTGTGAACAATACCATTGCGGATGCGCTGAGCGGACATTTTCATCAGGACCATGAGTGGGTGATCCGCACGGACGTCCTCTTACCTCTCTTCCATCGGTGGGATCATCCGGCGATAGATCTGTTTGCCACATATGCCAATGCGAAATGCAGAGCTTACTGTTCCAGAGCAGGAGTGGGCGGTCACTCCCTGGGAGATGCATTTTCTCCTCCACTGGGGGACATCAGTTTTATATGCATTCCCCCCTGTTGTGCTCATTCCCAGAGTACTCAAGAAGCTCATGATGGACAAGGCACGATTGATACTCATAGCCCCAGCATGGCCCAGACAGCCATGGTACTCAGCTCTCCTACAGTTCTCCGTCTGAGCACCGTACCGATTTCCTTTCCTACCAGACTTGCTGACACAACAGAAGGGGTCCCTTCTTCATCCGAAGCTGGACACTCTGCACCTAACCGCGTGGATGATAGATGGTTCAGCACGTCTGAGAATCTTTGCTCAAACCAGGTGAAGCGTGTCCCGCTACACAGCAGAAAGGACTGCACCAGGAAAACCTACCTGTCCAAGTGGTCTAGATTCACGCATCTAGACCCCGTTATTTCACCACTACATGTTTTACTGGATTATGTCCTCCACCTACAGGCGACTGGACTCTCCATGTCATCACTTAAAGTCCATGTGGCAGCAATTGCTGCTTTTCACTACCCCATCGATGGGAGGTCAGTTTTCTCCCATCCCATAATGACTAGATTTCTCAAAGACCTGGCTAACCTTAACCCACCACGTAGGCCTCCGCCACCTACATGGAGTCTTGACCTGGTGCTGGATGTCCTAACTCGGCCACCATTTGAACCATTGGCTATGGTACCTATGCCAATGCTTACAATGAAAGTACTCTTCCTCCTTGCTGTAGGGTGAGCGAATTAGCTGCATTGATGTCAACATCCCCCATACAGTCTTTAATAATGAATTCGTAATATTGAGATCTCATCCAGCCTTTCTACCTAAAGTCTGCACAGAATTTCATATAAATGAGCCAATCGTTTTGCCATGTTTCTATCCAAAACCTCATGCCTCTCAGCGTGATGCTCTCCTGCATACTCTGGATGTCTGCCGAGCCTTGGCATTCTATATAGATAGAACCCGCATTCTTCGAAAGACGGATTGCCTCATTGTTTCGACATCAGGGCCTTCTAGGGGCGAGCCCCTATCGGCCCAGTGTATTTCTAAACTTGTTGTCTCTTGTATCACAACTTGTTACGCTATTTGTAAGAAGCCACTCCCATCGCAGCCTAGGTCTCACTCGACACGAGCAGTTGCTGCGTCAGTAGCCTTCGTGAGAGTAGTCTCTCTGCGTGACATCTGCTGGGTGGCGACCAGGTCTTCTAGTACCACTTTTTCAAGACATTATGCAATCGTGCAGCACCTCGCCTCCAATTCAGCGGTAGCTTTAGCAGTACTGCCTAGTTATTAGAATCATGATTCAGAAGCCCACGTCTGCCTGGGATTACTGCTTCGGAGTCACCAGACGTGGAGCACCCACGGGGACTACCCGAAGAAGAAGTAGTAGTTACTTACCTTCATGCAGTAACAACGGTTCTTCAAGGTGTGTCCTCGTGAGTGCTCCACGACCCGCCCTCCTCCCCGCTTCGGAATCTCGTCTCTTTCTGTCTTGCAGATAGGCAGCGGGAGGAACTGGCGGGCGCCGGACCGCGTGTGGAAGGTGAAAGGCGCGAAACTGGGTCACGCACGCGCGGTCCAGCTGAACACAGCTCTGGCAAGCTCCGATTTGCGGCGCCGGGACCAGCCCGACACCAGACGTGGAGCACCCACGGGGACACACTGCACAAAGGTGAGTAACTTCTTCTTCTGAATTGAAGCAGGTTTTCTTGGGATATTTAGATGACCCATTCCATGATGTGATATACTTCTGGTGGAGTGTCCTTGTTTAGTGAAGGTAGTTTTGAGCATCTATGCTGGACTTTCTACTTGGAGGTAGAAAGTCCGTGGTATGTAAGTTCCTGACTGTAGATAGTATGCTTCTTGCTGTGTGTGGGATGATTACGGATTATCATTTGAAAATAACTCAAGACTGGTCCAATAAAGTGTGCTTTCTACTTTCCTCCTATTACTCGGATACTTTCTTTACTCCCATTTCTTCACTATATTCAGCTGCCACTTGTGAAAGTTTGTTTCTTCAGAGAGTTTGACAAATTTATGTCTCATCAGTGTCTCTATTAATGGCATTTGGTTATATGGTTATTAGGGTGTCAGTGTATTATGCATCCTTTCTTTCACAGTCTGAACTCACATTCTGTGTGTCTGAGTTGCAGGTGTTCTTTTATTATTCATTGCTGTGACACTAAATATTTCCTTTAGCATGATTTATATTTTTGCATAGATCTTTATCACAATTTTTCCCTGCAATCATGTCAACCATGCCATGTGCTGCTTTCAGTTAGATTTTTCAAGCTAAACAGGATTGGACCAAGTCAGTCCTTTGAGGAAAGGTCTCCAAGGTCTCTAAGACTTAGATGCTAAAGGAAACAAAACTAGTGATTCACTAGTTGACTCTTTTCCCTCTTGGGTCAATGCTGAACCAATGCTCCATTATTGCATAGTATTGGGAAGTACTCTGATACTATGTTTCACAGAAGACACTCATCTGATATTCTGATCAGTTGTTGTAATTAATCTTACAAAAGGGAACTATGGAATTTTTAGAGATGTTATTGCCAGATGATTTAACAAATAATATCAAAACCCCCGTCCTCTCCCCCCCCCCAAAAAAACCCAGCTAAACTTGTTGAGCAAAAAGACAACCAACCAAAAAAAAAAAAGCAAGAGTTGTTGAGCAAAAAAAGAAAAAGGGTGGGGACGAGGGGGGGGGCGGAAGGACTGACTGGGGCAGAAATACAGTCACGGCCCCTTTAATTCCTGGCCCACTCCATCTTTCCCCGGCCCCAGCCAGCCCAACTTGTGCCACATGTCCCAACCGCCCTTCTGTCGGATGCCCAAGCCATTTTATGTGTCCGGTATTTTCTGAATTTTTTTACCAGACAGAAGGCACAAATACTGGGCTGTCTGGTTCAATACCAGATACCTGGCAACCCTAGATGTTGTTGGTGTCCAGATCAGGTAACTGCCCACCTGGTTCCTACTAAATTTAGGGGCTGGCTGCCTTCCCCTATTGAGTAATTGACTAGTCAATCAAAATTCTAAAATTACCTAATTTTAACATCCTTAATGCTCGTACTTAAGAGCTAACTAAATGAGTCAAAATTAATCAAGCAAAACATGTAAACAAACAACATTCAAAATAATTTCTGGGAGAAATGATCATTAACCTTAAGTGGTGGGGATTTTTTTTTTTTTAAAGCTAGTTCACTTAATAGAGACTCCGGATCCAAAACTGAAAGTTAGACATTTCGAATTGAGGAAGACCATGAATGAAAATGGTTAATCCTCGCCCAAGTGCTCAAGAACCCTTATGGGACCCTTGTGATCATCTAGTCTGACCTATATTATACCTAAAATAATGGGTAGAACAAATGGCTTAAAAAATCCTGTCTTGAATTGAAAATTGTCAGGAATAGAGAATCTACCATGACCCTTGGTTGAGTATTAAATATTGCTGTCAAAAATATACATCTAATCTAATTTGTCCACCTTCAACTTCTAGCTCATCTATTTGTGTTTTACCTTTCTTTGCTAGACTGAAGAGCCCATAATTAACTATTTGTTCTCCATGGACGTACTTCAAGATTATAGCCAAGTCACCCCTTAACTTTCCATCTATTAAGATAAACAGACTGAGGTCCTTGAGTCTCTTATTGCAAGATATGTTTTCTAATCTTTTAATTATTCTTATGGCTCTTCTTGGAAAATTCTCCAATTTTTCAACATCTTTCCTGAATGGGGCACAGTATTCCAGCAGCAATAAAACAGAACTAAAATAGCCTTTATGCTCCTACTCAAGATTCCTCTGCTTATGCCAGCAAGGCTCATACTAGTCCTTTTGGCTACATTATTGGACTGGGATCTTGTGTTTAGTTGATTATCTACACCAGTCCCAAAATTCTTTTTAGAGTAATTCCCAGGATGAAGTACCCAATCCTCTAAGTATTCTTTGTTCCTAGATGTACACTTTTGCACTTAGAAATATTCATGCATTCATCAGTGATCCCTCAACTTGAGGATGATCTCTGTTATGGGTTTACATATGTGTCCTGAAATGATTCTCAAGTCTGCAAATCTGTGATATGTACAGACATTTCTGGCAAGCTAACTCTTGGCTAAGAGAAAGTTCTTCCTTTTTTTTCTTCCTTCTCTCCTGTTTTTCAGCTTCAAAGGCAAAATCCAATGATCTTGTAAAATACTACTACAATTTGTAATGCGGATGGGACCTAATTGTATTCTAAGGCTGTAGGCAACTTCAGATATGTTGGGAAATTGGGCTAATTATCTAATATATCATAGAATCATAGGACTCGAAGGGACCTCAAGAGGTCATCGAGTCCAGCCCCCCTGCCCTCAAGGCAGGACCAATTCTGTCTACACCATCCCTGACAGATGTCTATCTAAGCTGTTCTTAAATATCTCCAGAGAGATATAAAGGAGAATGTTTGTATGTTTGTGCTCTAATAAGTTGGATAATATAAAACCTACTGCAACCAAACTTTCCATGGGATAACCTTTCCTCCAGGAGAAGATTTTAAGGTACTTTTGGACTCAATCGGGCCCAATCTCAACCTGTAAAAATAAAAAATAGCCCTCCACGCTGCGTGCCTGCCACCTACGGCCCCCAGCGCTGTCCAGGACTTGCCCCACTCCCATGCACACAATGGCTCAGACACTGACCCTGCCCCCCACAGCTATGGTTACCAGGTAGTCTTAAAAAAAATCCGGACAAACTTGATCAGGGGTGGGGGGGAAGAACCGGCTGGCAGAGTAGCGGAGCTGCCCGGGAGGAAGGGGGAGGGGCTGGGAAGCACAGCTGACGGGGGTGGGCCGGGGGCAATGGAGCTAGCCGGGGGAAATCAGGGGAGGGGTTGCCGGCGGGAAGCAGAGCTGATGGGGGGGGGGGGGTGGGAGGGAGGACTGAAGGCAGCGGGGCTGGCTGAGGGAGATCAGGGGAGGGGCGGCCAGTAGAAAGCAGAGCTGGTTGGAGAGAGGAGAAGGGGGCAGCAGGGCTGGCCAGGGATGATTGGGGGGCCGCCGGCTGGAAGCAGAGCTGGTCGGGGGAGATCAGAGTGGGGGGGGGGGGCTGGCCAGGGGAGATCAGGAGGAGGAGAACTGGCCAGCAGGAAGTAGGGCTGGCGGGGGACGGGGGGAAGCAAATTGACCAGTGGGGAGCAGGACTGAGCAACACCAGGTAACTCCAGCTAGTTTAGTGTACTGTACAGTTGGAGTTTTTGGAAGTGTTAAGCTAAAGAAAAGTTGCCTTCAACTGATTTCCTGAAATAGTAGTAGTAGTTCAGTAATGAAACTAATATGTTTCCCAGCAGTTGTTTGAAATTTTGCATTTGTCTAATTTTTGTGTCTGGATATGTGTCTTTGAGGCCTGATTTCAAAGGTTTGTGCATACAAATTGTCACCCAACTTGTCTTTCTGAAATTTTATGCAGAAATTAGGTATATTTGTTCACATATGGCCAGTTATGTGAATAACTGCACAGTTGTGCTGCAGTCGTCATGCTAATCATACAGCAATTGCAGTTCCTGAAAGTAATAACTAGCAATCACCTCTGTAAGATGAATAGGAGAGCTCTTAGTACTTTCCTGAAATCCTCCACATTTGGCCTTCAATAGCCACAAGGTGGTCCCTGACCACCTCGCCTACTTCTCTTTTACCTAACCAACTCACCAATTTCCCTGTCCTAAACTAGGAAAGGCAGAGACATAACATATCTTGGATTTCAGGAGTGCCCTGAAAGTGTACTTTTACAGATTAGAAACTGTTCCACATTTTTCTCTCTTAGGATTTAGGGAAATGTCTCCAGCAGCCTTACTACTCCAAATCAAATGAACCTCCTGCAGAAAAGAGACTAAGATCTTGTTTCACCACAGCCTTTGCCATTTTTTGGGCTGGAGTGGAGAGAGAGGAATCATTAGCAGACATGCTTTGCAAAGTTGCCACTTGGTGTTCCTTTCATTCTTTCACTAGACACTATTGCAACTGTGTGTACAAGCATTTGTGGACACAGCCCATTACAGCAGATTTCTTAGAAGTGGGCTTATGCAAGAAGATATGTCTGCACAGGTATTGGTTGATGGAAAGGGTCAGAGGTTTCTGTTTATATTTCTCCTTTCCCCTACCTCACTCTTAGGCTTTCTGTTTTAGTTTGGCCTCAGATATCTTGTTGTTCCTCTATAGACTGTTTTTTCAGAGAATACTGCTATCCATAAGCCACGTCTGCATTTCACAGCCTGAACTACAGTCAGTAATATAGCTGGAAAGTGGGAATATAATTTATTTTGCTAACTAGATAGATTTTTAATCTTTTGGAGAAAAATTATTGCCATAGGCATATATCCAGTGCAATATAATTTTTGTGACCGCCTTAGTTGATTCGTCTTTAATAGGCGGTGCTACTAAAAAAAAGCTAAGTTGCGGTAGGGGTTGTTTGTTAGGATGACTGTTTGAAGGTTAATATATAAGAAGAGGAGCAACATTGGTGCTCCTTGCTATCTTTAAAAATAAGAGCTTTTTTAGTAGAATTCCTTCTTGTAGATTTCACTTTGGCGTGTGAATTTATATAGGTTTATTACATTAACGCTTACCTAGATTTCCTGTCTTGTATTCTAAGTAGTGTTTCCATGGAAATTGAAAGGTTGTTACTACAGTTATTCTTTTGGTTATATTTAGCGGTTATGTATTATAGCTTCTCCGAATTGACTTTAAATACTGCATTATATTCAGAATTGTAGATCTGTAGAGGGAGGATTATACAATAAAGCAAATATTTGCTTATAAATAAAATGGGAATATGAGCAGTTCTTATGCATTATTGGGCATATAGACACAAAACGTGTGCTCGGTACCCAACCCAAGCATTTCACACGTGTGCTTGTAATTTCCTCATTGGAAGAGGGAGGGGAAAGAATCCTTCCTCCAGACTAACACGGCTACCCCTCTGATACTTCCTCCAGATAATACATCAGGAGAAATGCTGATCCACAGAGAGCTAGAGTAGCATGTCCTCAATTCCCCTACTTGATCTCATTCACAATATATTTTAGGTGGCTACTGTGGAATACCCTGAGAAAATTCCTCTGGGTAGACTCCTCAAATCCTGTCCAGTAAAACTGTGCCAGTTTCACTACTATATTGTAATCCTCATTCTCAGAGGAGGATGCAGCATTTGCCACGTGAAGTGCAAAATACAGTGAGCACTCCATGTTTTAGAGCACTTACCTTGCTGGTTATGCATCAGTTGTTGCATGAAGTGAGACACTAAAAATAATCATTTCCTATAAAAAGTATTTGTAGAAGACATGGATTTTATGGCTTACATTTATTAAGGTGCATGTGTAAAACAGTCTTCACTTGTATGTCCACACAATTTGTGCATGACCCAGAGAAGGCACGTGCATTTAAAATGTAGTTTCGGTAACTTTAATTTCTTCTGAATTGGTTAACACAGCTTTATTATTGGAAAGGTGAATAAATAAAAATATTGAGGATATTTTAATGATTGCTTTTTTTTTATTTTTCACTTGTGCAATGCAAAGGGGAATACTTTCAAGTGATCATAGTGTAAAACAAAATATGTTGTATTGAGGATAAGGTTTCCAGAGGATTCTTAGGAAATTTAGTCAACTTCCATTGACTTCAATGAGAAGTGCGAGTAGTTAAATCCCTGAGGTGTGTTTGAAAATCCCAGTCTGTAGTCTTTTTTGTAGCAAATTCATTAATTTTTGGTTCAAAATAACCCTTGATTCATATTGGTCTTTCTAAGATTAATGTATGCTTTTAAGCACTGGTCATTCAGATGTTGAAACTGCAAGATATTTTTAAGAGTAACAGTGTGCGTGTGTCAATATGAAAGGTATCCTACTCAAAGCAGCAGAAACTAAAGTATTCTATTTACTTACAGAGAAAGATACAGTAAAATCAGCTTTGTAAGGATTAGGGATGTGAGCGACTAGTCAACTACACAATAAGCCTAGGGTTATCGGGTAGTCGAGTCACTGCTCGATTAGTCGCTTCCCCATCTCCCTTCCTTGCTGCCTCTGTATCAGAGGCACAAAGGGGGTAGAGAGAGCAGGAGCCAGTGCTGGGAGGAGCCAGCTTAAAAGGAGTTCCCTGGGGCTCTTGTATATTTCAAAGGAAGAGGCGCAGCCAGGACTGAAGCAGCCCCCGCTCGCACAGGATTCTGACTGCTGTGCTTCTCTCTTTGAAATGTGCAAGAACCGCCTATGGCTATACATTTGGCTGATTAATTGAAATGTAACATCCGTTGTAAGGATCCCAACACTTCTCCAGCATATGTGCCACAACACCGTCAAAGATCATCCCATAGGGGTTAGAATTTAGATCAGTATCCATGGTCAAGAATTATGGTTGTGATGTAGACACTGTCTGCCAGGACCTCGAGTAAGATATCCAATCCATTTGTCTCAGATGATTGAATGGCTGTCAGACAGTCTTGTAATTATTATCAACCTGATCAAGATTCAAGTCACAAAATTTGAGAGTAATGGTTTAAAGGTAAGAGTATGCTCAAGTAAACAATCCAATTAATAGTTCCAATTACTGAAGGCCCTCGAGTGGAAATTTTAAATTAAAAATGTGTTTTCGGTGTATTTCTTACCAACGTGAGGAATAATCCAAATGGAATGTATGACTCTGGGGACTGGTAAAGGGATAAAAAAATCTTTCCCCTCTAAGCCACCTTGAATATTTTAAATAGAAAGGCGGGGCAAACATATTTAAATAAATTAAACAAATAAATAAATCACCTATCTATTTCCATGTTCAAATAAATTCCATTGGATTTATTTCATTGATAGACATACTGTAAATAGGAATTTCTAATCACTGAAATAAATAGGTTTTTGTGTTCTGGTGGGGATATATAGGGATATGAATGACTAGTTGAGTAGTCGACTATCCAATAAGCAGATGATTATCGGATAGTCAACACACAAGTCAACTAGTCATTTCCCCTCACTCCCTTGCCAGACCTCTGGCTCCACGCAGTGCTGCTGTTTTGAAACACCGTGTGCAGCTGGGGCCAGCTGGGGAATCCCCAGGTTGCACGTGGCATTTCAAAGCAGCAGCACCGCGTGGAGCCCAGGTTTAGCTGGGGACCTCCCTGCTGACCCCAGGCTCCATTCAGTGCTGCCACTTTGAAACACCATGTGGAGCCTGATGCTGAGCTCCCTGCTGTGTTTCAAAGCGGCAGCACTACATGGAGCCCTGGGTCAGCAGGAGAGTCCCCACTCTGGAGACTGCCGCTTTGAAATGCCATGAGGAGCACGGGGCCAGTGGGGGTGGGGCTGTTTCCCCACTTCAAAGGTGGAGGTGCCCTTATCTACTAATCGAATAGTCAATGCCATTTGCAATTGATTAGTCAATTAATCAAAATGTAACATCCTCAGTACAGTGCCACTCACAGTGGATTGCAACATAGGAAAGGCAACTCCCAAATACAAAAATTAATGAAGAGACACTTTAAATCAACTTACCACTGGTGGATCTGAAGACTGCCTATTACAGAATGGCTAACTCAATGCTTTTGAGATGGTGGAACAAAAATGGGTATCTGTGAGCAGTGTTCCCTCTATGATTTTTCCATCCACGAGCGGAGTCTGTTTTGTCTTGTGCACCAATATTGAGGTCATGTGCTTTTGTTAAGATGTGTGCCACTATGGCACCCAAGTTACAAACTTCTCTCTTTTTCCTTTTGTTGCCGTGTCTCCCATCCTCCCCTCGACCCATCTGCTCCCCTGGTGCCTGCTGCTATCCTCCTTCTCCTGCCCTCCTCTGCTGTCCTGGCTCCTGCCCTTTTCTCTCCCCTCAGCCCTCCTGGGACTTGTCCCCCTCCCCATCCTCTCTGACCCCTGCAACTGCCCTGCCCTCCCTCCCCTCCTCTAGTTCCCGTTGTCATCCCCTCTCCTAACACCTCCCTCTACCCACCTGCCCTGCCTCTCTCCTCTGCCCTCTGGTGTCTGTCCCTCCACACCCCTCCTCATATCTGCTCACAATCCCACCTGCACCTTACCTTCCCCCTGCATCCTCCTGGTGCCTCCCCCTTCCCTTATTGCCCCTTCCTTCCCAGCATCTGCCCCCCTGCCCTCTTCCTCTCTGGTGTCCACCCCCTCACCACCCTCTGGCTCAGTTGTCCTCATGCCCCTTTGTGCCCTCACACATGACTTGCTCCATCCCCCGCCTTATTCATGCCCACCCCTCTTTTCCCGACACCTACTCCTGCCCTCCCCTACCCTCTCTTCTCCACTCCCAGCATCACCCTGTCCCCTCCCCTGTCCTACCCCCACTGACTAGGGATGTGAACGACTAGTCGACACACTAGTTGAGTAGTCGCTCCCCTCCCCCTAGCTGCCTCTATCAGAAAGAAGCAGCAATGGTGGGGGAAGAGAAGGGAGTGCTTCAAAGCGGCAGCACCTCATGGAGTCCAGGGTCAGTTAGGGGCTCCCCCGCTGATCCCGGGCTCCATGCGGCACTGCCACCTTGAAACCCCCACTGGCCCCATGCTTTCCACAGCGCTTTTGCCTGGGGCTGTTGCTACACTTCAAAGGCAGAATTCTTATCCACAATTCGAAGAATTGATAAAATTTCATCAACTATTCAATTAGCCAATTAATCTAAACTTAACATCCCTACCACTGACAGCTTCCCATTTCTCTCCACCCGCTTTCCTTCTGCCCTTTCCCCTTGCTGTCTCCTCTTGGCCCCCTGTCATTTGTGTCTCTTCCACTCTGCCCCTTGGTGCCTTCCCCTTTCTTATCCTGCCCTGTCCCCCTCCACTCCACTCAGTCCCTTCCTCTCCTCATCCCATCTTCCCTTTAGTTATCCACCCTTGCCCCTTCCCTTACCTTCTGCCATCCTGACACCTGCACCTTCTAGGTGGGGCAGCAGGGTGGTTGGCTGCCTTGTATGCCGGAGCTGGAGCCAGGACTGTGGTGCTATTTTTAGTATTTCATCCCTGGCCCAGGAGCAGCTGCACCATGGGGACTCGAGCAGGGGCCGTGGTGTTCTTTTTAGTATCATGGTCCCAGCCCCAGCAGTCACCACGCAGCCACAGTCCCAGCTGGGCCACATGTCGGGTGGCTGCCCCATGTGCCGGAACTGGAGCCAGGCCACAGTATTGTTTTTACTACCGTGGTCTAGGCTCCAGCTCTGGCAGCTGCCATACAGGCCGCACTGTGGCTTCCCATGGGGTGGGCAGTCACCTGCCACACAGCTCTGCCCCTGGGAGCATCTGATGCCGCAGCTGCACAGCTCTGCTGAGGCGGTGGGTGGGAATGAAATTCTTGGTGCAGACCTGCGCAGGCACTATCGTCAATAGTAACTTATGTTTCCTTCCACTGACTCTCAGCTTGGCGCTATAAACAGCTGTCGTTTTTTTTTATGAGGGCAGAGGGCTTAAGGATGAATTGTCTATT
The DNA here is from genome assembly GCF_052426305.1 of Pelodiscus sinensis. Lineage (NCBI taxonomy): Eukaryota > Metazoa > Chordata > Testudines > Trionychidae > Pelodiscus > Pelodiscus sinensis. The sequence continues at coordinate 82,056,203 of NC_143057.1, read as the reverse complement.
AGGGATGTTAAAATGCATTTATTTAGATGAACTTATAACTGCTGAAAATTTCAACAGTTACACATTTACAACCAGGGCGAGGTGCATGCGGGGAGACTGCTTTTAAGCTAGATCCCCATGCGTACCTTCTCCCCTGGAGCCTGGCCTTCCTCTCTACCCTCACTGCTGCCTCTGTATCAGCGGGGAGCAGGGGAAGGTGGGAGCTGGTGCTCATGGGGAGCTGGCTTTTGTCTTATTCAAAATGGCCACTATCTCCCATTACTGTCAAGTGGAACTGTTACCTGTTTCTTTAAACACTCCATGGCATGTCAGAAATACATCCATGGGGACGCAGTGTTTTTGGCTGATGAATGATTGATACAAGTAACTGCACTTTTATCTATTCTTCTTTATTAGATTTAAGCACACTGAGACATAAGCAATAGGTTTAAAACATCACAAATAATTACCTAAAATTGTATTGAGTAATGAGTTGTAGGTCAGTGATGGCCTGTCACCTTCCTGTCTAGGAGTATGGTGTCAGGAAAAAATCTCTCAGGATATTTTCAGAAAAATGCTCCAAAGTCACTTTGTAGTTAGGAGGACTTACTGCTAAGGTGTCCTCATAGGTCTTTGGCTCCATTGATGATGATAACCAGAAGGCTGCTTGCTTGTGTGCTCAATGATCTGGCCCAATGACCACAGAAGACTCTCAGAGAGCCCCCAACGATAACAAACCAGATAAGGATCGAAGGTGCCAGGCCATGTTCATTGTTAAGCGAAGTACAGTAATAGTTGTCAGTAGATTCTACTGAACCACTATGCATATGTACTTGCCCCAGTGGAATGACTCAGTCAGTGGGAAATTTCCACTGCTCTCAGGTCATATAAAGACTGTCCCTCCCCAAGACACTACTTTATATACAGGTACAAACAAATCACACATCACTGCTGACGTATCAAGTTGCCACCCTCTGATGCTATTTAGATACCACCGATCACCCTGTACCTGGTGGTTTGATTAGATCATCTCTATTAATTGTGCTGTCATTTTAGACCCTTTCCTGAACCTGGGTCTGTATCTGTGAGGATTAGGTACCAAGGTCTTTTTTGATGAGCTGGTGATGCCATGTATTTTCAACTTATGACCAATTATTGTTCTGCACCTGGGACTATTACCAGTTAGTGTTTTGCACTCTCAGACCTGTTTGTGCCAAGTTCTGTGGGCAAGAGGCTGTCTCTTGCTCATAGCTTAGCTTTGCTTTATGTAAGCCATGTTTTGTCCATTGTTAGGTAGGCCACAGGCCTCTGCTATATTGACTTATGTTTTAGGCCTTTATCTTACTACAGCTTCATCTTCATCACCTTTGTGCAGCTTGTCCTTATTCATCCTTCCTCAAATGCAAGTTGACACCAGGCCTTTCCTTTTGGTTGCAAGTAATTGCCATTTCTTACCAAAGAGTTCAGTTATGAGGCTGAAGTTAGCAATATTGCCACCACTTCCCTACAATTTATCTTCATGTGGAAGTGATGTTTTAAAGTCACCTGGTACTTCCCATGGTTTTCAATGAGATTGAAGCAACATCCACAGGCAGAATGGCTGCCTCTTTGTAATTCAGGGGGCTGGGAGAAGGCATAGAGACTGTGAGAATCAGCAGAGATACTGTGAAAGATGAATGTGGAGAATGAATACTTGATGTTACTGCAAATACTAAAAGCTGTCAAGCCTCCTATAGTTGGAGAAACATTGATTGCAACCTTCACTTGGGTGGTGGTAAAGTTATGTTGGGATCTGCTGCTGCCAAATTCCCCTCTGCAGTGATGCTATCCGCCAATAACTTCATGAGATGACTGCACATATTTTAATGAACAATTTTAGAAGAGTTTAGGTGACACCAGACCTTTTCATTACCATATAAATGACACTATAGATATGTATTTTTATTTTTGCTCAGATTTCAAGAGTTGTCTAGTATAAGTTGGAAAGATCCATTTCCTGAGGACTTCCTGTTTTGCTATCAACCGACAGGATGTGCTATATGTAGGAAAACTCTGTGAAGCTTTCCAAAAATCTGTTTTTGCAGCTGAGTTAGAATATTTTATGTTTGCACTGATCATATCTAAGCAATGACAGAAAATGTTATACCTGAAAGCATTACATGGGATCTTTTTCAGAGGGATAAGGAAAATGACATATTTATTGATAATGTAACAATATGCATATAGTATCATAGAATACTAGGACTGGAAGGGACCTAGAGAGGTCATTGAGTCCAGTCCCCTGCCCTCAGGGCAGGACCTAGTACTGTCTAGACCATCTCTGATGGACATTTATATAACCTACTCTTAAATATCTCCAGAGATGGAGATTCTACAACCTCCCTAGGCAATTTATTCCACTGTTTAACCAATATAATATAGGAGAAAGAGAGGAAGAGATTTGAGACCATTTAGGTCTATATATTTTGCTCTGTTAGCTCTTAATCAGTCACAATCAGTTCTTGGAACACCTGTTTATCTATAAGGTGTTTTTTTTGTATTGTCATCTATTATCAGTATGTTGGTGCCTCCTCCTTGGTGTTATTTTGAACTGCATTCTCTGTCTTGGTTGGTGCTTACTTTTATCTTCAAGGCTATCTATCTGTCCTGCACCAGTCTCTTTTTATAAAGGTCCCATTTGATAGTGTGTTGGCACCCCCAAATCTCCAGCTTCTTCTTTGGCCATTGGGACTCTGAGGTAGCCTTCAAGTTTTTATCTCTCTTCAAACACCCACATTCCTCACTCATTCATTCCCTCCAAGAACTAAATAATTGTTTCACATGGACAAAGGGATATAATCATCTTTGTAAGGTATCCAATCTATTTCTAATTCAAAGCTTCTGTTAGTACAAACTTTTAATCATTTCTCATATTTTCTTTATACACAACCTATATTCTAATTATTCCTAAAAGCAATAGTGATCATGCTGAATAAACTTAATTTCAGATACAGACACAAGCAGTCCGCCTTAATGCATCTTTACCAATGGCCTAAAAGATCGTTCCTCCCTGCTAACCAAGAAGGGTGGCCGGCACAGTTATAGATGCTTGGCATTTATTCTCTCAGTAACCATAACACTATATTTATTTATTCTATCAGGGTACGTCTACACTTGCCCCCTAGCTCAAGCTAGGGATGCAAATGTAGGCAACTGAAATCGCTAATGAAGCGGGGACTTAAATATCCCATGCTTCATTAGCATAATCTCACCCGCGCGTTATTCTGCTCGCCAGCTGATTCGAACCAGGAAGTGAACTCCGGGATACGTTGGTTCAAATCAAACCCCTGGGTTCGAACTAACATTACTCCACATTTTTTGAAAAGCATAATAAGGTTCAGCTAGAACTTGCTGTTAGACAAATTCAACCTTGAAATAAGACACAATTTTGTAGAAATGGAACCGTTTACTCACCATCCCTTGGTGTCTGTAAAGAATAGAGATCTTTCTAAAATATATATGTTAATCAAGCTTTTGGGAGAAATGCTGTGGCCTGTGTGTTCAAGCTGGAAGGTGATGATCTCTCTGGCCTTGGAGTTTGTGAATCTATGAATCCTCCTATTCATCCCCTTTTTTTCATGGGCCCTGAGGAGAATGGGATTGCCTGCATTATCCTCAGTATGCTCATAACACTTGTAGTTCTGCATTAAGACAGTGACTATAATCAAATTTTATTTTCAGGGCTTCAGCAGGAGTCAAAGAATTTTTCTCGCACTGCACACTTGTCCAGAAATATCCTGAGATTTTGTTTTGTCTTGCTCTAAGGCATCAGAGTTTGGCCACAGCTGCATATAGAACTGTGGAGGGAGATGACCAGTGCTTTGACACAGTATAGACAGTCATATTATTTAGGTGCCTGGCAGCATCTCTTGCTCATAAGCTCGGGGTTAAACTGATTGCTTGATTTGGAATCAGGAAGGAAGTTTCCCCCAAATCAGACTAGTAGGGACTTAAAGGATTTTTCACCCACTTGTGTAGTATGGGCCATGGTTCACCTGCTCTGATCATCTAGGTATATCTCACCTAAGCAGTTACTGCTACTGCAGGGGCCTCTGGCATTGGTGGCATCTCAGTCCCTCCTGTTCTCTCTCTCTGGCTGTTTCCTGATGACTTAAATATTTTTGTCTTAAATATATTTTGGATGACTTAAATATATTTTGGACAAATTTCTACCACCCTATACTGGTAACCTACTAACCACTACACTTACCTTCATGCCTCCAGCTTCCATCCCGGACACATTTGTCAATCCATTGTATACAATCAAGCCCTGAAATACAACCGGATTTGCTCCAATCCCGCAGACAGACACAAACACCTACAGGATCTATATATAGCATTCCTAAAACTGAAATACCTGGTCACTCATTAAGAGATCTTCAAGTTGCAGTTTTGTTATATACCAATTCAATAAGCCAAATATACAGGGAAGGGTTGGAACTACAATTCATTCACAAGTTCAATTCTCATGTCAGTGGTTTGAATTGAGATACAGGATGGCCGGGACATTATCAACCAACCAAACAATGAAGGTGCTGATGGTTCTTTGTGTAGATTCTTGTGTTAGTACTCTTCCTCTGTAAATGCCAATTAATGGTCCTTATCTGTTTCTTTTAACTATCCGATCTTTAGGTGCTCATAGACTATCAGTTTTGCCTGTTACATACCAGCTCGGTTTTCCCCTTGATATTTATATACCCACTGCCTCTTTGTTCCTCCCTCCCATTTTCCCCCTCCCCTGCCCCTTCTCCCCTATTTAATTTTGGTTCTGGACATCCAACACTCTGGTCATCTGAAGAAATGGGCTGTGCCCATGAAAGCTCATGATACCATCTGCATGTTTTGTTAGTCTATAAAGTGCTACCATACTATTTGTTGTTTTTTTAAGTTTATCCTGTACAGACTAACTTGGCTACCCCTCTGAAGCTTTTAAATATTTTAGTTTAATGATTGAGCTCAACATAGAGGTGATTTATGAAATTAATATCTTGTGGTGTTCAAGAGGTGAGACTAAATGATCCAATGACCCTTCTGCCTTAAACTGTGAAGCAATGAAACTTGAGGGCAGGTGGCCATCCAGCCCTTCCCTTAATGACAAGTGCAAGAGGAGTCCCATCTAGAGAAGTGGGGCTAGTAACCGTGGTATCAAAGAGGTTAAAAACCACTCCCTCCCTTCAACAATATTTTTACATTTGAAATTTAGTGCATGTGCACTACATTTGATTGTATATGAAATGATCTTGTACCTGCCTTGGATCAACTGGTCTTGGCAACAGGGTAGTGAGTTGTCTAGATGAACAACTGGTTTGATCTGGTGTGACTACCCTAAAGTACATCGTGTGATAGGTTGGATGATGGAGATCCCTTTGAGATGTCACCTGTAGTGCTGCTCATACCATTGAGTCTTCCCCACCACCCTGTCCTGCTGGGTCAGAAGCTCTAGACTGTCCCAGCAAAGGCACAGAGTTGGGGTAACATTCTCCCAGCAAATTAACACAGGCACTGACAGCGTCTCAGCTCTGGGGTGGCTCAGTTCTAGGACTTGACAGCACCCAGGAGCACAGCCCTCCAAAACCTCAAATTAATCTATTTTACTCTGTATAAAAGGTTTACACACACAAAGCATATAGAGTTGTTTCTCTTTATAAATGAAAGCGAGATATGCACAGCTGTTTTCCCCTCCCCCCTTCCAGGTAACAATTATTTACAATGGGTTAGATAATAAATAAAAGTGATTTTTATTAAGAATAAAAAGTAGGATTTAAGTGGTTTGAAAGTGATGATAGACAGATGAAAGTAAGTTACTAAGCTAAAACAAAACATGCCAGCTAAGTCTAATACACCAAGATAAATTGTTAGACATCAAGGTTTCTCACCCTAATCCTTATTTCAGGTAATGGCCTTCAGGCCAAAGCTGACCTTTTTCTTACTTGGGCCCCATTGCATCTCCCCCGTCTTTCATTGGAGTTCTTTGTTTCCAGGTTTTTCCATGTATCCTCTTACAATGCCGGGCAGCCTGTGAAGCCAGCTGAAGACGATCATTGTTTGCTTCAGAGAGATAGCTATGTTAGTCTTTTTCAGCAAAAGCAACAAGGAGTCCGGTGGCACCTTGAAGACTAACAATTTTATTGTTTTACAATAAAATTGTTAGTCTTTCAGATGACACTGGACTGGTTTGTGTTGTTTGCTGTCCATTCCTTATATAGAATTTCCTCAGGGCAGGATGTCAGCCAAAAGAAGGCTGAGGGGGGACATGATTGCACTCTTTAAATATATTAGAGGGATAAATACCAGGGAGGGAGAGGAATTATTTAAGCTTAATACCAATGTGGACACAAGAACAAATAGATATAAGCTGGCTAATAGGAAGTTTAGACTTGAGATTAGACGAAGGTTTCTAACCATTAGAGGAGTGAGGTTCTGGAACGGCCTTCCAAGGGAAGTAGTGGGGAGCAAAAGATCTATCTGGCTTCAAGATTAAACTAGATGGGTTTATGAAGGGGATGGTTTGATGAGATAACATGATCTTGGTAACTAATTGACCATTCATTATCAGTGGTAAATACATCAATGGAGGGATGATAGGAGTTACTATAGAATACTTTCTGGGTGTCTGGCTCACATGCCCACATGCTCAGGGTTTAGCTGATCGCCATATTTGGGGTCGGGAAGGAATTTTCCTCCAGGATAGATTGGCAGAGATCCTGGAGGTTTTTCGCCTTCCTCTGTAGCATGGGGTACAGATCACAGCTGGAGGATTCTCTGCATCTTGGGGTCTTCAAAGTATTTGAAGGCTTCAATATCTGAGATATAGGTGAGAGGATTATTCTAGGAGGGGGTGGGTGAGATTCTGTGGCCTGCACTGTGCAGGGGGTCAGACTAGATGATCATAATGGTCCCTTCTGACCTTAAAGTCTATGAGTCTGAGTCTTTGTTCCATTCGCCCTACCCCAGTGGAAAAGTACCAAAATCAAGATGGCTTCCAGCATCAGGTGGCATGGTTACACGTTTTTGATGACCAACCACAAGTTAGGCTCATAAAAGAAAAAAAACCATTCACACACAGGTCATTGCCTGGAGCACCGGGCCATTAAGTTTCTTAAGAACCACTAATGGCTTTCACTAAAAGACTTAGCTTCATAAGCAGATTTAAACTTCATATTTCTAACTTCATATATAAGAAAGATACATGCACACAAATAGAATGTATACATTAATGGGATTGCAAGCTCTTGAATGATAGGTTACGTGGTCCATTTTGCATAAAGCCGATTGGAGTTATGCATATTCATATTCAAAAACACATTTCCATAAAGTATGGGGACATAGTGTCACATATAGACATTATATAAATTGCTTTTAAAAATTCAGTTGCGTTCAGGAAAATGGCAAGCTCTCTATAAATAAGGAAATGACTTTAGCAAAAATAGTCAGTGTACTACTTTCATCTCCTAATGGAAAAACCATAACCACCATGTGGGCTAGTGTAGAAAATCTCAAAGGAAAAATAATTCATATATGCTCAGCAGTGATTAACACTCATTAATTTTTTTTAATCTAGTTACTAATGTTAGGAATGATACGCAGAAAATGCAAAGGTGCCAGAAGTTACAGTGAGATTTGTAACAAAATACCCTATGTACAATAGGTTAGCCTGTATCTGGAAAAGAGTTGAGAAGATCATTAAGACAGAGCAACATTTGCTTGGGGAGCTAACAGTTTTTGTTGCAGTAACATTGGAATAGTCCTTTAAAGTGAAACTCATTCTCTTCCATGGTCTTTATGGAGTTTTTCTAGCCTTGATTTAACCTCACCACCATTTGGACTGGGCTTCTGACTGTCCACTACTTTACCCATCGGCAAATAGAAAGCTTTATCTATCATGCTGAATACTCCAGTTATCTTCCTTATTCTGCTGCTGCATTGCATGCCTTTCTTTGGTCCTGATCCCGCAAACACTTGAGCACGTACTTAACATTTTTTTACCACGAGTTGTCCCACTCATTTCAGTGAGACTACAGTACTTATGATAACAATGTTGAGCATGTGTGCAAGTATTTAAGGATCCTGACCCATCATTTTCCTCCTGGTCAGCTTTCCTGGAATGTATGTCTATGCTGCCATTAAAAATGAACACCTTGCCTGTGCCTGCTGACTCAGGCTCATGAGGCTTGAGTTGAGGAGCTGTGATGATTACAGTATGAATGTTTGGGCTTGCCTGTGTCCTAAAGTACACTTCAGGTGTGAATGTCTACATAGCAGTTAAATGGCTACCCCCTTCCTCTCAGGTGGAAACCATAGTGACCATCTTCCTCAGTGAATCTAGTTAGGAACTGTACTTTTTGTTTAACTTTCCCTTAACTAAACATTGCTTAACGTTATTTTAAGCATTCTTCTAGAATGAGGATATTATATACTCACTGATACCAAAAATATGACCTCATCCTTCCTTGATGCTATACGAATCAGAATATCTGTATTTTATTCTTCTTACCCTTTAATTTTGGAGCGAAGCAATATTGTTTCTTGCTATTGTAATTTCCTCAGCACTAAAATTTCAGCATCAAAAACAGATTTTAAAACTGTTTTTTATATATTATATATTAATAGAAGACAATTATATATTAACTAGTTTTTTCATTACTGTCTACCCTAATTATATGGCTTCTTTAGTTATTAACTTTTAAATAGAAAATCAGGGTGATGATAGCATATTTTCAAAACTACAGATTAATATACACTTCATAACATCTCTGGCATCTCATACTTGCTTTTCTATACATATTGTGTCAATTTGTATACCTCTTGCATCCAGAACAAGGAACTTGAGTGAAAATATTATTTAAGCCCAGCAGTATTATACAGAGGAAAAAGCTCAAATTTTAAACATTTTTAAATGTTTCATTTGTATTAAATTGAAAATAATTATAAAATATAAACCAAAACAGTGTTTTAAAGCATTCTAGTCACATTTTAGTTGCATATCTATACAAATTGCTTTAGCACTGTCCAATCCACAATTGCTTATAGAATCCAAGTCAACTGAATACATCTCAAATTCTTGAATTGTTGTCCACAATTTTGGTGTAATAGGATAAAGGAATGCAGATTAACTTGTTCTAATCAAATTATTTTCAAGTTATAAATACTACCGAAAATCTTAAAAATACAAGAGATTTGATATCTTATGCGTCCATGCATAAAAGAGTGTTCCCAGAAATGTTCTTATAACTGCCTATTATAATTTTGCTTTTGTATCAGTAAGTCATTGCATTTAGTCCTGTCAAGTTTCTGAAAACTTGATGACTATTTAAAATACTTTAAAACCTCATAGAACTTACAGCCAACCATACACTTTCATTCCTTAACTTCCAGGAAACTTTGAAATGGGCTGTCCATTTTGACAGAAATACAATAGCACTAAGCATAGTGACTTTTTGGATTAATGACTATGATTATCGCTAATGAACAGTGTTTGCTAGATTCTTTGTTCAAAAAGTGTCAACAGAAAGGGTCTTTTGAGTCACATTCAAGTCACCTTTTCTACTGAGCAACTCTAAAATTCAGTGTTGGAGTTCCACACTGAAGTTGTTCCATGACATGACTGGGTCACAGGAGTTGTCAACACTCTTTAGCAGATAAATACTCACATCTCTTATCTTTTGCTTATCTTACTTAGATCAGTCCTTCTGTCTTGGCTGTGGGGCCCTGAGTTATTTCTAGCTTTGGGCAAGGAGGTTTATGATTAAAGTATTTAGGGGAAAAATACAAGTAATACTGTTGTATTTAAAGTTATAGGCTAACTTTTTTCCCCTCTGAGTCCTTTAAAGGAAAAAGTATTGTATTTCCATTTCCTCCAGAGGAAAGGTGACAAAGATTCTTATTACTACTTAGTCTTTTTTTTTGTTCTTTTGGTTTTATCTATGCTTATGGGTTTCAAGCACCCATGGTGGTGTTAGTGGCCAGCTAGTTTTCTGAGGAGAGTAGCAAGAGATGTGGCCTTGTAGGTATGATTGACCAAATCCATGTAAAGTTCTAAAAAAATAATAATAATTTTGAACAGGCTTTTGAAAGCAGTGAGGCTCCAACAGAGTTGTTTTAATGGCAAATAATTTATTTGCACAAAACAAATGTAAAAGAATATTCTGGCAAATATTTGTGTTATTGAGTTACCTCTGTTGAGGTAGGGAAACTTTAACTCAATGTCTAATCTTTCCTTGCATAAGGTAAGTATAGGGAAATAAAACCTACATCAGGGCGGGTAATAATTTTTAATGGGGGGTCATTCCAATATTTTGGTGATTGGTCAAGGGCCACATTTCTACCAAGGGGGCTTGGGGTCTGGGACAGAGATTAGATGCAGAAGGGAGCTTGGGGTAGGAGATTGGATGCAAGAGGAGGTGTGGATTCTGAGAGGGTGTGTGGATGAAGGAGGGGGTGATGATCTGGGGCAGAGGCTTGGGGTGCAGAGTCCAGGAGGGGATATGGGTGCAGGAGAGGATTCTAGCCTGAGGGAGGGGATCTAGGAAGGGTTCAGGGTCTGGGAGGAAGTTGTGATGTGGGGGGGAAGGGTTACAGAGAGTTTGGGTGGTGGCCTGGTGCAGATGGCTGTGGAGGGAGGGAAGAGTGTGGGGGTGCAAGAGACAGGCTCTGGTTAGGAGATGCTTACCTAGGCAGCTGCCAGTCCTGCAGGAATGTGCTCTGCTCCAGGCAGGGTGAAGGAGTGGTAGGGAGGAGGCTTCATTGGCTGCCCCTGCCACCAGCAAAATATTTCAGCTGCTATTAGTCAGAAACTGACCAGTGGGAGCTGAGATATTTCGGTGAGGGGATGGGACAGAGCACAAAGCCTCTCTCTTCACTCCCAAAATAGAACAGCCACATTTAAAGCGGCTGCCACTACACTGTGCCTTAAGGGTCCCAGCGAGGCAGTCGTGGGCCAGATCCAGTGGCTTGGCGGGCTGAATGCAGCCCGTGGGCAGATTCTTACCCACCCTGATCTAGATGGAGCTACTATGCTAGATGGGGTGCATAACTGCTTGGAAAACCATTCAGAGAGAGTAGTTTATTAGTGGTTCACAGTCAAACTGGTCATACTGAGTAGGATCCTGCAGGGATCAATTCTGGGTCCAGATCTGTTCAGTGTCTTCTTCAGTGATTTAGATAATAGCATAGATGGTGCACTTATAAAGTTTGTGGTTGATGCCAAGCTTGGAGGGGTTGATAGTGCTTTGGAGGATAGGATTAAAATTGAAAATGATTTGGACAAACTGGAGAAATGGTCTGAGGTAAATTGGATAAAATTCAATAAGAACAAATGCAAAGCACTCCACTTAGGAAGAAACAATTAGTTTCACACATACAAAATGGGAAATGACTGCCTAAGTAGTACTGCAGGGGTCATAGTGGACTGCAAGCTAAATATGAGTCAACAGTTTAGTTCTGTTGCAAAAAAAGCCAACATCATTCCAGGATGTATTAGCTGGAGTGTTGTAAGCAAGACACAGTAAGTAATTCTTCAACTCTACTGCACAGTAATTAGGCCTCAGCTGGTGTATTGTATCCAGTTCTGGGTTGCCACATTTCAAGAAAGATGTGGAAAAACTAGAGAAGGTCCAGAGAAGAACAAAAATTATTTAAATATTAAAAAAACAAGACCTGTGAGGGAAGATGGAAAAAATTGGACTTGTTTAATCAAGAGAAGAGTCTACTGAGGGGTCATAACTTTTTAAGTACATAAGAAGTTGGTTGCAAGGAAGAGGGAGAAAATGTTTTGTCCTTTTCCTCTGAAGATAGGACAAGAAGCAATGGGCTTAAATTGCAGCAAGGGCAGTTTAGATTGGATGTGAAGAGAAACTTCCTAATTAGTTAAGCACTGGAGTAAATGGCTCAGGGAGATTGTGGATTTTTAAGAGCATGTGAGAGAAACAGCTGTTAGGGATGATCTAGATCAGCGTTTCTAAACTGGGATCTGCGTGGGAAATCTAGGAGTTCTGTAGGTCCTAATCAACTTCTTCATTTCCCTCTCTCCCTCAACTCCTCCCTCCCAGTGCTTTCTAAGCCTAAGGCAGGCTCCCTATCTGCCCTTCTTCTGTGTGTAGTGCCTGGAAGCAGCATGCAGGCTCCACAGCTTCCATTGGCTGGGAACTGCAATGGGAGCTGCAGGGTCGGCGTCTGATCCCTGCTGGGAGCTGCTGGCTGCTTCCAGAAGCCATTGTAAGTGTTGCCAGTATCCTGCAACCTTCCTACCCTTCCCAGAGTTCTTTCCTACACCTAACCACCCCAAACTCATACCCCCAGACACCATTACTCTTGACCCCAGCCCCATCACAGAGCCTGTACCTCAACCCTCAGCCCAGATTCTCTCACACTCAAAATTCCATTCTGGAGTCCACACCCTCTCAGCCTGGACTCCCTCCTTTGCTCCACACTCCTCATCCCTAATCGCACATCCCATATTCCACCCCCAGCACTAAGCAGGTGAAATGAGTGCAGTGGGGGAGAGTGATCAACAAAGGGAGGGGCATGGAGCAGATGGGGGAGCTGGGCTTTGGTGAAGAGGTAAGGGGATCCCACCCCAAAAAACCATCAAAATGTTTCTCTGTTTGCTGTAGTTTGAGATCCACTGGTCTAGATAATATTTAGCCCTGCCATGAGTTCAGGAGACTGGACTAATGAACTCTTGAGATCCCTTCCCAGTCTTAGGATTCTATGATTTTTGAGTGGTGGCTGAACTGCTGATGGGAGAATGGAAATCTTTTTTGCTGCCATGTAAAACACTAGGGCTGCGTCTAGACTGGCATGATTTTGCAGAAATACTTTAAACGGAAAAGTTTTTCCGTTAAAAGTATTTCCACAAAAGAGTGTCTCTATTGACAAGTGCCTTTGCGCAAAAGATATGCTTTTGCGGAAAAGCATCTGTGCCCAGTATAGACGTGGTTTTGCGCAAGAAAGCTCCGGCAGCCATTTTCGCCATCGGGGCTTTCTTACGCAAAAAATTCCTGTCCCTGTCTACACTGGCCCTCTTGCGCAAGAACACTTACATAAGAGGGCTTTTTCCCGAGTGGGAGCGTCAGAGTTCTTGTGCAAGAACACTGACAATCTTACATTAGATCGTCAGTGTTCTTATGCAAATTCTCACGGCCAGTTTAGACAGCTGGTAAGATTTTGCGCAAAAGCGGCCGCTTTTGTGCAAAATCTTGCCAGTCTAGACGCACCGTAGGAATATTTTGAAGTTGGCAACTCCTTTTTTATTCTGAGACTGTACTGATTTGAATGGTTTTATAGATTTTAAACACAATCCTATCCAGTTCTGTTAGTTTAGGTTGAGGTTTTTAAATACTGGATGTTGAACACTGTAACTTGTGCTTGCAAAAATCAGCGCAGTACAGATCCTGAAGGTTAAGGTAATCATTACATAAGTTGCTTGCAAGTTACCTGATGTATTACACTTGTTTAATATCTTTCTCTTGACCATGCCTATAAAGTAATAAATTTAAGATGTAATTTCCACTTGCCACTTCAATTTGTCTGTGTGGTATGAGAGAAATGTACTAAACAGTAGGATTGGAAGAGTGGGTGTTAAAATTACATGGGATACATTGCATACAAAATCTGGCTGGCTGGCGGATTAGGATTTCCAGTTGTAAAAGATGTAACATCAGACTATCAGTCCTTGGGAATATCAATAATTCCACAATTCTGAACTATAAAAAATAAAAATAGGATTGAAAATTGAAATTCCTACCATGCTGTATAACTCTAAATGAATGGAGGTGCAATTACCATGCTGTGTATATTTCTTCAGTTAGAATGTGTGTATTAAGTGTAAAATAGTTCTGATGATGTATGTTTTTCAAAAAAGGGATTTTCTTTAGTTGTATTGAAATTCTGTTCTGAGTGCATATCATCCATGTAAACTTCTAAATGTTTATAGGTAGGACATTCTTCATAAATAATAGGAAAATAAATATGGTGTTATTCAAACTATAGTAAGAGTAATGCATTCTGCTATTTAGTATAAACATTATTTTTGTCTGTGTAAACTATTTTACTTGTCATGAATTTGATTTGAATTAGGAAAGAAATTGCCTATTGATAATAAAGTAGCTGAATTATCAGCAAGTGAGGTTTTTCAGCCATTTACTAATTAGTGTAATACTTGCTAAATTGTAGATGCTCTTTCATTCATCAAAAATGTTGCTTTATTTTCAGTAGTAGATGTATTACATATTAATTTCTTGACATGACTTTTGTAATAATCTGCCAACTTGATAATAGTTCAGTAAATATTAAAAATAATCTAAGGTTATAAACCTCAGACCTAGTGTCCTAATTTTAAACTAAAAAATTCATGTTGACAGTCAGATGTAAATGTCCTAATACATGCTAGCTTTCATCTTTCCTTTGTGCACAAAGCAGTAAAACTAACCCTATTAAAGAAATATAATGCACAGATATTTGACTACAGTAGGAGAGAAAGTAGATTGTTCAGGGTGTCCAGTTCTCAATTTTATTTCTCTGGACTGTCAGATCATTTTCTTTCTGGAAGGTGAGCTTCATTTTCTTCACAGTTAGGTTAATAATTCAGCCTTCCAGTTGGCACATTCACTGTAATGGGAGTCTGAGAATGTATTGTTTGATGTATGGATACCAGTGAATTTCTCCATTTGTTGTTGTAAGGAGGAGTGAAGTGGGCAGGTTATAAGGCTACCTCATATCTAAGTCCTCACATAACATAATGAGAACTCAGATATCCGTAGGTCCTACATGTGGTATACCTCATCCAGTGCATCAGATGTCCTAATAACAAACTCTGTGGGTGAATCCAGACAATCACTATATTCTGAAATGAATTCACAGAGAAAAATGATAAAAGATGAAAACACCCTATAATCTTTGGACATTTTCAAAGATGATTTTCAAAGTGATTTTCAAAAAGCAATCACTCCATATCTGACTTACACAGTATCTTCAAAAGACAAGTCCTCTTATCTGCTGTCCAGCATGTCCCACCATCATGTCTTACTGGGCCAGAAGCTCTGGTCGCCCAGCAAAATCCCAGAGTTGGGGTAACAGCCCCCATTAAAGTAACAGAGGATGAACCACCTCAGCTCTGGGGCATGGATTATGGGGACTTGACAGCACCTAGGACAAATCTCAGGAGGGACCAAAACCCAAAATAAGTCCATCTTATTCTGTATACAAGCGTCATAAAGAGAGAGCTCATCTGTCTGCTATCACAGAATCATAGAATACTAGCTCTGGAAGAAAACTTAAGAGGTCATTGAATCCAGTCCCCTGCACTCATGGCAGGGCCAAGCACTATCTAGACCATCCCTCACAGGTGTTTGTCTAACAATCATTTTGCGGATGATACTAAACAGTTTAAGATAGTCAAGACCAAAGCAGACTGTAAAGAATGTCAAAAAGATCTCACCAAACTGAGATTGGGCAACAAAATGGCAAATGAAATTTAATGTGGATAAGTGTAAAGTAATGCACATTGGAAAATATAACTCCAACTATACATACAATACGATAGGGGCTAATTTAGCTACAACTAATCAGGAAAGAGATCTTGGAGTCATCGTGGATAGTTCTCTGAAAAGTCCACACAGCGTGCAGCGGCAGTCAAAATAGCAAATAGGATGCTAGGAATTATTAAAAAAGGAATGGAAAATAAGACAAAGAATATCTTACTGCCCCTATATAAAACTATAGTACCTCCACATGTTGAATACTGCGTACAGATGTGGTCTCCTCACCCCAAAGAAGATATTTTGGCATTAGAAAAGGTTCAGAAAAGAGCAACTAAAATTATTAGGGGTTTGGAACGGGTCCCATATGAGGAGAGGCTAAAGAGACTGGGACTCTTCAGTTTAGAAGAGAGGAGACTGAGGGGGCATATGATAGAGGCATATAAAATCATGAGTGGTGTGGAGAGAGTGAATAAAGAAAAGTTATTTACGTGTTCCCATAATGTAAGAACTAGAGGACACCAAATGAAATTAATGGGTAGCTGGTTTTAAACTAATAAAAAAAAGTTCTTCTTCACACAGTGCACAGTCAACCTGTGGAACTCCTTGCTAGAGGAGGCTGTGAAGGCTAGGACTATTATAGAGTTTAAAAAGAGCTAGATAAATTCATGGAGGTTAGGTCCATAAGAGGCTATTAGCCAGGGGGTAAGGAATGGTGCCCCTAGCCTCTGTTTGTCAAAGGCTGGAGAAGGAAGTCAAGAGACAATATCTTCGGTCCACCCCGTCTGGGGCACCTGGCACTGGCTGTTGTTTGCAGACAGGCTACTGGGCTAGATGGACCTTTGGTCTGACTCAATATGCCCATTCTTATGTTCTTATAAACCTGCTCTTAAAAATCTCCAGTAATGGAGATTGTACCAAGGGAATTTAGTCCAGTGTTTAGCCAATATTCTCAGTAGTTGTTCCCCCCACCCTACCCCAAATACGAGGTAACAATTATTTACACCAGGTTTAATAAAAAACAAAATGTTTATATTAAGTATAAAAAGTAGGATTTAAATGATTGCAAGTGAAAATAGACAATCAAAGTAAGTTACTAAAATAAATAAAACATGCCAGTTAAGCCTAAAACACTGAGGGTACGTCTACACTAGCTTGTTAGTTCGAGCTAGGTAGGGTAATGAGGGCAAGCGGAGTTGCAAATGAAGCCCGGGATTTAAATATCCCGGGCTTCATTTGCATGTTCCTGGGCGCCGCCATATTTAAATCATCCTTAGTCCGAACTCCGTGCCAGCGGGTACATGTGGCACGGAGTAGGTAGTTCAAATTAAAGATTCTAATTCGAACTACTATTACTCCTCATTGGAAGTAATTGGAATGAGGAGTAACGGTAGTTCGAATTAGGATCTTTAATTCGAACTACCTACTCCATGCTGCGTGTAGCCACGGGCACTGAGTTCGGACTAAGGGGGATTTAAAAATGGCGGCACCCAGGAACATGCAAATGAAGCCTGGGATATTTAAATCTCGGGCTTCATTTGCAACTCCACTTGCCCTCATTGCCCTACCTAGCTCAAACTAATGAACTATGTAGATGCACCCTGAGAGATTTTTTAGAGATCATATTTCTCACACTACTGGTGAGAAATTTCAGGTAAAATCCTTCAAGTCAGAGCTGATATTTTCTCTGGCCTGGATCTAACAGCTTCTTGAGTCATTAGAGTTCTCTGTTTTCAGGTCTCTTCATGGGTATCCTCTTAGGGCAGGGGAGACCGTTTCAAAATCCCTTAAATAGAATTTGCCCTCAGGCAGGAATCCTTTGATTAATCCTTTCTGTCCCACAGAAAAAATACTAAATTCAAGAGGGATTCCAGCACCAGGTGGCATGGTCACATGTCTTTGGAGGACCAACCACAGTTTGGACTTACAGGAAAAGGAAACTATTTACAGATTATTAAGTTCCTTAAACACCAACACTGGCTTTCACTAGACATGCTAGATTAATAAGCAGGTTTACACTTCCTATTTCTACTGTGCATATAAGAATAATATATGCACACAAACAGAATATACACATTCAAAGGATCATAGGTTGTTCTTTTGGTGATATCCCCAGGGTGCTCCACTGTTGAGCTGTGTCTACACTGCACCCCTTTTCCGGAAAAGGGATGCAGATTAGACCAGTCGGAATTGCAAATCCGTGGGGGATTTAAATATCCCCTGCGGCATTTGCATTTACATGGCTGCCGCTTTTTTCCAGCTTGGGGATAAGCCGGAGAAAAGCGCCAGTCTAGACGCGATTCTCCGGAAAATAAGCCCTTTTCCGGAGGATTTCTTATTCCTACTTGAAAGCCCACCTTGCATAATTTAGGGATTTTACTCAAACTACTTTCTTATAGAAAAACAGATGAGTGGTTGGAGGCCCATCCTCAACTTTTGTCATCTAAACAAATATTTCCGCAAACAGCAATTCAAGATGGTCACACTGGCAACAATCATCCTGGCACTGGATGAAGGAGACTGGTTTGTAGCCCTTGACCTCCAAGATGCTTATTTTCATTTAACCATATACGCGGCTTCCACCACTTTACAGAAGCATCAGACCATTTGCAATACAGAGTTCTTCCGTTTGGTCTTTCATCTGCCCTCAAGAGGTTTTTCCAAGACCCTGGCGGTAATCACAGCATACCTATGCTGCAAAGGTGTCATGATTTTTTCTTACCTGAACAGTTGCCTCATTTGTGCCCCATCTGAGCAAGCCACAAAGGATATAATTCTTTTCACAAAAGTGGTTTTCAAATCCCTCGGATTCGTTATCAACAAACAAAAGTCTACCCTGTGTCCTGTCCAATCCATAGAATTTATAGGAGCTTATCTTGATTCCACAACAACATGAGCATACCTGCCAAATCAGCTCTTCAACAGCATAAAAAGTTTGATCTCAAGCATGATGTTGAGTCCAACAATCTCAATACTAACCTGACTTTGTCTCATGGGCCACATGGCTGCTACCACATATGTGGTCCCACATGCATGCCTGCACTTCCACTGTCTTCAGCACTGGCTTACCTCGGTGTACACAGTGGCCAAACACTATGTGCACGGTCAAGTATTGATTCCTCAGAGGATCCTATCATTGTTATGTTGGTGGACCAATCCTCAGAACCTTCTTGCTCGTGTCCCATTCCATCAGATGCAGCCAGCCATCCTTATTGCCACAGAGGCGTCAGCCCTTACCATGTTCAGGGCAAATGGTCCACCCACAAGTCTGCGCTCCATATCAATCTCTTGAAACTCCGTGAGGTCCGCAATGCCTGCAAACATTTTGTCCATCACATCCTCAGCGACATATGTTACATCCACTGGCAGGGAGGCGCCCGAACTTGATCCCTTTGTATAGATGCGATGTGTCTGTGGAACCTGTGTAAACACAACATCAACATCATCAAATCATACCTACCTGTAGTCAAGAATACTATTGTAGATACTCTCATTTCCAGTTTGCAGTGGACCACGAATGGGAAATCTAAACCCTGGTCCTACACAACATCTTCCACCAATGGGAAGATCTCTGCAACTTGCCGAAACACCAGGGCTCTGTCTACACTGGCATGAATTTCCGGAAATGCTTAAAACGGAATACTATTCCGTTTTCAGTTTTTCTGAAAAAGGAGCGTCTACATTGGCAGGCTGCTTTTCCGGAAAAACCCTTTTTCCGGAAAAGCGTCTGTGGCCAATGTAGATGCGCTTTTCCGGAAAAGAGCCCCGATCGCCATTTTCGCGATCGGGGCTTTTTTCCGGAAAAGACTACTGGGTTGTCTACACTGGCCCTTTTCCGGAACAGTGTTCCAGAATAAGGACTTATGCCTGAGTGGGAGCAGAATAGTTTTTCCGGAATAGCAGCTGATTTTGTACAGTAGAGCATCGTTGCTTTTCCGGAAATTCAAGGGCCAGTGTAGACAGCTCGCAGCTTATTCCGGAAAAGCGGCTGATTTTCCAGAATAAGTGGCCCAGTGTAGACACAGCCCAGGTGTCCAAAGTACTGTTCCAGAGTGAGCATAGGACCCAGATCGCGAGGAGACGCCTTCCTTGTCTCATGGAATACTCACCTCCTTTACACTTTACCTTCCATCCTGCTCATTTACAGAGTCCTGCAAAAGTTACAGTCAGACAATGCCGTAGTCATCCTCATAGCCCCAGAGTGGGCCAGGCAGAACTGGTTTCCCTATCTCTATCAGATATCATTCCAACTTCCTTACCCACTTTTGAACCTTCCAGATCTCCTATCACAAAACAGGGGCACTCTTCTCCACCTGCAGCCACAAACACTACATTTGATGGCATGGTTTCTCTCTGGCTCTGAAACAGAGCAGAGATGTTTGCAACAAGTAAAGAATGTCTTACTTTACAGTAGATGTCACACCACTCACAGTACTTACCTTGACTATATTATGTTCCTGAAACAACAAGGTTTGTCAGTTTCAACACTCAGGGTGCACCTAGCTACGCTTGCAGTGTTTCACCCTCAGATTGAGTTTCTCTGTATTTGCTCACCCTGCCTCTAAAAGATTTATCAAAGGCCTACATAATCTCAATCCACCACATAGACCTATAGCACCCACCTGGGATTTGGAATTGTTTTTTTAAAGACACTTTCCAAATGCACACTACTCCTGTTAACAGTAAAGACGGTGTTTCTACTGGCCATCACATCAGCAAGGCGAGTTAGTGAGCCTTTCGATAGTCAGTCACTCTTCGCTCAGTCAACCGATCAGGTCTTTCACTCAGGCAAGGATACACATACAACCTTGAAGACACTGGGGATGTACACACCTCCCTACAAGCGCAGAAGATACATTCCCTACAACAGGCAAAGGCCATTCTCTTATGCGACGCCTCAGACCAAGCCATATGATCAACAGAGACCAAAGCAACGTCCCCAAAAGCGATGCCAACAGCCTAACAAGCCACCTGTCCAGCAGCAGGGCCGGCAGCAGGTTTGATGTGATGATCGAGGGACTTTGGACCACCCCGTTGATAGAGACTCCAGGCATCACAGAAGGTGTATTCCATCATCGTCTCAGGCCTTATCAGCATCGTTGGGCTTTCATATCCACCGACTGGTGGGTTCATGATGTAATCACTTCAGGATATGTCATTCCCTTCACTTCTCTTCCTTCTCCCTACCCCCCCTTCCCCATCCCTTTTCAGGGACCACTCTCACGAGACTCTTCTCCATCAAGAGGTCTCTTGCCTACTCACATTAGTGGCAGTGGAGAGGGTACTGACACGCTTTTTGGGGAGAAGATTCTATTCTCGCTACTTCCTCACCCAGAAAAAGTCAGGAGGTTGGAGGCCTATCCTGGACTTATGTCTGCTCAACCGTCCTCTGAGAAGGCAAAAATTCAAGATGGTCACATTATTTTCAATCATTCCTGCTCTCGACAAAGGGGATTGTTTCACGTCCCTCAATTGTCAGGATGCTTACTTTCACATAACAATACACCCGGCTCACAAAAGGTTCCTGCGGTTCGTAGTGGGGTCCGACCACTATCAGTACCGCATACTACCTTTTGGACTGTCGGTGGCCCCACAAGTTTTTTTTCTAAGACCCTTGTGATAGTGGCGGCCTATCTGCGGCGCCTCGACATCACAGTTTTTCTGTACCTAGACGATTGCCTGCTAAAAGCTTCCACTGTCGACAGGGCCACGAGGGTAGTGTCCACAACTACCACTCTGTTTACAGTCCTCGGACTCATAATCAATCTTGAGAAGTCCTTCCTGACACCTACTCGCGACCAGGAGTTTATTGGAGCAAGACTCGACTCCCTGACTGCGAGGGCATACTTGCCTGTAAAGAGGTTTCAACTCATACAGGACTTGGTGCAGTCAGTATCATTTTCTCCCAAGTCCCGAATACTTACTTGTCTACAGCTGTTGGGACACATGGCGGCCACCACGTATGTGATTCCGCAAGCCAGGCTCCATCTGCTCAGTCTTCAGCATTGATTGTTCACCGTGTACATGTGCACAGTACAAACAGGGTTTCTATGCCCAGCCAGGTCTGGGTTTCCTTGGCATGGTGGGACAGTCCCAACAATATGCTAACAGGGGTCCCCTTTCATGCCCGCAAACCATCACTACAAATCACTACAGATGCCTCCCTGCTCAGCTGGGACGCTCACCTACAGGAGCACCGGGCGCAAGGTCTCTGGACGCCCCAGGAGTCGCTACAACAAAAATTTTCTCAAGCTGAGAGCAGTCTTCAATACTTGCAAACATTTCCTACCCATCATTCGAAGTCACTCCATACAGATTCTCACCGACAACATATGCACGGTGTATTACATCAACAGACAAGGAAAGGCACGCTCCCGCTCTCTTTGCGCAGAGGCTGTATGCCTGTGGAATTGGGCAATTCGGCAAGGTATCACCATAACAGCAGCATACCTTCCCGGCAAAGACAATGTGATCACCGCTACTCTGAGCAGGCATTTCCTCTCACAACACGAGTGGAAGTTACACACCAAGGTGCTCCGCGACCTCTTCCAACTCTGGGGCTTCCCCAATGTGGACTTGTTCTCCACTCAACACAACAGGAAATGTCATCAGTGTTGCTCATGAGCGGGCATTGGCACAGACTCTCTGGGGGATGACTTCCTCCTAGACTGGAGTCATCACCAATTGCTGTACACCTTTCCTCCTCTTCCACTCATCCCAAGAGTTTTGGAGAAGATAGCATCGGACGGCGCAACAGTAATTCTGATACCCCGTCAGGTCTGGCTAACACAGCTGTCAAAAATGTCAGTTGCCAAACCACGACAACTACCGGAACAGTTCAATTTACTGTCTCAGCAACACGGCATAATGCTTCACCCAGCCATCGACCACATGCACCTGACAGCGTGGCTCCTAGCTGGCTCCAAGCATCCGAGCTCTCCTGCTCTCAAGACGTGAGGCATGTGTTGATTAACAGTAGGCGACATATGACGCGCAAATCCTACCTCCACAAGTGGCGTCATTTTCAGTCATGGTGCTTGGCAAAAGATTTTGACCCTCTTTCGCTGTCTATACAGCAGATCCTAGATTATGTGATGCATCTAAAGGGGACAGGAATGGCTATTTCTTCCCTAAGAGTGCATTTAGCAGCAATTTTGGCTTTCTGGTTGACAGCCATTCGGTGTTTGCCCATCCTATCACCAAAAGATTTTTGAAGGGACTAGGCAATCTATATCCAGCCCACAGGATCCCGCTGGAGCCTTGCGACTTGCCTTTGGTATTGGACACTCTAATTCGCTCGCCGTTTGAGCCGCTGGCAACATGTGATCTTCGAATGCTCACGATGAAGGCAGTGTTCTTACTTGCCATTACGTCGGCACGTCGAGTAAGTGAATTGGCAGCTCTTTCGACTGATCCGCCGTACATGCAATTCTTCAGTCATCCGGCAGTACTGTGTGTCCAACCAGTGTTTTTGCCAAAGATCAACTCCACTTTTCACATAAATGAGCCCATAACCCTGCCGACTTTCCACCCAAAGCCTCACTCATCATTGGAAGATGTATGTCTGCACACTCTGGATGTCAGGCAAGCACTGGCCTTTTACGTTGACAAAACTCAGGTCTTTAGGAAGTCTCAGCGACTTTTCCTTTCCACAGCCGAATGCTCCAAGGGCAACCAACTCTCTGCACAGCGTATTTCCCGCTTGGTCATCGCTTGCATCACACGATGTTATGCCTTGTGCAATAAATCTCTTCCAAGTAGACTTCGTGCTCATTCCACCCGGGGCATAGCAACATCTATTGCCTATCTTCGCGGAGTACCGTTGCAGGACATATGCTGTGCGGCAACCTGGTCGTCTGCCCTCACATTCGCTAGACACTATGCCCTCGCGAACATACTTACCTCTGATTCAAGGGTGGCCCAGGCTGTCTTGTCTACAGCACGGGGGTGATAGGTCCGAAGCACTCATGTAATGTTGGACCACTGCTGTGTGCTCACCTCGAGTGGAGCACCCTCGGCGACACTACTCGATGAAGAAAAGAGAATTACTCACCCTGTGCAGTAACGTCTGTTCTTCGAGATGTGTGTCCCCATGGGTGCTCCACGTTCCACCCTCCTCCCTGCTTCGGAGCTCCTGTTTATATCTTTCAGATGCTTCCGGTTGGGAGGAAGCTGACAGGACCGGACTGCGCTCAGCTGAGAGGGGCGAAGAGGCAGTCATGCATGCGTGGTCCGGCAGGGGGGCTACTGCTAATAAAAATGTCTCCGGTTTGCGGCGCTGGAACGAGCCCAGCACCTCGAGTGGAGCACCCACGGGGGGACACATCTCGAAGAACAGACGTTACTGCACAGGGTGAGTAACTCTCTTGTCTCTTGTGTAACATGTTTGTCTTCTGTTTGTTTGCATGGCTGAAGAGTACAGCTTGAGCCTACTCTGAGGCTCAGCTTGTAAATATTAGAAAATAAAATTCAGTGAAGAATAAAATCTTTGCAGAGAGACTGATTTACATCAGGATCACCAGAGGCAGAAATGGTAATCCTGGCGTGGCAAAGAGGGTGCCTTGTCACGGTGGGTCTTCTGTGGTGCATGGGAATACGAAGCATTCTAGGACACGTGAATATCTTGTTTGATGATCTAGTCAGATTGTAAAGACAATCTGCAGACAGGTCATCCCTCTGCAATAGGAACCAATTTCCATTTTTCTAATATTTATTTTAGACATATGGGCTTTAACACCAAATTTAATTTTGCCAACATAAAAGTGTGAAATGTTAAAGTTTGATTGAACTGTCCAGTTGGATTAGCATTAAATGTTGTATAAACTGGAAATGAACATGTCATTCATTATATACAAATGATGAGCTGTCTGGAAAAAAGGATTTTCCAAATGCTTTTGTTTTTGCTAATCTAATTTTTCAGAGTTTTATGTTTTCAGGTATCAGTGAGAAAATTCATGTTAACATGATGTGGCGGTGGAATCCCCCTGTTTGTCTCTAAGGGTATGTCTGTAAGCACCCCTAGCTGGTGTGTGTCAGCTTGCTGGGGCAGCAGGGCTATAAAGTTGATGTGTAATCTTTTGGCTCAGGCTGTACCTCAGGCTCTAAGGGTACGTCTATACTACAGCGCTAATTCGAACTAACTTAGTTCGAATTAGTTAATTCGAACTAAGCTAATTCGAACTAATGCGTCTAGAACTAAAAACTAGTTCGAATTAGCGTTTTGCTAATTCGAACTAGCATGTCCACATTAAGTGGACCCTGAACCGGGCTTAAGGATGGCCGGAAGCAGTGCTGGCAGGGCATCAGAGGAGGACTTAGAGCGTGGAGATGCTGTCTCAGGCTAGCCGAGGGCTGTGCTTAAAGGGACCCGACTCCCACCCCGGACAGACAGTTCTCAGGGGTGCCCTGCTTGCAAACCAGTCCTGGCTTGGAGTGCCCGGAGTACCCACACTGGGCACATCACAGCACTCAGCCATCAGACTGGCTGCACTTGCCGCAGGCTGCCATCTGGGGAGAGGGGACAATTGGGGGGCTGCAGGAGAGGTTCCACCCCAAAAGCCCAGTCCTCCCCATCGGGGGCGTGTACCCCATTCCTCCCTCACCTCCTTCCACTTACCCTTCCCTAGCCCCTTTTCTTGATGTACAAAATAAAGGACAATTGTGTTCAAAAATGGAATCTGTCTTTATTGAACAAAACTGGGAGAGACTGGGAAAAGGAGGTGGGAGAGGGGAAGAGAGGGGGAGGGCAACTAAAATGATCAGGGGTTGGGAACAGGTCCCATATGAAGAGAGGCTAAAGAGACTGGGACTTTTCAGCTTAGAAAAGAGGAGACGGAGGGGGGACAGGATAGAGGTCTCTAAAAGCAGGAGTTGGGTGGAGAGGGAGCATACAGAAAAGTTCTTCATTAGTTCCCATAAAGAAGGACTAGAGGACACCAAAGGAAAGGAATGGGTAACAGGCTTCAAACTAGTAACAGAAAGTTCTTCACAAAGCAAAGAGTCAATCTGTGGAACTCCTTGCTGCAGGAGGCTGTGAAGGCTAGAACTAGAACAGAGTTTAAAGGGACGTGAAATCAAGTGATGAAGGTTGGGTCCATGGAGTGCTATTAGCCAGGGGGTAGGAGTGGTGTCCCTGCTCAAGGTTTGTGGAAGGCTGGAGAGGGATGGCACGAGACAAATGGCTTGGTCACTGTCTTCGGTCCATCCCCTCCAGGGTCCCTAGGGTTGGCCGCTGTCGGCAGACCGGCTTCTGGGCTAGATGGACCTTTGGTCTGACCCAGGACGGCCATTGTAAGCTCAGGGCTCAGGGTCGGGGGGGTCTCAGTGGACCCCCTTGATTTTCATGCACACCTGCTCCTGGGTGGCCAGGCTGGCAGCTCTCCTGCCCTAGACGGCCACTTTCCTGTGCCTAGTGCGGAGATTGTGGATGAGGTCCACGATGTCCGCACTAGCCCAGGCGGGTGCCCGCCTCTTGTGGTCTCGGGCAAGCTCCCGGGAGCCACCAGCTTGGTCCCGGGAA
Organism: Pelodiscus sinensis; assembly: GCF_052426305.1. NCBI lineage: Eukaryota > Metazoa > Chordata > Testudines > Trionychidae > Pelodiscus > Pelodiscus sinensis. Next base: position 82,030,190 of record NC_143057.1, on the reverse strand, counting down.
GAGGGGGAGGGCTGGGGGGCATCGGGTGGCTGGCTCGATCCGTGCCAGGTGCGGAGTCTGCTGGCTGGGTGCTGGCAGGCTTGCACCTGGCACGGGCACCGTAGCCAGCCCGTGCCCCTTTAAGTGGTCCGGGGCCGGGAGGGGAGCATAGAGTTTCCCTGGTGTTGGCCAGAGTGGCCACCAGGGAAACCTGGGGAGGGCTAGCCTCCCACTAGTTCGAATTAAGGGGCTACACACCCCTTAGTTCGAACTAAGCGCTCCGCTAGTTCGAATTAAGTTCGAACTAGCGGAGCGCTAGTGTAGCGCCTATGAAAGTTAGTTCGAACTAACGTCCGTTAGTTCGAACTAACTCTGTAGTGTAGACATACCCTAAGATCCTGCAAGAGGAAAGGTCACAGAGCCTGGACTCTAACCTGAAACTGAGTGACTATTCTGCAGTTTTTGGCCACATCTCCACTTGCCATGCTGGAGATTGATCTTCTGGCATTCAATTCAGCTGGGATAGTAAGGACCCACTAAATTGAATGTTGAGAGCGCCCATGGTTGCAAGGCATAAGGGAAGCCAAAAGGAGCGTTTACTCCCATCAGCCTCCTGCTGTGATGACTGCACATAGCTTGGCTTAAGGTATGTCCATTCCAGCTAAGTTATTTACGCTGCTGGAATAGAATACCTTAAGATGAACTTCCAGGTCTAGTATAGGTCTGGCCTTTCAGCTTCCCTTCTGAGCACCACAAGCCTGAATTGGCTGATACAGGCTAGCCTCATTGCCATATAAACGTCCCCTGAAGATATGTCTTCACACCAAACCATCAAAGTATTCTTAAACTGTTTTAGCTAACCCAGATTAATATAACTGGTTATTTTAAGCCTGGGGTTAAACTTGAGCTCTTAACCTGAGTTAAAATCTGAGGCTTGGTCTTCACTATGAATTTAGGTTGAATTTAGCTGCATTAGGTCAATTTTCTAAACAATGTGTCTACACCAGGAAGCCCGTTCCGCCAACTTTAAGGGCTGTTAAAATATTTCTGCTTGTTAAGAGGAGTAACACTAAATTCAACCTTGCGTGATGGACTTTTGGGTAATGCAAATGCAGCGCTGTGCATGTAGATGTTCTTGGACTCTCAGAGGTGTGCCACGGGCCCCAGTGTGACCATTTTGGCCAGCACTTTTAGCTCAACTGCTCTCCCAGATATACAAGAAAAGTCCCGGGAAAATTTGAATTTCATTTCCTGTTTGGCCAGTATGGTGAGCACGGGAGCACACCTCAGCAGCATACCCTGACCATGAATGCCCAGGGTCACAAATGAGCTCCAGTGTGGAACATGCAGGACATCTTGTATCTGACTGCTGCTCAGGAAGAGGAAACTCTGTAGGCAGAACTCCAAAGCAGCAGAAGACTTGCTGATATCTGTGCCAAAATCACATGGGGCATAGTGAAAAAGGATACACCAGCAGTGCCACATGAAAATAAAGGAGCTTAGGCAGGTGTACCAGAAGACAAAGGAAGCAAACAAACCGTCTGGGTAAGAGCCACAAACATGCCGCTTCTATGACCAGCTGCATGGGATTCTAGAGGGACCCACCCAGTGTCCCACAGGTGTCTGGATACGTCTCAGGTGATTCTTCAGGCAGCCTTTGGCAACAACAAAGAGGATATTATAGAAGAGGAGGAAGAGAATGCTCAACAGGTAAATGGAGCATCTGATCTCACTAACAGCCAGGACCTTTCTATAATTTTGAAGCCTGTCCCCTCTTCCCAGGACATATTGCTGTGGTGGCCACTCTGCCTACATAGCAGGGGCTCGCCGGAACAGTTGGTTAAGGTGTCTGGAATCAGAGCAGGAATCCTTCCTACACATTTCTGCAAAGCTCTCATAAAGACACTCTTTCATCCATCTCACAAAGTGTCTGGGGAAACCTGCCTTATCGCCCCTTGATGGTAGGACACCTTGCCAAGCCAGCAGTAAGTGATCTGGCATCATTGCAGCACAAAGCATTGCACTTTAAGGTCCAGATTTCTGGCCACATTCAGTCAGCATCTGCTCCGTAACACTCTGCGTGATTCACAGAAGACTGATGCTGTGCATTGCAACCTGGATGAAGCAAGCAAAGCTTTAAGTTGATACCACTGAGGCAATAAATCTCTGTTTGCTCATTCCTGCTGACCACCTGAGCTCCTGCCACTCTGCCAGGCCCTGCCTTCCCTAGGCAGGCACCTGTGGGAAGAGGAAGTTGCACTTTCCCGAAAAATAATGGGTGGCAAACACAGTGACCATAGGAGCTCATGCCACCATGCCTGGCCTCATCTCCTCCCAGCAGGCCCCAATGGGAAGGCCAAGTTACATTCTCCTGGCAAATGGGGTGGCATACACAGGAAAGGTGACCAGTCGAGACCCTGCAAAACCTATCCCCCACTCTCCAGCACAACCCTTCACAACATCGGACCCCTATTGCAAATGCAGATGCACATCTAGCCGTGAAAGCTACAATTTGCAGCCACTGTGTCGCACATGCTTTCAAAGCGGAAACAAGACCCCCAACCTGTTGTTTACCATGAGTGCCACCAAACCGAGTCCAGCTGCTCCCTTCAGAGCTGTGTGTTGTATATGCCTAGTGGGTGTTTAAAAGCATAACTTTGGCCTTGTGCATAACAGATGCCTATTGTGTAGGACAAACGTTCTTTCATAGTAAAAGATCAGATTCTGAATTCTACAATGTATCTTCTCTAAAGTCTGCCCTTTACTTTTTTCATTACAGCAGGTGCAACAGTGAGATTGTTGCACACTCCCCTAGCTCCTCCAGCACTTGAGCTATTACAGATCAGAAGTTGAAAAAATATTAGGTATGCCATGTTTAATGAGCAAATGCAATCTGTTCTTACTGACAGGGTGCAACTAAATGCATGGTGGAGAATGATACTGCAAATGCCACAAACAGACCATGTGGAGAGCATGCAGGGAACACAAACACAAGACCCAGGATGAGATTGAGGCTCATGAGACAGCAAACAGAGCTGCTGGTGTACCTGGTAGAGGCCCAGAAAAAGCATCTGGAGCACAGAGATGCCCCCTCCCCACCGCATCCCGTGCTGAAGCACCTATCTTCCTCACCAAGTCCCATAGCCTCTTCTTCCAGGTGCCCTAGGATGCCAGGGGTGAGGGGGAGTCAAGATCAGCCTTGCACTCAACTCCCAAGGATGTCTCTTAGAACAGAAGCTATCATTTCCATGTCTGTGATTGCTGAACAGGGAGATTGTAATACGCCTCTTGCCCTTGCTCCCTTCCCCCTCACCAGAGCTCATGCTCTAATAAATCTGTTAGACTATAAGGTGCTGCAGGAAAAAAATCATTCTCGCTGTGGGCTTTTATTTATCTGTTATCTGAGTGAAAAGCACATAAACGCTCATTGCTACTGATTTACATGGCACTACCTACAATTGCATGTCAGTTCATATATTCTGAAATAGTCTTGAAATAATATTATACTTCTGATACAGTCTGTATCTTAAAATATTTAACATTTGGAACTTTTCACTGAAAAGATATTACTTTGTATACTGACTAAAGTGATACAAAGAGCTTTTAATTGTACAAAAATTGCTTTATTTTGTTTCTAGCCAAACTCCATTTTCTCAACACTGACGAATCTCTCACCAGCACTTAAGAGGAGCTTATAATCATGCTACATGTTTACACAATATATTTTTCAAAATATAATACTATTGGGTTTATATATTGTAAATATTTTAATAACAAATCCTACAGAATTGGAAGTTTAACATTAGATTGCTTTTGGCAGGAGTAGCACATTATATGGAGCTGGTAAAGTTCCTACTGCAATCTGAAATATTACATTCTGCTCTTTAATGCATTTCCTTTGTGTGCATGGTGGTCTTTATCTAGCATTGAGTAAAAGCTACCATAGATAATCCATAGGCTATCTGGATACCTCCATTCTCTTATCGCTAGTACTCCCCCAGTCACACTACATTTTTCTGTCTATCTAGTGTTTTCTACCATTGTAATGGGTGTAGTATACGTATAAAATATAGTTTGGTATATTTATTATTCATTTTATTTATAAAATATAAAAATGTGGCCCTCTATGCTGTGGGCATGCAGATAAAAATATCTAGATTTTAAATACTCCTCGATTTTAATTAAACTACTTGCAGTACTAAACAGTTTTACCTACTACACCTCTTTTACCTGTGGCACCTTAGAGATTCTAACAAATATAGTATCATGAGCTTTCATTGGCAAAACCCAGTGAGTATATATATTTTTGTTAGTCTGTAAGGTGCCGCTGGCTACTCATTTTTAAAGTTACAGACTAAAAAGCTATCCCTCTGAGACTCGTTTCTAAGCATTCTTGAGAATGTATTGGTTTAAAATGAGCTGAAAGAATTCCAAAAGTTTAACATTCCTGAACAATTTCAGAAAATTAGATCCATACTGGTTTGTTGATTACATTAATTGTTTTTATGGAATTTTTAAACTTTATCAGGTTTTTATTTTGTCTGTTGGATTAGATTGAAGTAGACTTCAGTGTTTAAGATAGTAAAAACAGATGTATTTTACAGCTATTTCACTTCTATTTGTAGCTTGAGCATTTAGTCATGAAATCCTGAAAATCTATTTCTGTGAACACAGATTAGATTAACAAATTTCTAGATGGATGGGAGGGCTTCATGGAAACTATGTAAACAGTAGTTAAGAGAATGGTAGGTAGAACTGAGAGAGATACAGATAGTCCATTCAAGAGTAAGAAAAATCCATATTATAGAAAGAAAAAGAAAAGAAAAAACCTATGTTTGGAAACATAGGTTAAGTATAGGAAATTCATTCCTCCCACACCCAGTCCCCCTGCATCAACTCTCAGCCTCCTCCCGCACTCTGGACCCGTCATTTTGAGCCCTACTACAGAGCCTAGAGGGCCTCACAAAATCTCATAGCCCCAGACCCCCAGAAGAGTTTATCCAGCCCTGACTATAATTGTCCAGAGGGCTCTTCATAGTGAAACACTGCTTGGGTGCACAGATTTTCCCATAAGTCCATGTATTGATTCTGCACCTACATTTGGGAATGCCAGTAACTTCCACTGGCTGTTATGCCTTTATTCCTCTTCTGTTCTGAGTATTAAGCTCTGAAACAAAGCCTAGATTTTCCTGCCATAAAGGAGTCATCCAGACACTTTGTTTGATGAAGTCTTACCCATTTTCTGGAATGTGACATTTATTTGACTCACTTAGCAGAACAGAAGTAACCAAAAAACACCAAAGATCTCTTCTTCAGGTCCTATCTGTGCTGCTTCTGCTTGACGTTAATAAAAACACTTACAAGAAAGAGGAACAAACTGTCCAGAGCATAGAAGAAATTGTTTTCATTACAGCTTATCTTCACTAGAGTCCTTACTATGAGCTGGCAGATCTCATGAATTCCCAGGGCCTGCAGGTTATGGTTTTCCAGCAGGGTTTGTTGTCAAAATAACAAGGATCAGATGCCAAATAGACTCACTTGTTTAAACCCCTGCTGGTTTTATAGAAATCCTGAAGCAGATACAGAGATAATGGGTTTACTTGCCTTCGAACAAACCAGATTACTGGTGACCTGGAAAGGTTCTCCCTAAAATCCTATTAGGTCAGTACATGCCATCACTCTAGGGCACATTTGTTACTTACATCATTATACTGCAGATTCTTTCTTTCTTTTAGAATATCTTTGTTTTGGGATATTTGTATTATTGTAACTTTTAAAAGAAGAGATTTAGAATTGGAAGAGATGGGCTCTTGTGTTTTTACAGATGTTCAATAATAATTCAAGCCTTATGTCTGTCCTTGGAACTGCAAGAAAAGTTTTATGGGAAGCTGATTTGATTTTTCAAAGTATTGAATTTTTATGCTTGTTTTCCAAAGCACAGATTGTTTTCATTTGAATTTAATAATTTAAACTATCTACCTTGTTTTCTGTTGCAGAATGGGTGCTTCAGACAACATATACAAGGGTCGGAGCACTTTCATGGAGGAACTGACAGATACAGCAGAGATAATAAGAAAAGCAACCTCAAGTTCACTAGTAATATTGGATGAATTGGGGAGAGGGACTAGCACACATGATGGAATTGCTATTGCTAATGCTACACTTGAACATTTTATTAGAGATGTAAGTGTTTAATCTGTCATGCACTTTTAAATATATTTGTATCTGTATTCTAGGGAACACTGAATGGTATGCTATGCACATCTGGAAGGATATTTTTTTTCCTTTGTGGAGCAGTGTGCATGTATTCAGCTTTAAAATGAAGAACTGTGGAAGAGAGGACAACCGTAGTAAATGGATGTTGTAAAATATCATACGTGTGTATCTTTTGCTGTAGGTGGGACCGTTGACACTTTTTGTTACTCACTACCCCTCAATATGTGATCTAGAAAAGATATACCCAGAACAGGTTGGGAACTACCATATGGCCTTCCTGGTGAATGAAGAAGAAAGTGAACAGCAAAAAGGTACAGTATTAAATGTGTCTGAGATTACTAGTAAAGATACTAGGGCAGGGCAGGAGGCTGGGGCATGAGGGTTACAGGAGTGGGGTTGGGAGGTTAAGGAGGAGCTCAGTAAATGGGGCTAAGGCTGTGGGGGGGTGAGAATAAGGTTTGAGCGGGTGAGGAGGATTTCAGGGCAGGGGCTCCCATGTGGCAGGGGTCTTTTCTCCCCCTCACCTGACTGTCAGGGGCCTTCTCTCCTCCTCCCAATTCCCTCTGGCCAGCAGGGGCCTTCTCTCTCCCCTCCGGAAGCCTCATCCTAACCAGCAAGGGCCTCCTCGCCCCCTCAATGCAGCCAGGGCCAGGGTGATGGTGAAGGGTTTGGGGCGGGGGGCTATTTACCCAGTCTGGTGGCAGGAAGGATGATGAGCCTCATCCTAGCGATGTAGTTTAAACGATGTACCGCTAAACCTGGGCTTATCAATTAATCCAAATGACTACATGAACATCCCCTCCCCCGTGGCCTCTGTATAAAATGCAGCAGGCAGTATGGGTGGCAGGCAGGAGCCAGTCTGCTCAGGGAGAATTTTAGTAACTCTGTAACCACTAAAAATTGTTGTGGCTGCACGATTACTAAAATAACCAATATCTAACATCCTTAACTTATCCTCAGCTGGCCATTGTCTTGGTGGTGTGGCTGTCCCCAGTAGTGTGTGTACCCTGTGCTCCCTGCCCCCAGTAGCCACTCTCACTATTGTATGCCCCTTCCCTTTCAATGTTATTGAAAACAGTCCCATTACTGGCACTTGCCATTTTCCTGGCATAACCAAACCCTGACTTTGCTTTAAGTTAGGATAAGAGGAAGCTACATACCAAATTTGGTGGTCTTAGTTATTACTGTTTATGAGGAGTTCTTGAACAAACAGACTCATGGATAGACAGATGCACATTTCTAAAATACATAGATAGAGTTATAACTGTAATTTTAATTCCACCATCCCCACACTCTGCTCTTCCTCAAATTAAGCCCATTGGTGTCCAGAGAGCCTTTTGGTGTGAGAGCCCTTTGTGGACAGATCCTGGCACTTTCTCCACTCCTTCAGTATCTGTTCAGGGATATTGAAGAGATGTGATATTATGGTTCAGAGAACTATTTAGTTTTATCCATTTAAATTGTACACTAAGGGTATGTCTGCGCTGCTTATTACTTATGGCAGCATGTCAAGTAAGTACATTGCATATTCCACTAGCCCATGAAAATGTAGCTGAGTAGCTGGATAAAGACACGTCTGAACCTTTAGAGTACATATTGTACACAACTCTGCATGCCCAAGCATTGCCTTCTCTGTTTACACTGCTGTTTTTAGCAAATGCATTCCCCTGTCACAGCATTTTACTGATGTATGTGAAGATACACCACTGTGGGTGTGTCTGGACCTACAGGGTTTTGTCGACAAAAGTGGACTTCTGTCGACAAAACTGTACCTGCGTCCACACTGCCTTTGAGTTATGTCGACATAACATCGACAAAACTCAGCAGTTTTGTCGACGTATGTAAACCTCATTCTACGAGGAATAACGCCTTTTGTTGACAGAGTTCTGTCGATAGAAGGCATTATTGCATCTACACTGTCCTTTGCGTCCACACTGTTATGTCGACAAAGCGGCTTGCTTTGTCGACAGAACTGGATGTAGTCTAGACGCTCTTTGTCGACAGAAGTTTTGTCAACAATATCTGTCGACAAAACTTCTGTCAACAAAACCCTGTAGTCTAGACATACCCTGTGAGATGAAGCCTGCTTTTCATTGTGATCTGTAGCTACATATACCCTGTATGTTGCCAGGTACAGTTTTCAGTGTAAATGTAGCCTGAGTTATTATTGGTATCCTTACCAGCCTTATAAAGAGATAGAGCCCAATTCTGCAGTCTCTCCCCCCACATAATTTCTCCCTTATCAAGCCCCAAGTGAAAATAAAGCTGTTGGAAAGGGGCTATGCAAAGTATACTAACTAGGTAAGAGACATTTGGTACTTGATATAATCCATCATCTTTTGGCTAATGTTCCTTGTAGAGTAGATATTAAGGAAGAAACACGAATTGCAGAGATAAGTTATGTCAACTTAATCTTAAGGATTTTGTATTCTATTGATACAATAGTGATTTTTTTAAATTTATTCTCTAGGAACTGAAGATGAAGAGAATCCTGAATTTATCACTTTTCTTTATCAGATAACTAGAGGAGTTGCTGCAAGGAGTTATGGACTAAATGTTGCTAAACTAGCAGATGTTCCTGAAGAAATCTTAAAGAAAGCAGCTCACAAATCAAAAGAGCTTGAGGGATTAGTGAATATGAAAAGGTCAGAATAATTGTGATGTATTTTTCTGTGTGTATTAAACCTTGAGATGTGAGTAGGGGAGTTTTTCCCCAGTAAATGGGGTATCAAAAAGAGCATTAAAAGCTACAGTAGACACACTAAAATAATTAAAAAATGAAAATAGTCTTGAAAAATGTATGAAATTATGCTGTCCTCTTAATTCAAAGCTTTATAAATTAAATAATTGATATTAGTTATGTATTCAGTCACTATCAAAAAATTATACTAACTAAAATATGCGGTATATTTGGGGTTTTTTTGTTTTTTTTTTTTAACAATTTGAACTAGTATGAGCAGGAACAATTTTGAATTTTTACAGCGACTTTTAAAAAGCTAACTTGTTCTGAAACATATATTTTTACATTTTCTTCAGGAAAAAAAATATGTAATGCGATGTCTACTTATATAACTTTCTTATTTATTAACAGGTACCAAAATGATTGGTTGATGTTTTGAAATGTTTAATCCAGATATTTTTAATTTAGAAAGTAATTTCAATTTGTTTACTTGACACGTAAACCACATTTGCTAGCTGTTTATAAAAATAGAGAAGGACCCTGGTGAGCTTTGTTACTTAATTAAAAGTAAATCTTTGAATTAGCTTTGAGAAACCTCAAAACTTTACATTTTCCAAAAATTTAGGAACTTTAATGATTTTGCTAATATTGAACTTCAAATATAAACTTTATATACACCATGGTTGTGTCTACACTGGGCCACTTATTCCGGAAAATCAGCCACTTTTCCAGAATAAGCTGCGAGCTGTCTACACTGGCCCTTGAATTTCCGGAAAAGCAACGATGTTCTACTGTACAAAATCAGCCGCTATTCCGGAAAAACTATTCTGCTCCTGCTCGGGCATAAGTCCTTATTCTGGAACAGTGTAGACATCCCAGTAGTCTTTTCCGGAAAAAAGCCCCAATTGCGAAAATGGCGATCGGGGCTCTTTTTTGGAAAAGCGCGTCTACGTTGGCCACAGACGCTTTTCCGGAAAAAGGGCTTTTCCGGAAAAGCGGCCTGCTAATGTAGACGCTCCTTTTCCGGAAAAACTGAAAACGGAATAGTATTCCGTTTTAAGCATTTCCGGAAATTCATGCCAGTGTAGACACAGCCCATATGTAAATAGTACATTCTGTAGGACTGAGCCTTTAAGAAGAAAATCTTAAAAAACAACAAATAGTCTAGTAGAACCTTATAGACTAACAAAACATGTAGATGGTGGTATGAGCTTTCGTGGGCAAAACCCACTTCAGATGACTGGAGTATAGTAAGTCCAGATCCAAGAATAAATAAGAGAAGGGGGGGAGAGATAAAGAAGGAAAAAGGGGAGGGGAGGGGAGGGTAGAGGAGGAAGCAAAAGAGAAACAGTGAGTAGATAGCCTCATATAACTATCTGACCTATTAAGAACCATTAGCACCTCCACTGTTTGTCAGTGTTTATCAACCTTTTTTTTTTTTATATATATATAAAGGACCCCTTTTTCAAAAAAAAATAAGTATCCCCAGTACCTACAGTTTTCAGACACACAATTTTTTTTTTTATCATTGCAACACATTTATTTAAACAACTTAATCATGGGCGGGTGATGAAATTTTTGGGTGTAAAAAGTACAAAAATAATAAAGCGCTGTAAAACTTAAAACAAAAGTTCAGTTTTCCCCAAATTTCAGTTGTGTTGGCATACTCCCCAGACTTCTCTCGAGTACCCCTGAGGGGTAGAGAAACACTGGTTTAAGTCATTAAAAGGTGGAAGATAGTGTGTGAGCTATCCTCTATCCAGGTTCAAACCATTAGCATAAGAATTAAACTTGTGAATGAAGTTAAGTTCCAATCCGTCTCTGTGTATTTGGCTTGTGGAATTGGTCTGAAACAAAACGATGATTTGGAGATCCATTAATGAGTGTCCAGGAAGATTCAAGTGTTCTCCAACAGGTTTTTGCCTGAAACACTTCCTCCAAGCATGGCACAACATCACACAAGATTGTTGTGTACTCAAGATAGTGCATTCTAGGTACTCTATCCCATTAATCTCACTCAAGCTTTCCCTTCACCCTTCCCCATCCCTCTTCAGAAACCCTTCTAACAAATACCTGTTCTGAACAGAGGTCCTGACCTTGCTCCAACAGTTCCACCGCAAGACATAGGGAAAGGGTTCTACTTCCACTATTTCCTGACCCAAAATAAAAATGGAGGATGGTGACCCATCGTAGATCTGTGATGACTCAACATATCCATACACTCCCAAAGATTCAGGATGGTCACTCTTGGCACGATAATACCTGCACTGGAACAAGGGAGACTGGGTTTCAGCCCTTGACTGGGAAGGAAAGGCTAGTTCAGACCACAGCAGTATACTCCTGCTCTGAGTCCTGTGACAGGCTCTCCGCTCTTCCTTGCTCTGTGGCGACGGTGTTTAGGGGAGGGGAACATCGTGATATCAGCATTTTCCTCTCCCCACACTGCACAGCCAGGAGGAGGATCCCAGAAGCTTCCTGAGAAATGTGGTTCAAAATGGGGGAGGGGTGCCTGAACACACGGTGCCAATGTGCGTGGCTCTGCTAATCAAGCACATGGCACTTGAATCACTCTTGGGCAGTAGCCGTACCAGGCAGGTTAGAGAGAACATAGACGTTGAGACCCCTCTTTTGGGTTAGCAGTTGCATTTTGAGAAATGCTGATCTCCCCCCAAAATATGTCTAGTATAGGGCAAAATTACACAAAATGCCAGATGTCATGGGGGAAACAAGATTTTGTGAGCTGCATTGCATTTTTCATGGCTGTGAATTTGATTAAAGACTACTGTGTAAAGAGAAGACAGTTTAAAGTAGCAACACAGGTGTTTTGACCTAACCTTAGTTGGAGTTGGTAATGTTAATTCTGCCTCATCTGAATTTTCCCAGTTCACATAATTAAGCTTACATAGTCATCATTTTAAGAGAGCTTTGCATATGTAGGATTTTTTAAAAAGGAAAAGCAAAAGTAAGGGTTTATTTGTTTTAAACCCGTCAGCATGCATTACCACCAAGAGTTGAGCCATGCTCCTTCAGTACTCCAGCACACCACAGCATTCTACCACCTGAATTCCAGAACTAACTATACTAGCTGTCATCAGGGGAAAATTGTTATCTGATATTGAGCAGCCCCTAGACAACAGCAATCTAAGAAATGGAAATATCCGAGTGACCTCATTTACAGACAGCCTAGACAAAAAGAGAATCACAGTGGACTCTTTCTGTGAGGCAGTGTGGCTAATCAAGCTTGGCTTGATTATCTTACCCAAAAGAAGGCTGAGGGGAGACATGATTGCTCTCTTTAAATATATTAGAGGGATAAATACCAAGGAAGGAGAGGAATTATTTAAGCTCAGTATCAGTGTGGACACAAGAACAAATGGATATAAACTGCCTACCAGGAAGTTTAGACTAGAAATTAGATGAAGGTTTCTAACCCTTACAGGAGTGAAGTTCTGGAACAGCCTTCCAAGGGAAGTAGTGGGAGCAAAAGACCTATCTGGCTTCAAGATAAAGCTAGATGGGTTTATGAAGGGGATGGTTTGATGGGATAACATGATCTTGGCAACTAATTGACCTTTCACTATCAGTGGTAAATAGGCCGATGGTGGGATAATAGGAGTTACTATAGAGAACTTTTTCCTGGGTGACTGGCTGGAGAGTCTTGCCCACATGCTCAGGATTCAGCTGATCACCATAATTGGGGTTGGGAAGGAATTTTCCTACAGTGTAGATTGGCTGAGGCCCTGTAGGTTTTTCACCTTCCTCTGTAGCATGGGGCACAGATAACTTGCTGGAGGATTCTCTGCATCTTGGGGTCTTCAAACCATCATTTGAGGACTTCAATATTTGAGATATAGGTGAGAGGATTATTCCAGGAGTGGGTGGGTGAGATTCTGTGGCCTGCATTGTGAAGGGGGTCAGACTAGATGATCATATTGGTCCCTTCTGACCTTAAAGTCTATGAGTCTAATCAGGTGGGAGTTGGGTTCCCATATTAGAGATCAGGTTCCTGCTCCCAACTTATGAAACCTTTCAGTGAGGTATGAGGTTTTGCTTGTGAAAGGTACAAAATTAGCACCAGTAGTGAGTCTTGGACTCAGACTTATGCTTTCTGATGCAATGCCCAGCCTCCTAATCAAAGGAGTATATAAATTAGTGTCAACCTCCAGATAATCCATTTGTCTGTTTGGATTTTGTGCTAATGGTAAATGTTCAAGTGAGACAATAGGGCATTGGATGTACACTGCCATAATGTTGTGGGATTTTGGTATGCTGCCAAAAACCAGCTCAACCATGGGAACTACAGATAGAAAATAGTGATATTCAACAATTTGCATCTCTGCCTAATCTGTATGGAATTACATGGTGACAGCAAAAGGCTCCTTTTTGCCTCCAGAATTATTTCTCTGCTAAATGTCAAAAGTTTTTCTGTAAACCACTGGGACATCAGAGTTCTTCAAAAAATGTCACAAGCCTTGTTTTAGACCTTTCCCTCTGGAAGGAGGTGTTAAAAAGTTGAGAGATCAAGTAGCCATATATTAGGAGACGTAGAGTAATAATTGAAAGCTGAACCTTAATACTGCAGTGTTATGTATATGTTTTAGCATTTTTTTCTTGATATTGTATAGCATTGTTTTTGTCAAATGATAGAATAATTAATAATATTAATAAACTGCAATATGGAAGTTTCGCTATTCTGTATTACATACAGTCCGCATGCTGTACTGCTGTATAATTTGGACTCTTCCTAATTTAGGAAGATGTACATAGTATTATAATTTTTGTAAAATGTTCAGTCATTGTTTTGATGTTTATGATGTTTCATCAACATCACCTATTTTAAAACAACGAAGAACCTTATTGTGCAAACTTCTAGGGAGTGAGTACACATGTTGATGTATCTCTCTTGCATATACTTTGCAGGTAACTTCCCTTTTATTTCATTCCTTCAAAAATTTGGGGTCTGAAGTAATGTGTATAATCTCAGCCAAAATTACCAAAATGTCATTTGATTGCATACCATAAGAAGTTTTCCATTAGTATAGAATGTAATTCTTTCTTCCAGTTTTTACTTTTTGATAAAAACATTTTCTTCCAGATATATCTATTCATGCCTTTCATTTCAGTTTTATAATCCTACTAGTATCATAGTATTTTGCAAATGCTCCTACCGAGAAATGAAACGCTAACCATTTTTAGTGATAGTTTTGTTGTTATATAATTCTTAGAATTATATGAAAATTGATGATTCACTATAGTATCCCCATTTCTTTAATTTGCAACATTATGTGTACGCTCTTTGTCAGGTACAAAAGCTTTATTGGACTGATAGTAATTAGTACGGCATGGGAAATAGGTTTCCTGTCCTATGAACACTTTTGAGATTTCTTCGGCTGGTGCCTTGATCTACCATGCTGTTCCCTGTTCTCAGTGTCCCCTGTTGGATCTGTTTTTCCTTCTTGTAGTTAAATGTTAATTGGGCCAGAAAAGAAAGTAACTCTATGTCCTAGTGGTTAGAGCGTACATCTAGGATGAGACTCAGGTTCCAGTTATTGGTCTGAGTTGAGAAACCTATATTAAATATCCCTATTATTTGATCTGCAGCATTACTTTGTGTAAAAAAAAAAAAAAAACCATTAATGAATGGATAGTAATTAGATCTTAGGAAATGGTTTTCCTTTCCTATGATAGTTTCTGAGATTTCAAAATTTTTCCATTACGTGTCAGAACAAAACTGAGACTTTTTCATGAATCGGTATAACATCAACAAGTGGAACCAAACCTGGGACCTTTGGAGCTTAGTGCTTGATCTCTACCACTTGCTTGCTAAAAGCTTGCTCTCATCTAAGGTTGTAGAGGAAACTCATTCTTTCTCTCTGTAAGTGGCCTAGGTGATACTAGATGCGATAGTACAGCACACCCAGAAGGTATGTGGGTTATAGCAGCATTTTCTGACCAAAAAAACCCCCTCCATCTCTGTTTCTAATAGTAATATTTAATATTGTGAATATTTACATTTTAAAATGAAACGTTAAATAAAAGAAAGCACTCATATTTTTGATAGATTTTTCTAAAATAGAGTAATATCAAATATGCATATTTTATTTGTTGTTAGATACATCTTCTTCTGTTAATATAACTCTTACCTGCCATATAGGGTCATGGGCAATTGACAAGAAGTGGTTTCTTCCCAGTGAAGTTTAGTATGCTCCCAGCTGCTTCCTATATGGAAATGTGGATATGAACTTGAAGATCAAAATTAGATCCTTATATGTCACTGTATTGTGCTACCACTAGATTTACACAGTCAGCTGACTCGTCATTTTTTTCTATATCTCCTAGTATGCTGTGTGTGAAAATGAATCGGATATTGTCTATCCAAACTTTCCACTAAGGACTTCACTAGCTTTTCATATTCATGTGAAATATCAGAAATCCTTTCTCGCTCATTTAAAATATCTTGCTGCTATTAATTGGTTTCCTCTTACTGTCTTTCTGGGGCATCAAAAAATTAAAGAAAAAATAATTGGATGTATTTGTTTTCTTACAAATTATGAGACTAAATCTCAAATTTCTTCCAGTCTCTAACAAGTGCATATTTCAGCAATGAAAGTACTGCTGCTGAATGACTGTTGGTATTTGTTTTTAACATTCTTAGCTATGTAAAACAAATTCTTATTTCTCTTCTCTTCATTAACTTATATTGTGTTCAGACAGTCCTTAGTTCCATGTGTTTGTTGCTTTCTGTACCTTAGCAGCCTCATGAAAATAATTTGTAGCATTTCATGCACTTATAGTAGTGACCAAAAATATTAAATATGTACTGTAGAATATTTTGGCCATATATTTAAATGGTGATAGTTAACACAGCATTTTTACCTATTGGACTATTTTACTTTTGAGTTCAGAAGGCTTGCTCCTCAGTGTTTTCAGTGGCTAATGTATTTAAATTTATAAATGTTAGTGTCATTTTGATTTTTGTTTTTCAGAAAAAGACTAAAATCTTTTGCCAAAATATGGACTATATGTGATTCCCAGGAACTACAAAAATGGAGTATGCATGAAACTGGAGATGATTGAATAGACCATTTTAATGCGTCAGATCCTGCGTAATTGAGGTCTGAAATAATTAACAAAATATGAGCACTTCAAAATACTACTGTACAGAGTAATGTATTTGGACAACGTGCAATTTCATATACATTAAGTGGACTGTAAATCTATATGGTGTTTACCCTTTGATGATAAACATCATAATGTACTCCATATTTAGTTTTTAAAGGCAGGATCATTTTATGGATTCTCTCTACCCTATCCCTTAATTATATTTAAAAAATAAATAAAGTGTGCTGACTATTTGCATTTGATAATTTACAGTGTGATTGGAAAATACAAATAATTATGTTTGTAATTGTTAGAAAATTCTTTTATTACAAATAAAATTATGGCTTTAAAGGTTTTTGTGCTTTGATTTCTGAAGAAATTAAATATTGGTGTGTGTGTGTGTGTGTGTGTGTGTGTGTTCTGCGAAATTTTAATTCAGATGTTCATTCTGTGTATCTGATTGTAGTGATAGGCATATCTTCATATTAACACACAACGTTATTTTGCTTTTACTTTTGATTCAGTTGTATAAAGGTCGTTGTCAATTGGATTATTTTTATACTGGCTAATTTTTTAAATTATTCATGATTCTGGAGTCAAGTATCAGAGGGGTAGCCGTGTTAATCTGAATCTGCAAAAGCGGTGAGGAGTCCTGTGGCACCTTATAGACTAACTGAAGTTAGTCTATAAGGTGCCACAGGACTCCTCACCGCTCATGATTCTGGTAAAGCACCCTTTAAGCAATGTTTAAACATTAATTTTTTAGAAAAAGTGTGCATTGGGTACGGATATAAGGGAATTTTTCTGCTTCTCGTGCTTGTAAAAGTGTTATCAGCAGACAAAAAACAACTGTGCCAGATGTGCTCACTTTTTTCTTTTCCATTCTCCCAATGGTTTGTTGCCTCTTCAGTATCTACAGTAGACTTCCGATAATCCGGCACCTTTGGGACTATGCCGGACTATCAGGAGGTACTCTGGCAGGGGCGGGTCTCGTCGGAGGGGAACAGCGCCGCAAGGGCAGAACCCTCCACCATTTTAGAAGGCAAAGCCTGCGAGCCACGGAAGCAGAGAGGGGAGAGAGGCAGGCAGCCGCTTCAAGAAGTTCTAGTCAATTACACTGCCTCTGCTGGATCAACAGGCTCTCAATCTACCTTTCCCCTCTACTGCGTGGGGAGGGGGTCGGCGGGCGGGGGTGCTGAACCCTCCCTCCTGTTGCAGAGAGGCAAAGCCTGCAAGGGGCAGAACCAGAGAGTGGGCAAGAGGCAGACAGCCACGTTCGGGAAGTTCTAGTCAATTACACTGCCCCAGGTTAGATCCACAGCCGACAGGCTCTCAATCTACCTTTCCTCTCCACTGCCTGGAGAAGGAGGAGGGAGGGGGGCAGGGGAAGGTAGGGGTTGGCGGGGGAGGGGGCGGGGGGGTGCCAAACCCTCCCTCCTGCTGCAGGGAGGCAAAGCCTGCAAGCGGCAGAACCAGAGAGGGAGGGAGAGGCAGGCAGCTGTTTCAAGAAGTTCTAGTCAATTACACTGCCCTGGCAACGGGCTCGCAATCTACCTTTCCTCTCTACTGCCTCTCGCCCCCCTCTCTGGCTCTGCAGCTTGCCAGAGCCAGAGGCTTTGCCTCCCTGCAACAGGAGGGAGGGTTCAGCACACCCCCGCCGACCCCCACCCTCTCCTGCCCCCCCCCCCCCCGGGCAATAGAGAAGAAAGGTAGATTGAGAGCCTGTTGGCTGTGGATCCAGCTAGAGTAAGTGTAACTGACTAGAACTTCCTGAATGCGGCTGCCTGCCTCTCGCCGCCTCTCCCCTTCTGCCGCTCGCAGGCTTTGCCTCCCTGCAAGAGGAGGGAGGGTTTGGCACACCCCCACCACCCCACCCCACCCTTCTCCCCTCCAGGCAGTAGAGAGGAAAGGTAGATTGAGAGCCTGTCGGCTGTGGATCCAGCCCGGGGCAGTATAATTGACTAGAAATTCCTGAAGTAGCTGCCTGCCTCTTGCCCCCTCTTCACCACCCTGCAACATGACGGAGAGTTTGGCGCCCCCGCCTCTGCACCTATCGCCGACCTCGGTCCCCTTCCGCCCCCCAGAGGCAATAGATAGAGCAAAGATAAATTGCAAGCCTGTCGCCTGCAGATCCAGCCGCAGTTAGTGTAATTGATTAACAACTTGAAGCAGCTGCTGGAGCACTTCCGGGTTGCAGTTGGTGCCGGACCATCAGGCGTAACGGACCAGTGGATGCCGGACCACCAGAGTTTTACTGTACTTCAGTTTTACTGCTGCTATTGACTCTTTCTGGCAGAGTCTTTGAAAAGACTACATCTAAGTTTCTCCCAGAGCATTGTGTGAGAGTGGTATTAGCATGTTAATGCATAAGATAGTGAGGGAGCAACCAAGTCCAAAAGTGTGCAAGTAGCAATCCATAAAGTCCTGTTGATTGGACAGAGCAAAACTGAAAAAGAAAAAAAAATCTTTTAAGCTTTTTGAGTTACAATGATCTTAGATGTTTCAGATATAAGAATAAGTTTACAGATAGAAATATGATTTGAGTTGGTGTCGGTTTTGGAAAAAAAAGTTATTGCCACTGTGAAAATAAAGTACATGAATCCAGATAAAGTTCATTTAAGATTTAGTAAAATATGCATATTTACTGTACTTATAAAGCTATTTTATTTCTATAAATCTCCACTAATTTTGTTAAACATCTTATTATTTTGAACATTTGCTGTGAGAAAAAGAACAAAATGCATTTTCTCAATTGTAAAAACTGCTGCTGAGAACCTGCCTGATTATAGTCGCAAGAATAAAAAAGAATCCATGGTTTTTTTTTAAATAATACATTTTAAATGTATCTTAAAATGACTGAAATTGTACCATCTTGTCAGTGAACATTATGGTTCTTACACTGTAAAGAACTAATTTAATCCCAAGATGCACATAGATTTTTGTACATTTAAAAGCAACTGTCAACATAACTCATGAAAGATTTTTTTTTTTTTTTAGTGTTGAATCGTTCTGCAGCTTACAAAGCATCCCCCAAAGGTATTACAGAAGCATTGCTGAGTTTGAATACTGAAATAGCAATAGTCAACATAAGGGTACCCCTCATCTGTGGCTAAACAAGGGGATCCCATCCCTTCCTCACAAACAATTGCTACAGTAGCCCATGTCCTTATCACATCTCAACTGGACTGTTTACCTAGGTCTGGATAAAGATGTTCATAAGTAAGCTTACATATGTTGCATAACAGAATGTACAATAGCTTGTCTTGGAAACAGGATGTGCTAAAGAAAGTATATTTGTGCCAGAGTTCCATAATCTGAACATGGTTTCCCTTTGGCTTCTTGATCTACTTCAGTGTTCTGGTCTTGATCAATAAAGCCATTTATGAATTGACTCAAACTATGTCAAAGTTCATTTCTCCATCTAGGACCCATCATGACAGTTACAATCAGCTGGCACATGTTGACTAATAATAGGTAAAATCATCAGAAGCCAGAAAAACAACTGTCAGAATGCAGGCCCAAGACTCTGGAATATCGTGCTAACAGAGATGACTTAGGTGCATTAGGGAGCAAAACAATTTTATTTCCACTCTTATTTAGAAGACTGAAATTTTAATCCACAAATAGCACCACCTGCCAGTATCCTCTCCATTGGTCCCCACTGTGGTAGACAAAGCCAAAAGGAACTCTGCCTACTCGGAAAGCACTGCAACTATCTCAGGAATCATACTATGGAAGCTCTGATGTGGCAAAAGCGAATAAAGAAGACTTAGTTATTCTTTCCCATAACACAAGGCCTAAGGCTCACCACATTAAATTAATAGGTAGCAGGTTTTAAATAAACAAAAGTAATATTTTTTCACATAATGGACAGTCAACTTGTGGATTACTTGCCAGATGATGATGTGAAGGTCAGGACTATAACAGGGTTTAAAAAAAAAGATAAATTCGTGGAGGTTAAGTCCATCAATGGCTATTAGCCAGGTTAGTCAGGGATGGTGTCTCTAGCCTCTGCTTGCCAGAAATTAGGAATGGGCAAAGAGGAAGGATGAGTTGATGATTACTGTTCTGTTCTTTCCCTTTGAGGTCCCTGGCATTGGCCACTGTTGGAAGACAGTATACTCGTAGTATACTGGGTGAGATGGACCTTAGGTCTGACCCAGTATGGCCGTTCTTAATTGTTACCAGTCTGCAGACTCTCTCTGTTACAGGAAGATAGCTTGTTCGATGGCTACGTCTACACTGGCCCCTTCTTCGGAAGGGGCATGCTAATTTTGAATTTGGGAATAGGGAAATCTGCGGGGGATTTAAATCTTGGGGAAAAGCCGGAACATAAGAACATAAGACCGGCCGTACTGGGTCAGACCAAAGATCCATCTAGCCCAGTATCCTGACTACCGACAGTGGCCAGCACCAGGTGCCCCAGAGAGGGTGGGCCGAAGACAATGATCAAGCAATTTGTCTCCTGCCATCCTTCTCCAGCCTCTGACAAACAGAGGCCAAGGACACCATTTCTATCCCCTGGCTAATAGCCTTTTATGGACCTAACCTCCATGAAATTATCTAGCTTCTCTTTAAACTCTATTATAGTCCTAGCCTTCACAGCCTCCTCTGGCAAGGAGTTCCACAGGTTGACTACACGCTGTGTGAGGAAGAACTTTCTTTTATTAGTTTTAAACCTGCTACCGATTAATTTCTTTTGGTGTCCTCTAGTTCTTATATTATGGGAACTAATAAATAACTTTGCTTTATCAGCCCTCTCCACACTACTCATGATTTTATATACCTCTATCATATCCCCCCTCGGTCTCCTCTTTTCTAAACTGAAAAGTCCCAGTCGCTTTAACCTCTCTTCATATGGGACCCGTTCCAAACCCCCTAATGATTTTAGTTGCCCTTTTCTGAACTCTTTCCAAGGCCAAAATATCTTTTTTGAGGTGAGGAGACCACATCTGTACACAGTATTCAAGATGTGGGCGTACCATAGTTTTATACAGGGGCAGTAAGATATTCTGGGTCTTATTTTCTATCCCTTTCCCAATAATTCCTAGCATCCTATTTGCCTTTTTGACCGTCGCTGCACTCTGTGTGGAAGCTTTCAGAGAACTGTCCACGATAACTCCAAGATCTCTTTCCTGATTTGTCATAGCCAAATTAGCCCCCATCATACTGTACATATAGTTGGGGTTATTTTTCCCGATGTGCATTACTTTACACTTATCCACATAAAATTTCATTTGCCATTTTGTTGCCCAATCACTCAGTTTGGTGAGATCTTCTTGGAGTCCCTCACAGTCTGCTTCTGTCTTGACTATCCTAAACAGTTTGGTATCATCTGCAAACTTTACTACGTCACTGCTTACCCCTTTCTCCAGATCATTTATGAATAAGTTGAAAAGGATTGGTCCCAGGACTGACCTTTGGGGTACTCCACTAGTTACCCCTCTCCAATCTGAAAATTTACCATTTATTCCTACCCTTTGTTTCCTGTCTTTTAACCAGTTCTCAATCCAAGAAAGGACCTTCCCTCTTATCCCATGGCCATGTAATTTACACAAGAGCCTTTGGTGAGGGACCTTGTCAAAGGCTTTCTGAAAATCCAAGTATACTATATCTACTGGATCCCCCTTGTCCGCATGTTTGTTAACCCCTTCAAAGAACTCTAACATTAGTAAGACAGGATTTCCCTTTACAGAAACCATGTTGACTTTTGTCCAACAAATTATGTTCTTCTACATGCTTCCCAATTTTATTCTTTACTATTGTTTCGACTAATTTGTCCAGTACTGAAGTTAGACTTACTGGTCTGTAATTGCCAGGATCGCCTCTAGAGCCCTTTTTAAATATTGGTGTCACGTTGGCTACCTTCCAGTCATTAGGTACGGAAGCCGATTTAAAGGATAGGTTACAAACCACAGATAATAGCTCAGCAATTTCCCATTTAAGTTCTTTTAGAACCCTTGGATGAATGCCATCCGGTCCCGGAGATTTGTTAACATTAAGTTTTTCTATTTGTTCCAAAACCTCCTCTAATGACACTTCAATCCGGGACAGTTCCTAAGATTCATCACCCACAAAGGATGGTGCAGATTCAGGAATCTCCCAAACGTCCTCAGCCGTGAAGACTGAAGCAAAGAAATCATTTAGTTTCTCTGCAATGGCTTTATCGTCCTTGATTGCTCCTTTTATAGCTCGATCATCTAGGGGACCCACAGGTTTTTTAGCAGGCTTCCTGCTTCTAATGTACTTAAAAAACATTTTATTTCTTTTTGAGTTTTTGGCTAGCTGTTCCTCAAAATCTTTTTTTGCTTTTCTCAGTACATGTTTACACTTGATTTGACAGTGTTTATGCTCCTTTCTATTTATCTCACTAGGATTGGACTTCCACTTCTTAAAAGATACCTTTTTGTCCCTCACTGCTTCTTTTACATGGTGGTTAAGCCACGGTGCCTCTTCTTTAGGTCTCTTGCTATGTTTTTTAATTTGGGGTATACATTTAAGTTGGGCCTCTATTATGGTGTCTTTAAAAAGTTTCCATGCAGCTTTCAGGGATTTGGCTCTAGTCTCTGTGCCTTTTAATTTCTGTTTAATTAACCTCCTCATTTTTCTGTAATTCCCCTTTTTGAAATTAAATGCCAGGGTGCTGGACTGCTGAGGTGTTCTTCCCACCACAGGAATGTTGAATGTTGTTATATTATGGTTACTATTCCCAAGTGGTCCTGTAACGGTTATATCCTGGACCTGATCCTGCACTCCACTGAGGACTAAATCGAGAATTGCCTCTCCCCTTGTGGGTTCCTGCACCAGCTGCTCCAAGAAGCAGTCATTTAAGCCATTGAGAAATTTTATCTCCGCTTCTCTTCCTGAGGTGACATGTATCCAGTCAATATGGGGGTAATTAAAATCCCCCATTATTATAGAGTTCTTTATTTTGGTAGCCTCTCTAATCTCCCTCAGCATTTCCTACTTTGAAGTAGGAATAAGAGATCCTCTGGAAAAGGGCTTTATTCCGGAGGATCGCGCCAGTCTAGATGCTTTTTTCCGGCTTTTCCCCAAGCCAGAAAAAAAGCGGCGGCCATGTTTATTTAAATCTCACGGGGGATATTTAAATCTCCCGCAGATTTCCCTATTCCCAAGTTCAAAATTAGCATGCCCCTTCTGAAGAAGGGACCAGTGTAGATGTAGCCATAGAGTTTAGAACCAGAAGTTACCATTAGGTATCTAGTCTAACCTCCTGGATGTCATAGGCCATTACATTTTACTCAGTTACCTACATGTTGAGCCCACTAACTTGTTTTGTTCAAAGCATGTCTTCCAGGTCTTATTAGTAGATATCAGAAAACTAACGCACACTTTCCATCATAGTTTTTTCTAGTGGTTAGTGGGATGTTATAGCAGGAATCCACTATAGACCACCTAACCAAGAAAAAAGCCCAACAAAAGCATCCAAAACGCAGGACTCAGTGATGATGGAAGCCGTCAACCATCCAGATTATCTGTTGTATAAACAGTACAGCAAGGCAAGTTCTTTGAATGTATTGGATACAATTTATTAAAGAAGATGGACAAAGCAATTTAGAGTACAGACACTTCTGGATTTGGCTCTGACAAACAAGGAGGATCTGAAGATGGAAGGCAGTGTGGGTGAAAGTGGTCATGAAACTATAGTTTGTGATTCTAAAGAATGGAAGAAGGGAAAATAACAATAAAAGAGTGGACGTTAAGAAGTCAAACTCTAGCAAACTCGAAGAACTGGTAGGTAAGATCTTGTGGAACCAAGACCAAAAAGAGCTCAGGAGATTTGGCAGTTCTTTTAAAGAATCACATTTAAGGGTAGAAGAGCAAATTATACCTATTTTCCCTACACTTTGAAAGTATGTAAGAGGCTATGCTAGCTTAACCAAGAGATCTTCAATGACCTGATGAAACAAACAACAGATCTTACCAAGGTAGCCATGTTAAACTGTAACTAAAAATAATGAGCAGTCATTTTGACACCTTAAAGACTAACAAATATATTAGGTCATGAGCTTTCATGGGTAAAACCACTTCATCAAATGAGTTGGAGTGGAAAGTACAGAATCCAGGGTATATATAACAACTGTGACAGGGTCAGAACAGAAGGTTATAAAGAAGTAGAGGAGAGGAGATACATAGACCTCAGACTGAAGAGATCCCTGCTCCCAGAGTAACAGGGAGGGGCTGGTTTAGAACCAGCATAGGCAATCAGGCAGTGGAACACCTGGGGCTAACTGATCAGGCCTGCAGAGTGACACCTGGAGGTAATTAAGAAAACCAGTTCAGACTGGCTATAAAAGAAGCTTGCTGGCAGTTGTAGGGGAGGAAGGCAGAAACCACCGCTGGGAGTAGGAAGAAAGAAGATCGCAACTAGGAGGACAAACTAGAGAGAAGGAAGGTGTTGGGGAAGGTGTCAGGAAGTAATCCAGGGGCCTTGGAGCTGTCTTATATCAGGTGTTTGGGATTCACATAAGCAGCTACTATCAGAGGGTCCTGGGCTGCAACATGGAATAGAGGGTGGGCCCAAGTTGCCCCCAACACCTACCTCCCCATTTCAATTTGGGGAAAAGGTCTATGGAGTTTACAACTATGGTCTATGGAGTTTATTCTCTGTCTTACCATACGCTAGCCAATGATGAAAAGTAGTCAACAAACAGTAAATTAAAGCCCTGGATGTCATGCCTAAAATTGTGGGCTGTTATGAGCCTCTCAGGCAAGCAAATCCACCAGGAAGTGCTGGACCCACAGAGTTTTCATAGGAACGTTGTCATACAGCAAAAGCAGTTATTTGTCAATTGCAGGACAAGTGTTAATGATGCTAACAATCAGTCTGGATGTGTCCCATCCATACTATTTGATGTACAAATGCTAATCTCAAAGGTGGGGGAAATTGCTTTTGTAGTTCATTAACCAGTTAATATCTTTATTCAAGGCCATGTTCGATAGTGTCGAACTTGTAAATGAACTCCAGTTCAGCTGTCTCCCTTTGTAATTAGGTGATAAAATTCCTTTGTAGAAGATTGTTTACTTTTAAATCCACTGTTGAATGCCCTGGGAGATTAAAATGTTCCCCACAGGTTTATGTGTTACTATTACTGATGTCTGATTTGTGTCCATGTGTCACTCACCTAGGAATCTACCCTGCAATAACTCCCATTGCCAACTCTGTCCAAATATCTATATAAAGTAACAACATCACAGGACCTAACCACATAAGCCACAACATCAGTGGCTTGTACAACTGCACATCCATTAATACATGTCATCAAGTGCCAGCAATGCCCCTCTGTCATGTATATTGGCAAAACTGGAGAGTCTCTGCAACAAGGGATAAATGGATGCCAGAAGAGCACTAAAGACTTTTATCAAGCATACAGAATCCACAAAGAGAGAGGGCGCTCTGTTTACTTCCTTTCACCCAAGGTATCAGGCCTTAAATTATCCAAGCTAGTATCCCTGGCCAGATGGCAGAGAAGGCATCTGGCACACTTGTACTAGAAGGAATCAAGGCATATTTCACAAAGATCCTTGGTATCTCATAGGGGGAATCAGAATGTGCTTCTGCTGCAGAGATCTTTAGATAAGCAACATAGATTCCGTGAAGAGGGAGAAACAATAACAGGAAACATGGCAATGGCAGAGGCGCTTAATGAGTTGTATGTTTCAGTTTTCAGCAAGAAGGTGGATGATGACAGGATGCCTAACATAGTGAAAATGGGGGAGATTTAGAAGTTAAATTAAAAAAACAAGTTAAAATTTCTTAGAAAAGTTAGATGCCTGCAAGTCACCAGGGCCTGATGAAATGCATCCTAGAATTCTCAAGGAGCTGATAGAGGAGGTATCTGAGCCTTTAGCAATCATCTTTGAAAAATCATGGAAGTCGAGAGAGATTTCAGAAGACTGGAAAAGGGAAAATACCATGCCCATCTATAAAAAGGGAAATAAGAACAACCCTGGAAACTACAGACCAGTCAGTTTAACTTCTGTGCCAGGGAAGACAATGGAGCAAGTAATTAAGGAATTCCTCTGCAAACATCTGGAAGATAAGGTGATAGGTAACCGCCAGCATGGATTTGTAAAGAACAAATCATGTCAAACCAATCTGGTAGCTTCCTTTGATAGGATATCAAGCCTTGTAGATAAAGGAGAAGCAGTAGATGTGGCATACCTAGACTTTAGTAAGGCATTTGACATAGTCTCGTATGACTTTCTTATCAATAAAACTAGGAAAATACAACCTAGATGGGGCTAAGATGGGTGCATAACTGGCTGGATAATCGTTCTCTGAGAGTAGTTATTAGCGGTTCACAATGAAAGGGCATAACAAGTGGGGTTCCACTGGGGTCTGTTTTTGGATCAGTTCTGTTCAGTATCTTCATTAACGATTTGCATGATGGCATAGAGAATATGATTATTAAGTTTGCAGATGATACCAAGCTGGTAGGGGTTGCATGTGCTTTGCAGGATAGGGTCAAAATTCAAAATGATCTGGACAAACTAGAGAAATTGACTTAAGTAAATAGGATTAAGTTTAATAATAGTTTGACACACAGAATGGGAAGTAGTTATCTAGGAAGGAGTACTGCTGAAAGGGATTTAGGGGTCAGAGTGGACCACAAGTTAAACATGAGTTAAACATTGTGACATTGTTGCAAAAACACAAACATAATTCTGGGATGCATTAACAGGAGTGTTGTGAGCAAGACATGAGAAGTCATTCTTCCGCTCTACTCTGTGCTGATTAGGCCTAAGTTGGAGTATTCTGTCCAGATCTGGGCACCACATTTCAAGAAAGATGTGGAGAAATGGGAAAAGGTCCAGAGAAGAACAACAAAAATGGTTTAAGATCTAGAAAACATGAGCTATGAGGGAAGACTGAAAGAATTGGGCTGGTTTAATTTAGAAAAAAGGAGACTGAGAGGCGACATGATAGCAGTTTTCAAATATTTAAAAGGGTGTTGCTGAGAGAGGGAGAAAAATTGTTCTTCTTGGCCTTTGATAATAGGACAAGAAGCACTGGGCTTAGCAAGGGAGGTTTAGGTTGGACATTAGAAAAAAGTTCCTAACTGTCAGGGTGGTTAAATTGCCAAGGGAGGTTGTGAAATCTCCATTATTGGAGATATTTAAGAGCAAGTTGGATACACACCTGTCAGGGATCATCTAGACAGTGCTTGGTCCTGTTGTGAGGGCAGAGGACTGGACTCGATAACCTCTCAAGGTCCCTTCCAGTGCTATGATTCTATGAGAGATTTTTTTGAGACACCATGGAATGGACTTTCTACCTTCCAGAGAGGCTGTCTTCAGCAGGACAGTGCTGCAGTTGTTGGTCCAGTGGTTCATTTTCTTTTCCTTGGTTCTGTTATCCTTCCCTACTCTTGTCTGCTGCTCACTCTTTCCTATACATAGCAGAATTATGGGAGATGCCGGGTTATAGAATATTTCTGATCCAATAATTTTCTTTCTGCCAGCAGTGTGTCTCCTACATTTCTACACTGCATGGGTAGTTCTCCAGCCAAGGGTTTTTTTTTTATTTTGATAGTTACTGTAATAGCAAGGTTTACTGTGTATGGATACTTGATTGCAATTGGTTACTAATTATTTTCTACAAAATTTTACACAGCTTGGAAATGAATCATCTGTCAGTAGGTGGAAGAAGGGTGCGGTTAGTGCAGCTGTGTAACAGCTTTGAAGTGCCTCTAGAAACTACAGGCAGTGGGGAATAGCCTATATATAGCAGAAATGTGGGAGACATTGCTAGCAGACAGGCAATTATTGGGTAAGGAGTTATCCTGTCCCTGACCTTTGAGAGCTTACAATCTAAAATACAGACAACCCCCTCCTGCACCTTCCAAAAAAACCAAACACCAGATACACTGGGAGACAAAGAAGAAAGTGTTAATTCAGCATGAGTGAGTTTTTCCTTTCCTTTGATAAAGTGTCCGGGTGATGTACATACTTGGCTAATGTGGTTCTCATGACAAGATCCTTTACAAATGACTGAATGAGGAAAGGCTGGGTAATCTCCTTTAAGGATATGCAAAGGACATGTGTTTTCAATTAATCGAGTCTCTGTATACTTCACCCATCTTCATTTTAAATGGATTAAAAATAAATTTTCAATAAAACTGTTTAAGTCAAAAAAGTGAAAAGCTGCCCTTACCTCTTCCTCTGGGGCTGCAAGAGGAAGTTAAGTCCCAAAGATCTTTATATAGACTCTGAAATTTGAGTTCTTGATTTGAAGCTTAGTGCAGGGGAGGAATGAGTTGAATATGTATTCTGTTTTAGTTGCTTATACTGCACTCATTCCCATAATATCTGAATGCTTTCCAGTAGTGCGTTAAGCAACCGGACACATTTCTCATATGTTTCTCCTTTCATCCTCTCCCCAGGAAACCATGTGCACTGTTTTGGAAATATGTATGTGTACACTATTGTATTAATTTAGATGGAATAAGTGGGCCAAAGTTGTTAAAGTTACCCAGTCACTGTCTGTGACATTGGCAAACCAAGTGTCCGCTCATGCCAAGGTCCAAGTCTTATTGAATACTGACAATATATAGTTGAAAATCCAGTCTGCCTTACCTGAGGGTTAGTGTGTTTAAAATAGAAATTAGTGCAATAAGAATGTCTTCAATGTTTAAGCTTTATGAAATTCTTGTAGGATGCTGCATGTATTAATCCTACTTATCTCTGTATCCCATGCCTTGAGATAATACTTAAGTGTCAGCTGTATAACTAAAATGTTTGCTCTGAAACTCTGTAACTCACCAAACAAAGGAAACAATTACACATACTGCAAAATGCTGGATTTCTATAGAAGGCAGTGGCACCTGGCTATTTGGAAGGATTATTGAATCCAAATGGGCCATTATGGAACAAAGACTTTGTTCTGTCCAGCCACCCGTGGAAAGGTGACATGCAGAAGTTCTGATCCCATCTGCTTGAATTCTAGGGGAAGTGGTGATAAAAATCCCTGACCAGAAGGAATTAGGGCATTTTATGTTGTTTGGATGCTAAAGGGCAAATATATCTTAATATAAGCAAGAAATAGCCAAGTGTGGCATGTTAACCCCAAAAGACATAAAAGCTTACTTATAGAAGCTTTTATTACATTTCAAAGTTAAGAATGATTTTTATTTGTGTGTGTATGCTTACCTGCTTTTGTAAGTAACTTTCCTAATTCTTTTCCTAGTTGTTAAGCTTTGCCTTAGATTGCTTCAGGATCAGCTGATAACATGTCTTTGGAGTGAAATCTAAGGTGAAAATTGACCTGCAGTAAGTGACTGATTTTTGGGGGGGACTGGGAGTATTCTGAATATTTTGTACTGTAATCTGTTGTCTAAAGTGACTAAATATCAGAGAGTCTGGGTGGCAAAATAGATTGGAATGCACAAGGAGCCTGTTTGGAACTCCATGTTAAGCCTGTAGTGTCTGAGCAGTTTATATTTGTTACTATCTTGGTAAAGGAAGAAGGACTGCTAAGCAGAGAAGGGATCCACAACCTATCAAAGAAGAGGAAGAGAGTATTTGGATACAGAGTGGCTAACCTAGTGAGAAGTGCTTTAAACTAGGTTTGACGGGAGCAGATGACCCAAGCCCACAGGTAAGTGAAAAACATGGAGACCTGGGAAGGGGGCAGAAATTGTGGGGGGCAGGAAGCATGATCTCTAATAGCAGAGATAAAAGGTAGACACGTCAGAATGGGGCAGGGGGAGTACAAAATCAAATCAGTATCTTCGTTGTCTGTATAAAATGAAAGAAGTGTGGAGAATACTTGAAAAGCTAGTAAATAAACTATGACAGACTTGATGGTAAAATACACATTGGAATATTGGTATAGAAGGGTATGGCTTGCTCGGGAAAGGTAGGGAAAAAAGGAGGAGGTATTGCCTTATATATTAAAAATGTATATACTTGGACTGAGTTTGAGATGGACATAGGAGACAGACTTTTTGAGAATCTCTGAGTAATGTTAAAAGGGGTAAAAACAAGGGTGATGTCATGATGTGGGGTCTATTACAGGCCACCTAAACAGGAAGAAGATATGGATGAGGCTTTTTTGAAACAACTAACAAAATCCAAAGCATGGGACTTGGTGGTGATGGGGGACTTCAACTATCCAGATATCTGTTGGAAAAATAACACAGCAGGGCACAGATTATTCAACAAGTTCTTGGAATGTATTGAAGATCATTTTTATTTCGGAAGGTTGAGAAAGCTACTAGAGGGCAACTTCTAGATTTGATTTTAACAAATAGGGAGGAACAGGTTGAGAATTTGAAAGTGGAAGGCAGCTTGGGTGAAAATGATCATGAAATGATAGATCTCTAAGGAATGGTAGAGAGAAACTAATTAAGCTATTATCACATGAGAGATCTTGGAGTCATTGTGAACAGTTCTCTGAAAATATCCACTCAGTGTGCAGCAGCAGTCAAAAAAGCAAACAATGTTAGGAATAATTTTAAAAGGAACAGAGAATAAGACAGAGAATATCTTACTGCCTGTGTATAAATCCATGGTATGCCCACATCTTGAATACTGCGTACAGATGTGGTCACCTCATCCCAAAAAAGATATATTGGCATTGGAAATGGTTCAGAAAAGAGCAAGAAAAATTATGAGGGGTTTGGGATTGGTGCCATGTGAAGAGAGATTAAAAAGACTCAAACTTTATGTCTTAGAAAAGAGGAGACAAAAGTGGGATATGATAGAGTTCTATAAAATCATGGCAGGTATGGAGAAAGTGAATAAGGAAAAGTTATTTACGTGTTCCCATAATATAAGAACTAGTGGTCAGCACAGTCAACCTGTGGAACTCCTTACCAGAGGACGTTGTAAAGACCAGAACATTAACAGAGTTAAAAAAGAACTAGATAAATTCATGGAGGTTAGGTCCATCGATACTTATTAGCCAGGATGGGTAGGAATGATGTCCTTAGCCTCGGTCTGCCAGAGGCTGGAAATGGATGACAGGAGAGGGATCACTTGATGATTACCTGTTCTGTTCACTCCCTCCCAATCTGGTACTGGCCATTGTCAGAAAACAGGATACTGAGCTTGATGGACCTTTTGGTCTGATCAAGTATGGTCATTCTTACGTTCTTATAACAGCAAAATAAAGACAACAGATTTCAAGAACACAACTATAGTAAACTCAGGGAGCTGGTAGGCAAGGTCCCATTAGAAGCAAGATTAAGAGGAAAAACAATTGGAGAGTTGGCAGTTTTTCAAAGGGACATGGTAGCCCAGTAGGCACTGCCCAGTAGGCACTGCCCACCAGGGCTCTGCTAGGGGGTCCTCCCACGCTGGCTCACTACCCACTTGCTCAGTTCTTTGGGGAATTAGCTGTGCTTGGCTTTAACTATATGTTAGTTCACAGGCACAGATAGCAGTCAGTAACCAACAGTTCTCAGCCCCAGTCCTGGTTCAGGGCAGGGCAACAATAAACAGTTCTTAGGCCTGGCCCTGGTTGAGGGTGGGGCAGCAAATATGCAAACAGTTCACAGTAGCAGTCCTAATTGCTGCACCCACAATCAGGTTCCCCTGCTCAGGCGGGGGTCCAGCAGATGCGGTATCCGGGAGCAGCCTAGGGGAGAGACTGCCACCCAGAAGTGGGGTTCATAGTCATGCTGGAAGGATATAAAAAGTGGGGTTCTGCAGAGATCAGTTTTAGGACCAGTTCTGTTCCATATTTTCCAATGTTTTAGATGGTGGTATAGAGAGTATGCTTATAAAGTCTGCAGATGATACCAAACTGGGAGGGATTGCAAGTGCTTTGGAGGATAGTGTCATAATTCAGAATGATCTGGAGAAATGGTCTCAAGTAAATAGGATGAAGTTCACTAAGGACAAATGCAAAGTACTCCACTTAGGAAGGAACAATCAGTTTTGCACATACAGAACAGGAAGTGATTGTCTAGGAAGGAGTACTGCTGAAAGAGATTTAGGGGTCATTGTGGACTACAAGTTAAACATAAGTCAATAGTGTTTGGCACTATTGCAAAAAAAAAAAAACAAAAACAATCATTCTAGGATGCATTAACAGGAGTGTTGTGAGCAAGACATGAGAAGTATTTCTTACCCTCTACTTTGCACTGATTAGGCATCAACTGGAGTACTGTGTCCAGTTCTGGGTATCACTTTTCGGGAAACATATGGAGAAATTGGAGAGGGTCCAGAGAAGAGCAATAAAAATGATTAAATATCAAGAAGACATGAGCTATGAGGGAAGACCGAAAAAACTGGGTTTGTTTAGTTTGGAAAAGAGAAAACTGAGAGGGAACATGATAGCAGCTTTTAAGGACCTAAAAGTGTGTTACGAGAAGGAAGGTCTGACAGGTTTTGTCCAGGCACGAGCCCGGGACCTCTCCACCGAGCAGGACCCTGGCCCAGCAAGCCCCCTGTATCGACTGTACGGACTCTAAGACTGGGCGCGAGCAACCGTCCGGACCCAACCTTAGGGTGGAAGGTGCTCAGCGAGCCCCCAATTCCTGGCTGCTAGTCCCGGGAGCCTCAGTTTACCTTCGCCCCTCTGTCAGCTTGTTGTTCGTGTTTCCTTTACTTCCCCTGCCTATTACTTGCCAGAGGCCTTTCCAGGGCGGCCTGAGGGCTAGGGGGACCTGGGTCTGCCCTCTCCACCGGGTCCCAGCCCGGGGCCCTAAGGGTTCAGGTGAACACCCTTACCCGGATGACGGGGTCCCACCCCGTAATGCGTCAGCCCACAGCCTCCAAAATGGCCCCGCCCCGGGCTGCTTCCTAGCCACCCTCTCGTTTGCCCCCTCCTCATCCGGGGTGCTGCCCCTTACCTTCTCCTGGAGGTTCTGCCGGTGTTCTCCCAGTCTCTCCCCTGGTGGGGGGGGTCGTCCGTTGCCACTGCGGAGGGAGGAACCGCCTCGGCTGCTTCCCCACTTCCTGGATCCCTTGGAGGCTGCTTTTGAGCCTCCTCAGGGAGGCTGCGTCCTTGGCCCCGCCCCCCCGCTCGGCATCCTGCCAGTGGGGCGCTCGGGTGGAGGCCCCGCCCCCGCGGTCCCGACAAGCGGCGTGCTCACCCGGGCCGTCTCCGTCGGCCCTGGCAGCCTGGCTCCTGTTCTCCCGGGACGGGCGGGACTGCCCTTCCAAGCTGGCTGCCCCTGACGCTGCCCTCCCCGGGCCGTTTGCCGGGGCAGGCGCTGCCCACCTGTCTGTGTTAGTGCAGGCCGCTGCCGGCCCGTCACAGGAGGAGAAAAATTGTTCACTTTAACCTCCGTTATGAAAAGAAGCAATGGGCTTAAACTACAGCAAGGGACGTTTAGATTGGAGATTGGGAAAAGCTTCCTACCTGTCAGGGTGGTTAAGCACTGGAATAAATTACCTAGGGAGTTTGTGGAATCTCCATTACTGGAGATAGTTAAGAGCAAGTTATACAGACATTTGAGAGTGATGATCCAAATGGCGTTTGGTCCTGCTGTGGTGGCAGGGGATTGGACTTGATGACCTCTTGAGATCCCTTCCAGTTGTAGTATTCTATGATTGTTTAAAAACCTAATTACAATAGAATCTCACAATTGCTATCACCAAGGAAAGGGAGGCTGTTCATAACTCTCCAGATCTGGTGTGGTTGGAGAAATACTTGAACCTGGAGGTCATCTGACCCAGGCTCTGCTCCATTATAGACTACTGCGATATGCCTGAAGGCTGAGTCACTGCAGGATCTGTGGGAAGAGTATGTCAGCGTAGCTGAGGTGTCTCCACATGCCTGAGGATTGCCTCATTGCAACTGTATTGGAGGGGCAGCCGAGGAACCAAACCTGGTTTGGCTGTAGGTTTGCCTCGTGCTGTACCATATTAATAAAGCTAACTGACATTGGTTATTTGGTCCCTGGTTCATTATTTCTTTATGAAATTTACTCAGAAGCAATTGATTATGCAAGTTATCAACAGTCTACCAGGAGTAAAAATGTGTTATCTTCCAAGCTGTGTAACTTTGAATAAACTTTCCTACTCTTCAGCTCTACATGAATATATGTATGATGTCCTGGAGAGTGTCCATGCCAGTGCAGAGCATGCATAAAAAAGAATGCCCCCAAGAGAATACTTGCCACTTCTTTAATGACTAGTTTTACAGAAAGGTAACCAGACTGTCATCTGCAAGCAGCTGAAAATATAGTCTCACTTCCCTCAGGGAGGCTTCTGCAGGACCATTGACCAGGAGGGCAGGGGACTGGACTTGATGACCTCTCGAGGTCCCTTCCAGTATTCTATGATTCCTAGTATTCTATGATTGGCAGGAGCCTCCCTGGTAGGTTTGGCCCTCCCCCAGCCTGTCCCTGCTGAGCTGGGTTTCTTCCTTTTTAACCCTTTCTTCAGCTGGAGCATGTTCTGCAGGGTTGGATGGGCAGTGCCTTTTAGCCCAGTGTGGGATTTCTATACCCCATCACTGGCACTAATTAGATTTATTTCAGATAGGACATTAATGGGGGAAATTTTATTCGTTCTGAACCATAGTCATATTATGTGAATTACTAGCTGTCAGAAACAAAATTTTAACTGTTGCAAAAGGTACTGATCTCTAAAGCTGAGAGATGCCCAGATCATTTTCACCTTCCAAGGCTTTTTACTGATAGAAACTACTATGAGAGCTGAAAATGGATAGTATTGTGTTACACAGAGTAAAGCTGAAGGTGAATTTCACCCATCAGTGTTTGTTTTCTGGAACCCAGAGGAAATGAAGGTGTTTGTTTAACAAAGAAAACTGGGGGCCAGCTGCTTTTTCTGAATCATTGCCTGAGGATGGATAACTGGAAATTGGTTGACTCACAATGATTTTCTTTCTTTCAATGTACATTTGCAATCAATTCTCTAAGTATTTGCAACTCAAAGATGCTGCTCTCTGATGAACCACTTGGTTTCGCAGGTTGTACTAGAGTTGTTGCTTATTTGTTGCATTAAGACAGTATTTCTGGTTCTGACCCTCGAGCCTGCTTTTGGTGCTCTCTAGTGATAGAGATGCAGCCATGTTAGTCTGGTGTAGCTGAAACAAAAGACAGAACTATGTATCACTTTAAAGACTAACTAGATAGTTTATTAGGTGATGAGCTTTCGTGGGCCAGACCCACTTCCTCAGATCAATATGTGAAAGAAAATTGGCACAACCATATATACCAAAGATGATACAATAAAAAAAAAAAGTGATCCACAAAAAGTTAGTCTTTAAAGTGATACATAGTTCTGTCTTTTGATGCTCTCTGTTACACAAAATAGCCATAACTCTGTCTTAAGCAGCCCTCTTAGGATCCATAACCATAAAGAAATCCTTGGTTAGTATTGAGTTAGTGCAGAAACTTCAATGCCGCCATTCCTCTTAGGCTATGGCTACATTATAGAGTTTACAGTAGCAGAGGTGCAGCTACGCCACTGTCAGATCTCTAATGTAATCATGCTAAGCCAGTGGGAGCATGAAAGATGTCGGTCCAATTTAAATAAATCTGTAAGCAACTGAAATCCGGGTTTTCTAACAGGAAATTTTGGGCAATCTTAATTATGGTTGGTGCTCTATGTCCTGCCTACACACAAATGAGAAGCGAAACACAAGGAAGTGAAACAATAACTAATTTAGAATCTGCATAACTTTTTATGTTTCTGTGCAGATGGAAGACATACACGGAAATAAGTTTCAGAGGGGTAGCCCAGTTAGTCTGTAGCAGGAAAAACTTAAAAAACAACAAATGGTCTGGTAGCACTTTAAAGACTAACAAAATATGTAGATTGCATCATGAGGTTTCATGGACACAGCCCATTTCTTCAGATGACTGGTCAAAGCTAAGGCTATATCTACACTACGAGCCTCTTCCGCAGGAGGAAATGCAAACTGAGCGCTCATTTGCATATGTCGCGCGCTAATTTACATTTCCTCCTCTGATTCCTTTTGCGCAAGAGGATTTTGTGCAAAAAAAGTGCTGTGTAGATGGCTGCTTTTTGTGCAACCCCCCCCCCCCCCCGTTTGCACAAGAGCCATTCCTCTTCATTTTTTGAGGAATAACGGCTCTTGCACAAAAGGGTTTTTTGCGCAAAAAGGAGCCGTCTACACAGCACTTTTTTGCGCAAAAACCTCTTGTGGAAAAGGGATCAGAGGAGGAAATGCAAATGAGAGCACAACATATGCAAATGAGCACTCCATTTGCATTTTCTCTTGTGGAAGAGGCTTATAGTGTAGACGTAGCGTAAGATTATGTAGTGTTTTTGGGCATCACGCCTGAATTTTTATCAGTCAGAATATTTATCTGAGTGATAAATATTAAGAAATGTGATCCACAAGTGCTTGACTGGTGTAAAGAAGGAAAGCATGGATGTTAGCTGGTGCATTCTGTGCAGCAGGAATCCTATCAGTGCAAGGCAATCTTTTGGAAAGTGAACTGTGCAACACACTATGAATTGGAGCCACTGTTCGCATCTTCCATCTATTGGTACTTGCTAGCAAACGTAAGAACCAAATGGATGGCCTCCTAACTTACACACCACATTTGCTGAGGAATATATATGCAGGATGGCAAGTTACTTGACCATAATTCCCAGTTCATCCTTATGAGCTACAGAGGTATCTTGCCTTATGTGATCACTAAGGAGAAAAGATTTGGTGAGCCAT
This sequence comes from Pelodiscus sinensis, assembly GCF_052426305.1. Lineage (NCBI taxonomy): Eukaryota > Metazoa > Chordata > Testudines > Trionychidae > Pelodiscus > Pelodiscus sinensis. The sequence continues at coordinate 81,993,576 of NC_143057.1, read as the reverse complement.
CACTTCTGCACCTCCCTCCCCCCATATAAATGTAGTAGAAATCAAGACTAGCTCATAAATGTAGATCTTAGAAGTTAGCTAATATTGTTAACCACAGATTATATAGACCAGCTCCAAATAAGAATAATTGCTTCTAAACAGTCACATGCATAGCCTTGTGTTGCTTTGATGAGCTCTCAGGAAGTCTGTTGGTGAACTGTACTAATATTCTGACCTCTCTTTCTAGAAGTTTGGTTTCCACTAAGCATATTAAAATAAGTGAAAGCTATTAAAATCCAGAAACATTTTTTTTCATGGTCAGTGATATGATTGTACTGTAATAGAACTGTAACTGAAGATCATCTTTTTTTATAAAGGCCAAACACTTATTTTTAAACAACCAATATATTAAGGGTATGTGTAAGATTCTACAAGAAGAGCGCAACCCCTCTGGAAATGAAAAATCCAGAAAAATACCTATCAAGTTCTGGCTGCACAGACGCATAGTTGTTAACAAGGAAGCAATAACCCTTCTTGTTTTTCCTTATAATAATCTACATACTTACATCTGATAGCATCTTCAATATCAAGGAGATAACTAGATATAAATATCTGCTAGTCTTATGTAACAAAGTTTCAAAGAAGTACTCAGCCCCTTCTTTCTGCCTACATATTGAAGTAGATTGACTCCTCTATACATGAAGCATTAGAAAACAATGATCATCTTGGAGAATACCGAATAGTTCATATACTTCGAGTGCCTATTAATAACTCTTCCCATATGGGAAAAATTATACTGTACCATGATGAAAATCACTAGAGGTAAGAGATACTAAATTTATCATTTAGAACTTCCTTTCACTGTAACACTTGTCAGCATGATGGACCAGTAGTTGTATTTACAATGCAATGCAGGAAATCGGGGTCTGAATGCCAAAAACAGTGTCTAGTTCTTCTTCGGGTAGTCCCCGTGGGTGCTCCACGTCTGGTGTCGGGCTGGTCCCAGCGCCGCAAATCGGAGCTTGCCATAGCTGTAGCCGACCGGGTCGCGCATGCGCGAGTAGCGTTCGCGCCTTTGAACAGCCGCGCGCGACCCGGTCTCCGCCAGTTCCTCTCATCCGCCCCTGGTCGCGGACGGGGCTCCAACTTGTCTTCTCCCTACCTCAGGGAAAATTAAAGAAATACTGTAAAATAACATTTAACAATAGAAGAGAACTAATTAACAACGGCGTAATTAACTTTAAAACCGGCGGCTCAAGCCGCGGCTCCGGTCACTTTCTCCGCGGCTCTAGCCCTACCGGCTTATTTGAAAAAAAAAAAAAAAAGAAAAAGAAAAAGAAAGAGATATAGATAAACAAATAGTAATGGATACGTAGGGGTACACAAAATATACAAATAAGGAAACGGGAACAGAAATTCTGTCAGGGAGAGGAGCGCCAGGCAAGCCCTCTCAGCCGTTCAAAATGCCGGGCTCCCCCGGTTTCAAGAAATGCTCGGTGTGCAGGGACTCTATGCCACTCTCGGACGGCCACTCTGCCTGTGTTCGCTGTCTCGGGGAGGCACATATTCCCCAAAAGTGTGGGCACTGTGCCAAGCTCACTTCCAGAGCTCGTAAGGAGTGCGAAAGGCGCCTGAAGGAAATTTTATTTGATAAGGCATTGATGCCTTCTGCTACGGCAGGATCCTCTGCCTCAGACCCCACTCTGGAGAAGCGGAGGGCTCCTTCCCCGAATTCACCTTCCCCGAGTAGGAAGAGAGCCTCTCCCGCAAAGTCCCTGCCAATAGCCCCACAACCGCGGGGCAGCGCAGGAGGAAAGCCGGGTGCCTCTGGTTCCAGGGCAGCCCGTGCACCGGCAGGAAAAAAGCCGCCCGGCACATCAAAGCTGCGGCCGCAGCCGGCACCGCAGGAGTCCCTTAAAGGGCCAGCTCCGTCGGCACCCACGCTCCCGGTGCCGACCACTCCAGCCTCCTCACGCAGCTCTCCTCGCAGGGAGCTGTCCTCAGCACCGTGCGCACCGGCGGTGCAGCCTATGGAAATGCCTGCCTCACGTTCTACTGAGCCTGTGACCCTGCAGCCCTCCTCTCAGGAGCAGCTCCCACCTCAGATCTCTATGGCACCATCCAAGCCAGGTGCTCAGGTGGTCTCGCTCTCACCCTCTCCGGAAGCATCTCCTCACCTTCCTTCTCAGGTTGATCATGCTCTGGGTAATAGGAAGCATTACAGTCGTAGTGTGTCTTCTCACCATCACCATAGGGACCGTAGTTGTTCGCATCACAGGCGCTCTAGGTCTCGGTCCCCTTCCAGACACTCCACGTACTCATCACAGCATTCGTACTATGACAGGCATGGCAGCGCTAGATCTTCTAAACACTCGTCACCTGCGCACTCTGCTCGGCATGGCTCACATTATCATAGCCGCTACTGTGACGAATTTTCACGCTGTAGTCAGTCACGATCTCGATGTAGGTCACCATGCTCCTGTCGCTCAATAAGTCCAGGTTCCACACATTCTAGACGCCAGGGACAGCCTTCCCGGAGATCTGTGAGGCCCCCACGATCTCCGACCCCTAGGTCGCAACTATCAGACCTGGAGGAGGGGCAACTTTCTGAGTCAGAACCAGACAAGTCTCCTAATGCTAATTCTTCAATATCTTCGGCTGTTAAAGCCATAACTCCGAACGAATCGTCACTCCCTGATGATCTAAAAGTGTTCCAGGATCTGTTTCGCCGGGTAGCACAATCGCAAGAGGTACAGATTACTGAGACCGAAGGGAAACAGCATAAGTTGTTCAAGAATTTGCATCCGAAACAACAGAGAAGGATCGCCCTACCAATAGATGAAGCCATTATGGAGGTGGCCGAGGATATCTGGCAAACGCCAACCTCAGTGCCACCTACTAATAAAAGAGTGGACAAAAAGTATTTCGTACCATCAAAAGGATTGGACTTTCTTTTCAACCACCCACAGCCTAATTCGTTGATCGTAGATGCTGTCCGCCATAAGGCAAAGACTTCGCATTTTAAAAATTCACTTCCGGATAATGACTCTAAGAAACTGGATTCTTCCTCAACCCTACTTCTTCGCATCGCTAACTATGCTGCGCTCCTCTCAAATCATAATTTTGATAACTATTCCAAGCTTCCTGAACTTATGCAACATCTTCCGGACAGTAAGAAACATCTTCTGAAAGCTGTAGTTCAAGAGGGATTCGCGGCGTGCAGAACATCCCTACAAATCGCTGTTGATGTAGCGGACACCGCGGCCCGGGCCATGGCTTCAGGCATTGCTATGCGTAGGGCCTCATGGCTACTGTCAGCGGGAGCTCCTAGGGAGTTGCAGACCAAGGTTGAGGACATGCCCTTCGATAAGCAAAAGCTATTTGCCTCCTCAACCGACGAAATTTTACACTCGGGGAAGGACTCACGTACTACCCTCAGAACTCTGGGGATGTACACGCCACCTTTCAGACAGAGGAGATATTATTCATTCCAAAGAAGGTATCCCTCGTATAGGCAACAGCAGCGTGTACCTGAGCAACCCAAATTTCGACAGCGCCCGCAGCGCAAACGACAACAACAACAAAATCGTCCATCAACCAGACCTGCTCCTGGCAGCAGGTTTGACTCGCATGCAGAGGACGCGAACATGCCTCCAGTGGTCAGTATACAGAAGCGTGTTTCCATCACATTCAACCACCGGCTGAAGCCCTACATACATCAATGGGCCAGCATTACATCGGACCGATGGGTCATAGAAGTAATAACAAAGGGCCTCTCCATCCCATTCAGTTCACTTCCCCCCCCACCCCCCCCACCTTAGCTCTGATTCGGAACCCGTCCCACGAGACCATTCTTCGGGAAGAAATCCTCCACCTTTTAAACATAGGTGCCATAGAGCGGGTCCCAAAGGAGTTTTGCGGGAAAGGGTTTTACTCCAGGTACTTCCTGGTCACCAAGAAATCAGGGGGGTGGAGGCCAATCCTCGACCTAAGAGGTCTAAATCGCTTCATCCGCAAACAGCGCTTCAAAATGACCACGCTGGTCAAGATCATGCCAGCACTAAACAAAGGAGACTGGTTCGCAGTCCTAGATCTACAGGACGCTTATTTCCACATTTCGATCCATGTGGCACACAGGCGATTTCTCCGCTTTGTGGTAGGAAACGATCACTTCCAGTTCAAAGTACTCCCGTTTGGCCTTATATCAGCACCGAGGGTGTTCTCCAAGACACTAGCGGTGGTAGCGGCCCATCTACGCAGAATAGGAGTCGCAATTTTTCCTTACCTGGACGATTGTCTGATCAAGGGGCGCACCCACGCAGAGACCTCCCACATGGTGAGGGTCACGCTAGCTCTGTTCAAATCCCTCGGCCTTGTGGTAAACATAGAAAAATCCCGACTGCAGCCGGCGCAGACCCTTACTTTCATAGGAGCGCGGCTAAACTCTCTCGAGGAAAGAGTACATTTGCCGGTAGAGCGCTTCCAGGTCATAAAGGACCTAGTGACAACGGTTTTGCAGTCTCCTATGCTACCAGTCCGTGTATACCTGCAGCTCCTCGGTCATATGGCGGCTACCACAATCATCGTGCGGCACGCAAGACTAAATTTGAGGTGCCTGCAACACTGGCTGGCCACTGTGTACAATCCTGCCAGGCACAGCGTTCACAAAACGGTGGTGATACCCGTGCAGGTCAAGCAGTCACTCCACTGGTGGACCGACCCCAGCAACATGCTAGTAGGGGTTCCGTTTCACGCTACGCAACCAGCAAGAGAGATAACCACGGACGCGTCTCTCCTGGGTTGGGGCGCCCACATGGGTACCCAAAAGGCGCAAGGCCTCTGGTCCCCAGCTGAGATGTTGTTGCACATCAACCTCCTCGAGCTGCGGGCAATATTTCATGCATGCAGGCGGTTCAAACGGCACATAAAAGGCACAACCACAAGGATTCTCACAGACAACATCGTAGCGATGTACTATGTGAACAGACAAGGCGGTGCTCGCTCCAGATCCCTTTGTGCAGAGGCAGTTCGACTGTGGAAATGGTGCATTCGGAACAACATTTCTCTCGTCGCTGCATACTTACCTGGTGCACAAAACACTATCGCAGATGCACTAAGCAGACATTTTTATCAGGACCACAAGTGGGAAATTCGTATGGATGTCCTCAGGCCCCTTTTCCACAGCTGGGGTCAACCGGACATAGACCTCTTTGCCACAAGGACCAACGCGAAATGCAGAGCTTACTGCTCCAGAGCGGGAGTGGGCATACACTCTCTGGGAGATGCGTTTCTCCTTCACTGGGGAACGTCACGGTTATATGCATTCCCTCCTGTTGTGCTCATTCCCAGGGTGCTAGAGAAGGCCATAATGGACAGCGCACGAGTGCTGCTCATAGCCCCGGCTTGGCCCAGACAACCATGGTATTCGACCCTCCTGCAGCTCTCGACTCGGATACCTTACCGATTCCCTCATCTACCGGACCTGCTGTCGCAACAGAACGGCTCCCTTCTCCATCCGAGGCTGGACACCCTTCACCTAACAGCAAGGATGATAGATGGTTCAGCTCATCGGAGATGCGTTGTTCAGACCAAGTAAAGCGCATCTTGCTGTATAGCAGGAAAGAATCGACTAGAAAGACCTATCTTTCAAAATGGTCGAGATTCACTCATTGGTGCGCTCCTAAAGATCTCGACCCCTTTCTTTCACCACTGAATATCATATTGGACTATATTCTCCAGCTGCAGATGGATGGTTTATCTATATCATCACTTCGAGTTCATGCAGCGGCGATTGCGGCCTTCCACATGCCCATCGAGGGGAAGTCAGTTTTTTCCCATCCTATGGTGGCGAGATTCTTTAAAGGCCTAGTTAACCTCAATCCACCGGTTAGGCCCCCGCCTCCTGAGTGGAGTCTGGACTTGGTCCTCGATGTTCTAACAAAAACCCCGTTTGAGCCTCTAGCAACCGCTCTGCTGCACCACCTTACAATGAAAGTACTTTTTCTCCTTGCTATAACGTCGGCACGAAGGGTGAGTGAGCTCGCAGCACTGATGGCATCGCCCCCATATACGGTTTTTTCTAAGGAGGCGGTAACATTGAGATCACACCCAGCCTTCCTACCGAAGGTCTGTACTGAGTTCCACATCAATGAACCGATCGTTCTGACATGCTTCTATCCAAAACCTCACACGTCGAGACGGGACGCCCTCTTGCACACTCTGGACGTCCGCAGGGCTCTAGCCTTCTATATAGATAGAACTCGTGCTTTTAGAAAAACGGACCGTCTGATGGTCTCCACCATGGGGCACTCTAAAGGTCAAGCCCTATCTGCCCAACGTATCTCGAAGATTATCGTGTCGTGTATCACTACCTGCTACAGCATGGTTAAGAAACCGCTTCTATCACACCCTAGAGCCCATTCGACACGGGCGATGGCTACATCAACAGCCTTCGTCAGAGGGGTACCTTTACGCGACATATGTCGTGCTGCTACATGGTCTTCCAACATGACGTTCGCAAGACATTATGCAATAGTACAGCGCTTGGCTTCCGATTCGGCCCTAGCCTCAGCAGTGTTGCCAAGCCACGATGCTAGTGATTCCGTAGCCCACGTTTAGTGGATTACTGCTCCGGAGTCACCAGACGTGGAGCACCCACGGGGACTACCCGAAGAAGAAGAAGAGGTTACTCACCTTCGGTGCAGTAACGATGGTTCTTCGAGGTGTGTCCCCGTGGGTGCTCCACGACCCGCCCTCCTCCCCGCTACGGAATCTTCTTTATTATCTTTTTCAGATGGCGGTGAGAGGAACTGGCGGAGACCGGGTCGCGCGCGGCTGTTCAAAGGCGCGAACGCTACTCGCGCATGCGCGACCCGGTCGGCTACAGCTATGGCAAGCTCCGATTCGCGGCGCCGGGACCAGCCCGACACCAGACGTGGAGCACCCACGGGGACACACCTCGAAGAACCATCGTTACTGCACCGAAGGTGAGTAACCTCTTCTTCCACAGCATGGCACAAGTAACTAGTGTTGATAGTGGTGGTAGAGATCTGTGCCTTTCTTAAAGAGAAAATCACTCCCATTTTCTAGACAAAAGGCATAGCAATGTTGCAGGATCCTGCCAGACAGAGAGAGAGAAAGAGGGACTCCTTCAAAAGGCCAGATGTGCCTGGTGAGTCATTTGGGTGGAGATTATAAGAAAAAGAGAGACCTATTCTCTAGTTAGCTTGAATTGATCCACTGAATGAGGCAAGTCACAGTAAGGAATACAGGTCAGTCCTTGAAGTGAGAGTGAATTTGTTCACCTCGTTTATAATGGTTTAAAATGAGCTAAAGCTTAACAACCTACATTATACAGTACAATACAGTCTTCCAACAGCCCAGCGCACAGAAGAAAACATGCATGCATCCCAGGTCAAAGCAGGGGCACCTGCTGGACTATGTAACTGCAGAGTCTGGAGACATTAGCCACAAACATGATTCCAGAACAGGAGTGGCACCTTTCAAAGAATGGATGATGTGCATACTTGTAATGCTTTATTGCCTGGCAGAGGCCAGCTTAGCATTCAGCAGGCACACTCACAGGCTCTGAAAGATGTGTGGTCTGCCTCAGAACCAAGATAAAAATCTATCACACTGCTATATTCACCTTGCTCCTATATGAAGAACTTGCATCTTTACTGCCTAAGATCTATCTGCAACATCAAGTAGCAGGACAGGCTCCCCAACACTGATGTTCTGGAGAGATGCCAAATTCTTGGCACTGAGAGCATGCTCATAGGGTTGAACATGTGGTCCTGTATATTGAAAATGGTGGTCAACTGCCAAGTGAACATGGAAATCCCCTTTTGAGGTTGACCATCTTTCACGTATAAAGATACCTGGAGGGCCAACTTCAAGACATGCCAGATAAACATTAAAAACCTGGGAACTTGAGCACTGGAGAGACCCAGACATAACTGCTTTTGAGGAATGGCACATGAGATCTTTGCAGGAGAAAATCCTTTCTCCTTTGAGTGGTCCCCGTGGGTGCACCATTCTGGGTGCTGGTGTGTCCTTGTGTTGGTGACCAGAGACTTTTCTAGCAGTTTCTTCTGTGCCGCGCACACTCCGCAGCACCCCCTTGTGTCATTGGAATCCGTTAGGTGCGTGCATGGCACGGCTCCTCAGTTCCTTCTCTACCGTCCTCGGCAGCAGATGGAGCCTCTCTTTTCTCTTTGACTTCTGTGAAAATAATAGATAAAAAGCCATGTTAATCCCTACAGTTAACTCATCATCCAAGTTCTTTCAATCCCATTCTTCATCCTAGTCAGAAGTTTGAAGAAAAAAAAAGTTTTTTGTTACAGCATGCCTCATGGCCTGTTCCCCTGGCTTTAAGAGGTGCAAGATGTGCCGTGATGCTATGCCTGTTTCTGACGGGCACTCCAAGTGCATAAAGTGTCTGGGGGAGTCACATTAGACACACAAGTGCCCCCACTATTCTAAACTCACGGCAAGAACACACCGTGATTGCGCTAATAGGCTTAAGACACTCCTCTACGAGAAGTCCCTTCGACCATCGTCAGAGGACTTGGCCGCGGCTCCAAAACTGGCCTTCCAAAGTAAGGGTATGGATAAGGCTTATCCCTCTACCCACTCTGACCTCACGACATCGAAAACTGGTCTTTCCCCAGCCAGTTCGCTACCCTCGGCACTGACTGCCGCATGGGTCAGCACTGAGGATAGGCCTAGCACATCTGGTACGGCACCATCCAAAATGTCAGCACCGCACAAGAAAGCCCACTCGGAGCTGAAACAGAGACCATCGGCACCGCCCACAACTACGGCACCAGATACACCTACGGCACCAGCCGCACCGGACGGACTGGCAGGCCAACATAAGGACCGCTTGACACCGAAGCACCATACCAAAACGGCACTGGTATCCGTGCCAAAAAAGCCCCACACTGACATGCCTCCATCAGATCGCTTGGCACCAGTGCCGCCTCCGGCACTGACTAAGCCACACGCCTCGGCACCAATGGAAAGACAAGAGCGTTACCGATCCCCAGTGCGAAGCCACACGTCAACGGCACCGATTTCACCAGGTTCTTCCATACAGTCGGTGCGGTCCTGTAGGTCATCAAATGTTTCTCGGTCTCCCAGCAAGGGGGCACGGAATCAAGGAGTAGGTTTTCTTCCCAACACTGCCCACAGACTTCCCTCTTGGCAACCTGGTACAATATGCAGACCCTCCTCCTCCATCACTGTGGTATGCACAACAGTATGCTTACCCACCACCACCATACACCACTCAGTAGCAGCCATGGGAACCACATCCCAAGAAGAGCCACCATCTTGCCCCTTCTACCATCTATAGACCACCACTGGCCTCGCCTCCTATCACTACTTCGGTGACTGAGCCAAATTCTCCAGCTCATTCCAAAATATAGGACTCTCTTCCAGAAGTGGAGGATAGATCCCCCTTACACAATTCCTTATCATCTCCTGATGAGGCAGTCACAACCTAAGCTCCTCCATTCAGCGACCACACGAGAAAATTCCAAGACCTTTTCAAAAGAGTAGCCTTGGCGCAGGAGCGAGACCTTCAAGAGGTGCAAGTAAAGCAATATCAACTTTTACGCACACTACAACCTCTCACTACTTCCGAATAGCAGTCCCCATGGACCCCATGGCTATTATGGACCCTGCGGATAACATCTGGCAAACTCCTGCATCCATTACCCCAACAAACAAAAGGGCTGACCACAAATACTTTATAGCCCCTAAGGACATGGTCTTTCTTTTCACTCATCCCCCTCCAAACTCATGAGTTGTGGACTCTGTTCGACATAAGGGAAGACAGCCTAACCTCAGGACCACTCCACAGGACAGAGACCATGAAAAAGTCGACATCATGGGCCACAAGGTCTACTCTTCCACCACCTTGCTCCTTAGAGCGGCAAATTACATGGTGATGTTAGCGGACTATAACCATGCCAACTACTCCAAACTGCAAGATCTGGTTCAACACCTTCCAGAACACAAGAGACCAACTTTATTCAATATCATGTAGGAGGGTCACACCATCTCCTGTACTGCCCTTCAGTCCACGATGGATATAGCAGACACTGCGGCTCGTATTACAGCATCCGCAGTTGTACTCCGAAGGATCTCGTGGCTTCAGGCATCAGGAGTCCCGAGAGACTTCCAGCAGGAAGTCAAAGACTTACCCTTCGACAAGACCAACCTCTTCACAGCCAAGACGGACAAGTGTTACATGTTATGAAGACTCCCGTACCACCCCCAGGACCCTGGGAATGTACACTCCCCCCTTTAAAAGAACAAGGTACTCAACTTACCAGAGGCCCAGAGAGCCCTTCGGACAACAGACCAGATATGACTTCCATCAGAAACAAAGACTCCAATGTCGCAGACCCCGACGACAACACCAACAACAGTCCTCCGCAACCCACCCACCTGCAACCAAACAACAGATTTGAAAAATGTCGAGATCCAGAAAGCCACTCCTCCAACACTTGCACCCAGTCTTTCTCAATTCAACCACCCTCTCCGGGCCTTTTTCCATCAATGGACCCAAATCACATCAGACAAATGGGTCCTGGAACTGATCCAATATGGTTATGCCATCCCTTTCACTTCCTTGCCTCCTACCCACCCTCCCACCCCATCCCTCTTCAAGGTCCCATCTCACGAAACCCTTCTCCAACAAGAGTTTCGCACCTTCTACAACTGGGTGTCATAGAACAAGTGCCACCAGAATTCCAAGGTGGAGGCTTCTATTCAACTTACTTCCTAATCCAGAAAAAAAGTGGAAGATGGTGACCTATATTGGATTTGAGGAGACTCAACAAGTACATTGCCTACCACTGTTTCAAGATGGTGACCTTAGCAACAATCATCCCCGCATTGGATCAAGGGGACTGGATTTCGGCTCTCAACCTCCAGGATGCCTACTTCCACATCACGATTAATCCTGCTCACAGATGTTTTTTACAGTTTACGGTGGGCACCCAACATTACCAGTACTGAGTGCTCCCCCTTTGGCCTCTCAACTACCCCCAGGGTGTTTTCCAAAACTCTGGCAGTCGTAATGGCCTCACTTCAGCGTCAAGGGGTCATGATATTCCCATATTTGGACGACTGTCTCATAAAAGATTTGTCCCTTCAGGAAACTAAAGCCATGACCGACACCACTATGTACCTTCTGGTCAACCTGGGCTTTTCTATAAACCTCGCAAAATCTATGTTACTTCCAACCCAATTGGAGTTTATAGGGGCCCTCATTGACACGGTAGCAGCAAAAGCTACTCTGCCCGAACACAGATTCAACAGTATTCGTGACCTTATCATGAGTGCGCAATCAGCTCCTACCCTGACGGTACGCGAATGCCTCAAAATCCTTGGACACATGGCCTCTACAACATATGTCATCAAGTTGGCCAGACTCCTCATGAGGGGCTGCAGTCATGGTTGGTCACAACCTACAAGCCTTCCAGGGACCAACTCTCCAAAATAGTGTCTATTCCACCATGCATCCTCAATTCCCTTCATTGGTGGACAATTCTTCAAAACATGCTAGACAGTGTACCATTCCAGCGTCCTCCCCCCATGCTCACAGTGATGACAGATGCCTCACTTATGGGTTGGAGAGCCCATTTAGGGAACATCACAGCCCAAGGCAAATGGTTCTTCATGGAACAAACCTTTCATATCAACCTCCTCGAATTACGAGCCATCAGATATGCATGCCAACACTTTGAACCGTATATAGCTCACAAGTCCATTACCATCATGACAGACAACACCACCTGCATGTACTACATCAACCAGCATGGGGGGGGGGGGCACGGTCCCCATCCCTTTGCATGGAAGACATCAAATTATGGAATTGGTGTCTGGCACATCAAGTCACCCCAATAGCTTCTTACCTTCCTGGGGTACTCAACGTCACAGCGGATGCCATTAGCTGTACATTCTACGATCAACACAAATGGGAGATAGACAGGCATGCTCTTGCTCCACTGTTCTCTCAGTGGAGCCAACCAGACATAGACCTTTTAGCCACAAAAAACAACAGGAAGTGCCACCTCTACTGCTCCAGAGCAGCCTTAGGGAAACACTCCCTCAGAGATGCCTTTTCCATCAGGTGGGACGCTCCTCTCCTCTATGCCTTCCCTTCCTTTCCCCTCCTACACAGAGTCCTCAACAAGATCAGGACAGACCAAGCTCGGGTCATATTAGTGGCTCCGGCGTGGCCCAGACAGACATGGTATCCTTACCTTCACAAGATGGCAATGATAGACCTGTATCCCTTGCCACTCCATCATGACCTCCTGTCACAGAATTATGGGAGGACTCTCCATCCAGAACTCTACAAGCTTCATCTCCATGCCTGACTCCAGGATGCTGAAAATACCTGTTCAGAGCCGGCGAAAGAGATACTGATCAACAGTAGAAGACAATCCACCAGGAAAACATACCTATATAAATGGAATAGATTTTCTCACTGGTTTAATCATTTGCACATAACACGTCCAGAGTCCACTCCCCTCCCTATTTTGTTGGATTACTTATTATCCCTGAAACAGTCAGGCCTCACTCTTAGCACCATCAAGGTCCATGCTGCTGCCATAGCAGCTTTTCATCATCCCTCTGATCTGGTTTCCTTTCTTGCTAATCCGATAACAAAACGGTTCCTGAAGGGCCTGCAAAACACTTTCCCACCCATCCGCCCTCCGGTCCCTGTCTGGGATCTGAACCACATTCTAAAAAGACTGACAAAGCCACCATTTGAGCCTCTAGCCACCTGTTGTTGGTCTCATCTTTCCATGAAGGTGTCCTTCCTGGTCGTGATAACCTCCAGTAGGAGGGTGAGCAAACTCGCTGCCTTGATGGCTAAACCCCCATACACAGTGTTCATGAAGGACACAGTGATACTCCGACCCCACCTGAAGTTCCTCCCCAAAGTCCCTTCTCCCTTCCACGTCAACGAACTCATACACTTACCTGCCTTTTTTCCTAAACCACATGCCGATCCAGTTCAGGACGCATGGCACACTCTCGATGTCCGTAGAGCACTGGCGTTTTATGTGGACCGAACCATACCCTGGCGAGTCTCCCCTAGGCTGTTCTTGTCCTACACTGAATGATCCAAAGGACAAGCAGTTTCATCTCGGAGGATTTTGAAATGGATCATCTCCTGTATTCGAACATGTTATACATTATATGACAAAGACTTACCTGAAACTATCACAGCTCATTCCACCAGAGCGATGTCTTCCACAACTGCCTTCCTTAGCAACGTTCCTCTTCAAGACATCTGCAACGCTGCCACCTGGTCATCTGACCACACATTCATGCAACATTACGCTCTCTTCTCTTCAACTGCATCTCGAATGGGGTGGTGGGACAAGCAGTACTATCCAGAGTGACTACCACACAGCTCCAAACCCACCTCTACGAGCCAACAACTGCTCTGTAGTCACCCAGAGTGGAGCACCCACGGGGACCACTCGAAGGAGAAGAAAGAGTTACTCACCTTGTGCAGTAACAGTGGTTCTTCAAGATGTGTCCCCGTGGGTGCTCCACTACCCTCCCTCCTTCCCCTGATTTGGAGCCTTATGCTCCAATGGGTAGAGAAGGAACGGAGGAGCTGCGCCGTGCACACGCCTAACAGATTCCAACAACACAAGGAGGCGCTATGGGGCGTGTGCGGTGTGGTGGAAACTGCTAGAAAAGTATCTGGTCGCCGGCGCAAGGACGCACAAGCACCCAGAGTGGAGCGCCCATGGGGACACATCTCGAAGAACCACCATTACTGCATAAGGTGAGTAACTCTTTCTTCCCCAACAATAACTAGACTTGCAAGATATGTGACTGGATCAGACTTCTTTCCATGTGAAAAACCATAGAAATAAACCCAAAATTCAAGTTGATGCTACCAGAACACTTATCCCATCACAGTGGTGGAAGATTTCATCCATCTACTCACCATGATTTAAAGAACAGCTTCCACCAGCTCTCTAGATATAACATAGGGAACTGATGAGCCCTGAAAGTATAAAATCTCTGTGCTAATAACTGGAAAATGAATTTGAAGTGGATAGGCCAGTGGGGTTAGCATGGGAGAGGACACGTGAGGAGGTTAGACAGCTGTCCTCTCGAGCTGGGGGGGGCGGGATGCATAGGACTTTTGTCAGCTTATCCAACAAGTACATCATCAGCACCAACATCTGATAAACAAATAAATAATATAAAATTGTTGTTCCTTAGGGAAAGGGCTTTAAGTATGGAACTGTAATGTTTTCTACGTGCAGTCATGTAAGACCGGCCTCCAGGGGTGCTTGAAACCTCCCCAGTTTTATATATGACTCCCTTGTACATCAGAGAGTATCTCAGGCTTTTTTCACAGGCTATCATACTGAAAAAGGTTTAAACAACATTTTTTCCTCAGATTTGTTGCTTTGACATTTCTACCCCCAGTTCATATTTGTAGTGTCTGTTTTGTCACCAGATGTACAATTGTACATATCCTGGATTTATATTAATCTAATTTCACCATATGTCACTCACTGTGCACATATTTCCATATACAAATTCCAATTCTTGAAAGCTTTTAAGTAGGAACCAAAATTCAATTCTTTTTATCATTAAATTTGCTGTTTTAAGACAGCATAAGTCTTTCACACATTTTTGAAAAACAACTTGTAGGCCTGAATAGACCAACCCAGTCCAATAGTCCATTTGGTATTATACTGTATTTTGTCAGTAAAAGTGCCTGATGACAACAAGCCTAAAAATGCTGTAATATATTTAATTTTGCAGTATTATTGGAAGAGATCACAACCTAATTCCGAGCCGGTGATCAGTTTGTGCATGGACCATGAGGCATGATGGCTCTCACTATTTTATCCTGCCAAGTGTAACCACAAAGCCTCCTCTTATTTTTAGGAATATTTAATTCTTTCTAGAATCTCTGCCAACCTACATTTTGCCTTAGTTATAGCCTCTAATTGTGTTATTTTCTACTCCTGTGTACATAATTTAACTTGCTGTGATGGCTCTAGCCAAATTCATTATTTGCCCTCAGTGATCTGCCAGGTCCTCATCTTGCATTCCCTAAAATCCTCTCTGTGATTGCCAGCAGTTTGGTTCCCTTTCGGTAAAGATTCCCTAAAGCCTCATCAGTTTAAACTTGACTTCTGTATGACAGCTTTGCATCCACAGCTTGAGACACTTAGATTAGCTAGGGGTAAATTAATCTATGGAATTGAAAAACTTTTTTCAGAAAAAGTTGCTGGACGGGCTCTAGTTCAGGGGTTCTCAAACTTCATTGAACTGCAACACCCTTCAAACCACAAAAATTACTACGTGTGTAAGCAGAGGCCAAACTACTGCTTGCTATCAGCCAGCTAAAAGGAGAGAGCTGCCCTGGAGGTGGGAATGCTCACTCAAATGGGTTAGCTCCGTAAGATATGTAAATACAGCTCGTGCCAAGATCGGGAAGGAATCCGAGGTGTGGTTATGTAAATCCAATTCAGCCAGGGCTGATGGAGGATCAGTTGTTAGAATGGAATGTGATGTATTATAACTAATTTGGGCTGTTGTGGAGGTCACAAATCATGCTGCCCTTAAATGCGGGAACTGTAAAATATGACACTAGTGCTTGCAGGAGAGACACCATCAGTGTAAGAGGTCTCAGATGAACAAGCCTCCCCATTCTAGAGTTGAGTGAAAGGGGTTGGAGGGAAAGGGCTTGACCCAGCTGGCATCATGCCTTCCAGGTGTGAGCTGTAAGACTGGTTCAACCTGCTTTTTCCCCCCTTGGTCTGAGGATAGACCTAAAGCAGACTGCATCAGGAGTCTTTTTGCTAGTCCAGTGGAAGCTGGAATCTCTTGCCAGCCTAGATGGTGGCTAAAGAGTTGAAATCACTAAGAGCTGAAGTCACTGGTTTGGCCTGGAGCCAGACCCATTGCAGCCAGCGGAGCGGCTGGTGGGAACAACCGGCGGGCGGCCGGTAGGAGCAGCGGCAGGCAGCCAGCAGAGCAACTGGCGGGAATGACCGGCGAGCGGCTGGTAGGCACAGTGGCTGGCGGAGCAAGTGGAGCACAGGAGCAGCTCAAAGTTGGCATGGCCTCAGGCTCAATGAGTGGAGTCATCAGGGTGATATGTCAGGGTCCACACTGACTGGACAAGAGCTGTAAGTGGGACATTTGAAGTGGGGTACAGAGGAAGTTTAAGTGAATGGAACCCTTACTTTGTTGGACTGGTGAGCCTGAGGGGCAAAGGACATTGCTCAATCCCTTTGAGCTCAGATGGTTACTCATGGGGGGTTATGAACTCTGCGGTATTTTCCCAAGATAATGCCATGTGACTTCTCTCTTTCTTTCATTAGAAGTTTATTTTCCACACTCAGACTCTGTGCTTGCGAGTGGGGAAGCATTGCCTCTCAGAGGTGCCCAGGGATGTGTGAATTTCCCAGGCTACTGGGTGGGGGCTCGAGCCTGTTCTGTGTGTGAGATGGACCCCTAGACATTGAACCTGGCCCTGGCTGCTGCTGGACCTACCCAGTAGAAGGGTTACACGTGGCCCTAGGAAGGGGGATTGAAGCCTGAGCTCCACTGCTTGGGTGGTGGGATGGGACAAAGCCCAAGTCCTAGGCAGGTAGCCTACAACCTGAGCCCTATCACCAAGGGTGGAAGCCCCAAAGCTTTGGCTTTGGCTCTGAGGTGGGGCTCAGGCTTTGACTCCTGGCCCCAGCAATTCTAAACCAGCCTCAGTTACTCTGTTAAAACAGGGTTGTGAGCTGTTTCGAGGTCCCAACCCACAGTTGAGAACAGCTGCTCTAGGTTCCATATACCCAACGCTGCTCTAAATGTGCGGTTCAGGATCTATCCTGTATTCGGCAATTCCTTATGTTGTTTGTATCCGTATGTGCCATGACTAAATTCTACTTGTCTCAGAATAAGATCCAACACTGATCTGTGTTAGTATTTGAAACCAACTGTGTTAGTGTTTGAAACTCTCTGCTACAGCTTGGCAAACGCAGTAAAGATGGACTGGACCTAACTGTCTTCCTCACAAGTACAGGCTTCTGTCTATGTGCATATTTCCTAATACCACCTGGTTTCTAAAGATCTGTTCTGGCTACCAGTAAAGCCAGGAGAAAGATTTCCATTGCCTTCAGAAATAATTGTGGGGTTTTTTTTTGTCCTATTGATTGGCTGTTTACTTTCCCAACCCTTCACTGAGAACTAATCTAGTGTTGTTTTGTTTTCAACTCACACTTCAAGTAGCTCCTCACTTTTCTTTTTTTCCTCTAGTTCAGTCTTTCTACCGTAGTCATTTATATCAGGCTCATCACCATGGTACCAGAGTGTCAGAAATATTTCATATCCTATTTTACTTAGTTCCTAACTCCCACTTAGAGCAACTTTCTTTTTAATATGAATCTCTGTTTTTGCCTCACTCCTATTGGTCTCTCAGTTTGAGTTTTGTTAACTATTAAAGCAGGATTGCTGTTGATGGTAAAATGGTACAGAATGCTGTTTACTTCCTCCTAACCTGCTTCATGAGTCTCTGTTAACAATCAACTGTTCTAAGTCCTCCTTTTTCATTTTCAGAGACAGGCCTTCCCAGGTTCTCTTTCTTGGACTACATTAACCACTGACACCAAGCTAAGTAGGGTGTATTGACGGGGAAAGGGCAGAATGGTGTTTTAAAAGGACGTTTGCTAATTGACTATTCCACTGATTTCATACAGGAACATTACTAGCTGTTCGCTTTCATCAGGGAGTGAGGGAAAAATGCACAGTTTGCTTAATTCCCGAGTGTGTTGCTGAGGAGCACAGGGGGTAGATGAACCTGGACCCGCCCCGGCCAGAGGACATGCACCCCTTCCCTTGCTGTGCCCCCTGGAGCTGCAGCAGCTATGGAGAGGTGCTTCTCATCTGGTTCCAAGCTGCTGCAATAAGAGAGGACTGTGGTAGTGCCCTCTCCACAGGTAAGACTGAATACTGAACTCCTCATCCTCAGCCCCATCCCAGAGCAATGATTCAAATGAAGAAAAACAAAAATTGAGTTAAGGACCCAAGCAATGCCAGGTAAATCTTCTAATTATATATAAAATAATAGCACTAACTGGGGAAAACAGCAATGTCACTTAATGAAATCTTTCTTGTTATATATTCAGAGTCAGTGAGTATGAACAGGAAAGTATTGTCTGCTAAGGGCACCCTGGGAAGGTAATTAATTTTTCCGCAAAGTTCCTGGGTGGGAGCTTGAGTTTGTGATGTTTGTTAATTTGAATCTGATAGAGAGGTTATACTGAGATTCTATAATAGTACACAGAGATATCAGACAAATTCTCTGAATCAAATTCAAGGATTGGTGTTGTATCTGCAGCCATAACAGCTTAGGCTCTGTATCATATGCGCAGTATATAGAGGTTGGACCTCCCTGTTCCAGCACCTTTGGGATGTGACTGGTCCCAGATAAGGGATTTTGCTAGACCAGGGGAGGTCATTTTTGGCCCCCGTGCTGCTGGCTCCCCCTGCAGCCCAGATGAGCTGCACATTGGCTCCTGGCTCCCCTGCAGCCCACCAGCTCTTGCTTCTCCCCACCCCTGCACAGCTCAGTTAAGTCATGTGATAGCTCCCACTTCCCCTCCCCCCACAGCTCAGCTCCCGCTCTTGCCCTCCAGCCCTTTCAGCCCAGCAGGGCTACACATCACCCTCTCTCTGCATCACGCTGGACTTCTGTCCCTCCTCCACCAGTGCACTGGGACACTCTGATCCTGGAACATCTGTGGTCCTTTCAGACTACAGATGTTCTGGACCAGAGAATTCCAGTTTATAGATGTGCAGCTGTAGTTAGAATTGGCCAGCATTTGGATGGGAGATTTTTTTAAAAACTCAAGCAGTATTCCCTCTTAGCTAATCGCTTAGGCAACTACCCTGGAGAGATTCAAATGCTACTCAGCTGACTAACAGAACCCCAAATGGTTCTTCTGGTGGGACACACGTGTTGTGGTAAATGTAATAAAATTTATTCTGGCATGGATGAAAAAATTAGAGGGCACACTGGTTCAGAGTGCTGATGGTAATTGTATTGGCAGTATTTGAACTGGACAAAATACTGAAATACTTATTCCTTTCCTCATATAGAGGCTTCCCCAAATTGTACAGGAGCCTCCTTCCATTTTTCTATTAGAAATGCCACAAATTTCAAAAAATGAATAAATTAAACTTTGACTAGCTCTTCTGAATCAGCTTAATTATGTATTAGAAACATAATTGTTGATCAACTAAAATTAAATGTATAGTTGTGTTTGGTGACTTTATTACAGATGAGATCCTACATCAGTAGCTCAGAGTTGATTTCCCTAAACTCTTGAAAGATTCACTGCAAGAAGTTGTGATTTATATTTATTACTATTTCCATTTATTTTATTCTTTGGATACAGTGAAACAGTCCTCCCCATAATTGTTCCCTGGCCACAGTTTGGAGGATTTTGGAAGCTACCTGCATGTTAGTTTGAAAAATTAAGGACTGTGTGTTTTGTTAGGTGCTTTTTGATTAGCTAAACTATAACTGATTCTTAATTACTCTGACCTTCATTTTGCCCTCATAAAGAAGCTGGCATATAAATAAAGATTTTTAACTAATTGTGATCTTACACCTCTGCAAATCAATAGTGATTCAGCTGAAATATATGGAATAATGTTGGTTTAAAGCTTGTGAAACTGCAATTAGAATCAGGCCCTTTGTCTTTTAATAGTGGGTGCATAATAGACACCAACATTTCTTTTAAACTGATAATCTTTTCTTTTAAACTGAAAATCTTGATGATCTTTCAATCACTTCCTAACTCATGCCAAGCTATGGCATTCTCCTATTCAGGTCAATATTGTGACATTCATTTATTCTTTAACCATAGGCGAGTTACTGTAGGTTATTGACTTAAAGAACCCATTTTTCCTGGGAAATGTCTTCCGTAAATGTGCTGATTCTTCTGAAGATGGCATGTTTGGTGGTTTTTAAAGATTTTGAAAACTAAGTTCCTACTTAAGTCACTTTTGACCCTTTTCTATCTGATTCTTTATGGTCTTGCATCACCTTATCAGATCAACTTTTTCCTTAAGTTTCCAGTAGATTTTAGGTCTTCTAATCTAGAATCAAGATTTATCTGAAGAAGTGGGTTTTGCCCACAAACACTCCTGTCTGTCTGTCTGTCTGTCTGTCTGTCTCTCTCTCTCTCTCTCTCTCTCTCTCTCTCTCTCTCTCTCTCTCTCTCTCTCTCTCTATATATATATATATATATATATATATATATATATATATATATAGTTTCTAAGATGCCTCAGGACTACTCATTTTTAATTTTTTGTTTTTGTTCCCTTAGGCTTTCTTTTATACTATTGAAATAGGACATTGGCAAACTAATACTTCCAGAATACAACCGATTAAATGCAATGAAGCCCTTACAAAATGTCTCTAAGGGTAAGTCTACACAGCAACATTATTTCAAAATAACTAGCATTATTTCTAAATAACTTAGTCCGCATCAACACAGTAGGCAGTTATATCGAAATAACATTGAAATACTGTCAAGCTGGAGGGCTTCTTAGTCTGACTCCTGTAACCCTCATTGTACGAGGAGTAAGGGAAGTCAGAGGAAGAGTGCTCTATTTTGAAATACGTGCTGTGTAGACGCTCCCAATTTCAAAATAATCTATTTTGAAATAAACTATGCAATTGAATTAGCTCAATTTGTAGATGCACCCTAACATTGACTCTCCTTTCTAACCCTCCTTTTAGAAGTTCTCATGCGTCTTTCAAAATGTCTGGGGATATTTGTATTGCAAGGTGATAAATGGCATTAGGTTGTATTGTTGGATTTGTCACAACTTAAAAGGATATTTTCATTCCAGAAGACTCTTAAGCTTTGTTCCAGTGTTGTAACATGTCATGTCAACCAGACGTTGGAAAGATTTAACAATCATACATTTTTATTCAAAGTGACAAGAAGTCCTGTGGCACCTTATAGACTAACAGATTTTTTGGAGCATAAGCTTTCGTGGGCAAAGACCCATTTCATCAGATGCATTTAGAGGACATTTCCAGAGGCAGGTATAAATATGCAGGCTAGAATAAGGCTACAGATAATGAGGTTAATTCAGTCAGGGAGGGTGAGGCCCACTTCTAGCAGCTGATATGGAGGTGTGAACACCAAGAGAGGAGAAACTGCTTTTGTAGTTGGCTAGCCATTCACAGTCTTTGTTTAATCCTAAACTGATGGTGTCAAATTTGCAGATGAACTGTAGCTCAGCAGTTTCTCTTTGTTAACTTTATTGCTATCTGTTTAAACCTGTAGTTTTCAACTTTTTTACGTTTGCGGATCCCTAAACATTTTAAGCTGAGGTGATGACCCTTTTGGAAGTCTTAGCTATAGTCTACAGACCCTCGGGGCCTGTGGGCCACAGGTTGTAAACTCTGAAAGAGTGTGTGTGTGTATGTGTGTGGTACACACTATTTTTGAACAAGGCTGTCTGTGTTAAGCACCATCACGGACACTATTCATTCCTTGGTTTTACAAGCCCAAGGTCCTTGCTGCATCTTGAACAAGATTAACAATAATACTCATCGAAAGGTTGGCAGTCTATTTTGATTGTTGCCAAGGATGCTGTTTTTCCCATTCACCAGAAATCTTTACCTCACTATAAATGAAATATACTTCATGAATCTTCTATTCTGAATGGCCAGCAATCTGTTGCTATGTTCACAAAGAAAGCTTTTATAAGGGCACTTTAATGTAACCTTCACAGAATTATAAAACCAATGCATCTTGATCTGAGGGTGTTGTTTATATACTCTGCAGCTTTATAAAAGTTAACAGCTGGCAGAATCCTTCACCTTACACATCTATAATAGCCAGGTAACAATCTCTGCCAATCATTTGATAGTTTTTGGATGGCAGTGGCCCCAATTTTATGTTTGTGCAAACTTGTCAGCATAACTCTTTCAGCCACATACTATTAATGTTTGAACAAATATTACCTTCTTGTTAGAATCTAGCTGTTACTGTCAGAAATCAGGACTCTTTCCTCAGCACTTTCCTTGATATGTTGTCATCTTTGGCCTCACTGTGCCTTAGTTTCCTCATCAATAAATGGAGAATAGTGATAGAAATGTAGCCGTGTTAGTCTGGTGTAGCTGAAACAAAATACAGGACTATGTAGCACTTTAAAGACTAACAAGATGGTTTATTAGATGATGAGCTTTCGTGGGTCAGACCCACTTCCTCAGATCAAATAGTGGAAGAAAATAGTCACAACCATATATACCAAAGGATACAATTAAAAAAATGAACACATATGAAAAGGACAAATCACATTTCAGAACAGAAGAGGGATGTGGGCGGGGGGGGGGGAAGGTAAATGTCTGAGAGTTAATGGTATTAGAGGTGATAATTGGGGAAGCTATCTTTGTAATGAGTGAGGTAATTGGTGTCTTTGTTGAGCCCCCCGCGGTGAGTGTCGAATTTTAGCATGAATGACAGTTCAGAGGATTCCCTTTCAAGTGCAGATTTGAAAGTCTTCTGGAGCAGGATGCAGGTGATTAGGTCGTTGAGACAGTGTCCTTTCTGGTTGAAATGGCAAGAAACTGTTTTTTTTCTTTGTGATCCTGTCTGATATCTGTTTTGTGAGCATTGATCCTTTGGCGAAGTGTCTGAGACGTTTGTCCAATGTACATAGCAGACGGACACTTTCGGCACATGATAGCATAAATTATATTTCTGGATGCGCAGGAATATGTATTCCTGATCTTATAACTCACTTGGTTAGGCCCAATAATGGTATTAGCAGAGTGAATATGTGGACAAAGCTGGCAACAGGGTTTGTTGCAAGGGAAAGTACCAGGTTTGGTATTAGTGTGGTATGTCCTGTGGTGGTGGGTAAGAATCATCCTGAGGTTAGGTGGTTGTCTATAGGAGACTATGGGTCTGTCTCCCAGAGCTTCTTGGAGTTTAGTATCCTGTTCCAGTATAGGCTGTAATTTATTGATAATGTGTTGGACAGGTTTAAGTTGGGGGCTGTAGGTGATGACAAGTGGTGTTCTATTGTTGGTTTTCTTGGGTCTGTCTTGTAGTAGATGGTTTCTAGGTATTCGTTTGGCTCTTTCAATTTGCTTTTTTATTTCCCCGGGTGGGTAGATGAGGTTTATAAATGCTTGGTAGAGATCCTGAAGTTTCTGGTCTCTGTCAGTGGGATTAGAGCAGATGCGGTTGTATCGAAGGGCTTGGCTATAGATGATGGATCATATGGTGTGTGCTGGATGGGAGCTGGCAGCATGTAGGTAACTGTATGAGTCAGTGGGTTTTCTGTAGAGGGTGGTGTCTAATTTTCCATTGTTGATTTGTACTGTGGTGTCCAGGAAATGGACCTCTTGTGTGGAATGGTCCAGGCTGAGCAATAAATGGAGATGCTTCTTTCCTACCTCACAGTGGTGTTACAAGGCTTAGTATGTTAATGTTGATAAATTGCTTTTAGAACCTCAGATGAAAGGCAAAAATATTCTTATCTAAATATAGCTCCAGTGTGTATGTGTGTTGGTAGGTGTTATCAGGTAAACACTTCAGGCTGACACTTGGTTACACAGAATATCCTGTGAAGTATTCTCTTATCATTTAAGGGAAATCTTTATCCCATATCTGATCTTTTCAATGTCAGAATGGTTTGTGTATTGATTGACACTTAGGGTGTGTCTAGACTACAGAGTTTTGTCGACAAAAGTGGACTTTTGTCGACAAAACTATACCTGCGTCTACACTACCGCTGAGTTCTGTTGACATAACGTCGACAGAACTCAGCAGTTTTGTCGCCGCTGGTAAACCTCATTTTACGAGGCATAACGCCTTCTGTCGACAGAGTTCTGTCGACAGAAGGTGTTATTGCCTGTAGGGTTGTGTCTAGACTACAGGGTTTTGTCGACAAAGCAGCTTGCTTTGTCGACAGAACTGAATGTAGTCTAGACGCTCTTTGTCGACAGAAGCTTGTAGTCTAGACGTACCCTTAATGGTGGTGGGGGCCCTAACCACACAACTCTGGGTTTATTTCAGAGACCCTCACTGCATGTAGGTCAGGAGTCAGGTATAAAAATGTGGTTTAGCTTATGCTGCCTCCTTCACATTAAGATTTATTTAATTAGAACTTCTCTCTTTTTTTCTCCACCTATATGTACAATAGCTACAGTGTACCATGGCTTCAAACTAGCAGCCAAATGGACATACATTCTTCTCCAAGACTGAAAAGCCTTCTTAGAACATTGAAAAAAGTTTAGAGAGAACAATAAAATCTGCATTTCAATTAGGTCAGACTTCCTCAGTTTCAGTTCTGTCCTATTCTGTGTCTCTTAACATCTTCTAACCAAACAGTAAGGACTATAAAGGGATAAAGAGAATTGAAGTTATAGTAATTAATTATGACTCATGGATATTATGATAAAGAAATAGCAATTCCAATTGTTTCTTCAGATTAGCTCTACCAATCTAGATTCCAGTATTTTCCCCCTGCTGCTGTGTGTATATAGCAGGAGGTCCCAGTACAATTCATGGAATCTTTATGCTGAGACACTCTCATTGAAATCTCTTTCCTTAGTTTTAATCCTAGATGTGTTTTGCCCAAGCCTAAAAGTGTGAAGGAAAAGAACTCCAACACTTCCCCAGTCAAAGTAATTTGGGAAGAAAATCCAGATTGGTTGGTATGCGGAAATCAAATGACCAGATACTGTCTCAAGAATGTGCAAAGCAGCTACATGATGTCAGGGATGAAAAAACAAGATACTGCTTCTATACAAATCCATGTTACGTCCACATTGTGAAACTGCATGCAGATGTGGTCCAATATATATTGGAATTGAAAAAGATCGTGAAATGGGCAACAAAAATGATTAGGTGTATGGAACAGCTTTTGTATGAGGAGAGATTAATAAGATTGAAACTTTTCAACTTGAAAAAGGGATGACAAAGGGGGGATATGACAGAGGTCTATAAAATCATTACTCATGTGGAAAAAGTAGATAAGGAAGTATCAGAGGAGTAGCCACGTTCGTCTGAATCTGCATAAACAAGAAGTCCTGTGGCACCTTATAGACTAACAGATTTATTAGAGCATAAGCTTTCGTGGGCAAAGACCCACTTTGTATTTGACGAAGTGGGTCTTTGCCCACGAAAGCTTATGCTCCAATAAATCTGTTAGTCGATAAGGTGCCACAGGACTTCTCATTGTTTATATAGATAAGGAAGTGTTATTTACTCCTTCCTGTAACACAAGAACTAGGAGTCACCAGGTGAAATGAATAGGTAGGAGGTTTAAACCAGAAGGAAGTATTTCTTTGTGCAATGCACAATCTATGGAATTCTTTGCCAGAGAATGTTGTGAAGGCCACAGATTATAAGAGAGTTAAAAGAAGAGCTAGATAAATTCATGGAGGATAGGTCCACCGGTGGCTATCAGCCAGGATGGACAGCGATGATGTCCCTAACTGCTAATTGCCAGAATCTGGGAATGGGCAAGAGAGGCTGGATCATACTGTAATTACCAGTTTTGTTCATTTCCTCCATTCCTTCACACCTGGCATTGACCACAGTTGGAAGACTGGATACTGGGCTAGATGGAACTTTGGTCTGACTCAGTATGGCTGCTCTTATGTTTTTTAAAATATTGGAAATATTATTCAAAGGGCTCTGCACACAATAGGATTCATCATACAATAGGATTCAAATAGCTTCTGTTCAGTTGGATTGGAAAAATTAATACTTAATTGAAAACATGTCAGGTACTTTATTCCTTTGCTTTACAGATTTCTACGTTAGTAAATCTTTTTCTATGCCATAAATGAGTCCTTATTCATATGAGGACATGGTATACACAATCATCCTATTAGGTTTCAGTAATGAGTAGTTTAATCCATTTTGTTATTGGTACTAATGTGAAAGTCTTGTTGTCTTTTCTCAGTTTTTGTTTGTGTGTGAAACAAAGCAGATGGAAAGGCTCAGATCTCTGAATAAAAAAATTCAATTTTCACATCTTGAGACTAAAGTAATTTTTCTAAAAATATAAGAACATAAGAACGGCCGTACTGGGTCAGACCAAAGGTCCATCTAGACCAGTATCCTGTCTTCTAACAGTGGCCAGTACCAGGTGCCCCAGAAGGGGTGGACTGAAGACAATGATCAAGCAACATGTCCTAACTCTGTTAGGGTATGTCTACACTAGCCCCCTAGTTTGAACTAGGGTGGCTAATGTAGGCATTCGAACGTGCAAATGAAGCCTGGGATTTAAATATCCCGGGCTTCATTTGCATGTTCCCGGGCAGGCACGCAGCAGTCAGAAGTTAATCCAAACTAAGTCCTTAGTTCGGATTAACTGTTACACCTCATTGCAGGAGGAGTTAACAGTTAATCCGAACTAAGGACTTAGTTCGGATTAATTTCTGACTGCCGTGTGTAGCCGCAGGCAGTCAGTTCGAACTAAGGGGATTTAAAAATGGTGCCCGCCCAGGAACATGCAAATGAAGCCCGAGATATTTAAATCAACCCCCCTCCCAAATTTATTTAAGTACAATGCAATATGAGGACCTGCTTGCATTATTAATATTTATCATTTGTATTGTGATGGCAACTAGGACCCCATTATACTAGGCACTGTGCAATCATAGAAAAGGCAAGCCGTACCCTAAAGAGCTTACCAGGTAATTGGGCCTGATCAGGATCATGCCTAAACTAAATGCTCTTCTTCGTTTTAAGCTAACTGTTTTTGGACCCCCTGTATGACCGAGCACAGCAGAAAGGTGAGAGGCGTTGCTTCAGTGAGAGGATCACTTGCTCCCTTTTTTCTGTTTGCCAACTTCTGCTCACCATGAGCATGTGAATAGTTCTACTGGCTTCAAAAGGTAGGCAGATTATTTTTTCTCAGTAGAATGTGTCTGTAACACTAAACTACTGAACCAATTAGTCTTTTCAGGGGAAAAAAACCATAAACTTGTTATGTGCATGTTTCTCACACTTACTGTTGCACAACTAGAAGCCCAAGCATTGTTTAAGCTGATATATTCTAAATATTTAGGAGTGTTGTGATGTCTAGGGTTTTTTTTTCTTTTTAAAAGAACAAACAAAACCAAACCTAGCAACCATTATTGAGACTTACCTGTATCACAGTCTGGAAGTTTCATGCCTGGTGGTTTCAAGCACTTCAGGTGCTTTCTTTGTACACATTTTGGACCATATTTTGCTAGGCACTGTAGGAAATGTGACCTCTGGTGCTTTGTGTAGCTCTCACTGTAAATGCCTGGGTCAGGGCAGTCTGCAAAAGGGAGTGCTGAAGTTGAACTCCACAACAGATCCTCCACACAGGTTAACAAGAAGCAAAAAAGAAATCACACAGGCATTTCGGTTCTCTGGCTCCCAGCAGGCAGGAGGTACTTGGGGGAGATCGGGGAGGGGGGGGAGACATGGAGTTAGGACAGAAGGGAGGAGCTTGGCTAATGGAGGGTGCTGAGCAGCCGCTCATTTTCTCTCTGTGGGTGCTTTAGCCCTGGAGCATCTATGGAGTTCTCTGTCCATAGGCAAGTCCCTACTTGGCTTGCTGGGTCATAAAGTGTAGCTCCTGATTTTTCAATGAGTTCATTGCACAACTAATGTCTCTTGTTGAGCCATCAAACAGGCTCAGTGATGAAGCCATTCTGGCTACTGGTGGGGAGGTAGACCCAGCATAAGTTTGGATATACATATCCCTACCAAATTCACTGTACATTTTGGTCAATTTCATGGTCATTGGATTTTTAAAAATGGTAAATTTCATAATTTCAGCTATTTAAATCCCAAACTGCTTGATGTTGTAGTGTAGGGGTCCTGATCTAAAAAGGCATTGTGTGTGGGAGGGCAGGGGGTTTGCAAGATTATTGTATGGGTACTGTTGTATTGCTACCCTTACTTCTGCTCAGCTGCTGGCAGCAGTATTGCCTTCAGAGATTGGCATTAGACTATGCAGTGATTCCTAAACTCTTCGGCATCACGCCCCCTTTTTGATTTTTGAGAAACCCTCACACCTCCCTCCGCAAAAAATAGCAGCAAAACTTGTTGAGGGGGGGAAAAAAAGCAGGGGAGGAACTGACTGGGGCTGAGAAACAGTTGAGGCATCTTTAATTCCTGAGACCAGGGTTCCGGCGGACACCAGAGTCAGTAAAAACAGAAAATACTGGACATTTCACATGGTATTTTCTGAATTTTTTTTTACCGGACAAACCAGGTTCTTCCTGGGGGAGAGGGGAAGGCTGGGTCACCTCGCACCCCCCCCCCCCGAATTTCTTCACGCCCCCCAATTTGGGAAGCTATTCATTAGAGAGTGGTTGAACAAAATGTCAAATTATCTAACAACATACTAGTCTGTCTGCAGAATCACAGCTGTGTGCTTCATAGAAATGTAATGTCCCATTAATAATATGGACAAAACTGATGATGAATAAGGCACTTTATGGCTGAAGAATGTATAAAATGAAAAACATACAGGGACATGTGGGTGAGATTGTATTTGTATTGGATTGGCAATCTGAAAAAACTATTCTATAAACAAATTTGCACTGATTAAAATACAAATGTAAACATTCACAATATATTATAAATCCAGCTGCGTTGGAGAGATGCTGACATTTTCACATTCTCCGTTTTTTTCTTTCAGGGTGGCAAGTTTTGACCCTTAGTTAGTTAATGATTTTTCAATTGTGAAAGATACTGAAACCACATTCAGTTAATTCACAAATCAATTTATTTAACTGGTTCATAGAATCTGGCTACAGATGGATTTTTTTCAGCAAAAGAACACAATGAAGAGATGTCAAAAAATGCCAAAATTCATCACTGCTGTGTATCTTTCTGCTTCAAAGCATTAAATCTTCCCACCCCAGGAAATATTTTAAACAGGGCACTTAAAGGATGTGGAATTATCAATCTTCTATGAAGTGTTCATAGAGGTGAAGGGAAGACTAACAATTTTCTTTTAGCATATTAAGATTGGAAGATCTTGTATCTAAAATGGTTAACAGCTGGGATGGACTATATAAAAGTCTTATTTTAGAAACATTGTCATGAACAGCTTTTAATGCTTCCACAAATAGACTCATATTGATTTATTCAAAGAGCAAAGAACAAATTCTATCAAACTGCTGCTAATCAAACCATAGTAGATTTCACTCTAATTGTGGGCTACAGATCAAATTCATTTAATAAAATCAGTTAAAATCTGTCATGTTATGTAGTGTACAGTAGTTAATCTCAGAAACTGATTTCTGATACTTCTTCCATGTTCTAGGCAAAAAACAATAAAATACAGCACTTCATCTCTTTCATTTAACCAAATGAAAACTCCAGACTCTAGCATAGGGACAGTTTGTCCCCTCTTCTGCAAGTAAAGGGGAATTCTGTTCTAGACAATCTTCCCTTGTTTTTTGGAAGGGGTTAATTCTGCCTTCCTCTGAACCACCCCCCACTCCTGGGAATCCCATGGAAACACCTTTGCTCCTAGTTCCAAAGCAGGAGCGTCTCTCAGTGATGCTACCTACTGCACCTCCTCCCTGTTTCCATATAGAAATCTTGTCTGGAGTTAGACAAGCAGCTTGGAGTTGTACCAAATCTCTTTGCCTCCCCTCTATAGCTGCTACCACTCAGCTGCAGGAGGGGACCCATCCAATAGCAGCAGGCCTTGTTCAGAAGCTATGCTGACAACGGGATCAATATGGGTGATCCTGAGGTGATAGGAAAAGAAATGTTAATGATCAGAACAAGGTTTATGTTGCAGAATGAAAAATATTTGTATCAACAGATTATTTACTTTTACTTTCCTGTCTCATCAAAAAAGGATGGAGTCCAATCTAAAGTTAGTATGGAACAGATCCTCCTCCTCCTCCAAGAAACTCGAAGGGGAGAGAATGATAGGCAACAAATCCTATACAGTGCTCTCCCCCCACCCATCCTCTATTTACTCTCCTGGGTAGCACCCCTCGCAGAGTGAGTGTTTGGGAGGAGACTAGGAAGGTAGCATCGACAAGACCACAAAACTTTTTAGCTTCTAGGGATCAAAGCAAAAGAGGCCTTTAAGGCCATAGATACAGGAGCCATTCTCATGACTCTGCGCTGCTCCACTGGGTTTCTCTATTGATCCTGTTGTTAGCATAGCCTCTGACGAAGACCTGCTGCTACTGGATGGTTCGCTCCTGCAGTTGAGTGGTAGCAGCTGTAGAGGGGACCCAAAGGGATTCAGTACAACTCCAAGCTGCTTGTCTAACTCCAGACAAGATGTCTATATGGAAATAGGGAGGAGGTGCAGTAGATAGCATCACTCAGAGAAACTCCTGCTTTGCAGCTAAGAGCAAAGGAGTCTCCATGGTAAATCTTTTCTTAATAAAATAAGTATAATAGAAAGCAAAGCAAAGCAAAGCAAATGGCGTAACCACAAATAAATAACCAGATTTACTAGTTAACATTAATTTAGGGGTGGACTCAAGCAGAAGCCATGCTCCACTATGGACACAGGATTTTGGTGGACCAAGGATGGATGGAGGGGCAACAAAGTGTTGGAGTCTATCACAGGCAATTGGGAACTGAAAGGAGAATTGGTACAGCCTGGGGGCATGGGTATCACCCCACAGCCCTTCCCTAGCCCAGTTCCTACCTGTTATCAACCAGTTGGCATTAGCTGCATCATCAGACATACTGCAATCTACCAGAACACAAAGGAGGAAGGATCTCCCAAGACCAGCTCAGTGGCACATCCAACTCATTTTGGTCATGCTGGAAAGACACAGATTGGGCTAATATTTGGTGTCCCCCATTAAGACTCAATCAGGAGCCAATTATTTGTCATAAGTTAGGTAGCCTTAGTAAACAGCCTACCCAGTCCGCATGTGATTGATGTGGTGTTAGCACCTGCTACACAAATAGGATATTTGCTGTTTTATCGTTTCCCTTATAACTTTGCATACAGCTTAAAATCTTGTTCATAGACTGAAATGATAGACCATGCATAGTTTCAGAACAGTAGGGTGGGGCATTTCAGAGCACCATAAAGTGTTCAAAATATTTTTAAAAATCAAACCAGTAAAACGAGGTAATCCCTCTAGCCAGATGACAGAACCCCTAAATCCACATTTTTTTCGCACACACGCTGTTCTATAGTGCTTAATGGGTGAGAAGAGTGTGCTGCTCTCTCACACATCCCCTCTGGCAGCACTTACTGTGCCTCCAGGTAGGAGGGGGTCTCCTCATTAGATAGATTATTATTATTATATTGGGGGAAAAGTTAATTCACATTAAACATGCAGTTTCTCTGATCAACTTACTTTCTTCAAACTTCACTACCTCTTTGTTCAGTTTTGAGTAGGTGTTAGTCAATTAGGAGATGCTGCACTGTAAGTCCTTGGTATTTATTTCTGTGTTAGATCTATTCTCTATATCCTATCACTCAATGTGAACGTATTTTAGAGCCCCATTAAGTTTCCTCTCACTGCACGGATGTACAGAAGCGCCTATGCAGTTTTTGTGAGCCTTTCAACTCCTGTGTTGAATTATCACTTTTTTTCAGGTACATTTTCTACTTTGATCAGTTGACAAAAAGCTGGAACAGATATCCAGAGGAAATGCACCTCACCAACCCTTTCACTCATTTCTACTGAGGAGCGGGGTTTGGTTGTGGTCAAGTTGCTGTGAGGATCATTGGTAGGTTGCTGATCAAACTTTAACACATCTTAATAAATCACATTGTCTTCTACAATATTTTTAGCAGGGCCAGTCTTACTATTTATGAAATCCCAAGCAGTAAACAAGCTCTGAAATACCTTCCCTATCATTTCCACTTGAGGAGGGGGTAGTGAGGTTCCTCCCTCATGGCCCTATGGGAACTAAAGGAGAAGTTTATACAATCTGTGAGTTGCTGATTTACTGCAAGTCTTCCAACAGCAGATCCCAATCACTTGCTGGGCAGAGCTGTAGCTAACTGACCCAAAGTTACAGATAGCTTATTGTCACAGTTTAAACTTAAATAATCTCACCAACCATATTGACTTTTTACTTAGCTGTGTAGCATAGATATTGGAGTATGAATTATTTGTCCTGCAATTCTGAAGTAGACCTTAAGGTATTTTTTCTTCCATAATTGTAATCACATATGTCTAACTTGTACTGCTATGATGGCTCTTTGGAACTAAGCTTGAAACTTCCAATATCCTGCTCAGAATTCTTGGTAATTTCAGCTCATAAAAAGTATCTTAGACTTCATATCTAGAAGATAACTTTTATGTTAAAAAACCAGTTTCCCTTCCATGTCCAAACAGGGTTTTTTCCCCAGATTATGAAAGGAGAATGAATTTTTGTATTTCACCTGCTCTTACTTGACTGAAGTTAGATGTCACTTCAAACACCCAATAGGAATCTGCATGCTGATTATATTGTTTTATAAATAGCTATGTATACCACTGTTTGTTTTTTCCCATTGAATAGAGTGCACTTGAGTTTCATAATCACATTTTAATGACCTGTGTCAACCAAACAAAGCCAGAAAAGTTTCAATATAGAACAAAAGAAGAAAACAAGATTTTTTTCTACTTCTTTTTATTTAGTTGGCTCTTTGTATTTTCTTCAGAAGCACCCAAAGAAAAAATGAAGAGAATAACTATGTCTCCAGAGAAGTGGGGGTGGGGTGGGAGGGAAGATACCCAGCCAAGAAGACATTGGCAAGTAAGAAAACTGGTTTCCAGGATGTTTCCACCGTTTTTGACTGTGTTACGGATGAGATTGATGTAGGTTTATTAAGCATACAAAAGAACTTGAAAAATAGAAATCTGACAAAGGCAACTGATGTCCTAGTGGTGGTTCCAATTGTCAAAGTCAGACAGGACTCACAGATTTGTCAGACCGCTCTGTTTATTAGCAAAGCCGCTCTACTAAATGCACCCAGAAAATGTGAGTGCCATACAAGGTTCAAACCCCTTGATTTATACAGTCAAAAGAAAGCCAAAATTAACAGGATTAAAAGAGGGGCAAAACTTCACATGATTAGTGTGAGGCTAGTCAAGTATCTTCATTTCCACATCAAGCACACAGCAATCTCCTGTCCATATCTCCTTGGTTATCGCAATTGCTTTCTCCCTAACACCTAATGTTCCTTTTCCTATTAACTCAGGCCCACCTGGCTAGCACTCTGATCTGCATATCTACAAACAACATTAACATACTTTTCTTCTTCCTGTTCAGAGACAAACAGTATTCCTTCAACTTATTCAATTATTACAGCATAATTCATCTTTCTCTTACAGTATAATTCTTTCTACTTTCACACCGTCACATTTCAAATGTGGAAAATCTTTCTACTCAGCAACTCAGAATGAACATACTAAATTTATATATTTAGCCAGAGTGGGGAAATCAACTAAGTCAGATGTTTGTTACAAGTGTCCATGACAGTACTCGTGTATAAAGTAACATGCACATTATATATTAGGCATAGGGCGACCAGATGGTCCATTATTAGGGGTGTTATTTTATAAAGGACCCTATTTCCTTCCTCCTCTGGAGGGCCCACACACAGGTAAATGATAACAGCCAGAGCCATCACCATCTATCTGAAATTCATTCTTTTGATCAAATTAGTAAATCTGTTCCACATAAGGACTCTGACTAAGCCAGTGTATAACACAGACTGGGCTAATCCAAGTGAAAGGCAGGCCCCATGCTAGCTAGGACATGTCATGTTTCTGGTAGCGTCTGCAAGTGGAGGCACTACTTTACAAAGCGTGGATGGGTTGGTGGTACTCCACCTGCTCTCTGATGGGAGTGAATGTCAGCTTGGTCAGCATAGTTGGCTCTATGGACACTGCGTCCAAAAGATTGCCTTCAGTCCAACTTCTCCACACTGACGTACACATATACCAAAATAAGAGGTAGTTTGTTCTCCAGGCCAGCTCAGTCCTTGATCTCTTTTAAAAGTGAATATTATAACTGCCTGGGAGGAAGGAGGAAGTTATATGTATTTTCTTTACTTCTGAGACATTTTATTGTATGATGGAATTTTTGTCCTAAACTCACTCTCTGATGACTATTCACTTCAATTTTCCTTTTTGAATTAGTTTTTTTTTTAGGAAATAAGTGTCTTTTCCATAACTCCACATTTTAGCATAAACTTGCAACATAAATTATTATAAAAATATGTATCATGGAGTAAACTAAAATTTAACATTAGTTTTCCTATTCACTCTTGTCAGGAAGATCAACAATGAGCATAGCCAGAAATCTGTGTGGTGATTCCTTTTTTTGTTTGCAATGATTAATGAAAAGATTACAGGGTGTTTTAGGAGAAGAATATAAACAGGACATTTAGACGATTCTTGATATTTCCTAAATAGTTCCCCTAGGAAGTGTTTTATTGTAGGTTTGCATTAGCATGACTTGCAGGAAAATTGGAATAGCTGCCATGACTACAACAAAGAACACAAAAGTCACTTCATTATGCTTTTATTTCTTCTTCTATCCACCTTCATGTTTTCCATCTTGTTTTTTTAAGTACCTTTGTGCTGCTTGCTTTAAGAGCAATTTTGATACTCAGCAATGAATATTATTAGTTATAAACTGAATTCCAATAAGGCCCACAATGTACTGATCACTGTCTCACAGAGTTTACAATCTAAGATGGAGTCATCAGATAGTCATTGCTGCACCTCACCTCCAAAGCCTGCACTGCTAGGTCCAGCCCCATTCAAGAAGGTTTATTCTTTTATAACAAAGATTAAAGTAAAAGAATAGTCTTAAGTCAATACTTGACCCCGGGCTTTAGTGTCACCCTTCCTGGGGTTTCTGGCATGCTAGCTCCTGGCAGTTTTCTAGCCTCAGCCAGGTCTGTTTCCCCTTTGGAACAGATGCCACAGGCTTGCTTTCAGGCACCCCTTGCTCCAGGGACTCACCTTTGCTCACCAGGGCTCAGCCTGTCTTTCATTCCCAGCATTGTCTATTAGTAACCGTTTATGGGCATAGTATAGTCCCACCCTCTGTAATTAGCTGGATTAGGCTCACCTGCTCTAGTCAAAGGAGGCTGGACTCAGTCTATCCCCAGAGACCATCTATGCTGTGATATAAGGCAAGCAATGAAAATTGAGGCGAGTGATATGCTCTTTGTGTCATATAAATATTTTATTTAATAAATACATCTCAGCCATACCAGACTGCTCCTCCGTTATCCTGATGAGATGGCCACTTTCTTATAGGTGTTTCAGAAGAGGTAGGTTTGGAATTGAGATTTGAAAGAAGGTAAAAAAGTAGTGGTTTTAGGGATTATGAAAACAGGCTTTTTTAGATATGAATATATGGAATAATGAATATTAACAGATGTATAATGTATGTATGTATTAATGGATGTATGATGCAACTTTTATCATGCTAAAACCTACCTGCTTGATAGAGAGCAAGTAGAGAAAATACATGAAACTATAGGGAGGGTAAGAAATCACAGGCTTCATGGATTCATGCCACTTAGGACTAATTCCTGCAACTAGAGGAAATGGAATAGAAAATCAATGAGCATATTCTTAGCATATATTTGTTTTTAAGAAGTTCCAGCCTCCTATCTTTTTAAGTATTGTTTTATCAATAATTTGATATAGGTGAAGTTTGGAGTGAGAGGGTGAGAGTCACTTGCATTGGATCAGGGACATGTAAAATACATTTCCATGCAAGTCTAAATCTGTTCACTTGTGATGGATTCCCACAAGAGAGAGGTCGTGACCTGTTTTCCCTTACGGTTCTCCCCAGGAGAAAACTGCTGTAAATTAGAGGAGACACTGCTCAGTAGATGTACTGAATCTCCCTGCCCGTTCAGTTCTTGCCTTCTCTTCTTGGGCTTCTAACAAGAATAAAAAATGTGCTAGTGGCTCTGTGACTATTAAGAACTAGACTACTGACTTAGATGCTGAACAGGCATCAGATAGTAAGGCACTGAACATCTGCTCTCATCTACTGTAGTGTATATTCTGTGACTTTTGGTGCATGTACACAGCACCCTAAACTCGAAATAAGATACGCAATTTGCGCTATGCTCTTTTGAGCCATCCCTTATCCCTTGTGCAATGAGGTTTACCAGGATGCCAAAATAGCGTACCCATTATTTTGAAAAAATATTTTGAAATAACAGGTGGTTTGTGTAGACGTGGTTAACTATTTCGGGATGCCAGAGGTATCCTGAAATAGCCATGCAGTTTAGATGTACCCCTAGAGCAGAATTTGACCTGCTCTTTTTTGCTGAACTTGCACAAGTGACCTTGAGGTGAAAAGCACTATATCCCATTACTAATTCTATGAGCCAATCAGTCTCCTTCAGTATAAACATTTTTAAAAGTTATTCTGAAAAGACATTGGCAGACAATTGTTATATTAAGAGTGACAGAGTTTTATGCTCCTACTCTATATCGATCCACAAACTGAAACAGCCCCGATGTTTTTTTTTCCCCTACCATCTCAGCCCTTATCTGGGGAGCTCTGACAGTTCAAAACATTTCCAGTAAATCCTCCGTCTTCCATCAACAACCAAAATCCAGGCCCCTCATTTTCCTTTTTCTCAATTATACTTCTTGTCAACTTGCATTACAGATGAATAACACAGAAACATAAAGACATGCCCTACGGAAGAAAACTTGCTTAGTTTTATAGGCTGAGCAAGCTTAATCATACATAATAATTACAATAGCAATTTGACAGTAGTAACTTTTAAAAAGAAAAAACAATGAGGAAAAATTATAACATTAAAAATAAAATTAAAATTTATTTTGAGAGGCAAATGTATGTATATTATGTCATTGAGTGTCAGAATCCTCTCAAGCTATTTCTTTCACTTTTTGGATACAGCCTGCCTACTTCCTAAACAGATTCCTAAATAATACAGTACCCAGGGATGAAGATAAGTCATATATCTGGCCTCCACAGTCAACCTTCAGTCTGACAGAATGAAGCAATATGTAATTCAAAGAGCTCACTTTTAAACATTTCAGTGCTGTAAGAGAACTAGAGAGTAATTTGGATAAAATAAGGTTATTGAACCCCATAAAACTATTTTATAATGTACTATGTATCGATTCCAAAACAATGATTCTCTTGGCAAAATAAAGCCCACAACATCATCTGATTGTCTTTCCCAGGTATATAAACAGTATCACTGTATCATATCTATATCAATTATCTAATATATAAAATATATCAAAATTACCATGTCATATGTCAAAGAATGATTCTACCTTCTTCATAATGGATTGTAATAAATGAAAATGGAATACATAAAGGATGATCTTCTGTTTTTCCTCTTACTATGAATTTGGAAGTACCAGCCAGTTAAATGTAAAATAATCCAGTTCAGAAACACTAAACATTTTTTTTTAACAAACATAATGGAGCAAATGATTTTGCCATTGACTTTCCTATTGTAGAGTCAGAAGGACCTTTTTTTAAACAATGAACCATGACTGCGTCTACACTAGCAAAATACCAGGGCAGTTTTTAGGATGGGTTCATGCCTTCAATTACCCAGAATTGCATCAATGTCTTACTGAGGCACACCATGATGTAGTTTATTATCAGTAGAATATCAATAATTAATTTAATGTTTCATTTTACAAGAAATTATACAGTTTTGCATGTATACTTTTCTACTCTGAAAACTAACAAAGAATAGATTATAAATATATCTTTGCTACTAGCTAGAATATACTCATTTGTTAGCTTTTTCTATTTTTTCTCTTTCGTTTAAGGGTCTCTGAACTATTTTATCTCTTTATCCTTCATCTACCTGTCCGCTGAAGTTGTGTCTTCTTTCTAGCTGTGGCCACCAGACATTTGCAAAATGATGGTAATAGAGCATCACATCAAATATAGAGCATACAGGATGTATGAGGAGGTTATACTGGGGGAAAGAGCAATCTCTGTATCCTCTCCCTACCCTTTAAAAAAAAGAGAGAGAGAGAAAACATTTACCTCTCTTAACTATCATTTTAGCCCAGACTGCCATGCATAACATTACACTCACTTTGTTGCCTGTTCTGTAGCTACACATTTTGCTTTTGTTTGGGCATTCTTTACTATACCCTTAAGCCCCAACTGCATCTGAATACATTCACAAAATGAATTTCAATACTTACCATCTACATAACATATGAATACAGCATAGACTTAAAAATAAAAAAGTCAAACTCCAAATGACCTTGATAAGTATGTATTCTCCAATTTTTGATTTTTGTTAAGAGAAATCTAGTGGATTCTATTTCCCATCAGATCGATTTTTTTTTCCAGTATATAGCTCTAGATATAAAGTTAAATGAAAAGTCTGCTGTTCTACTTCTGAAAACTACTTAGTTATGTAATATATTAAATGAGTTTTTCAAGGTGACCGTGGAAGATGTTACTTCATTCATCAAACCTCTTTCCTTTAAATCATACAACCCTTACAAAGAATCTGTCAG
Source organism: Pelodiscus sinensis (assembly GCF_052426305.1). Lineage (NCBI taxonomy): Eukaryota > Metazoa > Chordata > Testudines > Trionychidae > Pelodiscus > Pelodiscus sinensis. Next base: position 81,955,052 of record NC_143057.1, on the reverse strand, counting down.
TTCTCTGTAACACTCGTAAGGCATATAAATATCACTTATTTTTCCCAGAGTTGTTTGTTTATTCCACTTTTCCCACAGGGTATCCACTGGAATCTGCCTAAATATTTCTTCAGATCTGGGAGGAGGAGAGGGTAATTTTCAGATTTGCCTTGAAATTCTTTCAGCTATAAGGAGTATCTTTCAGCTAGTTCATTAATTTTGTTCTTCGTTGCACAGATCTTGTTAAAACAGATGAAATAATCTGCAATTTGGCTTGTCTCAGATTGAACAAAAATTACTACTAATGAAATTTTATCCTGATACAGTGTGTTGTTTTCAGTTTAAATTTGTTGCCCTAGTTACCAAGTTCCTTCTGGTATATTCAGCATTAAAAGCCTACATTGTGATGTACACTTCATTTATGAGTTCAGTCTCTATTGACTCACATTGGAAAATTACTTGGTATTTAAATTTATGAAATTTGTATTATGATGTGCTGAAGTCTTTTGAGCAATTAAAGAATCAATTTGAGCTCTCTTCAAGGAATGTTTTTGGATATACACATTACACTTTTTGCTTAGCTGCAAACTGTAGGAATGAGTTATTTTTCTTGTTAGAAAGAGTATTGAATTCTTCAGAGTGATCTCTGAAATGTATTGCATGAAAACCCATGGCATAAGGAAAAATTCTCATTGACTTCAACCTTAGGGTCTATTTCACACTTACATGGAGCAGTATCTCACTATATGATTTAAAATAACAGTTTTATGAAGAACATTTAAAAATATTTTGTTTACACTGTGATTTCATCCTGATTATAAAGTCCAGTTCATATTAGGGATGTTAAGGACTAGTCGACTCTGAGTCCCGCGCTGATCTCAGGCTCCATGCGGGCACTTCCGCTTTGAAATGCAATATATTCTGTTTTAGCTCAGTGGGGCCTCTTGTGCATTTCAAAGCGGAAGCGCCTGCATAGAGCCCAGAGTCCTAAGTGACTGAGGATAGTTAAGTCTTCAGCAGACAAGCTGAATGCTGGCACTTCAGGTTTAAACTTAGCCAGTGAATCTCTGCTGTTTTTTGGCATTGTCACAGAAACACACTGAAACCAGACCTGAAAAACTCTCTCTCGTGCTCCCATTTGGAGCTTAGTACTGAACTTAAAAAGGGGTGGGAATACAAACATTTCCATGATACAAATTATAGTTTCCCTTTTCAGTACTAAGGTTAGCCTGGCCCCTCTCACTTTCTAATCATTAATAAAAACACAGTAGTAAAGTTGTAGCAGAAAGCTGTCATAGCAGCTTAACTGTTCCATTGATTTAATTGAGAATAAGCACAGGAATATGCATTAAGAGTAAAAGTTAAGGACCTATAGGGTCATGTTGTTATATTGTAACCTCCAAAGGCAAGGAACCTGTCCCCTCCCCCCCCCCCCAGCACTTACGCATTCTGTGGAGCTGTAGAAAGCCTACTGATAGGGATTTCAAATATTCTAAACTAAAGCACAATGCATGGATTGCAGAAACAGCATGATAACATCTAAGTTTGTTTGCAGTGATGGTGTAGCCATGTTGGTTCCAGGATACAAGAGAGACAGGATGAGTGAGGTAATATAGTTTACTATGCTAGCTTTGGTTGGTGTGAGAGAGAAGCTTTTTAGAGGTTCTTTTCCATGGAACTCAAAAACTTCTTTCTCTATCCAGTAGATATTGGTCCAGTAAAAGATTAATTCACCTGCCTGATATCTCTTATGTTTTTGGTTATTTGTTGTTTGATCTTTTACCTTGGTTTAAAAGTCCTAATAATGGAGATAAATGTGGTACACTCTGTAATGGCAATTGCTACTGTTACACATAGTCTTCATGTTCCTTTTTCTAGGGTGACTGCAAATATTTACTCTTTGGAAGATGTGCTGCATGGTTGTGGTAGTTGTTACGCAAATTTTTGTGCAGAAAGAATTGTGTGAGGAGCAGGAGAATTTGGTCTGTCTTAGTCCTGAATTACAGTCAATTCTTGAGGCAGAGTTGTTTCATGGGAACTGGCCATTGGTGTTGGACTGAAGTTGCTGAAGATGGGATTACCTGCATGGTATTTGGTTACCTCTGTTCTAGTACTCGTGTATATATGTGTGTTAGTCACACTCTGACTCTGCATTGCTGATTTTCCTCCACTGGGAAGCCAAACTATATTGCTCAGGACATCTGCTGACAGTTGACAAAGGAACAGCATTGTACCATGAAGAATGGACAATTAATTTACATGGCATATTTTTGCGCGTTGCCTTAAAGCTGTTTATTCATGAATTATTAGGCAATCACAAAAATGTAAATTAAATAATTAGTGGAAAAGAAGACTGGAACTTCTCAATTGACATTAGTAGTCAGATATGGTGAAGCTAAAAATTGGTTTATATATACAAAGGGGTATTAATTACAGAACAAAGGGTCTGAACATTTGAGTTTATCGGGTTATTTTTAAGGAGATGCAGTATATAATACATGCAGTGCATGGATTTGGAATCATGCTAAACTATCTGGTACCACAAAATATTAGCTGAATGTTATGACTCCATTACATGTAGGCTCAAAGCTGCTCACCTTCCTCACCTGAGAAGATCCACTGATGTCAGTGGAATGACTTGTGTAAGTAAAATCACCAGGCTTTGGTTCAATATTTTACTTCTGAGATAAAAATTAATAATGTTCTTATAATTTTTACCAAATAAAGAATTGTATCTGTTAACCAACAGTTGGAGATCATTTATCTATATTATTTTTTGCAACCATGGAATATGAGAAAAGGACAGAAACCACTCTAAATGTGCAATTTGATGTGATAAAAACTATATAAAGCCATGCATAAAATGACAGTATGTTCCACTCTCTTCTGTCATTTTAACAATAATTGATGTGATGATCATTTCATTAATCACAACTTTCTCCTCTTTCACTGTAGCATATCAATGAAGATATCATTGACCTGGGACCAAAATACTGTGCTCCCTCAGAATGAAACTCATAGTATATTTATATATTCATAGTATATATAATATACTCGTAGTATACTTCATTTTATTGCCTTTTATCCAGAAGAATCACAACTCATGTTATATGCTATGTATGAGCATCATTTCCTCATTCCTGGAATGCAACAACTTCTGGTTTGGAGTACAGCAGCTGTTTCACAGTGCCATCTATACTCTTAAAGCAGTTTAAGACAAAAAATAAAGACTTACTTCCCCAGTTGAAATTACAATGTAAATTTAGGCATGTTGAGTGTAATTATCTTAGCTGGAATTTAATCAAGCCACCATGGCAAATAACTCTGGGTATTGCAAAAAGTGACATGGATCTTTTAATGACTGCAAGGGTCAGGGACCCTGTCAGCATAATGGCTTTATGGCTAATCACAAGAACACACTACAACTTTATCCTTTGGAATGAAGTTATTGGAAGAGACATCCTTAAACCTAAGCAAGCAGACTGAAAAGTCTGTAAACAACTTGAAGGATCCAAATAGGAGTAGAAACTCCAAGAAGCAAGAATACTTAACTCAGCAGGCTAAAAACATTCCATCAAACACACATGAGAGTAAAAAATATTCAGATGCTCTATGGTTCAGTTCTGTCATTTAAAAAAACTGGTCTCTTCAAGAGTATTACACTTGTCCCTCCCTTCTCCTTCTCTCTCTCTCTCTCTCTTTTTTTTAAAGGCCCAATAAGTCAGGGTCCAATTCAGTCTACTTAAAATGGACTAATTTGTTCAGTAATGTAAGTGTAGGTGCTGGTGAAGTTGATTTATTTTGTGTCACACTTTCTGAAACCACATTTAGGAAACATTGGGAATTAAATTAGAGATGTGCAAAGTGACGTAAACTATGTTGGCAAGTCAATCCAAAATTATAAATTGGTGGAAATTATACCCAGCAAAGAGTGGTGTAGCAGAACAAGCTATCTTTTTAAAACTTTTTTACCAATTATTAGTAGTTCTTTGCCAACAAACCATGGGCCACATTCAGAAGTGTGTAAGAGTAAGTTACAGATCCAAAAGAAAATGGGTTTAAGGGTGGCAGTCAGTATAGCTTACATGCTGAAGAGACAAAATAAAGAGCACAATAAATTAGATGATAATGGCCCTACTTTAGCTTTCAAGAAGTTTTTAAAAGATACCAAAAAATGGGTATGTTTTCATAAGACTGATGACACCACAAAAATGAAGTGCATTTATTGTGAACAGTTATTCATATTTAATATAATACAACAGAAGTTTGGAACAGTGTAGCTTTCACTTAATATACACTGTCAATTTGATGAATTGCATCATATATTTCTTATTGTAATTCACTCTGATTGCTATGTAGACAATAAAGTGTCCAACTTTTCTAGTTTAGGAAAAAGGTATGAATACCTAGATCACAATTTTGTAGTAATTTAAACTATCAATTGGTCTAAAGATTTTGTGGTTAAAATAACTGCTGAATGGGTATAATTTTGGTACTATGGTTACTATGTACCTACAGTTCCTGGGTCTGAGAAACTATTATGATGTTCACATTCATACAAACGGGTTTGTGTATACAATGCATGAACCAGGCCTAATAATTATATCTTATATTAGGAATGATGGGGTATAACTGTAACATTTGGTCATGAAATGTGATAATGAACTGCGTTAGTTTTGGAAATCGTGAGTAAGTCTCAATCAGATATTTGAAAACATCACATTACATCCTACATACTTAACTTGTTGATGGCACCTATTAAACCCTACATTTTACTGTTTTGGCTATTACTTACACCAATAAAAATTATATTTTATCAACTTTCATGCAGTAGTTGAATATTGTGCTGAATTACAAAGATCTGAAATGGTGGGCCTAAATTAAAGGACACTATCAACTAAGGTCTCAATCCTGCAGAAAAGTGCACGTGAGTTTTTCCATGCATAGGTGTAGTTCCATTGAACTATGATCCTGGCACAACCATGACTGATTTCAGTGGAAGTTTGGGGAGGTGCAGGATTTGAAGCCCTTATTATATATCTAAAATGCCACAGTTTAAAAGGACACTGTCAACTTCAGTGGGATTACTTGCAAGTACAGGCAGTCCCCAGGTTACGTACAAGATAGGGACTGTAGGTTTGTTCTTAAGTTGAATCTGTATGCAAGTCAGAACTGGCGTCCAGATTCAGCCGCTGCTGAAACTGATCAGTTTCAACAGTGGCTGAATCTGGATGCCAGTTCTGACTTACATACAGATTCAACTTAAGAACCCCAGGCATCCCCAAGTCAGCTGCTGCTGAAACTGATCAGCGGCTGATTCCAGGAAGCCCGGGGCAGAGGCTTCCTGGAGTCAGCCACTGGTCATTTTCAGCAGCTGCTGACTTGGGGACATCTGGGGCAGAGCAGCTGGGGTGCTGCTGGGTTGGTCCCGTGGTGCCCAGAGCGGTGCTACGGGACCAACCGGCAGCGCCCCAGCTGCTGTACCACAGGCGTCCGGAGCAAAGCCGCGGAGCATGGGGGCAGCGGGACAGCCGAGACGCGCCGTGGCTATCCTGCTGCCCTCGGGCTCCGTGGCTTTGCTCTGCTTTGCTCCCCGTCCCCTTGGTCTGCAGACCAGGGGGACGGGGAGCAAAGCGGCGGAACACGTGGGCAGCGGGACAGCCCAGACATGCCGTGGCTATCCTGCTGCCCTCGGGCTCCGCGGCTTTGCTCTGCTCTGCTCCCCGTTCCCTTGGTCTGCAGACCAGGGGGAGGGGGAGCAGAGCAGAGCAAAGCGGCGGAATACGCTGCCAGCTGACAGCCTATAGGACTTCAATCTGACAGTTCCAGAACACCCCAAAGCTTCCTCTTAGGTCAGGTTTGATTGAATAAGGAATGTAGTATCAGGCCCAGTGAATGGAAATGGTTAAAGCGACTTGTGAACACTCAATTCTTTTAGTTGGTGGAAGTAGTCATATTATTAATACAGTTTCGATTGCTGTTATGTAAAAAAAAGTATCAGGAAAAACTAGTTCCTTTATATATGCTTTTTTAATAATTACATGCATCCACTTGCCCTGCTTACTAAAAAACCTATGCAGATAGTTTGAGCAATCTAGCTAAATATAAAATAAAATGTGCTTTTTTTCAAGATTGGGACCAGGCATCTTATTTCTGCAACAGTCTGTGTGGCATTGGGCCTGTGCATTTGTTCACTGAAAATAATCCTAAATCTAAACAGTAATTTGAGCTAAAGCTTTGAAGTGAAGTGGTTGTATAGGAGACTGGATTCTGATATAAAGCACACTATACACTGAGTCATTTATATTTGTTCAAAATGGGCAGCTGCAAAAGTATATTTGTAATTTCTAAAAGCCACATAAAAAAATGAAACTTGCTTGCAATAAAGATATTTGTAATGTTTTTAATTTCAGGTAATACTGTTTTTAAATGTCACTGATGTTTTTGTAAACCCTATTTAGTCTACATGTTTGTGTAATTCATGCTTTAATAATGATTTGTTTTGTTTCTTATGCTATTAAAATTTCTTCTAAAATACTAACAATTTGAAAAATTACAGCAGCTTCTGTATGCAGTTATTACAGTCATAACATAGCTATTATCCTATGGTGAAAAATCCTTTCAAAAGGAATTGTAGTTTAAAAATAAAAGCTTAAGGGACTGAATATTTTCCATGCACTTGCTAAAGTATTTCATTCTGTGGTGGTGCTGATACAGCCCTTTTAATCCCATGTAAAGGAAATGAGAGCGCAGCCATGGGCAAGTGCAAGCAGCACTAAGTATGAGGCAGTTTGCTTGATGGAGTTCAGATACAAATACAAGGAGGAAAATGTCACACTGCAGCACCCTGCCCCTTATTGTCACTCCCCCCAGCGCTGTGGAAATCTCCCCCGTCCCCTCCCCCGGCTTTCCTATAATTCCCCCCCCCCCGCCGCCAGATCGGCTGGATGGAGATAAACCCTCGGAGGCAGAGAGGGAGGAGGCAGATCCGCAGGGAGGGCTAGGGAGCTGCGGCGGCGACTTTGCTCTTTAAATTGGGCTCAAAGCCGATTACAGCTGATCTCCCACGTGACGTTTCCCTTTCTGGCTCCCGGCGGAGTTTGTTGGGGGATCCTCGCGGGCTCAGCGCGTCTCTGCCCTCAGCGGCTGCAGCTCGGGCTCCGCGCACAACTTTTTTGGCCGGGGGTAGGGAGGGGAAGGAGAGACTGTGCGTCTGCCGAGCCGCTCGGGATGCTTCAGCCGGCGCCTGTGGGTTAGCGCGGGGCGCCCCTCGCAGAGCCAGAGCAGCAGCACCAAGCCCGGGAGGACAGCACCAGCCTCGACCTTCTCCTCCCGCCCCAGGCTAGGAGGCAGCAGTCGCGGCAGGCGGGAGAGCAACCCCGGGACGCCGCCAGCGCGTCTGGCCCGAGGGGCCCCGCGCCGCACGTCCCGCGTCCTCGCAGAGCAGCCCCCAGCGAGCAGGCAGCGCGCCAAGGCCGGTAGCTGCCGTCGGCGCGGGCAGAGCCCATGAGGCACCCCCGCGGCTCGGCGGGGCTGTGAGCGCCCGGGCGGCGCGGAGGAAGAGGAGGAGGAGGAGGCCGGCTGCCCAGGCACCATGCAGAAGAGCGTGCGCTACAACGAGGGGCACGCCCTGTACCTGGCCCTGCTGGCCCGCAAGGAGGGCACCAAGCGCGGCTACCTGAGCAAGAAGACGGCGGAGACCAGCCGCTGGCACGAGAAGTGGTTCGCGCTCTACCAGAACGTGCTCTTCTACTTCGAGAGCGAGCAGAGCGCCCGGCCCGCCGGCATGTACATGCTGGAGGGCTGCAGCTGCGAGCGAGCGCCGGCCCCCAAGGGCGCCTCCGCCGGCAGCGCCAGGGACCCCGCGCTGGACAAGCAGGTACCGCCAGCCCGCTCTTCCCGGATACACCCCGCCCTCGCCAGCGGCTCATTCTCCCCGGGCTCACTACACGCACACCCCATTGGAAAGCCCCCTCCCCCAACAGCTTCCTCCTCGGCTTCACCGGGAACACCCGCCCGCCGGCATAATTAATCCCCCCCCCCCCCGCCCATGGGTAGCTGAAACCCGTCTGAAGTAGCAGTGCAATTAGGAGTGAAAACGCGTCCGCCTTCTACTACACTGACGGGGGCTGCAAAAGGATAGTGTAAAAAACCCATAGAAACTGCCACAGCAGCTCCAACCCTCCGATACCCCACCCTGACTAGGGGATTTCAAGAAGCTCTTGCCTTGTGCCTTGAAACATGGGGTCTGTCTCTTCCAAACTTCTTGTTAATGGCCCTAAGGTCGTTCTGGATGTTCTCTTTGGCCATTTAAACTAGGACCCAGAGGGTTCCCCCGTCTTTGAGCTGGCCCCGCTTCCTAGTAGTTGCACTTACAGACTTTAAACAAGATGTCTGAGCCTTAACATCTCATGAGCTAATGACATGCCATTGTTGAGCATTTACAGCCCGGGCACCTCCGGGAGATAAGTTACGTACCAAATGGAGGCAGCCTGTACAGATAAACATTTCTGGGGCAAATGAGCCCAGAACATGTCTATGAGCCTTATAACGAAACAGATTCCATTTATTGAGCAATGGCAAAATCTGCAGTTCTTTGACCCACCCTGCTGTAAAACCTATTTTTAGAAGCTACTGAAAGAACCAAGAAAAATTAGTTGCTGGGTACATATAAATCCCAGGATAAAGGGGGTTGTAATGGGGTGTAAATCAGACCAAAATGAAGGCTGAACAAAATTTATAATGGAAACTAAATCAGGAAACTTTAGACCAGGCATGTCCAAAGTCTGGCCTGCGGGCCAATTGCGGCCCGTGTTCCGGTTTAATACGGCCCCACAGGTAATTTGGCAATATCTATCTTGTATGGCCCCCAACGAATCCATATGTATTGAGATGAATACATTGTAAAATCTCAGTTAAAGTCAGTTGGTCTAAATCAGTTATAAATATATTTGGACACAACATGTATACTTGGTGTTATGTTCCTGTTCATATTTTTTTAACTTAAAAGTTGACAGACAATCTTTATTACTAATAATATGTAATGTACTTTACAATGTTCCTGACATATTTCAGCTTCCTGGATTTTTTTTTTCCATCTGGCCTTCAGATATGAAAGGCAGAGTGATATAACACCTGTTTAGATTGGTCATCCATGTGACGAAATGAAAAGTATGCCGTTTGCAATAAACTTTGCATAAAATAGTTAATTTGCATTTAATTTTAATGGTTCAAAGAGTGTAAGGCAAAATGGTCGGCCCTCACGCATGTTCACTTCATCAAATATGGCCTTCTTTGAAAAAAGTTTGGACACCCCTGCTTTAGACTCAAGTACTGCATTTTCTTACTCATGCAATAAAACCAAGAGGCTTCCATGGGATTACTCATGGGTGTAGGACAGCTCACCTATGTATGGTAAGAGTTACAAAATCTGGTCCCTAAAGTGGATGCTTCTTGAGCAGTGGGGTGTTGGATTTTTGTTTTGTTTTTGTGTTTTTGGGATGTTGTTAAACATTACATACATTTTTCAAAACAATGAATAAAAGACACTGTACTTATGCTACATAATGATTGATCAGATATTCTACTTTAGGCCTCTATTTTAGCATAATGCATCTAATGTGAAACTTTGGTGTCCTTTTTTCACTGCTTTGCTGAAGTTTGTGCATTAAACTTTCATGTGGCTTGTGCTTATTCATCAAAGAAATCAAACAGGTGTCAAACTGGTTTGGAGAAGTTTGATTACTTCCAAAGAGGAGGGTCCCAGATGAACTGCAGGCATTTGTTATGAGCGAGAAATAAATGTTTTCAGTTTATAAAATCTTCTAGTCCATTACTTTAACTTTAGACTGATATATTAGGAGAGTTAATTCAGAAAGTTTCTTAGTCTCTTGCTGCCTTGTCTTAACTTTTCATTTATTTATAGTCCTTTTGGCATAGATATATTCATGCCTATCTAACTCTACCAACATTTACAGGTAAAAATATACCTAGTTATGCAGATTGGGATGACAACAGAACATTTGCTTGATTCTTTGACATGTAAGCTTGTCTGGGTGGATAATTGAAGTGTATGGGAATCCTCTGTTCAAATGAACATGTATATTTTTATTCCTTTATGCAATTCTTCTAGGATTCCCCACCCATATCTTTTCATGGGTTTATGGCCTTATGTCTCTATAACTAGTATATTTAAAGTGTAGTTAGTAAGAAAAAATGTGAAATACACTCTTGGGATGACTTATTTTACTGATAGAAACAAGGTGTTTTTTAAAAATGCATTTAGCTCTGCACAGTTATAGAAGAACAAGTTGGAGTTTATCCTGCTTTAAACATCAACTACATTTTGTCAGCAAAACTGTATATTGATGATTTGAGAGGGATAAAAAACACTGCGAGAATTTTCAGATCCCGGTTCGAGCTTACAGGGTTGGCAGTTGGAAAAATTCTCATTAACCTGCAAAAGAACAAACCCTATTATGGTGGTGTTCAAAATAATAATTATGAAGTCCGACAATATCCCTCTATTCACAGTGCTTCTTTAAAATAATTTTAACTCTTTCAAATGTGATAAGTATCTATACAGACACAAATGTGTATGTTCTAAGAGCTACAGTAAAGTTTTTCAGTGTGAAACAAAACAAAAATGTATTTTAAAAATATTAAACCAGTTTTCTTTTTCTTTCTTGAAACACCTACTTTGATGCACACGTCTCATTAGACGAAAACAATAATACAACTGAAAAATCTGAGCCCTCTGTTTTCATATAAAACAGGACTATAACTTTTTTGAAATAGATAATGAATGTTTAGCATTTAAACTTTCACTTCCGCCTGTATAATGCTAGCTTTTAAACCTGAGTTCATTTGAACCATGAGCAGATAAAATGTTGTATGGTGATTTCAAAAGAACTATTTCCAGTGAGAGCCGTTTTCTCCAGAAGAGGGAGAAGGAAGGTTTTAAAAAAAGTATCATCTCCTTCAAGACAAGGGAGCTTACCTTATGCACATAATTGACTTAGGAAACTTAGATGCTACAGTGATAGCTGCTATGTAGTATCCTAAACTAGACACTCAGAGGGGACTTTTTTTTTTAATCCACAATTCAATTATCACAGCTTGCACTTGTGCTTTGGTTTGTCTATTTAGATTTTCTCTTTCATGGTGATTTAGGAGTAAAACATATGGGTAACTGTAGTAGACCATGAGAGAGAGAAGTTGGAGTATGAGATGTTATCACAAAAACAGTGAGATAAATCAAAAGAATAAAAATTCTGGGTTGTTTGAAGAGGGGTTTAGTATGATATATATTTGGGTGCCTTTTTAAAAATTAACTATTTTGCTGCTGAAGAAAATATTTTTATTTAAATTATTTTACTGGGTATTCCATTAAAATAGGTGGAAAGTCTGTTCAGTCGCATGGGAAATAAGCATTTGCTGTGCATGCAGCACCTTATGTGGTGTGTAACAGCTGGCTGAATAATACATTTATTATAAATGTTTTATTCGGTCAATGAAATTTGAAGTCAATCAGTTTTGTCAATCAGTTCTACCTTTGTGGATTATAGAAGATGCATTTAAAAAGAAGAAATGTCTGTTTCATTTTTCTTTTAGTTATTTTGCATATCCTTTTGATTTAGAAATTGAATTGATAGTCTTGTTGATAGTATCATGTGTCAGAGAAGATCTTTGGAGTTAAGTTTTTACATTTCAGAAGGGAAAATACCCGTGTTAGTGAATTGCAGCCAGAAAATGTTTATGTGCAGATGTGTAAACACACACTCTCTGATCCCCATAAAACACAAGCAGCTTAAAGATTCCACATTTTAACCACTACTAGTGCTGTTAGGCACTTCCACCAATCTGTCACAGAGGATTATTACAGAAGGACAATATCTACTGAACAATTTATAGAGAATGCCAAATGCCTGCAGTTGAATGCTCCAATTTTTTATTACAAAGACCTGTATTAAAGACATGTGGCATTGTTTTAATAATTCTGATATGGTGTATATAATATTTATAGCTCTGCCTAAAAGTAGCAGTGGGGAGACTTAAAATAATTTATTTTGAAACAGGAGGAAAATATATTTTTTAAGTGTAGATCCTGATTCAATATTAAAGAAAATACATAATCCACAAATAAATGGCCATTCCCTTGTTTATAGATAGTTATTGACCTTTTATGGAGCTTTCAACTTTCCCCACCGTATTTTGAACTAAAAACTTTGAATAGCTTTTTGTTAAATAACTTCTGCACATGACTCATTGCCATCTTTTAAATCCCATTTTAAATTAATTTAAAATGTAATTTAAAACCTAATGATATAGAAATAGCTTAGTTTGAAAGCCACCATCTGAAAATATTACACATTCAAAAGTTTAAAGTCTGGTTCAAGCTGAAGTATTACTTCCCCATCCCTAATAGCTTATGGCTTGTGGTTCTAAGAAACAGGTGCAGTTGCTGGCATGCCAATTCTTCTCTGACCGCAGTTTTAAGAGAGAACATCTTCTTGTATTTCAGAGGGTCATTAAAGAAAAATGACTTTATATCTGTGGGTGATTAATTCCTTTACAGTTAAATGAAACACACAGTTCTTAAATGCCTCATTATAGAATAGAACTTGTGGTCCAGGGAACAAATTCAGTTTGAATAAAGAGGATTTATGGAAGTATGTATATACAAGTTGTTCTAAAAAGTCTATATGGGGCCAACACCTATATAATTTCAATTTGTTTTATAGCTGTGTAAGGATTAAGCTAAGCATTTTAAATGTTAAAACAAAATCTTAAATATTTTAAGTTTTTAGCTTTTCTAAATGGTTTAAGGAGAGAGAGGTGACTTTTTCCTTATACCTTGTCTGAGATAATCCTCTGCTCCTTAAAAAAATTAAATGTGGTACTAAATCTGTGTCCCCACAGATTAAGAAAATCCAATTATTTGAATTTTTACTGTTGTCTGTAGCTCAGTATTTACTTAGTTTTGCTGTGCTTGTTTTTACAAAGGGCAAAGAAATTATATGATGTATGAAACCTCTATATTTTAAATAGAGTTGTGGAAATAACGAAAAAGACACATGCCATCAGGCCATCCTTTTCCATGCTCATTTAATTTTTTTAAGTAATACAATATAAAATCATAGAACAATGCCCATAAAACAGTCATTCCTTATTCAGAAGAGATTATCATAATCAATTGAAAGTTCATATTTTCAGGTATAAATATTGTCCATGATTCTTAAGGTTTTTTTGCCTGCGTATGTCGAGGGTAGTTTCTTGGGACGGTCCAAAGCATAGTTTGGGTTGTGTTGCCCACATTCTAGAAATGTCCTGCTTTATTAAAAAAAAAGAATTAATTTGGCCTCTCTAACAATTTGTCATTGAAATTATAGTGATTAATTTGTGTAACGAATGTAGAGATTTTGTGGTGATGATATTGGAATAAAAATATTCTTGGATGGAAAATGAAATTTACAATTGTTAATGTATTTGCTTTGCCAAAGGAAGAGCTCTTATTTTTACCCCACCCAAAATCTCTCACTGATATTACTTTTATTGGGGTGAGTAGGGATTTTTACATGAAGAGTTTGCAGGATGGAGGTCCTTGATGTATTCCAGATGTCATGGTAGTGAGTGTCATCTAACAGTCTAGACTGTGCGCATTAGTTCACAAAATACATATATATTGCAAGTAGCAGCCTAAAATTAGTTGCTGACGCTGCCATCCATTTAATGCAAGTTACATTACAAGAAGTTGCCTATGGCTTGTCATGTAGAAGTGCAAAGTGAACGTACAGTATGCCACCTGGTCTTCATGTAACAGGCAGTATTAAAATAGAAAAATGTAACCCATGTGATCTCACTATTAACTGAACCAAGCAGGGAAGTGTAGACTGCATTTATTTTTAACTGAGACTATGTCTGTTTCATTAGAATTTTGAATATTTTTATAATATGAGAGAATGATTAGGAAAAGTCACAGCGGTAGCCACAAGTGTTAAATATAACTCATATGTTAAATTCTATCTTTAAAGGTTCATTTTCCACACTTTAAAATCAGTGCATCTGCTTTATATCATTAGAGATCAGACTACTTGCTAATATACAGTAGTAGTGGAGTTGTGTGTCCCCAAAATGAGTCTGTCTAATTTAGTTAGTGGGACTCATTAATTTTTAAATTGTTTATACCTTTTCAAAATTAATAGAATTCATATGTATAACAAGAAGTGCAAAATCAGAGGATACTGACCTCTGTCATGTGATGGGGATATTAACCTTTTATAACTTCAATTTGTTTTGAGTAAATAGGGCCAAGAATGTAAGACCAATCTGTTAGTGGCAACCCTGACCATAGAATCACAGAACTGGAAGGGACTTCAAGAGGTCAGCTTGTCCAGTCCCCTGCCCTCATAGCAGGACTAAATAATATTGAGAACATCCCTGACAGGTGTTTGTCAAACCTGCTCATGTCACACTCAGGAAAAAAGCTATAACAGAGCAAATGATACCACCACAATGTCTTGGTCTGGAAAGGAACACAGTAGAGTACTGGAGCAGAAGCCTGTAAGCATTTGCATGTTTTCCTCGAGGTAAAGTATGTTTCAGCAGAATTGGAAAGGCTGACATTTTCTATACTGCTGCATGAGGTAGGCCCAGGGCCTTTGGAGAGCTACACTATGTCTGAGGGGAACATGAAGAGAAAAGCAAACTACTGGACAATGTCATTCAAAAGTACTTTGAGCCCATACAGGACTGGAGTGCCAGTGTCAATTTGACACATTTGTATGTGCAGAGCCAATGACAAATGAGAAATGCTAGTTAAAGAATGAAAATGCATAAAATTAAACCTCCATACTAAGGTATAAGGATAAACTACATGTGTCAAGAAATATCAGAAATCAGGTTATCTGCACTATATATAGAGCCAATAACAACATAAAGATGTTTACCACACAAAAATGGTGGTTGTGACAGTGTCCTTGAGCTTAAAAAGACCCACAAAGATTGTATAAAATGAACACAACAAAACATGTACTATGAGATTTTAGTCCCTAATTGCATCTATTTCTCAAACATAAGGTACATGTTGTAAGCTTTTTGTTTTGAACAGTTCTTCCACTGTACCATAAAAATACCATAAGCAAGTTCTTAGTTACTAACTCGTTAGACCCTACTAATTTTTTATCTGCCTTGACTGATCAATTTTTTACCAACTTCTTTGCCTTTTTGGCAGTTAGCCAAATATAAAACTTTGATCAGATCAATCCACTGATTGGTTTGGAATTTTCAGGGCAGTGGTGCAAATCTTTTTAAAACTGACAGTTCTGAATTCAAGAGTTGAGAACGTGTTAGCATGGATGCACATGTGCGTGAGCTTGGAATCTTTTAGTAGCAGTGCTTGTCAGGACCATGCATGCACCCTGTGCCTCCTTATGCTCCTGTGGAAGGGCTAATTTGCCTGTTACTGTCAACGGCAACAAACTAGAACCAGAATTGTCTCTGACCCAATTGAGCTTTGTCTGAGCTTCAAAGCCTATTTTATGGGAAAAAAAAATGTACTTGTAAGTTTAATTCTCAATTTTAAATGCCAGTTGGATGTCCAAAAAATGCATGGTGAAGTTACACAACTATTAAAAATAGCAGACTCTAAGGTGGGGTAGCAGACTCTAAGGGAGCCCTGGATTTGGTCCCTGGCTTGCCTGGATCTGGCCCCCAAGGCTTGGGGCTCCTCCCCAGTATTGGGGAGCCCACACTGGCAGTCCAGTCCTGCAGCTCCTTTGTGTGTCCCCCTCCTCCCATGGGGTTGGAACACCAGAGCCAGCTCTGTGCTGTATGGTGGGGGGATCCCAAGCCTCGCAAGCTGGAGTCAAGTAAGCTGAGGCTGGATCCAACCTACAGGCTCTGTCTGGCAGAGGGAGGAAGCGGCTCTGCTTGCTGCCGCTCCCCCTGGCTGGGAAAATGGCAGTGCAACAAAGTACTGCCTGGAGGCTTTTTCCCCGTGTCTCTAATTGGCTGTAATCATGGCCAATAGAAGCAGCACAGGGCAATGCCTGGGAGTGGTGGGGGACAGGGAGCCATGTGCATCCCTGCTCCTTCTTCGTCCCTGCCCAGACTCTCTGTGTCAAGCCTGCTGTTGTATCCTGCCACTTGAGGGGCCTCGCACTCTAGCCTAGGCCCCCATATGTGCTAGAGTGCGATGAGAACGTGGGGAGTGTCTTTCTGCTGCTCAGTTGGGGGCTATGTCAGTGAGGAAGGGGTTGATTTTTTTTATTTTCACTTTCCTGTGTGGCCCCTGACTGACTTTTCTGTGGGATAGCAGCCCCTGACCCTCCCCTCCCCCCCAAAATTCCCACACTCATGCTCTAAGGGTATGTCTACACCGGGATAAAAGACCTCAAGCATGGCTTTGGTTGGCTTGCATCTGCTAATGGGGCTCGCAAGGCGCAGGCTGCAGGGCTAAAAATCACTGGAGAAGTTTGGGCTCAGGCTGGAGTCACCCTCATGGCATCCTGGAGCCTGAATGTCCACACACTTTTTTTCAGCCCCTGGGCTTGAGTCTTAGTTGATGTTGGCTAACTGTGGGATTTTTATCTTTGAGTACACATGCCCTAAACGAGAGGTCCCAAATTATGGGATGTGCCCTCCTAGGGGAGAGCAGAGGAACATTTTGTGTGGGTGTGCAGCAGGGCCTGAGCCAGTCTCAGTGGAGGTGAGGGGGGAGGGAAGGAAGGAAGAGAGCAATGCCTAGCTCTGCTCTGCCCCCAGACCAGTCCTAATCCCAGCCAAAGCTCTGCTCCAAGATGCAACTCCAGCAGCAGCTCCCATTCCAGTTGCAGCTTTATTCTACTCCATTCCCAGCAAAGCCCCAGCTGCAGCTCCACTCTGCCGCCTGCTGTGCCTGCAGCCCAGCTCTGCCTTCATTTCCTCTCTGTGCCCATTCCAGCTCCACATCTACCCCAGCTTCTCTCTCATCCATAGTGCTGCCACCAGCTCTGCCTTCAGTCCAAACTCCTTTGCTGAACAAGCTGTTCAGTAATGGGGGGAAGGAGGCCTGTGATATAGATTCAATCGCTGGTCCGAAGAAGGTGACAGGAAATGTTTGGATACCACTGCTCTAAGCTCAAAGGCTATGTCTAGACTGGCATGATTTTTCACAAATGCTTTTAACGGAAAACTTTTTCCCGTTAAAAGCATTTGCGGAAAAGAGCGTCTTACATGAGATCGTCAGTGTTCTTGCGGAAATTCAAGCGGCCAGTATAGACAGCTGGCAAGTTTTTCTGCAAAAGCAGCTGCTTTTGAGGAAAAACTTGCCAGTCTAGATGCAGCCCTTGAGTTTAAATCCTGTCCTGAATGTCTGACACACCTCAGAGATGCACATGGCAGAAAAATCATGGTTTTTTTTTATTGGTGCATCCCCAATAAATCATTGCCATTGTATGTTATGGTATTAGGGTTATTAGCTTCGAAGCATTTGAACCTTCAGGGATACAGTCAGGTAGTAAGAAGGGGGAATAATAAAGACTAACATGGCTACCCCTCTCATACTTGCCTTGAAACAGTAACTGAGGGAGGACAGATGGTACTGGAGTAAAGACATAGACACGTTGGAGGGATAAGGAACCTATAACTATTAGCATATATATACTTCAGAACCTGGAATAGAACCCAGGGTTTATGAGTCTCCATAAGAACGTAAGAATGGCCATACTGGGTCAGACCAAAGGTCCATCTAGCCCAGTATCCTGTCTGCTGCCAGTAGCCAGTGCCAGGTGCCTCAGAGGGGGTGGACTGAAGACAAAGATCAAGCGATTTGTCTCCTGCCATCCTTCTTCAGCCTTTGACAAACAGAGGCCAGGGGCACCATTCCTTATCCCCTGGCTAATAGCCTTTTATGGATCTAACCTCCATGAATTTATCTAGCTGTTTTTTAAACTCTGTTATAGTCCTAGCCTTCACAGCCTCCTCTGGCAAGGAGTTCCACAGGTTGACTGTGCACTGTATGAAGAAGAACTTTTTTTTATTAGTTTTAAAACTGCTCCCATTAATTTCATTTAGTGTCCTCTAGCTCTTATATTATGGGTACAAATAAAAACTTTTCTTTATTCCCCCTCTCCACAGCACTCATGATTTTATATGCCTGTATCATATCCCCCGTCAGTCTCCTCTTTTCTAAACTGAAAAGTCCCAGTCTTTTTAGCCTCTCCTCATCTGGGACCTGTTCCAAACCCCTAGTCATTTTAGTTGCCCTTTTCTGAACCCTTTCCAAAGCCAAAATATCTTTTTTGAGGTGAGGAGACTACATCTGTACGCAGTATTCAACATGTGGGTGGACGATAGTTTTATATAGGGGCAGTAAGATATTCTTTGTCTTATTTTCTATCCCCCTTTTAATAATGCCTAGCATCCTATTTGCTTTTTTGACTGCTGCTGCACACTGCATGGATGTTTTCAGAGAACTATCCACAATAATTCCAAGATCGCTTTTCTGATTAGTTGTAGCTAAATTAGCCCCCATCATGTTGTGTGTGTATATATAGTTGGGGTCATTTTTTTCAATGTGTATTACTTTACACTTATTCACATTAAATTTCATTTGCCATTTTGTTGCCCAATCACTCAGTTTGGTGAAATCTTTTTGAAGTTCTTCACAGTCTGTTTTCGTCTTGACTATCTTGAACAGTTTAGTATCGTCCGCAAACTTTGCCTCCTCACTGCTTACCCCTTTCTCTAGATCATTTATGAATAAGTTGAATAGGATTGGCTCTAGGACTGACCCTTGAGGAGCACCACTAGTTACCCCTCTCCATTCTGAAAATGTATCATTTATTCCTACCCTTCGTTTCCTGTCTTTTAACCAGTTCTCAATCCATGAAAGGATCTTCCCTCTCATCCCATGACAACCTAATTTACAGAAGAGCCTTTGGTGAGGGACCTTGTCAAAGGCTTTCTGGAAATCTAAGTATACTATATCTTCAATTTCACAATTTCACATTTGAGTTCTTTCAGAACCTTTGGGTGAATGCCATCTGGTCCTGGTGATTTGTTACTGTTAAGTTTTTCTATTTGTTCCAAAACCTCCTCTAATGACACTTCAATCTAGGACAGTTCCTCAGATTCATTACCCACAAAGACGGTGCAGGTTTGGGAATCTCCTCAACATCCTCAGCCGTGAAGACTGAAGCAAAGAAATCATTTAGTCTTTCTGCAACGGCTTTATTGTCCTTGATTGCTCCTTTTGTATCTTGATTGTTCAGGGGCTGTACTGGTTTTTTAGCAGGTTTCCTGCTTCTAATGTACTTAAAAACATTTTGCTATTATTTTTTGAGTTTTTGGCTAGCTGTTCCTCAAAATCTTTTTTGGCTTTTCTTATTACATTTTTACAATTAATTTGGCAGTGTTTACGTTCCTTTCTATTTACCTCATTAGGATTGGACTTCCACTTTTTATAAGATGCCTTTTTATTTCTCACTGCTTCTTTTACATGGTTGTTAAGCGACGGTGGCTCTTTTTTAGGTCTTTTACTATGTTTTTTAATTTGGGGTATACTTTTAAGTTGGGCATCCATATTTCTCTACTGTCAGCAAACTGGTATTCTTTATCTGCACTAATGGCTGTTCTGCATACACTGTGACAGCCTAATACTGCTATCTGTTAATTTGTTAGCTCAAATTTCTACAACTGTGCTAAAGTTCCAACTCTGTCAGTGACGTACCTGTTGTTATTATGGCTGCCATGTAATAAATTTCTGGGCTTTTTTTCTGTTTGCTTTGTGACACAGGCTGGGAGAGGCTGCACACAAATAAATACACTAAGGCCATATTTACATTATGAGATAAGGTCAAATTTATTAAGGTTGATTTCTTACTGGCTAATTTTGTAGAGTTGAAGGTGTATCTCCCCATTTTGCACAATAATTCAATGTAGTTCAAAGTAACGTATCCCCAGTAGGAAGACTGCCATCGACTTTGCAGTGTACTGTGTGTAGCTATCCCATGGTGCCTATGCCACCTTGCATCCCATAGTGCCTACGCCGCCTTGCATTCTGGGTTTATGCTACTTGTGCACACTGGGACCAAAATTGTGTTGTGGGTGGTTCTGGGTTCATGTCATCATTTTCCCATAATGTGCTCGTCTACTCCTCTCTTCTCCCCCCGTCCTCCTTGCTTGAGGTCAACAGGAAACAGTCTTTCACACCCTTTTTGGCAATGGTTACCCATGCAAATGCCATAGCAGTGTGTCCTTCAGGAATCCCATTGTGCATCAAAGCACTTTGATGTTGATTTCTATCTTGGTGTGCCTAATGGTGGAATATGTCAAGAGTATATGCACAGCACTCCAGGAAGAGAATAGGGATGACACGTGGGATGCCATGGGCACGCAGTTTAGGCAAGCCTTTGTGCTGAGTGAATTGGAAACACAGTTGGCATTTGCTTCTCTGGAAACAATGGAATGCTGGTTCTGATGCCATCAGACAAACACAGACTGGGACTGCATAGTGCTGCAGGTATGGGACAATCAGCAGTGTCTGCAAAACTTCTGAATGTTCTAGTCCACTTTTGCGGAACTTTGCAAGTGACTTTCCTCTGTCCTGATGTGCAGGAGCCCCCGAATGAGACCCAGTCTGATAGTGTAGAAGTGAGTGGCAATTGCCGTCTGGAAACTTGCAACACCAGACAGCTACTGGTCAGATGGGCATCAATTTGGAGTGGGAAAATATACAGTGGGGGCTGCTGTTACACAAGGAGCCAATGCAATCAATACCTTTCTGCTATGGCGTGTAGTGACTAGAAAATGTTGATGGCATAGTGATTGGACTTGCTTTGATGGGGTTCACTAGCTGTGGTGGGACGATAGAGTGCAGATCCCCATCCTGGCCCCCAACCACCTTTCCGGGAGGGGGAGAGGGGGGGGAGGAGAGAGAGAGAGAGAGAGAGAGAGAGAGAGAGAGAACGCACACACACACACACACACACACACACGGCTCAACAAAGCATTGAATCTACTTGCCTGTGGCGAGTAGATTTCAGCCGGGCATCCCGTTTCTTTGTGGCATGTGCAGTGCGGGTCTTGCGCATGCGCAGTGTGGGGCTGGCAAGTGGCTTTTGCCACCGTCCGTCAAGCCCTGTGTATCTATCTATCACTAGGGGTACTTCTCGATGGTACTTCAGGCTCTGGTGGATCACAAGAACAGTTTCATCAACATCAACGTGGGATGGATGAAATGTGCATCTTTAGGAACTCCTGCTTCTTCAGAAAGCTACAAGCTGGAATTTTCTTTCCAGACACGAAAATCAGAGTCAGAGAGATAGAAATGCCAATAGTGATCCATGGCGACTCAGCTGACCCCTTGTTCCTGTGGCTCATGAAGCAGTACATGGGTAGCCTGCCAGTAAAGAGTAGTTCAACTACAGGCTGAGCAAGTTCAGAATGGTAGTTGAAAGTGCTTTTGGGCTTTTAAAGGGAAGGTTTAGGCATCTACTGACTAGGTTAGACGTCAGCGAATGCAACATTCTGTTTGTGGTGGCAGCCTGCTGTGTGCTCCATAATATTTGTAAGAGCAAGGGGGGAAGTTATCAGGCAGAATGGGGGCCTGAGGCAGAGTGCCTAGCCAGAGATTTTGAGCAGCCAGACACCAGGGCTATATGGAGAGCACAGCGCAGGGCAGTGCAAATCAGAGAAGCTTTGAAAGAAAGTTTTATGAATGGCCAGTTTTGAAAATCATGCATGTTGCTCTGAATGAGATGCCCCTCTATTCAGGGTGTTTGCCTGTAATCCCTACACCTTATCCCTGCTCCATCACGGCTATCAGGATGATATATATTGCCTTTTCCTGCCACTCCGCTGTCCTTTTCTGATGTTCTTCTCTCATCTCCTCGAACAGAGTATTCCTCCATCCCATTTGCTCCTTAAACATGTCTTCCCTCATCTATTTTCACCTTTGGATTTGTGTGAGGCAGCTGGTGGAGTCGGAGGAGCACACAGCAATCTCCCTGCTGTTCCTGCTGTAATGAAAAGTTACAAGGGCACATGTTACAGGAGATACATTGTGGAGCCTAAAACCTAATCTGTTAACATACAGCGAGGGTCTCTCTGAAGCCAACGGAGATGTATTCTGTGCAAGGCCAAAGTCGTGCTTTAAAGTGGCCGCTGTATGGCAGATACACAACAGAGTTCTCAAGGGAACATCTGGACTCTTGTGGTTTGGAGGCAGGCACGGTAAGGGACCTGCCAGGATATGACCCTGCAGGCGGGAGGGGGAACAGGGTACAGTTGTGCCAGCAGGATAGGGCGGCAGCTCACATGGCTTCCCTCCTCATGTCTGCCACACCTTGCTTGCCAGGAGAGTGCTGCAGGGGGAGGGGGAGAGAGAGAGAGTGTCAGAGCCTGAAGCCATGCTAGTAGCAGGAGCAACAGCTAATAGCTTCCCCTCCTTCGTGCAGACTGCCATGTGAGATATCAGTCTTCTTTAAATATCACAGAGTGTTAGGGAGCAGATGCTGACTGAATGTGGCCAGAAACCTAGATCTTATACTGCAGTGCTTTGTGCTTCAATGACACCAAACCATTTATTGGTGGCTTGGCATGGGAAGGTGTCCTACTGTGGAAGGTGAAATAAGGCTGGCCTTCCCAGAAATCTTATGAGAAGGATCAAAGAGTTCTTCTATGAGAGCTTCATGGAGATGCTCAGGGAGGATTTCTACTAGGGCTGTCAATTACTTTGTGTCAATGCCTGTGATTAACGCAGAGCACAATTAATGTGTTAATTTTTGTAACACATTAATTGCAGGAATTTCCGCCACGCTTCCCCTTTGGAACTCCCTGGTGGTGTTTCAAAGGGGCAGCACAGTAGGAGCCTGGGATCAGCTGGAGTCCCCAGCTGACCCTGGGCTCCGGGCAGCGCTGCCCCTTTGAAATGCTGCCTTTGCATTTCAAAGGGGCAGAACCTGGGGTCAATTGTGTGGCACTGCCCCTTTGAAGCACTGCCCTGGCATTTCTTACAGCGCAAAGTAGCCCGGGATCAGCTGGGGACTCCAGCTGATCCCGGGATCCCCCGGTGCTGCCCTTTTGAAACTCCACGGCAGCGTTTCCCAAGGGGAGCACTGCATGGAGCCGGGGTCAGCTGGGGACTCCAGCTGATCCTGGGCTTGTGCAGTACTGCCCCTTTGAAACGCCACCACTGTTTTTCAAAGGGGTAGCACGAATAGAGCCTGGAATCAGCTGGGGACTCCAGCTGATCCTGTGCTCCTGCAGTGCTGCCCCTGCGGCAGTGTTTCAGAGGGGCAGCTGTACTGAGCCTTGGGTCATCTGAGAACTCCAGCTGATTCCTGGCTTCCACAGTGCTGCCCCTTTGAAATGGCACCGCAGTGTTTCAAAGGGGGCTGCGCATGCGATTAATCGTGATTAAATTTTTTATTTGTGATTAATTTTTTTAATCGCTTGACAGCCCTAATTCCTACTTCAACTCCATTCACATTAACAAGCTGTCTTGCGCCCCTTGTGCTGTGTAGCCACAGAGTGCACTTACACATTACATCCTATTGCCTTAACCCTCTTGTAGCAAGAAAAAAAAATTGTGAACTCACCAGAAGTGCCTTCTCCAGGATCAGTGCCTGGCTGTGAAACTTCCAAGGAGAAGGGAATTGTCTCCAAGGTTATAAAAAGTTCTTGACTCTCAGCTGGCTGACTGTTCTCTTTGTCTTCTCTCTTCATGTTCCTCCTCCTCCACCATGCTGTCCTCCACACTGCTGCCCTGATGAATGTCTTGGGAATTTTATTTGCATGATCACATGCTATTTTTTTCCTGCGGAAATTCTACCTTAGTCTGCACACAACATACAGTTCTCATTTAACAAGCAGATAGTCCAATTTTTGTTTTACCTTTATTGTTCAGTATGTGGACTCAGCTATTACTTAGTGCACATAATTCAAACCATTCTCTGAATAATTTCCTCATTTGTGTGTGTGTGTGGTACTCATCACTGTAGTATGAGTGAGTTACAAATATTAATAATTTTCACAATACTCCGATAAATAATACTTTAAATTCCATTTTACAGACGGGGTCTGAGGCATAGCAATACAAATGTCAGAAGTATCATCCCATTTTGGGTGCCCAATTTGAGAAGCATAGGGCCTGATTCTTCAGAGAATTTAGCATTTTGTAGGCTAAGGTACTAGCCTTGAATGTTGGAGATGGGACGGGGTTGGTCCTGCTTGGGGTAGGGGGTTGGAGTCAATGATCTCCTGAGGTCTCTTCCAACCCTATGATTTTATGATTTCAGTTCTCTACTCCATTATACACTTCTCGTGTGACCTGGGGCAGGTCACTCAGCCTGTTCGTGGCTAGTTCCCCAACTGTAAAATGGACCAAATTGTATTCCCCTACCTCACAGGGTGTTGTGAGGATGAATACATTAAAGAAGTGATTTGAGATCTTGTAGCGAAAAAAGTTCTATAAAAGAGTTCAGTATTATTATTAGGGATGTAACCATTTAAGGGTGATGCTTAATGGTGGCATAGTTGGGCCAAAGCAATCCCCTGCCTATAGCACATTAGGCCTGGCCCAGCCTTTGCAGCTCCCCCCCTGCCTGTGGCAGGCTCAACCCAGCCTGGCTAGAGCAAGCTGCAGTGCTCTGGCCATGCCTGCTACACCATGCTGAGGGTGGGGGCCACTCCAGCCTAGCTGGGCTGAAGCAGCCACCAGCCCACGGGATACCAGGTAAGTGTTTAATATTATTTATATTATTTTTAGCATTTTATTTGTTTACATCACAATTCATTTACCATTATGCATGTTCAGTAAATCGGTATCTCAGTTTAAATACCCAAAAAATGAGAAACACACAATTAGTAGCCCCATGTGAAAAACATAAGAGGCTAGCTTAGCTTGCCTAGTATTGCACAGGGACTCTGTAGCAGAGGCAGGGATAGACTCCTTTTCTCTAGGGTAGTGTCAGGGGAGCCAATAGCTGTGCAGGCCTTTGGGCAAGGTTTTGGGGGTGGCTCCATGCTCCTGGAATGGGCGGGGCCTCAAGCATACGGGGCTGGGCTGAGGGCAGGCAGCCCTCAGTGCCTCCCACCCAGTCCTCAGAACCACACAGAGTGCACTGTGCAGCACTGGTGGCTATTGAAAGGGACCAGGACTCTGGCCGCCGCTGCTGATGCAGCATAGTAGCTGTGGCGGCTGGGAACCCCAAGCCCCTTTGAATCACTGGGCCCCAGGGCAGTTTCCCTCTCTTATTTCTGCCCCTCCCCCCCATCAACAGGCCTGGGTAGTGTTCAACTGCTTTACCTGTGAGACTTCATTCACTACCCATCTTACAAGTTCAGCCAAGAAATGAGGCAGACGTCCTGCAGACAACAGCCGTATTTACTACACACAAACATCCCACTCTCCCTACCTCTAATATCATCAATTCACAGACACTTACCTTCCTTCCTCCCCCCCCCCCCCCCGCATCCCCCTCCTGTTCTGCAATGTGATTTGTCCTTTTCATATTTGTTCATTTTTTTTAATTGTATCCTTTGGTATATATGGTTGTGACTACTTTCTTCCACTATTTGATCTGAGGAAGTGGGTCTGGCCCACGAAAGCTCATCATCTAATAAACCATCTTGTTAGTCTTTAAAGTGCTACATTGTCCTGCATTTTGCTTCAGCTACCCCAGACTAACACGGCTACATCTCTATCACTGATTCATGCTTAGTGCATTGTATGTGACAGGTGTCCTCTGGGAAAATAATATAATATAAAGGTGAATGAAATGAATATTAATAAAAGGGGCTGGATTAAATCTGTAGTTTATATATTTGTATAAAGAAGTTAACTTCTGAGTGCTTGACTGTGCAATTTTAGCATTCTTTTAATATAATGTTGTGTATGTAATTAAATGATATAACACAGTATGGTATTATAGTACAGTTAAAAGCTTCTTTTTGTTTACAATTCAAATTAGAAAACTCCTTAATATAAAAAGGAAAACAAATACTCAGATTTAAAACAAATATTTGTAAAAAATTAAGCCCTTAGGTACGACAGGTTACAGGTACTATAGGAATATATTAGCTTTTTGATGACTAATACTGTATATAGGAATATATAGGAATATATTAGTCATTTTGATGCCTGTTCCTTGTTGTAACTAGTGTGAGCTTACAGCTCCTAGTCCTAATTGTTTTTATATTTGTGCTGCCTTTTGCAGATGGAAGTTTCATAAGTGCATTACTTGATGGCCTTAGGGAAGAACTAGCAAGCTGGTGTCTAGTATTATGGTCCTAGAATGTGAAGCAAGCTGAAAAAGCTCTCTGATAGAGCAATCACAGATTTGCTACCGAGCTATGAAAACATGGATGAATAACATTTACTAATATTAAAGTGCTTTAAAAAGAAATGTGTTTTTTTCTGAATACTGTGCTATATTCTGCAGCTTAGTGGCAGATACCTTGGCTGTGTACCAGGAAGCTGAACATCATAAAGACATGTGTTTGAAAGAACATTTTCTTGATAACTAAAAAGAACCGTTAATGATTTTAAATGAAAATAATAGAAAATGCAATTTTCATATTGTGAAAATAATTTTGTCTTATTAAAGGCATGCAGTCAAATTCAACTTTAAAAAAAACCTTTACCTATCTTATAAATACCACCGTATATATTATATTATTTTTCTGCAGTCTGAAGGGGTTTGCTTTCATATTTGTGTGTATGTGTGACTCTCAGTATTTTAACAGATGATAGAACTATATGGCTATAATAGTTATAACTATAATGGCCATGCATCATTATTAGAGGAAGAATGGACAAGTGGATAAGGCTCTAGCTTGCATTGAGGAGACCTGGGTTTAGTTCCCTGCTGCACCATGGATTTTCTGTGGGACTTTGGCAAGTTACTGAGCCTTTCTGTGCTTCAGTTCCTCAGCTGTAAAAGAGGGATAATAGCACTCTCCAACCTCAGAAGCAGTGATGTGAGGATATTACACTAAAGAATGTGAAATGCTCCGAAACTATGGTGGTAGGGGAGCCATATAAGTACTTAAATTAGAACAGCACATATGTGTGGTTTTTTACACAACGGCTACATCTAGACTGGCCACATAAGACGGAAGAGGCATGCAAAACAGGCAAGTCAGAATAGGGAAATCCGCGGGGATTTAAAAATCCCCCGCGGGATCTAAATAAACATGTCCGCCGCTTTTTTTCCGGCTTGGGGAAAAGCCGGAAAAAAGCGTCTAGACTGGCGCAATCCTGCGGAATAAAGCCCTTTTCCGGTAGGAATAAGAGATCCTCCGGAAAAGGGCTTTATTCCGCAGGATCGCGCCAGTCTAGACGCTTTTTTCTGGCTTTTCCCCAAGCCGGAAAAAAAGCGGCGGACATGTTTATTTAGATCCCGCGGGGGATATTTAAATCCCCCGCGGATTTCCCTATTCTGATTGCCTGCTTTGCATGCCTCTTCCGTCTTATGTGGCCAGTCTAGATGTAGCCAACTAGTTCATGACATATCCCTATCCAAAGAAGGACCTGAGCCAAACAGATTGGATTGCTCTGCTGAAGTAAATTACTTCAGTGGGCTTTGAGTCAGGTCATATAGGGCTTATCCTGCAAATTCTTGCTGTTGGGTCTACTTGCTACTCAGAATAGTTCTTCTATCTTCAGCTGGACCACTCAAGTTGTAAGCAGTATTCCTGGTACTAAGTATTTGTAGGATTGGGCCCTCAATTAGATATGGCAAAGAAAGAGAGCATATTGGTGAAAGGAAAGATGAGATTTATACATAACATTCTGAGAGCTGTGATGCATGCAGTGTGTTAGGCCCTCCTCCCCCATTCCCTTTTTTAAATGGAAGTATTTCTGTTAAAGCAAGTTGGCACAGAAGTGAAGTTCAGCCTTGAGAGCTAGCAGGATTTTAAAGAATGATTTGAAAGGAGAGAGGGAGATTTCTTTATAGCACATAGATCTAGGGAGGTCATCCCAGGACACACAATGTGGCTCTGTGAGATATTAATGGGAGAAAGATACAATGGACACACACATGAAGGCAATTGGAGCTGATTGAGAACATTATGAGAGATTATGTTAAAGGAGTAGCAGTGACTTCTACTGTAGAAATCTGACTTTCTTGACAGAGAACAAGGAATGTAGTATTGGGCACCCAAGAGTGAAATGTTGCTATTCCTTCTAGAGAGAGACATAGTAGATAAAGTAGAATTAATGTCCTAATGTGTTTCTGATTCTTGCTGCTATTTTCTCCATTTATTTTTGCAGTTATACGAAAGTCTTCTTACTGCTGCCTATCCTAATTGATGTTTCTTCTCTTTTCTGAACAGTATTTTATAATCACATAAGGCAATCAAGTTTGATTTTGGTTTCTTTACAGGTTATATTACATTGTTTATGTTATAAGCTTTATTTTAGAAACCTTTGTGGTTGTACATAATCTGAGTTATATATCCAGTATATGTATCCAGTATAGTGAAGAAATAATTTTGTTGTGTATTATTGTACACTGTCTAGCATAACAGGGCCCTTATTCATGTCTGGGAGCTGTAGGTGTATCTTCAGCTCACATAGTAAAATAATAACATGTCAATTATGTTAATTCTGCCCCTCACCCCATGCTTCCTCGGCTCCACTATGGCCAACCCCTGCTACTTTTTCATTTATACTTTGTCTAAAATTTGATCCTCCTTCTCTATCCTGATGGCTGAATCAATCCAAACTCTTGTGGTCTCCAGCCATGACAGCTTCATTCTCTTTCTCTTCTCAGGTCTTTTTTATATTAACCTTGTCTTCCTTCAGTCTATCCAAAAACTGATGCTAAAATAATCTTTGTCTGTTGCATAATCTTTGTTACACTCATATACTTTTCCGTCATTTCACTGGATCTCCTTAGTGGTATGCTTTAAGTTCAAGTTCTCTTCCTTCCTCTGACACATCTGACCTTATCTCAGCTTTCTACTCAGCCCATGGTCATCAGTAGCTCCAACAATGATCCTTTGTCTACTAATAATGTAGTGGTGCCTTAGCATCTTCTTCCATTCTTCCATGCTACCTCTATGATTGAAATGTTTTGTAACAGCCAGTTTATTAAGCCTTCACCCAGGGCTGGCCCGAGCCCTTTCGGCGCCCTGGGACTGAGCGCGCGGCACTGCCCCCGGGCGCACGGCACATGCGTGCCCCCCTCCCCCCCCCGGGATCGCGGGCCTGCCTCAGGGCCGCATGGTGCATGCGCATGCCGGCCACAGCCGCTGGCACGCAGCCCAGGGCCTGCCCTCAGGGTGCACGATGCATGTGCGGCCCAGCCCGGCCTGGCCAGGGCTGCTGGTGCACGCACCAGTCCATGCAGGGCCCCACGGCCATGTGGGGAAGGGCGCTGCTGGTTGGTGCTGCAGGAGCCGGGCACGCGGCGCCTGATGGCAGCTGTATGGGATTCCGCACGCCCCTTACAGCTACCATCAGGCGCCCCCCATTGGTTGGCGCCCTGGGCAGCTGCCCGGCTTGCCCATGCCTCAGTCCGGCCCTCCCTTCACCCTCATCTCATTCAAATTGCTCCTGAAAATAGAGATGTTAAAATTAGATTAATTGGCTAATCAAATAGTCTATGTAATTTGCATCGACTAATCAATTAGTTATAAGGGCGTCTCCTCTTTTGACGAGTAGTAACAGTCCCAAGGCTGTTACTACACTTCAAAGGCGAAAGCACTGCGGGGAGCATGGGGCCAGTGGGGGACTCAAGTAGTCCCTCACTGGCCCCGTGCTCCCCGCAGTGTTTCAAAGCAGCAATCTCCAGCTGACCCCAGGCTGCATGCGGCTTTTCAAAGTAGCAGATCCTGGGCTCCCTGTGGCACTGCTGCTTTGAAACATCGCGTGCAGCTGGGCTACTTGGGATCTCCCCAGCTGGGCCCAGGCTGCACGTGCATTTCAAAGCAGCAGCACCATGTGGAGCCCAGGGTTTGGCGCAGGCTCCACGCGGTACTGCTACTTTGAAGCACCTCCACCTCTTAAACCCCCCCTCCCCACTGGGAAAGTGACTAGTCTACTGGTGTGTCGACTATCCGCATTTGCTTATTGGATAGTTGACTGGTCATTCACATCCCTATCTGAAAACATAATTCTGTAGCATTGCCCACAAGAAATGTTAAAACAAATGACATGTCTTCACTGTGTTTGAACCACATACAGGCATGCATGCCCAACGTGTTATTGTATAAACACATTTGAATCCCTTGTGTCCTTTCTTACCCTTTCTACATTCCTTTATGCATTCTATCCAGCCAGTCTGCTTGTCAAATCAATCGTTTAGATTGTATACTTTTTTGAAATCAGGGAATTTCTTCTCTGTGTTCTCTATGAAAAGCCTACTTCTCTGAGTGCTAAATATAGTTAATTGACCCCACTTTGAGGTTGCTGTAAGCCTAGCAATACTTCAAAATGTTTTAGATATTCTGTACACTGGTACAGCATCAATAACCTTGAATGCAAGTACATGACGTATACCAACCACTTCTTCTATATTAATCTGTAATACCTGGTGGATTCATTTTCAATAATGACTGAGAATTAAGTATTCTTGTGTGGGTTCTGCTGCCCAGAATTCAGTTATACTGTTTATTGTCTCCTAATTTCTTCTCCCTCACTGTTTCCTCTCACACTTCATATTTGCAGGCTTCTTTTCTTGCATCCTCCCACCCACCACCTGTTTCTTGATTCAGCTCCTCTTTATCCTTTGCCTTGGTTCCCTGGTCTTGCTGCTACTTGCTGGGTCCCCTATATGAGTTCTCCTGTGGAAGCTCTTTGATGTGCCAGGTCACTCCAGGGGGAGGGGAAGGAAGTAGGTACTCAGATATTATGGTGATATTGACATGTAAAAATATGATACACAGTGAATCTGCTGCTTGACAGATTAATTACAAGAATCATACTCAGCTGCTGAGTCCATTATTTTACTTCTCAGATGATTACAGATGAAGTAAAATGTCTAAATTGAACTATTAACACCTTAACTCAGGTCAGACAGGTTCTCAAAAATTTCCAAACTGTTTGAATTATTAGTGTTCTTACTGGAACATTTTTTTCATTGTCCTCATGGCATGTGAGGTCTTTATTAAGTAAGCATTGTTGCACAGGGAACTCTGCAACTGATTAATTTAATAATAATTTAGGCTCTGGTTTAATAAGATGTTAAGCATCCCTGAAACCAGAAGCGAGGTTTGCCTGATAATCTGCTGTATCTCTATCACCAGCGATTTTTCCCTCACCCTCGCTCGCATAAATAACACTCGAATTCCAATTTAGGGCCAAACCATATATTGTCAAAATTTGAAATAACACACGAAACCTTAACAGCAACAATAATTAATCCAACCCTAACCCCAGAAGAGAAAAGAAGATCGGAAAGTCCCTGATACAAATAGGGCTATATGTTACATAAGAAGATGGTAAACAGTGTTGCTGCTCGTGACCTTCTATTCCGTGGCTAATTGGAAACCTTGGAGGAGGAACCACAAGGCGATCCCTCAAAGCAAACCCAGGCCTTCGGCACAGGACCATGAGGAAATCAGGACACGAGCTGCTCTTCTGTTGGCACAGAGGCAAATAACCCTTCAGTATATCTACTTGAACCACGGAATAATCCGGATGCTTTGACTGAAATCCAGGCTGCTACTATCCCCGTACCAAAACTGTAACTTGAGACTTCTCTACAAGCAGGTGGTAACATTGAAGACAGCAGCACTCTTGGTACAATCCAAGCAGCAACAGGCAATAAACAAGCAGCCCAAGCTTTCCTCCCAGGAGGACTTTTATTGACTATGAGGCGGGAAAATCAATTATATGCTGGGTTCATCAGTTTAGTGATGTGTGCAAAGATTCTAATGTGATGTGTTCATAAACTAGCAGGTCATGTGCATAACTTTTCTGCAGAGTGCACAAATTAGAGACAAGTGCAATCCTTTCATGCCGTGTGCACCCTTAGGTGTGCTAAGTGCAAAGCCTTTTGAGAGGGAAAGACCTGATTCTGTCCCTTCCCTCAGATTCAAAATGGTACCCAACAGACTCCATTTTGAAGCACATGGATTATATACATCACTGACTACCAATATTATTTAATTAGATGTAACAGCATATAGGCAGTCCCCGGGTTACGTACAAGATAGGGACTGTAGGTTTGTTCTTAAGTTGAATCTGTATGTAAGTCGGAACTGGCGTCCGGATTCAGCCGCTGCTGAAACTGATCAGTTTCAACAGCGGCTGAATCTGGATGCCAGTTCTGACTTACATACAGATTCAACTTAAGATCCCCAAGTCAGCTGCTGCTGAAATTGATCAGCGGCTGATTCCAGGAAGCCCGGGGCAGGGGCTTCCTGTAGTCAGCCACTGGTCAGTTTCAGCAGTGGCTGACTTGGGGACGCCTGGGGCAGAGCAGCTGGGGTGCTGCTGGGTTGGTCCAGTAGCGCCCAGAGCGGTGCTACGGGACCAACTGGCAGCGCCCCAGCTGCTGTACCACAGGTGTCCGGAGCAAATCCATGGAGCACAGGGGCAGCGGGACAGCCCAGACGCTACGTGGCTGTCCTGCTGCCCTCGGGCTCCATGGCTTTGCTCTGCTTTGCTCCCCGTCCCCATGGTCTGCAGACCAGGGGGACGGGGAGCAAAGCGGCGGAACATGCGGGCAGCGGACAGCCCAGACGCGTCTGTGCTGTCCGCTGCCCGCGTGCTCCGCGGCTTGGCTCTGCTTTGCCCTGCTTTGCCCCCCGTCCCCATGGTCTGCAGACCAGGGGGAGGGGGGGGGGCAAAGCAGAGCCAAGCCGTGGAGCGCGCTGCCAGCTGACAGCCCAGACGCCTCTGGGCTGTCAGCTGGCCGGGCGCTCCGCGGCTTGGCTCTGCTTTGCCCCCCCCGTCCCCCTGGTCTGCAGACCAGGGGGACGGGGGGGGGGGCAAAGCAGAGCAAAGCAGAGCCAAGCCGCGGAGCGCGTGGGCACCGGACAGCCCTGTCCGCTGCCCACGTGTTCCGCCACTTTGCTTCCTCTCCCTGGTCTGTTGGAGACCAGGGAGAGGAACGGCCCCGTTCGTAACTGCGGATCCGACATAAGTCGGATCCGCGTAACTCGGGGACTGCCTGTATTACTTAATATTGCATATTTTTGATATGTCGAATAAATTTGTCATTTCTATTATCTAAGTTATGCTCTGGGACTGTCTAGTTGTATAAACTCTGATTTCGGAGAGAAGTATGCATCCCATTTGACTTTGAACCTATCTTTAACTTTTAAAAATAACTTTGAATTTTAATTATGTTCTAATGTAAGCAATAATAGACTAATGATAAGACTCAGCTGTGGATGTATGCCCACATATAGTGTCCTGGGAACTGCTGTGTATATTGGTTCATTCTTTAAGGTCAGACCTGCAGACACACTCCCTGACTTCTGTGTAATGCGAGAAATTTCACCTTTACTTATGTATGATGTTTAAAAGAGGAGACTCATCTAAAAACCAAAAAAGTAGAATTGTTGATACTGTAAACACCCAGCCTCTTATAAATTTCTTCTCATATCCTTTTATATTTCATGCCTTTGTGACAAGTCATGCATCTTTTGAAACTTGCTCCATGAAATTCATGTTTTTAATCTGAAGAAAATTCTCACTGGAGAATTTCAATGGGAGATTGGTGGGGGCGGGGAGGTGGAATTAATGGAAATGAACTCAGATTCCATAATGATGAGCTTGGTTTAAGAATTTAGATATATAAAGAGTGTAGAATCATGGTCCCATTAAAGTCAATGGCAAAACTCATATTTACCCAGGGTATGTCTACACTACAGTGTTAATTCGAAATAAGTTATTTCGAAATAATGCGTCTACACACAAAATGCATTTCGAAATAGCATTTTGCTATTTCAAAATGGCGCGTCCACATTGAGTGGACTGTGAATCACATTTAAGGCTGGCCAGAACCAGTTCCGGCAGGGCACCAGGTCAGGACTTACCGTGTGCGGTTGCTGCCTGAGGCTATCTGAGGTCTGTGCTTAAAGGGACCCCCCGGACAGCCAATTCTCAGGTTTCCCTGTTTGCTTGTCTACCTTGATGAAGGACAGCAAAGCATTTTTGTCTCGGCATGCTTTGGTTGCCCTCACTTGGGACACCACAGCACTCTGCAACAGGGAGCCAGAGCTGCCCCTGGGCACACAGGTGCTTCTCTTGGATGCGTTGCTGCGAGCCTGGCTGCACTTTCTGCAGGCTGCCATCTGGGAGGTCCATCGGGCTGTCAGTATCCAGGAGGCCCTGTGGGAGAGCTTCCACCCTGAGGAGCACTAACAGTCTCCCTGGTGTGCCCCACTGGGGGCTTGTGCCTCATTCCTCCTTCACGTCCTTCCACTTACCCCTTCCAGCACCTCTTCCTGATGTAAAATAAAATACGCATTTTTTTCATAAACACGAACTATCTTTATTTAAAAAAAATGGGGGTGGGGGAGAATGAAACTCTGGTGAGACTGGGGAAAGGAGATGGGAGAACGGAGGAGAGAGGGTGGGAGAGGAGGGGGTAAACCTGGGAGCAGGGAGCTGGAAGGGGAAAGCAAGGGGAAGAAGAGGGAGGGGCAGGTCAGGGCTCAGGGGTGGGGGTCTTGCCAGGCCAACTGTCTCCCAGCACTGCGGATGCAGGTGCCTCGGCGTCCCTGGGAGCATGGGGAGGGGGTTGAGGGTGTAGAGTAGGTGGAGGGAGAAGGAGTTGGAGGAGGAGCGGTATCTGGGGAGGCAGCTGGCACTGGAGTGGCAGGAGGCAGCATGATCTGCACCAGGGTCTGCAGGTGTTGGCAGACAGCATGGCCCTGGGCAAGCTGCTCGCGCCGGAGCTCCAGGTCTTCTTGCACCCAGTTCTGGAGGGTGCGGTGCAGGGCTCGCAGTGCCCCCAGGTGCTGCTGTCGGTACCCGTCCACTGCACGGGTGGTCCTGCGGAGCTCTTGGGTGCGGGAGCATGTCCTGGGCTGGGTGGTGCACCCTGCATGCACAGCTGGTGCAGCTGTGGAGAAACAAGAGAAGTGGTCAGTTATCCCTGGGGACAGTGGGTGAAACCCACCCCCCCTGTGCAAGGTGAGTCTGACTATTCCTTGCACCATCAGAGCCGATGTGCTTGCACACAGGCCATGTTCAGAATGTCCTGCTATCCCCAAGAGTGGGAGCTGCCCTGAGGCCGCACCCAGGCCCCTGTTCTGTGTATAGTGTGGGTGAGGTGGGGGGAGATGTCCCCTGCCTCTGTGTAGAATGGCCTTGTGGAGGGAGGGCGTCCTGCTGTGTCCCACCCCGGTGTCAGGAGCATGTCATGTCTCTTCACACATGTGTGTGGCTATCAGGCCTAGGCCCCTGTGTGGCAGCCAGCTGGGGCCACATGCCCAGGGGTGGCATGGCACATGCTCGCACGTGCACAGATTGCTGCGTGATCCGTGTTAAGCAAGGCCCACGTGCATAGACCTTGGTCACCCTTCCCACCCCCCAATAAGGGGATTGTGATGGCACTCATGTTGTTGCCTCCCCGGATGACACTGGTGATGAGTCTGCTGGGACTGCTTGGGTGTCCTGGCTGCATGACACACTCCCTTTGGGCTCCTGCAGCTCCTGGTGCTCCTGCTCCATGCCCTGGTCAGGGCCCTCTGCTCCAGGATCGATGATCCCCAGAGTGACACAGACTGTCCCGCCCCCAGGATGCGATCCAGGGCGTCAAAATAGTGGCAGGTGTCTGCCCCTGTTTGGGAGCTGCCCCCTGTGTCCCTGGCATAGGCCTGCTGCAGCTCCTTTATTTTCATGCGCACCTGCTCCTGGGTGCGCATGTGGCCTGGTGGCCTTGCTGGCAGCCATCCGCCTGTAGACAGCTGTGTTCCTCCGTCTAGTGCGGAGATTGTGGACAGCGGAGGCCTCTCCCTAAACCTCAATCAGGTCCACAATCTCCGCACTAGACCAGGAAGGCGCCTGCCTTCTCTGACCCCTGGCAGGCTCCTGAGAGCTGGGGGACTGGGCCTGGGGAGCGGTGGAGGGCTGGCTGGCACTGACTGCCTGGCTCATGGTGGTGCCACTGGGTTAGGAGCAGCAACTGCTGGCTCTGTGCTGGCAGGCCTGGAGCTGGCCCAAGCACTGTGGCCAGAGTCTACCCCTTTAAGGGCTCCAGGGCAGGGAGAGAGGAGAGGAAGTTTTCCTGGTTATGCCGAGAGTGGCCACCAGTGCACCCTGGAAAGGGCTGGAGGCCTCCTATTTCAAATTAAGCATCTACCCAGCGCTTATTTCGAATTTGGCATTATTCCTCATAGAATGAGGTTTACCAAATTCGAAATAAGCACTCCGCTGTTTCGATTTAATTTCGAAATAGCGGTTTGGCTGTGTAGACACTAGTGAAGTTATTTCGAAATAACAGCTGTTATTTTGAAATAACTTTGCTGTGTAGACATACCCACAGGCTGTGTCTAGACTGGCCAGTTTTTCCGGAAAATCAGCCGCTTTTCCGGAAAAACTTGACAGCTGTTTACACTGTCCGCTTGAATTTCCTCAAAAGCACTGACTTCCTACTGTCTGAAATCAGTGCTTCTTGCGGAAATACTATTCTGCTCCTGTTCAGGCAAAAGTCCCTTTTGTGCAAAGCTTTTGCGCAAAAGGGCCAGTGTAGACAGCTCAGATTTGTTTTCTGCAAAAAAGCCCCAATCGCGAAAATGGCGATCAGGGCTTTTTTGCAGAAAAGCGCGTCTAGATTGGCATGGACGCTTTTCCGCAAGATGTGCCAATCTAGACGCTCTGTTCCAAAAATGCTTTTAATGGAAAACTTTTCCGTTAAAAGCATTTCTGGAAAATCATGCCAATCTAGATGCAGCCACAGAGTGTGTAATTTTGAGAGAGAGTGAGAA
This sequence comes from Pelodiscus sinensis, assembly GCF_052426305.1. Taxonomy (NCBI): domain Eukaryota; kingdom Metazoa; phylum Chordata; order Testudines; family Trionychidae; genus Pelodiscus; species Pelodiscus sinensis. The sequence goes on along the minus strand of NC_143057.1, from coordinate 81,918,194 downwards.
AAAGTGCTTTTGGTCCAAATGATGGCATTGATTGGCTGAAAAACTGCTGAGTGTTTTGGAAGTTTATTTTACTATGAGGCTTTGAGGCAAATTTAGGCTGAAGAAAAACTAAGTTATTTTAAGTAGCCTTATGTGGGTGATTTCTGCTGCCCTCTGAAATAAATTTGCCATTGGCTCTCAGTGTTGGCTACTGTATAACTTTTACTAGAAGAATACAGAGAATCAAAATAAAATTCAAATTCAAAATAATTAAGAGCTTTATGATGGTTAAATAGAAGGAAAACTCTCCTTTCAGAGATTTAAAGTATTTTTTAAAGCAGTTGCCAATATGATTTGAATTTGAAGTACATGTAGTGAAAGCAGCTGATGACTTAGAGAATATAATAAGACTGCTGAAGAGAGAGCTGCTCTTAGACAATGAAAGTTAATGAGTACAGTTAATGTTTTTATGCTAGTGAGCTATATCATGCTACTATAAAAGGCTACAGCTTATTTTTACAGCATTTCTTCTCCTTAGCATGAATCCATAATTCAACAATTTATGTGTTGCCTTTTGCTGAGCAATGATGATCTGTGTATAAAATCAGAATTCTGTTAAATCTTGACATCACAATTCTTTGTGGAGCAAGGAGTGTAAAATAAATGTTGAATCTAATTTTGATTGTATATGTTATATAACTTTGGAGAGAGTGGGCAAAAGCATGAATATTCCTCTTTAACCTATTCAGTTTACAGGCAGTCCCCGAGTTACGACTTACGAATGGGGCTTTCTCGCCTCGGAGCTCGCAGGCAGCGGGACCGCCCAGAGCGCCCAGCGGGACCGACACCCCGCCACTAGCTGCGCCTTCCCCCCAGCAGACCAGGGACACGGGGAGCAAAGCCGCAGCGGCGGGGGGGTGCCGCGCCTCTGAGGCTTTTGCTCTGGCGCCGCTGCCACTTTGCTCCCGGTGCCTCTGGTCTGCTGGGGATCGTCTCCAGCAGACCAGGGACACCTGGAGCAAAGCCGGGAGGCAGAGGGGTACCGCGCCTCTGAGGCTTTGCCAGAGCAAAGCCTCAGAGACGCGGCACCACCCCGCCGCTGCGGCTTTGCTCCCCATGTCCCTGGTCTGCTGGGGGGAGGGCGCAGCTAGTGGCCCCCCCCAGCATACCAGGGAGACGTGGAGCAAAGGCCCGGGCCTGTGGTAGAGCAGGTGGGGTGCTGCCGGTTGGTCCCGCAGCACCGCTCCTTGGCGCTACTGGACCAACCCGGCAGCACCCCAGCTGCTCTGCCCCAGGAGTCCTGATTCAGCCGCTGCTGATCAGTTTCAGCAGCGGCTGAATCAGGACACCTGGGACAGAGCAGCTGGGGTGCTGCTGGGTTGGTCCAGTAGCGCCGAGGAGCGGCGGCGCTACTGGACCAACCCAACAGCACCCCAGCTGCTTTGCCCCAGGCATCCCTAAGTCAGCCGCTGCTGAAACTGACCAGTGGCTGACTACAGGAAGCCCCTGCCCCGGGCTTCCTGGAATCAGCTGCTTATCAGTTTCAGCAGCAGCTGACTTGGGGATGCCTGGGGTTCTTAAGTTGAATCTGTATGTAAGTCGGAACTGGCGTCCAGATTCAGCCGCTGCTGAAACTGATCAGTTTCAGCAGAGGCTGAATCTGGACGCCAGTTCCGACTTACATACAGATTCAACTTAAGAACAAACCTACAGTCCCTATCTTGTACGTAACCTGGGGGCTGCCTGTATTTATTTTAAAATAGTAGAGCGGTGATAGTAGAGTGGTTTTATTTACTACACATACACAGTCTTCCTTGAGTTCCACCCACACCGTTAGTCTTTAAGAATGATTTATATGGGAGATTTGCTCTGGTTTCAGCAAGTGGTGAAGTTTTTACAGGATTCAAAACTAAAGCATAGACAGGAGAAGTTAAGAATGTCTAAGTTCCACTATCCCATTCCTTTTTAACAGTACATTGATTAACATAAAAACTGGGAAGTTCTGTGAAAAGTAGTGGAAAGAAAGGGCAGTCTTCCACAATAGAAATACTTACTGTCATTTCATTAGAGTAGATGTTTTAGGAGGAATGTATTGTGAATCAGTTGGCTTACACATGTTTTCTTAATATTTAATATTTGGAGTGGGACTGGAGAGTTGACCTGCTTTTCAGTCCATATGCTTTACACTCTGGGATAGTCAGCTAGCCGTCTCCAGTTAGTTTCTGTAAGTTTTTTTTTTTTTTCTTCTAATCAATTCAAGGCTATTTTTACATGACCCAGAACAGGAAGGATATGGATTGGGTGGAGTGCTATGGGAAATTTTGTCACTTGATGGAAGAAATATTTGAGTGAGTATGGGAGCTTCCAAAGCAATCTTAATGACATGCAGTCAAAGGTAATTAAATATATATATATTTAATTTTCACTGTATCTTAAGACAATTAAGGAGTAAATAAATGCATCTGGGGCAAAGTTCTGCAGTCATTATTCAGCAACAACTGAAAGACACTGCTGGCCCCTAAAGTTCAAATCCTGCATTTAGTTTAAAGTATTTATCATATGATACTGATGGCTTAAAATGTTGAAGACTATTTTAGTTTTCTAGTTATATATTTTTTGGGAAAAAACAAGCACCTGATTACTTCAGTTCCATTAAAAACACAGAAAATAATTTTTACCACATCTACTATATATTTAAGAGAGTTTATCTGTCTGTGTGTTCAAGAACTCCTTTTAAACTATAAGAGCTAGGACCCCCAAATTTGGTATATAGTTTCCTCTTAACATAACTTAAAGCAAGGTCAGGGATTGGTTGTGCCAGGAAAATGGGTTATGTCTCATAAAACCATACAGAAAAGAGACAGAATCACTAACACCTTGCGCAAGCCCTTGCATCTCCACCCTGTCTGGGATTGCTCTGGCTCTGAGCCTCCCGCCCTTCCATCCTCAGGTGCCCTTTAGGTTCCCCTCCTCCCCAATTTGTATGGGGACATTGCTGGCTGAACCTGGACCTACCTCAGCTGGGGGACATTCACCCCACCCATGTCTGCTGGAGCTGCAGTGGTCATGGAGAGGCGCTTCCCACTAGGCCCCAAGCTGCTGAGAGAGAGCTGGGATTGTCCTCTCTTCCTGGGGCAGCCTGCATACTGACCCTCTCATCCCTAGCCCCACCTCAGATATAAATGAAGAAAAACAAAAATTACTTAAGTTAAGGACCCAAGCAATGCCAGGTATATCTTTTAGTGGGGAAATAAGAATTGACAAGAAAGGAGTAAACCACTGCCAACCTAATAGTATGGAAAATAACAAATTAAGTTTAAAACTATTTGGCAGTTGTCAGCATCCTTTCTAATTCCTGTCGTTGGTTTCATAAAACCTCACACAGGAGTACTTTACAAGAATAACACGATTTCTTGAAACTGTCAAATAAAGGGGGGAATTTAGAGGGAAATTCTTTAATTTAGACATACCCAGAAAAACTATTGTCACCATGCATGGACATATCTGTTTTCATCAGTTTGTTTTATAAACTTTATTTAATGGCCAGGGTCTTGTATTCCAAAGTCACAAATTGAGTCAGGCAGTATCTTTTATTGGACCAACTTTCGGTCATATCCTCAGGTCATAACCACAGATCATTCATGTAAGCTCAAAATCTTGTGTCTCTCACAAACAGAAGTTGGTCCAATAAAAGATATTAAATCAACCACCTTGTTTCTCTAAAGTCACAATTGCGAGTTATAGTTGTAAGATAACTTCTTCATTAGTCTTTTTTACAGAGGGAGTTGAGGACCATAGCAGCCACTCTCTCTGCTTCTCCTTTATTTTTTTCTTGTTAGTTTAGATCTGTGTGACATCTGTGACAAAGATCCTAACAGAAGAATTGAGAAAATCCGCAGTAAGCAACTTAATTAGGAGTAAGTCAGTTCTGATATTGATCTATTAAAACACATCTTCTTTATACTGTATTATCAAAGAGAATATTGTATCAGAGAACCTAGTATTGTGTGTGCCTCAGAACTGAAAGAGATCAAGATTATAAATCTCAAATTCTCCCACACCTGTCAGTACAAATTAGAAGGATGGAGTGAAATGTATTGCTGTTCATCAGGATTAGTACATTTAACATGGTATTAGATGCCTAGGTAAACTTAGGATTTAATTACTTTCCGTGAGTATCTCTAATAAATAATTGAAAGAACCCGATTAGAAACTGCAGGCATTATTTTTCTGGGGGGAGAACCAAAACCTGGAAAGATTCTTGTGATTTAGGTGGAGATAGGAATCCTCATATGAAGTTTCATAGCTCTATAGTTCATAGAAGGCAGAGTAAGATTCTGAGGAAACTCCAGATTGAATGAAAGTAGAACAATATTATATCACCCTTATCATAATGGACACAAATAGCAAAAGTCTTTTTGCTCTTGTAAAAGCAAAACACAAAGTATTTGGTCAAACTTGCATTATGGAAATGTTGATTTTTAAAAAAATTCTGAATGTTGTAGATTTAATTACAAATACTTTCCTTTAAAATCTAAAACAATTTTGAAAATTAATTCAGTTACTGCCTGCTGTGTTCAGAACTCTTAAAATGATGAGGACAACATCATCATAACCTAAAGCAGCTCCTTCTTGCCACCTCAACAGTGCAGGACCAGTTTCATTCTCTAGCTCCCTCACTGCACTACCAGGTGTTTTTCTGCACAGTAATAGTATTCCCTCTTTATTGTATTAGGTGTCCATTAGATGAGGAGAGCCATTATTTGATGTCCAGTTACACCATTTAAAAAAAGTAAGTTTCATAACAGTTACAGTCTTTTAAATGTATAGTTAGTTAGTTGGTAGCATTATAATAGAACTACTTCTAGCAAAGCCATTCAGCTGTCCCAGTCTGTTATGCTACTGAATCTGAAATAAAAGGAGCAAATAACAGTAAGTTGTTATTTTTAAGATTATGATATCAAAAGTATTGTAAAAAAAACCAAACCAAAATTGCTTTGAAAATTGGTGTTCTAGTCACACACCTACACTCAGATGTGGAAATTAATGCCTGGCACTTTGCCTGAGATGACACTCTGACAGTTGTGATACGTTATACAATTGATAATTAAGATACTCTTAGATGAAGAACACTGAACAATATATAACAGATTTTCATTATGTCCTTCTAGTTTTGGTACTGATATGGATGTCACTTGCTTTAAAATAAATATGAATTTAAAGAATTAAAGTTAGCTTAAATTTGGTTAAGGAAATATATATGTGTTTGTAAATAGAGGCTCTGACCAGCAAGTAGAAAGAAGGCCTTGAAAATGAGTTCTAAGGCTAGAAGGAGTGAAGTAGGGGGGGATTTCTAGTTCAAAGAACAATTAATAAGATAAAGGAATGCATTTAAAAAGAAGCCCCTTGACCAAAAGGGTGACTGCAGATGGCTTTAAATGAGGGAAGGAAGAGTCTGTCCTAAAAAGAACCAAGATAACCTTTGTAATCAAAACTAGTGTTCAAGCCTGTATGAACCCGGGTGTAATGGAAAACCTGTTGGTCAGGAAGAAGTGGGGAAAGAGAAAAGATGTTGGGGGGGGAAAAAGGAAGTTTTAAATTTTATCTGGAATACAACTGGAAATAAGGATAACCTGTGTCAGATTGGGTTTTAGTTGAATTTTGTATGTGACAGTAACATCACCTGATTGTTAAAGGCTATAACACGTAAACTTTTAAGGGGATAATTGCTAAAACCTGCCTTAATACACTGGTTCTAACTAATATGGCTTTATGCACCCCTGGAGTTAGCCCATTTGTAAGCATCTTAACCATGTGCTTATACATATTTTGTTACTGTTTGAGTGGAATGTCTGCTTATTTTTAGGCTGTTAAACATGTCCAGACCAGTTGGATAAAATGCCATTTGGTCTTTGGATTTAATAAAGAAATTTATGATTAAATTGGTATCTGATGGTTTCCCATATTGATAATGTTAAATATTATTATTATTATTATTATTAGCATAATTGACAAATTACAGTTATGTAATACACCTGCCAATTATACAATATGATTGTTTTAATCTGATCTTAGTGAGCCAGGTACCCACATTTGCAAAAAAGAACCATAAGTTGTCAACTTTTGTAGCAGTGTTAACAGCAATAAATCATTTTATATTTTTGTAATTGTTACTAATGTGTGACATCATTTACTTACAGTGATGCCATATGATATATTTTTATTGCAAGATAATATCTGAGCATTAGACCAATAATATAAAAGAGATTTTCAGATGATGTGATTTTTTTTTTCAGATATAGTGAATTCTGGTTAACATAAGCAAAAACAACACAGAGGCCACGTCTACACTGGCACCCTTTTCCGGAAATGCTTAAAACGGAACAGTTTTCCGTTATAAGTATTTACGGAAAAAGCGCGTCTACATTGGCAGGATGCTTTTCCGGAAAAGCACTTTTTCCGGAAAAGTGTCCGTGCCAATGTAGACGCGCTTTTCTGCAAAAAAGCCCCGATCGTCATTTTTGCGATCAGGGCTTTTTTGCGGAAAAGAAATCTGTGCTGTCTACACTGGCCCATTTCCAGAACAGTTTTCTGGAAAAGGACTTTTGCCCGAACGGGAGCAGCATAGTTTTTCCGGAAAAGCACTGATGATTTTACAGTAGATCGTCAGTGCTTTTCCGGAAATTCAAGGGGCCAGTGTAGTCAGCTGGCAAGTTATTCCGGAAAAGCGGCTGATTTTCGGGAATAAGTGGCCAGTGTAGACACAGCCAGAGTGTTTAGTTTGGCCCTATGGTATTGGGCACTAAGACAGAATATGGAGCCTTTAGGCAAGAAAGGTAATGTTGTGGTTTAAGCATTAGAGGGGAATTTGGGAGGCCTGGGTTTAGTTCCCTGTCTACGTGTGTGACCTTGGATTAGTCACTTCTCCCAGTTCTTCATCTTCGTCTGCCTCCATAGTGGCAGCATACCTAAGGAGGAAAGGTATCCACATATGTTCATATCAAGTGTTTTTTGAAGGAAGGAAGGCTGAAAGAATTGGGTTTGTTTAGTTTAGAAAAGAGAAGATTGAGGGGGACATGATAGCTGTTTTCAGGTATCTAAAAGGGTGTCATAAGGAGGAGGGAGAAAACTTGTTCATCTTGGCCTTTGAGGATAGAACAAGAAGCAATGGGCTTAAACTGCAGCAAGGGAGGTTTAGGTTGGACATTAGGGAAAAGTTCCTAACTGTCAGGGTGGTCAAACACTGGAATAAATTTCCCAGGGAGGTTGTGGAATCTCCATCTCTGGAGATATTTAAGAGTAGGTTAGATAAATGTCTATCGGGGATGGTCCAGACAGTATTTGGTCCTCCCATAAGGGCAGGGGACTTGACTCGATGACTTCTCGAGGTCCCTTTCAGTCCTAATAGTCTATGATTCTATGATTATGCAGGGTTCTGTTTAAACCACCGTGTCTTAACCATATCCTGTCTTTTCCTTTGCTCTCAGTCCACATACTCCTTCCCTTCTGTCCACTATGCTTTACTGTTACTAACTTCTCAATGATCATAGAAGCTTTAGTCATATTTCTAAGCACAGATTAGTGCTTTGCCTCTTCATATCTCTTTTGACAGTGCTTAACAAGCCAGATAGATCAAGTCCACAGTGCCTAAGGAGTCGAGTTGTTAATTGATTTAACAATTTAAACAACTCAAAATTAGTTTGGGGCATATATTGTATATGCTGCACCCATGCTTTTCACAAAATGAATTTAAAATGGAATAAACCTTAATCCTGACCTATTTGTGATTGTACGGAAGTGGTGCTTTTGTAATAAACCTAAAAAGGAAAAATAGTAGATTTATGCAGCATGATTGTTCAGACTTGGAAACTGTTGAGATGGCCAAATAATAAGTGATGCCAGCAATAATCTAGAGTTAGAATGGAATTCATAGAAAAGGATAATTTGCTTTGCAGATCAGTGATCGATTATGAGAGATGAAAAATTTATCCCTTTTGGGACAAGATGAAAATCAATGATTGAGACAGATATACGGAACAAAGGCCTAGATCGTCAAAAGTATTTAGGTTCTTAATTTCTATTGAAGTCAGGAGCTTAAACACCTTTGAAGATCTGGACCAAAGTTTATTTTTCATTTGGATTAACTACAGAACAAAGACAATATCTATTTTCATTTTTGTTTCTCGTATGATTTTATAGAAATGGCTTTATATTTTTAATTTTTTCCTGCTTATTTTATACATTTGGGATAACATCAGATCCTCACTTCCCTCTCTTTGGCAGAGGTCCTTGTGAGATCTTTAAAAGATCTGAATAGTGATATTACATAGCAAGCATGAGTGGCACGTGAACGACAGGCTGGGGGAGGCTAGCTCCTAGCCCAGTGCCTTCTACCCGAGGACCCATCCCTTCTACGCCCTTGCTCCTCTGCCAGATCCCAGAGGCCCCTCATCGCAGCTACCAGCCCCTGCCCCAGGTTAGTCCTTCTAGCCTCAAAGCACTGGGAAGCGGCATGGCCTCATCCTGAACTGGGGCATCGGTGCAGGGAGTCTGGAGGCGATCACTGCCACATGCAGAATGGGTGGGAAGGAGGGATTCTGGGAGCAAAAAGGGGAGGTGGGGCGCTCATGACCAGTGTTTCTTTTAATTTTTTCCTTCCCATGCATGGAATGTATTTTGCTATGTGCAACAATATGGAGCTGATGAGTGACACATCACCTTCATATTGGTGCACGTAACAAAATTCAGGTGGTGGGATGGGGCAAAGGCATTCTGAGTGCGGGAACGTGCTCAGCCTTGAGGCACAAAATTGTGTTGTAGGCAGGAGCGGCCCAAGGCTGGCTGCGGCAGCTGGCACCCCAGGCAAAAGGCGCGATTGGCGTCCCCACCTGCACAGTTGTCAATGGCCGTGATGTAATTATAGGGCACCACGGAGCCCCGTGACGTCATCATCGGGTGCCTGGGCTGGCGGCGCCCTAGGCAACTGCCTAGTTTGCCTAGGCTTACGGGCCGCCCCTGGTTGTGTGAGGGCTCTGTCTGGCGTTGCAGGCTCTGGGGTGGAGCTGAGGATGATGGGCTCAGGGCTGGAACAGAGGGTTGGGGTACAAGGGCTCCACCTAAAGATGCAGGATCTGGGGTGGGGCTGGAGCTGAGGTGCTCAGAGCTGGGACAGATGGTTGGAGTGTAAAGGCTATGTATGCCTGGGGGTGTGGGCTCTGGCGTAGGGATGTAAAATCCCATTTAATCAGTGAAAAGGTTACCAGTTTGTTTAACTGGTTAACCACTTAAATGGGGGTGGGGTGGGCTGGGATGAAGTGGCCCCCCACGATGGGTGAGGGCTGTTCCAGCTGAGCTGGAGCTCCCCACAACCATGGTGTGGTGGGCTTGGTCAGGCTGGAGCAGCCAGTTAACCAGTGAACCACTGACCACCCTACTCTGGAGTGGGGCTGGGGCAGAGGGTGGGGTGCAGGAGTATGAGGGGGAGTCCTCAGGGATGGGCCATAGCAGGTGAGCTCAGGGCTGGGGATCTTGGGGGCTAGGCTGCTGCAGCAGGTGTGTGTGGGGGATTCTAGGCTGCCCCCGTCATGTCAGGTGAGGGTCTGGGCTGCCCCAATTGCCCCTCCCAACCATGGCAGTGGGAGGTCCAAGACTGGACCACAGCAAGGGAACTCTGGGGCTGGGCCATAGTTGCCTTTGAGCTGGGGGAAATGCCTGGTTCAGGCTGTCTGTCCAATGCTGACAGGCCGGAGGCTAGGTTGTGGGTGCGGTGGCCCTCCCCTCCTGTGGGTTCCTTGAGCACCTGTGCAGTGCTAGTTTACAGGGACCTATGTCCATGACTTGCTGTTTGAGGAGGCACAGCAGCCTATGGTACCAATTGCTCATGATAGCAAGATAACCAGAACTGCAGCTATCTCTTTCCATAACCAAGAAAATAACAGATGTTAATTCTTTTTCCAGTTCCTTTTGAGCTGCTAGAATTAGGCATGAGATTGCAGAGGTGGTATAGGAACAGCAACTCTGTGGCATGCTTCACTTAAACATGCATAAAACCTTCCAAAAATATACTTTGAGACGGGGGCGATAGGGAGTTTGAGGAGTATGTTGTAAAGCTCGAGCAGAGAGAGCAGCCACCTCACATGTCATTCACCCTTTTATGTCTGAAAAATTTCCAGTTGTGTAATAATCTGTCCTGGAATTAGTACGGCTCCAGGAAGGATTAACACCCCTCCATGCCTTTCACCTTCAGCAAGGGTCATGGTGCACAGGTTGGAGCAGTATTCCTCTGCAGCATTCCAGTCCTGTGAAGCACTAGGGGAGGGTCACTTTTTGCTCTGGACCCCTCAGATCTGTGGGATTCTGTTTTGGTTCCTTGCCTGTGACTAGTAGTCAGATTCAGACCACGCATAGAGTTAAACAGGAGAAACCACCACATGCGCTGACTTTGTAGTTGCGCTGACTTTGTAGTTGGAGCACCCATGGGGAAAAAATATTGGGTGCTCAGCACTCCCTAGCAGCTCCACAGATCAGCTCTTCTCCTTCCCCCTCACCACCTCCTGCCTACCAGTGATCTGCTGTTCAGCAGCAGGCAGGTGGTCTGGGGACAGGAGGGGAGGGAAGGGTCAGAAGCAAGGGTGGGAATAGGTGGAGGAGGAGCATGAAAAGTGGACAGAGTAGGGGCAGGGAAAGGTGGGGTAGAAAAAGTGGGGGGGCTTGAGGGAAGGGGTGGAGTGGGGGCAGGGCCTGGAGCACAATGGGGGTCAAGCACTTCCCAGGACTTCAGGAAGTAAGTGCCTTTGTGAAATGAATGCAGTTGCCTCAGATTTACTCCAGTGTTAGTGAGAACAGAATCTGGTTCTCAGGCTCCAAAAGTTTTATAGGACATATGTCCTTTGACTTTGTCCCCCCTCCCTTTTCTCCACAACCTCATCCCTCCCATGCATAAAGCTGGAAATTCCTCTCCCCCTTCCCGAGAGCTTCCTCTTCCCTTTCCACAGAGTTTATCTCATAGATTTTTTTTTTCCTGCTGGAGAGACAATTAGATGGTTAGGTTAAGATGTAAAATACAGGGCCTAAAACTGAGCTTCAGAGGTGAAATCCTATTCCAACTGAAGTCAGTGAGAGTTTTGCCTTTAATGCCCCTCCAAGATTATTGCACCCCTAGCCTTATTTTTCGTGATTCAGCACTGGCTGTTCCAACTGACTTCAGTGATAATTACTGGCTGATCAAGAGTTGAAGATCAGGCTACATTTTTAGGCATCTATTTTGAAAATCTTCTGCAATGTTCCTTGTGTTTCTACATACATTAGACTTTCTAGATCACTTATTAATTTTATTTCTAGATTTCTTTCAGTGTGTCCTATCTTTTGTTTTTGAGGAATCTTGAATTACAAACAGCGTTCTGGTTATAGTGACCTCTGCTTTGCATAAAGAGGAACTGTGTCTATGGAACACTGGATTTCAAACTCATATTGAACCATGCAAACTCAAGTTTTATTGTCACTGATACTTTGCAAATACTTTAACTTACTGACGTTAAATGGTTGCTTCACTATATATTTTAGGTCTTCACTGCTTCTATATATAGGTAGTGTTTTTCAGCAGTTGTTTTAAATTGTCACTTACAGCTTTAAAATGATAATCTAGTATAAATATGATAGGCATTGCTCTCGGTCTCAATGACAAGGGATATGGGATAGGTCTCAATTACAAGAAATATCTCAGTGACTACTGGAAATGAGTAAAAGTTATAAAGCAAATATTTTGAGTAGCTAAAGAGCTATGACATTGCTTGCTTGTATTATATACAAATTGAACCTCTCTAGTCCATTGCCTTTGGGACCTGACCAGTGCTGAACAAGAGAATGTACCAAACCACAGGAGCTCAATATTGCCTAGCAGCATTACCACCACTTTCACTGCTTACTGGGCTCTTAGAAGACATTTAGGGGTAAATAAGAGCTAAATAATTGCACAGAATCCTGAGTCAGGACTGGTGACTGTAAACAATCTTTATGGGACTTCAGGAAACATGGTTGCTTTGCCCCTTCACATACACACACACCCCACTCTCCCAGCTCTGCTGCTTCTCTATGTAATACTCCTAGCCCTGTGCAGAGAACTAGTACGTGATCAGCTCACCAACAGCCTGGCTGGCAGGTTCCTTCTGCTCTCTTTCTTCCCACCACCCTCCCCACCTCTAACTGGGCTAGTGCCCAAGGAAAGCTCAAGACCTTCAGGCGCAGGGTGCTGGCTAGAAGTCAAAGCCTCACACAGCACTGGCATGGAGAAGCCTCACCACCCTTCATCTAAGCTCTGGAGTTGCAAGGGGAATTAACTTCCAGCCTTTTCATGTCCTTCCCCTGCAGGCTCCACAGCAGCCCCCAAAGCACCCCCTTCGCCTACCTCCAGGGATTGTGGGGCTGTTTTGTCTCCAAGCACCCTCTCTTAGTAACCTGGGCTTGCTGAAGCCCCTACAATCAAGTTCTTTGGGCTCTAGTATACAACCACAATGCATCCTCAGGGATTAATCCCCTGCCTGCATGCACTATAGCCAGCATACAGGAGACCATATGTCACTGGCCAACAGCTGCCTTCAACACTGTTTCTCTTTCCCCATGATGAGGAGGAAGAGAAGAGCTCTGCCAACACATGGGCCAGGTAACCTCATCTCACCTTCCTTCTTCCCTGTGGCGGAAGCAGCTTCTGTGTCTTCCCTCTTGCACGGTGCTGAAAGGGTGCTGCTGGCCACATTCTAGTGTGAACCCTGGCAAAAATCTGGGGCATGTGGAGAGCATGTGGCACTTCTTGCTTCCTCCCCGCTCTGTTGCTCTGTGAAAACACAGCATCAGGTACCAGGAGAGGTGGGGGCATCCCAGAGGCACATCCAGTAATAGAAGTGGAGAGCACCAGGTAAAGAGGGTTGCTCAGTCGGTCACCCTCCCAGTGTGAGAGACAGGTATGGGTGTGCGTCACCCTTCCCCATGTGCCTCCTAAAGCCTTAAAAATAAGAAGGTAAATAAGCATAATCCAACTATGCATCATTTATTTTGTAATAGGTACAGTCAGCAATGTTAATTTTAATGTTTGTACTGCATAGTTGTGATTTATTGTTGTTGAACTCACTTGAGTATGAGTAATTTTACCAGGTGTCTTGTTTTGTGCAGAGGGAAATATGGTCATCCTCTGGATGAGCATCTCCCATGGCCTGTTGGGAGTTAAGTGTACATAGATGGACCATTCAACTTGAATAGTCCCTACACAATGTTACCACATGAGCAAAGACATTTGAAATGTAGGTACATAGGTAATATTCATAATTTCAGTTTTCAAAATGATACATGCTTACAAATAGAATAATCATATTCAGAAAACCATAACTCTTCTATTGCCACCTTTCTTAACACACTTTGTACAAGATTTGTTGCAATTATATAACTGTTGTAGCAACAGTGATTTACCTGGTCTTGTTTTAATTATATAATGTCACATACACTCTCATCAGTCCTCCCTATTTCTCACTGGGGTAGAGTGGAAGGGATTGTGTAGCAGACTATGCTGGCATCTTGCCAGTGAGTGTTTGTATGGGTAAGAAAGTAGAACTAGATATAAAATCCAACAGCTGCTGGAGTCTTGGAGCATTTGTAACATGTTGTTTCTCTGTGAAGCTGCATGGTATCTTTGATTACTTCCTGTAACCATTTTGAGAGTCATTAAGTAACAAATCAGTGAATGAGAAAGGAATAAAATTTTAATATAAAACAAACTTGAGAGTTTCAGCAGCACATGGTCTCATAAGGTTTTTTCCCAACCTCTGCTTCCAGGGCACATCTCCAAATTCCCCACTCACAACACTGTCCCTTGTAAAGGAATGTCTCCAAATCATAGTAATTCATAAACATATCTCTATACTTTCCCATACACTAGGGTTGCCAGGTGTCTGGATTTCAAGTGGAACCTCAGGTTGAAAAGGGACCATGGCAGCTCTGGTCTGCACTGCTGATAGAGCCATTAAAAGTCTGATTGGTGCTGGCAGGCTCCCTGTTTAGCTCTGCATGGCTCCTGGAAGTGGTGGCTCCTAGGTGGAGAGATAGTCAGGGAAGCTCTGTGTGCTGCTCCCATGAGGGATGTGAATGTTTAACCAGTTAACCGGTGAGGATTGGAGCAGCTCCCCATTCATGGCAGGGAGACATTCCAGCCCAGCTGCAGCAGGTGGGATGGGGTGCTCCAGTACTGCTGGGCTAGTGGAGCCTCCACTATTCACCCCTTTTAATTAGTTAACCAGTTAACTAATTAAACAGGATTTTATATCCCTATTTGAGACCCAGTCAAACCCCCGTTCAGACAAACCCAAGGACAGAAATCGTTGAAAAAAGCGGGGGGGGGGGGGATGGGGACTTTTTTTTCTTTTTACTCTATTTGTGGGTCCTGAAAATATTCCTTTCCTACACTCCTCTTTTTCCCTTTCAATATGACAGCTGAACCTGCACAGATAGAGAACAAAGGGTCTGCTTCTTAAGGTAGCCAGCTTATTTTTAGAAAAACATGCTGGCAGCAAAATAAGAGAATACTGTGAGTATTTAAAACATATAGGCATAAAACCATTTCTTGGTGCATGCTTTTGGCAGAAAAGCCAGGTAGAAATTCTACTGTCATACATCACGGGATTACAAACTTTAAGGCAAATATACTGAAACCAAGCCTCTGGTCCTTTGTCACCCTCCAGACTGAAATATTATCAATAACCACCATTAAGTTTAGCAATATTTATTGTACTACCCTAAAACTTTCACACCCACTTGTCCACCCCGTATGGCTATCGTACCCCCTATTCCTGGATAGATGACCCTCCAGACCTTCTGAAAGATTGACACTGGACAGGAGAAAAATGAAATGGACAAAGGGGGACATGCTTTCTGATTTTCTCTACAGATCTGAGGCTGATGCACAAGGAGCTAGAAATTGAAGAGCATGAATGCTAGAGGAAAGGCCAAATGACTTAAATGTGCATGGTAGGGGTGACAACTTTCTAATCACACAAAACTAAACATTCTTGCCCGACCCTCTGCCCTGCCCCTTATCCAAGATCCTGTCCAACCCTTTTCCAAGGCACCACTCCCCACTCACACCATCTCCCTTCTTTCGGTCACTCATTTCCCCCACCCTCACTCACTCATTTTCACCAGGCAGGGACAGGAAGTGGGGGCTTTGGCTGGGGGCCATGCTATAGGATGAGACAGAAATGAGGATTTAGAGTGAGAGAGAAGGTTCTGAGATGGGCAGGGGGAAGGGGTGTAGGCTCAGGGGTGGGGCCAAGGATGAGGGGTTTAAGGTGCGGGATGGAGCTCCAGGCTGGAGGATAAAGCCAAGGAGTTCTGAGTATGGGAAGAAACTCAGGGCTGAGGTAGGTGTACAGGTTCTAGACTGGGGGGGTTGGGTTCTGGGGAGGGGCCAGAATTGAAGGTGGGAGGGATCTTTGAGGTGGGGCAGTGAGGGTATGTGGGCTCCAGGAGGGAATTTGTATGCCAAAGGGAGCTCAGAGCTGTGGCAGGGAGTTGAAGTTGGGGAGAGGATGCAGGGAGTGGATCTGGGAAGTGCTTATTTCAGGAATTCCCTAGAAGTAGCAACATCTCCCTCTGCTCCTAGTCAGAGTCCCAGGCAGGCGGTTCTGCATAGTGTGCACTTTTTCTGCCTGCAGGATCCACCCTTGTAGCTCCCACTGGCTGTGGTTTCCAGTCAATGGGACCTGTGGAGCCAGTACATGGAGTGGGAGGTAGGGATGTAAAATTCCATTTAATTGGTTAACTGGTTAAATGTAATGTTTAACCAGTTAACCGATGAAACAGGGGGAGGGACTGTAGCGCCCTTGTCTGTGGTGGGCCCCAAGGGGCTGCAGTAGCCTTCCACCCATGGTGGGAAAGGATCTGCTCCAGCTCCCACCGATTAACCGAAACCAGTAAGCATCACCCTGAATGGTGGGTTAATTAAGGGTGATGCTTACCTGTTAACCGGTTAACCTTTCACATCCCTAGCAGGGATGTTAGTGTATAGTTGAGTAAACAATTAACCGATAAACCTGGGTTTAACGATTAATCCTATTGACTACACGCACTCCCGCCCCCTTGCTGCCTCTGTATCAGGGGCAGTAAGCAGGGGAAGAGGGGAAGGAGGCAGGAGCTGGTGCCCTGGGGAGCTGGTTTTTAAGATGTCTTCCGACGAGCACCTGATCTCACGGAGTTGCCTTGCTCCCGCCCCTGTGAATTGGTTCTACCTGCCACCTCACATTGCTGCTTCTGATACAGAGGCAGCAGCGCAGGGTAGGAGGGGCTCCCTGTGAGTGGAGCCGAGCGCTCAATGCTGCCATCCCTGCCCCTGGGGACATAGGCTATTGAATTAATCAATATCTAACATCCCTAGTGCCTAGAAAATGAGAAATAATACTTATTCATTTTCTCCACATCTTTTATGTTTGAGAGACCTCTATTATGTCCCCATGGTTGGTTTTTTTTAGAAGCTGAACAGTCCCAATCTTTTTAATCTCTTCTCTCATGGAAGTTATTCCATACCCCCTTTTTTCTCTTATCTGTATTTTTTACAATTCAAATATATTTTCTTTGTTATAAGGGCAATCAGAACTGCATGCAGTATTCAAGGTGTGGGCGTACCATTGATTTATATAGTAGCATTCTAGTATTTTCTGTTTTATTATCCATCCCTTTTCTAATGGTTCAAATCATTGTTAGCTGTTTCAACTGCTGCTGCACACTGAATGGATGTGTTCAGATAACTATTTACAGCGACTCCCAAGATCTTTCTCAAGGCACAGCAGCTAACTTAGACCCCATCATTTTGTATGCATAGTTGGGATTATACTTTTCCAAAGTGAGGTACTTTGCATTAATCAACACTGAATTACTGAATTTCAGCTGTTTTTTTTTTTTTTTTTTGCTCAGTCACCCAGTTTTGTGACATCTTCTCGTAGTGCTTCCCATTATGATTTGGCCTTAACTATCTTAAGCAATTAAGTATCATCTGCAAATCTTGCCAGTTCAGCCTTTACCCCCTTATCCAGATCATTGACAAATTTGTTGAACTCCAGCAATACACAGCAATGAAGAGCTCATTGAGAAGGACATAGCACACATAGATAGCAGGTTTAAAACAAACATAAGGAAGTATTTGTTCATATAGTACACAGTTCTTGGGAACTTGTTGCCAGGGAATGTTGTGAAGTCCAAAAGTGTAACTGGATTTTAAAAAGAGGTATATAAGAAGTTTATGGAGGCTAGGTCCATCAGTGGCTATTAGCCAAGAAGGTTAAGGAGGAAACTCTATAGTCTAGAGCTTGTGACAGCCAGAGGATAGGACTGGACAGCAGGAATGGATCACTCAGTAATTGTCCTCTTCAATTCATTCCTTTTGAAGCATTTGGCACTGATTGTTGTCCAAAGACAGAATATTGGGCTAGCTGCACCATTGATCTGACCAGATATGGTCGTTCTTGTGTGCTTAATTTGACACCTTTGCCATTATTCTAAGCTTCAGTGTGTTATGGAATACCCATAGCTCATTACACTAGCTCCCAAAGTGGAGTATGGAATCTGGGATAACATGAATTCTGTGATAGCAAGTTTTGGGGCAGAAATTTCCCTTGTCATTTTTAAAGCAAAGTGGTGGTAGCGGTACCTGTGGAAGCTATGCCCCGTTGCTGTCTCCAGTTCTTAGATGTGCTCTTTTCAATAGCCCATCAGTTACTACCGTAAAATTGCGAGTATATGTGCACCTTTTTTCCTGTTTTTTAAGGGTTAAAACCGGGGTGGGCATTATACATCGGAGGTAATTTGTACAATATTTTTACCTCCCCCTCCCAGCCAGACTCCAGGACAAGACACGGTGCGCGGGCAGCTGAACAGGCCCTTCCCCTGCAGGTGCGAGCTCAGCTGCCCTGCCCACCAGCTCCTCACCTTGTCTGGGAGCCTGGCTGACCTTGCGCCTGCTGTGGGGGCCCCCTGCTCAGCTGCCGGCGCAGCACGCTGAGCTCGCAACTGCTGCAAGGGCCCCTGGCCAGCTGAGCTCGCGCAGGCTGGCCAGGGGGCCCCCATGGCAGGCACGAGCTCTGCGTGGCTGGCCGGCATCTGGGCAGAGGGCCCCCGCAGCAGGCGCGAGGTCAGCCAACTCCCAGACAAGGTGAGGAGCCGGTGGGTGGGCCAGCTGGGCGGCAGGAGGGGAGCCCACGGCAGGCACGAGCTCAGTGCAGTGCACGAGCAGCTGGGTGGGGAACAGGTTTCAAACTCCGCCACCGGCTCCCCGGTGCTGCGCGCGCTTTTCCCTAGCGAGCCTGGAGGTGGATATACGGTAAAATCGCGGATATAATGGGGGTGCGCATTATAGATAAGAGCTCAGTTTATCCCAAATTCTAACGTTTAAAAGGTAAGTGCACATTATACTTGAGATTTTACGGTATCTTTCATCTTCCCCATAACTCCTTCAGCATTAGTAGAGGCATGAACGAGCTGAGAGCAGGGCATAAGTGAGAGATCACTGGCAATGAGGAGTACCCAGAAAGACTCTGTGTGCCTCCCAATTCTGAGAGACAAAATAGACCATTCATTATAACATGACATATTTATGTAGTCATTCCTCATGACTGTTTATTATAGGGCAGCCCTGACTGAAACATACTTACAGTCAGTTCCACTGACCAGAGTGGGGGCAAGGAGGCAACTGCCTTGGGGCCCAGTGACTCAAAAGGGCCTGGGGCTCCTGACTGCCACTACAAGCCCTTTAAATCACCACTGGAGCGCTGTGCAGCACACTCTGGGCAGCTGTGTGTGTTTGTGTGGGAGAGATGCCACAGTATGGGCAGTGCTGCCCCCACTCCTGTCCCTTCCACCAGAGGCCTCTGCTTACAGTATATTCCCCAGTTGGTCTTGACAGCTCCCAGGGGAAGAATTAAGACCACAGAGTAGAGCTGGTGCATGGTTTATCTCTAAGTTGCATCATTCTCAACAGTTTAAATGTGTGTTCAGAATTGTGGAAGGATATGAGACACTGCTGTTGAACCACAACTCTATTACCAAAAGTTTTGGGCAAGGAATAAATAAAATAAGATAATTTTGATTTTTAAAAATGCTTTATTAATACTCTGCATATTATAGAGAACCCTGAATATCAAGGTTTATTTAATACAGTTTAACTAATTAGAAAATAGATTATGGGTATTGACTGTTATTTCTGATTGCTTCCGTTATAGGAATTGTAAGGTTTGACGAGTAGTGGCAGAATGACAAATAGAAACAGAATGTTTAAAACTTATTTTTACGATAGGAATCTATGCTTTTTGTAAAATTGTAAAGAAGTTTCTATTCTGTTATCAGAAGATATCAGTAATTGACGAATCACGTAAAATGAAATGTTATCATGTCTTTTAGTAAATGCATGATTTTTATGATGGTGATTTGAAGTATTCTACAGTGCATAATTCTGAAGTCTTTCAGTATTGTATATATGACAGCTGACATGATCTAAAAGATCTTCATAAACAGTGGAAAAGGAAGACATCTTCAGTTAAACTTATTGCAGTCTAGTAAAATGTTGAAAACTGGATGTTAGCTAGACTTTTGCTTTTGTTAGTACTTAGTAGTATCTTGGATAATCACAATGCAATAACTTTGGAGAATTTATGTTGTTTTTGTAGTCTGAAAAGAATTCCATTTTCTCAAAAACTGGGCAGTTTGTCCATTTTTATGGTTATGGTCAACTTACCAATTTTATAATGTTTCTCAATTCTCAGTTTTCAGTTCTCCTTCCTGGTGTATTACGGGATATGGCACATTTCCCAGTGTGAATCCCTGTTTCTGAATGCAATTTTTTGTCTGTTACAATATGTATAGAAATTGACTTCATACATTTTAATACAGAAAAGCTGCAGAGAATCTTTATACCAAACCAGATGGTGGCAGTGAATGTTCTGATGTTGCAATTATACCTCGGGGGGAAATGATGGGTTCAGTGAAAGGTTTGCCTTGTGGGTTCATGCATCTTCGCTGTTGCTCATCAAAGATGAAGAGTTTTGATTATTAGTTTTTGTCACTCTTAAACAAATCAGGGGCATTTACTGGTAACAGCTATAAAACAGGTAAAACAGTCTGCAAAGACGTCACAAAAATACAAATCCTTCTAAATCCATTTTTTATTTCTGTGCAACTTATAATACAAATATTTATTTTATATACGTACTAGAAGACTTACCTGGTATTGCTCAGGGCCATGGTCATGGGGGCCATGCAGGCTTCCCACTGGCTTCTCCCTGGGCCAACCTGGGATGGGATAGGAAGCAAAAGGCCTGCCTACTAGCTTTGTGGGCAGCTGCTTAGGGCTGCTCCCCAGAGAAAGCCTGAGACACTAGGGGCCATGCTGCTGGCCTGTTGCTGTTCCCCAGGCCTGGGGCACTGGCTGCCCCCTGGGGTCATTTGCAAGTGTAACTGTCCCTTTCTGTTTGATGTGAAACAATCACATTCCGTGCACATCCCATTGTCCTGTCTCAACCAAACCCTGATCTTGCTTCAAGTTATGATAAGAGGAAACTGCATACCAAATTTGGTGGTCAAAGATCTTAGCATTTAGAAGGATTTCTTGAACAAACATACTGATGGACGGACACATAGGTGCACAAACTCTCTAAAATTATATAGTAGAAGGCATATGCATTGTCATAACCTGGTCAGGATGGGCATCGATCTGTTATTATATTAAACTTCAGAGTCCCATGTGCCTGTACATCTCCTAGGTCTGTAGCTCTAAGGCACACTCCCAAGTACCGGCTGCAAGACTGACAACACTCTTTGGCAGCAAGATCTCACAGTCTGTCCAACAAAACCTGGATACCAGTGCCTCATACCAGGGCACCACAATGGGGGAGGGACCATGGGATCATGCCCCCACTTCTTACCACCTCTAAAGGTAAGAGATGAGGGGAAGGGACAGTGTCCTAGGGAGAAGAGGCAGTGTGGGAGCAAGATCTTGGGGAAGAGGTGCTGTGGATGAGTGGAGCTACAGGTCTACCACTGGTGCCTCTGCTCACTGTTGGGAAGCTTCTGCCACCCCTACCTCAGACCTCCTAATCCCCAATTGCTTAGACTCCTTTCTCCCAGAGTCCACCTAGCTGTGGGAGCTCTGGTTTTCTAGTTAAAGGCTTTGGTAATAATATGCCAGTAAAGCTAAAACTACTAGCTTAGCAAAGGAATTTATTTCCACGTTACTCTTAAAGAAAAACAAGAGAGTTACAGATCTATATAAAACAAATTAAAAAAAAAAAACCTTGTAAATGCAACTTCCCGCAGTCTGATTTTCCTACTCCCAAGAGCCTCAGGCTTTTTCTGAGTTCTTAGCCATGTAGCCCTTCCAGCCTTGTAGTTTTGATTGTCTTGTTTCTGAATAGCTTTCCTTACTGAGAGAGCATTCATCTTTTAAAACAGCATCTTTCACCTTTAGGCCAATTAATTTCTGCTGGTGAATTTCTAGGCTCCAACTTTGGCTTCTGAGTGGACAGTCATTCAAAATGGTCCTGCTGTTTCATTAGGAGCATGACATGCCATTTAATGTTGATGGCACCCTAATTGCTCTCTCACAGCTTCCCAGACATAGGCTTGGATACTCTATAGCTTTCAATGAAACAGCTATGTTGACATAGCCGGGTCACCATAGGCGTGCGCAGCACATTTCATTAGGGTGTGCACCCAGGGAATTTTTTTTAAGGCGAACATTTATTGAATACTCAATCATAAAGGACATTATTTTTATTCATCAAACAAACTAAAGAAACTAAAACTTAACTAAACTTAATTTTTTTTAAATTAACAACTAAACTTTACTTAAAAAAATACAAACTTAAAATGAGACACAAAATACCAAATTTTTGCTTCAGTGATAACCAGGTGTATACAAAGATACAGTCAATTTTCATGATATTTATCTTTAACCAGATATTGAGCTAACCCAAATTGACCAAAACAGATTAAGGTTTATTCATTTTCCTGTCCTAGAGACGTTGCTTACCAGGTGTTATGGACTTAAATTCCTCAATCAGAATCATTGTAATAAACTGACAAAGCCAATTCTTGTTCAGTGTACAAAATCATGAGTGAGTCGAGGCACTGTTGGGACATTGTACTTCTTCGTTTGTTTTTTACATGTGCTAGTATTGAAAAGCCTCTTTCACATGAACAGCTTGTAACAGGTAAGACTGCGAAGCATTGAATAGATTTGTAAAAGGCCTGGAGCATGGAAGACCGATCCTATTCCTTTAACCAATCAAGCCACTCTCTGGTGGTGTTCGTAGTTCTACCTTTAGGAACAGATCCATCATAACCCCGAAGCAATCCGACTTCAGCTTCCAACTCATCCAAGGACACTTTAAATTTATTGGCAATGATTTTCATATCATCCCTGCCAATGTCTAAGCTCAGCAGTTTTCCCATTGCAATCACAATTTTACAAGTCTCCTGTTCAAATCGCTGGTCAATGCCGGTAATCATTGAGTCTAGGAGTGGGTAAAATGAAGTTATTCTCTCCTGCTCCTCTTTTGTATCAAAGTGATGCTGGGACTCAAACGCATCATCAATACGGGTGGACGTTTTTCTCTTCTTAACTGGGGGGATCGATATATCATTATCTACGCACATTTTCACACTGTCATTGAAAATAGATTGAAAATATTCTGGGCCACTTCTCATCACAGCCAAAGAGTTACGCAAGCTTTTCACCCCTGTCATTGTAGTAAGTAAGTTGAGACCTGGAGTTTGAAGAGCCTTACTCACTTTTACCACCATCTGGAGAATAGGGTGCATCATGTGAAGGGCAAAGATGAACTTGAATGAATTTAGTTCATGGATAAGACCCCTGGCTTTTATTTTAGCATCAGCAAGGTGAGTTGTTTCGATAATCTCTTGTAAAGCTTGTAAAATGATGGAGTAGTTTTGTTTTACAGCAGCCACTGCTTCTGCTCTGCATGCCCATCTTGTGTTTGATAGTGACTTCAAAGTCTTAAACTGGGATCATACTTCTTGTGAAATCTTCTCCATTACTCCATTTCTCACAGGACTCCCCTCCATGAAGGCATAAAGAGTCTGAATAACACCAAAAACATCAAAGACAGTTCTGTTTTGTTTACTTGAAGTGTATGCATCTACTGGGACGAGGTTCAAACAATGCACATAGAAGTGTACATAGAGTATTGCACTGTTTCTTTCTTTACATTTCATTTGAACTCCCGCAGTTCATAGTAGATGCACCATCAAAACAGACAAACATCACTGATGACCAGTCAATTTTAAGAATGCCAAGGACGTCATTTAACTGGTCAAAAATAGACTGAGCATCAACTGTTAATAGTCTCTGAACAGACACAAAATGTTCAACTGGATTATGTTTTTCATTGTCAAAATACTGTTCATGGTGTCCTGAGTCAGTAGTGTTGTCAGCAATTATTGAGACCATTTCTCCATTTAGTGAAGACACAATCTTTTGTTGCACAACGTTGTACAAGGCCACAATTAAATCATTTTGGATGCAATTACTCAGGTAGCATTTCGAGGAGATTGTTGCACGTGCTTTGCCATTACGGGATCATATTTGTGGAGCATATTGACAGGTTTATTTCTAAATCTTTTCTCAGAACTGTCAGCTTATTCATTGTGACCGTCTTCCACCTTTCACCAAACACAGAACAATGTCAATCAATCATTCCATTACACTTCGGTTATGGCACCGTTTCTTCTTCTTGTTTAGATAGATAAGCCTGCTTGCCCTCATCCAACAATACATCAATAGGTTTCCCCTCATTAAAACATGACCATGAAGAACAGCTCAACACATGAGATTTTGACAGCTGATGGTTTTTAAAACATTTGTTAGCTCTATACCAGTTTCTGAATCCCTTATCAATAAATGCTGGATCAGTGTGACCTTTGTTTGATGCATCATTAGAGGAGAAGAAACGGCAGTAAAAGCAAAATGCTGCGTCCTTTGATGAGCTATATTCTAACCACCTATACTTTTCATATCAATCAGACTGAAAACTTCTTTGTTTATTCTCTATTTTACTTCTAGGAAACATGCTTAATCTAGGCTGATAAGGACCTTTAGGTAATTGAGACCGGTGTTCTAATCTATTTTTTGGAATATCACAGACCAGGTATTTCGGTAGAGTACACGCGACAAAGATTACAAACACTGTAGACACTGTGCTGGGCACACCTGATGCGGCCACTTATATAGGTCAAAGAATTTTCTAGAATAGTAGTCGGAGGGGGAGGGGAGGACCAATGGTAATGCGGTGCCACAGTAGTGGGGACTCATGCTGCAAGCAAACGCGGGCTTTCTATACGTTTCTACAACATCTATATTACTCAATTCGCCGCTTATTGCATAATACGACAATCCATATTTTAAAACTAAAAGAGCATATCATGCGATTAAATTAAAAGGCAAAGCCACTTTTTTTTTTGAGACATTAGGGTGTGCCTGGGCACACCCGGTACACCCCGTATGCACGCCTACGCGTGTCACTAAAAGTCAGGCAGGGTTAACGCTGTTTGTTGGTACTTGTGCCCACCAAATACTTTCTCCTCCTGCAAGTGGGGTTTGCATTGCTGACAGGAGAGTGCTCCTGCTAACCATGAGCCATTTACACTGCTACTTGCAGAGATAAATTTTTTCTCTTTGGGAGAAGAGGGGATTTAAGAACCTGTGACCACAAAAAGTTGTTCAGTTAGCAGTGTAGACAAAGCCATAGTCTCTCCACTAGTAATCAAGTTCCTACTAGAAAATGAATGCTTAAATTCACATTCAGGGTTACATTCAAAATGAAAGTTGAAATGTACATGGCAATTACAAAACCAAAATGGGATTAATAAATTGACAGACATACCCCAGTCTGTGACAGTAATATGAGTATTACAGTATATTTATTTATATGAGGTACACACAAATTCATAGTAAACTATAGATGCACAATTTCTTTTTGTGCTTACTGAGGAACAAATTCTAGTGAAGTTTGGAAGGGCTTTAGCTAAGTAAAAATGGAGTTTAAAAACTGGACAAATATATCATTTTGGTTCAAAGACCAAAACAAAACCCCAGTGCCAGCTAATGAAAACAGGTTAGTTTTGGGGGAGGAAGGGAATAGACTTCCCAGCCTCCTGGGCAAGGTGTGGGGGCCTTGGAAAGGACATAGCCTCAGGTGGAAGGTGCGGTGCTGGGGAGTGCACCACTTCTCTCCTCCCTCCACCAAGGAGTGGCTCAGCAGCTGGTTGATCTGAGCCCATTTGAATTGCTGGGACCCAGAGCAACTGCCCCTTTTGCCCTCCCTCGTTGGCAGACATGCAGGATATACAACACAGCTATCCTCATCAGTGGACAAGAGCATTTCACAGATGGTATGCTGTTAAATCTTCCCCAATGACATCAGACCTATGAATTATTGCTGACCTATATCTAATGCACTGTGTTTTTTTTTTGTTTCTATTGGCAACTGAAATTCAAGATGACATTTTAAAAAATGGGCACTTTAGTTGCACCTGAAAAATGTTGATGCACACAGTAATTGCACATGCAAATTCTTATTTGTGTGCCGTTATCTCTGCATGTGTGTAAGCCATAGTTCCCTTGCTGGCTGCAATTTCCCATCTTAATTTGTCAGTATAATTATTAAATATAATATATAACACTTGAAGCAAGATTGTGACATGTTTATGACAGTATATAGGGAAATAAGGTGAATTAAATCCCTTTATGACTTGCCACACTGCTGCTCTACACAGTGGAAGAAGAGCAAGCAATATATGTAGCTTCTCCCACTCCCACTTGCACAGCTAGGCAGAGAGGAACTGGGAGTGGGTGGAGTCTCAGTTTTGGCAATATTATATACATAGGAACATCAGAGTTGTCTTATCAGATTGGATCAGACCCAGGATCTGTCTAGTCTAGTATCCTTTCTTTGTCAGTGGCCACCACCAGATACTTCAGAGGAAAATGCAATAAACTTCATAGTAGGCAGTTTTGGAATCTGTCTGCCACGAAACTCTAATCCCAACCACTAACAGTTGGAAACTGACTTAAGACCTGAAGCAGTGAGGTTTTCTATCCCTTCTATTAATTGCTATAGTTCCTCTGGCTATTCTTGTCATCCATACAAATATCTAGTCCCCCTTTGAATCTTGCAAAGTTCAGCTCCTTCAGAGAAAGAAACCTTGCAGTAAGCAATTATGTGATAATTTGTTCAAGGGAAATGTTCTGTCTGTCCACCGTTAGAAGTTGGTTTATGCTCTGAGTATGAGGGTTTAAGTTCCTTCAAAAGCACTTATTTTCTTTAAAAAACAAAACTTGTTATATTGTCCAATCCTCCTTTGAATCCTGCCAAATTCTGCCTGCAGAGAGGACTGATTGTCTCCTCTTGGAAATACTATATGAAGTTGTTTAAAAGACCCCTTATCTTTCCTCTTTTTCAAACCATGACAGCTTCTGATCTAGAAGTGTAAGTAATATGTCAGTCTTGTTTTGCGTGCCCTGAAAAATAAGTCAACTTGAAACGCAGTCTGTTTATTTTCCTGATTTTTTTCTGTAAATAGAAAAGAATATACAGAAGAGATATGGTTTGAATTTGGGATTGGGTGCCAGGAATGATTGAGTTCTAAATCTTTCTCTGGTACTGACTTTGTGTCACCTCATCCCAGGAACCATTCTGTTAAAGTAAAACTGAGTTGCACCTCCTTCCACCAGTACTAAATTTAGATCCGTGCCCAATCCTTTTGGGTAAAATGGGCATCATAATCCTTATCCATAGATCTGTTTCAAGACTAGTTACTGTTTAACTGCTTTCAAAATAACAAGTGCTGAATATTCAGGTCTTTAAAGTATTACCTGCTAGATAGTCAGAAGACTAACCTCAGTTTAGAAGTATACATTTTCTAATGATTGTACAATGCCAGAGCTCTGGGGGATCCTTTTTATAAATTAATATTACATCTCTTAATCAGTGTCCCTGCTAAGATTTTCCATCCATGAGCAGTTTTGTCTTGTGCACCAATATTGAGGCAATGTGCTCTTGTTCGGATGTGTGCCAGTGTGGCACCCATCAGTCATACTGCTCCCCAATGTAAGCGGGGGAATGATCCCGCTATTGTGGGGAACTTTCCTGGCTTCTATACACCCCGGTGAAATGAACCAGCGAAAGGATCTGAGTCCCTGCTCCCACTTCCTTTACCCCACGGCTCCCTGATCCTGAGGGCTCCCCCTTCACTCTCCGGAGTAGCAGAGCCCTTGAAACCCCAACAAGGCAGGGCCCAGGTTTCCTGGGGCTTAATCCCTGACCTTGTAGTCACTAGGGGCAGGAGTTAGGGTGTCCCCACTCCGAGGTGCTCTCTTTACACTGCAGGCCTTCTTGGCCCGGTGATCACTTCATAAGGTTCAAAGCAAATACAATTTATTAAACAACAACTTATTAAAGAGAAAAGAATAAGACAAAATGAGAATGGTTAAATGAGAACACACAGCCCTGCTCTGTAGCACAGGGACATCAAAACAGCAGTCTGCAGGGTGTAAGGACAGTCCACAGTCTCTTTCTTAGAGGCCCTGGATATGCTGCAGGGTGGGGGGGGGGCCTACAGGCTGGACACGCTAGCTCTGGTAGTGACCACACAGTCTCAAGCTCGAAGTGGCCAGACTCCTCTCCCAGTCCAGAGCCTTTCCCCACACTTTGCTGGTCCCAGGTGCTCACCACATCCAGCTGCTGGCTGTGCTGCTTGGCCAGTTCCAGCTCCTTGTGTTGCTTCTCTGTTCCTTTTGGCTCTGAGCACTGCGAGTCTGCTGCTCAACACAGGCTCTGCACTCCCTGTGCTGTGTATGCCTGGCTCTGCTGCTGCAAAAACTGCCCCTCAGCACAGCTTGCACTCCTCTTAGCAGTGTCTCAGCTCTCTGTTCCTTTTGCAGGACTCCTTCATACAGCTTGCACTGCTCTTTTCAGCTCTCTGTCTTTGCAGGACCTCTTCTGCACACAGCTTGTTTGTTCAGAGCGAGAGCCAGAACAATCCCAGCTCACAGGGAGGACGGGGCCTGGCCTCACCCCTTCCTCACTGGCCTGTCCAACTTGTCAATCAGGCTGAGCTGGAGTGTTGGCTGCTTTCCATTGTCTCTGGGGTCAATCAGTCTCATGAACTCTTCCCCTTCAGATACTGTGAGCTGGCAAACCAAAAACTCCCACAGAGTTTTAGTAAGGGGTAACAGTCCCCTTACACCAAGAAACTTTCCCACCCCACAGACCTCAGCCCGCTCCTCCTTGCTGGGACCCTAAGTTGTGTTCCCAGGCAGCACCCCCCCACCTCATGGGGAGGTGAGACCTGCCACCCTGTGTGCAGGGCAGGGATTACCCCAGGCTGCTCCTCAACGGGCTGGCTGCAAGTCCCAGCCTGGGGCAGAGGGAAGATGCTGCCAGTGCTCAAGGTTGGCAGTGAGTAGGGTTGGGAAGCGACACGCGGAGAGCTGGGCTGGGGGCGGGCGGAGAATCAGCAGGGGGCTGAACGGTGTGGGGGGTTCTGAGAACCAAACGGCAGTAAGGGGGGAAGAGGAGTACGGGGAGGAGCAGAGGTGCAGGGGGCCCCAGCTCCAGGAGCAGCCACACAACAGTTTTTCCCTGGCCTCAGGAGCAGCCATACCACAGTCTTTCCCTGGCCCCAGGAACAGCAAAGCAGCCACCACATGGGGAAGAGCTGAAGCTGGGACCAAGGCTGTTTGGTGGCTGCTCAGCTGCTCATAAGAATGTCCATATTGGGTCAGACCAATGGTCCCTGTTTGCCGACAGTGGCCAATACCAGATGTCCCAGAGGGAGGGAACACAACAGGTAATCCTCACATGATCCTTGTGGGGGAAATCTAGCTCCCCTGGGGTACAGAGCCCCCAGAAGGGTCCGAGACTGGAGGTCAAAGCAATGAGGCAGGAGAGAAACCTAGAAGGAAAACTTTATTATGCATGCATGCAGGCTGACAGCAGAGCAATAGCAGTCAGCCCCGAGAGACAGGTTCAGGGATCCTTTATACAGTATGCTCAGACAGTTTAGTTGTTGATTGTTTTCCTTTAACATATCAAAGTCTCAGCAGAAGTACTCTGAGATATTTCTGTTCACACCAGGAGTGCTAGAAGTAAGTTTTACAGAACAAAGCCACATCAGAACTTGAGTGGAAAAGTCTACAAGGCAAACTGTGACAAAGATAAGGGTTTACATGACAAATTGTGACAGACTAGGAGTATTCATGAACTTGAGATAGGCATTGTAAGGGTCTTGATTAGAGTTAATTTGATTTCACTCTGATACAGGGAGAGAGGTCTGGAAAACTTTTAACCCTTACAGCAGTTTTCTTTTAGAGGGTTTTGATTTCTGCACAGTCCCCAAAGGTCCGTCTAGCCCAGTATCCTGTCTGCCTACAGTGGCCAGTGCCAGGTGTCCCAGAGGGGATGGGCCGAAGACAGTGATCAAGCAATTTGTCTCCTGCCATCCATCTCCAGCCTTTGACAAACAGAGGCCAGGGACACCATTCCTTACCCGTGGCTAATACTTTTTATGGACCTAACCTCCATTAATGTATCTAACTCTTTTAAAAACTCTGTTATAGTTCTAACCTTCACAGCCTCCTCTGGCAAGGAGTTCCACAGGTTGACTGTGCTCTGTGTGAAGAAGAACTTTCTTTTATTAGTTTTAAACCTGCTACCCATTAATTTCATTTGGTGTCCTCTAGTTCTTATATTATGGAACAAGTAAAGAACTTTTCTTTATTCACCCTTTCCACACCACTCATGATTTTATAGACCTCTATCATATCCCCCCCGTCAGTCTCCTCTTTTCTAAACTGAAAAGGCCCAATCTCTTTAGCCTCTCCTCATATGGGACCCGTTCCAAACCCCTAATCATTTTAGTTGCCCTTTTCTGAACCTTTTCTAATGCCAAAATATCTTTTTTGAGGTGAGGAGACCGCATCTGTATGCACTTTTCAAGATGTGGGTGTACTATAGTTTTATCTAGGGGCAGTAAGATATTCTTTGTCTTATTTTCTATTCCTTTTTAATAATTCCTAGCATCCTATTTGCTTTTTTGACTGCTGCTGCACACTGCATGGATGTTTTCAGAGCACTATCAACGATAACGCTTAAGATCTCTTTCCTGATTAGTTGTAGCTAAATTAACCCCCATCATATTGTGTATATATAGTTGGGGTTATTTTTTCCAATGCACATTACTTTACACTCATCCACATTAAATTTCATTTGCCATTTTGTTGCCCAATCACTCAGTTTGGTGAGATCTTTTGGAAGTTCTTCACAGTCTGCTTTCGTTTTGACTATCTTGAACAGTTTAGTATTGTTTGCAAACTTTTCCACCTCACTGCTTACCCATTACCCCTTAGTAAGGCATGATTTCCTTTACAGAAACTATGTTGACTTCCCCCAACAAATTATGTTCATCTTTGTGTCTTGACAAGTTTATTCTTTACTGTAATTTCAACTAATTTGCCTGGTACTGACATTAGACTTACCTGCCTTTTATTGCCAGGATCACCTCTAAAGCCCTTTTTAAATATTGACATCATGTTAGCTATCTTCCAGTCATTAGGTACAGAGCTGATTTAAAGGATAGGTTACAAACCATCATTAGTAGTTTCACAATTTCACATTTCAGTTCTTTCAGAACTCTTGTGTGAATGCCATCTGGTGCCAGTGACTTGTTACTGTTAAGTTTATCAGTTTGTTCCAAAACCTCCTCTAATGACACCTCAATCTGGTACAATTCCTCAGATTTGTCACCCTATGAAGAATGGCTCGGGTTTGGGAATCTCCTCAATATCTGTAGCCGTGAACACTGAAGCAAAGAATTTATTTAGTTTTCTCCGCAATGCCTTTATCAGCTTTGGGCATGTCTAGACTTGCTTTCACTTTCAAAAGAGTATATGCAAATTCGCACAGATCACATTTTCAAAAGAGGAACTTTTGAAAATGAAAGTAGTCTGGATGTGGGTTTTTTTCTGAAAAGAACCCTTTTTTGAAAAAACCGCATAAACCTCCTTTTTTTTAGGAAGAGCGTTTTTTTTTTTTTTCAAAAAATCCACATCCAGACTACTTTAATTTTCGAAAGATCCTCTTTGGAAAATGCAATTGGAAGAAGATATGCAAATTTGTGCTGAATTTGCATATCCTCTTTCAAAAGTGAAAGCAAGTCTCCAGGTGTCCTTTGAGTGCTCCTTTAGCATCTTGATTCTCCAACGGCCCAACTGGTTGTTTAGCCTGCTTCTGATGTACTTAAAAAACATTTTACTATTACTTTCTGAGTTTTTGGCTAGGTGTTCTTCAAACTCCTTTTTGGATTATTATGTTTTTACACTTACCTTGACAAAGTTTATGCTCCTTTCTCTTCTCCTCACTAGGATTTGACTTCCACTTTTTAAAAGATGTATTTTTATCTGTGTCTGCTTCCTTTTACTTGGCTGTTAAGTAAACAGCACTTTTTTTGGTTGTCTTACTGTGTTTTTTAATTTGGGGTATACATTTAAGTTGGGCCTCTATTATGATGTCTTTGAAAAGTTTCCATGCAGCTTGCAGAGATTTTACTTTTGTCATGATTCCTTTTAATTTCTATTTAACTATCTTCCTCAGTTTTGTGTAGTTCCTCTTTCTGAAATTAATTGCTACAGTGGTGGGCTACTGAAGTGTTTTTCCCACCATAGAGATGTTACTACGGTCACTATTTCCAAGCGGTCCAGTTATATTTACCTCTTGAATTAGATCCTGCACTCCACTTAGGACTAAATCAAGAATAGCCTCTCCCCTTGTGGGTCCCAGAGCCAACTGCTCCAAGAAGCAGTCATTTAAGGTATCAAGAAATTTTATTTCTGCATCCTGTTTGGAGTGACGTGTACCCAGTCAATATGGCTTTGAAGTAGGAATAAGATCCTCCGGAAAAGGGCGCTTTTTCCGGAGGATCGGGGCCAGTGTAGACGCTCTTTTCCGGCTTTCCTAAAAGCCGGAAAAAAGCGGCGGACATTTTTATTTAAATGCCGCGGGAGATATTTAAATCCCCCGCACATTTCCCTATTGCGATTTCAAAAATTACCATGCCCCTTCCGGAAAAGGGGCCAATGTAGACGTAGCCTATGGGAATAGTTGAAATCTCTCACTATTTTTGAATTTTCTATTTTGGTAGCCTCTCTAATCTCCCTTTGTATTTCATAGTCACTATCACTGTCCTGATCAGATAGTAGATAATATATCCCTACAGCTATATTCTTATTATTGGAGCATGGAATTACCATCTATAGAGATGCTTTGTAACTTTTTGGCTCATTTAAGAGTTTTCCTTCATGTGATTCTATATATTTTTTTTCATGTATAGGGCCACTCCCCCACCAGCACGACCTGTTTGTCCTTCCAATTTATTTTGTACCCTGGTATGACTGTGTCCCATTGATTATCCTCATTCCACCATGTTTCCGTGATGCCTATTATATCGATATCCTCAATTAAAACTAGGCACTCTAGTTCACCCATTTTATTATTTAGACTTCTAGCATTTGTGTATAAGCACTTTAATAATTTGTCACTATTTATCTGTCTGCCATTCCTTGATGTGTTAGACTCTTTTTCATTGGATTGTGTGTCATCTGATCTGACATACTTCCATCCTTTCCTCCAAACTAGAACATAGAGCATCTCTATTAATAGCCCCTCTCCTAAGAGATGTCTCTGTCCAATCCATGTGCTCCTCCACACCTGTCGGCTTTCCCCCAGCCTTTAGTTTAAAAATTGCTCTATACCCTTTTTAAAGTTAAGTGCCAGCAGTCTAGTTCCTGTATAGGCTCCCCCTATTCCAAAAGTTTCCCGAGTTCCTAATAAAATTAAACCCCTCCTCTCTATGACAGGGGCCACATGGCAGGTGGCTGCCCCATGTGCCTTTTCCATAGCACCCTCATTTGGCAAAATGTGGCTCTACTGAAGACTGTCTTAGTTTTCCCTTCACTCAGGGCTCTTTGAGTCAACATCAAAAATGCACTTATTGGCTCAAATGTATTAAACATCTTTCAAAATAGAACTCTTATTTACAGAGTCTTCATCCAGTTTCAGCAGGGTACAACCTCTCTTCCTCGAGAGTCTGTCTTCCTGCTTTTCTACTACAGTAGACTTCTGATAATCCGGCACCTTTGGGATCTAGGTGTTGCTGGATTATCGGGTATGCCGGATCCGGGAGGTACTCTGGCGGGGGGCTGTGACAGGTCTGCTGGGACTGCACTGAAGGAGGAATAACGGTAGTTCGAATTAGGAGCTTTAATTTGAACTACCTAGTCCATGCTGCGTGTAGCCGCGAGCAGGTAGTTTGAACTAAGGGCATTTAAAAATGGTGCCTGCCCAGGAACATGCAAATGAAGCCTGGGATATTTAAATCCCAGGCTTCATTGCGAGTTCGAATGCCTACATTAGCCACCCTAGTTTGAACTAGGGTGGCAGTGCAGACATACCCTACTGCAGTCTGGAGGGTGCGGAGCTCGCTCCCTTCCTGGAAACTCTCGGCGGCGGCGTGGGGCTGAGCACAGCTGGAACGGAGCAAGTTCAGGGACTTAGCTCTTGCACCCTCTCCTCCGCTGCCGCTTGCAGGCCAGTGACTGGGTTTCCCCAGCTGGCCTGTTGCCGGCGGCTGCACGGGGCTTCCCCCACTTTCCTGCAAAACAGCAGAGGGTTCGCCCCTCGCCGCACCGTTCCCCGCCCACCCCCACCCCCTGGCCAGACGCAGTGCAGGTCCCGGCAGACCTGTCACGGGTATAATCCCCTTCCCCTCTTCTCCTCTTTCCTTTCCCAGCCGCGAGTGCCATGGAGCTCACAGCAGCTCCAATTGTCTGGCTGGCCGGAGCACTTCCAGGTTCCAGTTGGTGCTGGACTATCGGGAGTTCCAGACCACTGGATGCCAGACAATGGAGTTTTAAGGTACTTCTTGCCCGGAGGCTTGCCTTCTTCACAAACATTTCTTCCTGGTGCTCTCCACATCTGCTGAGTCAGGGCCCTGCAGGATCTTTTTTATTCCTTGCAGTGTCAGAAGGCACTTTCCAGCAACCGCCTTCAATTGTGCATTGGACTCCACTCTATTTGGAAAAGGCCAATCATGCTGTGACAGCGAGTTTGTACAATGGGAAGCCACAGGGCTCGCCAAGTGGTGGCAAGTCCCACTTGCCAGCCGCGTGGTTTCACACCATTCTGTGTTCTGTGCATGCGCAGATCGCTCTGTGCCGGCTCTTCCAGGTTGTAATCTACTCGCCACGGGTGAGTAGATTACATTATTTGCCGAGCCCTGGGAAGCCATACCTCAGTACATTACACTTGACTACTTTTTGTCATATAGCATACATAAACTTCTTCATTCCCGCATAATCCTTAGTTTTTCATACTGATATTGCAAATTTGAACCTGTCTTCTTTCAGTGAGTGTTAATTACTAGCCTATCAGTTCTTCAAAAAGAATATAATATTATGGAGGAAACTGCTTTTACAGGGAAACTCAGCAGAATCCTAGATTAATCAGTTACAGCTGATGGTTCATACAATGTCATTTTTAATCAATTTCCTAATCTTGTGCCAATAATTTCTAATAACCAAGCATGCCCAGCATCAATCCCACTGTCTAGCTCAGTTTCTTCATCTTCCTTTCCAGTTTAAAAAGAAACTAAAATTAGGGGAGTTTGGTACCAGTGGAAGAAATAATATAATAGTTCTGTGTAACACTTCCTGAAATAGAGAATGATGAGCTTTCTTCAACTTGATGATACTGTTCTCTCTGACTTACTTTTGAATAGTGTGCTGGTATCAAGATGAGTTCTCTGTTTTTCCTCTTTTCCTGATATACTTTTTAAAAAATAACTTTTCTACAAGAGGTGTGTATGTTAAAATCAAGGTTTATCATCCTTGTAAATCCATCAATTTGAATACTGAAAGGACAGCTTAAAAAGGAATGACTGAATCTTTTGATATATGTGTAAAATAAAGATTAAATAAAAATTGTGTAACCTTCTACAAGTCTTCATTAAATACTTTCCGGAGAAACAATAATACAAATAATCTAACTAACCCAGATGCCTAATCCTAAAAATATAAATGCCGCTGTGTTAAACTAACAGATGAAAATGGTGGTAGTTGATGTAAATTTGTCCACAAGATAATAAATATTTACTTTTAATAACTGTAACGACATGTTCTCTGAAATATAGGTTTTATTACTACAGTCTAAATCTAAATGATGAGGAATTTGAACTGCTAATTAGAGGGCTGAGCAACACTAATATTATTATTTATATATCAGCAACCACACAAACATCATAATGTTAAAAACCCAGGAAAGTGTTATGGCTACTGTCTTCTTTTCTAGATTGTTTGTAACAAATGCTTTTGGTAAATAAGTTACATTTATAAAAATGCTTGAAGTCCAAGAATTACTTCAGGATTCTTTTGTAATCTATGTTATGGTATTTTTGTTTATCTGTGTTGAGGGATGTGTACTTGTATATGCCAGTTTGTGTGCAAAGTATCCATCTACAGTAGAATATATGACTTACCAATGGTTTTGGTGAGGAATATATATGCCCACAACTTTCTAAAAAAGCAGGTGAATCTTTTATCATTTCCAAAAATCTGCCAGCCATGCCCACCAAGAGCTCAGTCTTGCTCCAGTTAAAGTCAATGGGAATTTAACGTTCACTTCAGAAGGAACTGAATCAAATCTCTAATCTGGAATTTTCTCAGTCTGAGTAGGCAATCATTACCATAGTAACAAAATGCTTTCTATAATATCCAAATCCCAAGACAAAATTTCCATTGAAATCGCTACAAGTTTTGTTTGAGTGAAGGCTGGCTTGTCTGACTTTATATAAGAAAATATACAGAGGGCTGTGAAATCAACTCTCCTCTCTACCTCCTACTTCAATTACACCTAGAGAGTATATTAAAATGTATATAGAAGTATATATTTATTTTTGCTTTATTTGATTTTTCCATCTTTATAAAACATGGTAAAAACTAAAAAGACATAAAGACATACTGGGCAGAGTGATTTAAAAATACATGTACATCTCACAGCCTAGTAATTCTGTATACAATATGAAATAAATAGTTAAACCTTTATGTTGTTAGTGGAATTGTTTTCTGGCTTTTAAAGATTATTTTTAACTACGTTGTGTCATAAAAAAGATTCTTATCTAATGGTCTTTTAAGTGGGTCCTTCCACAACTCATTCAATGTTTCTTAACCTACATGGTACTCGCATTTAAGTGGTAAGCATGGTTTTATAGGATTGTCCTTTAAATGATTTATTGACCTTTTTCAGAGAATGATGTATCTCTGAAAATTCAATAGCTATGAGCCTTGACTTTCATTGTGCAGTCCATTGAATGTGAATGTTTTACTTTAGCTTGTTTCTATGTTGGTTTACTTGCCTGTTGCTAATTTCTGTGCGCAAAGTCTTCTCTATGAAACATCATTTATATAGGATTTAGGAATTTAAAGTTTAATCTGAAAGGAGTAGCTTCCTTTATATCTGTCTGTCTGTCTGTCTGTCTATCTATCTATCTATCTATCTATCTATCTATCTATCTATCTATCTATCTATCTATCTATCTATCTATCTATCTATCTATCTATGGTCAGATGGCATGTTCATTAAAATGATGTTCATTAAAATGAAATCAAATATAGCAGTATGTGCACTAGCATAAAGTCAATTGAATGTAATAAGTATATATAGTCTTCTTCATAGGGTCTACTTTGTAGTATACTCATTGCTCATAAGAAGCGGCATCTACCGACTCATAATTAATACATCTTATTTTAATAATTATCAATATTTTTCTTCAAATGAATAATTTTAAGAGTGAAAGTATTTCATAGACAACCTTTCCTTCCAATTTGCAATTAGAAATTAGATTTAAACATTGGCTTGACAAATTCTTTCTAAATGTGATTTTAGATATTGTCTGTCTATATATTTTTGATTGTCTCTTCATCTTGCTTCATTTCTTGATCTTTCTGTTATAAAACAACCTTTAACTCTGAAAATGTACTTTCCTCAAATGGGTTCTTGTAGTGTCACTGCAGCTAAGCTATGAACTTGGCACACAAAGTAAAAATGTATGTTGACATCACTGCAGGGTTACTATTTGTAACAATGGCTGGTGGAGCAACAGGAAGCTGAGTTAGATATCTCTGCTGATTAGAATGACCTTGGAGTTCACAGTTAAGACTCCAAAAACTAACAGATGCAGATGTAGGTATGTTTAGTTAGAAGAACATTTTCTCTTCTCATACTTTGCACCTACCTGAGAAGAATCATTTTGTAACAGCTAATTGCTCAGTGCCCTGTCCTGTAGTCCTTCATTTACAATTCCCATCGACTTCACTAAGAGTTTGGGTTGGAAAGGAATGCAAGACAGTGAATCCTTAGTGTGGTATCTTTTAAGGTATGATTTTGAATATATAGAAATTACTAGTTTTTTTTTTTTTCTGGTCCTACTAAAATGCCATCTCTGCTTGTACCTATTACTCCACTAGCTATTCTAATGTTAATAAGAAAACTCCTAAGATTCTGCTTCCTATGAAACACACTCAGGGCCTACTTTGACTTGCTTTACTCATAAGAGAAGTGCTATCAAAGTAAATGGCTCTTCTTGTGTGAATAGGACTTCATTACAAAGATGGAACATCCCTCAATAGAATTTTAAATCACTTCAGTCCTATGAGTGAAAACTAGAGGGCAGGGGAGATGGGGGCACGGCGGTTACTGAAAGGGAAAACAGGATTCTTTTTTTGTTCTGTCAGAACACTGAAGGCATAAACTACACTTTGTGTCCCTTGCGTATTATTATACATGTAGAGAAACTTTGAAGGTTTATTTGATAGTACTTGGTTTGAAAATTGTTTTCAACTGCCATTCATACTCACAGGAGTGGTCTTTCCTGAAGTAGCATTTGAGAAAAATAAAATAAATTGACCTACGGTAAAAAAAAAAAAATTGCAAAGTATGATCTACAAACATGCCATCCTTTAGCTACTTTACTGTACCCAAGTATTGCAGCTGCTAAAAAAATTGCAGCTTCTTCTATTTGGAAGCTTTTGAATAATGAATTATCCTAAGTATCATAAAAGATGCTATACCAATCAATACACAAGAAAGAAAATTAAGAATATAGACTAAACTTTCATCAGTTTAAAATGAACTCTTAGCAGTGTGTAATATTTCGGGCTTTGTTAGACTTTACAATATTATATTCTATGTTATGCCTGTGTTTTACTTAGCGGCATTTTTAAAACAACTTTTTTCCTTCTTAAAATTTGCAGTACTTCTTTACTGTTATATTTGGCCATGAAGGGCAGAAGCCATTGGAGCTCCGTTGTGAAGAAGAAAGTGATGGAGATGAATGGGTAGAAGCTATCCACCAAGCTAGGTATGGAACCTGCCCCTTAATTTATTCTAAATTCCACTTTTTGTTTTTAAGAAGATGGCAGAGATTTTAAATCTAAATACCCTCTCTCAAAAAAAGAAGGTAATTTAATTTAGGCATAAAAATGGGGAGAGTAAATTATAATTACATAATAAATATATTTTAATAAATAAAATCCCTGTCCTAAAATTTAAATCCAAAACACTTTCCAGTGTGCAAAAAATGGAAGCCTTGTAGACCTGACTATATTACAACTTTCTATCCACCTTCCCTCAGAAAGGGCCTGGGTGAGAGAGATGAGGATTGCAGCTTAATATGAAGGTCAGCTTTCACATTGACAAGAAGAAGATGGACTCTAGAGTGCAAAATAAAATTATTGAAAACTGATACCTTAATAGTTATTATTTGTAATTCTTGTATCTCTTTTTGATTCTACTAATAATATCTAGGATGTTTCCTAATTGATTTCCCCACAAATACAATATACTGATCCATATATTAAATTTAATTATTGGGGTATGGTATTATTAATCTGACAATAATTAAATGAAGAAAATAAACACTGTAGAGGGGAGTGTCCATATTTTAAATCCTTTTCATAATCCAGAAAAAATGTGTTTTTTTTTTATGATAGCCCTCCAATTAATTTCAGTCTGAGCTTGTTTTCCATGTCAGCAATATAATAGTCATCATCAGAATTGACCCTTCCAGTTTGTGACTCATTATAATTAATTGAATTGACAATTAGTATATATACAAAAAGAATAAAGTCAGAAATATGCATATTTTTCTTTTTAAGTCAAAATAAACTAAGAAAATTATTCTTTATTAAAGATTGTTGCAAAATAAGAAGTTTAAAAATTAAAAATATATTTAGTCAGAATAGCTTGGTATTGCCCTTTCTATATAAACCCTTGATGAAAGAGCAGAAGGAAGTTAGGCTATGTCTACACTGTGGAGCTATTTTGAGATACTGAAATATAGCTATTCCGTGTCTATTCAAGCAGCCTGTTATTTCAAAATAGATTTTGAAATAACCGGTGCCTTATTCCAATGTCCCTATAATCCTCATTCCACAACAGTTAAGGGACATTTCGGAACAGTGCTTTATTTCAAAATTAACTCGAAATAAGTTACTCAATTTGCATAGCTCAAATTGCGTAGCTTATTCGAGGTCAGGGTGCTGCATAGACACACGGTGTTCAGCATTTTGAGTGAGTTTTAGACAGAAATAAATTCTTCAAATATAAAAGCACATACTAAAGATTTGGTGCTCACTTGTGCAGTCTGACGATGTGCTGGCAAAATGCTTAAGCAAGTCCTTTACTTTAAACATATGAGTGCTCTCAGACTTCAGTGGGACTATTCATGTATTGAAAGCCAACCACACATCTAAAGATATACCTGTGTTGGCATAGTCACGTACAGACAGCCTGCTACACCAACAGTAGGACATTTCTGTTGCTGGAAGAATACCATATCCCTAAGCACAGGTGGTAATGTCAAAGGTAGCACTCTTCTGTTGGCTTAGCTATATCTACACTAGGGTTTTTGTAATGATAGTTATGTTGGCCAGATGTATGGGTTTTTCTCCACATTCTGACTGATATAACTATGCCGATTTATCTTTCAAGTGTACACCAAGCCTAAGTACTTTGCTGGATCAAGGCCGTAGTGTACAACATCTTACAGAATCCAGCTTTCTGCACATCCCTATTTAAGTGAGGTTGAATCACATAAAAAAACAGTCATGTGAAGAGCTTGTGTAGGAAGAACTCATTTGAAAACATGACACCATAACCATTTTTTTTTTAATCCAGAAAATGAGTGTGGTAATGCCTGTAACGGTTCTCATCACAACATACGGTTAGGCTTAGAGATGAAATCTCTTGACAGAAAGTAATATGGAGCAGGAATAAACTACAACAAAGGAGTTAAAGAAAAAACAATCATGGCATAATTTCTGGATTAGTTTTTAAAAATACTCTGTTGATCTCTCAAACTTTTTAAAGAATAAAATATTAAAAATAATTTGGTTTTGGTTTTTAACTACCATAAATATGGGAGAAAATCCTCTGAGTAAGGGCATGTTGCCAGAGCGATAGGTATAGATGGATAAAAATAGTTCTGGAATGAATTTGAAATACCGATAAGCAGAATATGAAAACAAAGATTAAATGAAAAAAATGTATAAAGTTCCTGGGCTAGTCCTGAATATAAAGAGCTCATATAAATGACTCTGAGATTACCTCTCTCTGTGATTGGGCTAACAGAAACCTGCAGTAATGATGATACTGAATTTTACACTATGTAAAAATACAGAATATTAAAATATAATTACACATTCAAGGTTTGGCTGCTTTATGATTAAACAATAAATGATATATTAAGCAAAAGGAACAGAATATTATAAGGTTTTTTTTATTAATCACACAAGTTAGGTTTAATTTGTCAATATTATGCAAAAAGATACACAAGTCAGTATTTGTCTTATTTACTAATTAACATTTTTCTCCCTAGTTATTCAGACATTCTGATTGAGAGGGAGGTCTTAATGCAGAAGTACATTCATCTAGTTCAAATTGTAGAGACAGAAAAGATTGCAGCCAATCAGCTTAGACATCAGCTTGAAGATCAAGACACAGAAATTGAAAGACTTAAATCTGAGGTATTTGCAAAAATT
The DNA here is from genome assembly GCF_052426305.1 of Pelodiscus sinensis. NCBI lineage: Eukaryota > Metazoa > Chordata > Testudines > Trionychidae > Pelodiscus > Pelodiscus sinensis. The sequence goes on along the minus strand of NC_143057.1, from coordinate 81,877,024 downwards.
AACATTACTAGAGTGTCGGTGAATTGGTATATTTTGATTACTTTGTTACCTCTGTTGCATAATGTCCATATTCCTTGCAATCTATGTTGATCAGTGAGGAAATACTCTATAGGCTCAATAAAAACACTGGGGCAGAATTTTCTTTTTAAAGCTAATTACTTAGTGATTATTTAGCGTATTCAGCGTCTTTATATTCTCAAGGTGACAGAGTCTGGAAGAAGTACTCAGCCTCTGGAGGAGGAAGCACATCTTCATGCTATTTATGTACCCTGTGGCTTCATCAGGCACACCACTGTTCATTTCCAGAGAGAGCTGTTTCCTCCTCACACAGAAGAACATAATGCAACTGAAAGAGGCTCCTAGAAGTTCCTTGAGAGAGAACAAAGTCCTATATATTAGATATTGTAACTGAACATTTCTAAAATATTGAAGAAAACATTTATGTTTTTATTGTTTTTGTCAGATTGTAGCTCTCAATAAAACTAAGGAACGAATGAGGCCTTATCAAGGCAACCAGGAAGATGAGGATCCAGATATAAAAAAAATTAAAAAGGTAAGTTGTCATGTATCCTGCTTGAAAAGGAAAGATAGAGAAACATGTATCTGTGTGTATTTTACTATCTGATTAGTTTTGCTTTAATTGTTTCTTTGTGTGCTGCACCCAAATGTGGACCTGAGCATTCCACCTATCTGTATCTGGACTAGCTTAGTCTCAGCAGCTTTTTAACATTTCAGTGGTAAGAAAGCAGAATATCCAGTTGCAAATATACTTCATTTTATTTGCTATGTATATGTTCATATTTGTCACAAACTAGTTACATAGATCTAATATTGTTATAACTATGAAGTGGTTAGGAACATTTGGACTATCCTGGGCTATTTCCTTGTTGGTGAAGAAATATGTGACTACGTTAGTCACCATGGGTATGTCTACACTACAGCACTATTGGAATTAACTTAATTCAAAATAGTTAATTGGAAATAAGCTAATTCGAAATAACGCATCTATACACAAACTATTTCGAAATAGCGTTTTGCTGTTTTGAAATAGCGCATCCACACTGAGTGGACCCTGAACTGAAGTTAAGGCTGGCCAGAACCAGGGCCGGCAGGGCATCAGGTTGGGACTTAGTGTGTGGGGCTGCTGCCTGAGGCAAACTGAGCTCCGTGCTTAAAGGGACCCTACACCCACCCTGGACAGACAGTTCTCAAGGTTTCCTGCTTGCTTGTCTACCTCAATGAGGGACAGAAAAGTAGTCCTGTCTTGGAGTGCCCTGAGTGCCCGCACTCGGGACACCACAGCACTAAGCCACATGGAGCCAGAGCTGCCCCTGGGCACGCCTGTGTATCTCGTGGTGTCGTTGCCATCATACCGGCTGCACTTGCTGCAGGCTGAAATCCGGGTGTCCATCGGGGGGCTGTCAGGATCCAGGAGGCCCCAAGGGAGAGCGTCCATCCCTCAGAGCCTCCCTGGTCCTCCCCACTGGGGGCTCGTGCCCCATTCCTCCCTCACGTCCTTCCACTTACCCAACCCTAGCCCCCCCTTCCTGATGTCAAATAAAAGAAACGTATGTTCAAAAATAGAAACTGGGTTTATTGAACCAACCTGGGGGGGAGGGGAGGATGGACCTCTGGGGAGCTGGGAGAAGGAGGTGGGAGAGGGGAAGAGAGAGGGTGGGAGAGGAGAAGGGGAAACCTGGGAGGAGGGAGCTGGAAGGGGGAAGCAAGGGGAAGAAGGGAGAGGGGAAGCTCAGGGCTCAGGGTTGGGGGGTCTCACCGGACCAACCTGACTTTCATGCAAACCTGCTCCTGGGTTCGTATGTGGCCTTTGGTGGCCAGGCTGGCAGCTATCCTACCATAGACGGCCATATTCCTCCATCTAGAGCTGAGATCACGGAAGTTGGGGGCATCCCCCCGAAACCTGAATAAGGTCCATGATCTCCACCCTGGACCAGGAAGGCGTCTGCCTTCTCCAGCCCCTGTCAGGTTCCTGGGAGCTGGCAGATTGCTCCTGGGGAGTGGTGGAGGGCTGGCTGCCAGTGGCTTGCTGGCTCATGTTTTGGGGCCACTGGGTCAGGGGCCCTGGTGCCCACTGCTGGGTCTGGGCTGGCAGGTTTGGAGCTGGCACAGGCACTGTGGCCAGGGTATACCCCTTTAATGGCTCCGGGGCTGAGGGAGAGGAGAGTAAGCTTTCCTGGTTGTGCCCAGAGTGGCTGCTAGGGCTCTCTGGGAAGGGCTGGAGGCCCCCTATTTCGAATTAAGTGTCTACACAGCACTTAATTCGAAATAGCTATTTTGAATTTGGCATTACTCCTTGTAGAATGAGGTTTACCAAATTTGAAATAAGGGCTCCACTATTTCGAATTTATTTCGAAATAGCGGTTTGCCTGTATAGATGCTATTAAAGTTAATTAGAAATAACTGCTGTTATTTCAAATTAACTTTGTAGTGTAGACATACCCCATTTGTGCAGTTTTTGAAGAAGGTTGCTAGATAGTAAAAATAGAGCAGTTTATATCTCATTACTGCATGTAATACACTTTAGAAATGTAGAAAACAGTAGACTTTCAGCATGGTCTTTTTGATTTGTAATATCTTCAGAACGCTGTAGACAAGCATTCAAAAGGGCCTACACCCAGGCTTTATTTGGACCTTGCAAAGTTAGCACATGCAACAAGTGCAGGAGGAATTTTTAGTATCATTACTTATGCATGCAGGTATCTGTGCTCCAGAAATTTCCTTTGGGAGTTGCATATGCAAAATTTTACAGATAACCACACAAATGTTAAGTTATATTTTGAAAATGTGTGTTTCATGTTCTTACCGTACCCTATTTAATGATATATCTATTGTGGTGTGACTCTGTACTCGCGTTTTCACTCAGCCTGTCTGAAGGAGGAGGCCTGGAGTCATTTTTTGTGTCTATGCCATATCTGGGTTTCTCTTGCTAAATCAACAGGCCTTTGTACTTAAGACTAGCTAGGTTTCCTTATAGAGAGCCTACTGCTTTTCTATAGTAAGGTCATACAGTTGTTCAGTAAATATATGTCTTGAGAGATGTGTTACATTTGGTTTATATTTAAATGCATTTATTGAAACTAACATGTTCCCATGTGAGGTTTTAGATTTCCTTTAGAAGAAGGAGTAATTGCATATTGGGGTCAGGACAGGAACTAAATGGCCAGAATTATATTTTCTCTTGCTAACTCAAATCCACTTTTAGCTTGGGTTTTTGCTGCGTTGAGTGATGATTTCCATGTCTCACAGAAACAAAACACTGTATTTTTCTCTGGTAGTAGTGTAGGCAGGCTAGGTCTGTAGTAGCAGGCTTTAGTTATTTATATAACTTGCTAGAGTTATACCAGAGTTGCAAGATCAAAAACTGCCCCTTGTTCTCTTCCATGGGAAGCTTCAGTACCAGTTAGGCAAATAACAAGATGAAAACTGACCAAAGAGAGATTGAAACAGCAGAAAACAAGGGGGGAAATGGTGGGTGGGAATAACATATACAAGGATAATGGTACCAGGGCTTATTTTCAAAGGTACTAGTTCAGGGTGGGCAAGAGGTAATTGGCAGGCCACATCCGGCCCACCAAGCTACCAGATCTAGCCTATGGCCACTTCACCAGCACCCTTACTACACATTAGCTGCCATTTTAAAAGCTGGCTCTCCATGCATGCTGGTGAGGGATTGGGAGTCTTCACGCGTTGTCCCACTCCCAAAACGTGCTATGAAATTTTGCTGGAGGCAGGGACAGCGAGCAAAGTCTCCTCCCTCATTCCCCTCTCCTTGTGCTGGATTAGAGCCACGTGGAGCAGCCAGCCCAGCAGACAGGAATGGAGCCTTTCTCAGGTTTCTGCAGGGCTGCTGGCTGGGAGCTGCCTAGATAAGTGGATAAGTGCCTCCCAGCAAGAGCCTGCCTTCAGGCACCCCATCTCCTCTCTCCTCCCATTTCTCCGGTCACCCCTCAAGCCTTCTGTATCCCCTTTCCCTACCTCATCCAGGTCACAACTCCCTCCCAGATCCTACACTTCCTCCTATACCCCTCCCCAGGCCAGAATCCTCTCCTGTACCTCCTGGCCCCTGGACCCCAAACTCCTGCCCCTGATCATAACCCCCTCCTTCACACAAACTCCCTCTCTGATCCAAAACCCTCTCCTGCACCCCAGTTCTCTATCCCAAACTTCCCTCTACACACCACCCACTGTCCCAGACCCCTCACACCCTCCATAGAAGTGTGACACTTGATCACTTACTAAAATCTTGGCATGGTCTCCCATTAAAAATTATTGCCCACTGCTGTACTAGTATATATGTGCTATATTTCTCCAGTCTACTTTCTATTTCCAAATTTTACTGAACAGCTATAGATGTTTTTTCTAATAAATGGATCTCTTTAAAATGTACATGCATGGCATCACAGCTCTCCCATGCTTTGTGAAAATTGGCTTATGAATATGAGCATGCATAACTAAAAGATGCTTTATGTGAAGTACATCCTATGATATGTCATTTTAAAAGTTCTAATCTGTTGAATCTGTATATCCTATTTGTGTGCATGTCTCTTTCTTGTCTGTGAAGTTAGAAATATTAAGCAAGAACCTGTTTTATTAGTCTGGGTATTCTAGTAAAAGCCATTATTTATACTTTAGGAATTTAATGGCTGGGTGATCAAGTCAATGACCAGGGAATGGCTTTGTTTTCCCTCATCTGGAATACCGGTCATGGATAGCACCCCAGAGAACACAATCCTAAAGAGGACTAAAACCACAAATAAATCTGTCTTACTCTGTATAAAAGTTATGCACAGAGAAAGCTTGATTTATTTGGGGTTTTTGTCTTCTTTTGGGGGATGTGTTCTTGGGTGCTGTCAGTGACTTTATAACTGAGCCCTCCCAGAGCTGAGCTAATTCAAAGTCTGTGTTGCTTTGCTGGGGGGCTATTACTCCAACTCTGTGCCTTGGCTGGTGGAGACCAAAGCTTCTGGTCCAACCGGAGAGGGAGATGGGGCACCCCAGAGGAAGTTTGTGGGCTAAGTGGCATGACCAGCAAAGTGGGTGTTAATCCCACAGGAACGCCTGTGATCCAGCCTGTCACACATGGCAATTATAGAGCAATAAATGATTAGAAAATGCTAGGCCTTGAAATTAACAACGGAGTATGCATAGCATATTCGCATATTTCAAAATGAAGATAAATGTAATACAAACATCTCTTACCATGATGAAAAACTGTCTTAATGTCTTTTGTTTTATGGTAACTTTTTGAAAGTGCTTCTCATTACTCTTCTTGTTCTTCTGTGTTTGATCAATTTTAGGTTCAGAGCTTTATGCGAGGCTGGTTATGCAGAAGAAAATGGAAGACAATTGTCCAAGATTATATTTGTTCTCCACATGCGGAAAGCATGAGAAAGAGAAACCAGATAGTTTTTAACATGGTTGAGGCTGAATCTGAATATGTGCATCAACTTTACGTTCTTGTAAACTGCTTCCTCAGGCCCTTAAGAATGGCTGCAAGTTCAAAGAAACCACCTATTAATCACGATGATGTTAGTAGCATTTTTCTCAACAGGTATTTGATTTTTGTCCACTTCTCACTGTGCATCAATTTTACAGTAGTAAAGTTGGAGGACATTTTGTTTTGACTTTTACCCTGTGCAACTGTAACCGCCACCGGGTGGATTTGAACCTGGGGCTTCTGGAGCTGAGCATAGGAGCCTCTACCCTCTGAGCTAAAAGCCAGCTGGCTCTCAGCTCATGCTGTAGAGGTCTCTTGATCTTAACTGTTGCTGTGGTCTAGGTACTACTTGCATTGCTCAGTAACCACACTATGACTGTGTCTACACTGGTGCAGTCTTGCGCCAAAGGGGCTGCTCTTGCGCAAACTTGCTGCCTGTCTACACTGGCCGTGTGTTCTTGTGCAAGTAAACTGATGCTCTGCTGTATGAAATCAGGGCTTCTTGCACAAGAACTATGATGCTCCCGCTCAGGAATAAGCCCTTTTGCGCAAACTGTTCTTGGGCAAGAGGCCAGTGTAGCCAGGCAATATGAATTTCTTGCGCAAGAAAGTCCTATGGTTAAAATGGCCATCAGAGCTTTCTTGCGCAAGAGAGTGTCTACAGTGGCATGGATGCTCTTGCGCAAAAGCACATGCCCAGTGTAGACGCTCTCTTGCACAACTACTTTAACGCAAGAACTCTTGCGCTAAAGAGTTTTTGCACAAGATCATGCCAGTAGCCTAGGTTTGTGGGTTACACAACCTCATTTAAATAAACACTATTGTCTGGGTTGTAAGTTAGAGTATGATCTGTTTCCCCCTGTTTTAAATTATACCTGTTTGACCTCTCTGTAGACCCACATTCTGCTTTTTCCTCTGCTGCAATAGGGAAAGCACAACTTCACAATGCAGTTCCTGTGCACTGGGGAAAAAACTTTTCCTTCCTTTCTTCCTCTATGTCTGTGTCTCAGACAAGACAGGGCTTAATGAACTCAGATGGTCCTGGTACATCTTAAGGATGAGTTGCTGAATTTTGTTATTTTATTTTGTCCTGCCTAAAGAACCTCTTTCTCACTTGTCTGTCCCTCCAGATCAACTTTCCCTGCAAGTCAGAATTATTCTTTGTGCCAAATAGCTTGATACTATAGCACACAGATAATATAATGGCAAGTGAATGAAAAATGGACAACTGGTCAGACTGAATGAGGAGTGGGGTTAGGTGTATGCTTCTCATTATAAACACAATTTTGGAGGCTTGTAAGGCATTTATTGGAGTGAATGAGAATGCCCCAACCATTTCAAACTTGGAGTTGTACAGTCAATGCTTACTGCATAGTATTCCAACTATTGTTTAATTAGTAACTTAGCTTTCTGGCTTTGTTAATTCAGAGAACCAAGTGTCGTTCTGGGGCCTTTGAAACATGCATGGGCCATACTGTTTGATCTTTCATGCTGATTTCCTTGTTCTGCGTGTTTCCTTCCTAATGTCTGCAAGTCAAACAGCTGAACTCAGAGAAGGAAATCATAATTATGAGCAGTTTTGTTTATGTGCCCTGTGAGATTTCTTTTCAAGATCCAAATGCACTATTGCATAAATAACTCCAGTAAGTTATATTGTCATTAATCTCACAAGATGTTCAATTTTAAAGCCCACACTGAAATAAAAAACAGTAAGGTACGCTGGTGCAATGCAAGCCTGAAAAACTAGAATAAAGCTGAATATGTTTCTGTGTCTTACTGCTGTGTTTAAGTTAACATAATGCTTTGTCCAAAATACTGCTGCATTAGGTACACATGCTTAATAAAGTATGTGGAAGTTGTGATTTAATAAGCAATTTTAATCAAATAGCTAAACATTTGGAATACATATCCATGTAATCTGCTATAAGTGTTTTATAAAGATGTTACTATACATTAAAAAAAAAGTTGAATTTTTAGTTGTTAAAGACTAAAAATGAAAGCAACATATTGATGCAAATGTTGATTTCCATAATATTGTGAGTGCACAAAGTGCAAAATATACTAATAGGAAATTATTTTTGTAGTGAAATTAGAAAATAAGGTTTGAATTTTCTTATTCTTTCAATACTTCTTTTTCAGTGAAACTATAATGTTTCTTCATGAAATATTTCATCAAGGATTAAAAGCAAGGATAAGTAATTGGCCCACTTTAATTTTAGGTAAGTTACTATTATCTGTAATCAGACTGAGATTTTCATGTCACTTTTTACCATTGGGTGACTTTTAAAAATTAGATTATCCCTTTTATATACTGCACATTTACATAACTAATGATATACACATATTTGTATATGGTTATTATGGATGGAGGAAAATTGTCAATTTATCAGTATTTTTGTGGGGAATAACAGGCCACCTCAGAGGCATGAGGGCTCCTTTTGAGGTCAGTCTATTGGAGGACTTCCTTGGGATCAGCCTCTGCCTAAAGACTTGTCTCACCTCAGCACAGTACCTGAACTTTCCATTGTCATTTGGAAGCTACTGTATAATCAGGATGGTTATGCTTTTTCAAGAGAGGGACAAAATTTATGTGACTCTCCAGTAATAATGAAAATGGAGCTGATCATAATGCCACCTCTGTAGAGCCAACTCTTTTGTGTGTGTGTAAGATATGGATATCCAGAAAAAAGGGTTATCTTGATCTTTTTTTTTTCTAGCCGACTTATTTGATATTTTGCTGCCAATGCTGAACATTTATCAAGAATTTGTTCGGAATCATCAATACAGTCTTCAAGTACTTGCAAACTGTAAGCAAAACAGAGATTTTGACAAACTCTTGAAGCAATATGAAGCCAACCCAGCTTGCGAGGGGCGAATGCTGGAAACATTCCTTACTTACCCTATGTTTCAGGTAGTCACTCTACATGTTCGTGATTGTTCATTTGTAAAATTAATTTTCATAATTTAGTGTTGCAATAATTAATATCAGTTGAAGGTAACTAATTGCTTCATAACAATTGAATGAAAATGAATTTAGTCATTTGTTTATCTCATTATTATTCTGATATTGTTTGCATGTGGAATCATAGTCTCAAAACTGCACAGGTTCCAGAAAGAGGAATGTGGGGGGAGGAATTGTGCCTAAATAAAAACAAAGAAGCAGATCCTCTAACTTGATGTGCTCCAACAGCATGAAGCAGTCTATAGGGAGCCACACTCCAGCTGCTGCAATTTAGAGCAGCCGCAAGTCTTGTATAATCTGAGTTAATGGTGGGACCAGGTAGATAATCAAGGAGCAGATTTTAACTCCCTGACAAACTCCTCTGCTCTTCAGAGATCAACTTCTGCTAAGTCTGGTGAAGAATCTTTCCTAATAATTTGAAAAAGTGTATTGTACTTCTGATAACATGTCATGGTTTAATTGGATGAATTATTTTCATTTGTTTGCAAGGTTTTATAGATTATCACCCTAGTTGCTTTGCAGCAAATACATTTGGCATAATTATTTACTTAATTATTAAAATTCTTTCTTCATTTATGTAATTTTTGCAAATGAAAGTGTTCCTGATATAAAAATGGGGTTGGAGAATGAGCTGGCTTCTCAACTCATCTAAGTGTTTCCTCCAGATAAATGCTGAATATAAAAATACTACAAATTGTCTGGTAGCACTTTATAGATTAACAAAACATGTAGATGTATCATGAGCTTTCGTGGGTACAGCCCACTTCTTCAGATGACCAGAGTTTTGAATTTAGGATGTGCAGAACCAAAATGAATGGGGGGGGGGGGGAGAGAAGGAAAATACTGACATTTGTATAAACAATACTATTTAATAGCCATATCTGAGTGAAGGGTTTACTTTCATTAGCACCTGTAGAGATCCAAAAAGGGGATGGTATCTTAATTACTGATTTCTTATTGATGTTATTATCTTAATCATTGATTACCTTATTCATATATGTTATGCAGATTCGCAACCCCTTTGGCTAGGATTTTTAACCGATGTGAAAGGAAGGTAAAAGTGACTAGGAATTTTGAGTGCCTCCATTTTTGAAACACTTTAAATTGGTTTCATTTTCAGCTGCCATTCTCCAGTCACCCATCTCTGAGGGCAGCTCTGCCACCAGCATCAGTGCAGAAGTGAGGATGGCCTGGTATGGTATTGCCATATTCACTTCTGCTCTGCTGGTGGAGGTGGGTTTGACCCTGTCCCAGAAGCAGCCTGTGCTCAGGAAATGGAAGTCCTGTCCTTTCATCGCCTGGCTAAGCCTAGCAGCTGGAGCCCTCCAACCAGGGCTCCCCATCCTTGTGCTCAGAAATTAAAGGGGCTTAGAGCTGGCCATGTGTCTATGGGGGATTGACCACAGCACCCCCATCCTGAGCCTGGCACCGTGGCTAGTTGCCCACATGAAAGGCCATTCATGCTCTCCTCTCAGAAATAACAACCTCCTATACCATGCCACTCTTACCTCTGTAATGCTGGTGATATTAGCTTGGCCTTCAGTGCTTGGTACCCAGTCAGTACAGTACTCTCTAACGCTGAAGGCAGCACAGACACAAAAGTGGCAATGCTGTAACCTCCCAATAGCCCTATTTCTATGTATTTCACAGTTGTGAATTCAGTAAGACCCTAAACATTATTAATAGAACTGGTAACCTCAGGGAATCTTAATTTCTTCAAACTGAAAAAATCATACCTGACATAAGACAGCTACACTAGAACATTTGTAAAGGCACTCAGACTATTGGAAATTAATAAAAAATAGACTTGACCAATTTGTGATATTTTTTGAGGATTTTTCTTGTACTTAGCAGCCCATCTTGAATTTGTAGCAAAAATTCTAACTGAGCAGGGACATGGATATTGTCAGTGAGTGACTAATCTGCTAGAAATTTAGAGATCAGTTGGTATTATTGCTTATAATAAAAATGTTGATACTGTATTTCATTTGTTTAAGATTCCTAGATATATTATAACTCTTCATGAACTCCTGGCTCATACACCCCATGAACACGTGGAAAGAAAGAGCCTAGAATTTGCTAAATCTAAACTAGAAGAACTTTCAAGGTAAGATTCTGTCCCTTGTATATAGTAAGCTTGAAAGGAAAGTTCTGAAATATAGAAACAATTATTTAATACTTTTAAATTTTTTATGTTAAAATTTGACTCTTTTTTACCAAGGCAAAGCTAAATAACGATTGCTGTTTGTGGGCTTTGCAGAGGTTCAAAAGTGTGTGGATGTGTTCACAAAAAATTTGGATGCTCAGAGGATGGTGATTTACAATTCAATAAAGCATCACTGTTCAGCAGTGCATTTAAACACGCAGTCCTGAACTGGAACCTTAATGCGTAGAGAAGAGATATAGAGAGAGGCATAGGAGGAGGAAACAAGGTATCACATCTGGTATTGTTAGAATAAGTAAAGGCTGCAAGATGGCCCATGAGAGCAGATCTAAGATACAAATTGGAGCAGAGTTATGGAAGACCTTGAAATCATGGACAAACAATCTAAATTGAATAGATAAAGAGGGCCAATCGCCTGCCTCCAGTAGGATGGTGTCCAAATCTGCTGTGCAAAAAAGATGGCCTTAGCAGCTTCAGAAAGTTCAGATAGGTAGCATTAATGAGACTTGGCCAACACGCAAGTCATTCAAAACTTTGGTGAGAGCAGTTTCAGAAGTAGTAAAAGTAGAGTACTTAGACTGGAATGAAATCATGAATGAATAGGAGGTTGAAGCAAGGATTATAAACCTTGTTTTTCTTTTTAACAGCTATTTTTATTACTACCTTGTGTTGACCAGCAGGTTGTATTAAAAACTGACGTATAATAGTTCTTCTGGAGAATTCTTGGGGAGGCTAACTATTTTTACATTTACTTTGATAGCAATATATATGAATACTGCAAAATACTTTTCATGGGATTAAAAATCCTCTTTTTTTCATTGTGCCTGACAGGGTGATGCATGATGAAGTGAGTGACACAGAAAATATCCGGAAAAATTTAGCCATAGAACGAATGATAGTAGAAGGCTGTGATATATTATTAGATACCAGCCAAACGTTTATACGTCAAGGTAAGGCTTGTTTTTAAATATGTCTGTGTGTACATGTATTGTAACGAGAAATGTAATTCTACTGTTTTTTTATAATGTTGGCATCATTGGGAAGATGACACTGCTGGTGCCCAACATCACAAGGCTGATGTCCACATACAATAAGTGACAGGTTGCCCCTATGACAAATAGCTTTGGGTTACAGTTGAGCCCCACTTCTGTGCTGTTTTTTTCAGGGGCCATGAAAAACAGCAGCACAATAATAGTAAAGCACCCATGGGAAAGTAGCGTACATACAGACTGGACTATCATCTTCAATGGACCAGAAATTATCTACAGCTCCACGGAGAACAGGTCCGTCTGGCCAATTGATGTTGCAATCTCAGATGATGCCAACATTCAGACAAAAACACAAGAGAAGCTAGAAGTACTTGAAGCTTTGTCAAATGGTGGAGAGATTGTGAAGAATGAAAACAGCTGTCTGTTGTTCCCATTTTTCATTTGTGCTTCAGGAACAGGTCAAAATGCTATAATTTAACTACTTGATAACCTTTGCTACCAGATGGATATTTCACTGACAAGCGGCTGAAATCAGATATTAGAGCATGACAACATTGTATATGTATTTGAATTCATGAGGTATTAGAGCATGACAACATTATATATGTATTTGTGTTCACGAGAAAAAAGCATTTTGTTTCAAGAACTCTAGTAAAAGCTCAGCATAAGTGGCAGAAACATTCCTGCAAAAAGAAACTGTGAAGATCAGCATACTGCATAAGAGTCAAATTCACTAGTATGTAGTAGTTTGTAACACGAGATAGAGGAAAACACTGCAACCTTTGTATTAATAGTTTTTAAAAGAGTTTCCTTTGAAGTTCATAAATAGTAGTGATGGACTTAATGATAAAAGTCCACATCATTGTAATGAAAATAAAACTTTAATATGGCACCTTTTACTGAAAAAAATTACATTTTATTTTTCAGAAGAGTGGATCTTATGTTAAGCCAATAATATTAAAAGAAACTAGAGAAAAATTGATAAATGAAACTTATTTGTTAAATAAGGAAATATTTGTAAGTGGCTATCTCTGAATCATTAGCACCAAACAAGCAGATATTTATGCTGACCTAGAAATCCGTAGTGTAGGATTTATAGCTTTTCATGTGCATAAACTTCTTAGTAGTCGAAAAAATGATATTCAGGGAGGCTTAAGAATACAATTTAAGTGCATTTAACATTAAGATCAGTGGCCTGAAATATGGACTCATATTAAATGTGTTAGAACTAAAATGGTCAGCTATGAAAAAGCATATAAGACCTTTGAATGTTGTGTGTGTGTGTATGTGTGAGTGTGTGTGTGTGAGTGAGCGTGTGCACATGCACGTGCATGTATAGGCACGTCTGCACACACATTTAGTAAAATTCTGGAAATCTAATGTTTAAAGTCTTTATAATATGTGGCCTTACCAAGAAGATGGGAACAGTAGCATCAAGGGATAATAACATCAAGATTCTTACTACCACATTCACTCTGAAATCTGTGTAGGTTTTGGAAGGATTTTTCATGATTAGATTTCAATGTTTGGCATAATTGAGTATGCTGTTGTTCCCAGGATATTAGACACCAGGTTGGGTAAAGTAAAATCTTTTACTGGATCAACTTCTGTTGGTGAGAAAGAAAAGCTCCAAGTCTGACAGAAGAAGAGCTCTCTGTAAGCTCAAAAGCTTGCCTTTCTTACCAATAGAAGCTAATTAAATGAAAGGTCCTGTCTTGCCATCCCTGTTGCTCTAAAATACCATGTATGTAAATTTAGCAAAGTGTTTGCAAGAAAATTATTCAACAAAATATATTGGACAAGAAGTTATATCTTTCGTTATATCTAGTGCCAAAAACAGTTGCAAGACACAAACTTCCTTGACCGACACTAGTCTGAGTATTGTGTAAATTAATTATACTGTATAAACTATGTTCTATTTTAGTGTACTTGCAATATTTTGGTGTATTTATTTGAATTATTTCATCTGTTTCATTAATAATTGCTTGTTTTGTTTGTATGCCTAGAAATTTGTCAATAAAAAGTAAGTATAATAAAACTACCATGTGAAGAAGTCTTAGTATATTTATTTTCACGTGCCTTTAAAAATTTAATAGAACCTATCTTTTTTTTAAAGTAAACCAATGAAACTTATCAAAAGACTAGTTTCAGATCTCAGATCTGAAAATCTATATTGTTGTGTATCTTGTAAAATCATCCACTGTGCATCATATTGCATGGTAGAAGAGATCAGAAATTAATTGTCGAAACAAAAACAACCCCTTCCCATTTCTTTGATTTTCTGCTGTCCATGTCACAAAGTTGGCCTGTAACCATTGACACTAATTGGGTCTTTGTTGGCAGAGAGACCATGGACTGAATGGGTCTGGAGAATAAGCTAGCTTCTAAACCTGTAGAAGTGTTTCCTCGAGGTCAATGCAGAATACATTGGTAGGCAAGCATGAGGGAAACTTACATGGATTCTGCTGGTATAATACTGTATGTGTTCTCTGACCTCCACTGGTTCTAACCTGGCACCTTTTCTTGCATTCCCTTTGTCTCCCATTTTTTCTATCTTCTTTGATCTATGTGGGTCTACAAGTATTACCCGCACCTGTGTATAACGCGTGGTTTTCCTTGATTAAGTAAAAAAAGTCTTGTATACCCCGCGCACATATATAGCCCGTGGGAGATGATCCACGGGTAATGTTAATACAAAGCACTTGTAATCAAGTGTTAATGAGCCACAGGTGATAATGCCGAGCACTAAGTAGGCTACAACCCTTATCGCTGGTATATAACCCCTTTGAACCACACCGCTTTTCCATTAATTTATTCCTTCAGTGGTTTTAACTTGTATTTTAAACTTTTAAAACTTTTTAAATCTTTTAAACATGCCTAAGTGCAAATCCTACACAGCCAATTTTAAGTTGTGTGTAGTGGCATTTGCAAAGGACAATGGAAACAGAGCCACAGGGAGAAAATACTCTGTGAACCACCTAGCTTTGGCTGTGGATTTTATGGATGTTTTTAAAGACAGTGACTATGATGAGAGTTTTGATGGTTTTGAGAACTCAGACGGTGAGGAGTATGCTGCTGGCGTTGATTCTAGAAATCAGAGTGAATGAAAATGCGGAGACAGCTTTTTTTAAATTGTTTTTATTCTTTTACTTGCACAGCAAAATAATGCATTTTAATGTATTTTAATGAATTTTAATATTACTGCCTCTATTATTAAATTAAAATATGCTGCTTTTCTCAAGTAAGCGTCAGTCTTGTCTTCCTTTCAGTAAAAAAAAAAACCTGTATTACACACGGACAAGTATAGCCTACAGGAGGTGTGTGTGTGGGGGGGTGGGGATATGTAAAACTTTGCATAACCTGTGGGTTATATTCACTAAAGTATGGTAATGACATTCTGATTGAAATTGTGGGTAGGTATGGGAGGCTGAAAAACTAGTTTCTCTTCCTTTGCTTTCCTCTTCCTCTTCCTTGCTATTATAACTATTATTTGCCATAGACTTGAGTACCTATTGGGACCCAATATGCATTATTTCAGCGCCCATTGTTTGTCATGCAGAGCTCAGGTTCTTTGTTTGAGAGCCAATCACCATCCCAACTGTCTAGAATCTTCCAGAGCAGGAGAAAGCAGAATTGCATTCGTAAATCAGGAAACAGTATGAAGACATAAAATCTCTTTTAAAAAAGAAAAATATGACTTCATCTTTCCTGATTTGCGGCTATGTTATTAAAATGAATAGTTTGGCAATATCAAACAACTTTCAAGTATTTCTGGTAAAAATACTCAATATTGATCTGAAATTCTATTGAAGCATGTCACTGAATTAATTTAGGATAATGAGTGTTCCAAAAGTAGCCTGTCTTATTACAATAGGGAGATGTCCCAATATATGTTTTTGGGTTTTTCCCCCCTTAAAAGGAAATCTTTGGTGGGATGTGTGGAAAGCAGATGCCTAGCTCCTTTTGTTAATAGTTCACCAAATAGAAAACCCCAAAAGAAATGTACAATGGCCTCTTTGCAGGATGAGAGCAACAGAGTATGTGCTGGTAAACTGATTCAACATGTGATTGATATTAGGCTGTTTATTTAATCCAGCAAAGTAAGTTAACACAATGTTTTAATTCATGTGACATATTACCTGTTCATTATGTTGGTTTCTTAAGCAATACTATTTCATATTACTATAGGAACACAACTTGGCATTAACACATGCTTTTCCACCCATCATGACATTATTCAATACTGTACTATTCAAATTATTTAACCGTATCCTCAGAAAAAAAAAGTATTTCTAACCCCCTTGGTGAATATTAATACTTCTTTAAGCAAAGTGATAACACAAAAAGTAACAAGTGGTCTGGTAGCACCATTATAGACTAGCAAAATATGTAGGTAGTATCATGAGCTTTTGTGGGCACAGCCCACTTCTTCAGATGACCGGAGTTTTGAGTTTAGGGAGTGCAGACCCAAAATAAATAGGGGAGAAGGAAGAGGGGAGGAAGGAAAAAAAAAGGAAGGGGGTGGGAAACAAGGAGCAGAGAGTATGAAATTATCAAAGGGAAAACCAAATTGGTAGAACTGGTAACCTATAAACACCTAAAGATAGGATAGTTAAAAGAAGCAGATAAAGATAATAGGATAGTAATTAGAGAGGAAGGGTACTAACTCAAGACTCTACAGAGGCAAAGAGCTGTTGGCACCTTCATTGAATGTTAGGCTGATAATGACCCAGTCATCCATTTTCTCGATTAAGGAGGCCATCAGAGTGAGAATTGAATTTGTGGATGAATTCTAATTCTGACACATCTCTGTGTATTTGGCTAGAAGAATTGGTTTGTGACAGGACAGCCACTTGAAGATCTTTTAAAGAGTGATTTGGTAGATTGAAGTGTTCCCCAACAGGTTTCTGTAGGTTTGATTTATGTATATCTGATTTGTGTCCATTGATTCTTTCCCATAGGGACTGTCCAGTTTGTCCAATATATATAGCAGTGGGGCATTGCTGGCATTTGATGGCATAGATCAAATTACTGAATGTGCAGTTAAATGATCTTCTTTCTGATTTTATAGCTTATGTTGTTGGCTCCAGTGATGAATTTGCTTGTATAGCTATGTGGGCAGAGTTGGCACCGCAGCTGATTTCAGGGCTGGGTTCCTGGATGCTTATGATGTGGTTG
Source organism: Pelodiscus sinensis (assembly GCF_052426305.1). Taxonomy (NCBI): domain Eukaryota; kingdom Metazoa; phylum Chordata; order Testudines; family Trionychidae; genus Pelodiscus; species Pelodiscus sinensis. Next base: position 81,860,273 of record NC_143057.1, on the reverse strand, counting down.
TGTGGCATGGTTACCGGAAAGAATTCGTTTCAGGTTAGGGGGTTGTCTGTAAGCGAGAATAGGCTTTCCCCCCAAGGCCTCTGAGAGTAAATACAAAAATTGTTAACCATAATGTAGTTGCTTCTGCCCCAGGCAGAATACGGATAAGATGGATACTACTATTAAATTTTAATTTGAATTTCAAGAGCTAAAAAACAAACAAACCATGATGGAAGTTCTGGGATGGAAAATTGTTTCAGAATTTTTAAAGTTCAAGTGAGGCCTTGCATTGTATTTTGGAAGGTGATAGTGGGAGATGTCAGTGAGTAAGTGTCACAATTCAATATACAAAGCTAGTGATTTTAATAGCTTTTCAGCTCGACAGGCAGTTTTGTCTGAAAATAAAACCATAACATTTTTACTCACAGTTCTAGGTGAATTGGCAAAATGTTCCATGAATCAAAAAAATGTTCTGCAAAACTTCAGAAAGTTGAAATTATTCAATTCTTTTTGCAGTGATGAGAATTTTGCTCCTCTAGTTTAAACATAAAATGGGCATTAGTCAATGCAGTTCTGTTCTAATTGTCGTTACCAGTATTTATTTGACTCTGCTTGTTTATAGAAGCTTTTTTATATATTATGTCTAAAGTTAATTTAAAATGTATTTTTGGAGAAGGTAAGTGTTCAGCTAAATTTTATGTAAACTAGACATTGCTTTCTCAATAAAAAATTTGTTTTCCATTTATATGTTGTTTATTAATTTAGCATTTTATACATGAAGATTGAACAGGAAGATTTTCCTTCCAGTGTAATGTAACATTTTAAGCTAACATTCATTAACTAAGGAGATAAGCTTTCAAAGTTCCTTTCAGAAAATGTGTATATACTTTGGATTAGATACTGCTCTCAGATATACATAGGAAATGCTCATTTGCCCCATAACAAAATATATGACCCCATAAAGATCACAAATGGTGGTATAAGTTGGGTATCTGGTGAAAGTTGGTCAGAAAATAGATTAAAGATGGTGTTAGCATCATAATAATGTAATTTTCATCAACGTGGAATTATGTGGTGATCTAATTCAGATATTGGTGTAATAGTACATTCTCCACTGAATTCAGTGACATTTGTTTCTGCATACAGTAAGCTTTGGTTTGGCTGGAGAAGGCTGAGAATTGTGCAGAGTAAACTAACAGAGAAGAAGCCAGCCTTATTTACGTTCTTCTGTGATTTGTTTTTTCAGCTGTAAGCATAGATGTGTGAGGAGGCATGCGAGGTCACTGCTCCTCTAGAAGGGTCATATGCCCCCTAGATTTTAATTGCTGAAGCTAGGTGCCCTCATTCTGCCTTCCCATCCCCTTCCACAGCAGTCACTAGTCACCTTTGACTGCAACCTAACCCTCCCTCCTTCCATCTCCTAGATGTGTAAATTACTCTGCAGAGCTATTAAATGCCAAAATTAGTGCAAATTGTGCTGCATTGCCACCTAATCTCCATTATCTGACCAAGTGACACATGATATATAACTTAAACTACCCATGACATTTTCCAAGAATTCTCCCTTACAGGAGCACAAGCATGACTGCAAGCTATATTTGGCTGAATGTGGCTCTCATGCGAGTAAAGAAAAATTGGGTTGCAATTATTGTTTGTGTAAAGATATACAACTTTCCTGAATTTGGTCTAGAGGGTGAAAACCGATCTAGAGGGTTAAAAAAATAACTGCTATCTGTTCTAAGAGCAAAGTATCTGCACTCCTATGGGAGTTAATAAGTTGCATAAATGCTTTTTGTATATAGTACAGAATAGATTATCTGTTGCGTTAACTCTGGGTGCATCGCTTATTCAATAGTTTTATAATTACAGCATATTCTTCACTTTTGTAATCACCAGGTTCTCTTATTCAAGTCCCTTCAGTTGAGAGGGGGAAACTTAGTAAAGTTCGCCTGGGATCATTGTCTTTGAAAAAAGAAGGAGAAAGACAATGCTTCTTATTTACAAAACATTTTTTAATTTGTACAAGAAGTTCAGGAGGAAAACTTCATCTGCTTAAGGTACAGAATTTACATAACTACCTCATTTACGAGCCAGGTGGTTAAAATATAGAAAATTGCGGGCTATCAATATTTTAACAGTCTATGATATTTCAGTATCTCATGGTTATTATGGTTTTAATGTAAAAGATAGTCATATGCTGCAGTAAACAGAAGTGAGATGCACAGTAATTTACTGAAATACTGTCTCATCATTTTGCACGTAGAAAATAATAGGGATTTCAGTTTGAAATGTAAGTTAGTCTTTCTAAAAGACATTCAATTAAAACTATAACTGGCCAGTGAAATGTAACAAGGTGACGTTTGTTGCAGGAAAGCTTTAGATAATTGCATATGCATATAGAATTAATAAACTCAACCAATTCTTTTCACCCTAAAAGGAAAAGATGCTCATTAGCTGCATGTCCTTCTCTTTGCCACTGAATTCCAGTTATACATCACAGTATGCATAAGGATGTATATAAAATATAGGAGTATAAACTTACATGTTCCATGACCTTAGTGTCGCCCACTTGTGCAAAAATTTTGAGAACAGAGGGATGATTTCTGGCTTCTAGTTCAAGAGACTCTCATGTGAAACTGACATTGAAAACAGGCATTACAGACATTGTAGCTTAGGTGCATCATGAAAGCATGGTGAAGCTTCTAATAGTCTAGTGTATTTCAGGTTTCCAAGCACATACATTAACTTTCCACCAACTGGTCCCTGCGGAAAGCTTCCCAGGGAAATGTAGACTGCCTCCTGTCACATTCATATTTTTTCCAGGTAGATTTGTGTGACCTGGAATCCATCCCAAACATACTCAGATCACAAGATTCACCCTAAGGGTACATCTAGATTACATCCCTCTTTCGACAGAGGGATGTAAAATTAGGCACTTCGAAATTGCAAGTAAAGCCGGGATTTGAATTTCCTGCATTTCATTTGCATAATCATGGAATGGCGCTCTTATGATAAAGCGCTATTGCAAAAGTAAAACCGCAGTCTAGGATCTTTTGAAAAAGCTTTCCCTTTTCAAAAGAACCATGTCTAAACTATGGTTTTACTTTCAAAAGAGCGCTTTTTCAAAAGAGCGCCATTCCGTAATTATGCAAATGAAATGCGTGAAATTCAAATCCAGGCTTCACTTGCAATTTTGAAGTGCCTAATTTACATCCCTCCGTTGAAAGAGGGATGTAATCTAGACACAGCCTAAATGTGTGAGTGAGGAAACATTAAAAACAAATCAAAACATAAGAATGGCCATACTGTGGCAGGCCAATACCCCTTCAATCCAGAGTTCTGTCTTCTTACAATGGCCAATACCAGATGTTTCAAGGGGAATGAACCGAATGGGCAATCATCAAATAATTTAACTCCTGTTTTACAGTCCCAATATTTCACCATCAGAGGGTCAGGGACAGTCATATCATGGGGTCGCATCTCTGACCATCTTGGCCTAATAGTCTCCATGAACTTAACTAATTCTTTTTTGAACCAGTTATGACTTTTGGCCTATACATCTCCTGGCAACAAATTCCATACGTTGGCTGTGAGTTATATGAAGAAAGACTTCCTTTTGTTTGTTTTAAATTTGATACTATTAATTTCAATGTGTGAGCCCCATCTCTTATGTTGTGTGAAGAATGTTCACTATTCACTTACTCCATCCCATTCATGATTTTATACATCTTGCCTCTGAGTCATTTGTCTTTCATGCTGAATAGTTGTTGTTTTTTAACCTCTCCTTATCTGGAAGCTGTTTGATATCCTCAATAATTTTTTGGCCCTTTTCTGTACATTTATATTAAGGTATTTTCTGTCTTCTTATATAATCCTTTCCTGAAGGTTTCTAACATTCTTTTAGCTTTTTTGACTGGACATTGACTTTGACATTGACTGGATGTTTTCAATGAACTATCGATATTGACTTCAATGTCTCTTTCTAAAATGGTGACATTTAATTGAGACACCATCATTTTATATGTATACTTAGGATTATGTTTTCCAATACACATTACTTTGCATTTATCAACATTGAATTTCATCTGCCATTTTGATGCTTGGTCACCCAATTTTGTGAGATCCTTTCCTAATTCTTCGCAGTCTGCTTTGGACTTAACTATCTCCAGTAATTTGGTATCATCTGCAGAGTTTGCCATGTCACTGTACATCCCTTTTTCCAGATCATTTATGGATATGTTGAACAGCACTGGCCCAGAACAAATACCTGGGAAACACTATTTACCTCTCTCCATTGTAAAAGCGGACCTTTATTCCTATTCTTTTTTACTATTTTTTTTACAGATCCACGAGAGTACCTACCCGCTTATCCCATGACTGCTTAGTTTGCGTAAGAGCCATTAGTGTGGGACTTTGTCAAAAAGTCCAAGTACATGGTATCAACTGAGTCACCCTTGCCCACGTGTTTGTTGATCCTCTCAAAGAATTCTAATAGATTGGCGAGACATGACTTCCCTTTGCAAAAGCCATGTTGACTCTTCTCCAACTTGTCACGTTAAGCTGAGTCTGATCTTTTTTTTTTTTTAGTATAATTTCAATCAATCTGCCTGGTGCTGAACTTTGGCTTAATAGCCTCTACTTGTCAGGATCTGGTGCCTTTTTAAAAAAATGGCATCACATCAGCTACCCACCAATCACCTGGTATAGTCTGCTAAACAACCAGTGAGAGCCTTGGACAATCAAGATACTAAAGGAGCACTCAAAGATGATAAAGTCATTGTGGAGAAGCTAAATGAATTATTTAATTAGTCCCATAATAAGGTTTCATTAGGGGAACCTAAAGTAAGTTGTCATGGGACAAGAGGGAAGGTCCTCTCATGGTTTGATAACTGGTTAAAAGGAAAGAAAGGGTAGGAATAAATGGTCAGGTCTCAGAATGGAGAGAGGTAACTAGTGGGGTCCCCCAGACATCTGTCCTGGGACCAATACTATTCAACTTATTTATAAATGATCAAGAGAAAGGGGTAAACAGTGAGGTGGAAAAATTTGCAGATGATACCAAACTGCTCAAGAGAGTTAAGACCAAAGCAGACTATGAAGAGCTTCAAAAAGATCTCACCAAACTAAGTGGCAAATTACATTTATCAACATTAAATTTCAAGTAATGCACACTGGAAAAATAATCCCAATTATACATACAATATGATGGGGACTAATTTAGCTACAACTACTCGAGAGAGATCTTGGAGTCATTGTGGATAGTTCTCTGAAAACATCCACTCAGTGTACAGCCGCAGTCAAAAAAACAAATAATGTTAGGAATAATTAAAGAAGGGATAGAGAATAAGACAGAAAATATCTCATTTCTGCTATATAAAACCATGGTATGCTCACATCTTGAATACTGCGTACAGATGTCACCTCATCTCAAAAAAGATGTATTAGCATTGGAAAAGGTTCAGAAAAGGGGAACAAAAATAATTAGGGGTTTGAAATGGGTTCCCATATGAAGAGAGATTTAAATGACTTGGCCTTTTCATGTTAGAGAAGAGGAAACTAAGGGGGGATGTCATAGAGGTCCATAAAATCATGACTGGGGCGGAAAACATGAATAAAGAAAAGTTATTTACTTATTTCCATAATATAAGAACTAGAGGTCACCAAATGAAATTAACAGGCAGCAGGTTTAAAACAAACAAAAGGAAGTTTTTTTTCACTCAGTGCATAGTCAACCTCTGAAACTCCTTGTCAGGGATGTGGTGAGGGCTAGGAATTCAAAAAAAGAGCTAGATAGATTTATGGAGGATAGGTCCATCAATGGTTATTAGCCAGGATGGATAGAAAGGGTGTCCCTAGCCTCTGTTTGTCTGGATATGGATGAGAGGAGAGGACTCACATGAGGATTACCAGTTGTGTTCTCTCCCAATGGGGCATCTGGTATTGGCCACTGTCGGCAGACAGGATACTGGGCTAGATGGACTGTTGGTCTGACCCAGTATGGCCATTCTTATGTACTTAGAAGGTAATTTAATTGATAGGTTGCATACCACAGTTAGTAGTTCAGTAATTTTATATCTGAGTTCCTTTTAGGACTCTTGGTGAATGCCATCTGGTCTTGGTTAGTTATTACTGTTTGATTTATCAATTTGGTCTAAAACATCCTCTACTGACAATTCAGATTTGTCAGCTAAAAGAATGGCTCAGGTTTAGGAATCTCCCTCACATCTGCTATAACGAATACTGATTCCACTCATCCACACTTTGAGATCCTGCAATTCTGCTCCTCTAACTGGCCCTGCAAAAGCATTTCAGAGCATGCTATCATGGAGGTTCTGGACTGTAATCTCTGACCTAGCAGCCTAAATTTGGCTTCCAGAACCACCACCTCCTACTTTTCCCTATGCCATTGGTACCTACGTATACCACAACCCTAGCTCCTCCCAAGCACAGCACAGTGCTGGATGTCTGGGATGTCTCAAGAGATCTGGAATCTTTGCACTTGACAGACAATTTACCATGTAGTTTTCCTAGTCATCACAAACCCAGATTTCTATATTTCCAATGATTGAATCCCCCATTACAATTGCCTGTCTCTTCCTAATTCCCTCCCCTGGAGTGAGAGACTTAATGAGAGGGTATCATGATACCATCTGGAAAGAAGGTCTTAACTATGGGATTGCTTCTCCTTAAACCAGTCTGATGTTGTTCTTCAAGACTTTCATCATCTTCAACGTCAAGGCTGCAAGATTGGGGATGGGATTGCTCTACTATGTCTCGGAAAGTCCCATCTGTGTTCCTCTCTTCCTTAGCACTTTTAGTTCAAATACTCTGGCCTCTAGAGTCCAGAAATACATGACACTTGTCTCTTCTTTATAGGGTCACTGAATTTGATATTTTAAATTGATTTCAATAAGGGTCTTTTATGCAGGCCCAAGAGCAGTAACACCAAACTTGCTGCTTCTGTGCCCTCCTCTCTCACTATGTTTGTGTACATTTTTCTTGTTTTTGTATGGTTCAGCTTTACTGGAGCTGTTCCTGATGAACAGTGTGATAGAGCACCGGGGAAGAGTTTATATGTAGCTCCCCCGCCTCCAAACCCGCTTTCCCAGATCAGTGCATGACAGGGACCATCAAAAAATACTGTCTGAACAATCTTGGTGTGATGCAGAGTATAAGCAAATGGAAACCAGAGACGTATTTTTTCTCTAATCTTTTTCAGTTATTGTCAATTTTGGGCTACCTGCAATGGCAGCAGGTTCAAAAATTTCAGATGAAAATGTGATTTTTTCCAAATCAAGAGTGTCTCTCTTAAACAGGTGAAAAGATAATTTTTCATCCAGCTCCTGAAGAGGGAGGAAGAATGAGCTCTGCTTTTTCTGGCAGACTTGTAAGACTTTATTGGCAAAATAAGAGGAATTTATTTAAATCCATACTTTAGGAGCTTGTTGCCACCCTTTTGGGGTCACCAGAAAGCCAACTAATTGACGAAAATGTCAAAACTGTTAGCTCCTAACAGAGAAACAAAGGAGGGATATTAGAGGATGAAAGGTCAGATGCCAAGAAGCTCCAGCTGACTTCATGGCATCATTCTCCTGCTCACAGCATGCCCAGTCTCATTTCAGGCAGAGAGTCTCATTTTTTTCTGGTAGGTATAATAGAAATGCTGGAGTCTGTATAACGTTCAGCGTGTGTTAGGTATTCTTATACATTGTTTCCATATTTGAATCCAAGGTGCTGAATTCCAAAGTCCTTTCTCAGCCAAAACTCATAGCGAACACAAGTTTGTAAATGGACCTCTCTAGTTGAAATTGTTAAGATTGGAGACCGTGTCAAATACCTATGTAAACTAGTGCCAAACTTTCCTAGCCTTTGTTTAGTAGAGGTGTCAACTAATTTACAGAGCTGGATTAATTTAAAGAAAAATCATTTCTTGCAGCAACATACTTTACCGTATTGAACATCTTAAGAAGTCTTTATTTAAATTGTATGGGATACAATTAAGCTATTATGGAGTGTGTTGGGTTTAGTCAGAGGCAAAGCACCATATTTAAATAAGTATCTTCACATTGGGGGGAAATTTTGCATTGATTTGCACACAGTGGGGAAACCTTTTGATGGGGTCCAGGAAATGTAAACTGGAGCAAACTATACCTCTGAGGGTATCTCTACACTACGAGATAAGGTTGAATTAAGATATGCAACTTCAGCTATGTTAATTGCGTAGCTGAAGTCGAAGTATCTTAACTTGACTTTTGGCGTTCTCCACACTGCATGAAATCGAAGGGAGAACACTCTCCCTTTGACTTCCCTTTACTTCTCGTGGAAGCAGGATTATCAGGATCGACCAGAGTTCCCCTCTCAGTTTGAATTAGCATGTCTTGACTAGACAACTAATTTGAACACTGGAAGGTCTACAGCAGCAGTTTCCATTTTCTCTGTAGTATAGGCATACCTTGAATGTTTGTTCAAATTAGTCAGAAATGTTGCAAGAACAAGATTTCTCAGATTTCTAGTATTTTGTGCTTTCGGTAGGCCAGAAGTAATGAAAAAATGAAATAATCACAGCAGAAACCACTAAGGGAGAAGTCACATGAATAGTACAATAGTATTGAGTGTAAACTAAACTTAGTGAAACCTTGGAAAACATCCTCCATTCACCTGATTTAGAATTTTTGGGTATGAGTCCAGATGCTTTAATTATATCACCCAGTGGATCTAATTGTGATGGATGAATTCGGGACAGGAAAAGGCAACACGTTTTTGTAAAAGTGAATAAGTTATTGATTTATTTGAATTTGGAAAAATGCACTATAAATTATACTTTCATTCACCCTCTGGGTTCTAATAGTGTTCTATCTTCTTGAAAAAAAATGTGCTCTTAAATTAAAGGGTCTTTCTAAAATTAAATTCTAACAAAGCTTAAAAATAACTTTAATGAGAAGGGTAACCCCCCAAGTTACTGAAAAATTGTCTTTGTTTCCATAGACAGGAGGTGTTCTCTCTTTAATAGAGTGTACGCTGATTGAGGAACCAGATGTGAGTGATGATGATTGTAAGTTGCTTTAAATTGTTTATAGTAATTATAACGTCAAAGCAGTTTTTTTAAAGTGCTACCCTTTCTTTATTTGACAGTATAGCAAATGATATATTTTACTTTTTCATGAAGTCTGAGAAGTAGTGTTAAAAACTACATGTAAAAACTCTGTTTAAAAATATGCATTTTGTTCTTGCTGATAAGATTTCAAGTAAATAGATGAACCAGTGTAACAAATTATTTTCTGTTTTTTTGTGAGGAAATTTAGACTTGAAGATCTTAAATAAACAAAATCCTGTCTTGAAAAAGAAGTTAGAGATAATTTGTTTTCTTGAAGACTGGGGAGAGATGAAATAGTTGGTTGAGCTGGTTGAAAATTTTGTTCTGGATCCTGTAAATCGTAACTCCGATCTTGTTCAAATTAAGTAACAAAATGTATTACTTTGCTTTTTTAAAATTGTTTGGTTCCAATCCCATAGATTTTGAAATTTGAGCATGAGAATAGTTTCATTAAGTTTAATGATTTTTCTCATGTGTTTAAATTATAAAACACATGGAGACATGTTTGTAAGATTAGGGCCTTACTCAGTCATTTGGAAACCTTAAATTCCAAACTGAAACTTTATGGTGATTACTAAACCGTTATTCCTGATATTTGTACTTCACATCAAGTCCCATTCATTAGTACTCATGTATTCATTTTTCCCAAACTTTGCTTGTACTTGATATATGTGAAGATGTGGTCATTGCTTTGGAGGATAATGGTGGTTGTTTGGCAGAGGGAGGTTTAAAATACTTCTAAGTGTAAATGTAAACAGTACATTTGTTTATATACAACTTTTAAATCACAACTGCTTGTTTCTTTCTCCCCCTCACCCTGAATTATGAAGCAAAAGGTTCTGGGCAAGTGTTTGGTCACCTTGATTTCAAGATTGTGGTTGAACCTACCGATGCTCCTCCTTATACTGTTGTACTATTAGCGCCTACACGACAGGAAAAAGCTGCATGGACAAGTGATATAAGTCAGGTAACTTATGCTTTTCCTTTTTTTTTTTGGTTTAGTTTTGTTTTTGTTTCTTACTGATAACATTTGTTGCTCTTTGTTTCAAATTAATCTCGAGCTTTTGCTCTTTTTCCAGGGTTTACTTTTTAGATTTAATACATAAGAATCCAAGTGTTTGCCTATTTTTACAGAGAGTTTACACTTTGCTTTATAAGGATTAATAAGTGTAAGGCAGAAAGTTGTTTTGCAAGAGATGTGATAAGGATTATGGAGTAGGTAAATGAATAACCCATATAACATGTTTATCACTCATTTTTATCGTTAATATGTAATGAATGCATTTCTCTCTTGATTTCAAAAGAAGAGTCAGACCTGTTAATTTGAGATTCTGCTAATTGCTATCTGCAATATAAATAAAAAATCATTTATTTGTGGTTCTTGAATCTGGAGGAAAATGCCTCCATTCTATTTGCATCTCATACTATGAACATGTTTTATATTTCATAGACTAAGAGAATAAGGTTAATTTGTTTATTTACCCCACATTGATAAGAAAAAAGATGAATGGATATGATACATAAATAAGGAATATGATAGTTTGCAGGTAATTCACTTTTTTGTAAATGAGTGAAGATGAAATATTAACATAGTTTAATGGTGTGAGTATCATTTAAAAAGAGCATTATTTTAAAATCTAGGAAAGTTATTAAACAGAGGATTGCTAGAAATCTTTTTGGGGAAGAGGTTGAATACATAGTAAAAGAGTTTTCACTTCCTTGTACCATATCTGAATGTACCCATAGGATTTATCTTGGATAATGCTTATAAAATATGAGGTAACAATATGAGCTAGTGCCATAGTTGTGGTTTAGAGCTCTCTCAGACTTCTGTTTAATTATAAAGAATAATTGATTATTCTTTATTGATTAGCAAACACCATAAAGGCAAGTTTCAGTTTGGAATTTGATGTTCTCCCAGAGCAATTTTTGTAGTAAGTGAATCTGATGAATTTGTTTGAAATTAGTTTAAAAAAAAAACCTCTTTGAATCATTTTGGACTGGATAAACAGTTTTGGAGAAATACAATTGGGATGGTAGATAAAATTTGGAAAAAACACCCAAGTGACTTAGGAGCCTATGTCTTACTGAAAACCATTTAAACTTCTAAATGTGTAAGTCACTTACCTGCTTTTGAAAATATTATTCAGAATTCTTATACTGGATGAGTAACGATAAAGTAAAAATATATAGCTATAATAATGACCTTTTTTTTAAAGTTCAAGAGCCAAATGTTTAAAACTATAAATTTCAAGACCCTTTCAATGGCAGCTTCATATATCAGCAATAAAGACCTCATGTGAAAAATCACCTGTGAGTCCATCTGTCTATTTGCGTGTCTCCAAATTCATTTGTTCAAGAACTCCTCCTAAACTGTAAGAGTTAGGGCCATCAAATTTGGTATGCAGCTTCCTCTTATCATAATGCAAGGCCAGGGTTTGGTTGTGCCAGGAAAATGGGAAGTCCCTGGAATGAGACTGTTTTCCATAACATGGAAAGGGAAGGGGCAGAGAGGAGAGACTTAATGCTCCCAGTGGCCAATGGGGGTAGCAAATGCAGGGGAGAGCTATAACGTAGAGTGACCACTCGAGGCAGCTGCACCACCAAGAAAGTGGGCAGCTCAGGTGGGAGTTCACCATCTTGCATGCCACCACACTGGACCCCCTGCCTCTAACCCTTTCTCCTCCCATCTCAGGCCCTTGGCTGCAGCACTGGGGGGCAGTGGAGGGAGAAAGTCCTGCCAGATGGGAGAGCAAGAAAGGCCCTACCAAATGGGGAGGGGGCCCTAGGGCAAGAGAAAAGGCCACCACTGACTGGGGGGGGAGAGGACTAGAGGGAGAGAAAAGGCCACTGCCGGCTGTGGGGCGAGGAAAGACCCCTGTCGACCAGGGAGGCTGTGGGGAGAGAGATGGCCTCTGGTTTGGGAGGAGGACTATGGAGAGAGAGAAGGCCCCTGCCATCTTGCAGGGAGGGGAGAGGCTGGAGAGGGAGAGAAGGCCCTGCTGGCTGGAGGAGTAAATCCCACTGGATGGGACCCTGCACCCGGAGCCCCTCCTCAACCCTCCACCATGACTCCTGCATCTCCCACAACCCCAGCCACTTACTCTGCGCACACACACACCCATCTCCACGGCTGACTCCTGCACCCTCCACACTGCTAGTCCCCTACTCTGAAGGACTGGGTAATGCTGGATAAGTATTTTAGTAATAGATAAAGGAGGTAAGTGAGAATGCCACCAAACTCCCACTAAGTTACAAGTTTTAGGATGAAAATTGAATAGTAAAAATTACCAGATCAGAATGGTAGGGCTTCTTGCCCAGTGTTTTGTCCCTGACAGGGCTCAAGACCAGCTGTATAGAAACGCTGTAATGAACAATTGGCTAAACTATCCATCAGTGACTTTTCCTCTTAACACACTAATACTAGCACTCTGAAGGACGACATAAGTGCTATATTAATGGAAAAGGTAAACAATAAGAATCTTATTATTTCATACACGTTCCATTAACTAGGTGTGCAAAAATGTGCAGAGTTCAACGCACAAATGAGAAATTTTATACTGAGTTGCCATTAGTGTACATGATTAATCTAAACTTACAAAACAACAAATAGTTTAGTAGCACATTAAAGACTAACAAAACATGTAGATCGTATCATGAGCTTTTGTGGGCACAACCCACTTCTTCAGATGACCAGAGTGTTAGAAATTCAGAACCAAGAATAAATAAGGGCAGGAGGGAGGGAGGAGGGAAGAAGAAAAAAAATTGGAGGGTGGGGAGACAGTGGATAGATAAGTTTCAAAGGGATAGCGAGCCAGTCTGTAACAGGAAAAACTTTAAAAAACAACCAGTAGTCTTTTAGCACCTTAAAGACTAAATAGTTAAAAGAGGCTGATAAGAACCTTTAGTTTGCACTACACAGACATCAAGAACCATTGGCACCTTCATTGTTTAGTTGGTTGATAATGTACAAGCCATCCGATATAGCGATTTAGACTATTAGCATGAGAATTAAACTTGTGAATGAAGTGGAGTTCCAATCCTTCTCTGTGTATTTGGCTTGTGGAATTGGTCTGAAACAAAACAGCAACTTGGCGATCCATTAATGAGTGTCCAAGAAGGTTAAAGTGTTCCCCAACAGGTTTTTGTGTGTTGCCTTTTAAGATATCTGATTTGTGTCCATTAATCTTTCCCATGGGGACTGTCCAGGTTGTCTAATATATATTGCAGTGGGGCATTGCTGGCATTTGATGGCATAGATCACATTACTGGATGTGCAGTTAAATGAGCCTCTGATTTGGTGGCTGATGTGGTTGGGTCCAGTGATGAAATCACTTGTATTGATGTGTGGGCAGAGTTGGCACTGTGTTGATTGCAGGGGTGGGTTCCTGGATACTTATGGTGTAGCTGTGTGGCATGGTTACTGGAAAGCATTTGTTTCAGGTTAGGGGGTTGTCTATAAGTGAGAATAGGCCTTTCACCCAAGGCCTCTGAGAGTGAAGGGTCATTTTCCAAGATAGGTTGTAGATTGTGGATAATGTGTTGGAGGGTTTTAAGTTGTGGACTGTAGGTAATGACAAATGGAATTCTGTTGTTTTCCTTTTGGGTCTGTCTTGAAGTAGTTCATGTCAAGGTACTTTTTTGACTGTCAATCTGTTTTTTCACTTCTGCAGGTGGGTATTTCAGTTTTAAGAATGCTCTACATAGCTCCTATAGGTGTTTGTCTCTGTCTATGGGATCGGAGCAAATCCGGTTGTATCTTAGGGCTTGGCTATATATAATAGATTGAGAAATGTGTCTGGGATGGAAGCTGGAGGCATGAAGGTAAGTGTAGTAGTTGGTAGGTTTCCGGTATAGGGTGGTGGAAATTTGTCCATCATTTAATTGTACTGTAGTGTCAAGGAAGTGGATTTCTCATGTGGACTGATCCAGGCTAAGGTTGATGGTGGTGTGGAAGTTGTTGAAATTCTTGTGAAATTCTTCAAGGGTCTCTTTCCTGTGGGTCCATATGATGAAGATGTCATCGATATAGCGTAAGTAAAGTAAAAGTTTTAGGGGAGGATAGCTGAGGAAACGTCGTTCAAGGTCAGCCATAAAGGTGTTGGCATATTGTGGTGCCATGCAGGTGCCCATGGCTGTGCCGCTGACTTAGAGGTACAAATTGTCTCTGAATCGGAAGTAGTTGTGAGTGAGGACAAAGTCGCAGAGCTCTGTGATCAGGTGCTGTTATCGGGGATGGTGTTCCTGAGGGCCTGTAATCTGTCCTCATGTGGAATGTTGCTGTAAAGGGCTTCTACGTCCATAGAGGCCAGGATGGTATTTTCAGGTAGATTACTGATGTTTTGAAGTTTCCTCAGGAAGTCAGTGGTGTCGCGGAGGGGGCTAGGAGGGCTGGTAACATAGGGTCTGAGGAGGGAATCAATATAGCCAGATAATCCTGTTGTAAGTGTGCCAGTGCTTGAAATGATGGGCTGTCCGGGATTTCCAGGTTTGTGTATCTTGGGTAGCAAATAGAAAACTCCTGGTCAGGGATTTGGAGGAGGAGGGGTTAGTGTAAATTTGTTCCTGAGCAGCATTAGGGAGCTTGATGAGCAGTTGTTTCAGGGTTTTTTGGTATTCTTTAGTGGGATCTCAGGAGAGAGGATTGCAGAATCTGGTATTGGTGAGTTGTCTGGTTGCCTCCTGTTCATCTGTTCTGTTCATGATGACTACAGGGCCCCCTTTGTCAGCCTCTTTGATTATGATGTTAGAATTGTTTTTGAGGCTGTGTATAGCATTGTGTTCTGCATGACTGAGGTTATATGTTGTTGTTTGCTGACAATGTCAGCGCGAGTACATTTGTGGAAGCAGTTGGTATGCAAATCAAGACTCTCATTACGACCATTAGTAGGGGTCCACATAGAAGCCTTCCTCTTGTAGGATTGGCAGGGGGAGCAGCAAGGTCAGTGTGTTGTACATTGGTGTGTTGGAAATATTCCTTCAGGTGGAGGCAGTGAAAATAGGATTCCAGGCGAAAATAGGATTAGTCTAGATGTGTATATAATCAAGGGTACTGCAATTATAAATAAGGTGTGCAAATGTACGCACACAACTTTAAATTTAGACCCTGAATTTTACTTTTCACTTAGTGATTGGTTGACCTTCCAATAGCAACAAATAAAGAAAATCAAAACATATTGGCTGTGTATAGACTGGCCAGTTTTTCCGGAAAATCAGCCACTTTTCCGGAAAAACTTGCCAGCTGTCTACACTGGCCGCTTGAATTTCTTGACTTCCTACTGTAAGAAATCAGTGCTTCTTGCAGAAATACTATTCTGCTCCCGTTCAGGCAAAAGTCCCTTTTGCACAAAGCTTTTGTGCAAAAGGGCCAGTGTAGACAGCTCAGATTTGTTTTATGCAAAAAAGCCCCGATTGCAAAAATGGCGATCGGGGCTTTTTTGCGGAAAAGCGCGTCTAGATTGGCATGGATGCTTTTCCGCAAAAAGTGCTTTTGCGGAAAAGCATCCGTGCCAATCTAGATGCTCTGTTCCGAAAATGCTTTTAACGGAAAACTTTTCCGTTAAAAGCATTTCCGGAAAATCATGCCAATCTAGACACAGCCATTTAGAAAGAAGAGCAAGAATGAGGAAATGAGTAATAGGCAAATGCCATTTCTGTGATTGTTACATAGTTATTTACTATACTGTTGCCATGGAAAATGTATTGAGCAAAAAATTAGCGATAATATTTGTCTTAGAAATCACAGAATCAGGTATCAAAATTCATTTCTTCCACATCAACAATAGGTCCTGATTCTTTGCATCATCAAATAACTTTCATATACAATTTTTGTGGTAACAACTTTTATCCATCTGCTTTCACCTTTTGGTATCTGTGTTTTTTTTAAAGAATTTATTTTAAGGCTTTTTAAATTTATTTATAACATTGCCCTCCCCTGTCCTGTTTGGGAAGAGTCTGGGAAGTAAACTCAGGTTATTAAGACTTTGAACCAGCGACAATTGTAATATTGAAAATATTGTTGTACCCACTTTGTGGAAGTAATGAGATCGATTAATTTCTTTATGGTCTATCTTTTGTTGTGTGAAAGAGCTTATTTAACTGAGGGTCTCTTCCAACTTCTGTGTCCTCGGGAAGAGAAAGAGTTTTAATACAGCTTATCCTTCCCTACTGTGCTTTCATGCTGAAGTTAACATTTGTAGATTTTTCTCTACATTTTTGTCTCTCTCAAAAGAATATCCAAACACATCTGGAAAATTGTTGCTAAAAGGCAAAGTCAAAGAATATGACAACTGTAACTATACATAATCATCACTGCCACGCTTTATATAACAAGTGTCCTTCAATAATAATAATAATAATTAGTATGTACTAAGTCTGTGACAAATAAGGAGTGAAATGAAATGGAGCTTCCTGATTCTAGGGATAGAAAACAGAAAGTTCTATTTTGGAATGGATTTAGGCTTTGATGGAAATTTGCTGGTGATACAGGTTGAATCTACCTGGTCTGGCATGCTCAGGACCTAACTGGTCCTGAACGAGGGATTTTGCCAGACCATGAGAAGTCATTTCTGGCCCTCCAGCCTGGCTCCTCCTGGTGGCTGCTGGCTTTCCCCTCTGCCAGCAGCCCACAGTCATGCTGGGCTCCTGACCCGCCATCCCCACTGCGGCAGCCTGCAGCCCTGCTGCCTAGGCTTCCAGAATGACCACGGCTAACCATGGCCCCACTGTCTGGACTCCCAACCTCATCACATCTGGCTGCAGCCCTTATATCGGCTATGCTGCACTCCTGGCCGCACAAGCTCTGCCGCAGCAGCCTGTGGTCCCATTATTACAGCTCCCAGCCCCACCGTGGCTAACTGTTTCCCTGCCACCAAGGCTCATAGACCACTGCACTGCTGGAGTCCACTGGTACTCTGGGCACTGTGCCATGTCTCAACCAGACTCCCATGGCAGGGCTCCCAGCCGCTGGTCCTCCTGCAGCCAGCCTGGCTGGGCTTCTGCCCCTCTCCATCCCCCCACAGGGATCCTATCTCTGGCCTTCCAAGGGGACTCCCTGGTCCAGCAACATCCTTAGAGAGTTTCAATCTGTACTAGAACTTGCAGAAGGTCAATCACCTGTTACAACAATATAGAAATGGCAGTTTTTAAAAAGGTTGATAGCACGCTTTAATCCCGTTCTGAACTATCTTATATTAGTTACTTCAGGTATCACAGCATAGAACCTACAGTTCTCTAAAATGAAAGGCAAAATCATGTTTTCTTTGCTTACCCGGTACATGAGCAGTCCCATTGTCTGAAATCAAGTGACTAAAACTAGCAGAATTTAACAATCGTTAACATTTTCTATTAAACTCTTTAACATCTTCATAAAGAGATGAATTCAGCTTTTACCCCAGAATAAATGTGTATTAATTGTACTAACTGGTGAAACTAGGACAAAATTCAGTTCCAAATTTGTAGTATGAGTTATATTACTATAATGGGGAAAAAACATCACTTCCAAACTTGTACCTATTCTTCTTAGTTTAAGGGTATGTCTACACTAGCCCCTTAGTTCGAACTAGGGTGGCTAATGTAGGCATTCGAACTTGCAGATGAAGCCCGGGATTTAAATTTTGCCCTCTCTCTCTCAGCTCTCATCCACCTCCTACCTCTCTCTTCATCTCTCTCTCTTTCTCTTCTCCCCCTCCCGCCTCTCACTCTGTGTTTCTCTTCTCCTTCTCCTGCTGCGTCTCTCTCACTCTCTCTCTGTCCTCCACCTCCTCCGTTCTCTTCTCTGTCTCCTCTGCGTCCGCTCTGCTTTCCTCCTTTTGAATCCGGCGCCCTTTCCTGACGTCAGAGACGCACGCTCGTCCAGGCCCCGCCCCCTGGCTGTTCCCTCTGGGTGGCGCTGTTGCCTCCTGCCGTGGCGCTTCGCTGACTTCTGCGCCGCTCAGCCGGGCCGCAAACAGTTGCTTGCACCGCTTGCTTCCACGTGGCAGCGCGGCTGAGCGGCGCGGAAGACAGCTGAGCGCCACGGCGGGAGGGAATAGCGCCGCCCAGAGGGAACAGCCAGCGTTTCAGCATTACAGAGTCACAGACATTGGGCTACTATATATATGATGATGCCCTGGCCCCTGCTGCCTCCCCAGACTTCCCCCATTACCTCTCCTGCCTCTTTCCCCATCTTTGCCCTGAGCTCCCTTCTGTGACCTTGCACCCCAAACCAGCCCTGCTCCTTGCCTCTTGACCATGGCACCTTGGGTGGGTGCACATATCCGCCACCTGTAAAGCTGTCTCTGACCTTAAGCCACATTTGTGTCCTCCTGCTCCTGTGTTGCATAATTTAGACAGCCGTGGAGTCTAAATTACACCAGCCTCTCTGGACTACTCTTTGAGTTGCAGCAGTGCACAGAACTTCTCCAGCACTATGTGCTGTGACTTCATCCCACTTGTACCATTCCTGCCCCCAGCCTCAATCCCAGGACACTCTTGGTGCTAGGGCTTGCAAAGGAGTCTTTAGAAGGCTGCCATAACAGATGTCTTTTTCAGTGCCAGCACTGGGGAAATACTCCAATAGCTGGAACTGGGTCTTTTAGAGCAGTGTTTCTCAACCAGTGGTACAAGTACCCTTAGGGCAGTGGTCTCCAACCTTTTTACACCCAAGATCACTTTTTAAGTCTCAGAACAGGTGAAGATCTACCGCCCCTCCCCTTCCTTGAAGCCCCACCTACATTACATGAGGAAATCTAATGTAAATGTACTGCGCAGGTGCGCAGTTCAGAGAGGGCTCAGGAGTTACTCTTAGAGCCCCTGAGATCTACCGGTAGATCGCGATCTACTGGTTGGTGACCACAGCCTTAGGGGTACTCAAGAGAAGTATGGGGGGTACATCAACACAACTGAAATTTGGAGAAAACTGATTTTTTTTATTTAAATTTTTCCGTGCTTTATTATTTTTGTACTTTTTACACCCAAAACTTTCATCACCCACCCAGATATGATTAAATTGTTTAAACAAATGTGTTGCAATCATAGAACAAATTTTGTGTGACTGAAAACTGTAGATACTGGGGATACTTTTTTTTAAAAATAGGGGTACTTTATAAAAAAAAGATTGAGAAACACTGTTTTAGAGCCTATTTACATCAGTCTGAGCAGAAAGGGTCCAAAGCAGGGCTGAGGCTTTTGCCAAGCATGTCTATATATCTTTCTAATCTCCTTGCAATATACCTATTGTGTATATCGATCTTAAAAATACCATAGGGTATGTTGAAGATGTTTTAATCAAAGATGTTTATTGAATCATAGCATATGTCATTTACAACTTAAAACAGTTTTAGCATATCAAGAAATGAGTAGACCTGTATATCAGTTTGTGTACATTAGTGTGGATCCACTGACTTTAATGTTTCAGTGCTGCAAAGTGAACTTGTAAGGGCAGACTGGAGAATTCTGTCCATTGTGTTTTCATTTTCAATGTTGTTAGCTTTATTTATTTAAAAAAAATCTATTTTAGCTACCTGTTCACGCCCTCTGAGCACAATATTTTAGGATTACAACAATGAAGGAAAATGTGAAACTATGTTCTTTTTATATTCTTTTGATGTTAATGATTCTTGAATTTCATTTTCACAGTGTGTTGACAATATAAGATGCAATGGTTTAATGACCATAGTGTTTGAAGAAAACTCTAAAGTCACTGTGCCACATATGATCAAGTGAGTGCAAGTTTTTTTTACATGGGAATAATGAAATATTTTTTAATTATTGAAAGCTTAATATGATGGACAGATTGAAATTTTGGAATATAACAATTTTGTACATTTTTGTTAATCCTACATCCAAGTTATTTACTTGTGCCCATAATATAAGAAGTAGGGAGTACCAAATAAAATTAATGAGTAGCCTGCTTAAAACAAACAAAAGGAAGTATTTCTTCTCATAATGCACAGTCAACCTGTGGAACTTCTCACCAGAGGATTTTGTGAAGGTTTTAATGAGGTTCTAAAAAGAACTAGATAAATTCATGGAGGACAGGTCAATCAATGCTTATTAGCTAGGATGGGTGGGAATGGCATCTCTAGCCTCTATTTGTCAAAGGCTGGGAATGAGTGACAGAAGAGGGATCATTTGATGACTATCTGAGGCACTTGGTGCTGGCCACTGTCGGAAGACACGACACTAGGCTAGAAGGACCTTGATCTAAGCCAGTATTGCTGTTCTCGTGTTCTCTTTTCATCAGGTAATTTTCCTAGAAATGTCACTTTTATTTGTTGGCAGCAATTTTCAGTACCTGATTTCAAACTCATAGCATAGGAATACTTCGGAGTTCCCTTACTGTTCTATGTGTACATTATCGACCTTTATCCAATAGAAATGTTAAGAAATAGAACAGAATATTAGTACCCTTTTGTGACTTTGCCACAAGGTCATTTCTCCTTCTGGACCTACACTGTACCAAGAGATCACTTGGCAGCACCTTAAATAAATGTTGCTCTTCCTTTCTGCACCTTGATGTATTCAAATAAAAGCATGTGAAATTTTCTCTCTGGTACATACCTAGAGGTTAAATCTGATGATTTTTTTTACTATCTAGAAATAATGGACTTTTCTTATTTTGATTTTGTTAATGATTCTGCAATGCAAACATTACTACTACCTATTAAGCATAGACAGAGTGCACAGCACTTTCTGAAACATAGAGACATATTCCCACTCCCAAAAAAACGCACATTCTCAACAAGCCTGCTAGGGTAGTAATAATATACTTGAGGTCAGCATCATGTTTCAGAGATTTTTTTTTTCCCCTTTCTATTTGACTTTGCAAATTTTTTGACATTTAAAAGTGTGTTATTGTTTCAGATGTCTGCACTTGCTAAACCAAACGATTTGTGTGCCACTTCAATAAGGGCATAATTTAACAAAGAAAATTGTGTTCTCCTTCGAGTGGTCCCCGTGGGTGCTCCACTGTGGGTGCTGGTGCATCCTTGCGCCAGTGACCGGAGACTTTTCTAGCCATTTCTGCCGTGCCGTGGCGCCTTCTAGTGTCGTTGGAATTGAAGGGCGCCTGTGTGCGCGGCTCCTCAGTTCCTTCTCTACCGTCCTCGGCAGCAGACGGCGCCCTCTGTTCTCCTTACTTCTCTCTAAAAATAGTAAAATACCTCGTTTTATTCCCTAGTTACCTCATCATCCAAATTTTTAGCCCTATTTGCCTCCCCTGTCTAGTTATTTAAAAAAAAATGTCTTGTTGTGGCTTGCCGCTTTCCCCCAACCCCTCATGCCCGGCTCGCCGGGCTTCAAACTCTGCGAGTCATGTCAAGATGCCATGCCTGCTTCCGACGGGCACTCCAACTGTATTAAGTGCCTTGGGGAGGCGCACCAGACTCAGAAGTGCCTGCACTGCTCCAAACTAACGGCGAGGGCGCACCGAGACCGAGCCAGTAGACTAAAGACTCTCTTATACGAGAAGTCCCTCCGTCCCTCCTCAGAGGGAGCACTGAGGATAGGCCGGGAACCTCCAGCGTGGCACAGCTTAAGACGCTGGCATCGCACAAAAGAGCTCATTCAGAGCCAAGGCAAAAATCAGCGGCACCGACTGCTATGGCCGTCCTCGGCACCAATGGCGCCATCGAAAGAGTGCACAGCACCGAAGCGTGCGAATACGGCACCGTACTCGGCACCGAAAAAGGCCCGTGCCGACAAACCACCTTTGAGTGCTCCAGTGCCGGAACAAGCCTCAGCACCGTCAACCCCCCCGTTGGCGGTGCCGCTACCACTGAAACCGCATCACCCCGCACCATCTCAGAGGCGTGAGCCGTACCGATCCCCGGTGCGGAGCCACACCTCTTCGGCACCGCCGTCCCCAGGTTCCTCTATCCACTTGGTGAGATCTAGGCACTCCTTGGCCGCTTCTCACTCAGTCGGTGACATCGGCACCGAACCAAGGAGTAGGTTCTCATCACAACACTCTAACCCGGCACATAGACCTCCATCCTGGCAGCTGGCTGCATCCATGGTATGCGCAACAGTATGCTTACCCATCCCCGCCACATGCCACTCAATGGCAACCCTGGGAGCCACGTCCAAAGAAGAGTCACCACCGACCCTCTTCTACTATTTCCAGGCCACCTCCTCCCTTGCCTCCTGCCACTGTATCTGCCACTGAGCTGAATTCTCCAGCCCCCTCAGACGCACACGACTCTCTCTCTGAAGGCGAGACCAGATCTCCTCTACAGAATTCCTCCTCATCCCCAGACGAAGTGGTCACTACCGAAGCCCCACCATTGGGAGATGACACAAAAGAATTTCAGGAATTGTTTAAAAGAGTCGCTATAGCTCAGGAAAGAGATCTCCAAGAGGTGCAGGTCAAACAATATCGCCTTCTTCGTACGCTTCAGCCGCCAACCGCCTCTAGAATTGCTATCCCCATGGATGAGGCTATTATGGACTCGGCCGACAATATCTGGCAGACCCCAGCATCCGTCACTCCAACAAATAAGAGAGCAGACCGTAAATACTTTATCGCTCCAAAAAATATGGACTTCCTTTTTACCCACCCACCTCCGAACTCCCTAGTAGTGGATTCGGTACGTCACAAGGGTAAACAGTCTAATCTAAGAACCACCCCACAGGAGAGAGGCCACAAGAAAGTGGACATTATGGGCCGAAAGGTTTACTCTTCATCCACATTACTCCTCAGGGCTGCAAACTATACTGCCATGCTTGTGGACTATGACCACACTAATTATTCCAAGCTCCAGGATCTCCTCCAACACCTTCTGGAGCATAAACGGTCAACCCTGCTCAATATTATGCAGGAGGGCCACACCATCTCCTGCACAGCCTTACAGTCCACTATGGATGTGGCAGACACCGCAGCTCGAATTATGGCCTCGGCGATAGTGCTCCACAGAATTTCCTGGTTACAAGCATCTGGGGTACCTAGGAAATCTACAACAAAAGGTTGAGGACTTACCCTTTGATCGAACCAACCTTTTCGCAGCTAAGACCGATGAGGTGTTGCATTCTATGAAGGACTCTCGTACTACTCTCAGGATCCTTGGAATGTATACTCCTCCATTCAAGAAAACTAGGTACCAGCCTTACCAACACCCGAGAGAGCCGTTCAGGTAACAACCCAAGTACGATTTCTGCAACCAAAGATCTCAGCGCCGTAGACCACAGCGACAACAACAGCACGTCGCACCCCATCCACCATCGAGCAAGTAGCAGGTTTGACGGTCAGGTCGAGAGCCAGGAAGCCAATCCACTGACACTTCCAACAGGTACCCTTCAGTTCCACCACCCCCTCCAGGCCTTTTTCCACCAATGGTCCCTCATCACTTCAGAAAAATGGGTCTTGGATCTGATTCAATCTGGTTACATTATCCCCTTTACCTCCCTTCCTCCCAAGCACCCTCCTACCCCGTCCCTCTTCAGAGACCCTTCTCACGAAACCGTCCTCCTGTAGGTTTCACATCTTCTTCAACTGGGCGCTGTAGAACACATACCACCACAATTCCGGGGCTGGGGTTTCTACTCAACCTACTTCCTAACCCAGAAGACGATGGGAGGGTGGCGACCCATCTTAGACCTCAGGCGCCTCAACAAATACATCGCATTCCACCGTTTCAAGATGGTCACCTATCAACTATCATTCCTGCGCTAGATCAACATGATTGGCTTTCGGCTCTTGACCTTCAAGACACCTATTTCCACATTACAATTCATCCTGCTCACAGACGCTTCTTACGGTTTACGGTAGGCACCCAACACTACCAATACAGGGTGCTCCCGTTGGCCTGTCCACGGCCCTCAGGGTGTTCTCCAAAATCCTGGCGGTCGTAATGGCCTCTCTTTGACACCAAGGCATCATAATATTCCCGTATTTGGACGATTGCTTCATAAAAGGTGCATCCTTTGACGAGACGAAGGCCATGACAGATACCACAATAGCCCCTCTACTCACTTAAATTACGCAAAATCCACTCTACGCCCAACGCAGAGGCTGGAATTCATAGCTGCCCTCATCGACACAGTCACAGCAAGGGCTACTCTTCCCGAGCACAGGTTTGCAATGATATGTGACCTTATCCGAGCAGTACAAGCTGTGCCGACTGTCACAGTCCGCCTCTGCCTCAAAATCCTCGGGCACATGGCCTCCACGACCTATGTCATCAGCCTGGCCAGATTCCACATGAGACATCTCCAGTCCTTGTTCACGACGGTTTACAGGCCTTCCAGAGACCAACTTTTGAAGTCCATTGCCAGTCCACCACGCCTGATCAACTCTCTGCTCTGGTGGACAATTCCTCAAAACATGCTACACGGCGTTCCTTTCCAACACCCACCTTTCACTCTCACAGTTATAACAGATGCCTCACTCATGGGATGGGGAGCCCACTTAGGACACATCACAGCCCAAGGCAAATGGTCATTTATGGAGCAGACTTTCCATATCAACCTCCTCGAGTTACAGGTGGTCAGATATGCATGCCAGTATTTCGCTCAGTACATAGCTCACAAGTCCATTACCATCATGATGGACAATACCACCTGCATGTACTACATCAACCGTCAGGGTGGCACTCGATCCCTTTCCCTGTGTTTGGAAGCCATAAAGCTCTGGAACTGGTGCCTATCACACGGGGTCACCCCTTCGGTTGTTTACCTTCCCGGGATACTCAGCGTCACAGCAGACGCTCTAAGCTGTATGTTTATGGACCAGCACGAATGGGAAATCAACAGTCGCATCCTCACTCTGCTCTTCCTTCATTGGGGCCAACTGGAGGACCTCTTCGCCACAAAGAACAACTGAAAATCCCACCTCTACTGCTCCAGAAGAGCCCTGGGGAAACGTTCCCTCGGTGATGCCTTTTCCATCACATGGGATGCCTCTTTTCTGTATGCCTTTCCCCCCTTCCTGCTCCTGCTCAAAGTCCTCAAAAAGATCAGAACGGATCAGGTGCTAGTCATTCTAGTGGCACCTGCGTGGCCCAGTCAAACGTGGTATCCTTACCTCCTCAGAATGGCGGTGACGGACCCGTATCCCTTTCCTCTCCACCATGACCTCCTCTCGCAGAACCACGGTCAGACTCTTCATCCAGATGTTCTCAAGCGCCATCTCCATGCCTGGCTCCTTCATGGCTTCAGGATGCCGAGACTGCCTGCTCAGAACAAGTGAAGGACATTCTAATTAATAGTAGAAGACGTTCCACCAGGAAAACCTACCTGTACAAATGGACTTGATTCGCTCACTGGTATGCTAAAACCCATGCAAGCCCGCCACACCTCACACCTTTACCTACCTTACTGGACTACTTACTATCCCTAAAACAGTCCGGCCTAGCACTTAGCAGTATCAAGGTCCACGCCGCCGCCATAGTGGCCTTTCACCATTCCATGGATGGCACTTCTTTTCTCGCTGACCCACTGACTAAATGCTTCTTTAAGGGACTGCAGAATACCTTTCCTCCTGTCCATCCACCAGTCCCCATTTGGGACTTAAACCACGTTCTAAACAAAACCGCCATTCAACCCGATATCCACTTGCTCCTGGTCTCATTTGTCTATGAAAGTAGCCTTCCTCATTGCCATTACCTCTAGCAGGAGGGTGAGTGATCTTGCGGCCTTGATGTCCGACCCTCCATACACTGTATTTATGAAGGACAGGGTGATACTCCGACCACACCCTAAATTTCTCCCTAAAGTACCCTCCCCCTTCCACGTGAATGAACCCGTACACTTACCTGCCTTCTTTCTGAAGCCTCATGCTGACCCAATCCAGACTGCATGGCACACTCTTGACGTCTGACGAGCTCTGGCGTTCTACGTTGATCGCACGAAGCCGTGGTGAGCCTCACCTAGACTCTTTATCTCTTATTCTGAAAGATCTAAGGGGCAAGCAGTCTCATTTCAAAGAATTTCTAAATGGATTACATCCTGCATTCGAACTTGTTACACCCTATATGGCAAGCACTTACCTGGAACTATCACAGCTCATTCCACCAGGGCGGTAGCTGCCACGACTGCCTTCCTTTGTAACGTTCCACTGCAAGACATTTGCAACGCTGCTACCTGGTCATCTGACCACTCTTTTGCGCAACACTATGCTCTTTCCTCTTCCATAGCATCCTCCATGGCAGTGGGACAGGCTGTGTTATCCAAAGTTACTACTACACGGCTCCAAACCCACCTCCGTGAGCCAACAACTGCTGTGTAGTCACCCACAGTGGAGCACCCACGGGGACCACTAGAAGGAGAAGAAGAAGTTACTCACCTTGTGCAGTAATGGTGGTTCTTCGAGATGTGTCCCTGTGGGTGCTCCACTACCCTCCCTCCTTCCCTTGCTTGGAGCCTTATACTCTAGCAGGTAGAGAAGGAATGGAGGAGCTGCGCGTGCAGGCGCCCTTCAATTCCAACGACACTATAGGGCACCACGGCGCATGCATGGCGTGGCGTGGCAGAAATGGCTAGAAAAGTCTCCGGTTGCTGGTGCGAGGACGCACCAGCACCCACAGTGGAGCACCCACGGGGACACATCTCGAAGAACCACCATTACTGCACAAGGTGAGTAACTTCTTCTTTTCCACTTAATATAAGGAAGACACAGGGCGGAATACGTTGGCTGTGGGTCTTAAGAAACCAAAAGTGCTGCAGAAAAGATCAGCCAGTGTTAAAGGAACACTCAGCTTAGTCTACTCCTTCCTCTAGAAAATTGATTTTTTATAAAAATTGAACAAAAGACAATTTTGCAAAATTTAATGTTACAAAAAGCTTTCAAGATGCAAGATAAAATTTAATTAAAGCATTTTGTAGCTTAAATATTTTCCTATAATGTTAGAAACCCAGAAAATGCAGTGTAGGTGACTTGAATATGTGGTGATGTGTACATTAGAAATTACATACTTACTGAACAGTAAAGAATCTACTCTCTTGAAATTTGTTCTTATAATTTATTGTGTAGATCTGATGCTCGTCTTCATAGAAATGACATTGATATCTGCTTCAGCAAAACATTAAATTCCTGCAAAGTGCCCCAAATTCGTTATGCAACTGTGGAACGTCTCTTGGAGAGATTAACAGACTTGCGCTTTCTAAGTATTGATTTTCTTAATACTTTCCTACACACTTACCGCATATTTACTACTGCAACAGTAGTACTGGAGAAACTCTCAGACATATACAAGAGGCCTTTCACCTCCATTCCAGTAAGGTAAATTCTGTTTCTTCCTCTTCTGTCATGAGATTGTTGTTAAAATGGTCCTTTTTCAATATGTAAATAGTCAGAGGTAAGGGCAGATTGGGGAAATGGAACTTTTTTTGTTGTTATAATGCATGATGCTTTAAATAAATATATTTTAGTTTATGCCCTGGCCTTTGGGAGTAAATAAAATAAATATGTTGTTCACACAGAGCACATTTGTTGATATTTTTCATTTCTGATTGTACTCACTAATATTAGTTTTGCTTTTGTTGTGTCTTATTCATAGGTCTTTGGAATTATTTTTTGCCACCAGTCAAAACAATAGAGAACACCTTGCTGATGGGAAGTCACCACATCTTTGTCGCAAATTCTCATCTCCTCCCCCACTGTCACTATCTAGAACTTCTTCACCTGTCAGAATCAGAAAACTTTCATTGACTAATTCACCACTGAACTCAAGAATAGGGGCTTTAGATCTCTCTACTTCTTCTGTTGCCAGCAGTCCTACCTCAACTTACAGCCCTGCCACATCACCACCACCCACTGCTAGCAAAGTACCACTGGACCTCAGCAAGGGCCCCTCCTCCCCGGAACAAAGTCCTGGATCCATAGAAGAGAATTTAGAGAATCCTCGCATTGATCTGTGTAATAAGCTAAGAAGAAGCATTAGAAGAGGTATTATATAACTGTAGTATACTAAGTATTACATTGCAAATATAGTAGTCACCAATATAAATTCAACATTTAGCACATGACTGAAATCCATTATCTGGGCCATAGTAAATGTTTCCTATGGCTTAGCAAAACAATTGCTTTTTGACCATTGGAAACATTTTTTCAGCAATCAAGTGCTTATATCCTTATTTTTGTTATAGTACATGTTTTGTTTAAATTCCCAGTGCTCTGCTGCTTTTGCATCTGGTTTCACCCATGAGATTAACAGTGTGGCACAATGGAACACACCAATGATAGACCTTCAAAGCACAGGGAGAAGGGTAAACGGGATCGAGGGGAAGGACTTCAATTATTCTATATGTCTAAAGGAACAGAAATTACTTAATGAAACCTCTCCTTATACCTTCTTGAAGTAAATGTTATGTGATGTGATATGACTTGTAAAGTATTCACTTAAAAAGGAGGGGTTCTGAACAATGTAAAGAACTCATCTGTTTAGATCAAGTCTGCTTAATAAGGTTAGCTCTACTTTGAGTGCTTGTGCATGTATATTTGCCATTGCAGATGTAGGCATAAAAATGGGCATGGCCACTGCCTATAATTTCTTTTTACTGCCTCCAGTGAGAGTTGAAGCTTTGCATAGGTCTTGAACTTCTGCTAGCTAGCTTTAAGAAAGACAGTTTCTTTTATTCTATACAGTTATAGTTCATTTTAATGTTAGTTTTAGTAAACTTTGAGAGAGATGGGTTAGAAAAGGTGATACTTTTTATTGGACCAACGTTCTGTTAGAGAAAGACAAGCTTTCAATCTGCACAGTTCGTCATGTCTGGCAAAAGAAATCCTAGAATCTGATCTGAGTACAAATCGTGACAGTTAAACATAAAGGGTAACACATGGTGTAGGAGATCACTTGAAATGGAGTGAGCAATACAGGTTAGATCAGTGAGGGCCTACCTAGGCTAATGAGTATGCCACATGAGTGACCTTTCTTGATCTCAGTGGGCTACAAGATTGCCATAACCAATACAATCTTCCTAGAGAGGGTAATTTTGGTAGAATTTGCACGGTGTGCCCATTTAACCGTAGCAGTGCTTTGATTGGATACAGAGGGAGTGCATGGCTTTCACAATGTTGTGTGCAATCAGTACACACCTAACTTTGTGTTTCCTTGCTTTAAGTGAGTGTCACTTTTGTAATACCAGTAGGAAAAAAGCTGTGTGGATGAAAACCAGCAGACTCTGGCAACCCTGTGCATGGGCAATGATAAACAAAATGTCTCATAAGCCAACACAGAACCCTGATGGGCTGCCTGCAGGCTGCCCACCACTGGGTTAAATTTATTACCAAAAGTAGTTTGAAGTGGACCACTAAAGATTAGCAGGCAGGTGAATGTTACAGATGATTTTAATGAGCCAAGACCTCAAGAAATATCTAGATGGAGATGTAAGTCTTCTAGGCATTGCTTATCAGCATCATCCACAGCAGGTTGTCACTGTAGCATCCTGGGTGTCAGGCTGCCGTGTCTCTTCAGGGGCCCTTCAGAAACTCACAAGTCACAAAGCAAGCCAATTACTTAGGCTCCCAATTACTTAGTCCACAGGTTACCTAGTTCCCCCCCCCCCACACCCCACTGGTCCAATACAAAGTCTTGCATGCATTTGTGTTTTATTTTGCAATCATCACCCCAGTTTGAGTTGGGCACAGCCCCCAACCCCCAGCAGGCTGGAGGGTCTCTCCCAGGCAGTGGGGCTGACAGCCACCATGGGCCCTGGGTCAAGGTGTGTGTGTGGAGCCAGCTTGGGGTGGGGCCTTGGGAGGAAGCCACAGCCAACCCTCAGCATTGCCTGGACTATGGCACTCTTCTCCCCCTCTCCCCCTGATTTAGAGCTACATGGAGCAGCATTCTGGCTGAAGTTCAAAGGGACATGGGATTCCAGCCACTGCTAATGTGGCAGCAGCAGTGGCTGGAGCCCTGATCCCCTTTGAATCACAGGCCTTGGGGAAACTGCTCCTTCCTCCCTCCCCCCACCCCGCTCCGCTCCGCGTGCCAGCTCCCAGGTAGGGTGACTAGATATCCCAGTTGGATAGGGACAGTCACAATATTTGGGACTTTATTTTATATAGGCACCTACTATTCCACACACCTGATTTTTCACACTCTCTCTCTAGTCACTCTACTCTCAGGCAATGTCCCCTTTTATTTTTTCCATCCATGTGCAGGATAAATTTTGTTATGTGCACTGAAGCATGTGTGGACGTGCCACCACAAGTAGAAACACATGTTTTTCAACTGTGGGTGCTCTGCTAATCAGCTGGGCAGCATTTGAATATCTCCTGGGTGGCCACTCAAGTGCTCAGATTACAGGGAACACTGCTCTCAGGCCTTCCCTGTCTGGAGGGCTTTCTACTGCATCATGTACTTTTCCCCATCTGACTCAGGGCCCTGCAGGAGTCATCTTGTCCCCTGTATCTGCAGACTTAGCTGCAGTTCCCATCTTTTGGCCTCTTCTCTGCTGCTTGCTTTCTGCTCTTTTTATCTTG
The DNA here is from genome assembly GCF_052426305.1 of Pelodiscus sinensis. NCBI lineage: Eukaryota > Metazoa > Chordata > Testudines > Trionychidae > Pelodiscus > Pelodiscus sinensis. The sequence continues at coordinate 81,829,797 of NC_143057.1, read as the reverse complement.
GGATCACTTGATTCAACTCAGATGTGTTTCATTCTGTACTGATGGCTGGCTTCGCTTCAAGCTATCCAGCCCATGAGGCAAATCACCCCATTACAGAGGAATTCCCCAGCCCATAGGTTCTGAGAGTGCTATAAAGGCAACATATTAACATATAGAAATGGAGAAACTATCACATAACATTAAATTGCTGTTTTTGCAGTGCTTGCAACACCTACAGATTTGGGAGTTAAACAACTGAATGACTTGCACATGTAGATTTTGGAGGAAACTGTATCTAGCACTCTTTTCTCACCTGAGAGTCACTTTGTCATAGTTCAGTATGGTGTAAGGCAGTGTTTCTCAAACTGTGCTCTGCAGAGCCCCAGGGCTCTGAGAGACATCTCCAGGGGCTCTGCGAGGTTGTCAAACTGGAAACATTGATAGGTACAGCACATACAATCAGTGGACTGCTGGGGCTCCGCATAAATTTTTACACAAGTAAAGGGCTCCGGAGCCCCAAAAGTTTGAAAACCGCTAGTGTAAGGAAAAAGGATCAACTTAAAAAAACACCCTTGGTATGATGACAATGGCAGGAATACAGAGTTCTAACCTGTTATTTCCTTAAAGTAAGTTTTCAGGGTAAAAAGGAGTCCGTTAACACAGTTAACTGGGATCAAGTGGCTTCATTACTCATCTTCTACTAAGATCCCAAAAAGTAGACTTAATCTAAATCCAATTTGGCTGAACAAATTCAATTTCTAAGTCAATGCTGGGTTTTTTTTTATATATTTTTGAATATGGCCCATTTGTCATGTAAAAAGAAATGTTCTCCACTTTCCAAATGCTTATTCTGCAAATCTGCCTAGTGGTGGAGACAATTTCACTTAAGCACTGTACTGTAAGTTTTAATGTTGTAACAGTAGCAGGTTTTCAAGTCTAATGTAGAATGCAATAGAGAAACGTGTGTGTTATTTTTTAGTTTTAATTTGGGCACATGTCCTTCTGCCAGCTTACTATTATGGACATTAATTTACTCAATGGAATAATGAGTTCTGCAGTGCTGTTCAGTTCTGATTTAGCAGGCAGTTTTGTGATAAAATCATTAGTGATTTTCTCAGGAGATGTGAATTCTATAATATAAACTGTCCATATCATACTTTTGTTCCCCAGATAGTGTGCTAAGGAGATGCAAAAGCATGATAGGGCTATTTTTAAAAACATTTTAGCACTTGAGGGTTTTCATTAAGTTTTTATTGATGGGCTTTGTTGCAGTTATGTCATTGGTACCTGTGAAGTTGCCTGATATTTTCCCTGTCCTTTATCTCTATCCAGAGGAATATTGCTGCTGAACTTTATGAAAGAAGTAGCACTGTCAGTTTACCAAAGAGTATCGTAAAGCAAAACAAAAAATATTTGCATAATGTACTTTTTATTTAATGGACCTAATCTTAATACCATCATTGAAACAACATTTATGGTGACTTCACAGAAAGAAGCATCAGGCTCTACCTGCATATTATAATAATTATGTTATATCTTTATACATTTGATCCATTATAACCTTGCTATCCTCTGTGTTTTTCTTAAACTGCAAGTGAGTGCCAAGACATTAACTTCTTCCGTATTTCTTAGGGATCCACATTCCAGCTATCTCTCAGAAATCAGCCACTTTCTATAAAAACTGTACACTTAGAAAAGACCCTTTTTGACTGCAAAATTGAGGGAAATAGCTTCATATCTTAAAATTGTTTCAATGTTTAGGTCTCTTGATAATTGAAAATAATGTTTACACATTTAATGGGCTTTAAATTATGAAAATAATGGCAACCCCAATCCTAACAGAGAGGGCTCTGTACTAATATTCATGCTGTTTTAAAGCAGCAGTTCTAGAGTCTGTATCAGTGGATAGGACAATTCCTGAAAGTACCTCGACAGTTGAGACACCTGAGTTTTCCCCTTGTCGATCTCCCTCAACTCCACGACATCTCCGCTACCGTCAGGCTGGAGGTAAGAAACGTTGCCTTGGAAGGAAACTGTTATGTATTTCCAATTCTTTTTTAATCTCCTGCAAAGATTATTTTCTTAATAATGTGGTTCATTTGTGTTTCTGCTCATTTCTCAGATGTAAAAAAGCCAGCAAAATGTGAGTAACAGTACTCTAGTTAACTGGCATATTAATAACAAGAGACTGTACAGCTTTCTGGGAGCTAAGAAGTGCTGAAGTGATCTATAATATCTGGAACAGGCTATATCTTAGTACAGGAATAATACTGATTCAGTCCTATTCTTATATGAATTCTAAAGACTTTGACAGTTTTTAGGAGCTATTATGGGGGTACATTTTGGGTACCATATGTGATGATTAGATGCCTATCTCCCATTATTGTTAATGGGAAATGACTGTCTGTTCCTCCATGTGTGGCACTGAACATCTACAGATGGTCTCAGATTACTCATTCCAGTATGTGAGTAAATTGCTCAACTGAAGATGAAAGGCAAGAAGAGGTGGATCATCTAATAGCTCTCACATGGCTCTTTTGAATTGTTAACAGAACTACTTGCTGTGTCCATAAGTATTTAGAATGTTGCTCTTTCTTGAAATCTAGATTGTAAGACAACTATTTCCTGTTTGTTATGACCTCCCACCTCAATCCAATCCACCCCATAACCACTAATAATATATGAAAACATTTTATAGTAATTTTAAGCCAACGTTAAACATTATTTACTGGCATAGTTTATGGTTGTGTGTCTCAATTTTTGGTTTGAAAACTCTGGAAATACAAAGCAAAACCATTTGAATGGAAATAGAGGAGATGATCAAAAAACTTCATGCAAAGTGATACCAATAAATTTTTGCAAAGCTCTGCTAATTTTAGTTAACCAGGAAAGAATCTTGTATCTTGTTCAAAATATACCCATGTAGAATTGACACCATTCCAGAGTTCAGTTTTGGGGGTGTCACCCACATTAGCAGTCTCATCACTTGTTTATTCCTTTAATATCAATTTTTACTTTGCTTGGGCTGGCTGTTAAAAATTATGTGATTAGGAAGTAAATTAACCATACCCATTATTACTTTGGCACCATTTTTTAAGCTGTTCAATCATAACTTTCATTTGGTTTGAATAATTTTTTTATTCACATTGGCATCATTTTACACTTTGATAAACAGCATTATTTATTGTTGTGATCTGGTGATAAAATTAAATGACAAATATATTTTTTATATTTTTGTATCTATTACAGAATTTCTTTTCAGTGAGAACATATAAAATATGCACATAAGTAGGCATATTTATGTAAAGAATTGTATATTCAGTATTTACTTGGTGTGCTGAAGTATTGGACAATATGAACATTGATATACTTTTGAGTTGTTGACCTGTATTTGTCTGTTCCCTTACAGCACAGACTGCAGATAACTGCCACTGTTCTGTTTCTCCTGCTTCTGCCTTTGCTATTGCTACAGCTGCAGCAGGGCATGGGAGTCCACCAGGTGAGAATAATTTAGTGCAAGAAAAACATAGCTAGGTCTCAACAGGTAAAGCTGTCCTACAGGCATGTTCACTCTAATTTTAAGTAGTTACTGGTTTGTTCCTTTTATTCCCCGGGTACAGGCAGTCCCCGGGTTACATACAAGATAGGGTCTATAGGTTTGTACTTAAGTTGAATTTGTACTTAAGTCGGAACTGGCGTCCAGATTCAGCTGCTCCTGAAACTGACCAGCGGCTGACTACAGGAAGCCCGAGGCAGAGTTTCTCTGCCCCGGGCTTCCTGGAATCAGCTGCTGATCAGTTTAAACAGCAGCTGAATCTGGACGCCTGGGACAGAGCAGCTGGGGCGCTGCCGGGTAGGTCTCCGCAGCGCCGCACCTCAGCGCTGCGGGGACCAACCCGGCAGCACCCCAGGTGCTCTACCCCAGGCGTCCTGATTCAGTTGCTGCTGAAACTGATCAGCAACGGCTGAATCAGGACTCCTGGGGCAGAGCAGCTGGGGTGCTGCCGGGTTGGTCCAGTAGCGCCGAGGAGTGGTGCTGCGGGACCAACCGGCAGCGCCCCAGCTGCTCTGTCCCAGGCGTCCAGATTCAGCTGCTGTTTAAACTGATCAGCAGCTGATTCCAGGAAGCCCGGGGCAGAGAAACTCTGCCTCGGGCTTCCTGTAGTCAGCCGCTGGTCAGTTTCAGGAGCAGCTGAATCTGGACGCCAGTTCCGACTTAAGTACAAATTCAACTAGCTGCGCCCCTCCCCCCCCAGCAGATCATGGAGACGTGGGCAGTGGGACTGAGATGCACCGCAGTGCCGCCACCTGGGTCCTCCACATCTTTGCTCCGCGTCTCCCTGGTCTGCAGACCAGGGCCACGCAGAGCAAAGATGCGGAGGACCCGGGCGGCGGCACCGCGGCGCGTCTGGGCGCTCCCACTGCCCACGTCCTCTGCGGCTTTGCTCTGCGTCTCCCTGGTCTGCTGGGGGGCTCCCCCCAGCAGACCAGGGAGACGCGGAGCAGCTTTTCTTGCCCCGGAGAATGCGGGCGGCGGGACCTCAGCGCGTCTGGGCGGTCCCGCCGCCCGCGTCCTCGGGGCGAGAAAAGCCCCGTTCGTAAGTACGGCTCCGACATAAGTCGGATCCGCATAACTCGGGGACTGCCTGTATTTGATTCCCTGGAATAATCAGGCTTCCATTCTGAATGGATATTTCATTGGGAGCTGTAGATGATCAGGACGTACTAGATATACTTGACAGTATTGAAGAAGGAGGATGAAACAGGTCTCATTTTCTATCTTTTTGTGTAGTATTTATGTGCTATGTAATTGACAGACTGTAAGTAAGTCTGTAAATTCTGCGAGAAAAGCTCTGTGGTCTAGTGATTAGATGAAATATTGTAATTCAGGACTCTTAGGTTCCATTCCTAAATTCATTATTGCCTTACTTTGTGGCCTTGGGCACATTTCTTAACTTTTCTGAACTAAATTTCATACTGCATAATGTATGTGTAAATCCAGAGTAGCCCCATTGAAATCAATGTAGTTACTCTAGATGTATGCTAGTCTAACCAAGAGTGAGTATGTCTCAGTGTTGTGGTTTATCTAGCTGTAAAGTACTAGCTGCTTCCTTTGCAGAGTGCTAACATATTCTGTTTGTAAACCACTTTGAAATCCTGGGCTTAAAAGCAATAATATTGTTTCCACTGATTGCAATACACTTTAGATCAGGTACTAATGTGCAAACTAAGATGGTTTGTTTGATCAGAGTTATTTGTTCAAAGTCTTCTCACATTGAAAAGAGAATACACTTCTCATTCAATTAATTTCTGTGATGAATATTGACTGGCTTCTCTACATTATAACTGTTTAATCTCCTTCTATGATTTTTGAAAACCGTAAACTGGCCATATTCAGTTTCATGATCATTATGAGCCTTGACACACAGAGATGCTGCTGGACATCAGCATGTTCTTTGGAAATACACGTGTTCTCTACCTCTCTGTACCAATTCCTACATTTCTGCTAGACAAAGTAATATACTTTAAAAAAAATTAATCCCCAAAATTGTTCTCAAAATACAAAGATATCCCACTAAAACAATTATAAATAAATCTCACTTGTACAGCCAATTGACTAGGTTTCTTAGTTTAGCGTCTGTATTATAAAAGAAAAATATAAGAAAGTAAAATGTAAACCATACAATAAAATGTGTATGCTTATCTCAGCCAATATTGTTCATATGTAGATTTTTTATATTCTTGTTAGCTTCATTGTTCCCTGTTCAAAGTCCTCCTCAAAGCCCCAATATTTTCATGATGCTAAATGCTACAAGGGAGGATGTGGACAAATTGGAAAGAGTCCAGAAGAGAGCAACAAAAATGATAAAAGGTTTAGAAAACTGGACCTGTAAGGAAAGGTTGAAAAAAAACTGGACATATTCAGACTCGAGACCTAATAAGTCTTCCAATATGTTAAGAGCTGTTCTACAGAGAATGTTGATTAATGATTCTCCATGTCCACTGAATGTAGAAAAAGATGGGCTTACTTTTTAGTGAGAAAGATTTAGATTAGTTACAGGAAAAACTTCTAATTAGTAGGGCATATAAGCTCTAGAATAAGCTACAAAGAGTGGTGGTGGTGTCCCCATCTCTCAGGCATTTAAAAACAATTTGGACAAATGCCTGCCAGAGATGGTCCAGTCTTACTTGGTCCTACCACAATACAGGGAGCAAGACTCAATAACTTCCCTTGCAGCTCTGTTTTTCTGATTCTTCCCCCCTTGGTGTGTATTCATTCTGACACATTGTCGGGTGGGCAGCCTGCCTCCAGGGCATAGTTCGGACTTCTCTGGTCTAGTTTCAAAGTACGCAGCCCCTATATTAAGGGAACTACGGCCCGCGGGCCTAGTCTGGAAGTATGCAGGCCCTGAGGCCTAGTCCTTTAGGCAAACCCCTTCTCGCCGGGGGTCAGTGAAGGGGGCGGTCCTTTCCCACAACGCGCCGAGCCCTCCGGGGCCTTTCCGGCTCCCTGCCCTGAGTCACTTCCTACTCCCTTCCCCTGGTCGGCAGCGGTCCCACCTGTGGGCATTAGCCAGGTGTCTGTAGCAGCACCTTCCGGCTCGGCGTCTGGGGTCACAGTGGCAGGTCCGGTGCCTGGGTCCCATGTGGCTGGCTGGCGGCTCCGACGTTGGGGCCGAGCCCGGCGAGGGCCTTGCGGCGGAAGGCCTGGCGACTCCCTCTCTGGCTGATGGGTCGGCAGCTCTGGAGGTTGGGCCCTCGCTCCTGCTCCGTCGGCTGTCCACCCCGACTGAAGAGGACTGCAGTCCTTTATACCTGGGGCCTCCTGGGAGGATGCCCAGTAGGGTGGCATGGGCGCGGCCCTCTCCACCCCCTGAGCCAGGTGGTTTCCTGGGTATGGAGTGCGGGGCGGGGCCGACCAATCACACACATCCTTTAATTATATGATCATATAATATTTTTTCCACAGGATTTCTGCCTCATTTAGTACACGGGTTGGACAATGCTCTATAAATGAGTCAGGATTGTGTTGTAGTGAATGAGGCTGTTGTGTGTACGATTCCATCTTCAATGAATGAGAAAAAAGGGAGTATTCTTCTTCAAACAATTTAGGTGCTGGTATCCTTAAACCAAAATCAAACCCAATAAAAACAGCAATGAAAAGTTCTATGTACCTGAAATATGAGTCATTACTGCTTCCTTTTTAATATAGTGCCTACAGCTGTTAGAGGGTGCCACAGTCAATGGGAGCTTGCATTTGCAGAATTGTATTCATACTGCAAAACATTTTGCTCCTTTTGTTTGGTATTATTGAACCACAATGCAGCAAAATTATGGGGTTTTCACTCACGAAGCAAAAAGGCAACAAAGGTGGTAACGTCTTTCTTTTTTACTTGTTCCTGTAGTTCAGGAAAGATTCCTTTGGTTTTGACTTTGATCACATGTGGCGCACTAGCATTATGGTGGTTCAGTATTTTAGAACTTTCTGCCTAACTTCAGTGCCAGGCAAATATCTTGAAAATTTAATAAAAGGATCAGAATAAACAGTTTTCGCAGTGGAGCAAGGTAAATAGCGCTGTTCAACATATTCATAAATGATTTGGGAAAAAGGGTAAACTGTGAGGAAGCAAAATTTGGAGATGATACAGAATTATTTAAGATAGTTGAGTCAAAAGCAGGCTGCAAAAAGTTACAAAGGAATCTTACAAAACTGGGTGGTTGAGCAACAAAATGACAGATGCAATGTTGATACATGCAAAGTAATTCACATTGGAAAATGTAATCCCAACTATACATACAAAATGATGGGATCTAAATTAGCCACTGCCATTCCAGAAGAACATCTTGGAGTCATTGTAAATAGTTCTCTGAAAATATCTGCTCAGTGTACAACAGCAGTAAAAACTAACAGAATGTTAGGAGCTACTAGGAAAGGAATAGATAAAAAAAATACAGAAAATAACATAATATCACTATATAAATTCATGGGATACCCAGACCTCAAATACTTCATGCACTTTCTGCTCATCCAGTCTCAAAAAAATGCATTCAAATTGGAAAAAATACAGAAATGAGTAGGAGAAAGGAACAGTTTTGATATGAGGAAAGATTAAAAAGACTGGAAAATAGGCAACTTGTTATGATAGAATGATACGTATAATATCATGAATGGGATGGAGAAAGTTAATAAAGAAGTTTTAATTGCTCCTTCACATAACACAAACACTGGAGTCACCCAATGAAATTAATAGGCATCAGGTTTAGAATAAACATAAGGAAATAGTTCTTCATATAACACACGTTCAACTTGTGGAACTCCTTCCAAGGGTGAATGTGAAGGCTAAAAGTGTAACTGGGTTAAAAAAAGAATTAGCTAAATTCATGGAGAAGAGGTCTATCAATAATTATTAGCCAAAATGGTCAGGAATGCAACCACATGATCTGGGTGTTGCTAAACTTTTGACTGCTAGAAGCTAGGACTGGATGAAAGGGGATAGATTACTCCATAAATTGTCCTTTTCTGTTCACTCCCTCTAAAACATCTGGCACCAGCCGCTGAATTGCAATAATTGCTCTTACCTACTATGGCCATTTTCATGATCTTGTGTTTTATCACTGTTTTATGCTAACTTTATTTCTCTTATCAGCGGGGTAGCTGTGTTAGTCTGGATCTACAAAAGCGATGAGGAGTCCCTATGGTACCTTATAGACTAACAGATTTATTAGGGCATAAGCTTTCATGGGCAAAGACCATCTGACGAAGTGGGTCTTTGCCCATGAAAACTTATGCTCCAATAAATGTTAGTCTATAAGGTGCCACAGGACTCCTCGTCGTTTTATTTCTCTTGTTTATATCTCTTAATTCCTTATAATTTGTGTTGATTTTACTGCTGTTGATTGTGTCTTATTTTTAGGATAGATACCATTGTTACAACAGTAATAATTATTCCACTGTTTAGTCTTTAAATCTCAGTATATGTTAATCCTTTGTTTGTTTGTTTCCTTATGTTCAAGGAAATAGACACATTTCTTTATTATTTATACTGTGCAATAGATGTTCCTGGCACCATAAAGATAAATAAAAATATAGGCCTAATTATACTATACATAAGGTGCTCACAATATATAATAGACATTATCCTTTAAGAGATGCCTATTAAGGTGAGGGAAAGGAGTATGCAGGTACAAGGCTTACAACAATAAAAGAGCATGACACATGTTTAATTGTTAATTTGAGTTCTTAAAAAAATATTTGATATATTGAAATTGGGGGAAGAACTGGGAATATCAAACTAAATAGTTTGATGAGGAGTTTAGGGGAAGAGAATGAAGTTCCAAGGCACCAGGGTTAAGGAATTTGTTCTAAACTTGGGGGAAGTATGGGAAAATCAGCGTTGCATGATACGGATGATAAATATCAGTTAATTAAATAGTTGATTAACCTTATGAATTCTTATCAGCTAGTCAACAATTCTGTAATCCCCAGGGACAGGACTGGCAGCCAGTACATTCCGATCCCACTCCTGAGGAGCCCCCTGCTACTCCGTGCTGCTACCTCTGTATCAGAGGCAGCAGCTTGGGGTGCCAGGCAGGAGCTAGTCCATAAGGGGAGCCAGTTTAAAAACTAGCTCCCCTTGCAGACTGGCTGATATAGAGGCAGCAGTGCAGGGTGGCAGCAGCCCCTGTCTGGAGAGGCGAGGTCTGAGCTCCCGGACCCGGCACAAGCCAAAAGTGAGCCAGGCTGCCTGCCTGCCTGGTTCCTAATCACTTAAAATGCAGAGCTGCAGCAGGGATAGGTCCCAGACCTGTCGCAAGCCATGACTGAGTTGGGCTGCTGGCCAGCCAGCTAAAATATTTACTGGCGGTGAGGGGAAGAAAGGGGAAGAAGAAACGTGTGTGGTGAAAAGTAGAGAGGAGATTGAATAAGAGCTCATCTACACTTAACATGCTACTGCAGCTGCGCTGTTGCGACACTTCCTATGCCAAAGAAAGGGAGTCTCTTGTAGGTGTAGGTAATACACCTCTCATAGAAGCAATAGTTAGATAGATGGAAGAATTCTTTCTTTGACCAAATACTGTCTTAGGCTAACTTAACAGCACTGCCCAGGGCTGTGGATTTTTCATATCCCTGATCAACGTTGTGAAACCAATCTAATTGTTCAGTGTAGACCAGGCTTAAGACACCAAACTGCAAGACAAGGTGACTGGAAGGATAATGAAGTAGTGAACAATGATAATGAGTCCTTTTTTCCCCTACTTCTTTTCTCTTTTTTCATTTTTAGAAGGCAATGTGGTTTGGAGGAGTGAACACATGGGTGGGACTCAGAGGGTCCTACATTCTAGTCCTGGATCTGCCACCATGGGTAGGTCATTGCATCTTTCTGTGTTTCCCTAGCTGTAAAATGAAAATAATAATACGGGTATTTACTCATTTATGATCACAAGGATTAATTAGTTAATGTCTGTACAAGTGCCCAGAGAAGGCAAAGTACTGTACAAATGCTTAGTAGTAGTATTTGTGTGTATGAAGTATTATTATTCGAGTGTTAATATGTGTGGGGATTTCAGAATTTTCCTTTTTTTTCCTTTCCTTTTTGCCTCAGCTTATTATTTTATATACTATTTTTCTCTATTGCACATTGATCTTTAAATTTTTCTTTGATACAGTAAGAATATCACACAATTATTTTTAAAGAAGTAAGATACATTTGAGTGTATGTTAGCAGATGTACACTCTGTATGGCAATATACCTTTTGATGCAGTTAACATCTAGGTTCCCTATAGAACACTAGAAGATATTCACAATAGAATTAAAATCTTTAATAATGTTAATGTAGCTGATGCATATATAGCCAATTAAGCAGGTAAGCTGCTCTGCTGTGACAAGGATTTGTTTTAAACAACATGACAGAGAAAAACAATTAACATTAATAGTGGAGTCTTTTATCTTCAAATCATTTCTACCTAACATAGGTAATAGAGACCGTGTTCTGACAAAACATAAATTTTGGGCCAAAATCGTTCTGTCTTCTCCCCACTATATTTTTTGCATTTTTCTGCATAGCTGATTTCAGTGGCTTCAATAGAAATATTAGGAATATTTTGAGACATGCACTCATTCCTACTTGAAGGAAACAAGACGAACTAGAAATTATACTAGTACATTGTTTTGGGATTTTGAGCCTTAGCAAGTTTGGATACATTCAAATATACTGAATGTAAAATGAGCTGAACATATATGCTTATCTCAGCCAAATTGGTTCACGTGTAGGTTAAGCATATTCTTGTTAGTTTCATTTTCCCACTTCCAAAGTTTTCCAAGTTGTATAGGCCAGTGGGTCTCAAACTTTAGCAACTCATGGCCCTCCATTTTGATTTCAAATTTTGGGATCCCTTCCCTGCTCCTTTTCAAAGGTCCAGTTCTACCCCCAGGTTGCCCCTTCCTCCCTCCTTCTGTTGCTCTGTCTCTCCCCCAACCCCCACTCTCTGCCACCGGGCAGACGCAAGGGGCTGGCATGCTGGAGTGATGTGAGGGCTGCAGCTGGGTGCTGGGCTCTGGGGTGTGGCCAGCAATGAAGAGCAGGTGGCTCTGGGCTGAGACAGGGTGTTAGGATGCGGGGAGGTAAGGGCTCTGGGAGGGAGTTTGGGTGCAAGATGGAACTGCAGGATGAGGTAGAGGGGTGGGGCACAAAAGGAGGTTCAGAGTCCTGGTAATGCTTACCATGTCTCCCACACGCTGCCGTCAGGTTCTTTCAGTCCCTAGGTGCATGGGTGGCCAGGGAGGCTCCATGTGTTTCCCTCACGCCTAGCGGCACTGCCCTCTGCAGCTCACATTGGTTGTAGTTCCCAATAAATGAAGCCAGCACTTGAGTGGGCATAGTGCACAGAGCCTGCCTGATCACCCCTGCAACTACAGGCCACCACAGGGAACTGGTGGGCACTGAGAGTTGCATGGATATAGGGCAGGTAGGTAACTGTGGGGTCCAGAAAGCACTGGAGAGAGTGAAGGAAGGAAGGGGAAGAGTTGCTCAGTCAGGAGTTCCCTCCAGGGTCTGTGCAGTTCAGTTTAAAAAATGCTGACTTGGGCCATTATTTTCAAGATGCTAAATGCTACATGGCTGTCTTTCTTCCTTCTAACACTCATATTTGCTGTCAAAAACATACAATTATTTCACAAGAAGAAGGTGACATATTGTGAGAGCCTTGACAGCATGGGCTACCAACCAGAATACAAGCCATTCAGGGCTCATCTAGACTACAGGGAATGGTCGAAAGAAGATACGCAAATTCTGCAGGAAATTGCACTTTCAAAAGCGGAGCTTTCGTCAAAAACCTCGTTTTTGGAGGAAGAGCGGCTTTTTGATGAAGAGGACGGTTCACCGAAAAAGCCTTGTCTTAATTAATTTAACTTTCAAAAGCTCCACTTTCAAAAGTGCGATCGGAAGAAAATATGCAAATTCCCGTGGAATTTGCATATTCTCTTTCAACCATTCCACGTAGTCTAGATACACCCTCAGGGTCCATGGTTGCTAGTCCAAACTGAAACCTATTCCACCATGTGTATGCTATTATTATTATTACCTTTCTAGCTAGTTTAAAGTTGCACAGGTATCCTACCTGTGCTATAATCACACATTCCCTTGCAGAGTAGACATTCCCAAAAAGACACTGGGTTCTGGGTTACCTAGGGAGTGGTGGAATCTTCATCCCTACTAGTTTTAAGTCTCAGCTTGACAAAGCCCTGGCTAGGATGATTTAATTAGGATTGGTTCTGCTTTGGGCAGAGACTGGACTCGATGACCTCCTGAGGTCTCTTCCAGCCCCAGGATTCTATGATTCTGGGACAGAATTATGAGTTTGTCCTAGCACTTTGCCATAAGTCTGTTATAACCTGTATTAAGGTCTCTAGAAATTTTCCCCTACAAATCTAACTTATTTGTACTGCTGAGTACTGTTGGTTCAATAACTGCAATTTGAATCTGAATTGCCCTTGGTTTTGGTTTTGAAAAATGAAATCATGTCAGCTCATCTCTTCTTTATTGCAGTGTTCTGCCTTCCACTTTTTCTGCTGCTTACATGAACTAAATACAAACACAGTCATTATCTTTAGCCAGTATGAAAATTTTTCTTCTGAGCAAATACAAAAGCCACTCTGTTAATCAGCTAGCTCAAGCTGGTAGGAGCTAAATGCAGTCAATTCACTTTGAGGTGGATTATGATATTTCAGAATGTACAATGAAATATCCACCTGCACTTCACTCTGAGACAGATCAACTGAAAACTGGGGGCTGTTCAGTTTTCATTTTTATCAACACACCTAACAGAATCTAAATGTTTTGTATCTTATTGTCCAGTGGTGTCAAATGTAGTCTGTGAAAGAGGCCTAATTCCATTTTGAATTATGTTCTTTGACACTGGCTTACAAAATTAGGGCCATATACTACCCTCCATCCATAGCAAATTTCTTATTGATAACAGAGAGTGAGGCTAGAATATGGCCCTTAAACACCAGAATATGTAATAATTAAACTTTTAGGCTAGTAGAATTGGTTTTATATTAGAATCACTCAGTGGGAGCAGAATGTAATGCTAGATATTTTAGGACTCTTTTTGTATCTCTCTTTTTATTTATGAGTGGGGGAGGTTTACATCTGAAAGGTCTTGTTTCAGGTGGCTGGAAGCATATCAAGAAAATTTAACACGAGTTTTGGCTTGTTCACACTTAACTCTTTTTGTAACCTTTTCTTCAGCAATAAAACCTAGAAATTTACTTTGAAATTGTATGTCTGTAGAAATGAAATCTCTCAGAAGGAGAGATCCATTTTCTGAGGTGGATGTTTGACACTGCAGTTACAATTAGTCTTGTTTGATGCACTTTACAGTTGTTGGCAAACTTATTTGTCTAAAAGTAATAATTCACAATTCACTTAGATTTACATATTGTTCCACGAGATAACATTTAGGTTTTTCCATTCTGGTAAACTAATTAAGCACAAACTAATTAAGATTAACCATATTATTAAATGTGTACGATTAGCATAATAAAGTTTAACATAATTTTTGAGTGTTATTAAAGCTCTTTCAGGTTGTGACTGGCATTATTATTCTACGATCAATGAAACCACTAGCTAGCTCCCTAATGTGATAATATTTTTGTCTTATTTTGTTTGTTCTGGCATAATCTCTAATTTTAGCAATTGAGTGACACAGCTTTTGCTAACTGATCCAAAAGAGAGCCTCTGAACAGAGTAATTTGTGTATAAAATGAGTGTATCTAGAGGGGACATGTTAGCTTTATATATTGCTGCCAGATGCATTCAACCTGTTAAAATTCAAGTGCATCTAGAGATGTGCATACAGACTTCTGAAGATGCATGTCTAAACTATGGGTTTTTTTTTAAATTCCCATGGAATTTGAATATCTTCTTCTGATCTTACTATCGAAAGAGGAATTCTTTCAATCTCACTTTCAAAAGAAGATCTTTCAAAGATGAAAGTAGTCTGGATGCATTTTTTTTTTTTTTTTGAAAAAACCCTTTTTCAAAAAAACAGTGTAAACCTCCTTTTTTATGGAAGAGCAGGGGTTTTTTTTCCGAAAAAGAGGGTTTTTTTCCCCCCCAAAAATGCATCCAGACTACTTTCATCTTTGAAAGATCCACTTTTGAAAGTGAGATTGAAAGAAGAATTCCCTGGGAATTTGCATATCCTCTTTAGAAAATTCTACCTAGTCTAGACATAGTCCAATAGACTGCATTGATTTCTCAGTTGTAGAGCCTGTATTGCATCAAATTCCATAGTTTCTTTGATCATTTGCAGTATTTCACAAAATCTGAGCACACTTCACTGTGTGCCAACAGGGTACTTTTTTCAACTATACCTGCTATAGATAGATGAAAAATATAATTTCCCTACAGTGAGGGAAATTTTAAGAAGTAAAACATTTCCTTGCTACCAAGCAATAGTGACAGTGTGACACAGTGCCACCAGATTGTATCACATATGGGTCCTACATACGTCATTGGGGAAATTAGTAAACTGGCTGATGTAAATTATGAATATTATTTTTATATTGTGAGAGAAGAGACAGCAAATGATTTGCAAACTCTTCCAAATCTTGTGAGGAAATTATTATTCTGTATGGTTGGGGCTTGGTATGGGTGGTCTACAGTGGTCAAATGTTCACATGATACATGTGTTATAGTGTATAACACTACAACTTAAGTGTTATAGTGAATAAATTAGCATTCTAATCATGTCCACGTTTACATGAAAATATTGCTCTATAGAGACAAAGAGAATCTTTGTTCATATAAACAAGTGGGGTTTTATTTTTCTAGTATTGTGCAAAAATATTCATAGCCAAACTGAAACCAGAAAATATTGGTCTTTTTCCAGTTAGTCTTTGGTATACTGGCGTAAATGTAATGACAGTCAATTTACACTTAAAAATTGCTTCTCCTGAACTGGGAGTCCTTTCTGCTTAGCAGAAGAGCTGTGTGAAACCTTTATCTTTTGTAAATCATGGCCTCAAAAAGAAACAAAAATCCCGTGTTGCTTATATGTATACTATGGGATTGCTACTCATGAGTAAGTGTCATGATTATGTCATGCAGGCCATTTATAATGAGTGGGAAGGTGCTCTTAACTTTAACCTTATTTTGTTCATGTTGTAGGTTTTCAAGAGATTCCCAGTCCAATTGTTCAGATTCAGCTGGTTTGGATAAATATCCAGATCTGATTGCTGAACCTTTTTGATTTCACCATCTTGATTCACAACTTCCTAGTGGAGCTGGGTGAAAAATATGTGTTGAATAATTTAACAGCTAATATTGTCTTCTGTTAAAGAATTTATGACAAATGATCAGTTATATATTATTCACCTACTTGTGCTGCCTAATGAATTTATGGGGTGGGGATAATGAGGGTTTGCACATTTACAACTTCAAAAGTCGGGGAATGCAAATGTTAAGATTCTAATAGCAATGACCAGTCAACTGCAGTGAATATTCTGTGTTTTGATGGTATTCTAGAATCCCAGTAGTGATACCACAGTTAAAGTTAGAACTTCTTTTGCATTATACATTGGATTTTGACAACCCGCCCTCAATCTCTGTCCCCCTGAAATGTGCCTGTGTTGTCTTTTTCCAAAGGATAATTTTACTGGAAAATCAGGAGTGAAATGAAAATAGAGATAAACATTAATTTGTTTGAATCTGTCTTCTAATCCAGCATCCATGAACATTATGCCTTTCCCCTTGACATTCACCTACTGTGTGATGAATTTGAATAAGCTTCTATTTTTTGTTCCTGAATCAGGAACAGTTTGAATTTAACAAAAGTGTTGCTTAGCAATTCTAGATATCTCAATGGCTAAATGAACCTCCCTGCGCAGCTTCTGTAAAGTAGTAACTTTGAATTAAAATTATAATTATAATTGGAAGAGAACATTGAAGTTCACCTTTGTAATAAATAACACATTTTGCTGTCATACCAGTAGCCCCACTACATGTGTGAATCCTAGTTTGAACTCAAAAACATCACGGTATTATGCAACACATCAGTCAGTTTGAGAAATTAGAAACCTAGCTCTTTTATAGCTGAGGAAAATATGCCTGAATGCTCTTTGGAGCATAAGCAAGGATTGTTTGGATGTACTTATAATCTCCATGAGTGGCACCCATGATTAGAGAGTTGCAGTTTCTGGCAAATTGCCATTGCTCCCCTCATATAGGCAGTTGGCTTTTCCCTGAAGACATCCTGTATGTATAAGGAAAAAGTGAGTGCTTTCTGAGCTTCTTCAATAGTTTCCTCAGACTTGTCTTGTGCAGAGAGAGGTGAGCCGTGATGAGCTTTGTGAAGCAGGGAGAAGAAAGAATTTTTCTGTTCTCAACTTGAGATAAAATGACGCCTCTCTAATTCATGTTTATTTATATTATCGTAAAGCTGCTTGTTTTATGGGCTGATAATAAAAACATTTCTTGCAGCCTCCCAATTGGTCCATTCTCTTAGCTTCCTGTACCCATAAGATTTTTCTTGCTGCTTGTTTTGTAGACAGATGTACTTTATTTAGTGGACTCAACAGTTGTTATTTTAAGTAGTTACAGAAAAGAAGATTCCCCATTTGCCAGGAAGAACCTGTTAACATTCATTATACTTTATGATTGCTGAGGAATGACAGGACAGTATGGCTTAACGACATGCTTAAGAACATGCATTTGATAGTAATAACTTAGACAATGACAGCTGATTAGTTTAAAATCAGAAGCTGGCAAGCCATTGAAATGCAGGGGTACATCAGCAAGAGAAAAATGTTAGATGATCCCCTAAGACTTAGAGAATTAACAGGAGCATATGCAAACATACTTGGCAGACAGTACTACTTCAAGGAAAGTGTCAACTACTTGACATGCTATCACCTTTGTGATTATTCACATAGCATAGTTCAAACATAATTTTAAATAATTGTTGTAGTAAATAAAATGTATACAAGATATGCTGTAGTTATCACAGATGTGGTTGTTTAATTATTTCCTATTATTCTCTTATTGAAAATACTCATATACTACAATCCTTACACACACAGATGATAAATTTATGTCAAAATCATTTCTGCACATACAGAGATAGAGGCTCCAGGTCTGTATATCTGAGTCAAAGTCCATATTCCTGGTCTGAGGAAATACTTTCCTCAACATTTTGGAAGTTAAAATCTTAGTATTTCAAAATGTAAACTTTTTGAAGTGCTTTTTAAGAACATATTGAGGGAATTCAATTTATCCTCTGTTTTGTATGGGTTGGGGGCAGAGCCGGCCCAAGGTATGGGCAAGCCAGGCGACCGCCTGGGACACTGCGCGAGGCTGCTGGGCCGGGCGGGGGCAGCACCGCGCATGCTCCGTGCACCCGGGGTGGTGCCACACATGCGCTGGGCACCTGGTGGCAGGGGGCATCACGTGCCTGGGGGTGGGGCCGTGCATGCGTCGCACTCCCGGGGGCGGCGCTGTGCTCCCGGGGCCCGGGGTGCACTAATGGCTCAGGCTGGCCCTGGTTGGGGTAATCTCAGTAATCAAACTCACCTCCATAATACTGCATGCAATTTCAGTTTTATGAAGAAATAAATAAAAGAGCTTTGTGAAAGGCTTGAAGATAATCGAATTGTCAGGATACTAAATCAAATATGTCCAGGGTTGTATTATCTTTTTTTCTCCTCTACATAGCACAAAAATTCCTTCTTACTATTTAGTAGAGCTGTAAAAGAATTATGTCAGTACATATTTATTGTTAGGGCAATTTTGGACCTACGGTCAAGATGTTCAGCACTTTTGAAATGCAAGACACTTTTATTTTAGTGCCTATATATGGATTTAAGGAAACTTATTTAAAATACCAGATTGGAAAATTTTGACCTGAGTCTTTATTGAAAATAGGTATAATGGAATAAATTCCTAATTCGATAATTTCTTTCCCTGGAGAATTATGGTTCCCCTTTGAGGAGTGTCCCTGTAGGTGCTCCACCTCAGATGTCTGGGGCCCCGCTGTGTTTCTAGCTGGAGAATTTAGTAGCAGTGCCCTGGGTAGGCTGGGCACATGGGGCAGCTGGCATGTGCCAGTGCATCTACTCCACATGCGCAGTCAACCATCCCTTCTTAAGAGCCACTGATATATCTTGTTCACTTGTTGCCTTTCTTTGTAGGCACCTGAGTACCCATAGTTGCCCAAGTTTCTGCTGGTAGACATCTGCAAAGCTATCTAAATCTTGTTAGTGCCCGGCAAGCTGCTGAGAACCATCCCTTATACATACACTTTGGTTAGATTCTCAAAATAGGCACTCTTTGTTGGCCCTGAACCAATGGAGTTGCTCTGTGAGTATCTACCCTTCAGAAAAGACAGTATGGCGAGCAAGTTGAGCATTTTAAGGGCTGGCTGGATGGTGTGTATGTGTCCTACGATATCTCATAGGCAGGGGCTAGGACACTCATATGGGTAACCTGTGTATGAGTCCCTGCTCTGCTTGATTTAGAGTGTGGACTTGCACATGAGTTCTCCATAAGAGTGGCTCGGCCATCAGTCTGTTGAGTATTCTGGAGTGTTTGTCTTTCAGTTTTTCTTGTTGTAGCTCTTCTGTGTAGTATAATAAATATTCATGAGGAGGGGAAGGAAATATGAGAATTTGACTCTTCAGTGTGTTGTTTGTGTCACTGATGTGGTGTGTAAGAGCTGTATGTTCAAATCCCTGCTCCAATAAATATTTATTTATACAAAATTGAGCAGTTTCAACAGGAAAGATTGGGAGATCTCAAGGACACAGTAACCTATAGCCCACTGGCTAGCGCAGCCAGCTGCAATGTGAATGACCCGTCTTCAAGTCCCTGCTACAAATCAAGCAGACCGTGGAAGTGCCCTAATCCACTGAAGTCACTCCACAGCAGTAGCTCCTATCCCCTGGGGCTGGGCCTGGCTTCCTACTCCCAGCATTGCAAACTGGAGCATGGTGTCCCACTCAGGTCCAGCTGCCCCTCCATTAGCAGTTTACTAAACTGCATCCATTTAATTGGCTACCCCTGGAGATAGATGTTGCAATGCCTAAACCTCCTTTATGGTGTTAGCTCTTAGTTTACAGCCAGATTGGTTTCCAAATGACCCAGACTGCTTAGCCTTTGCATTATATTCCACACAGAGTATTTTTCCTAACTACAGAGATTTAAAACAAGGGTTTTTCAGAGTAGTCAATTAATGTCCATTGTCTTATAATTTTGCAGTATTTTGCAAAAAAGTAAAATAGAGCTATAGTGACAATGTATGTGTTACTACTACTGTTCATCAGCTGGCTTGCGTGAACCCTATGGGATTTACCTTACTAATACTATAATCCCTTGATTTGATTTATTAGTAGTTTGTATTTGCATGGAGGCTTTTGGCAAAAGAGTCATATGTATACTTGAAATTATTTCTGACATGGGAGGATAAATATAAATGTTTCAACAATACCAAAAAGGATTCTATATATCCTGAGGATCTATAGTAAAATTAAAAGACAGAAAGACATGGAGTAGTCTTTATTTTTTTCTTGCTTTTTGGCAGTCACTCATCAGAACAATTCTATTGAGGAATCTGGCTATGTGCTAAATATATAAACAAAAAGACTCATGTGATGGATGTTAAATGTGTTTTATTCCCAATGGTCCCAAGCTCGGGACCAAGAATTGATAATCCCTACTTTCAAGTCTCACAAAGCTTGAATTAACTGTCACATTATGATACAGAGTACAATGTATTTGACAATTACTAAAGAGGAATGATTCTATTATAGATTAGACATGGTGGTCCATATTCCCTAAATTAAGTTCTTCATCTTTATACTCTCTTTCTCTCTTAGCTAATATGACCGGTTCTCTTTTCCAGCACTGGAAGACTTCAGCTAGTTTGTAGTACCTTGATATTATAGTCAAAGAAATGAAAGAGAAAGAGAAATTATTAGCAACTCAGATTTGTTACAAGTGGCAATTAATGGTTGCTCTCTAACAGTCTCCTATGGAAATGTGCTAAGGCCAATTATTGCTGTAAAATTATATAACAGATAAAAACACAAATCTTTAACTTGTCAAATGTGCTCTTAAATGTGTGCTGAAGCAAACGATTCATAATTATACTTTTATTGATGAATAGAAGTAAAAACTGCTATCCAGACTGAGAGATTCCTAAGCCAGAAGGGGCAACTGGGATCATCTAGTCTGACCTTATTCATAGCATAGGCCATAGAACTTTCATATCTTTGAGAAAAGCATCTAGCCTTAATTTAAAAATCGCCACTGATGAAGTATCCACTAAGACCCTGGGTAATTTTTCCAACAGTGAATTACCTTCATTGTTAAAATTGTATGCTTTATTGTCTGTCTGAATTTGCCTAGCTTCACTGGATCTTATATCTTTGGCTGCTAGATTAAATACCTACTGTCACTGCACCTGTATCTCCATGATCCAACAAGTGTCCCCACTTTAGCTGTTGTCTCCCAGCCATCACCTTTCTTGAGAGAGATGTTGCCTGAAGCAGTCCTATTGTATTAAGAGGCCATATTTGTAGTAACAAAATATGTTTCTGTCAGACACTGGGAAAAATTGTTCCTTGGAAATGGATCTCACTGAAGAGCTGCAAGCAAGACCGCTGATAGAAATACTAGTTCTGGAGCCTCTCTGTAAGGTGTTGTATGGTGAGACTGCAGCTTGGCCTCTGTGGAGCTTGCGAAAGTTCAGCCTGAATATCAGGAAAAGGTTAGCTAAGGAAACAAGTGAAAAGTGCAGGAGAATATTCTGCTTGGGGCATAGCAAAAGAATGGAAACATGGACAAATATAGCTGAGAATATTGAATAGAATAGGAGGAAAAGCTATGCTGCATGCTCCATGCATCACCTCCCCAATGGATGATAGCCTTCACCTGCTGGGAAATGGTGTGGCCAGCTGCAGAGGAACAGAGATAGGAAGCAGCTGCTCCCTTAAAAATCAAAGCATTAATTTCTGCAGTATTTTCTGCTGCCAAAAGCAATGTAAGACTCAGCTTTGAATCTTCTTCCTTTGTTGGCTAAGTCATAGTATGGGACAACTGATGGAAACAAAACTGTTGAAGCAGTTGGTTACCGGGGAGAATATTCTGAGAGAAACAGGTCATCTCTGTCGATTATCTGAGTTCCATCAGGCAATGGCTGTAGTTACCTGTGGATTTTTTGGTGTCCCTCGTAGCAAAGAGAGAATAGATGCTTCTTTAGTAGATGGAGCTCATAGACCTGAATTCCCTTTCACTGGCATGTGTGTGGAACAAAGAGGAGATGCAGTTTGCACCCCTTGCACCGGCCTATCTTGTGTGCTGTGTCAGCTGACTCCAGGCCTCTGACCTCAGGTGCCACAGAGCTTAAAGGTAGCCTATGCTTCTGACTTCCTGTTTCTGGAAGACTTTCTGCTGAACAGACCCATAGCCTCAGCTATGCTGCTGCACTTGGTGTAAAATCAGCAGTCACTTTGTGGAAATAAGGGCATATGCTCATAATTAAAGTTTATATCAAAATGCATGCACACAAGAGAGCAGAGTCAAAGATTCACAGGCCACCTCAACCTTGGCATTTCCTGAATTCTCTGCTTCATTTTGCACCCTTAAAGTTTTTAAATCTGTTTCATTTAACATATGAATTGCTAATAGCTAAAAGAGATCTGTTACTTTGCCCCCTGTAATCATCTTCATATTTGTTTCTCTGTTGTTTGGGAAATTATATCACATTATTACTTTTATTGCAGTTATCAACTGTAGAAATTTTTGAATATGGCAGCAACCAAAAACTAATCAATCCTATATTAAGCAGCATATATAATGAACCTTACAGATGAAGATTTAACTGGTTTATTTTCTTTTGAAGTAGTACTTCCAGTTTGTTCCATAGAACTTGTATAGTAATTTTAGTACTACTGATGGTACAGAATCTGACCTTGTTGAGTACTGAGTCACTCCTGTGAGGTGCTGTGCATCTGCAGCTCCCACTGAATGTTTGGGGAATGGAAAACCTTCAGCACCTATAGATGTTCAGTACATGGTTGACTTGAGCCTATAGCCTAAAGTGCTATTTCTCAAAGTGGGCCACAGGCCTGCTTTGGAAAAGCTGCTAGCAGGCTGCTCAGCTTTGTTTATCTAAAGCAGCTCCCATTCACCGTTTCCAGCCACAAGAATTCACAGGATGCAAAGTGGAGTAGCCCGCTAGCAGCTTTCCCAAAGCAGGCCCACAGCCCATTGGGGAACACAAGCCTAAAGCAATGGGGCTAGATCACTTCTTCCCATAGATAAATACACATGACGTGACCAGAAAGAAGAAATTAATTTTGTATAGCACAGGTAGTATGTGTGTAAATACTACCATACAGTGACGGGTGCTTTAAAAATGCTGCTGAAAAATGGATCTCAGGAAATAATAGCTATTTTTAATAGGTGAGATGGTGTATACAAAAATATTTAAAAGATATTCAATATATTGAGAGCAGTAACATTGTTAAGAGAATTCAGATTTAGTCTAATCTACTCATCAGTTTCCTTGTGATGATCAGTCTGCATTGTAGTGGTTACAATAATCATAATGTTTTGATATGTGGACAGTAGCCAATCTACAAAAAGCAAAAGCACTAAGAAAGAAACACATTCCTGTGAGATCGTTAAGCATTGTTGATTTGTCTTACAGTTGGGGGAAATGAGATTAAATTACTTGGCCACTCACCAGAGGACTGGACAATGCAGAATGTGTTCCTGAGTACGCTAGTGCATTCTGCTGGCATTCACTCCCCACATTACACCCCCACAGCACAAAAAAACACACCTTGAACTCTATGCTGCCAGCTGGAGCTCAGCAGCAAGGGCAAGCACTTTTCTGATCTGCAAATGCAGGAGAGGAAGATATGCCCGCCTTCAGGCAACCTGTCTGCCCGTGAAGACAAAGATAGCTCGAGCTATCCTCCCAATTGAAGCTATAGTCACCTCCTTCCAAACAGTAATAGTGACTATTGAATCCTCCTTGCAGGTGCTATCAGGCCCAAATTATCAAGAAATTTTGAGAAACTTGTAAAAATGAAATTAGAACCATCCTTCCTGCCTCTAGCAGAAGACAACAGTCAGTGGCAAGTATTCTCTCTGAGTCTTGGAAGAGGGGGGCAGATTAACACAACTTAACTTAAGGAAAACCAAAGTAAACTACATACACTGAAAAATCAGATCTGAGACAAAATTTTCCTCTTAAACATGCACATCACAATTCAGCCGTTCTTTCTGTACTCTCAGTGGGAGCTCCTCATGTGTAGGACCACAGGGTCAAAGCTAAATACAATTAAAGCTCAACATTTTAAACGCCAGAGCTGTGAACTGACCAGTTATCCATACACCTCATTTGGAACCAGAAGTTCACAACTGGGCAGCAGCGGAGACCAATAATAAACAAACAAATAAATAAAAATACAGTAGTGTGTCAAACACAAACTACTAAAAAATAAAGAGAAAGCAACAGCATTTTGCTTCTGAATATTTAAGTTTCAAAGATCTATTAAGTAAATGTTCAGTTGCAGATTTCTGAAAGAACAGCTATAAATATTTGTTCAGAATTACAAATATTTCAGAGTCACAAACAACCTCCATTCCTGGAGCATTCATAATTCTGAGATTCCGCTTTACTGCCATCAGTTCATTGGATGGAATTTTACTCCTCAGTTGTGCAATAAACTAACGACTTTAAAATTTGATGAAAACGCTGGGGTGAGGAAAGAGAAGGCTGTGGAGTTTGCACAAAAGTAGAGATTTTTGAAGGGTTTTCATTTTTTCTTTCTTTTTTTCCCATTATTTTGCAGAAAAGTAGAAGTAGGAATGATTTTTGTAGACTTAATGTATCATTTTTGTGACTTTTAGTGCTGCAGTAGTGGCTAATTGAACAATTTATAATACATATGCCTAATTGCTTCTTCAAGAGGTTAACTGTGAAAGGAATAGATATTTAGCAGAGAAATGTTACCTAGGTTACCCTTTATTGGCTAAAACCACTGAGATTTTATGTGCTGTTCTGTTTATGGATAATTAAACTCTTGAAAATGTTTTAATATGAAATTTCCTTTGATGTTCCTTAAATATCAGCCACGGTACAATAATTCAGTAAAACAAATTTAGGTTTGAAGTCTAATCTTTAGTATAAAATACAGGACCTAGCTGTCTTTTTTCAATGCACTTTTCTGGAACTATAACAGATGATTGGTTTTGGTTTGTCTTTAAAAGCAAACAAAAGCAGAGCAAAATATGCATTCAGTACTTTTCACACAACATATAGAAGTTTTGGTCTGCCATTTGTTTTTACAACAGTTTAGGGGGATTTAGAGTCTGCTTTTATTTGAATAGATTTATTATTTTTTTTAAAGTGCTTGTTATACAGGAGAAATCATCTAGAATGGTCATAGGACTCAGTTGTGAGGGACATCAAAAGCAATGTAATCAAAGACTGAACCTAACAGGTAACCTACAGTTACAATTAGGATGGATAATGTGAACTTCCTAAATAAAAAAAATCCAAAATCATTGAATACTTTGAGTACTTGAAGCATACAAATTTTATATTCACTAGCATATATAGTATATTATAATCAACCCTACTAGAGAACTGCAGAAAGAAATAGTAACAGAAATCTAGGTAGTCTAGGCATGCTTCTAAAAATATGTGTTCTTAAGCAAATACAGTAGGAAACAAACATAAAAAGCTATAGGGATATGACAGTTGACAAACTAACTTTGAAATCAAGGAAGTCAAATTTAGGGCATGTCTACACTCACCACGCCAGAGATTGGCATTCTGGCATTTGACTTAGCAGGTCTTGTATAGACCTATAAATTGAACACATATGGCACCTCCAGCTGGCGCCTATACTCCTCGCAGTCGTGAGGAGTAAGGGAAGCTGATGGAAGCATTTGCTCCCCTCAGCCTTCCATTGTGTGGATACCACCAAGCTCAGCTTAAGGTAAACCGACTCCAGCTATATATTCTACATAGCTGGAATTGTGTACCTTAAGCCAACCTTCCAGGTCTAGTGCAGACCTGGTGACAATGTGCAAGCATGTCTCCTCTTACTCTCCTCCCACTTGTTCATCACACCGATTTTTAAAGAATGCTACGGAGGGCTTTCTTTATTGACTGATACAGCCTGAACAGTACTGTCATGTTTTTATGAAGGGACATTTCTTTGGCAGACTTTTCTCTCCTTTACATTTTTGTCATTTCATTCCCTATTTTCTTCTTTAACTTCCATTTTCAAAACCAGATTCATCTTTCTTTCAGTCTGTCTTCCTGTCTCATTTTCTCTAGCCCATGCCACGCTCTCTCTCTCTCTCTCGCCTGCCCTTCTCCCCGCCATTTCTTATCTTTTCACCTGACTCAGGCAGACAACCTCTCAGCTTATTACTGAGAACTAAGCACAATAGGAAACTATTTAGCTACAGTAGGGAGGAATTATCTCATGTGAATCCTGCAGCAACATTTCTACAGCCCAAATGATATTTGACGTATTCTGCATCTGTCCATTTTCTTCCATTACATGGAAATGTCTTGTATGCTTTCACTTTACCAGAAATATTAACAATACATATTGAGGATTTAAAGGTTCACTTTAGTTTCATGTGTAATTATGGTTATTTTTTCCTACAGGATTTAACAACTCTGAACGAATGTGTGACAAAGAGTTCATAATACGCAGAGCAGCCACTAACCGTGTCCTCAATGTCCTGCGTCACTGGGTCTCCAAACATTCTCAGGTATTTTTCATTTCCACTTTTACATTTGAATTCCACCATGAACTCTCCTCCTGTGACTTGCAAATGGAAAAGCTCATGGTCATTTCTTCAGTCCAGACATATAATTAGTATCACTTCAACTCTGGCTAGAAAATGCTTCTGAGCAGTTCTGCTGTATATATAGCAGTAGTCAAACTGAAGTTACACTGCGTGAGAAGATGGTGTCATAAAGATAACATAGACGTTTTATGCATTAAAATATATTGTTGCATACATGAAGAATCCTTCATACTGTTCTTACACAGGTATAAAAGTATTCACCTTGTACATTTTTGCAAGGCTGCATTACTATAGTAGAGCATGTTGAAATAGTGGGAAAAACACTAGAAGAAATCTGTATAACAGCTATATTTATTATAATAATAAAAACTACCAGTTATTTAAAAAATATAGGCCTTACCATATCCATTGTACCATTTAATTTGATATCTTGCCTGATAGTGTTTAAAGCTTTATGGCACTTGATGCTTCAGAGGAAGGCAGATAACATCCCCATAATACTCTATACAACAATGTCTGACTGGGTTAAAGTGAATATTGTTTACTGTTTCCTGACCCCTGTGTCCTGAAGATTCTTGTCTATTTTATTTATTTCAGACAGTGCCTTAATAATGAACAAATCTGGTTTTATCTTTTAGATAATCAGTGTACATGCAGTAAACAGTTCTGGTTCAAATACACTCATTGAAGTTATTGAAATTATTTGTACATGAACATAGTTGTGTATTTGCATATCTAACAGATGCAGAGATGGACCCTGATCCAACAGTGTGCTCAGACAAATTCCTGCACAATACACTGCATGATCAGGTCATGGTAAAACTGTACTGAATGAAAAAACTACATGATTAACTAACAGAATTTCATACACAGCACTCTCCTTTTGGCCACACGAAACAAATGTTGTAGAACTTTATAAGAATTCAATTAAAAACAGTTAAACAATAGAGAAGGAGATCTATATAGAAATGCATGAAGCATTTTTAAAGCCACAAATAAATAGTATAGGTAGCCAGTGACTATTAGGTACTATTTTGTCGGCATTGATGAAGAACACTTATTCTGCAGTTTATTTACAGAACAACTGACCAGCACTCTCCTGTATCAAAGTCCATTTCTTTTTTTCCCAGGACAAAGCTTTAATTTAAAGTGAAAGGTTGATAGAGAACATACCATTTAAAAAGCATTAGTTAAAAAGTAAGCAGGTTACTGGTAACCTAATAGGATTTAACCCAAGTTAAAAAGAATGGATGGAAAAATGTGTGTTGGGATTAGAAGGAAGGGAGCTGATTGAAGAATTCAGGCAGCCCTGAAGTCAAGGGACTTGGTAGAACTCCTTGTTTCTGCAAGGCACAGTGACCAGTGGGGAAACAGGAGGCCTTAAACTCAGCAATTTATCTTTAGATTATAAATTCTTTGGAGACAAGAACCATCTGTGCCTATGTGTTTGTATAGCAACACAAAAGATCTCAGGCAGAATCAGGGCCCTGCTGGGTGCTCCTATAGTGATAAATAAATGGCAATAATAATAATAATCAATGACAGATGAAAAGTATGGAAAATGGAAACCAAGACAGTTAAACTAAGGTAAAGTTAATAAGCAATTAAAAAATATCTTAGAATGAGAAGTGTTGGGCAATCATAGTTATGGGTGGTGCTATTAGCCCCACCTATAATTCTCTATCCTTTTGTTGTATTATTTTTATATATAGGGTTTATGGAATTTTTGAATATTAATCAATTCTAATCCTTCAACAGCTCCTTCTCTTTATTTTCCCTGGCCATCACTCAAAAAAAATCAGATAAAATAAAATCTTGCTATACACCGCAAGCATGGTGGGACAGTTAGAATTTTCAGAAATAAACTGACTGTTTGGCCAGGCTGGTGGATGCACCAGGTTCTCATTGGTTACTTGTTAGATTAAAACCATTTGAGGACTAAATGGCTGGGTTCAGTTGGGAATTTTAAGTGTCTATTATTATTTTACTGTGTATCATGACAATACACGGGGGCCTCAGTCCCATTGTGCTAGACGAGGAACAAATGATATAACAAAAAGAGACATTCTCTGCCCCAGAGAACCTGAAACTCATGCTACTATCTAAACAATTAGTAGCACCAATGGGATCCTAGTGTATGCAAGGCTCCAACAGATCTCACCACTATGTTAATTAAAAGCTTGGTAAATTAACCTAGCAGTAAAAATGATGAAAGTTGACCGAACCTACACTAGCTTCCCTACCAGTATAGTGGAATCAACGGTTACATTAGTGAGATCATTATACGCTGATTCCAGAGCATAGGCAGCCACTAAACACAGACAGTTTACACAGGGATAAAAAATGTGAGGCTGGCAAAGGTCAGCTGTGGTGGGCTCAAGGGGTTCAGGCTCCATGCCTAACACATTGCTATGTAGATATTCAGGCTTGGGATAGGGCCTGAGTTCTGGGATCCTGCAATTTTCAGGTGTGCAGCCTGAGCCACAGAAGTCTGAGTCAGCTGACCAGTGCCAGCTGTGGCAGTTTTATCCCTGTGTAAACATACTCTATGAGCAAAAATTGTCAACTCCTGAACTCTTTCTTTGCTCTTTAATTTAAGCTACATTAAAAAAAAAAAACTTTGGATGCAAGTGTTTAGGCTGTCTTTCAGCCTTGAGACAATATAATATCACAAGCTTCATCAACTTAGTCATAAGCCATTTGTAATAAGGATTTGTCTTGGATGGTTTAACAGCTCCTTAACAAATATATATATGATCAGGGTGTGCTAAAAAGAGACTGCTATCTACTACACATGCCCATTGTTTGAAATCTCTGCCCTTCATTAAAATGACAAAGAGATTGCTTTTTTTTAATTAAGAGGTTATGTGTTAAGATAAATGTTGTGGCTTATTATTCTTAACATCAAAATCTATATTGTTTTGCATTTTGAGTTTACTGTGAAAAATAAATGACAGTTGTGAAGGCTGATATATAAGTACGATTGTTTCCATTTTTTAGATAGAGAATATAAACTACAAAGGTTAAATGACTTTTTCAAGGCCACACACAGACTCAGTGACAGAGTTATAATTAGAACAGAAAATGGCTCTTAGTCGTTTGCTTATTCCAGGAGAACTCACTATTTTAAATGCTATTAGGCAGTCTACTAGTACCTCTTATCGAGATCAGTGTTCTTTATAAATTATATAGACAGATCCAGAATAACACAAGTTGAGAACTTTGCTGTATGGAAACAAGAAAAAATCTTCAAAATCTTGCTTTTCCTGTTAAGTATCGATATTTCTGACTTCCCAAGTTCTGCCTTTGTGATTTTAAAGAAATACAAATAGAATATATTGACACACATAGCCAACTCTTTCAGATCCCAGACTTGGAGTAATTCAAGAAAATAAAAAAAGACAGATTTTTATAACTCTCCCTGGTACAATATATCCAGTCAGACTGGTAGCAATCAACACATAACTTGGAGGATGTAGGAATAATCTCCAAACAGATGTGTAAAAAGTCCTTATTACGTAACGTTAAGTAGCAATTAATGATGCTAAAATAGGTAAGCTAATTATTACTTGTATTGTGGCAGCACCTAGACATGCCAACTAAGACTGGAGCACCTTTGTTCTAGGTGCTATACATCGCCATTGTAAGGAAGTCTCTGTACTGAAGAGCGTACAGTGTAGACAAGTCAGAAAAGGGGTGATTGAAAGGAAGTATTATTACCTTCATTTTACACCTGGGCTACGTCTACACTGGCCCCTAATTCCGAAAAGTCATGCAAAGCAGGTAAGTCAGAATAGGGAAATCTGCGGGGGATTTAAATATCCCCCGCGGATTTAAATAAACATGTCCGCCACTTTTTTCCCGGCTTGGGGAAAAGCCGGAAAAAAGCGTCTAGACTGGCGCGATCCTCCGGAATAAAGCCCTTTTCCTACTTGAAAGTAGAACTAAGAGATCCTCCGGAAAAGGGCTTTATTCCGGAGGATCGCGCCAGTCTAGATGCTTTTTTCCGGCTTTTCCCCAAGCCGGAAAAAAAGCGGCGGACATGTTTATTTAAATCCGCGGATTTCCCTATTCTGACTTACCTGCTTTGCATGACTTTTCCGGAATTAGGGGCCAGTGTAGATGTAGCCCTGCGGAATTAAGATACAGAGAGAGTAGATGTTTGCACAGTGCCTAACACAGCAGGTTCCTAGTTGGAGACTTTGAGATCTATTGCAATGCAAATAAATGTTAATAGACTTGCCCAAGGCAACACAAGGAGTCTGTATCAAAGCCAGGAACTGTATTTTTAAAGTGGAAACTATAGCTGGCATCCCTAGTACTTCATTGCCTTTTTTTCCCTCAGGAATATAGTTTGATTTTTCAACTCTTCTAATCCAATGTTCCAATGCAGTAGATTCTTGAAAGTGTCAGGCCTTTGGCACAGGATGGGTATTGCACACTGCAGCAGCTCAGCTCTGTGTATTGTTTCTGCATTGTTTACTTAAGTGACTAGGGAGAGGGAAAATGTAGCAGAAATGTTTGATTAATTTGTGCCAAAAAGTAATAATATGGAATAAGGATTGCTGGGGAAAGGCAAAAAAGAGTCATAGTCTAGCTAAGGAAGCATTAGAAGTTGGCAACAATGATTGGTAGCCCTGACACAGCCATGGCTCACAACCTTAATTTGTAATAACAGCATATCCCATAAGCCAGAGACTGTTTGGACACCGCTGCTTCAGATAGATTCAGTAAAGGCTTATAAAATTGCCAAAGTGACAAAAACATGTAAGCATTAAGATACTGTGAAATCTAGAGCTCCACCAAGAACAACTAAATCAAATGATAAAGGTGCTTACCTCAGACATGACCACTTGAAACATTATTTTCATTGTTAGTAAATGATGGATTTTATTCTCTTAAAGAGGGGCCATAATCCAAATGTTCTGACATTTACTGTAAAGATGATAGTTTAGTTTGTTTTGGTGACTAACTAGATTGGATTTTACCTACTCCTGCCATGTGCACTCTACAACAAAATACACAGCAGCTCCCCTGTCAGAGTGGTCCTGTAGCACCTTAGAAATTAACATTATATAGATAAATATCAGAGGGGTAGTCTGAATCTGCAAGAACAAAGAGAAGTCCCGTAGCACCTTATAGACTAACAGATATATTGGAGCATAAGCTTTTGTGGGCATCTAACAAAGTGGGTCTTTGCCCACGAAAGCTTATGCTCCAATAAATCTGCTAGTCTATAAGGTGCCACAGGACTTCTCATTATTATGTAGATAGTATCATGAGCTTTCGTGGGCAGGAGTACCACTCTGAGCATGCTCCTCTCTTGTTGCCTTTTTGAAACACCCACTTGCCATTTATACACATATACTCATGAAGATGAGACATCCCTTATGTCTGTCCCCAAAATGTACCCAACACTCCAATAAGCACTGCTTCCCTGTGAAATACTAAGTGCTGCCACTAATTATTAAAACAGTTCCTATTTAGCTTAACTATGTTTCCAGGAAGACAAAAACTGTCCGGTCTTAAGCAAAGTTAGCCTCTATGAGAAGAAAAAATTCCTTCCTGGCCTCAAAACAACTCTGATGCTCCCAACACAGGGTAGTAGGGTGGAACTACTGAAACAGAGTGAGAGGTATCTCCAGAAAACCCAGACTGTTGTTTAACTCAGTGGAAGAGGAGGGCAAGACACTAATCAGCTTTCTCTCCATCAGTGAGAGAGACTGGAAGGAAGGGGCCACTTCTGCATCCCTGGAGTATATGTTGTCCTCCACTGTTCAACAGGGGCTCTCCCAGTCATCACCTGGTCCCATCAAGTTTCCCATCCATTGAGATGGGAGGTGTCATTAGAAGGCTGAAATAACAATCTCATTGTTTCTCTTCCCCTCTTGTCTCCTTCCTATGCTGTAGGAGAACTAGTTTGTTTAGTTCATGGATATGTGCATGTGTGTGCACATGTATGAATGTATCACCCCATCACACATGTGCACACAGACACACGCAAACACAGAAAGGAAAGGAATTAGGGTAATCCCTGCTAAGGACAAGCACTAAGGGTATGTCTACACTACCCTCCTAGTTCGAACTAGGAGGGTAATGTAGGCATACCGCACTTGCAAATGAAGCCCGGGATTTGAATTTCCCGGGCTTCATTTGCATAAACTGGGCGCCGCCGTTTTTAAATCCCTGCTCGTTCGAACCCCGGGCCGCGCGGCTACATGCGGCACGAACTAGGTAGTTCGGACTAGGCTTCCTAGTCCGAACTACCGTTACTCCTTGTGGAATGAGGAGTAACGGTAGTTCAGACTAGGAAGCCTAGTCCGAACTACCTAGTTCGTGCCGCGTGTAGCCGCGCGGCACGGGGTTCGAACGAGCAGGGATTTAAAAACGGCGGCGCCCAGTTTATGCAAATGAAGCCCGGGAAATTCAAATCCCGGGCTTCATTTGCAAGTGCGGTATGCCTACATTACCCTCCTAGTTCGAACTAGGAGGGTAGTGTCGACATACCCTAAGAGAGTGATCTTTCACAGATGGTTTTCACAGTCATCAGAGCAGTTGAGTGGGGAACCACCTCATATAGCCTGGTTATAACATCCGCCCCACAGGCAAGAGATACTGACGTCCTGTGTCAGGCATTGCAGGGGTGACACTTTTCCTCCTGCATAACACAAACCTCTTTTGCTAGAAGTCTGTGAGCCCATTTTGAATTAAGTACAAGTAACCTGGAAAATATATTATTTTGTGCAAATAAGGACAAGCAAGAAAAGGCTTTCTTTTTTTAGGAGATGGCAGAACAGCACTCCAGAAGGAGTGCTCAGTGTTGCAGTGTATAAATAGCTCTGAATGTACTACAATAGCTCTGTGTCTGTGCTGTGAGTGGGGTGCCAGTAACCCTTTCTTCTTTATATATGAATGGCTCCTTAAAATGATATTAATTAGAATGATTTATATTGCCATAATACCCAAAGTATGCTAGAAATAGAAGAAATAGAAAGTATTCTAGAAATAGAAATAGAAGAGTTTAAAGTTCCTGCCCAGAAGTATTTATAACTTAAATAAACAATACAGAAAGAGAAAGATAGACAAATGTACAATAAAATGTCTGAGGTGATGTTAGACACACATCTGGATCATTACTTTGTTGTCCCTAACTATAACCATCCCATCCCTTCTTGCCCTCCTCTGTCCAAGAATTTGTTCCCATTGTGGAATGCATTCCACCCACAACATAGATTCAATGTTAGCAGGAGTCAGAGAAGAGAAAGCAACTGAGGGCCCCTTGCGAAAAGAGCTCACATTCCTCCCCTGTTCCCTGCCATCACTTGCAGCTACTGGATGGGCATTGGGTGTTCTTTTTTTCTGCTGCGTTATGATGTGATTTAGTTTGATAAAGTACTTTGTAAACAACTAACCTGTATCAAAACTAATATCATGTATGTTATAAAAAACCCTTTTTTACTCTACTATCTAAACATGGTCAGTATCATTTAATCTAAAATGTAATCTTGTCTGCAGAATTCCTGAAAGCAGAGTCACTGTAAATTAAGCAGTTAGGGTTGTTCAGTGAGAATGTGCATTAATAAAGCAGTTGTGTTGTTTTGAAACTGAGGAATTAAATAATGACTAGGAAAAGATTCTTTATTATGTTAAAAACTGCAGCGATACATTGTCACAACTGCACTTGAAGTCTCAGAGAATGTATAATGATAATATAACTGCCACGTTTTGGAAGAGGAATAAGCTAACTACTGTCTTCTATTGATAACAAAATGTAGATAAAAGTTTGGCAAAAACATTCAAACGAATAATGTAATGTTTTATTTTAGCCAAACTGAGCAGGAGAATTAAATCTTTGAAGGCCATTAATTTTTGAATGAAAGGTAAATGATTTAGATTTTTAGCTCTTTAAAAACAATTCATAATGTTCTTTTCATTCTCTCTCCCTTACTGCCTTGTTTTCCTTCTTCTTTCCCTTCTGTCTGTCCTGAACCATTTACTGTAAGTGAATGAAGCTCTTCTGCTAAAATAACTGCAACATGTTTATGTTTACACTTTACTTGCAAACAGACCTGAAAGGAACAGTGGTAGGATTCTACCATTTTAAGTAATTAAAAGACGAATTATGGAACAGTTACTGTTGGGATGAGAGCCTTGCTGGTTTGTGAAGAAGGGAGGGGGCTTGTATAAACAAACAAGGGAGGGAAAATGAAGCAAAGAGGATGAAGTCTATAGATGTTGTTAATACCCTAATAAACAGTTCCATAGCCTCATTTTCTTTGTTTTATGGTGCTATTTGTTCTTTCATCTAAACATTGTAAGATATAAATTGCAGTTTTTTCTGTCTTTGCTGAAGGGGGAGAGGCGCTGAAGCAGTGCCCTTGTTTCTGGTAATGCTGGGAAAACTCTGAGGGTATGTCTACACAGCAGAGTTATTTCGAAATAACTTTCCTAGCGTCCTATAAATTCAAAATAGAGGAGCGCTTATTTTGAATTTGGTAAACCTCATCCTATGAGGAATAATGCCAAATTCGAAATAGCTATTTTGAAATAACTGCTGTGTAGACACTTATTTTAAAATAGGGGGCCTCCAGCCTTCCCAGGGTGCCTTGGTGGCCACTCCAGCCTCAACCAAGAATACTCCTCTCCCTCCCATCCTCCCCGGAGCCCTTAAAGGGGTAGACTCTGGCCACAGTGCCTGTGCCAGCTCCAAGCCTGCCAGCCCAGAGCCAGCAGTCACTGCCCCTGACCCAGTGGCCTCAAACATGAGCCAGCAAGCCACTGGCAGCCAGCCCTCCACTGCTCCCCAGGAGCAGTCTGCCAGCTCCCAGGAGCATGCCAAGTCCCGGAGAAGGCGGATGGCTTCCTGGTCCAGGGCAGAGACCATGGACCTTATTCAGGTTTGGGGGGGGGGACTGCCCCCAACATCCGTGGTCTCCGCACTAGATGGAGGAACGTGGCCGTTTATGGCAGGATAGCTGCCAGCCTGGCCACCAAAGGCCACATGCGACCCCAGGAAAATCAAGTGGGTCCAGCGAGACCCTCACCCCCTGAGCTTTCCCTCTACCTTCTTCCCCTTGCTTCCCCCTTCCAGCTCCCTCCTCCCAGGTTTCCCCCTCCCCTCTCCCACCCTCTCCGCTCTCCTCTCACGCCTCCTTTCCCCAGTCTCACCAGAGTTTCATCCCTCCCCCACTTTTGTTAAATAAAGACAGTTTGTGTTAATGAAAATACGTGTATTTTATTTTACATCAGAAAGGGGGGCTAGAGGATGTAAGTGAAAGGATGTGATGGAGAAATGAGGCACAAGCCCGCAGTGGGGCAGATCAGGGAGTCTCTTCGTGCTCCTCAGAGTGAAAGCTGTCCCGCAGGGCCTCCTGGATACTGACAGCCCCCCCGATGGACCTCCCGGATGGCGGCCTGCAGAAAGTGCTGCCAGGCTCACAGCAACGCATCCAAAAGAAGCACCAGAGTGCCCAGGGGCAGCTCTGGCTCCATGTTACAGAGTGCTGTGGTGTCCCAAAAGAGGGCAACCAGAGCACACAGGGACAAAATGCTTTGCTGTCTCTCATTGATGTAGACAAGCAAGCAGGGAAACCTGAGAACTGGCTGCCCGGGGGGGAGGGTCACTTT
Source organism: Pelodiscus sinensis (assembly GCF_052426305.1). Classification (NCBI taxonomy): domain Eukaryota; kingdom Metazoa; phylum Chordata; order Testudines; family Trionychidae; genus Pelodiscus; species Pelodiscus sinensis. Next base: position 81,793,845 of record NC_143057.1, on the reverse strand, counting down.
AAGCACAGGCCTCAGATCGCCTGAGGCAGCAGCCACACAAAGTAAATCCTGACCTGATGCCCTGCCGGACCTGGTTCCGGATGGCCTTAAATGTGATTCAGCATCCATTCAGTGTGGACGCGCTATTTCGAAATAGCAAAGCGCTATTTTGAAATGCACTTTGTGTGTAGACGCGTTATTTCGAAATAAGCTATTCTGAATTAACTATTTCGAAATAGCTTATTTCGAAATAACGCTGTAGTATAGACATAGCCTGAAGCAGCCAGATGATGTGTGGACTTTACCTAAGGGTTCCTTATCCGTTTTAACCTGTTCCTCACCACTGTTCAAAGATGGAGCTAAATAGGCACTATTAGGAGCCATTGTTATTTTAAGTGCTTACATATGAGCTGAAATCACTTGTGTACTGGGACAGCATTTCTGTCCAGCATGCTGTCAGCTGAATATCACTAAAAACTAGCAGTCACTAAGGATGCATCCACACTGCACTGTAACTCAAAGTAAGATACACAGTTTGACCTATGTAAATTGCGTATCTTATTTCACAATAGCTTATTTTGTCATTTGGCACTGTCTACACAGCGCCAAATTTTGAAATAAAGCACTATTCTGAAACGTCCCTTACTCCTCATAGAATGAGGTTTACAAGGTCATCAGAATAGCAAACCTGAAATAACAGGCTTGCTGTGAAGATGTGGGTTAGCTATTTTGGGATACTCTGATATCTTGAAATAGTGTTGCAGTGTAGACGTACCCTAAGACAGTGTTTCTCAACTTTTTTTTTATAAAGTACCCCTTTTAAAAAAAATGATAAGTACCTCCAGTATCTACCGTTTTCAGACACACAATTTTTTTTTCTACCATCGCAACACATTTGTTTAAACAACTTAACCGTAGCTGGGTGGGCATGAAATTTTTTGGGTGTTAAAAAGTACAAAAATAATAAAGCGCTGAAAAACTTAAAACAAAAATTCAGTTTGCTCCAAATTTCAGTTGTGTTGACGTACCCACCAGACTTCTCTCGAGTACTCCTAAGGGTACTCATACCACTGGTTGAGAAAAATTGGCCTAAGAGACTGACCTGCAGAGGTCACAGCAGAGAAGCAGGTGGCAGCAAGCAGTCAGCCAATGGGACTGGTAAACAAGCGGATAGCAGGGTAGCCAGTGCAGAGGAACCGCAGCTGGTGAGGCGGCCAGCCAGAGCAAGTGCTGAGGTGGTGGAACAAACAAGTTTCCTTCTTCCCTGGGTGGGAGGTGAATTCACTCAGATGCACCTCTGAACCTCAGTGACCAAGGACAACCACTGTGACTGGGGTATGGTAAGGAAGCAGAGAGGGGCACATAAAAGGAACTTTTGGTTGAAAAACTCAAGAATGTGAGGCAGAAGACACTGCCCCATACATTCTGGGTATGGTGTCCTGCTTACAATTTATGATTATGAATCCTGCTTGTGGCATTTCCCCTAATTAATGTCAGTTGACTTTCCTCCTTTATTTAAAGTTCCTTTTCTACACTCAAACTGTACTTGAGAATGGGGAAGCATTGCCTGTCAGAGGTGCCTTGGGTGATGTGTGATTTTCCCACGTTACTGAGTTGAGGGCTCAAGCCAGCTCTGTGTTGTATTGTTGAAAAGGAACCCCTAGATATTGAACCCAGCCCTGGTTGCTACTGGCTTCACCTGGCAGAAGGGTTACACTAGAGTTAGGGTCCTGTGAAATTCATGGTCCATTATGGCCAATTTCACAGCCATAGATTTGAAAACTGGTAAATGTCATATTTCCAGCTGTTGAAACCTGAAATTTCATGGTGTTGTAACCTTGGGGTCCTGACCCAAAAGAAGATGGGGTGTCATAAACCTGTTGTAAGGGGGTCATGGGATTGCCACCCTCACTTCTGAGCTGCCTTCAGAACTGGACTCTGAAGGCAGCAACCACAGAGTTTCCTGCAGCCACAGGAGGTTCCAAGAAGTAGAGTTGGGTCTGGTCTGGTACCCCTTTCCCACCACTAGAGCAATTTGAAGGGGAGAGATAGGTCCAGCCTTCCCTTGCCCCGTTGGAGGTAGCAAGCCCCCTTTTATGGGGCCCTCCCAGTAGCACAAGGAAGATACTATCCAACTCTACATGTCTTCAGCTGCAAGAACCTCAGGTGGCTGCCCAGTCTGACAATGACCAACAACAGGGGAAGGTACCTGGAGGTGGATCTGGTCTGGTCTTCCCCTCCTACTGTCAGAGCAGTTTGCAGGGGAGGGACAAGTCCTATTTTTCCCCTGCCCAGTTGGAGGCAGGAAGTCCCCCTTGATGGAACAAGGAGATTTCACAGGCAAGGGCATATTTCATGGTCTGTACCTGTTTTTCATGGCTGTGAAATTGGTAGGGCCCTAACTAAAGTCTCTGATACCACTTAGTGATGATTATGAAAATCAGACGCTTGTGGCCAAAATACAAGGAACTGAATAATTGAAATGTTCACAGGTATGTATCAGTAATTATAGAGCAAACTTACCCTTTGTTTGAGACCATTCTATTTCAGAACTGTACAAGATATAATATTAATATGTACCTTCAACCTGTTGTCAATGTTTGAAAGCATAAAGTAAGGTATAGTATGCCTGACAGAACTATAGACACACAAGGTGGTTGAAGTAATATCTTTTATTGGACTGGCTTCTGTTGGTGAAAGAGACAAGCTTTCGAGCTACTTGCAGCTCTTTCTCAGCACCTTTGGCCCATAACAATGTAAAAAATGTTCAGGTTGCATGGTTCTCTCTCTGTCTTACACACGCACCCTCCCTACAATGGAAGTTGCAACCTAAAAAAGGGGGGGGGGAAGGGATCCACAGAATTTTTTGTTAAAACAGAGGAACGATTAAATAAACATTCCAATGAATTATTGGTCATGTATAGGGAGAATTGTGTTTGCATAATTACATACTGTATAGAGCATATATATTTGTATAAAATGTTAACATACTTGATTGTTGCTTTACTCAAGCAAAAGGTTGTAGAAGTGTAAGGGTTTGATCTTCCATGACTCTTCAGGGAATGTGAGTTACCCTCAGAATGCTAGCCAAGCATACAGTCAGTCAAACTAATTAAACATACACTGCTCTCACAACTGCTGGAGTCTGACAGGTTCTTCTTCAGTGAGTTCTTTTTGTGGTACAGTTAACCATTCTAACTCACAGAACTTAAAAGCAAAAATGTCACATTTCTTATTCGTTCTGAAAACTTTCTGACAATATCTACTGGCTAGAATCTTCTTTCAAGGTTTCAGTGTACTATGAGGCTATCAAGTGCGTAGACATTAAATAGTTTGTATGATGTGCCATGAAAATTTAGTCATTTTATTAACACAGCTTGTACTTTTAAACAAATTATAATACATTAGGGGCACAGAGTAAAATTGATGTTAAAGAAGCAGGACTGGCACTTTCCCAAAAAGGTAATACTTGCTTTACACTTGAAGCTAGAACAGGGGTGAGCAAGATATGGCTCACAGGCCAAATCTGGCCCTCCAAGTCACTGGATCTGGCCCGCAGGCTGTCCAACATGGCCACGGGCCACATGATCTGGCCCACAGGCTGCCCCACCGGGACCCTTACACACAGAGTAGCCAGCCACTTCAGAGCAGCCTCACACCACTTTAGCAATTGGCTGCTCCCTGTGGCTCTATGCTCCAGGCACTGGGGGGAGGAGGAGGCTTCATTGAAACCAGCCAATGAAAGCTGAGAGATTTTGCTAGATGTGGGGGCAGTACACAAATCTTCTCCCTCCCCTTGGCACCTGGACCAGAGATCCACAGGGAGCAGCCAACCATTTTGAGCAGCCTGGGTCTGGCAGACAGGAAGCCTGCCTTAGGGTTCTGCAGGGCTGCTGGCCAGGAGCCGCCTAGGTAAGCACCTCCTGGACATAGCCTGCTTCTGACACCCATCCTCTCTCCCCCCAACTCCCTGTCCCAGATAACACCTCCCTCTCCCTGACCCAGATTACCATCCAAACCCTCTATACCTTCCTCCTCCTCTCCTTCTCCAGGTCACAACTCCCTCTCAGACAATGCAACCCGTCCTATTTCCCTCCTCCAGGCCAGAATCCTCTTCTGCATCCATATCCCCCCCTCCTGGAGCCTGCACCCCAAACATCTGCTCCAGATCACACTCCCTCCTTTACCCAAACGCCTTCTCAGACCCCATACTTCTCCTGCATCTCAGTTCTCTTCTCCAAGCTCCTTTCTGCACCCAGCCTCCATCCCAGACCCTGCACGCTCTCCATAAACAACTGCCGTGCTTGACCATTTACCAAAATCTTGGAGTGGTTCTTCATCAAAAATTATTGCCCACCCCTGAAGTAGAGCAAAGACAAAGTGATCCTCCTTTACCTTTTTTAGAAGTAAGCCTAGGAGCAGTCAGAGTTACATTTTCGTTTATAGGTTTCAGAGGTAGCTATGTTAGTCTGTTTCAACAAAAACAGCAAGGAGTCCAGTGGTACCTTAAAGACAAATTCATTAGGGCATAAATGAAGTGAGTTGGATCTCATGAAAGCTTATTTCCCTCTATAGCTAATTATTATTTCTGTTACCTCTCCCTTCCCCATCTATGATTGTTTTAGTTCAAGTTAACTTATCAGGATTCACCCCATCAGAGGAATTATGATCAAAATATGTTTTTTAACATTTGCTTTTACAGTGGACAATGACAATTTATTTTAGTACATCACATCACAAGTGCCAAAATATCCATCTAATAATTTTCCTACTTCACTTGAAAATATTGGTGGATCTCTGCAGACTACCTGATTCTGCTCCTTGATATTTCATGCAGCTGATGGTGACCAGGATTTTCTGATTTGCACTTCTCTCAAGCATGATCAGCCATGGCCTCAGACTCACCCTGGGAGCACCAGTCTTTCAGGGCCTGTGCTCTTCTACTATTTTAAGCTGTCTCCTGCACGGGGGCCTAAGGGAAGGAAGTCTCTCCATATATTTTCTCCACTCCCCTGTGTGCACCCACACAGAGCCAGCCACAGACTGACTAGTTTTAAATGCAAGAGCCTGTTCTAATCTGGTACTTTTAACACTTTGCTTTGCTTTACTTTGCTTTCCTCCCTACTCTGTTAAAACTCACTCTCCATCTTCCTCCCAAAAGCTCTCCCCATTTCTCTGAAATTGTTTCTCCATGCTCCTTTCCTGTGTATCAGTCTCTAGCTGTCCACTTACTCCACCATTATTTCAGCATTTCCATCACTCTATACATTTTCCCTCACCTTTATGCCCTCACAAAATCTCTCCCCTTCAGAGGTAGGTAACGTTGGGGTGGGTATGATGAAGGGTCACTGCCCCCAAGTGCCCAGAGAGTGGGGCAAGAGGTCAACAGCTGACATTGAAAGCCATCCCACCTATTGGATTGTTTGTTTAGCCTCCCCAAGTCCTGCATTTTCGGGGGCCCAGGGAGGTCTGGGGACTAGCAGGAGATGTGGAGGACTAGCAGCAGGGGTTGGGCCAAATCCCTGCACTCACTGGTGGCAGAAAATGGAGAGACCTACCCTAGACTGCTCTGCTTCCTCAGCTCCCAGCTGTGTAGTTGGGGGAGGAGTCCTGGGGGATGAGGTGGAACTGCTCCTCGCGCTCACTGGTGGTAGGAAGCAGAGTGACACAGCTGGGAGCTAAGGGGAGCAGAACAACCTAGGGCTGGGTCACTCCACTTCCTGACTCTGCTGGTGAGTTTGAGGGTGGGGGGTAGCAGGTGTGACCCCTGCCACTGGTGGTTGCTAGCCCCCCATGTCACATAGTTTGGGGGAAGAGGTGGAATGGGGGGGTAATACAGGAATGGGGGAGTGGAAAAGGGGCAGGGGCTTAGGTGAAGGGGTGCAGTTGGGTTAGAGCAGGGCTGGAAAGAAGTGGGGCCTAAGGTAGGACAGCCTTCGTCTAGGCCCCCCCACCCTGCTAGGAATGGTCTTCCCCTAGGCTAGGGGTGACACAGGGAAGAATCACATGTGTGTGGTGGGGGGGAGTTTCATGTGGCCAGTGCCCCAATTGTGCCCTTCCCCAGCAATTGCCTCTGTTCTCCTTGTTTTTCCTTCTTCCATTTTCAGATCTCTCTCCACTTTTTCTTTCCCTGCTCTCTCTCTCCTCCTCCATCTCCTCACAGATTTGTGTCCTGTTCCCTCTCCAATGGTTCCTGCACTATAGGACCCTCACTATAAAGCCTCTTACCTGCCCAGAAGGTGAGGTGAAATGAAATATTTAACTCAATGTGTCTTCATGCTTGTAGCCAGTTTTGGTATTAGCTGAATCAGGGAACGTCCGGGGGGCTAGTTCAATGGTGTTATGCAGTGACACTGCCAGATCTTTGGAGTCAGCTGAAAGGGGAATTAGTTCATAGAATCATAGAACTGGAAGAGACCTCAGAAGGTCATCAAGTCCAGCCCCCTGCTCTAGGCAGGACCAATTCCAACTAAATCAACCCGGCCAGGGCTTTGTCAAGCCGAGACTTAAACACCTCTAGGGATGGAGACTCCACTACTTCCCTAGGTAACCCATTCCAGTGCTTCACCACCCTCCTAGTGAAATAGTTTTTCCTAATATCCAACCTGGACCTCTCCCACTACAACTTGAGACCATTGCTCCTTGTTCTGCCATCTGTCACTACTGAGAACAGCCTCTCTCCATCCTCTTTGGAACCTCCCTTCAGGAAGTTGAAGGCTGCTATCAAATCTCCCCTCACTCTTCGCTTCAGTAGACTAAACAGACCCAAGTCCCTCAGCCTCTCCTCATAAGTCATATGCTTCAGCCCCCTAATCATTTTGGTTGCCCTCCGCTGGACCCTTTCCAATGCGTCCACATCCTTTTTGTAGTGGGGGGGCCCAGAACTGGACACAATACTCCAGATGCAGCCTCACCAAAGCCGAATAAAGGGGAATGATGACATCTCTGGATCTGCTGGCAATGCTCCTCTTAATGCAACCTAATATGCCATTAGCCTTCTTGGCTACAAGGGCACACTGTTGACTCATATCTAGCTTCTCATCCACTGTAACCCGCAGGTCCTTTTCTGCAGAACTACTACTTAACCGGTTGGTCCCCAGCTTGTAACTATGCTTGGGATTCTTCCGTCCCAAGTACAGGATCTACACTTGTCCTTGTTGAACCTCATCAGATTTCTTGTGGCCCAATCCTCCAATTTGTCTAAGTCATTCTGTACCCTATCTCTGCCCTTAAGCGTATCTACCTCTCCCCTCAGCTTAGTGTCATCCGCAAACTTGCTGAGGGTGCAATCCATCCCCTCATCCAGATCATTAATAAAGATATTGAACAAAACCGGTCCTAGAACCGAACCTTGGGGCACTCCGCTAGAAACCGACCACCATCCTGACATCGAGCCATTGATCACTACCCGCTGGGCCCGGCCTTCTAGCCATCTTTCTATCCATCTTACCGTCCATTTATCCAATCCACAATCCCTTAACTTGCTGGCAAGAATATTGTGGGAGACCGTATCAAAAGCCTTGCTAAAGTCAAGGTATATAACATCCACTGACTTCCCCAGAAGTTGGCTTCTTTTCTTCCCTCACTCAAAAATGATATTCTGTTTTCTCAGGGCAGTTGTCTAGAATTGTCCCTAGGTGTGAATTGAGTATAGACCCCAACAAATCTCTGATGTGTAGCACATCCTTAGGGGCCAGCCTTACTTGTCAAAACCTTCTAGAGATATTCTCCATTTCTCTGCCTCTTCCAAGCATAATACTATGTAACAGAACATCAGAATAAAGTAAGAGACTAATGAAATGATTTCAAATGTATTAATTAAAGGCTGTCATGGGGGAGTTGTGTTACACTGATCCTGACAACTCATACCCCTTCTGCTCTTCACATAGCAATCACAGGACCCTGATGCCAACCTACCAAGTGGTTTCTTTGAAGTTGCCTGAGAATTACATAGAAAGTTGACTCCATTTATAAGAGCTAAAGCAATGTGCGATCATTTGTGTATAAAGTATTTAGGGTTATGCTGAAGTCAGATAATCTGATTTTGCAAATGGTTTCCCTATAGATATTCTTAAAGAGTTCTCTTTGGATGGTATCTGTGTTTTACCTGCCTCCTGTTGCCCTCATCATTGTAGTGTTCAAATGCATTACTGGGCAGTTATATTTCCATGCTGAGGTTGTGTTTTACTCTATAGGTTTCAGAGAGGTAGCTGTGTTAGTCTCTTTCAGCAAAAACAACGAGTCCAGTGGCACCTTTAAAGGATTTTGTGGAGTCTTTTGCTCCCTGTTTATAGGATACTGTCCTTGAGGTATTTTAAAAGAAGACTGTTTCCACACATATGTGTAGAGGTTACATAAGAGAAATGACTCTGTTTCTTCTATGGCCCTCCTATTTTTGCATCCTGGTCAGAATTAGAGTATTTGCTTTGCATCTTTACTATGTGATCAGACCTATGTCTTCCTAATGCACACATCACCATACTCTCTAAGCGGTATTTTTCTTACTTCACACCTTTTACTCAATCAGGCTCCATCCTTCTAGCTAGTGGTTATAAACCCATCAACTACTCTGCCCCTTATCACAGAAGGATTACTTGAGTGACATGAGACATTTCCTCTCCTCTCAAGACAAGCATTCAGCCTGTACAGTGCTCCCACCTCCTGCTAGCAGGGGGAGCAATCATTCAACTTCTAGAATTGAGCTTTGGACTCTGATTTCATATATGACAGAGCATCACTAATAGGTTGTCTCTGTCTGGTCTGCTGTGGTCATTCCAGTAAGCATTTTACCTATGTAACCTGTGCTTGCACTGTGACAGCTAAATGGGGTATGCTTCTTACTGCAGTCTGAAAATACCTACTCTGTCTCTTGTACATTTGGAAACTGTTGTTAATGTTAGTGATCTGTGAACACTGCTCATGACTAGCTAAGAATTGTGCACATGCTATTATTTGTTACCCTGTCTCCTACACTCCACAGCTCTCTCTGACTTGATTGTCTCATCCAGGTGCATATCTTTTAGATTATCAGGACAGGAACTGACATGCTCTGTATGTCTGTACAGTGTCTAGGAAAATGAGGCCCCAGCCTTGTTGGCTTATTGGTGCTACTGCAATATAAATTTAAAAGAAATAAGGAGCTACTTTTATTTTTTTCAACAATTCTCAAAGTTGGCCACACACACAAAAAAAACCCATGATGTTGAAATTGTGGTACTGACTTTGAGTTAGTTAACTTGTGTGCTCAAACTATGTGAACATTTGTATTAAAAACATATAGATACCTTGGAACAGTTTGAAAGATTAAATCATTGTAAAATTTGGCTTTGGATAATTCAGAACTTCAATGAACAACTAATTTTTAATTAAACACATTCCATTTTTGATAATAAAGTGGTAGTGAAAAGCCTAAACTGATGCTGTGTGCTAATGTATTCTGATTTCTCACATGTATAGCAATTTAAATGAAGTCTATATACCAGCAAACAATCCAAATGCAAACTAATCTCCCTATCAACAGAAATAGAAAATACTAGATAAAATCCATGTTGTGACATATCACATATACATTCAGTCTATTAGCAGGTAACACAGCAAGTAAATTGAGAAGATTTGTTGGAAATTTAGCAATTAGTGACTAATGCTTCACAGAAATATTACTGGCATTTTTACTATTCACCTCTCTCAATACATTTCAAATGTATCAAGTTATCTACATAGCCTTTATACTGTGCTCATCACCATGGCACCTGCGTATCTAATTAGATCATTTATATACAAAACTAGCCAAATAGAAAGAGGCAAGCCTTCTGTTTCTGTTTTGAATTGTACCTTTGTTTTACTGCTTCAAATTTTTAAACTGCAGTCAGTAATGCTATCAGAGGACAAATACTGAAAAACAAGACGATGGGGAAACATAAGGTAAAAATTCATGAAATCAATATATATGGGAAAGAAGACTGCTGAACATAAATTACATCAAATATCTTTAGTACAAAAAAGGAAAAAGCTTGTTTTCTGAATAACAGCAATCTTCCTGCTTCTTACGTTTAAATTTCTTTAATTATATACCAGATAGCTGCATGTCAGTTGCTTCTGAGATACCTGCATAAATGGCTGGGGGCAGAGGCAAATAAAATTCTTGAGCCAGAGGGGGGGGGAAACGGGAGCCAGAATATCACAGATCAGACATAGAATTGTTTTTATTTAGTATTTTAACATAGACAGTGAGGCTAGAGCTATAAAAGTTATACAGCTGCCAGCCTGATCTAGGGTCCATGAAACTCTTTCCATTGATCACAATGGATCTGGCCCGTAAAGAGTGTCTGTGCCCCAAAGAGTTTACAGTTTAAAAGATACCTTACACAAATAGCCCGTTGTAAGACAAGCAGCATTTGTGCTGCCACCTACCTTCAGGGATTATGCTAGGGATGGCAACTTTAAATTGTGGAGTGTGACGCAGGAGTTCTACCAGCAGTTTCTGCTCCAAGGAAGACAGTGCCATCCCCTAGCCACACTGACTTCTCCTCAGTCAGTGTTATCCATGGACCTAACCATGTCAGTTATATGATCAAAAACACATATTCCTGTTCATCCAGAAATATAATCTATGCCATCATGTGCCAACAGTGTCCTTCTGCTATGTATATTGGACAGACTTCTCAGACACTTCACCAAAGAATTAATGTCCACGAATCAGACATCAGACATCTTCACAAGGAAAAACCAGTTGCTTTTCATTTCAACCTACCTGGACATAATCTTAACGACCTTACTATCAAAGAGACTTTAACACCAGATTACAGAGGGAAACTTCAGAACTTTCTTTCATGCTTAAATTTGACATGTTACTAATGGGCCTTAACAAAGATGCTAATTATCTTAACTATTACAAAGATAGCTTCCCCACTTATCACCCCGACTAACCATTCATTGACTCATAAATAGCTATTCCCTCCCTCCCTCCCTCTCACCCCACCTTCTATACTAAATCTGATTTGTCTGTTTAATAATGTGTTCACTTTTTTCATTGTATTCCTTTGGTATATATGGTCATGCCAATTCTCTTCTAGAATATGTTCTGAGGAAGTAGGTCTGGCCCACGAAAGCTCATGACCTATTAAACCATCTTGTTAGTCTTTAAAGTGCTACATAGTTTTTCCTTTTGTTTTTGCAAGATCAGACTAACACGGCTACCTCTCTATTACTATCCACTCTAGAGACAGTGCTGGCTGGCTGCAGGCCACCCTAATGAAATGGCTGGGATTTGTAATTGCCTTGCAATGCCAGAAACCCCTTTTAGGTGAACTTGCCCACTGGTCAGGTGCCTGTAGAAGCCAGTGAAGTCCACAGTAAGAAAGGGTGGGTGATCATTATGGACTTCACCATCAGCAGGTTTTTCCAGCTATCTCAGGAGTGCCACCTGGTGGAAATTTCTATTGATCCATATTGTAATTTGTGGTCGTTTCTGTGTAATGCTGATTCCATAAGTGGGTGACTACCAAAGGAGCTTCCCATTCCCAACATTCCTAAGGAGATGCCTTCCATGGTGCAGGTGGATAACAGGAGGGTGTGCATAGGAGCAAAAGAGCTCTGAAAAAGTGCCATCTATGCCTCATCTTAACTTTGCTGCTGTTGGCTGTGCTTCTGTTTCTGTTCCCATGGAAACAGGTGGTGATTTGCCACAAACATGATAAGAGGACTGCGGGTAATACTGTATAATATACATAAAATATATAAATGAAGCTTTGGGGGTTAGCTCCCGTTTCCAAATGTTTGAATTTAGCTCAAATGTAAATGTTTGGAAGAACTCCTCTCCTCCATTAGGCCAAAACTCACCTGCAAATCCTCTCTGAAAATGCATTTATTTCACGAATCTTTCTAGCACTGACTATCCACAGAGGGTGTTTCTACTTATTCTGTGCTTAAATGCCATCACTGACAACTTTTAAATCAAGATTGGAGGCTTGGCTAAAAGATATTGTCTAGAAATTATTTTGGAGCAGTTCTATGGGCCTGTGTTATTCAAGACGTCTGCCTAGATGATCACAGTAGTCCCTTCTGGTCTTAGAAGCTATGACTTTATGGATCTACTAGAGCTTTCACAGAATTATGCCCCCAAAGATAAAGGAGCAGTTCTCCTTCGAGTGGTGTCCTTGTATGCTTCACTCAGGTGTCGGTGTGTCCTCACATCAGCAATTGGAGATGTTTTCCCTTGCAGTATCTTCTTGCGTCTAGCAAGTGCAGTTGTCGTTTTATGCTGTTTTGTCCACTAGCTGTGCATGTGGAACGAGTCCCTCAGTTCCTTTTCTACCATCCTCAGCAGAAGAGAGAGTCTCTTACCAGTGCATCTTCTTCTGAAAGAAATAGAATTGTTCTTAATTATTTTGGTTCTTTGACGACTTTTAGTCATCTTTAGTTAATTTTTTCTTAGACCAAACCATTCCAAAAAACTGCCCCAAAAAGTTTTTCTTTTCACCCTGTCACCTCTACTTCTTCAAAATCCGGGGCTCCTCCAGATTCAAAATGTGACTTACAGGGAATCCATACCCATTTCGGATGGGCATGCCTCCTGCATAAAGTGTCTGGGCGAAGGCCATGTGGCACAGAAATACCAACACTGCCAAAGCATGACTGCGAGGGCCAGAAGAGATAGGGGGATAAGGCTAAAGAGCTTGCTATGGGAAAAGTCTCACCAACCACCAGATCCAAAAAAATCGTCATCAGCAGACCCCTTGACTTTGAGGAAAAGAGCCCATTCACCTCTGCCCCGGGACTTTCGTAAGTCTAGGGTGCCACTGGCACTGTTACTACTGGCAGTACTGACAGCATCCTGCACTGCCCATTTGCCGGTTCCATCCACCTCTGGGACCGCTGAGAAGCGTAAGGCAAAGAGAGTGGAGTTGGAGCTGAACCGTAAATCAAGCTCCTCCGCACCAACTAGCACAGGCTCTCACCCAGCACCAATGACCAAGTTGTATATGCCACCTCCCTGGCACCAATGGAGACTGTGACACTGACTCATGCTGCTCCTTTGCAGTTTACTTAGACACCTAAACAAATGCCGGCACCGGAGACCACAACAAGCAAGACCCATAAGAGGTCTGAATCCTGGCTCCGGACAGCACAGATTAAGGCAGTGCCACCATCGGAACAGACTGATGTCTCACCACCGCACTCCCTATGCTTATGGAGAATAGCCCACATTGGCACTGATCTGAATTTTTCACCCATGCCATCCTACCCTGGTACCGGTCCGGCACTGGGCATGGGAGTAGGTTCTCATCCCAACATTCCTCTCCCACATTTTCATTTGCATCGTGGTGTTCAGCCAAGCAGAGGTCCTCCCAACATCGACTTCAGTACCCTTGGTTTAATCACCCATGGCCATACACACCTTGATCCTACCAGCCACAGTGGCCCCCATGGGACCCGTGGTCTCAATGCAGGATTCAATGCCATGCACAGCTACCACATCACCAGCATCCACAAGATACTGCACCCTTGATTCCAGCTTGTACAACAACTCATTTGCCACTGACTCAGCTACCACTGTCACCTTCAGCAATGACACAGACAGACCCTATGGAAGAGAACAAGGACTTACCTATGGTTCCGCAGTCATCCTTATCCCCTGATGAGATAGTCTTCCCTTTCTCCTTTCCACAGCATTTCTGAAACATTTCCAGGAATTGTTCAAAAGGGTTGCAAACTTGCAAGACAGTGTGTTGCAGGAAGTGCAAGAAAAACAGCACAATCTGCTGCAGATACTGCAACCTGCTTCTTTCTTTAAAATTGCCCTACTCATCGACAAGGCCATAATGGAGTTCTCTAAAACCATGTGGCAAACACCAGCCTCTATCTCCCCTACCAAGGAAAGAATGGATAGAAATATTTCATACAGGCTAAGTGGATAGACTTCCTCTTTATTCACCCTGACCAAATTAATTGGTTGTGGATGCAGTCCACCATCAGTCCAAGCAACCACAATTTAGATCTATTCCACAAGACAAGGCACATCAGAGGCTGGACCTGTTCAGATGTACCCCCAGTGACCTTGCAGTTCTGGATCTCAAATGACTATACAGCCCTCCTTGCGAACTATGATTACGCAAACTACTCAAGGAGCTTATGAATGATCTCCCAGAGCGCAAAAAAAAAAAAAAAAAAAGGCTTCAGCTCCAATCCATCATTCAGGATGGCCAGTCTATCACCCGAACTGCCCTACAGGTCTCAATGGACATGGCAGATACAGCTGCCAGAGTGACAACCTCAGCCATCATGATGCGCCATATCATTCCTGGCTACAATCCTCAAGAATTCAATGTGAGCTGCAGACCAGAGTAGAGGACCTTCCCTTTGATAGAACTCATCTGTTTAAAGGCAAGACAGGTGAAGTCCTCTATTCGATGAAGGATTCTCACCAACCCTTCTCACATTGGACATGTATACTCCACCCAACAAAAGGAGGTGATACATGCCTTATCAGGCGCCACGAGACAACCCCTTCCACAGACAGCAACAAAGATCTTTCAAGCAAAGACCCAAGCGGCAATCGATCAGAAGGAGAGGCCAACATACCCGATCCACCAACACAGTCATCCCATCTCTTTGGTCACTGGCTGAGGCCCTTCTACCACCAGTGGGGCCCTCATCACCATAGACCAATGGGTCCTCAAGATTGTAAGATCACGTTGTATTATCCCTTTACTATCTATGCCCCCTACACTTCTCCCGTCCCCTTTCCTCTTCAGAGACCCCTCTCAGGAGTATCTATTACAAGCAGAGATACAAAACCTTCTCTGCTCGGGGCCATAGAAAAAGTTCCCCCACAATTTCACAGGAGAGGATTTAGCTTAAATTATTTCCTTGCACAAAAGAAGAAAGGAGATTGGAAGCCCATCTTAGATCTCAGAAAACTGAACAAATTCATCCGCAATCAGAAATTCAAGATGGTGATATTGGAGACTATCATACCAGCATTGGATGAAGGAGATTGGTTCTCAGCCCTTGACTTTCAAGATGTCTATTTCCACATATCCACCCATCCTTCTCACAGGAGGTTCCTCAGATTCATGGTAGGAAATAATCATTATCAGTACCGTGTACTGGGTCAACTGCACCACACATTTTCCAAGACATTTGTTGTGGTAATTGCGTTCTTGAAATATTAAGGGGTCTTCCTATTTCCCTATTTAAATGACTGTCTAATCAAAGGCACTTCTCATCAATAAACGTTAATTATGACAAACATCACTTGGGATGTCTTCTCTAACCTTGGACTTCTAATAAATCTACAAAAATCTACTCTAGAACCTACCCAGATGATGGAATTCATCAGGACATCACTGGATTCCATCAGAGCCAGAGCCACCCTCCCGGTCCACCGGTTCCACATGTTACACAACCTCATTAAAGCAGAATTATACACCCTCTTCACGAACGTCTGGGCATGCTTTCAAACTCTAAGGCACATGGCAGCCACCACATATGTAATACAGTTTGCAAGACTTCACATGCGTTGCTTACAGGGATGGCTAGCAACAGTATACATCCCAAATCAACACAGTCTAAGCAAACAGGTAACACTTTCCCCATTAGTACTTACCTCTTTACAATAATGGATATGCCCACACAATCTTCTCAATGGAGTACCATTTCAATAGCACAATCTATCTTGGGTGATAACCTCCTACACATCCCTCACAGGCTGGGGTGCTCATTGTGGTCACCATACAGTCCAGGGCAGGTAGTCACATCACAAGATGTGCCGGCATATCAACATACTGGAATTCAGAGCCTGTCTCCATTTCCTTCTGATAATTTGCAGCAATACCATTTGTGTCCTCACAGACAACACACCCTGCATGTTCTATGTCAACTGATGTGAGGGGGTGCCCAATTACAATTATGTGCTGAGGTGATCAGATTTTGGAACTGGTGCATAACAAATGATATAATGCCAGTGGCAATGTACCTACCGGGCCATCAGAACATCGTGACAGACATTTTTCAGAGTAACATGAATAGGACTTCAACCCCATGATCCTCTACTGCATATTCCAGCCGTGGAGATTCCCAGCAATAGATCTCTTTGCAACCAGAACCAACCTCAAAAGCCCATGCTTCTGCTCCAGGGTGGGTCAAGGCAGGAACTCTCTGGGAGATGCAATTCTCCATGGACAACTCCACTTCTATGCACCTTCCCTCCAATTCCCCTGGCTCGCAGAGTAATTCACAAAATACACTCAGATCATGCAAGGATAATTCTGATTGCCCCATCCTGGCCCAGACAACCTTGGTTCCCTTACCTACAGAACCTCTTGAGCCATGGACCAATACCTTCCCACTCTTTCCCAACCTTTTATCCCAACACCCGGGATGGCTCTGCCACTCCAATCCCCAAACACTCAGACTGACTCCATGGTTCCAACATGAAGAACTTACCTGCTCTGAGAGGGTGAAGCAGGTCCTATTGAATAGCTGTTGCCCTTCTGTGTGATACGCTTACCAGAACAAATGGCAACGATTCCAGGAATGGTGCCTACAGTGTCTATTACAACCTACCCCCACTTCTATACCTCCCGTCCTTGAATAACTCATGGACCTTAGTGAGGTAGGGCTCATCTTCTGCTCTATAAAAGTTTACCTAGCAGCCATCGCAGTGGATGACACTTCCATGTTTGCTCACCCCATCTCAAAACACTTTCTTTCCGGCCTGTGCAAGAAGCATCCCAATATACAGCCACCAGTACCAAATGGGACCTACCACTTGTCCAGAATACCCTGACAAGACCTCCCTTTGAACCTCTAGCAACCTCCTCTTTCCACCATTTGGCTATGAATGTAGCATTTTTAGTTGCGATCACATCAGCCAGACTAGTAGGAGAGATTGCAGCCCTGATGATGGATCTGCCTTACATGGTGTTCTCCAAGGACAAGATTACTTTATGTCCACATCTGAAATTTCTACTAAAAGTGGTCTTCCCCTTTCATATCAATGAATTCATATCTTTTCTCACATTCTATCTGAAGCCTCATAACTCCATTAGGGAATCGATCTTGCACACACTGGATGTACATCAAGCTGTGGCATTTTACTTGGACAGAAAAAGACAATTTTGAATATTGAATAGACTTTTTATATCTATCTCTGGTCCCTCTAGAGGAATAGCCATCTCCGCTCAGCAGATATCAAAATGGATATCTGCTTGTATACACTTCTGCTTCATGCTCCACAATAAGTGCCCCCTCTTCAGGATCACTGTTCATTCCACATGAGCAGTGGCAACATCTACCTTCTTTCTTCCTACGTGCCTCTTGTTGACATCTGCAAGCCAGCTACCTGGTCTTCCTATCATACCTTTGTGCAGCACTATGCATTGTAACAGGGACCAATTACATCTACCTCCGTGGGCGCTGCTGTCTTTGCCACCTCTCAGACATGACTCTAAAGCCCACTTCCACCTAATGCAGGTACTGCTCTTCAGTCACCTGAGTGGAGCACCCACAGGGACAGCACTCAAAGGGGAAGACATTACCTTGTGCAGTGATGATTGTTTTTCAAGATATGTGTCACTGTGGGTGCTCTACTACCCTCCCTTTCTCCTCTCTACTTTTGAGTCCATTAATGGATTTCTCATTTGAAAAGGAATGGAGGGACTCGCACCGTGCGTGTAGCTAAGGGACAAAACAGCATGAGATGGCAACTGAGCATGTGCAGTATGGGAAGGCACTGCTAGGGTAAAAATCTCCAATAGCCAGTGTGAGGATGCATCAACACCCGAGTGGGGCACCCACAGGGATACAAGTCTTGAAGAACCATTGTTATTGCACAAGGTGAGTAACCTCTTCTTCCTCAGCTGATGTAAATTATCATAATTCCATTGATTTAACTGGAACTGTGACAACTTGCACTGCCTAGGCTCTGCCCCAAAGATGACCTGGAGGTTTGCTGGCAGTAATATGGCTGTCACCTCCTGCCTTGTTATGAGCTCATCTAAGGGTACATCTACACTGTATGGCTATTTTGGGATACCGCAGGTATCCCAAAATAGCTACCCTGCTTCTACAAAAGCCACCCATTATTTTGAAATATTTTTCAAAATAATGGACACGCCATATCACCATCCCAGTAAACCTTGTTGCACGAGGGTTAAAGATGGCTCAAAATAGCATGTTATTTCAAAATTTGGCACTGTGTAGAAGCGCCAAATTTCAAAATAGCTTATTTTGTTTTAAATCTATTTTGAAATAGCTTATTTCAAAATAGATTTAAAAAAAGATACGCAATTTGCATAGCACAAATTGCATATCTTATTTCATGTTTAGGGTGCACCCTTAGAGATACATAATCTTTCTACTATGGGAAAATTATGTCTTATGCCATTAGCTATTAAGAAGGGTTCAAATAGTTTTTCTTTATCCAGGGCCACTGCTCTGAAAATATTTGCAGAATAATGAATAAATTCCAAATCTGTTTTTGTTTGTTCGTTTATGACATTTTCAAACTAGCAACATTAATTAAATGAACAAGATTAAGTTCCTATGGCAATAGTAATACCTGGCATTTACCATTAAAGATCTCTACATAACTCTATTCTTTAAACTTTCTCAAATGTAAGCAAAAAGAAAAGCAAAAGTAACAGATCATATTTTTGAGTTATTCATTCTAAATCATTAAAACAATATAATCATTTTAATTCATAGGATTTTGAACTAAACAATGAGATGAAAATGAATGTTCTTAATTTGCTGGAAGAAGTTTTGAGAGACCCAGATCTACTACCACAAGAAAGAAAAGCTACTGCGAACATACTGAGGTAAAGAGGTGTAAATAAAATTAATTTAATTGTAAACTATATTGTAAGAAACAAAAAAATCAGTCGGTGACGTTATTTTTGAAAGATCACGAAGTGCTTAACAATTGAAATAAAAACCATATGCAGGGATAACTTTACATCTCTCAGCGAAGTGCAACCACCTCTAAAATGTGGCAACAATTTAACAGTGTATAGCAACATAGCACAGGAATCAAGTAGTATTTTAACAAGTAGAAACTGCAAGAGGATTCAGTTGACTTAAGGTGTGCATAAGGTAATTATCCTATTTGGTGAAAACTGCTGTGTTATTTTTGTTAATGACAACAAGCAGTCTGGACATCAGATTTATAGTTCATCCAGAAATATACCCCTCCAACAGCACATAACAATCACCAGGTTTGGCATTGGTTTCATATTCACTTAGTGGGGAGGATGCTACCTACTGTAAATAATCAACCCCACTTCTTAAAGTCTCTATATGTCTTTTTGAGGTCTCCCATTTAAGTGCTGAGCAGCCCAACCTGCTTGGTTTGTGAGAACTGAGATCTAATGTAATATGAAAGACTTAATTTAAAAGATTTTATACTTTATGGGGGAGTGCCGGCTCTTCGTGGAACCTTTGCTTTCGCTTCACAGATCCCCAGGGTTCCCCGGAGCACCAGTTGGGAAACACTGGGTTAGAGGAATAAATGATTGATTGATTGATTAATTGCCATAAAATAAAAGAGCTAAGACTTTCTGTAGAGCTAAAGTTATTTAGGGATAAAAAATGTGTGAAATTACAAAGATGGAATGTATTGTAATGTCAAAAGAAGGACAACTGGCTTTGTATATGTATTAATGTGTAATTTCAAGTAATCAGTGTGGTGGGAACAATATACATTCTATAAGAAAGTTGCTGATAGATATGTACATTTTTGTGAAATTCATAAGGAAGGATTCAGAGTAGAAAATTGGAAAAAGATTACATGAGAAACAGAACAATCAAGGACATGCCTCAGCAGCTTCTTAGAGTTATTGAAAATATATATACTGCCAGTAGAGGTAAAATAAATATTTGCCTGAGTTCTCTGAGAACACAGGACAAATTTCCACATCAGATATTTTTGTGAAAAGGAACACGTCGGACAATGAATGGGAAGTTAACGTTGTGAATTAAAAGTGATTGAAGGGTAAAAACAAGGTCTTAAGAAATAGGCCTTTTAAGATGAGAATTTGTTACTGCATGTTAGTAAGGACTCAGTTCATTTTTCACATAAGTAAAAAACCATAAACCCCTTGTGCAATATATTGCATAAGTAACATGTAGTATTACTGAAAATAAGAATTGCACAAGTGTTAATTATTCTTTCTTAGCTGAAACAGCAAGCAATGAAAATCTGAAGCATAGGCAAGAAGGATATAACTGATTGTAGTACAATATGTTTTAATAATGCATCTGTGAGCAAAGAATACAAAGGATACCCAGATGCCAAAGAAAAGATATGACGTTTCTTTGAAATCATTAAAGATCTCAGCCATATATAGGCCTGAGGGAGAATAGAATGAATTGCTGTTGACAGAGAGATAAACTTTACATTGAATACATGTACATCTATCAAGTTGATGCATAAAACATTAGTAGGTTCATCCAAAAAGTACACTGGCAAAGTCTTTGTTTAAACTATTTGTGAGCGAATTTCTCCATTTCCAAAGTTATTCTATTCTCCTTTAGATTGCATTTATTTATCTATGTGCTTTTCTGTGATGCCTATTAATGCACCTTCTGTGTGAGCATCTCACATCAATTAATTAATAAAGCTGGTCAAAACATTCATTAAACATTTTTGATGAAAAATGGTTTTGACCATAATGAATGTTCATGAAAAGTTTTTGTTTTAGTAAACATGTTCCAGTTTTCCAACAAAAAACATGAAAGCCCAAAAAATGTAGTTTTCAAAAACTGAAATCTTTTGGCATGTAATAGGTAAAAAGGAATCAGGAGAGACAGAAAAGGGAGAGAAAGGGATAGTAAGACCAAAACCAAAAATGTTTTGTGGAAAAATTCCACTAAAAATTTAACAAAACAAAAATTCTTCATTTTATTCAATTTTGCAAAAAATGTAATCCATTCATTGACCATCTCTATTTATTTATT
This sequence comes from Pelodiscus sinensis, assembly GCF_052426305.1. NCBI lineage: Eukaryota > Metazoa > Chordata > Testudines > Trionychidae > Pelodiscus > Pelodiscus sinensis. The sequence continues at coordinate 81,772,908 of NC_143057.1, read as the reverse complement.
TATTTATCCTCACAGCAGCCTCTTGAGCTAGGAAACTATTATCCATTTTGCAAGTGGGGAACCAAGACATTGATTAAGTAACTTTACCAAGGTCATATAAGGCATCTGTCAGAGCTAGGAAGAGATTCATATTTCCTGAGTACCAGTTCATTCCCATAGCTGTAGAGCCAGCATCCCTCTCCTTTCTCTACCTGTAGTCTATCTTTACCTGGTCCTATCAGATCTTTCAAACTAAAAACCCTAGCAGAGTTTCAAGTAGTCTTAATGTTTAGTATATGTCATTATTTCCTCTGGCCAGGTCTACACTAGGGTTGTATAACTGTTTAAATGGTTAACCAATAAGCCTGGGCTTATCGATTACTGTTAATGGTTATAGCTTTCTGTATCAGTGGCAACACCACAGGGCATCAGCCAGATCCCCAGGAGTGGGTCTGGGAACTGGTACACACTGTAAGCCTGCTTAAAAGTCAGCTTCTGTTGCACACTGGCTCCTGCGGAGTCTGCTGCTGCCCCATGCTGCAGGTGCATGTAACTGCTGAGATTTTCATTGGTTACACAATTACCCACTTTTTAACATCCCTAGCCTACACTAAAAGGGAAAGTCAACTTAAGCTATGCACCTCCAGTTATGTTAATTATGTAGCTGGAGTCCAAGTGTCTTAAATCGTGTTTTGGCACCATCCAACTGTGGCAGCTTCAATCTTCTCTATAGTGTAGACAAGCCCTCTGAGAGCATACAAATGACCCACTGTGGTTTCAAAGGATACTGTGTGCTGTGCATTCTTCCAAATAAAGTGTGAAATTGAGGTCCTGAGTAATAGTGGTTATTAAAAATCCTGTGTTACTTTTCACAAGGATATAGGGATATTAACTACTTGTCCTGGCACACTATATGGGGTGTTTATATATTCCTTCAGTAGTTTTAAAAGAATAAGATGTTCTTAAGCTTCCTCTATAAAACAGTTGTATTGTGTTGCTGAATAGTTGCTGAACGGTGCATTCTATAAGTGACTTTGTTCCTGTCTACAGCCTAAATATGTGCTTATTATATATATACATAGAACATACACATATATAAAACTTTGGGAACTTTCAGGATGAAAATGGTTACATACATTTCAGATGATCATGTTCATAATTTAAATTGGTGTTCCATTTGTGAGAGGATCAGATCAGAGGGATACAAAAGAGTGCTAGAAGGAAAGTATGTTAGCCCTAGATCAGGGCCTGCTTTAAAAAGCGCGGGGCCTGATTCTGGGGGCGGGGCCCCGCATGCGCCATGTGCCCGGGACCCTGTGCATGCATCACGTTCCTGGGGGCAGGAGGGGAGAACTGCGCATGCGTCGCACGCACGGAGCGGGGCTCCATTCCGGCGAATCAGCCTAAAACCAGCCTTGCCCTAGATTAAGTAGGTTTCTGTTCCCTGGGTAAACTCGCAGTGGCCTAGAACCCGCAGGAACTTTCCAGAAGCAGCCTGGACAATAAGGCCAGTTAGAACACAATTAGGAGTCTTCCCAAGCCAAGGGAGTCAGGCTCCTCAGCCCACCTGAGGACAATCAAGAACCAGTTCAGATTGGTTCAAAAGGGCTCCTCTTCTCTTAATTCAGAGGAGCCAACATTTTGAGAGTGAGAGGGGTCTGGGTGAGAGCTGGAAGCTGCAAGTCAGGCAGAGTGCATTGGAGGAGCATGATAAGCTGCTCAGATACCAGAGAAAAGGTACTGGGAGGGATCGTTTGGGGAAGTGGCCCAGGGAAGTAGTTGTCAGATGGACGGGATGCCTTAGAGTCCCTGAGCTGGAACCTGGAGTAGTGGGTGGGCCCGGGTTCCCCCCTAGCCCTCCCCACACTACTATAGAGTCTGTCCCTTGATAGGGAGACCAGGACTATAGACGGGTCTCATCCCCATTTTATGGACTAGCCTGTGATGAGTATGGCTCTGTTGGCTGTGAACCCTGCCTCTAGTGATAAGAAAGAGGCTGTGTGGTGGGACACAGCAAGCCTCTGAGACTGAACACTATCTGCCAGAAGCACAGGACCATGGGCACAGCCATAGTTCAGCCACACATTGCAATCTATAGAATGTCAGGATGAAAATAAAAGATTCTGTCACCTAAAATGTAGCAGTCCCATAAAATCTTGCATTGCAATACTTTGAAATGTGTTCAGCTACAAATGAGATGTGTATTTATTAGACATATATGGTGTATTTTGGTAACAATCAATAGATTAAGCATTTTTAAAACTTAAATACCCACCTGAGGAAATGAGGAAACAGATTGACAGAGCCAGAGAAGTATCCTGTCAACTACTTCAAGACAGGCTCAACAACGAAAATAACAGAAAACCACTGGTCATCACCTACAGCCTCCAACTTAAACCCCTCCTGAGCATCATTGACAATCTACAACCTATCGGGGAAAATCACCTCTCGCAGACCTTGGGAGACAGGCCAACAGACAGCCCCCCAACCTTAAGAAAATACTTACCAGCAGCCACATATCACACTCATCTAGAAAACTACCCCTGAAACAAATTCCATTTCCAACTCTGTCCACATTTCTATACAAGTGATACCACTGCAGGACCTAACCACATAAGCTACAACAGCAGGAGCTTATACAGCTTCACATCCACTGATGTGATATATGCCATCAAGTGCCAGCAATGCCCCTCTGCTATGTCTGTTGACCAAACCAGACAGTCTCTGCGACAAAGGATTAATGGACACAAATCAGACATCAGGAGTGGTAACCCACACAAACTTGTGGGGAAACATTTTAACCTCCCTGGACATTCAATAATGGATTTAAAAGTAGCCATTCTTCTGCAAAGGAATTTTATCAACCAATTACAGAGGGAGACTGCTGAACCGAAATTCATTTACAAATTCGACACTTTCAACTTGGGCTTGAATAATTATATTAACTAGTTAACACACTAAAAGGCAATTTCCCATGCCTTTGAAATTTACATTTACAAATCAAAGCTATAAATGGGACACATCCAGCCTGACTCAATTAGCATAATTAACACTGGTCCTACAATTGACAGATAACTGCTTTTGCTGTTATATATACTCCGGATTCTGTACTTTCCACTCCAACTCATCTGATGAAGTGAGTTTTACCCAATGAAAGCTCATGATATAATATATTTGTTAGTCTCTAAGGTGCCACAGGATAATTCATTGTTTTTAAGGTTAAGAGAAAGTCACTCTTAAAATTTTGTACTTCTGAATAGCCTCAGCAATTCCATGAAACCAAGAGTATTCTAGCAGTTCTCATTTTGCTCAAAAATCTTTCAGACAGGATAAAATATGTCATATATCTTAACTTCAGAGGGATGAAGTCTGACTCCTAATTTTACCTGAAGAAAATGGATTTCTAGCTCTTAGGAGCAATTTCTAAGACTCAGAAAAGTACTGCAGTTACGTGCAGAGTAACATTCTCTAAAATTCTATGTGGTAACTGAGAAGAGAAAATAAAAGCTGACAATCTAATCAGAGATGTTTCCTTTTCTGAAGACTTGTTTGCCTGGCTGTTGTCATCTGCTAGTGAAACAAATGTGATCATTCTATCACTTGTCCACAAGCCTAAATTTAAAATCAAGTTATTTGTGTGCTCCAAAACTTGAGCAAGTGCCTATCCCTAAAGAGTGCACATGTAAAAGTTCAAGAGTTCTGTTTCAGACTATAAGATTGTAGGCATGCACTTTTTTGTCCTACTTCCATTCTGCACTGGCAAGAACCTATGAGTCTGAATATTATCAGGATTGCATCTGACTCTGGAAATAGCCTGTGCAATGAACCAAAGCTCAAAACCCTCTGAAAAACTTTCTATGGAGAATTGGCACAAGGACACCAGAATCAAGACCACCCTAAAAAGTGCTACATGGACAACATCAAAAACAGCATACACTTTAATGCAGTACAACCAGCTGATCTTGAGAAGGCTGTGTCAAATAGATCAGCATTTACACACAACGCTTAGATTTTAAAGCCTGTGAAGGGACAGAAATAATTGACTATTAGCTGCAAGGGAAAAGTGTCATACTATTTCTGTAGCTACCAAGACACTCAACAGTGACTTTGTCTGCCTACATCTACTCATGAGCATTCATGTCACGCTTTGGAATTCAGAGTCACTCTAGAATCCACAAATAGAGAGCACAAAAATGTCATTATCAAATAGATACAATGTGAGAGACACCTCTCTTTGAAAATCAGGCTCTAACTAATAATTATTCCTTCTATTTGGAAATGGTTAAGAGGGAATTTATTTCAGAAGCAGATTTTATTGAAATATCATGGTCAGCTCCAGGAAAGACAAAATAAGGAAATTAAGTGATAAAGAAGGTCTTGATACTTATTTATAAATTGGTCCATGCAAACTCAAGATATCAAGCAAAATGGTTTGTATTTCTTGCATAATGAATTCTTGGTTAAGCAGACTGATAACTCTGCAGAGCAAAGAAGCTTTTAAAAAAAGTATTATTTCTGAAAGTCAAACAGGCCCTACTGAAATGTGTTCTGGTGGAATAGGGCTTGAGATCTGATCTGCCTTTGGTAATAAACTTGGAGTCTGGACAGAACTTCATTGACTCCAAAGCATGAACAGATTGCAGACACTGAACCGGGGAGTTGTAAACTATGGGCTGAATCTTTACGACAGTGAACAATATTAGTTGATACATAGCCCATCTGGAAAAAAAATCATTGTTTAAAATAACATTTCCTTCCTCTCATAAATAGCAAAAAAATATTAAGACCTAGGGAAACAGAGTTACAGTTTTGACTGGACGACCAGCATTCTTTCACTGTGTGATGTCTTCAGACAATAAATCTCAGCCACCTATCTAATCCTACCCCTTTTAAGTTAAAATTTGAAAATTTTATGTACAGCTAAGAGAATGAAAAGATAGCCAATTTGTGACAACACAGGCTTTTTTTTTTTAAAGTTAAATCCAGGTGGCTGTTACCAGTATTTGAAGCGTTTGGGCAAGAAGTTAAGAATTGTTTAAACGTGAGAGACATGTCTAAACTTAAAAGGTAAATTTAAGAAGGAGAAAAATTATTCTTTTTCATCTAACACCTTCATTTTCTAGTGAGGTGGAGTGATCTAAATCACCAAGAAAAAATAATTATTTTAAATCAAGTTTTCCACTGATACTGTTTCACATATTTCTTAAACAATGGGGCAAATCCGGTTACTAAAACATGTTCATTTACAACTCAGTACAGCATTATACAACATCTATGAGTGTATGCTTTGTGGGATTTTTTTAGATAACTTTATTTTTCTTAGTTTAGGAAATAATACATAATTCTCATTACCTGTGTCAAGCTGCAAATGCAGTAGCAGTATATTAGGAATGTAAGGAACTAAATCATAGACACAAAGGCTACCTCAGACTGCATCCCTCTGTCGGTAGAGGGATGCAAATAAAGCACTTCAAAAGTGCAAATGAGCCCGGGATCAAGAAATAATCCCCGGGAGTACAGGATCTATCAAAAAAGCTCCCTGCTGTCGGCAGAACCGCAGCTACACAGCACTTTCACTTTCAAAATGGCGTGTGGTTGGCACAGCGCCAGAACGTGAATATGCAAATGAAGCCTGGGATATTTAAATCCTGGGCTCATTTGCACTTTTGAAGTGCTTTATTTGCATCCCTCTGCCAGAGGTATGTAGTCTGGAGGTAGCCAAACACAATAGCTCTTATATTTTATTAAACTATATCTTACATTTTACAGCTGACAGCTATCTTTAATTTTTTTTTAATGTTCAAATTTTATTAATTCTACTGGACAAGTCCTCAAAAAACTAAATGTATGGTGTCCTTAAAACTTCTACAGCCAGCTTTCCTGTTCCTCACTCCCGTTATTGATTCATAGACTGAAACAGAAATATGAGTTTTCCTGCTTTTTCAATTCCCTGTCCATTTCTTAGATTTGTATGAATGATACCAAATGATGACAATATTCTCTCCGTGCCTGCAGAGGAAGCTCCTGCTGTGAAAAGTTGGCTTAGCAACTCAGAAACTCTGTGGCAAGGTGCCTGGTTAATAATTCTCACCAATTCAGGGGAATGGCTTTGTTTACAACATCATCAGTAAACATGTACTGATTATATGGTTTCACTCTGGCCCTGAAATTTATTGTGACTGGCATAACTGAAGAGTGATTTTGAGATGCTTGTGCTACAGCAGCAGTATCTTCAGTAGTTAGACACCTACCTTTATATGTGGGATTAAGAATGTTCACAAAAAACCAAGATGGAATTAATGTTTGATCCATTTGCTTCTTTATTACCCGCAATTTAACTTTCTGGTGAGAGATTTATTTCAAGTGCCTTCCAATTTTTGACAGCAAGGCAGCATCAATTTCTCTAAAGCATGTTTAAAGCTATGGATAATATGTATTGAGCATATCCTCTACATTCCTCTTTACTCCAATGTTAGATACTCTGGTTGAGAAACTGCCATCTATTTTATCACAATTTTCTTTGCAAAGTTTTATGAGAATAGGCTAATTCTTAATAATGTGTTTAAAACAATCAGCCACAGAATTCCATTGAATATTTTGAGGGAGAATTAGTTTAGATCCTCCTGCTGTCTTCAGTGAAGCTGTTATAGAAGTTGTGGAGGCAGGAAAAAGGGAATAAGGGAATTTGTGTGCAGCCATCTTAGTCTTGTTAGCAAGAGTAAGGCTAATTCTGACTCTTGACAACGCAAGAGCTATAATAAGATGCTGCCTTCGCCTCTCACCTCCATACAGAGATAAGCAGGGCTCGACAATTAGTGTAATCTACTCGCTCTTGGCGAGTAGATTACAAGCTGGCACAGCCGCACAGTGCAGTAAGCGCATGCGCAGCGTGCTGAACCGCATGGCTGGCGAGGGGGGCTTGCTGCCGCTTGGCGAGCCCTGGAGATAAGGATAGAATGCTGACTCTGGCAGGGAACTTGAGATAAGGAGCATCCGGGTGGAATTAAAATAAATGTTAGCCATTGGTGTTTGTAATGGGAAGGAGGCTAATTGTTTATTGTTATTATATCTAATGGACAGTATATAAACTGCTTCATGATTGCTTGTATTTGAAGATCTGCCCGTAAAGGGGGGGGCTCCCCCCCCATCCGAATTAGTTTTTCCCTTGCTGGAGCTTGTAATAAAACTGCCCCTGACTACTTGTTGCTTACGAACGCAGAGTGAGGACAATGTTTTCTTCCACAAAGTATTGTGTCTTTTATTCCTGGAGAAGATGCACTTAAGTCTTTGGTTAAAAGATGCATTAAATGGGTACTGCAGCCATATGTTATTAAGCAGCATACTTCTGTTTCTTCTTCTGAGTATCTTCTCAACTTTGCCACATTTGCAGTATTGTCTGTGACAAAATTGCGCACTCACAATTGAATTATTATTCATAGTTTGTTACAGCTTTCACTGCCACTTTTAAATATTTTGTTGTGTGGCATTTCCCAATATATCTTTTGCTTCCGAAAGATAAGTAACCCCATGTTCAGTTGCTACAAAGGCACGTGTTACTGGATCATTCTGCACATTGCTCCATCCATCAAGGCTTAAACTGGCAAACTTCCCCACAATATTTCTTGCACACTGTTTGAATTCCTTCTCATACATTGTATCTAACAATATCCCACCAATGTCTGCTCTATCAGAAGGAGTGTAGTCTGGTCATAAGGACTCAACGATATCAACACAAGTATTAATTTAACAATGTGAAAAGGAGAATTTGTGGCATAAAAGAACCGAGTAATCTTTTCATCTATGGTGTCTTGTTAGTATTTGCTGGTCCTTACACAAACCCATATATGCTAGCGGTATTGATGAATGAAATTTTTTGCTTTCTACTGACACTGTATTGTACAAAATATGTTGAGTTGCATCACTGCTGTTAAAAGTACCAGCAGATGATCCTGAAGTTGTTACATATATATAGCCTAAGGCTCTTACTCTTAAATAGATACCTGAAACAAAATTCAAAAATTATTTTTATAGTCGTTCTTCTTGTTCTATTATTCAGTTAATAATTTACATATTTTTAGCAAGGATGCAGGTCTGATTCCAAGGTAACAAAAAAGCTAAAACTGACTGACTATGCTTATAGTGCACTTAATTTTGAATAGTGATAGAAATGTAGCCATGTTAATCTAGTGTAACTGAAACAAAAAACATGACTATGTAGCACTTTTCGTGGGCCCACGAAGCTCATCACCTAATAAACCATCTTGTTAGTCTTTAAAGTGCTACATAGTCCTATTTAATTTTGAAGTAAGCCCCATTGAACATAATGGTACTTCTTCTTGCTTATACCACCTGCTTTAATAGAATCAATTGTATTCATCCTTATGAATCTGTATCCTGTCAATGTATGGTGTGCATGAGGAAGTGTGAATGAGAAACTGCCAATCATAAAGCAGTACAGCATATGTTACCGTTTGTGGCCATGAGGAAGGATCCTTCAAAGTTCATAAATTGATGTTATGGACAGCCAGGTGGGGGGCATTCTCCTCAGAATAGGTGTAACAGCATGCCAAGCTCGGGACCACACCGGAAGCAGTAGAGCCCTCCTGCAGATCTGAAGCGACTCTGGAGACTCTCGTTGCCTCGCAGCTGATCTCTGGGGAGCTGTAATCTGACCAGCCCCAGTCATCTGTGAATTTGGAACTAACTCTCACCGCACTTGCAGCCTACCTCCAAACTGCCAGCATGAATGTTGTATGTGTGACTATTGCTGTACAATTAAGAATCTGTACCAATAATAAAGCCTCAGTGTTGCTCTAGTTCACCCTTTGTCTGCACTTATTCCTTGGCTGATTCCAAGGGCAGGTAACATGTATTATGTAATAAGAAAATGACACTTAGTGGCAACTGGCAACTCCAGATTTTCTTTTACTGCAGCTTTCTGTACTGTATACTTGGGTGCTAGATTCTAAACCTAGTTAACTAATGAAACAAGTCATAAGGATTAGCTAAGCTAAACTTTTTTTTCTAGCAACATCCAACATAGCAAACAGCTTGGGAATTTACTTGTTAAATCACAGTTATACTAAAAGGCATAGACGGAATCTAAAAGAATGATGCATTGCAAAGTGAATTATTTAATTTGTTAATTTAATTGGTTGATCCGTTTTGTTTTTCAGACATATCCAAATCATCATCCACATCATTTTCTCCCATTAAGTAGTTTTCCTTATGATGTTTCATTCTTGTAATTAGGCCCTACGTCATCTTCTTGCCCTGCTTATACTAGACACATTTTCCTTTTTCATCTCGGGAATTAATTTCTTCAAAATATTCCCAGATAGGGTGTCTTGTATGCCCAGAAGCTATGACATTTTTTCTGTGGCAAAAGTGTAGGGGAATATAGGTTGCTCTGTGTGTGCTAAATGATGTCTTACCTTTTTCTTTACAGTCTATTCCACTGTTCCTTTCTATGCTGCCTACATCCTTTCCTGTATATTGTCTTTCTGTTTTGAAGACAATGTATTAATTAACTTCTCTGCCATGCTTTGCCCAGCTCCACCACCATATACGTAGAGAACACAAACAGTCCTATCGAGCCTGTGTCTTTCTTTGCCTGTGTTGCTTTTGACTTCTGAGAAACAGAAATTTGAAAGCCCACTTTCAAGAAGCAAGAGTTGATAGGCTGAAGAGAGCCTCTAATTAATTTTTGAGACTGTCAGTGTAGGAATAGGTAGCATGTTTGTGATGAGATGTAATTGTCACTGTTATTTTTAAATGAGAAATTTAGTATTTTATTGATTATTTTAAAAATTCTGATTTAAATAAAAAACTTTTTTTATTTTTATTTTTTAAAACAATCGTTGTTTAGCCACCTGGTTTTCTAAAGACAAACCTTGATGGAGCATTCCATTTAGTATTCAATAAAAGTTAAGGTATATTTTTGATGCTGGACCTTAATTTATCTTTCTCTCCTATCTCTATTCACCTGAGCCTGGATTAGCTCCTCAGCTGCCAGGAAGCTATCCAGGGTGTAGAAATGTATTCGAAGAAACAGGCCAATCATCACCATTCAGCATTTTAGATGTATCCTGGATCTGAGGGCAAAGTTACCTTCCATTTAAATTTCCCAGGTGAAAGACTTCTGGGGCGTATCTAGACTACGCTAGACTTTCGAAAGAGGATATGCAAATCCCCTGCTATGACTAGCAAGGCACAGCCTCTCAGCAGTATTCCACCTCTTTATGCAAAGCGCACTAATGCCAGCACTGTTTTTTTGCAAGGGCTGGTGTGAATGTAATTGAAGCTGCTATTGTGCCCTCAGGACAAATAGTCTTAATCAAGCCAATACAGGAAAGGACACCATATTGCCTAAGAGCTAGGACTGAAGCACAAATAAAAAAAGGGACTTTTTTTGCTAAGAACAAGAGGTTGGAGAAAATGCATCAAAATATCTTAAAAATAAGTTAGAGGAATATATGCATAAAATCTTAATTCTGAAACATGAGAGAGCTTCAGGAGCTGAAATGGTGGTGCAAGGACAAATATTTAGAGCCATGGCATGAACTCCACTGAAAATGTTTCATTGGATCAAAGAAATGTAGACCAGTTTTTTCTGTATCCAAGACTCAAAGTAATCCCCTTCTAAACCATTAAACACACTGTGATGGGCAGGGTCTTGTGCCATATGGAGGTGGTCCGCTCCATCACTCTATCGTCTGGATTCCCCTTTGGGGACAAGGCAAGAGAACAATCAGTCAACAGGCTTCACCTTTTTCTTAATTTAGAACATAATTTAGACAACTTTCTCAGCAAGCAGTGACTCGGTTCCCTTGCTGATCTCCACAGATGTTTGGCAAGTAGGCCAGGTCCCCAGGCTTTGTCACCAGGGATACAGCAGGTAACTCTGCAGGAGTTAGCAGTGTACTCCCTTCTGCATCCATCTACTCCTCTGATTGGCCTGGACTGCCTCCTTTTATCTGATTTCTCTACTTGGAACATGTACAGCAGGGAACAGCGGATGTGGCCTCGTAGGCCAACAATGATTGGCCCGTCACTGGTTGCTCAGTGTGGAGTTGGTGTACCCTGTCACACATAGCCCTCTTGCTTGGATGATAAATGATAACAATAAACCATAAGCATATAGTGCACATGTACCTCCAAAGAAGAGCCCTCACATAGAAAAGAAAATATTTCAGGCAATGCAGGGCTACAGAAGTGATCAAATGCACATCTTCTGTATCAACAAGCTGAGTATTTTAGTCAAGTCTGCGCTGCACATAAAGGCCTTATCCTTCCAAGGTTAGTATACTCTGAGAAGTGATGGGAGCTGAGGATGTACAGTACTACTCAGCACTCTACAAGATCAAGCACAAAGTTAGCTGCTTAGCAATTAAGAGGCCTGTTGATCTACAACAGCGTTGCTCAAGGAATGACCAAAACCAGAGTGTTTCTGTGGTCCACAGGCTCAGCTAGTGGGCCGATCCAATTTATTTATTTACCAGCTATGCAGCCACGAAGCCTCGCGGCTCCCATTGGCTCTGGTTCACCATTTACAGCCAAGTGGATCCATGGGAAACAGTGGCCACATTGCTTCCGGCAGTTCCCCTGGGCTGCAATCGGTGAACTGGAGCCAATGAGAGCTGCAAGGCTCCATAGCTGCAGAGCCAGTAAGAAAACAAACCAGAGTGGCCTGTTAGCAGCATTCTCAGAGTGAATTTGTGGACCACGTTGAGAGACGCTGCTCTACAAGAAACACAATGGTGTTCTTGGAGGAAGGTATTGAGAATTATTCTAAAGAACAAAGTAAGATTTAGATTTTGGATGGCATAGCTGTTAGACATGGCAGTGTTCCTCTTCCTCCAAAAAAGGGGGGCATTTTGTGAGGATTTGATGGGCCCAAAGTGCAGGTTATGATTCAGGAAAGGAGCATTCTTGAGAGTTGTATCATGTTTTGTTTTCATCATGTATCCACATTCAGTTTTAACTTAATCCATCTCCTATCTGGCGAACTAAAAGGAAACAACAGCTTACCACAGAAGAACCTAGTGTACTAAGCACTATCACTTCCTTCCCACCCACATAGTACACATTCCAGCCTTTACAATCATATCTAAAATCCACAAACATTATCATTCTGTTCTTTTAACTCTTTCCCCATCTCAAGATGAAAAAGCTGTTCCTATGACGTTTCTAATATGGCCACCTGCTGATATTTATTACATTAAGTACCTGTTAAATTTCAAGTTATTTACAATTTTAATGACATATTACATTTGCACTATACATTCAGTACGGGTTATTATTATTTGTATTACAGTAACTGGTAGAGCCCACAGCCAAGATTGAGATCCCATTGATCTAGATGCTGTATATAGTAAGAGAGAGCCCTGGCGTAAAAAATCAGTGGTCATAATATAAATGACAAATAATGAGAAAATAGAATATTTGAATTATACCCCAGATTTTTCAGTGATGAAAAATGATTACTCTTAATGGCAGTGGTATTAAAAATGAAGGAGAGGTCAGGAGGACTCAAATTTTGGGTAATGAGATGTAGTTTTTCACTTTTATGCATTTCTAATTCAGCTAACGAGATTAGTGATCCTTCATAAAATCGCAGGCTGGTGTTCAATATAAGACTGTTTTTGTGGACCTAATCCAATTCCCAGGAAAGAGCTTTTGCAATTGGCCTCCTCTTTGACATTTCTTCTGTGTAGAAGACAAGGACCAAAGGGACATGGAAACTAAAAAATATTACCACAATTACAGATGGCCCCTCAACTAAGATTTTAGATATATTAGTGGGAAAGTGTGGTGGTGATTGTACTGCTGCCATCCGTGCTGTAACTGTTCTTGGGAGAAAGAGGATTAAATTCTCCAGGGCAAGCAATGTAGCATTTTCACATGCACTGCTGGTCTGACATTATTCCACAGCTGTTTTCTAAAAACCAAAAATAAACGGTTAGGAACAAGATTTTTTTAAATGGGATAATCCCATAATTGTATCTTTTGCATTTATTTTAGATTGTGGTCAATGAACTGTGCTAAAATATTCCCATAACCATAGATAATTTTCTTTATGTAGGATGTTCTGCCACTTAATTTTTCAGGGCTCTTTCTCAGGATGATCAAGATGATACACACTTAAAAATAGAGGATATAATTCAAATGGTGAGTTCATTTTAAGGTTTATGCATCAAATAATTTATAGGATTATGTAATCTGTATAAATCACTGCTATCTTACTGCCATATTTCTACCAAGTTACTGATCCTTTATATCTGTACTTGAGATATCTTACATAAATTTGAACGTTTAAAAGTGAAGAGACAATAAGTGTTTAAATCACATAGCAAAGGAGATATTATCAGCATTTCCAGACTTGCTTGTGTATTGGTGATTGCTTACATTCATGGAGTCAGATTCTGTATTGGCCCAAAATGGTGGTGACATGCACATATATGAGGCAATGAAAAACTGAAGCAAGATGCAGCTCTTATGCCGGAAGTGGGCAATAATTTGTAATGGGGGGCCACTCCAAGATTTTGGAAAGTGGTCGAGGGCTGCACTCTTCCATGATATTCATGGAGGAGGTGCGGGATCTGGGATGGAGGTTGGGTGCAGAAGGAAGCTTAGTGCAAGGAATTGGGGTGCAAAAGGACGTGTTGGGTCTGGGAAGGAGTTTGGGTGAAGGAGGCAGTTGTGACCTTGGGCACTGGACTGGAGTGCAGGGGTTTCTGTTGTGACCTACGGCAGGGGATTGGAGTGCATGGTCTGGGAGCGGTTATGGGTTCAGGAGGAGGGCAGAGGGTTTAGCATAAGTGGAGGAAGGTGCGGGGGGGGGGGATCAAAGGTTGGGGGGAGAGGGGCTGGGGTACCAGAAGCAGGCACTGGATGGGAGACTTACCTGGGTGACTTCTGGCCAGCAGCCCAGCAGGGTTCTCGAACATCTTCCCTACCTGCTTGCCACCTCTCCCTCCACAGGCTGCAGGACTGTATGCGTTGATGACTAAGAACCTGAGGGGAGACGGTGAGGGTGCTTCTACAAACAGACAGTTCCCATTGGCGAGAAATTGGCCAATGGGTTTGTGCTGGGGGAAGGAGCAGCACGTAAAGCACAACTCCCTCCTCCTCCAGCTCACAGCTGAGAAAGAGAAATGGCTACAGCAGCTGCTTTTCTGAGCGGTTTGGGAGGGGTGCAGGGCAAGCAGAGAGTTGCCTGGTGTTCCCTGCTGAGTCCGTGGGCCGGATCTGGTGGCTTGGAGGGCTTGATTCGGTCCCCGGGCCATGTTTTGCCCAGCCCTGCCTTATGCCTTCTCATCACAGGCTGCCTCAGGTGTGTGTTTTTATCACTACAATCTCTGTGTCAGGCGTGTTGTCACCTCACCTCACCCCCGCCCCTTCTCAACCACAACCATTATCTGCCCACAGCCTATTTTTATTTACCCTGTATGTTCACTGATACAAACTTGATGCACATGGAAAACAGAGTAAGCGTAGACTCCATAGATTAAACTCCACAATGTTAGGGTACGTCTAGACTACATGTCTCTGTTGCCAGAGGCATATAGATTAGGCTACCAGACATAGTAAAATGAAGCGGCGATTTAAATAATCACTGCTTCATTTAAATTTACATGGCTGCTGCGCTGAGCCGACAAGCAGCTGATCAGCTGTTTCTCGGCTCAGCGCGATAGTCTGGACGCGCGAGTGTCGACATCAAAGGTATTTGTTGACCACCCAGGTATGCCTCCTGGGATGAGGTTTACCTGGGTGGTCGACAAATACCTTTGATGTCGACACCCGCGCATCCAGACTATCGCGCTGAGCTGACAAACAGCTGATCAGCTGTTTGTCGGCTCACCGCGATAGCCATGTAAATTTAAATGAAGCGGCGATTATTTAAATCGCCACTTCATTTTCCTATGTCTGGTAGCCTAATCTACATGCCTCTGGCGACAGAGGCATATAGTCTAGACGTACCCTTAGTGTGTTTTTCTGCTCTATTGCATTTCTTGATAAGCTAGAAATTGTGCAGGAGTTTTTGTTTTAAAATGAAGCTAGTTAATATCTTGTGTTTTGGAAACAAATTTTCTGTAAACAGCAATCATTGACTGTTCATGTACTTTTTATTTTTGCAGTCAGAATGTCCAAAACCAGAGTGCTTTGAAACATTGTCAGCCATGGAGCTTGCAGAGCAAATAACTCTCTTAGATCACATAGTTTTCAGAAGCATACCATATGAGTAAGTGTTCTGCCAAAAATGATCAAAGTAAATATTCTGTAATAGTCTTTCTGACTAGGAGTTTTAGGCAATACACCGATTAAAAGGTTTGTATACATAATTGATTAGTATCCTTAGGCTGCGTTTGTTGTCACTTAGGATTTCTGATAGTCCACTTATATTATGATAGTCTGAGTTCAAGTACACTAAGAGCAGTAGCATCGCTATCTCTGTGATATGTGTGCTGTATGAGCACCATGCAGTAAATGTCCTATGGAGTTACATATTGCTATTCCATCTTTCTTTGAGTCTTTAATCTTGCATTAATTTGTCACTGTTCACTGATATTTGAAAGCCCTTGGAAAATTAAAAACAAGCCTACAGTCTCGGGCTTCGGACTAGTGAAGGCTGAGCATAGTGGAGATGTGAACGGCCTCCGGGGAGGTGAGTGTCAACTCCATACAGCAATCTGATCTTGTCAGCTCCTGGTGCTGTATTAGCATCAGTTTCAAATAGCATCATGATGCTGAACTGGTAGTACAGGAAACACAGAAAACTGAAAGCACGCTAAATGTCCTTTGCAATGTTTACAGCCTTATAATGTACTAGTAATGGCACAGTGAAAAGCTACAATTACATTGAAAAATTATATTAAGTGTCCAGTAGAACTAGATGTAGTTGAAATCTGTTTGGGATTCAGTTTTCATGTTTTTGTACTGCATTTATAGATGACATTTTTTCTTTTGTTGATTTTTTAACACTGATTTTCAGAGAATTTCTTGGGCAAGGCTGGATGAAATTGGATAAAAATGAAAGAACTCCATACATTATGAAAACCAGTCAACATTTTAATGATGTAAGTAACAACAAAAATGGAGAATATCTTTTAGGAACCCCATTGACATGGTATATGAACTCTGAAATAAAAACATCTGTCTCTACATTGTGATATAATCTCTGATATAGTATTGACGGAATGTAACCGCTTCTTTGTGAGTAACCTTCTAAACCAAGAAATTGTGTAAAGAAGTGCTAGTCAGCAATTCAATAGTAATTTGATGGATTCGAACCTTTAGAACTATGCTGAAATCTTCCACTGTTTACAGAAGAAATTAAGTTCTTTCTTCAAAGGATGAAACTCTAACAATACCAGTTAACTATCGTGTTCTGTTCTATTGCTTAGTTTCACCCATATGCTTACCCTTGGCTTATATTCTTGATATGTTGCTAAGAGCCATCACCAGTAGCAACATTGCTGCTGGCTCTGAGACATTATTCACTGATTGTTTTGCTGCATTTGTTACCCTCCCCTTAGTTCACTGTTCTTCTTCTTGTTCTCTGGCAGTGTTTTCAACATAACATTTTCTCAGCCTTATTAATTAAGAGCTACAATCTCTGCCACCTCATTTAATTTTCTCTCCTATTTTTTAAATAATATTGTTCACAAAAGCTTATATATAAATGTTTTAGGATTTTTGGCTTTTCATTTGGTCAGATGAGTAACCTTGTTGCCTCGCAAATTATGAACTATGCTGATGTTGGTTCCCGTGCTAACTCAATTGAGAAGTGGGTAGCGGTGGCAGATATTTGCCGATGTATGCACAACTACAATGGCGTGTTAGAAATTACATCAGCCTTGAACAGAAGTGCAATCTACAGACTGAAGAAAACCTGGGCCAAAGTTTCTAAACAGGTGAGCAAGACATTTCTACAAATATGTTGTTGATGCATTACCTGGATAATAAAAGAGGTCTACGTAACTACATTCTAACCAGATTTATTTAAAATTAAAGAGCAATCTGATTTTCTGCTAAGATTTTCAGCAGACATTGTTATTTAATTTCCAGGGTTTGTATATTTCACTTGTTTTCAATTCCTGTATCATTAATTAAATATTTTAAACACTAACTAACTTTATCACAAGTTGCATGTGCATATATCTGAATGCAAAATTTGACCCAAAATATTGATTAATTCAGATATGTACATTTAGTTATACATTCATTTGGAATAAGGACAACATTGTGGTGGGATTTAAAAAATGCTGCCCAGTATCATAAAATAATTTTTGTTTCTCTCTTGACATTCTCAAATGTAGCCCTAGTTCCATGTGCTGTTGTACGTGGCAAATAGCTCTCATTGCCTAAAAAAATGAGAATTAGACACTTAAATATCTTTTGAGGATCTAGGCCCAATTGATTTAGAATGTACTTTAACAATTCATGAAAGTTGCTCCTGCAGACTTAAAATGAGGAGATAAGTGTCTCTCTGGTTATGTCTACAGTGTGACAAAAGACCAATGGCACAGCCAGAGCTGATCTGTGTCAGCTGACTTATGTTTGTGCGGCTCAAACTGCAGGAATGTAAAATTGCAGTGTAGATACTTGGTTTCATTGGACCAAGAGTCTAGGACACCTCTCCTTCCCCCACTCATAGGGTCCCAGGCCCAAATGTCTAGACTGTACTTTTATAGCCCCTCTGCTTGAGTCCTACAAAGCCAAGTCAGGTGACCCAGGCCAGTGTAGATAAGCCTTGTTTTGCACATTCAGACTTTGGCCTCTCTGCTGAGACTTCCAGAAAGGATTTGTCTATACCAGGGGTTCCCAAACTTTTTGACACACGGACCAGTAAATCCATTCACAAGCTTTTGGAGAACTGCTAACATTTGCATATTTGCATATTCATTAAGCAAATGATGAATATTCAAATAAGTTGTTTCTGGTCCTCCCAAAGCCCCCAGTGCCAGCGTTAGCAAAGCTTTTGATACAGTCACCCACAACATTCTTGCCAGCAAGTGAAGGGAATATGGATTGGATAAATGGACTGTAAGATGGATAGAAAGCTGGCTAGATCAGGGTTTCCCAAACTTTTTACTTTAGTTGGAACCCTTTTTTCTTTCAGTACTGTTTTTTGCAGCCCCAAAATATAAAGGCATATAAAAAAAAGAATGAAAAATGAATAAATTTTCAGTGTTTCTCCTGGCTACATCCTCCACCCAGCCTGGGCCAGGGCTTGGGGGACCCGGCGCCACATGAGCACTCCAGGAGGCGGGAGCAGGAGCAGATTGGGGGTAGGGTATCTGGTTAGGAGGGAGGGTGCAAGGAAGGGTAGGGTTGCTAGGTGTCCAGTTTTATACCGGACAGTCTGGTACTTGAATGTTTTGTCTGGGAAAGAAATTGAGAAATTACCAGACATACAAAATGCCTGGTATTTTCTAATTAGGTAAGTTCGATTATAATTAGGTGTATCAGTCCTTAGCTGCGAACTGCCTGGCTGGTAGATGTGCTCACGCTGCCTGAGTGTGTCTACCTGCCAGGCAGTTCGCAACTACTCAAAGGAGGATATGTGTGTGTGTGTGGGGGGGGAGGGCAAAATGGAATCCCTGGCCAGACACACTCATCTGCCAGGGTCTGCAGGGTCTGCTTGTGCCCAGGTCAGTCCCGCTCCTCCCCCCTTCTCCTCCCAATCTCCCCCGTCCAGCCCTGCTTCCAGTGGCCGGTTTCCCCCGTCCCTCACCAATCTCCCCCAGTCAGCCCCACTCCCCCGACGACCTCCCCGACCAGCCCCGCTGCTCCCGTCCAGCCCTGCTTCCAGAAGCTGGTTCTCCCATCCTCCTCCTCCTCCTGATCTTCCCCGGCCAGCCCTCCCGCCCTCCAGCCAGCCCTGGTTCCGCTGCCTGCCCTCCCCGATCTCCGCAGGACAGCCCTGCTACCTCCAGCCCTGCTACCCCCAACCCTGCTTCTGCTGCTCGCCTCCCCCCCCCCATCTCCCTGGGACAGCCCCCTCTGCCCCCCAGCCCTGCTTTTACCGCCTGCCCACCCGCCTGCCCAGATCTCCGCGGGACAGCCCCGCTGCACCCAGCCCTGCTTCCCATCGGCTGGTTTCCCCCCCCCCCCTCCTCCCAGCCCGCCTGGCTCTGCTCCCCTCCCAGCAGCCACGCTGAGGCCTGGTATTTCGGCCCGGTATTTTGGCCCATAGTTTGGGAAATGCTGGTCTACACTGAAGTATGAATCCCGTGGTTTGAACTCAGGCTCAACTTTTACCCCTGTGCATTACGCACAAATTACGCTACCCCAGGTCCCAGGAGCAATTGACCTAGAGATGTCTGAAACATAGAACTTTTTCATTTTTCACTTTAGGAGTGTTAAAGCACACCTGTGACAAACTTCTCTTCTGCTAACTCAAGAGTGTGCAAAATGTCCCTGCCCACACTATCTGACCTGATTCAGCTGCGAGAGGGCAGGGATATACCCACTGCATGTCCTCTTCTGGGTTTTTCCACTTTAATCTTTGCAAAGGGCCTCTCTTGGGCTGTGTCCAGACTCCATGCCTCCGTCGACGGAGGCATGTAGATTAGCCAGATCGGAAGAGGGAAATGAAGCCGCGATTAAAATAATCGCGGCTTCATTTAAATTTAAATGGCTGCCCCGATCTGCCGATCAGCTGTTTGTCGGCAGATCGGGAGAGTCTGGACGCGATGCCCCGACAAAGAAGCCTTTCTTCATCGACACAGGTAAGCCTCGTGAAACCAGGTTTACCTGTGTCGATGAAGAAAGGCTTCTTTGTCGGGGCATCGCGTCCAGACTCTCCCGATCTGCCGACAAACAGCTGATCGGCAGATCGGGGCAGCCATTTAAATTTAAATGAAGCCGCGATTATTTTAATCGCGGCTTCATTTCCCTCTTCCGATCTGGCTAATCTACATGCCTCCGTCGACGGAGGCATGGAGTCTGGACACAGCCTTGGAGGCTGTTTAGGGCAGTGTTTCTTAAACTTTTTAAGACCGAGGCGCATCAAACAATAATTTTTTTTTATGAGGAACACCAAGGTCAGGGGGGAAGGGTTGGGGGGAAGTTATTGAGCCTTTAAGGGTGGCGATTTTGAATTCTGTTGTTCTCCGTGGAACACCTCGCGGCACACAGGTGTGCCACGGAACACAGTTTAAGAAACACTGGTTTAGGGGATATGCAGAATCAGTGCATTTTGGCCATTTTCCAATTGGAACCATCTTCTTTTCTTTAAACAAACAAAAAAAGCCCACACAAACCAGTTTAAAAGCTTAAGACTAACAAAATGTTTCCATGTTAGTTTTTTTTTAACTGTAGTGCTAATTTTTAAAAAATAAATAAACATTCCCTTATACTGCAGAAGTGCTGGTAACCCAAACATTAGATTAATGTCATGTTCGTGCAGGAGAACAAGAAACTGTAATAATCTGTAACTGCTTAGGGTTTTCAATTGATTACAAATTCTAAGTCAGGAACAAATGTGGCTAGCCTCTCTTCATTTTCCATTCTATAGCAAGTCTCTAGATAGTGATAAATAATGAAAAATGAATTATTTGATAAACTAAACTAAGGTGTTATAAATAATTGGTAATTAAGTTTACAGTGTTCTTTTAAAACAATACTAACATCTCAGCTGAATGTGAGTTCAGCTTCTATCAGTTAGCTGTAGGTAAACACATTGTCAGAGTTAAATAACATTTTGAAAATTCACTTTTCTGTGATTTCCCTAAAAGCATTTTCCAGCCTTTTTTGCAGAAACATAATTTGGTGATTGCTAATCATTTTATAATCCAAATCTGCAAAAAATTATGCACATGCTTAATTTTAAGATTAAGTAGTCCTGAAGTCATCTTGCCCCTTTGTTGTGCTACCTTCTTGTTTTTCTCTTTTCTGACTTCAACTTTTTTATTCACCCACATACTAGCTACTGGTTTGTCCTTTGTAGTTCAGAGTGCATCGGGGCACTGATCAGCCTCGATTCATGCTGATTTCAATGGAAGTTGAAGACATGCAGCATCACATAAGATTGGGCCCCAAATAACCTCTTATGTGAAGTGCAACTGAGTGTGTTTTCTTGAATATTAGTTTCACGATCCTGTTCTTTTTTAACTTGCTAGGCAAAAATCATTTTTGTATGTGGTACATTTCTCAAGCCACTGTGGATAAAATTTTCAAACCCCTAATTC
Organism: Pelodiscus sinensis; assembly: GCF_052426305.1. Classification (NCBI taxonomy): domain Eukaryota; kingdom Metazoa; phylum Chordata; order Testudines; family Trionychidae; genus Pelodiscus; species Pelodiscus sinensis. The sequence goes on along the minus strand of NC_143057.1, from coordinate 81,751,732 downwards.
CCATTTAGTCACTCAGGAGCCTAAATTTAATGAAGTCAGTGGAAGTTTGCTCCTAATTTTTTTAAGTCCTGTTTTCAGATACACTATTTTCATAAGTGCTTTTTGCAATTTTACCTCTTTACCATCAGTTTTCACACAGGTTGACACTTGTAATTTATTCTGTTTGTAGGCAAAAGCTCTCATGGACAAACTTCAGAAGACTGTATCATCTGAGGGAAGATTTAAAAACCTTAGAGAAACACTCAAAAAGTATGTTTTCTTAAATAATAAATTAGCAATATAATTATATTTTGTTAAGAATATTGGATAGCGCTTATTCAAGAGTTGGCTTTGAGTTTATCTTTTATAATGAAAATTGTATTGGACAATATTTTTACTGAATAACCTCTCTAAAGCTGGCTTTATTCTATATGAGCATCATTGTTTTGCTGAATATACTGTAATTTGGAACCTCTTATAATATGTAATATGGTTCTTCTGGGAAATTACCAAAGCAAATTAAACTAGTAATTCGTAAAAAATTATCACTATTGGGGGCTTTTCTGATACTGATGAACTTTTTTCAATAAGTGTAACACCAGCTTTATAAATAAAATGTTTTACTCTTCTGATAATGTTTATTTGACATTAATAGTCCCAGAGTTCAATATGAGTGGCTCCAAAGAGCTCTCAATACAGATTTGTTATCTCCAAATGTGAGCACAGACACCAAGAGCTCTATCTGGACAAGGGATCTCCCAGACTGATTGACAGTAACTGTGTTAAATCATCTTGAGGGTGTGTCTAGACTACAGGGTTTTTTCGAAAAAAGTAGCTTTTTTTCAAAAAAACTTCACCTGCATCTAGACTGCAGCCACGTTCTTTCTAAAGTAAATCGAAAGAATGTGGCAGTTTTTTCTATCACGATAAATCTCATTTCATGAGGAATAACAAAAAACTACTGAATGCAAACTGTGCTTTTTCAAAAGAGAATGTCTAGACTCTCTTTCGAAAAAGTGTCTCGCTTTTTCAAAAAATCTGCTTGTAGTCTACATGTTCTCTTTCAAAAGAGGCTTGTAGTCTAGACATAGCCTGAGAGAGTGCTACTGTTCTTACCTACTATATATCTGAGAGAGTTTGTACGTTTGCTCCAGAACGCCTCCTAAACAGTTAGAGCTAGGACCACCAAATTCAGTACACAGCTTCCTCTTATCATAACTTAAAGCAACATAAAGGTTTGGTTGTGTCAGGAAAATGGGATGTGCCTGGAATGAGATTGCTTCTCATAAAACCAAACAGAAAAGAGACAGAATTGTCAAATCAAGCACAGTTCTGGAAATTGACATAACTAAGCGAATGTTGTAAGAGGTCTCAGAGTGGGCTCAGAGAAGGCAGGGGCTCAGGGCAAAGGGGCAAAGTTCCACCTCTGTCCACTGCAGCAGCTCTGTTCTGGGCCAGTAGAGGGCTACACTGCCCCCCCCCCCAGCCATGGCTGCTCCGTGCTAGGGGTGGGGGAGAGGGTGCTTTTCCCCCATCCCCACCCCCACCTGTGTTTACTCCATGCCGGGCCCAAAGGAGGGAATGCCTCCCTCCAGCCATGGCACCCAAGCCATATTTGCTGCTGCCAGGGGACAAGTGGTCCTTCATGGCCCCAACCGAACCTGGACCTGCCTCAGCAGGGGGACATGCATGCCTCCCTCGTCTGTGCCCATTGGAGCTATAGTGGCCATAGAGAAGCACTTCTCATCTGGCCCCAAGCTACTGCAGTGTGAGAGGGAGTACAATATAGAGAGTATAATATAACCTTTGTCCTCTTGAAATCAGCAGGAAGTTGGACTGAGGTGAAAACATCTCTAGAAAAGTTCCCTAGCTGCACTATCCTTTCTGTAGGTCACCCCCTCAGAGTGGAATATGCATCTGTTCCCTAAAGGAATTTCCAACGTTAGGAAATTTAAGTGTTTTCAACTGCATAACTAGGGTTGCCAGATGTCCAGTATTGACCCGTACAGTCTGGTATTTTCACCTCCTGTCCCGTAAAAAAATGCAGAAAATACCAGACACCTAAAATGTCCGATATTTTCAGATTTTTTTTTCCCGTCCAGGAGGCAAAAATACTGGACTGTCCAGGTCAATACCAGACACCTGGCAACCCTACACACAGTCAGCAACTGGGCGAAGCCTGCCTGTCTCCTCCCCACTTACCTGGTTCTGCAGGGGTGCTGTCTGGTCCGGAGCAGGGCGAGAAGATGGCCGCCGGCTTCCGGCAGCCTGTTAGGAGAGGCAGAACTCAGCCCCTGTTTTTAAAGGGACTATGCTGGGTTTATTTTATTTTATTTTTTTGCTTAATAACTCTAGGGGTCCTTTTTTTTCCTCAACAGTTTTGGTCCCCCCCACCCTTTTTTTTTTTCAACAGAATTTTTTTTCCTAGTGTTTTTTTTTTGGGGGGGGGAGGGGTGGGGTGTTTGGTATTTTTGGTTAAACCATCTGGCAAGCCTATGCATAACATATTAAATGTTTACCAAACCAGCATGGTAAAGATCCTAAGGCTTTTTAGTATAAGCAATATTTTAGTATAAGTAATACATTGCATGAACTATACAATATATGCAATGCATTGCTTATACCAGTGGTTCTTAACCTGGGGTACACGCACCCCCTGGAGGTGCGAGATGCCCTTTCTGGGGGTGCAAAACATGCCAGATTTTTATGATATATCTTAGGTTTAAAACTGACCTACTTCAACGATTTTTAATAAGGGGTGGGAGAACATATTTTGAGAACCAAAGGGCTGCAGGCAGCAGTATGGTTAAGAACCATTGGCTTATACTAAAATACTGTACCTCAGAACAGTAGAGATGACTTGAAAGCATGTTTCAATGCATTTTCAGTAGTGCATTGGCTTTATTTCTGAAATTTTCTTTCAGCTATATGTGCAACATATTTGAGGGTGCATATCCAATGCCTTTCCCCTTTCTGCATGGTAGTGTTATTGTGGCTTTTACTAAATGTTATCCTTGTTTCTCTCATAATTGACAGTTTGACATTTGATACACCTGGCCAAATTTGTCTTTAGTAGAAGTGTGTGCAACTCAGGGGAAACCAGAGCATCTGCTCCTTTACATTAACCTATGAATTTGTTTGGCCCAACTTGTAGAAGTATTTTTAGAAATTAAAAAACCCCTTAGACATTTGTGTAATGTATAAAAAACAGTGTATAAATTGAATCCTAGTAGAAAATAATTTAATTTCTCATCCTGCAGTTGTAATCCTCCTGCAGTTCCCTATCTTGGAATGTACTTGACAGACCTAGCATTTATTGAAGAAGGAACACCAAACTTCACTGAAGAAGGACTTGTCAATTTTTCCAAAATGAGAATGGTAATTTTTATTTCCATACATGTTTCCATTGCACATTTTTAAGTTCACAAATTTAACATTGATTTACTTAGAACTTTTTTGAATTCAAATGGCAAGATTACACAATATATATGCACAATATGAGGTCAATAGAAGTTTGAAAACAATCTTTTTGCAAATGAATCAAGGGATAGTGTTTTCTCACCACCTACTGGCAAGTCAAGGAATATTGCAGTTTAGCTTTCAGTTTGGTCAGCTAAAGTTGCAAGAAGAAAAAGCATTTGGTTTAGGCTTCCAGGGATTAATAAATTATGTTTTAAAAAAAAGTTGCCAACCTGGTACCATAATTCATCAAACAGCACCTCTCAAAAGAGGTCTTTTTAGAGCATGGTTGGGACTACTGCTCCTCAAGGGAGTGAAAAAGGCTATTAAAAGATGGATTCTCTCTGCCTTCCAAATTGTGTTATTGTTCAGAGCTCCTCAGAGACTTGCATTGGAGAAATATTGACACCAGCTGCTCTGCTAACTGTAGTTTAATGCCATGTTTGTGACTTTACATTGTAGAGGTCACCTGAGGGAAACATGAGGAGAGTATCAGGGTAAAGAAAGAAGGGGCGAGGTGATCCACCTGAGACTATTTAGTAGTGGAAATGGCTGATGTGGGAAGGCAAAAAGCCCTCTCAAAGCCACAAGTGCAAAGCCCTTACCTCCAGAATATTTTGGACCAAATTCATTCCTGATGTAGCTTTACTGAATCCAAAATGTTCAAGTTAAAGCACAGACAATAAGCAAAACATTTTATCATATAAATTTATTCCATTGATAGATATCACATATTATCCGGGAGATACGCCAATTCCAGCAGACCTCCTATCGTATAGAACATCAACAAAAGGTATAGTAAGTAATATGTGATGCTGATCAGAGGTAGGGCAACAGTTATGTCATGGAAGTCATGAAATCCAGGACTTCCATTGACCTCAGAGATATTTTCTGCCTCAGGACTGGAGCTTCCAGCCAGCCTGTTTCTGCACTTCCCAACCCCCACCTGGTGCAGGAACCATGCAAATGCCCAGTCCTGTTGGGCAACTGGGGGACTCCTCACAGCTGGCCTACCGTGGCAGGCATCCAGCAGATCCCGCAGCTGCCCAGCCATGCCAGCTGGCTGGGGGACCTTGCAGCAGCCCAACCCCATGGTCAGGGGACCCCAGCAGCCATGGGTGCTGAACCCACTAACCCTTTTGTCAGAGATATTTTTAGTGAGAGTCAGGAACAGACCATGGTTTCCATTAATATTTTTTCTTGTCTGTGAACCATCCATGACTTTTACTAAAATTATCCATGATAAAAACTCAGCCTTAATCATATGTGCTATGAGGGAGGTTGTTCCTGCTATCAACAAAAAGATACACAGATGGGCTCCCCGTACAGTAACAGTAGGAGGCAAACTGAAATTTGTCCTGACACTTTAAGTTACCATAAGCTGCTAGAGTAACATTATCATCTCAGGCTTTGTTCATGAAAGCATTTCTTGCCTCCTCCACCTCTGCAAGAAGTGTAGCTCCTCTGGCAGTGGAGTCAGTACAGTTCTGCAGTATGAGAGGGACAGGACTCAGTGTGCCCCTTTCCATACCCCGCTTCCACAGAGGATACCAGCACACAGGAAGTACATGATGTGTTTGACCATCTGATACTACTACATAGATCTCTGTAATTTTAGGGGAAGATTCCCCTCGCTCCCATATTTCCCTGGTTCCCAGAATGGCCACATGGGTTAGACACAAGAGTGAAGATTTGCCTTTTATTGAGAGAGAGGTTTTTTTAAACATCTTGAATACTTTGTACCACATATAATTAACTATTCTGCTTCACCAAGAAAACAGAACATAAGAGATGATTGCAACATTTGTCTGAAATGGACTGAAGCTGCTAACTAGCTGTTAGGGGGATGTAGAAGATGGAGAAATTGCATTAAAGATATATAGACATTTCAGTTTCAGAAATATACATTGCAGTTGTTTTCTGTATTCCAGGTCACTCATTACTTACTTGACAAGACCCTCATCATAGATGAGGATACTCTATATGAGTTATCCCTAAAGATTGAACCGAGACTCCCTGCCTGAAGAATGAGCTTCGTCCCAGAGTTGACAAGAGTTTTAGTGTAATGAACAGAATTATGCATGCCATGCCCTACAGATCATAAAGGGAAAGACTGAGAATATTGCAAACTCGCTTTTTCAATGAAGGAGACAGAGCCGCACAGAAATTCCCTCTTAGACAAGGAAACTCAGCAACTGGAGGTGAAAGACAAAATACTTCAGACTTGAGGGTTAAGTGATTGTTACTTTGCAAAGATAATATTTTGCCAAATGGACTGTGCATCTAATAGAAAACAGAAGCCTTTCATGAGAATAGCTACCATTGCAGCCATCCTAACGGAGCAGAGAAAGAGACAAATTTAAACGTAGGTACTCTATTTCATTAGATTAGGATAAATGGGCAAATACAGATGGCATTGATCAGCCACAGATTGCTTATCAAATGTGTATCTATTGAGGCGTTCATGGGATTAATCTGCTTTCATTATACCGTATTCATTGCAAACAATAGGATCTGAGAATAATTTACTTACCTTCGGTGATAGCACGATAATATTTAAGATCTTTAGCTACAGCTGTTCAAAGGTTTTGTTATAAATTAGACATTTTCATTTATAGAATATTAAAGTCTTAAAATATTTTATCTGCCTTTTCTAAGGAGGAAAGTTTTACATGCTACAAATTAATTAATTTACCTTTGTAAATATTGTTTTCATCGGTACATGATGAGGAAGGAGTTTTACTACGTGGAATGTAATAAACAGTGTTAATAGTTGCAGGCCATGGGTGCATTATCTGGAATATCTGAATTTAGGAGCTGTATTTGGAATTCCTTTTCCCAGATTTGTGAACATATCATGAATGAGATACTTGGTTATTTTGCACATTGTCTCCTGAGAAAGGCACTCTGATTGTCTGTATGGCATCTCTGACAGTTCAGTGACTATAAAGCACCTACTGTACACATGGGGGAAAGGAATGCTAACCTGTTTTGGCAATGTATAATGTTGAGAAATGAAGCGAGCAGGACTAACATGAAATGGGTTGTTTAAAAGCATCTGAGTGTCTGCTAGAGAAAATATGCCATTTGTAACTGTTTTTAAAACCCATGCTACTGAGTGATTCTGGGTAGAATCAATTTTCTGCAAATATATGGCTCTTCATACTGTTTCCTGTTAAAGAGTGACCTATTGTAGCTGCATGGAGGATGAGCTCAAAATGCATGATATGCAGTATGTCATAACACAGGTCTTAACATGGTTGAATATCTAGGCTGGAGATGTGTTCTGACTTTTCCAGGGATTCTCAGCCAGTTGACAAAATAGGGCAATATCATTTATTTACCTCCCTTAAATCCTCTCAGGGAGATAGCTGTTGACCTGAGCCTAATTGATCTGACATTTCTTACCACCATTGTAAAGTTTCTGAATGTTAACCATGAAAATGGATCTGCCAGGCTTTTGGATTTTGTCTTTATTTGCACTTTAATTACATTGTTAGCTAAGCCAAGAGCTACACAATAAATTCCATTTGTTGTAAATGTAAACACTTGCAGTTATAAATATACATTAGTACATGTGAATTTTATTATGCTTCCTGCACAGAAACACCATCTTTGTAAATAACTGCATGATTAAACATCAAAGAAATAGTGGTAAATTCCTCATTAAAGAAAAGAAAAAAGAAGCTTCCAGAATTATTTTTAAATAGTTCTGATTAATGAATGCTGTAGAAGTCAGCATGGAAAGAGTTATGATAGATGCTTTTTATCTTTTTCAAAAAGTTGCTTGTTTTTTTCAGAAGTGATTGATGAGAAGCTGATTGCATCCTGATGCATGATAAACAAGAAGCATGGGTTATTTGGATCATAAAGCCAACCTACATGTTTTCTTGTATTCATAATACAAAATGAATGACCATAAGTCAATTGCATAAAATACCTGAAGGTCACACAGTGGAAAACAGAAGCAGTCAAACTGGTTTTAAAAGCAAAAACATTAAACAACTGTAAGTGTTCTCCTAATAGATCTTTGTGGCACACCCTGTTGGCTACTACAGGCAGTCCCCGAGTTACACGGATCCGACTTATGTCGGATCCGCAGTTACGAACGGGGTTTTTCTCGCCCCGGAGGACTGGAGCAGCGGACGCCCAGATGCGCCGCGGTCCCGCCGCCCGCGTCCTCCGGGGCAAGAAAAGCTGCTCTGCATCTCCCTGGTCTGCTGGGGGGGAAGTGCCGCCCCTCCCCCCAGCAGACCAGGGAGACGCTGAGCAAAGCCGCAGAGCACGCGGGCAGCGGGACAGCCCAGACGCGCCGCGGCTGTCTTTGCTCCCCGTCTCCCTGGTCTGCTGTCTCCCTCGGAGGACAACAGCAGCTGGACAGCCGCGGCGCGTCTGGGCTGTCCCGCTGCCCGCGTGCTCTGCGGCTTTGCTCCCCGTCTGCTGGTCTCCAGCAGACCAGGGGGACGCGGAGCAAAACCGCGGAGGACCCGGGCGGCGGGACCGCGGTGTGTCTCGGTCCACCGCCCGCGTCTCCCTGGTCTGCTGGGGGGAGGCCCCCCCCAGCAGACCAGGCTTTTCTCCGGACGCCTGTGGTAGAGTAGCTGGGGCGCTGCCGGTTGGTCCCGCAGCGCCGCTGGGTGCTACTGGACCAACCCGGCAGTACCCCAGCTGCTCTGCCCCAGGCGTCCTGATTCAGCCACTGCTGGTCAGTTTCAGCAGCAGCTGGCTTGGGGACGCCTGGGGTTCTTAAGTTGAATCTGTATGTAAGTCGGAACTGGCGTCCAGATTCAGCCTTTTGAAACTGATCAGTGGCTGATTCCAGGAAGCCCGGGGCAGAGCAACTCTGCCTCGGGCTTCCTGTAGTCAGCCGCTGGTCAGTTTCAGCAGCGGCTGAATCTGAACGCCAGTTCCGACTTACATACAGATTCAACCTAAGAACAAACCTACAGTCCCTATCTTGTACGTAACCCGGGGACTGCCTGTACTTCATTTTTCTGAATACCATTTTGACAGATCTGCTTTGTAGATCTGGGAAGCCTTCACCAGTCATACTCCAGGGATGCAGACAGAGTTCTTCTGCATGTCTGCCTTGTTGCATCACTTTTCACCTAGACCATGTGCATCTAGACTAAGCTTGTCTTCATGTTGCTACAAATATCGGAATAACTTATATATTACCAATATGTACTACTTTACAGTTTCAAAATATTCATCAACTAATTAATCCTCACAACACCACTTTGAGAGCAGGCAATAAGTGGCTGTCTCCCAAATTTAGATGGAAAAACTAATATACAGAGATAAGGATGCTGAGCACCCATAATGCCACTTGAAATCAATAGCTGATGTGGTTGTTCAGCATCTCTGAAACATTAGGGCTGTGAATGTTTAACGAGTTAACTAGTGGGGGCAGGCTTGGCCATAGCAGTTCCTGCCTGCAGGGAGGGAGGGGGAAGAAACACCAGCCCAGGGACAGGTGGGGGTGGGGGACTGCTCGAGTTGGGCTGAAACATCTCACCCCACACCTGCCTCCCCTTTAATCTGTTAACCAGTTAACCAATTAAATGGGATTTTACATTCCTAATCCTAAGCGATTTGTCTAAAGTTAGTGGGTTAGTGGTAGAGCTGGAATTAGAATCTCTGAGGTTTTTGGATCCTAGTCCTGTGCTCACACCACCAGAAAATGATGCCCACTTATATAAATCTAGATGGCTTGCTAATGGAACATATTTCCCAAAATACCATGGGTACCTACTATACAGAGAGGTATATGCAGGTAAATTAACAACTATAACTAGAGACTACATTCTTGTCCCCAAATATGTGGGTTTTGGGCAAGGGTGCTGCACAAGGGCTATGGGATATTATCCTTCCCTTAAGAAGAACCAAATTGGTGGTGGGCAACATGTGGCCCACAGGCTGCATTTGACCCATAGGGGTTCTATATGTGATCCTTGAGACATTTTGTTTACCACTGCCCACAGACAGGGTTGCCAGATTCTGCTGTTTTCCATCCACCTGGATTTTTCCTGCTGGTATTACTGAAGTGACACACACATAAAGCAAGGGCACGTGAAGAGAGGTGTGTCACATTGTGAGAGCTGTGCACTCCATCTGCATCCAGTCAAAACACTGCTACAGTTTAGTCGGCACACCCGGCAAATTCTAGGTAGGCAAGCACAGTTAGCAGAGTTACCCTATCCTGCGAGACTGTCTTTGTTATGACACTTGTGGCCCACGGAGATAACAAAGGCCCATTCATGTGGTACACTCTCTAGCCTACGTAGGCCATCACTAAACCAAAAGCATATAGCAGCTATGAGCCACTCTACTGTTGCTGTGGTCTCTGACACACTGATGGTCAGAAGTCCCCAATGTGCTTCCTATGTGGGCAGTGCTTCTATCTAATTTACAGATTCACTGGCCTTGCATTCAGCTTCTCTGTAAGGCCTCCCACTGCAGTGCCCCATAATGCACAAGGAACATGGAGTTGCCCTGTGTGGCTTCTCTCAGCTCTCACTTCAAATGCTGAATGAAGTGGTGGTTCTTCTGCAGGTTTGGCCCTGTACCACAGGGAAGAATTAGAGGCCATGCTTTTCTCCTGTATTTATTTGCAAGCCTCATGGGTCAAACCTGCTCACATCATTCACAAATAATCCTCCTGACTTCAGTGGTGCTGCCTGCACTGAGGACAGATTTAGCCCCTCATTTGCAACTATGGAAAATGTACCTCTCTCACCCCCAGAGTTAATCAAACATAAAATCTTTACTCTGTTCCAAGATGAAATGGTTTATCCTGTATGGGCCATGGGTGTGTAACCCTTTTCTTTGGGGACAAGGATATAAATAATAACTGTGAAATACCAAATATTTTCTGCAGGTATATTATGGAGTCTTGGAACAGAGTAGATGCATTCCTCTGGCACTAGGCCAGTCAGTCCAGCTGCTCCAAGGTTATGTAAGGGAGAGGAAAGAGTCCAAAGCCTTCCCTTCTGCTCTTGATACCCTGTGCAGTGGTTGGATACAATCATAGCCCCTACACTCCTGCTACAGGACTGCTCCTTCCTATCCTTTCCTACACATGAGATACCCCAAAGGGGAAGGGCAGGAGATAGAGCTGGCTGGACATACAGGGAATGGTCTAATTCGTGCTCTGAAGGAGTACACTCCCCAGAAGATCTGGGAGAATTCTGCCTCAACTCTCCCTGGCCTGGTGCTCTCTGTGCAGGCCAGTGCCTGCATGCATGACTTAGACTGACACTGAGCATGAAGGAGAATTAAATAAACCTGTGTAGTTTACAGCCAATTCGTATATTATCTATTCTTTTAGCAGTTGCAATAACTCATTAAGTATGTAAACTTGTGATGACTAATACTCCTGGGGCTGATGAAATTGTTTCCATTATTGAAAAACAAAACAACCCTCCATCTTCTAGCTTTATTTCTGTAGTCCTTGAAATCTGTAGTTATTTTATAGGTTAAAATGAAGCGCATTAATTGTTTATTTGAAGTATTTATTAACCTTTATTGTGTCTATTTTGATTTCAATAGATTTATAATGCTGAGTTCATATTTTCCTAAATAATCATATTTATTTGATTTTTTCCCTTAAATTTTATTTGAATGAAGCTTTAATGTTTCTACCTTTTATTCTCTTTGGTTATATGATAAATACATAAATGGTTTAAAGTTGCTTAATAAAGACATTTCTAAATATTCATCATTTCTATTAATTAAGGCCAAAATCCTGCAGTCAAAGTTTGTATTCAGTCGAAAATCCCATGGACTTCAATGGGAGTCTTTCTTAAATAAGAACTTCAGGATTTAGCCTTTAATGGCTGTCAGCCACTTGCCTCTTTCAGTTTTTCAGCTCCAAAAGGACACATGTCTCCGTGTGTAATGGTTTACAGTTTTTGTGCTTACTTTTGGTTGCTTCATTGTACCCTTACTTTTGCAATAGTCTCTTAAGTTTTGTTCTTTAGATGAACAGATGAATATTTATTTGACAGATGTATTAATATCTATCTCATTGTGTTAATGCACACCCAGATGTTTATGCATGTGCTGTAACTGCTCTTTTGACATACAGTTATTGCTTTGAATGGTTAGTAAGGCATATCAGGCAGGACACTGTGCACATATGCAAATTAAACATTTTCTTTTTCTGAATTTCAAACGTTCTTGTTTGCTGCTATTTTATTTTTATCTCAACGTTATGGAAAAGTGAACTATAACTCACTTTCCCCCCTACAACTATGGAGTTATTTTTACAAAGACGAAAAAGGAAAGAATAAGATATAAAAATCCAGGGCATAATCAGGCAAAGTTCCTTCCATTTTTATTGCTGGAGAATAGTATGACTTATGATCTCATCCTTTTGCTCATTTATGCTTGTTTGAACATGTATTGACTTCATTGGCGTTAGAACTGATTTAGACCAATGTCAGTGAGGATGAGCGAGCTTGTTTCCTAGATAACTAGAGGAGCTAAGATACCGTAGTGAAGCATCTGATCTTAATACCTATATAAGAGAGTTGACATAGATGAGATAGAACTAGCTGTTCAAGTAATTCTCTACTGGAAGGAGTTGTGCACATTTGAACCACACAATTTCAAATGTGAAAATATACCTTTCACCCTGGTGCCCCAGGGCGCTGGACCAGGGAAGTCCAACCTGTAACTCCACGGATTTTTAAACAAAACCATCTGGAATGGCTATCCATTATTTTTTCTACACCGTAGAGATGTGACAAATATCAAGGCTTATTTTTTTTTCTGTGTCAGTTTTGGTGCTTATGTAACATTCTGGAAAGTGAGTAACATTAAGGAAAATATTATTGCAAATCACAACATCATAGCTCCTGCTTCTGAAGTGTCACTCATTTTAAGAGCCAAATTTACCTCCATGCCACATGGGCCTGACATTTTCACACTGTTTATTGCTTAAAGCTAATTACCGTAGAGTTTTAAAAGAGCTGGAGGAAGAGCTCACTGGGCCATTAATGATGAATTTCAATAAGTCTCAGAGCACTGGGGTAGTTCCAGAAGACTGGAAGAAAGCTAGTGTCATGCCAATGTTTTTAAAGGGTAAATGAGATGACCTGAATAATTATAAGCCTGTCAGACTGACATCAGTTCTGAGCAAGATAATGGGTTGGGGGATATAAGACTTGATAATTAAAGATTTAAAGGAGGGTAACACAATTAATGACAATCAAGATGAGTTTATGGAAAATAGAGCCTGTCAAACTAACTACATAATTTTTTTTTATGGAAGTACAAGTGTGTGTGATAAAGGTAACATGGGTTGATGTAACAGACTTCAGTAAGTCATTTGACTTGTTGTTGCACAGTGCTATGGTTACCAGATGGTTTAACAAAAAATACCTAACACCTCCTCCCTCCTCCCCCCAAAAAAAAACCACAGGGAAAAAATTCTGTTGAGGGAAAAAAAAGGGGGGAGACCAAAGTTGTTGAGCAAAAAAAAGGAAAAAAGGACCCCAAGACTTGTTAAAGAAAAAAACCCAAAAAACCCAACATGGCCCCTTTAAGAAACGCTTTGGTTTTGAGGCTTTTTAGCCCTAACAGGCTGCCGGCAGCCGCCTGCCATCTTGCCTCCCTGCGCCAGGCTGGACAGCTCCCCTGCGGAACCTGCAACGTCGGCAGTTGACAATGATGATGTCACACCATAGAGGGCAATGGAGGCGGGGGCGCTGATTGCGCATTCCACCTAGGGCGCCATTTGCCGGCAGCTCTCCTCAAGGCGGGATTTTCGGCTACTGGCCGGGAAAAAATCAGAAAGTACTGGACATTTTAGGCGTCCGGTATTTTCTGAATGTTTTTACCAGCCAGGAGGTGAAAATACCGGACTGTCCAGTTCAATACCAGACATGTGATTTTGCGGAAAAACTTGCCAGCTGTCTACACTGGCCGTTTGAATTTCCGCAAGAACATTGACGATCTCATGTAAGATCGTCAGTGTTCTTGCGGAAATACTGTGCTGCTCCCGTTCGGGCAAAAGCCCTCTTGCGCAAATCATTTGCGCAAGAGGGCCAGTGTAAACAGCACAGTACTGTTTTCTGCAAAAAAGCCCTGATCGCGAAAATGGCGATCGGGGCTTTTTTGCGGAAAACCGCGTCTAGATTGGCAGGATGCTTTTCCGCAAAAGCACTTTTTGCAGAAAATCGTCCGGGGCCAATCTAAATGTGCTTTTCTGAAAATGCTTTTAACGGAAAGCTTTTCCGTTAAAAGCATTTTCGGAAAATCATGCCAGTGTAGACGTAGCCTTTATGGATTCACTGTCACTATGTAAAATTCCAGCTGTTTCCTTAGGGATGTCATCAAAGAATTGTAGTAAGGTCAATGCTGTTTGTGAAGCATTGATTTTACTATCTGGGAATCTGTAGTGCTGGGAGAAGCCTCTGAATGTGTTTGCCAAGTGTTTCTGTTGTCCATGGTCACAGGTAGCAGGTTGTGGAGGTTTTTCCTATCTGTTTTCATGGTCTCCACAGGGTACTTAGAGCTTTGCTGAACACTGAATAGGAATGGCCTTGAGCACATACTTAAAGTTAACACATGCTTAAGTCCTATTGACTTCAAGTTAAAGTTCATCATGTGCTTAAGTGCTTTGCTGAATAAAAATGGGGTTACACAAGTTCATGTCCCTTTGCTAACTACTGTATGGTGCTTGTGTTGTGAGCCCAAACCTAACAGAATGAATTCTGCCCAAGCAAAAGGGCTGAGACCACCTGAAACTCTAAACTTGATTAAAGGAGAGTTCTCAGAGCCAAAGATAAAGTAAAGGCCCCAGCCTGTAGTAATCTAGCTTGTGCTGGACATGGAAGAGAGAAATTTTGTAAAAATTATAGTGATCCTTTGCTGGTTTCTGTTGAAGCAGATATGGGCTCAGTGGCAATACTTTATAAGTCCACTGACCTGCCACGTAGCTTATCTGGGTTATGCACAAGGGAATAGGGAGCTTCTGCATCCAGCACATCAACATTTTTTTAAATTTCCTATAAAAAATTAATGGTATTTTGACCAGCGCCATAATGAATGAAATATGCTATACAAATTCATACAAACATTCAACATTGCTAGCAAGCTTATGCTAATTCCTAGGGAAGTATCAGGAGTTCCTTTCTTGTTTGACACTGTGGCAAATTATGTTAATTAACCTCTTTTGTTCATCTCCAATAGTCAGAGGCTGGCGATATGTTCTTCTTGTTACTAACAATGGCCTGTCTTTTATATGCCATGTATCGCTGGACTCCTCTGCCTAAAGAAGAGGCAATTCAAGGTAAGGAAGGTAGATGCAAACAGGCACAGCAGGCCTCTGTAGATTCTTTCCTTTCTCCTTAAAGTTACCTGGGTCAATTACTCTGCGCTGGCCAAGTTCTACTCAGAGCAGGACTATGGTTGGGTGAAGGCTTTTTCTATTCTAAGCTGAGCTGCTCACAGCCCTAAAAGACTGTTCTTGCAGTTGGGGATTGGATATGCACTGCTGGAGAAGCAGAAGGGCCCTTATCACAATTAAGAATGAGGCCTTTTATTTTCTTACAATATTGCCATTCCTGGTGGTTCAACCAATTAAGAAAATGTTGTTTTCATAAATGTAAGAAGGGAGCAGCATTGCCTCAAACTCGTTATGTCTTCAAGGATGCAGTTGTGTGAACAAATGTTGTCAATAACTCTACATGAAATATGATTAGCCAGTGGAGTAATTACTTTCCCCTGCCCCACATCATCCCTTCCTCCTCCTCATATGACCTGGAATCCTGGCAGTGCACATACTACTTACTCACTTTATGCTTCTGGGCTCGCTGTGGGCAGCAAGACGTGTCTAACTTCAGCTTCAAGGTCAGTTTAACTAACTCCTCTTACAATTTATTCACCACAAACAGTGGCATTTAATATGGGAGGCTTATTAAAAATGAATTCAAAGCACCATGGATGGTGGTGGAATTTTAATATAATTTACTGATTTGCATAACTACTCAAATAGCAATGACAGCAAACTGTGTCAGCTCACTGTGGGCTGCTTCAAATGGTGACACTTACGTAGCATTTTAAATAAATTTAAAAAAACCCTGCCAAAATCATTAAATTTCTACAGTCACCCTGCAGAGAAACCACC
This sequence comes from Pelodiscus sinensis, assembly GCF_052426305.1. Lineage (NCBI taxonomy): Eukaryota > Metazoa > Chordata > Testudines > Trionychidae > Pelodiscus > Pelodiscus sinensis. The sequence continues at coordinate 81,736,158 of NC_143057.1, read as the reverse complement.
TTAAATTGTCTGTGTTGTTTGTAAGTGTCTGGACTTAGCTAGAAAGCTTGTGGTTTTATTTACACATTAGATATGAGTTTTCTTGCTATATGGTATAAAGCAGATCTGATTCTTACAGGTGATCAGCATCCGTAACTCTCACCAGCTTGTGTGGGAGAGTCTGTGACTCAGCACCTCTCCAGAATAGTCCCAGTGGGCCAGAATCTGAGCTGGTCATCCTCAATGGAACTAAACTAATTTATACCCAGTGAGCATCTGTCCCAGAATTTTTTGCTGCTGCTGACATTCTTTATCATATTTCCCCCTTTCTTCTTCGTTCATTGTAAGATGATTTTTTTAAATCCCTTTACAAATTATATTTTGTGGAGGTTCACTAATCAGTGGAGTTACAAAACCTAGCTCAATCTGAAAGGTTAACCAGCCTTTTAGTGTGACTAGAAGGTCCCAGTGACTTCAGTTGTCTTTGGATCAGGCTTTATATGACACAAGTAAAGTGTTAGCAGATACCAAATTAACTTTGTTCTTTTTTAACCCCATGTTTAATCACTTGGGGGTAAAGTTACTACAGTAATATCATTGCCACAGCTGATTAACAGTTTGAGTTAACATGTATGTAGCTACATCCTGATTAAGTTGTTGAAACAAAGATAACTTGACTAATGTTACATTTCAGATTTCTGAAGACTGAAAGGCCACAAACAAACATGTTTTCATGTCTGTTCTATTGTTCACTATTTAATATATGAATACATAAATTAACTGTGTGAACTTTAGCTATGACTCTGTGATGCCTTTCAAATGTCAGTCAGGATCATGTGATATGTTAGTTAATACCAGCAGTGACTGGGCTCCAATATTTAATCTAGTTCTATTTCTAGAAATGCCACTTTTCCTGTCTGCAGTCCTTCTATCTTCTTTTCCTCCTTTGGAAAAAGCACGTGCGCTTCCTAATATAAACTGCAATTAACTCTCTAGCTTATTTAGTCATTTAAAGAGAACTTTCCCCCCTAAAATAAATTAGTAGTGACTACAAGATACTTCTGCTTGATAAAGTGATTTGTACTTTTGGGATCACATTTGAATCTTCTCTGAAATGTTCAGACACATTAATATAATGACAAGTATCAGAGGGGTAGCCGTGTTAGTCTGCATCTGAATGATGCATCTGACAAAGTGGATCTTTGCCCACGAAAGCTTATGCTCCAATAAATCTGTTAATCTATAAGGTGCCGCAGGTGTTCTCGTTGTTTATTAGTATAATGGTTTCACCTCCATGTAGATCACAAACTCGCTGCCCATAATTTCACACCATTAGAATAGCCTGACTGGGTCTTCTGCCAAAAAGTCAACTGTCCTAGAAAATCCACCAAAAAAAGAAGGTGATCACAATAGATCAGATGAAGCCACTGGTGAAAGTAACACAAGGAAATTTTGCTTATGTGGATTCCCACAGACTTTGTATAAATTTTAAGAAGATTTGATTTACACTTTTCAAACATTAATATTTGAGGTAGACCTGAACTATAAAAACTTATAATTTTGGGAGAAGTTCAAATCTTTGAACTTTAACAGAGTGACTCCAGATTTATCAGTGTAAATGAGGGCAGGATGTGTTTTAAGGCCTGTAAATAAACATTCTTTTTCATACTAAGGTCTTAATATAGCTAATCTCATCAAATCCTCCTAGATGTTATGCAGAATCCTTTCAGATCATTCCTAGTGACTACTACCAGAATTGCTTCAATGGCTTCAGTAAAATGTCACAACAAAATCTGACCATTTTACAGTGTGCCAGATATCTGAAAACTAGAAAAATCAGCTAACTTTGTTTAAAAAAAAATACTGACCTCAGAAGACTGGATGCAAGCAGCTGAACAGATCTACTTCAAGAGAGACTACAGAAAAGCTATGGTATAAAGCTATAGCTTTTAAGTAGCTGAGGTCAACTCTCTGGGTGTTTTAAGTTTTCTACCACTTAAAAATCATTGATTTACAAAAGGATAGCTCCATGTTGGCTCTGAGGTTTGGTTACCCTCATCTAGTGATGCTGGTTATGGCAAAATAGTGACAACTCTATTTTGTTCTAAAGAAAACTGTGAAATCTGCCATGTTTAGCAATATTGCTTTATGTCACCACTACACTTGTTCCCACGCAGTTAACTGCTTTGTGGTGGAAATTGTTCTACGTATGCTTGATCTATAATAAACAATGAATTGTAACTTGTTGGTTAAAGACTGAAGAACCCTCGTGCAAAGAATGTACCTAGCAACAGTTGCTCTGCTCCGTGCTCTGCAATTCTTCTCTGCTGTTGAATAGCACTTGTTTCTTCTTCAAATGTTTGCTGTAAGAGAAAATGACCTTGGAAATTGTGTCCAGGCTTGAAGGTGCTTTTGTGCCAGTGGCAAATACTACTCTCCGGACTTTTGAGTGTATTTGACTATGTCAGTGGTCCAGGAGCTTGGATAAGTCACAGTCTTTCTGAGTCAAGTCTTGTAGTGATATAAAAGGCATCTTAAATTAGTAGAGTGATACAATTTAGGATCCCAAATTATGAAGCCGGGTCAGCAATGTAAGATCATATGCTAAAAATACACTGCAATGGCATAAAGCCTTAAAGTAGATTCCTCTCCTCCTCCCTCTCTCCATTCCTCAGTTCTTTGGCTCTCCTTTGGGTGGCTTCTTCTGCTTCCCATGCAGCATCTGCTTCTCTCCCATTTATGTCTGCCCCATCAGGTACTGGTATCCGTGCTCCTTTTCTTGTGCCTGCAAACTGGCCAACTCTCACTTTGCAGGTGAGTTAAAATTTAAAATTTATTTTTAGGCTTTACTGCTTCTGTTTCCTCACCTGACAAGAACAACCTGTAGCTTTCTTTCACTGCCTCCAGCCACCACACTTGGGACTCATTTAAAATCACTGTAGCAGTACTCAAAGTGTAAACCTCACTTAAAATAACAAGCTGTGAATATACACTGCTCACTGAGCCACTGAGACCTTACCCATGGGTACAATCTAGATTGTTGAACAGCGGTGTCCCTTCCATTCTACAACCAGGGATGCCTTTTATATTGCTTTGCTGAGAGAGCAACTACTCCTGTTCTGCTCTCGCACACCCTCCAGCATGTAAATGATTCCCAGTTTACACTGCATGAGTATTAGGGACAGTGTCGCGTTATACTGCACAGTGACACTAGCAAGTTCTCAGTCCCATACTACAGGCCCAGGGTGAGGTGGAGGGAGGCAGCTCATGCCTTTGGAAGGGGCAGGGCCTTGGGCAAAGGGGCAGGCCAAGGGCAGTCTGCCCTTACTTCCATCCAACCCATGGCGCTACCTTGCCCTTTACCCCCTGCACTCAGAACCATGCGAAGAGGCAGAACAGCACTCTGGCAGCAATTCAGAAGGATCCAGAGCTGCAGTAGCAGCATCATTGGCTGGGAGCTCTTGGCCACTTCGAAATGCTCCTCTCCCCGTCAGCAGGCCTGGTTCCATACTTTCCGCCAGAAATGTGCATCTTGTACTGCCCAGCCCTCTCCCGGACAACACAAGCTCATATAAAGCCTCATTTTATTAATAAGATTTGTGCATATAATTTTCCATTATCTCAAATGGAGGTTCTTAAACACTTTCGTCTAGAAGACACACTGGTTTAAATAAAACAATTTTATTTACTACAGCAAGATAGATTTAAAGTGATTACAAGTAATGAGGCATAAATTAGAATTAGTTACAGCAAAGGGGAACTAAATGCAACTACTATAATTCCTAACTAAATGAGATAAGAGTATTGAAAGTAAAAGTTTCTCTCCACACATGCTTCAGCAGTTCTACTGGCTCAATTCCTTCCAGACACTATCCCTCTCTGTCCAAAGCTGTTTCTTTGTTCCAGAGGTGCTGTATCTGCTGGGGATAGAGAGAAAGGTAAGAATAACATGGGGCATATGTTTCTATTCTTACATTTCCCCCCCTCATCTTTGAGAATCATATCCAGAAGATGGAAAGCCTGTGAGACTACAGTTGTTTCTTTGTCAAGCTGTACATGTTTCGCTCCCACCCTTTTTTCTGTCGAAGAATGACCACTTCTCCAGACAATGGTCCATTTAATTTTTCTGATACTTGGTCAAGACCTCAGTTTGTCTTTTGTCTATGAAGAACTGGCTTGTGGCTGCCTTTCTAAACTTGTAACATGTTTTAGTAATGTCATACAGTAGAATTTTATAACTTTACATACAGTGTTGCCACACATTTTACCAGGACAGTACTACTCAGCAAACTCTATGAGTTTTCAAATGATGCATTTTATACAAAGTATGCCTTGTGAAATAGTCTTGTAAAAGAATCAAACCTAGGGGCACAGATTGTCAAGGGTAATTTTACAAAGATGAAACAGTTATGAGCCGAAACAATAAGAGAGAATGTAAACAGAAAAAATGCTTAATATCAAATTGGGGCTGTTTAAGAACATTTTATTAAATGCCCCCAAAGCAAAAATCCTACAATTAAAAAAGAAGACTTTACTCGTTTAAAAAAAAACAGCCTGGCTAGGATGGGAAATGAAAACATCTCTGGATTTTTTAGTAAAAAATGTAGTAAAGGGAAATTGATAGCAATAAATACAATTAGGAGCTAGGAATTGTAGGAAATTGATAAGGAATGCAAAAGATTTTAGAAAATATTTATGACCAGCAGAGAGAGACAACAAAAATAAATCTCTTAAGTACATTAGGAATAAAAGAAACTAAACAATTGTATTGGTCCATTATTAGATAGAAATGGTAGTAGATCTGTCAATAATAATGCAGAACAGGCAGAAGAGCTCAATAAATATTTCTGTCTGTATTTGGGGCAGATGCATTCAGATTTTGGAACACTGGGAAGTTCCAGAAAAAATGTCTCTTCATTCTAGAAGACAAAGGTATAACACAATCCAAATGGATAAAAATTGAAGCTAGATACAGGCAGTCCCCGGGTTACGTACAAGATAGGGACTATAGGTTTGTTCTTAAGTTGAATTTGTATGTAAGTCAGAACTGGCTCCAGATTCAGCTGCTGCCACTGAAACTGACCAGGGGCTGACTAGAGGAAGCAGGAGGCAGAGTTGCTCTGCCCCCAGCTTCCTGGAATCAGCCTGATCAGTTTCAACAGCTGCTGAATCTGGAGCCTGGGACAGAACAGCTGGGGCACTGCCCGGTAGGTTCCCACAGGACCAACCAGGCAGCACCCCAGCTGCTCTACCCGAGGCGTCCCACAACAAAAGCCTGGTCTGCTGGGGGGGGGCGCACTAGCTGCGCCCCTCTCCCCCCAGCAGATCAGGGAGACCCGAGCAAAGCCGCACAGGCAGAGGGACTCCGCCACCCCTGTGGCTTTGCTCCTGTCTCCCTGGTCTGCTGGGGGGGTCCAGCAAAGCCGCTGGACCCCCCCAGCAGACCAGGGACACCCGAGCAAAGCCGCTACCTGGACGGCTTTGCTCGTTTGCCCGGGAGCAAAGCCGCCCAGGCCCGCCTGGGCAGCTTTGCTCCTGTCCCCCTGGTCTGCTGGGGGGGGGTCCAGCAAAGCCTCTGGACCCCCCCAGCAGACCAGGGACACCCGAGCAAAGCCGCCACTTGGGCAGCTTTGCTCGTTTGCCCGAGAGCAAAGCCGTCCAGGCAGCGGGACCCCCGCCGCCTGCGCGGCTTTGCTCCTGTGCCCCTGGTCTTCTGGGGGGGTCCAGCGGCTTTGCTGGACCCCCCCAGCAGACCAGGGAGACCGGGAGAAGCTTTTTTCACCCTGGAGGACACGGGTGGCATAAGTCGGATCCGCGTAAGTCGGGGACTGCCTGTAAATTCAAACTACAAATAAGGTGCAAATATTTAGCAATGAAGTTAATTAACCATAGAAACAACTCATCAGGAGTTTTAGTGGATTCTGCATCACTGGAAACATTTATATTAAGACTGGATATTTTTCTAAAAGCTATGCTCTAATTCAACCTCAGCTATTGAACCTGAAGCAGGAGTTAATTCAGGAAAGTATTATTGACTGTGTTAGGCAGAAGGTCAGATTACGTGATCACACCTGTCCCTTCTGGCCATAAAAATCTAATAAAAACATGTGCTTCTTTTCCTCTATAGCAGACCAAACTCACTGACCTCTATGAGAAAACAGCTCATTTACCTCTGTGAGTATTGGGAAGGGTCATACTGTTGGAAAAAAACCTGGCACCTGCCCAGTTTCTGAATAGCCCCATGAGCATGGCTGTATTGTATCAGTATGACCCTCTGACTGGCTGAGGAAGCTAACAAATTTGACCCAGCAGCAGCAGCTCACTGTTTTAAACATAAAATTATATTTATATGACCAACAGAGAGTTTAATGAAAATTATAAACTCTTAAATGTGATATTTGATAACAAGATGATTCTGAGGGGCCATATTGATAACATTACAGTTAAGTATAAAGGCTGAATTCATGTTTTTAAAAGTAGCTCTGGAATATCCTGGAATGTGGATATGAAAATGGTGGTAATGCTGTACAGAGTGCTCATTAGACTAATTATTGTGCATGAATGCCAGGTGTTCAGACTGGCTGAGAAAACTAGACTATCCAAGCACAGGCACTGCATGTCACATGTGCACCTTCATTGCTATGCCTCTGTGTATGCTACTAATAGCAGATGGTGAAATGCCTGTTTTTCTTAGAATGATGCTCTTAGACCTAAACTTTTGGGCCAAAGTATGAGTTAATAGTGAAGATGGCACTATGAAGCTAATATATAATGATTTGGGGGGATTAAGAGGAGGTCAGGTAGGACAAAATAAATCAAAATAGTTCATGTAAGTAGAGTATAGAAAAGGATAAAGCATCTTAGGGTACGTCTAAACTACATGCCTCCGTCGACGGAGGCATGTAGATTAGCCAGATCGGCAGAGGGAAATGAAGCCGCGATTAAAATAATCGCGGCTTCATTTAAATTTAAATGGCTGCCCCGCTCTGCCGATCAGCTGTTTGTCGGCAGATCGGGGCAGTCTGGACGCGCCGCGCTGACAAAAAGCCTTTCTTGATCGGCACAGGTATGCCTCGTGAAACCAGGTTTACCTGTGCCAATCAAGAAAGGCTTCTTTGTCGGCGCGGCGCGTCCAGACTGCCCCGATCTGCCGACAAACAGCTGATCGGCAGAGCGGGGCAGCCATTTAAATTTAAATGAAGCCGCGATTATTTTAATCGCGGCTTCATTTCCCTCTGCCGATCTGGCTAATCTACATGCCTCCGTCGACGGAGGCATTTAGTCTAGACACACCCTTAATGAAAAGAAAGGTTCAAAAGAGACCAAAATCTATAGCTATGGGAAAATACTTTATTACTAGAAACCATCCACCCTGAACTAGACATGGAATTGTTTAATGAAATAAGTAAAATGAGAAGTACAGATAATGTATAAAATACAGAAATTAAATACCTTTGTGATAAGTGAGAACACAACTACCAAATATATACATATGGCTCCAAAGAGAGAGGGACAGGCAGAGTGGGAACAAGTTTCAGCATGCCTCCACTTGGTCTCCAGAAAGCCACAAGGCCACAATCAACTTTGTATCCATCTTTTGGCTGAGATAACAGGGATTATATTAGCTCTAAACTGAGCTAAAGATCCATCCAGTCTGAATCCAGGGCTGCTGGTAAATTACAGTGGTAAGTCTCATAGCTGAAATAATATTCTTAATAAAATATTACCAGCTCATTAACAACTGAGCTGGTGCAATTATTTGATATAACTATAGTGACAGTATGGATGCACATAGGAGTTACAGGAAATGGACAAACCAATCAAAAGTGCTATTAGTCAAGGTGACTTAGGAATCCCCTAAAGACAACTAGAATTTAAACACCTAATAAAATATGAGCTCAGGAGGGAATGGCAAGAACTGTGGGCTAATAAAACACAGAGGAAAAAATTCCAAGAAGCATGCTCACTGTTTGACGATGTTGATATGCTCCAAAGCCCTGAGAAGAAGAATAAAGTGGCTTTATTAAAATTCTAAAGAGCATTGTGGATTAAATAGTAGCATTCCTAATTAACATGCCCAAAGGTGGATTATGTGTAACATGAAGTCTAGAAGACAATAGTTCATATTCTTTGGGATTATAAAAGTGTACCATGTAAGGAAGTGTTTATATAGAAAACTCAGTGATCTTAAAGTAACAACATTTTCTTTGAAGCATCTATCAAGAATACAATGAAAATGGGGCCCAATTAAAAAAAAACTCTTGTGATATTCCTTAATAATAGTAGGAAAGGTGCAAAACTGTAAGTCAGGAAAAAGACAAAGTACTGTACATGACAGCCATAGATTGAGCAAGCGAGTCTGCTATGCCACAAAACCATAGAAGTTCTTTGAATATTCAAACCATTTGACATGGCTGCACTAGCTCCCGTGTCTACTTATTCCTACCTTGTTCCAGCCCTGCTCCTGCCTGAGACTCACCCCTGGCTTTGCCTGGCCTTGCTCCAGGTAACCTGGCTCTGACCTTGACTCCTATGCCTGATTTCTGATCTTCACTGTGACCCTTGGAATCTGGCTTCTGACTCTGATTTTGTCAACTGACTTAGTCACCGATTCCATTGTCTGATGACTGGTCTTACCAGTAGGCCTGGTTATCCACATCCTTGAAAATTCCTTGAAAATTCTGTACTCTTTGGATTTCAGTGAAACCAAAGATTTTTTTATGTGCAGTGAAATGTACAAAAATGTACAGCGATAGACACAAAAGGTGAAATCCCTGCAAAGATGAATTGATTAGGTTCTATGGGAAAATCTGCCTTTCAGCATTGTGTTTCTGAGTAAGAGAATTCTCAAAGGAAAAAGAGCACATTTCTAGCTCTTCTGATGAATATAATTACAATTTTAACACATTTCTGGCCTGCTACAAGACAAATAATAAAGATTTATAATTAACATATGGGTTATATAGATGATACACATGCACCATACACATGCAGATTCAATTTGTGGTGCAGTATCATAGGCATTTATATTTTGAAACACAATGCCTACACAGTAGAGGGCCTTACTTTGTTTTATTAATTAAGGTGCCATCCATTATGGACAGAAATGTAAACAAGCCTCTTTTCCCAAGGCAATCCAACTGTGATCTTTTTTTTATTATTATTCTCTTTGTCAGAAATGTCTGTCATGCTCTGTTTGACCCTTGCAGCTGGCATGAGATTGCCCCTCTGAGCTAAGGTCAGAAGTTAGCCTTATTCCCACTTCAAGTGCAATAAATGCAGCCAACTGAATCTTTTAAGTTACTGCTGGCAACAATTGCTTGCTGCTGTGATTGACACTTGTCAGATGACCTTCTCTGCTGACAAGTCTGTGCTAGCAGTTACTATCAGTGGTTTTAAAAGCATAGGCACATTATACAGTAATAAAGAAACTGTGGACTCCTGTTCACAGTGATGTAAAGAGAGGGGAAGAAAAGGAAAGATTCAAGACAGTGTCAATGGGCAGTACATCGGCAGAGTCAGACAAGACCCCTATGAAGACAACGCTGCCAAAAAGGAAGATACTGTGATAACAGGGAGTATCTTTGTCTACATTCTAGCAGGAAAACAATCCCACTTACACAAAACTTGGCTTCCGGGGGGAACAGTTTGGTCTCTTGATCAGTGTTCCCTCTAAGCTGCGCAGCAGCACAGTTTCACAGGTGATTAATCAGTCAGCTCTTTGCACTGAGCCTCTGACTGGGCAGGGCTGATTGCCATGCACCTTAGAAGGAACACTGCTCTTGATCAATGTTATAGACCCGATCAACCTATTAGATCTTTGCAACAGGAGAAAGGACTGCTGAGCTGCTTCAACAAGAGAGGGAGGAACAAGAGAATGATAATCAGATAGGCAGCATTGCCTAGTAGCTGAAACTGTGGCTGTGCATTTGGCATTTTGCTAGACATGTGTTGTATATAAGAGAGGAGTCACCCGTGCTTTTTAGAAGAAAAGAGAGTTGACGAGCAGCACATCAATCTTCCCAACAGAAAGTTTATTATATTTTCTAACTAGAAGATGTATGTGGTGTTGCCCAGCCTGGGGATTGGAGGACACAACAGAGGCCTCCCACTTGTGTTCCCTGGAACTGGACTGGGAACGGGAAGGGCATGCAGGCCAGCTGGGTGCAGTCACACAGATGATCTGGCAGTGCTGGGAAGGGTGGGCTGTGATCCCTGCATGGGGGTTGCAGGGGCGTTGGTGCTCTCAGCAGGGGCTGCAGCAGTGGGACTGGCAGGGCTTTTCCTCTCCATCAGTCTGGCACTGGGGCCAATGGTTGGGCTTTGGGGCAGAGAAGCCACTTTCCTGGGCTAGTGGCTGGCAAGATGGCGAGCCCCAGCTGGCCACTCACTTTCTAGTATGGCTGACCCCAGTGGTTACTCTGCAGTACAACTATCTTTCCATGCTCACTACCCCCAAGGGTCAATGTGCAGTATTGCATCCCTCTGAACAGCCCTCTCCCTTTCCATGCTCTGGAAAACAATCAAATTCCTAGCACAACCAAACCCAGATAGGGTTGCCAGGTGTCCGGTAAAAAAAATTCAGAAAATATCGGACATCGAAAATGTCTGGTACTTTCTGATATTTTTTTCCTGGCTCGGAGGCAAAAATCCCAGGGTTTCTGGATCAATACAGAGTCAATCTGGCAGCGCAGGGAGGCAATATGGTGGGCCAAAAAGCCTCACAACATGTTTTTTTTTAAAGGGGCCATGGTGGTAGTGGTGGTTTTTTTTTTTTCTCTCAACAAACTTTTTCCTGGAGTGTTTTTTTTTTTTTGGGGGGGGGGGGGGGGGAAGAAGTTCAGTATTTTTTTTAAACCATCTGGCAACCCTAAACCCTGACCATGCTTTGTTAGGATAAGAGGAAACTGCCTGCCAGATCCTAGGTCTTACTGTTTAGAAGGAGTTCAAGGAGTTCTTGAACAAACGAGCTCACAATCTCTAAAATATAGAGAAAATTAGTGTGTTTGTGTGACATCTACACCAATGTTTTTTTAAAAAGTCTCTTCTGTTTATGGGGCAAAGCCTATGGGTATGTCTAGACTACATGGCTCTGTCGACGGAGCCATGTAGATTTGTTTTTTTGGCAAAGGAGGAAGCGTCCAGACTAGCACGCTGAGCGGACAAACAGCTGATCAGCTGTTTGTCGGCTCAGCGCGGCAGCCATGTAAATTTAAATGAAGCCGCGATCATTTAAATCGTGGCTTCATTTGCCTTTTCCTATCTGTCTAATCTACATGGCTCCATCGATGGAGCCATGTAGTCTAGACGCAGCCTATGATGTGTTTCACTGTCCTGAATAGGGGTGTTCAACTACTCAGAAGATCACCTGCTTTCACATCTGATAATGTTGTAAAATTAATGACAAGAAAAAGTGCATTGAAATAGGAGTTAAAGAGCTATCAAAAGTACAGTGCATGCTAGCTTGAGCTTTTTGAATATGGTTAGATATATTACAGAAGTGAATTACTTCAGACATATGACACAAACACACAATTCCTGTCTAGTGTCTAAGTATTCAATTGATTTTGTATGTGTAGCTTAGAATATAAGACCGACCATACTGTCATGAGTAGGGTTAATGGTGTAAAATACTAATTGGTAATAGGCACAGGTTAGAATCACATTCCAGAGGGTGTGTTGACTCTCTTCCAACAGATCATCTAGGTATCTGATAATTCTTTTCCTTAGTATAGTTTTCAATCAATAGTTTACACTCTGTCCTTTTAATTTCCATCTAACTAGCTTCCTTTTTTTTTTGGTATCATTCCCCTTCTTGATGTTAAATGTTACAGTGGTGAGCATCTTTGATATTTCCCACTCTTACACAAGGATTTTAAATGTAATTACATATGTCCACTGTTTCTATAGCTGAACCACTTAGTACACATTATGATTGGTTTGCAAACAAAACCGCAACATGTTAGCAATGCCATATTACTGTAAATAGTGACCTTCTTAATGTAGTCTTGATATTGTTGGTTGTGCACACTACTTCTCTGGAAAGGACTTCAAGGTGGAAAAACATGCCATCAAGCAATTGCTGCTGAAACAAAACATATGATTTCTGTGTCACATCCTATTAATATAAGGAATTAATGGAATGTGAAAACAGCTATCAGCATAGTGCATCCTTGCCAGCAGAAATCATGTGAGATAGCTCAATACGATGGCCTGTCTAACGTCATTATCATTACCTGGTACTGCTGGAATATTCTGTAGCCAGCATGGACAATATCCTGGTTATTCCTGAAGGACTGCAATTATTTTGTCATCTTCTGTTCTCTAAACATACAAGGCGTAGGTCAAAAGTCACTGATGTGGCATCCTGACAGGTCTCTTGTTCTAGCCAATTATGTTAACCATTCAGCTGCATGCTTGTCCCCTCTGTATATTGTACTAGCTCTGCACAAATAGCCAGTACAGCAGACTCCAAGAGAGCCCCCAAAGACCACAAAATCAGCTATGGATCGAAGGCCCTGGCCACACTTATTGTAAAAGAAGCACAGTACAGTAAAACTCCATTGGTCCAACATCCAATGCTCCAGCACTCCTGATGGTCCAACACCATCAGGAACCTGTGGTGCTCCGGGCAGCCGGACAATTGGAGCTGCTCTGTGCCTGGCTTCCCTGATTCAGCCGCTGCTGAAACTGACCAGCTGCTGATTCCAGGATAGTCTGGCATATCTGAAAATCCAGCACCCCCTGGGTCCTAAAGGTGCCGGATTATCTGAAGTTTACTGTAATAGCTTGTCCGGATCAGATGTCTACAGTCAGGCTAAGAATGTGTGCCCGTGACAATGGACTTGACTCAGTTAGTAGCATGGGATTCATCATTGACCCCTAGGTTGGGAAAGACTACTCCCTGAAGGTACATTTTTATACATAGATACAAACAAGTTACACATCACTCCTGACATATCGGCTTGCACCCTCTGACATTACTCAGATACCATCCATTACCCTTTATGTGCAGGTTTGATCACTGTCTATCATGCTGTCAGGTTAGACCCTGTCCTGAACCTGGGTAGGTATGTCCCTGTTTTCTGTGGGGAGAGCATGTTTCTCTAGGAGGTATTCTGGAATGTGCTTCCAGCCTGTGCCTAGTACCAATTAGTATTTTACACCATTAACCCTGGTCATGCCAGCTTCTGTGAGTAGGGCCTTCCTCTTTCTCACAGCTTAACTTTGCTTTATATTAGCAAAGTCTTGACCACTGTGGCTTAGGCCTTAGGCCTCCTAGCAACCCTGTAATACATGGGCTCATGTTTCAGGCCCTCATCTTACAACACAAGGAACATCAAACTTCCCTTGCTGAAATTTAAACCCATTGCTTCTTGTCCTACCCTCAGAGGCCAAGGAGAACAATTTTTCTTACTCTTCCTTGTAACACCCTTTTAGATACTTGAAAACTGCTATAATGTCCCTCTCAGTCTTCTCTTTTCTAAACTAAACAAGCACAATTCTTTCAGTCTTCATAGGTCATGTTCTCTAGATCTTTAATAATTTCTGTAGCTCTTCTGGACCTTCTCCAATTTTTCCACATCTTTCTTGAAATGTGGTGCTCAGAACTGGACACAATACAAGTTGAGGTCTAATCAGCACAGGGTAGAGCAGAAGAATGACTTCTTGTGTCTTGCTCACAACACTTCTGTTAATGCATCCCAGAATCATGTTTGCTTTTTTTGCTACAGTGTCACACTGTTGATTCATATTTAACTTGTCATCCACTATGACCCCTAACTTCCTTTCAGCAGTATTCCTTTCTAGACAGTCTCTTCCCATTCTGTATGTATGAAACTAATTGTTCCATCCTAAGTGGAGTACTTTGTATTTCTCCCTGTTAAACTTCATCCTGTTTACTTCAGAACATTTCTCCAGTTTGTCCAGATCATTTTGAATTATGACACTATCCTCCAAAGCACTTGCAATCCCTCCCAGGTTCGTATCATTTGCAAACTTAATAAGCGTACTCTTTATGCCAGTACAGGCAGTCCCCGGGTTACGTACAATATAGGGACTATAGGTTTGTTCTTAAGTTGAATTTGTATGTAAGTCGGAACTGGCTCCAGATTCAGCTGCTGCCACTGAAACTGACCAGGGGCTGACTACAGGAAGCCGGAGGCAGAGTTGCTCTGCCCCCAGCTTCCTGGAATCAGCCTGATCAGTTTCAACAGTTGCTGAATCTGGAGCCTGGGACAGAACAGCTGGGGCGCTGCCCGGTAGGTTCCCACAGGACCAACCTGGCAGCACCCCAGCTGCTCTACCCGAGGCGTCCCGCAACAAAAGCCTGGTCTGCTGGGGGGGGGGCACACTAGCTGCGCCCCTTCCTCCCCCCCCCCCAGCAGACCAGGGAGACCCGAGCAAAGCCGCACAGGTGAAGGGACCCTGCTGCCCGTGCGGCTTTGCTCCTGTCTCCCTGGGATGCTGGGGGGAGTCCCCCCCCCAGCACACCAGGGAGACCCGAGCAAAGCCGCACAGGCGGAGGAACCCTGCTGCCCGTGCGGCTTTGCTCCTGTCTCCCTGGGGTGCTGGGGGAAGTCCCCCCAGCAGACCAGGGAGACCCGAGCAAAGCCACACAGGCGGAGGGACCCTGTAAGTCAGATCCGCGTAAGTCGGGGACTGCCTGTATCTAAATCCTTGTTGAAGATATTGAACAGAATGGGTCCCAAAATAAGCCCCTGTGGAACCCCACTTGTTACGCCCTTCTTCATGACGGTGAGCCGTTAATAACTACTCTCTGATCAGTTCCTTATGACTGATCATGTCAAAATGATGCTCTTTAAATGTCATCTCTTAACCAGTACTTTGTTTTGAGGCAATTTTTCACCATTGAGCAATGAACAAAATATTGAATATTTTTTCAGCCAGTATATCATATGCGTTCTTAGAAAGCAGAGAAGACAGAAAAGACTTTTATTAGAAATAAAAGGCCTTTGGTTCTACTAAGTGTGCAATTACTAAGAAGTTGGTATCAAACTATTAGAACTAGACACAGGATATAAGAAAAAATCTGCCTTCAAAACTGTAAAGAAGTATGCAAGAATCATGCAAAGTCAAAAACTAAACAGAAAGATAGTGAAATCTACTGGAAAGTTTCAAGCACAGTGAAATGACAAGCATTCAAGGTCACAATGTTCATTAGACATGAATGGAAAGGGAAGCGAGGTTCTTGACCATGATCTGATTAACTCTAGGACTTCAGAGTGGTGTTCAGAAATTAAAGCATTGTTTTTACAGAAAAGATGTTCGGAGGTGTTTTGAGAACCTCTTTACCTCCCCGAAATAAAAAAGCATTAAAAATTATTAAACCCAATAAATACATCCTTGAGAATACTGAAAGGGCAATGGAAGGATTGCACATAAGGAAGATTTGTGAAAGATTGTTGTCCTTCCAACCTGCTTCATAGAGACATAGCACCCTCCAAGCCAGATTTGTCAGACTCTCACCCATCCAAACTCTTGGAATGAAATCCTGTCCTGAAGTTGGTGGGAGCTTTGCCAGGCCTGGATTTCACCCTGCAACCTTCTCTGAGTCCCACAATTACAAATAAATCCACTGCAAATATTATTCATGTTATTTCCCTCTTATGAGTAGCATAGCACATGTCATGTTCATAGTCTGCCTTATAGATTGCCAGCCCTCTGGTGCCACCATTGTATCTTGTGCAACTCTCAGCTTTTTGATGAGACACAATTAATAATAGACCTCTGGGTGAGCTTCTAAAAAGTATACTGAGGTGCTGCCTTTTGGACCTGATTCTCATTCACACTTAGGCTGTGCTATACCACTCCCTCTGTGCAAAGGGACCTTGAAGTGGGACCAAATTAGACTTGCACTCACTTTTAGCAGTGGTGCTGGAACATTTTTAATAGAGAAGATACTGATAGTCAGCCCACTTATCCCTGTCCAACCCACCCCCAGAGCTGAGGCCAAAAGCAGGACTGTGTCTCTGGGAGGAGGGGATCCAGACTTCTTTGAACTGTCAGATCAGTGAAAATGCAAATGAGATTCAGGCGGGTTCCTTTCTTGATGACGTAAAAGACTTCATTGCTCGAGAGGCAGCAGACTCTGGAGGAATTAGACCAAGTATGACTCAGGAATTCATCCTGGGTTCTAATGTGGGTTTTGCTGTGGATTTATCGTGTGGCTTGAGCAAGTCACTCTACCTTCTGAGGTATCTAAGGAGGTTGGTATGAAGGATGTGAGCCAGCTAAGTAATTGAGATTCATTTTATCCTAGTTTAGCCACAGGGCTGTTTTTACAAAACTTAAGACAACTCACAAAATCTCAGGATGAGAGAAAGTTAAGCATCACTTACAAGTCTACTTTATTTCTTACAGTTCCTTTTGTAATCCAGGAATAAATAACCTCTGTAAATAGCCTTGTTTGGAGATCAAATGAGAGGAAAAAGTAAGGGTGAGGAAAAAAAATTCTCAATTGTTTCTTTCATAGGATAAAAGACTTCTCAGATCTCAGCTCACTGGTTACTACCAATTTATATGTTAACTATTTATACAGTGCACCTAGGCACTTCCTTGGATCTGACCCAGCTGTGGTTGGCTTAACACATATGGGGATAAGGAGATTTAGACCATCTATGATTTCCTTTGATCCTGTTTCAGTAGAACAGCTCAAGGCACTTACCAGATAAGACAGGTTTAAGGTTGCTGTATGCCATGAGTGAAGTGCAAAGCAGCCCTACTGGGATCCAGGATCCAGCTGTGGGATTTATTTGGCAGTTCTTAAGTAAAACTATGAAGGATGTTTGTGGATTTTGTCAGATGAACATCTGTCCTTGTAAAGAAATACTTCTAACAAGTTGTAAATAATTTTGGGAGAACTGATTTTAATTCAGCTGTTTCTGGTTACATGGGTGTGTCAGCATTACAGACCCAGTGTGTATGTCCTTATGGTAGTTATTTGGGTAATTCTAATTTCCCTGGTCATCAGATCGATTTCTGTGGGAATATTTACCTGAGTAAGAAATTGCAGGGTCAGGCTTTAGCATTTTTTGCTGAAAACAGGCACCTATGTCGTAGTGCCTGGTTTATATTGTGTATCAAAGTCTTCTGTCACAAGACATTTTAAAGCTCTGTTTATACAGTGTAACAAATGATGATAATATTTAATAAAATTTCAAACAGAAGCTAAACCTCATTGATATTTCAAACTCAGTTTTGGTTACATATTATTTGCAATGTTTTGTCTGCTATGTCTAACTTGGACATTATAATCTTCCCATGTGTCAATAAAGATATTGCTATGTAACTTTATTACTGCTACAAAGCAAACTATTCAACTACAGAATTGAATTATGACCCTAAAAGCCTCAAAACAGTTAATACGCACGAGAAAGTGTTGGGTTTAGAATGTTGTGTTCAATACTGCCCTTAAAAGATTCAATGGTTTTTCAAGTCAAACTCAAAGGTTTATAAACAGAAATAAAGTAAATGCTGCCAGTCCTGCCTTTAGGCACTACTGCAATACACATAAAGAATAATTTTAAAAATGCCTTTTTATCGAATTACTATATGTTCCTGTTGTGAAAGTGAGGATTTATTTGCTGCATTCAGTATATAGAGTTTTAAGTTAAAAGACCCATCAAATATGGTTTCTCATATAGAGTGTTTTACCTTCTAGAAGTCTTAACGCAGAAGAATGACTAGTGCATTTTCTCGTCTCCTGGCCGGCCGGAGAACTGCTGTGCTCTTTGCAACAGTTAGCACAGGGGCCTTAACCACTGGATACCTATTGAATCATCAGAATGTAAGAGCAGAATCTCATGAAAGACGAAAACTCTTTCCTCCAAGGTAAGGTTTCTGGGTCATACCTTAAGCTGAGCAGCACCCACTCCATGTAGCTGCTGAAGTCACCATGGTCCAAATATGACACTTATGCATGTAGATAAGGAGGAGCTCAGGATGGGAGGATCCTAATAAGCTGAAAATCTGATAACAGGATCTCTCTCTAGTAACCCTGGTTTTAAAGAAATTCAAAATGGCATGAACAAAACCAAGAAGTGTGGCTGGGTGAAAATGTAAAACAAAATAAAAACCACCAGCCACATACATGATTGTCAAGCCCCAAATAAAGTTCAGTTTTGATTCAAATTTCAGGCAAGGGTTTGGGTTGGTTCTCATAAACTTATCAGTCATCTAATTCCTAGGATTAACTGTTGGCTCAGGCAGCTATCATTGTAAACTCTACCAAAGGGAAGGTGTGTGGTTTTTTGTTTTTGTTTTTGGTTTTTTTTAAATGTACAAATGATGTGGTGCTGACATAGTGGTTCAGTAGTAGGGTTCTTCCCACTCTGGGTCTTTGGGAGGCCAGACCACCTCGCTACATTTTGGGGCGGTGCATGTTGTGGGGAATTAGCAGCATGGCAGGAGTCTACAACTCAGGCTGGTAGTCAGGGACTGAGCAACAAACACAGTTCAGTAGGCTTGACCTTTAGTATGGGTGGGGCAATCAGTGTACAGTGGGCCCTGAGTTCTGGGCCAAGCAGCAAATGTAGTTAAGTAGCCCGGACCCTCAGGCAGGACATGGCAATGAATCTATAGCTTGGGCCTGTTTTCAGGATCAAACATCAAGAGGCAGTGGGTTAGCCCAGGCCCTCAGCAGAGTCTATTATTTGGGCCTTTTTTCAGGGCCAAACAACAAAGGATTCAGGTGTCCTGCCTCCAGCAGATGGCCAATAAGCACTGGATCCTTGGCCTCAAGAGGGGGAGACTGCCACCCAGGGTTGGAGTGGCAAGGAGGCATAGGCCCACCCACTAGCACCCCAACCCAGGGCTTTAACAATGGCAGTGGGATTTGCCACTGGGTAAGCAGGGATCCTGACCGCAACACACTGACCTGTGCTGCAGGCAAACTGTTGTCTGCCCATGGGCCACTTCGTACTTCCCTCTTGGGTTCTACCTCGTCCTGTAGCGGGTTGTCAAGATCATCCAGGTAGAAGGTCCAAGATAGTTCCGGCAACTCCTCCACCGTCAGGTTGGTGTAAGTCTCCAGCAACTTTGGCCAGTCCATAGCTCCCCTGGGCCCAGCAGCAGTCTCCCAACTCAGGAGCAAGCAGGAAGCATCTGCCTGCTCCAGCCACTGCCACCCACCTTTCATACTTCCTGTCCCTCTCACTGAGTCAGTGGGATCTCTCTCTGCCTTACTACTGTTGGATATAATAAACACATGGAAGAGACACAACTGCTCTGCCTGAAATGTTGCAGATGATACTAAACTGCTCTAGATAGTTAAGTCCAAAGCAGACTGTGAAGAGCTTCAAAAGGATCTCACAAAACTAGGTGCCTGGGCAACAAAATGACACATGAATTTCAATGTTGATAAATGCAAAGTAATGTATATTTGAAAACATAATCCCAACTATACATACAATATGATGGGAACTAAATTAGTTGTTACCACTCGAGAGAGATCTTGAAGTCATTGTAGACAGTTCTCTGAAAACATCCACTTAATGTGCAGCAGCAGTCAAAAAAGCAAACAGAATGTTAGGAATCATTAAAAGGGGACAGAGAATAAGACGACAAATATTTTATTGCCTCTATAAATCCATGGTATGTCCACATTTTGAAAACTGCATACAGATGTGATCACCTTAGCAGCTCAAGAAAGATATCTTGGCACTGGAAAAAGTTCAAGAAAGGGCAACATACATGATTAGAGGGGTTTGGAATGACTGCCATATGAGGAGATATTAATAAAACTGGGACTTTTCAGCTTAGAAAAGAGGAGTCTAAGGGGGAATATGATAGAGGTCTATAAAATCATGACTGGTGTGGAGAAAATAAATAGGAACAAGTAAATAACTTTTCCTTATAACACAAGGACTAGGGATCACAAAATGAAATTAATAGGTAGCAGATTTCAAACAAGCCAAAGGAATTATTTTTTCACACAATGCACAGTCAACCTGTGGAATTCCTTGCCAGAGGATGTTGTGAAGACCAGGACTTCAACAGGCTTCAAAAAAGAACTAGATAAATTCATGAAGGTTAGATCTATCAATACTTATTAGCCATAGTGCATAGGAATGGGTGTGCCTAGCTTCTGTTTGTCAGAAGCTGGGAATGGGTGACAGGGAGGGATCGCTTGATGAGTACCTGTTCTGTTCATTTCCTGTGGGGCACCTGGCATTGGCCACTGTTGGAAGACCGGATATTGGGCTAGAGATGGACTCTTGGTCTGACCCAGTGTGGCTGTTCTTATGTTCTTACTCCTTTGCCTATACTTACCTATAGATTATAATTACCTAAAGCTTATAATGCCATGTGACTTTTTTTAATAAGATGATTTAAAAAACTCATAATTATCATACAAGTGCTAGATTTTCTGCTTGTATAAATCAGAGTAGCCTCACAGACGTCCACAGAGTTACACTAACTTATACTAGCTGGGGATCTGGCCCAATAGCTTTACTTGTACCTCAAGTTTTATCAAAACCACAATCAAATTAAATCAGAACATTGTTCATGTCCTTCCCAACTGTACATGTTTTCATCGCAAATATCGTTATGAACTGCTAACATAACTGGCAGCCAGTGCAGACTGGTGAGAGAGGGATGTAGATAAGCGTATGCATGCCTTTGTTTCCTTTCTAAATTTTAATGTCATACTTGAGCCAAGAACCAAGTGTGCTTTTAAACTCTGTTGTTTACTTCAAGCCTCCTTATGCAGTATAATTCTGGTTTACAATAGGGAAACAAGTTGACCAAATAACCACTCTTTCTGTCCTTGCTCCCTCTGATATGTTCATAACCTGGCAAAAAGAACCAAGATTTACAGATTAAGATACCTTGTTAAATGCATTTGTCTTTTTTCACTCCTCAGCGCAGACTATCCTGACCTCCGCAAACATAACAACTGCATGGCTGACTGTCTCACTCCAGCAATATATGCTAAACTAAGGGACAAGATGACTCCAAATGGTTACACGTTGGACCAGTGTATCCAAACTGGTGTTGACAATCCTGGCCATCCTTTCATTAAAACTGTGGGCATGGTTGCTGGTGATGAAGAGTCTTATGAGGTGAAGCATTTTTATTATTATATAATGTTTAGCTTGTACATTATACTTCAGGAGAGCTTGTTAGGATAGCACAGATCTTTCATGAGAAGTGCACATTTAAGGTAAATAGCACACCAGAGTGTGTATAACCACAAACCATATGGGTAACACTGGTATTTTCTCAGCAGGAGGTATAATAAACAGGAAACATCATTAAAACAGCCATCTATGATGTTATCAAGGGTAATGGAGTGTGGGCTCACAGGAATAATGTTTTATTTGCTTGCAATAGCTGCACTCACTCCTGCTGTTAAATTCAGTTTGTGGCAGGACTGTGGAGACATGTCACCAAACTGAAATGATGTGGAAATTATATTGTTAAAAATAAACATGGTAGAAGCAAGCAGAAATTTTCTTCTGAAACATGTGGGATGCTTGACAGCTAGTCATAGAGCTTTAGGAGCATGACAAATACCAAAAATAGCAGCATAAGATTAGGTTAGATAAAGACGGTTTTTAAATTTCCAAAATAAGAATTGGAAAGAACTGGCTTATAGTTCTGATACCTTTCCAGAATATTTGACCCCTTCCTATATTTCACTAACTTTTTTTTTAATTTGTTCTCTATATAGCAACAGCCAGCACCCCATATGCTGTGCTGCTAAAGGTGGGGTTATGATACAGGTGATTCTGTTTCACTGAGCTTGGAGCTGTGACTGACCCTCCTCTGCAGAGAGTGTACATTTAGTCTCCATCACCAATATGCACACATGCCATATCAAAACTATACAAAAATCATTTCTTTGCATCCAGACAAACCAAAAAAACCCAAAAGAGCTCCAATTCTCTACTCAAAGGAGGAGGGAGAAAACATATTGCAGCTAAAGTTAACCATCCCATCAGAGAAAGGATGAGAGCCAAGTCTATTCACCCTTATTTCACTCCTAATTTCCCAGCATTCCTGCACTAGCCCCTGGTTCCATCTCCTCGTTAAGTCCTCCTCTGTCCGTCCTGCTGATCTCACTCTTGATATATGGTGAATGTGTTATCAAAGCCCTACAAGTCACAGAGGCAATGAAAGTTCATGGATAGAACCCTTGATTGGATTGGGACTCAGAACATGTGGGTTCCATTACTAGCTCTGCCATTGACCTACTGTGCAAATCACTTTGTGCCTCAGTTTTACCACACGTCCTTTATCTGACTTTAATAAAGTGGGATCTCTTTGAAGCAGGGATTCTGTCTTTGTATGTTTGTGTATGTTGCCTAAGACTTCAGTCTTCACTGGAACTACTAGGTGCTACTATAATGCAAACAAGTGAGAGCTTGATTTTGACTACAAGGCGTCACCGCTATAAGTCTCTCCGGTACACATTCATTCTACGCTAAAGTCATTGACGCTTGTAGGAATAGATGCATTTTAAGTCCTCTCATTCTCCGCTTTTAAGCTGCACAAAAACACACACACCCAATTTGTGCAAATGGAAGTCCGCTGCGGGAAAAAAAATTCCCTTCTTTAAGCTGTTTGACTATAAATCCAAGTTTTTTGGAACATATCTTGGACTTTAAGTGAGGACGGACGATAATGGAATTTTGCTGACTTCAGGAGAGTTCTGATTTATTTCAGTTTAAGTGTAAGGAGAATCAGGCCCTGTGTATCTTCTGATAATCTTTGAGAGCTTTTTGGCTTCAAAATCTCAATCTGGCTATCAAAGCCGTAAAATTCATGAAGAAATACGAGTGTACAATTATGAGATGTTATCTGAGAGTGTGACACACACCCTTAAAAAGCTTTTCATCACTGGGAACTGAACCCAGGACTCCTGGACCACAAAGCATGAACATTCCTGACTGAGCTAAAAGGCCACCTCCTCTCAGTATACCAGCCTCATCAGCCTTTCTGTTGTCCAGTTACTGCAGTGTGACAGAAATCCATGCTAAGTAACCATGGATGATAATGGATAAGGTAAATGGTGTTAAAAATAGGAATGCTTGATTAATATACTTTTAATTCTACAGGTATTTGCTGAGATTTTTGATCCAGTTATTAAAGTGAGACATAATGGCTATGACCCATATGTAATGAAGCATCACACGGACCTGGATGCATCCAAGGTAGGACCAAATTTGGAATCCTTAATCCTTTAGATTCCTATCATTAAACTTTATTGTATTTCGTCATTCAAAAATGTTCTCATCTCCAAAGAAAATAACATTAAAGTTAACACAACTGTAATGTCCCAATGGCAGAATTTATCAACACTTTCTTCCACCTGCCCAAGTAAATTTTAGATATAATTTGGCACGATCAGAAAAGGACAATATTAGATTAAATGATGTCTGATTCTGTCCAATTTGTCTTCTGCAAGGCCCTATGTGACATTTTAGATTTATATTATGAGACACTTCCCTTCTTCGATGTTCAGGCAGAACAGTATTCCTTGGGGGTTTTTTAACCTTAAATTCCATTTATTTTTATGCTGATCCCAAATTTTAAAATGTCAATGTGCTAAAGATTTTAGTACTGACCAGAGTAAATGAATTTTAGAAGTGGAGTTATGGGGGGGCTGGGTGGAGAACAATTGTAGCTTATTGGCCCTCAACCAGTCAAGAGAAGTGATTTTAAATGCTTTGGTAGCTAGGCATCCATTTTGAGGAGTTTGGTCAGGAGCTGGTATGTATTCCACTTCCCCTCCCTCTATGTGGACGTGGACAGAGATGACTTTAAATGCCTTTCTGGAAGCACTGCTACTGCTGGGCTGTAGCCTGGGCTTGCTACTGTTTATTATTGTTCCTTCATAAATTGCGGAAAGACCCCATTGAACTGACCTCTGCTGTTTTTTCTGCTGTTCCGTTGGTTGGTTTAGGATGTCTTCAATTTTTCTGCATCTTTGCACACAGTGTTCAATCCCACCCTGACCACACATTTAAGCAGGTAACATTTCAGCCCTGTTCCTAACCGAAGGCTACATAGTGCTGAGCACTTTTTCCCTTTGGTTCAGTGTAGGTATTTATACTGGGCTTACCACTGTAGTGTCTGACTGCTACTTTGACCCCAATCTAGCAATGTGTTATGGGGCTATTCAAGTTACGCTGGCACTTAAGTGTTTTGCTGCATCAGAGTATTGCAGGACAGAGCCTAGAACAAGCACACACACTAAACAGGATCTAAATTTACCCCTTCCCTGGGGTTTCCTTTATTGTTATCTTAGTTAACAACAAATATAAGCATCAGCTTAGGCTTGGCTGTTTCTAAGCAACTTCTGCCTATGTTCCTAGTTCTTTGTCTTTCGGGGAGCTACTGAAACAATGTGATCTACCTGGGATAGAGTTAAAGAGGACCCACCTGGTCTATCTGCTACCAAGGGTCAGCAAATGCACTGTGGTTCTCCATGCAAAGTGCTAGAACCTGACATGCTGATGCACCTGTTTGTTGCATTTCTCAGTGCCCATTAGTTGTGATTATTTGCCTGAAGAGAGCATACGAAGGGGCATCCCTTATGTATAAAAGCAAATTTTAAAATTAATGTAAAATAGGGCTCTGTGTTGGTTTTTGTTTTTTTGGTTAGATTACCCAAGGTCAGTTTGATGAACACTATGTCCTATCCTCACGTGTACGTACTGGTCGTAGTATCCGGGGTCTCAGCCTCCCCCCAGCCTGCTCCAGGGCAGAGAGAAGAGAAGTAGAAAATGTTGTGGTCACTGCTTTGGCTGGGCTGAAAGGAGACCTTGCTGGGAAATATTATAGCCTGACCAACATGTCTGAGAAGGATCAACAGCAGCTTATTGATGTAAGTACAGACTGTAGTCTAAAGACTTAAACTATTTTCATTAATGTATATAATTTAAACACATTTATTTTTATTCCTGTCTTTCTCTCTAATGCAGTGTTTCCCAATTGGTGCTCTGGGGAACCCTGGGGTTCTGTGAAGCAAAACTAGGGGTTCCGTGAGGAGCCGGCACTCCCCCGCCCCCTCTGAAAGAGAGAGAGAGCTGGCTAGCCAGGAGAGGCATGGGCAGCGAGTTGTATGGGCTCGTGGTGCCCATGCTACGCCAATATTTGGAGCTGGAGCAGGCCCCGGCCTCCCCCACACATCCTCCCACCCTGGCCCCAGAGCGTCTCTCCCTCGACCCCATCCCTGTCTCATCCCTGCCGTGCGCAACCTTCACTGAGCTCCCCCTTGCTGGCTGCTGCTGCCCTGTGGGCGTGCTCAAACCGGTAGGCAGAGAGACGCCCAGGCGTGACGTAATGTCACGACCCGGGATTTGAAAACTGCTGGGTGCTGCATTGCTCCATGTGGCTGAGTTGCGGGTTCAGAGTCCGGGGACGGAGCGCAGACTCCAGCCCCGCAAAGTGGAAGGTAGAGGAAGGGGAAGGACTGGGAGAGGAAGGGGCTTGTACAGAGGGGGAGGAGAGGGGAAGGCACCAAAAGGACAGGGTAGAGGAGACACAAATGTCAGGGGGGCAAGTACAGACAATGAGGAAAAAGGCAGGAGGGGGGACAGAGTGATGCTGGGAGAGGAGAGAGTAAGGACATTGGGGGCTAGAGGGGAGAGGGGGAGGTGCTGGGAGAAGGCTTGAAAGAAGGGGTGGGCATGAGGAAGGTGGGGATGGAGCAAGTCATGTATGAGGGGAACGGGGGCAGAGGGTAGTGAGAGGGTGGGCATCAGGGAAAAAGAGGACATAGGAGGTAGGGGCAGAGAGGGAAGGGGGAGGTACCAGGAGGGTGCAGGAGTAAGAGAAGGTGCAGGTGCCAGGGAATTCTGGGGGTGAAGCAGAAGGGCAGGCATCTGCAGGGGAGAGACCAGCCTCAGAGGAGAGAGGCAGGGCAGGTGTGTAGAGGGAGGTGTTAGGAGAGGGGATGAGGAGGGGTAGCTCACATGAGCAGAGTGGGGCTACTGGAGGAGTGGGCACAGGGAGGAGAGAAGGGCTGGTGGAGGGGGGCAGGTCTCAGGAAGACTGAGGGCAGTGAGAAGGGCAGGAATCAGTACAGCAGAGGAGAGTGAGGAGTTGGGAGGAAGCAGGCACCAGGGGAGGAGACATGTCAGCAGAGAGAAAAGGTAAAGGTTTATAAGATATTTATTAATAACTTGGGTGCCACAGTGGCACATCCAATATTAGTCCATAACAACAACAGCCAAAAATTACGTTAAAGTAACGTAACTACTATTAATGCTCCTACTTAGTATCGCGTTCAGATTCAAACCAAAGAACTGTTAAATCAGCATGAAACTGAAAGAATGAATTAAGAATTTATTTCCTCAAACTATAGAAATGCGGGTCTTGAAGGGACTTCAAGTGGTTGTCTAATCTATCCCTCTGTGCTGAGGCAGAGTTAAGTATGCATAGCTTATCCCTGAAAGGGTTTCTTCTAACCATTTTAGAAAATCTCCAATAACAGTGATTCAACATCCCTAAAAAAAAACAACAAATGGCCTGGTAGCACTTTATAGACTAACAAAACATGTAGATGGTATCATGAGTTTTCGAGGGCACAGCCCACTTCTTCAGATGACCGGAGTTATGACTTGGGGATATGAAAACTTGAAATAAATAGGAGAGGGGAAGGGGAGGAGGAGAGAAAGAAAAAGGAAGGGAAGAAGGTGGGAGACAGAGTATCATTAAGTATCTGGAGAATGGGTACTTAAACCTAAGCAGATAAAAATCAAAGTCAATAGATAGATTCCTAAAACAGGAAGGATATCACTGGGGGGGGGGGGGGGCTGTTAGCACCTTCAGTGGTTAAGTACCCATTCTCCAAATAGTGACTGATATTAAAAAAAATTCGCCTTTACAATGACAGTTACTTGGCCATGGGTTTTACCTAGACTGGAGACTAAATTTGCCCCGTTCCATTGTGCATTGTTTGCGGGGGGAGGGGAGGAACTAACTAACATAGCTATGGCCCCAGTCAAGTTAAATTGACACTTCACTGCTAATCACGGCCACTTGTCAAATAAAACAGTTGATGACTTCAACAACTTTTGGATTCACAAGGAAAACAATGTAAAGTTTTTGAGAAGAAGGTAACGATCAGTGAAAAGGCTCAAGAAGCAAGCTATTTAATAGCTGAGTTAGTTGCACAAAAAATAAAGTCACACTTGCTGAAAGCCTAATAATGCCTGCTTGTAAAATAATAGTGAGTACAATGATAGGCAAAGAAGTTGAAAGTAAAATTGACAAAGTTTCTGTTTCTAATAATACTATTATTATTATTAGACATGTCACACAACATTGAAGATGTCTTGTCTGAAATACTAAAAAATGCTAACTTTGTTCTCAAGTCGACGAGTCAACAGACATAACGGCTACGTCTACACTGGCCCCTTTTCCGGAAGGGGCATGTTAATTTCAACTATCGTAGTAGGGAAATCCGCGGGGGATTTAAATATCCCCCGCGGCATTTAAATAAAAATGTCCGCCGCTTTTTTCCGGCTTTTAGAAAAGCCGGAAAAGAGCGTCTACACTGGCCCCGATCCTCCGGAAAAAGCGCCCTTTTCCGGAGGCTCTTATTCCTACTTTGAAGTAGGAATAAGAGCCTCCGGAAAAGGGCGCTTTTTCCGGAGGATCGGGGCCAGTGTAGACGCTCTTTTCCGGCTTTTCTAAAAGCCGGAAAAAAGCGGCGGACATTTTTATTTAAATGCCGCGGGGGATATTTAAATCCCCCGCGGATTTCCCTACTACGATAGTTGAAATTAACATGCCCCTTCCGGAAAAGGGGCCAGTGTAGACGAGCCCAACAAGTAAAGCTCAGCTGTTGGCATTCGTATGATTTGAAAATGAAGGTGAAATAATGGAAAAATTTTGTTGTTGTAAAGAGCTGCCAGAAACGACCAAAGGTCAAGACATTTTCAACATCTTGTCGTCTTATCTGGAATCATGTGATTTGTCATGGAGCCAGTATATTGGAATTTGCACTGCTGATGTTCCCTCAATGGTTGGCTCAATAAAAGGCTTTGTTACACTCATCAAAGAAAAAAAACCCTGATGTCATAATGACCCACTGCTTCCTCCACCAGGAAGTTCTTATTTCAAAAACTATTGGGGAAGATTTAAAACAAGTCCTTGATGTAGCTGTGAACATGGTCAATTTTATAAAGCAGCGCCCTCTTAAGTCACGCATGTTTGCAAAGCTGTGTGAAAATATGCAAAAAGACCATATGACTCTCCTTCTACACACCGATGTTAGATGGCTTTCAAGAAGGAAAGTTTTAACAAGGATATTTGAGCTGTGAGAGGAACTACTGCTTTTCTTCAAAGATAATAAAGCCAGTTTTTCTGACTTTCTTGAAGATACAAAATGGCTGCTGAAACTAGCCTACTTAGCAGATATTTATCAGCACTTAAACACTTTGAACACCACCATGCAGGGCCCAAAAGAAAACATTCTAACTTCCACAAACGAACTTCTTGCATTCAAGAATAAACTCAAGGTTTAGAAAAGACACCTTTCAAGTGGAAATATTGAAATGTTTCCACTCCTACTTCAGTTTCAGAGTCAGACAGATTATAAAGAAGCCATCCCATTAATTACCAGTCATTTAGAATCACTGACAGAAAAGCTTGACCAATACTTTCCTTCTTTGTCATCAGAAATTTATGACTATGTTAGGAACCCTTTTGTTGAGTTCTCACAACATTTACTCAGTCTGCAAGAACAACAATTGACTGAACTACAGTGCGATCGAACTTTGAAGATAAAATGCAGTGAAATGCCACTTGATGTGTTTTGGATTTCAATAAGAAGGGAGTATCCTGTGATATCAGCAAAAGCAGTGAACATCTTACTCCAGTTTTCAACTTCTTACCTCTGTGAACAAGCTTTCTCATGTCTTACAAACATTAAAAGCAAAGAAAGTAATCATCTGCTGTCTGAAGAAGGACTGCTAGTGTGTTTGTCAAAAATTCAGCCAAGAATTCAACATTTGTGCAAAAAGAAACAAGCTCAAGTGTCAAGTGAATTTCTTGCACAAGAAAGCCCGATGGCTAAAATGGCCATTGGAGCTTTTTTGCGCAAGAGAGTGTCTACACAGCTGCTCTTGCGCAAAAGCACATCTCTTGCGTAAAGGCACATGCCAGTGAAGACGATCTCTTATGCAAATACTTTAACGCAAGACCTCTTGCGTTAAAGAGTATTTGCGCAAGATCATGCTAATGTAGATGTAGCCTAATTGAATTGCGTTCCCTGCTGTCAACTTTTTCTGGCCAAGCAAACATTTTCATAGGTAGGGGTTCATCAGGATATGAAAAATTATTTTAGGGGTTCCACCATGGGGAAAAGGTTGGGAGTCACTGATCTATAAAGTGCTACCAGACCATTTGTTGTTTTTTTTCTGTAACGGATTAACTCGGTGTCAGCCAACAGTCAGGGCTCCCTATATCTGTCCCTTTCTGACCGGCTGAAGTTCTTTTAAATTGTACTTGGTTCTATTACAGCAACTGAAGGAGTCAGGTTAAAACTTAAACAGTTACAGGTTTATTTGAGGAAGCTTATAAATCATATGGTTGCAATGGCTATTGTTCTATTTCTTAACTGCTAGCAAAATATAGATCTTAAAAATGGTTACAAAGAAGATAAAGATAGGAAAATAGAAATAATGGTACCAAGTAACAGCTTACTCTTTCTATGTGTACACTTAAGACAGAGGACCACATCCAGGTACAATTTTTACCCCCTTCTGTGCCTCTCGACTCCAGCATGTCAGGCCAGGGCCGGTCCCTCAATTCCTAGGAAAGACGAAAATACGAGGTGGGCGTCCCCATAGAACCTCGGGAGGTCAAACACCTAACCCGACCAGCAGGTAGAGGGTAGAATGACACTCAAAGTGAGTGTGTGCTGGGCCCATCTTATATACCCATGGGGTCACGTATTTCTCTTTCTTATCTGTAATGCCAATTGATGCTGGTCTGTCTGCTGTGAGACCAGTTCTTACAAGGGAGTTGTGAACTTAATTTACACTTGTAAGAGAGAATTGAGATGATTAAATTGGAAGTACGGGACATTGTTTTCTCAGTGGGAAATTCCTCTCCCAGGGACTGTGTGTGTTCGAATCATCATAGGTGCCAGCCTGACACTTCTTGCAGCCTCGAGCTTAGCTTATTTCCTTAATCGTTACTCAGAGTCAGAAACTTGCATATCCTGGTCAAAGCAGATCAAAGCTTAATGGCTATGCTGATCTTCTTATTGTTCCTTCTCTGCTCTGTATACAGACATCTCAGAGGGCAAGCAAGATTGTTTGAGATGGGGGGGCTGCCTGGCTACACTCGGCTACCCCTGAAGCTCCTCAACCTCCCTAAGTAACCTGTTCCAGTGCTCAAACATAGATTTGGGACGTTTTTGCTAATATCCACTCAGTTCTCCCTAGCTGCAAGCTAAAACTGATTTCTTCTGTTCAGTAGCTCCCTGGGGAAGGATCAGTTGTTCTGCTAACTTAAGCATAGAAGGGAATGAGACAGTAGAGAAAAGCATTTCATCCATAACGGATTCAAGCTAGTTCCATCTGTCTGCTGGTACCTACAAGAGAAACTGGAACTGGATATGGGTCACATTAGGAAAGAGAAAGGGAAAACACAACAGAAGCAGAGGTGTGATTGTGTTCTGGTCTAATGGAAATGCAGTTTCATCATTCATGTAATGTGTATGATCAAGAAATGACTGTATTAAGGCCCCGCTCCTGCAATGTAACATGAACAGATGGATCCCTGTATATTCCTGGGTTCACTTTTAGTTCAGTGGAGAAAAGAGTAAAGCTTATTGTCCTGTCTACATTATTTTATTTATACTGGACATCCTTCCCCGCCTCCCACCCCTAGCCCCGCATCAGACCGTAGATAAGTCATTTAAAAATAACAAATAGACACAATGGTCATTGAGGCTCTGAGAGCTAAATGCACTCTCTTGTTCATAACTTTCCAGCACAAATGTGAATAATCATTTGCTTATTTGCTTATAAAATGGGGAGGGGGGACAGTTCACGGAGTAGAATCAGTTGAATGAGATTAGGTCTTTCAGCCTGATAAATCACAAAGGGTACGTCTACACTGCACATCTATGTTGGGATACCAGAGGTATCCCAAATAGCTACCCTATGTCTACACAAGCCGACCATTATTTTGAAATATTTTTTGAAATAACGGGCGTGCTATTTACCATCCCAGTAAACCTCGTTTGCACAAGGGATAAGGGATGGCTTGAAATAGCTTATTTTTAAATTTGGCACATCTACACAGCACCAAATTTCAAAATAATTCACTATTTCGAAATAGTTTTGAAATAAGATACGCAATTTTCCTAGCACAAATTACTTATCTTATTTTGATTTTAGAGTGCTGTGTAGATGTACCCAAACTGCCTAATGCTATGGGTATTCAAGCAGAAATAGAATCGTCCTTTGAGAAAAAGAATGAGTTGGTGGTACCGAAAGGTATCAAGCTACACACTATTTTAATTTCTCCCATGATATCCTACTCAGAAGAAATTTCTAAAACTATATGCACAAGATACCTTATTTGCAGGGTTAGCACTAGACATTTTGCTGCCCTTCAGTCCCAATCTGAAATTTCTCTGTACATTGTGGTTTGCAGTAATGTAAATTAACAGTGCTGGTTAGGGCTCGGCTAGAGTACTGTGTCCAATTTTGGTCACCAATGCATACAGGGCTGGATACCCAATAGGCAGACTAAGCACATGCTTAGGGCACCAGCGAAGCAGGGGCACACACAAAAAAAATAAAAAAAAGAGAGAGAGATTTTACGGTATCGTTTTTATTTTGACTTACATATGAGGGGGCAACCATAATCTTTTCAGTGTTTAGGGCCTCTAAAGGTCTAATCTGGCCCTGAATGCATAGAAGGAATATGGAGAATGGGAAGGATCCAGAGGTGAGCAACAAAGATGATCAAAGGCTGAAGGTGCTGTGTATGTTTAGTTTGGAAAGGGGGTGGTAATGGGTGGGCGAGAGGACATGATAGCAGCCTTCAGATACTTGAAAGGCTGCCATTAAAATAAAAGATGGAGAAAAGTTGTTTGCTTTTGTTAGAGGGCAGGACAGTAGGCAATGGGTTCATACTCCTACATAGCAGACTGGGATTAAATCTCAGAAAAAGCTTTCTAACTGTAAGAACCATAGGACAATGGAACAGTCTGCTTTGGGAAGTTGTAGAAACTGGATGGCCATCTGTCTTGGATGGTTAGCAAATTGTGTGGCCAGCAACAGATATTTTTTGTGGCCATGACATCTGCCAAAGCATGGATGAAGATTGGAGGGAAGCAGGAAAAGTATCAGTGCCTCTTTGCAGCACCCCCACCTTGCAGTGCCCAGCCATTGCTCCTGAATAGCTCTTATTCAGGTCAGACAGATACACCACACTGGTTTTTGCTCTGATGGCACCAGCAATGATTGGTGCCCTGGATGTTGCCTCTGGAGACACATTGGGACTGGTATGTGTGGTGCCACAAGTAGCTCTTGTCAGTGAAGACAGCTATAGAGTTTGGTCATCATCTGACATCTTGGCAGGAGGTTACACTAGATGACTCTTGCGGTTCTATGATTCTAACTTCCTGTGGGATGTCCTTCCTACTTCTTGTGGTAGTACCTACCGTACATTCTGAGGAGACTGAACGCACATTTAACAGTAGGGGCCATTGACTGGCTTGTTGGAAGAAGGTGTGTGCTCTTTTAAGGGCTAGCTAAGGAGTGACCTGCTGCAGATTAGATCAGCTTGCAGAAGCTACCTTCCCCCCACACACACATCCCCTGCAGGAGATCCGAAGGGGCAGAGGGACAATGTAGGCCCATTCTGGTGCAGGAAAAGCCCTCTTTTACCTGGACCAGGCACAGCAGCACCAATCATGGAAGTGAGAAATACTAGGTTTTGTCAAGATCCACTATAGGCATTGTGCTAGTCACTCCTTTCTCAGGAGCCTGGGATGGAATTTTTCTCTCTCTGCTAGATTGGCCAAGGCAAAGCGGGTTTTTTTCACTTTCCCTCAATGGGCTTGGGGGTGCTTAGTTGGGTGAACATGAAACAGAAGTTAGGCTATGATGTTGCAACTCATCATGTAAATGTGGGACAGGTACTCTGTAAGTAAGGGGTAGTGATCAGATAAAATAGACTGATAAGGATTTAATGGAGATATTCATTAAAGGAGAGCCAGCTGGGGCTTCATGCTTCCTATGATTGGTAAAGGAGGGAGCCAACTTCCTTCCCCATATTACAGCCCACCTTACCCCTCATTTGATGAGATCCCGGCAGCAGGTTGAATGGGATCCTCATCACATCTAATCTTTTCCATCTTTGTGTAAATTTTTTCCATCCATGTGCAGAATAATTCTATGTGTACCGAGGCATGTGTGAATGTGCACCACAAGTAGAAACAAAAATCTAACTGTGGCAGCATTTGAATTTCTCCTGAGCTTACAGGGAACACCAGTGGGGAGTAGGATGGATAAAGTGGAGGGCTGATATATTGACATTATTATATGTTGAAATTATTATGAAACTAGCTGTATGGTGCATTTTTATCTGCCAGATACTCCCAGACATTTAAGAAAAATGTTGTAGTCTAATTAAACCATAGCCATTGTCTCCTGTCCTTCTTTCAGCATAGCTGGACAATTCTCCCTTATCACACCCAGCCAAACATTAGCAGCAGTGAGAAATGGTAGCAACCAAGCCTCCATCCCCAGAAACACACATGAGCAAAGTGCTTTCAATCTGCATCCAAGAAACTTCAGCTTTATGCAACTATTATATTACAGTGATATTCTTCGCAGTGATGAATGTACAGAATCACATTACTTCCCTGAATTCAGTTTGTTCTCTCTCTCTCTCTCTCTCTCTCTCTCTCTCTCTCTCTCTCTCTCTCCCCCCCCCCCCCCCCCTCATATTTTGGCTTTCAGGACCACTTCCTCTTTGATAAGCCAGTGTCTCCTTTGCTAACATGTGCTGGGATGGCACGTGACTGGCCTGATGCCAGAGGAATCTGGTATGGCATGTGAAGTGTGGAAGTTCGTATCGTGTGCAAGTGATTTTATTACAGCTCTCTCCTTGCTTGTTCTGAGACTGCAGCTGTCTTCTGACTGCATGCTTAGCTAATTTATTAAAATATTTTCTTTATTAATTTTTCAAGAAACTATAGAAATTGATAAAAATATAATGAACAAGCCATTCCATTAATCCAACAATCATCATTATCAGCAACAATGCAAGGAAATGCAAATAAGATTGTTGTTTTAGTCCTGTAATTTCTGTTTTCATTATAAATAACTAGGGGGCTGTGCCCCCTGCTCACTGCACTCGCCCTCTATGGGGGTAGGCAGGCCCGGCTCTCCCCACAGCCATTGAGGATGGAGTGCCACACCAGCCCTGGCTTCTCACATTCCTTTCCCCAGACACTGGGGAGTGGAGCCCAGGCCTCTGTCCTCTCCTCCCTCCCCCAGCAGCCAGCCTGGGCCTCTTGACTCCCCCCACACTCAGCCCAGGCCTCTTGCTACCCCTACACCCTCAGCCTGTCACCCCCACTCCTCCCCCACAGCCAGCCTGGGCCTTTTGGCCCCCCTCCAGCCTGCGGAGATGGGCCGGGGCAGTGCAGATTGCGTTCAGCAGGGAGGAAGAAGGGAGGAGGCTGGGTGGCTGAGTGGGAAGGGGCTGCGGGTCACAGAGTGAGGTGATGATGTCACTCTGTTGTCCCGCAGGAAAAGGTTTTTTTTACATATATATAGAGAAAATTCAGCACAAGAAAGGGCCAGACAATTGCCATAAAATCAGTGGATCTGAGTGTAGTCTAAAAAGCAAGACTGAGCGATTGCAAGTCAATAGTATGTCACACTGACATTGCATCTTTTCTCATTTTATAGATGATGCAAAGTTATGTTTTTATCAGAGCAGCTATTAAGAATTCTTTCATATTCAAAATAAATTGAAGTAGGATTAGATTTCTATGTTATATCATTACACGTTTTACTACTTAATGAACACACCAATGCCCATAATTCTTGGGCTTTGTTGGAAGATGTAATACATGAGCTATAAGGCAAATCTTTCCATATACTGATCCACTGCAAAAGTTTTTGTAAATTTTTGCACAGATTAGATGATATTTGACACCATCTCCAGCATTTACTATGAGTAGACCAACTAACTTCAGACAGACTGGGGAAGTTGGTCTAAAGCCCATCTGATTTGCATGCGAGTCTTCAATTTCTGTGGGTTCTGGATCAGGCTCTTACTATTCAACAGATTTTACTAAAAAAATCATATAGATAATGAATTGGTGCATGGATTTTATGAATGGAATAGAACATGTGCAAATAATGCATGTAGCCCCAATGCATCACTTAAATAAACCAGATTTGTGTTTGCACATGAAAAATAATTTATATTGCATGTGAAATATACCTTGCTGTAACTGGAAAATGACACTATAAGCCAAAATGATGAAACTTGGTCTCTTAGGGTACGTCAACGGAGCCATGTAGATTTATTTGTTCAGCAAAGGGAAATGAAGCCGCGATTTAAATAATCGCGGCTTCATTTAAATTTATATGGCTGCCGTGCTGAGCCGACAAACAGCTGATAAGCTGTTTGTTGGCTCAGCGCGCTAGTCTGGACGCTCCCCTGCTGACATGAAAACCCTTTATCGACCTCCCCGGTAAACCTCATCCTACGAGGCATAACGGGGAGGTCGTTAAAGGACTTTCAGGTTGGCACGGGAGCATCCAGACGAGCGCGCTGAGCCGACAAACAACTGATCAGCTGTTTCTCGGCGGCAGCCATGTAAATTTAAATTAAGCAGCGATTATTTAAATCGTGGCTTCATTTCCCTTTGCCGATCAGCCTAATCTACATGGCTCCATCAATGGAGCCATGTAGTTTAGACACACACTTATAGTATCACAATTTGTAGATACAAATAATTGTAGGCAAAATTATGTGTTAGGATAATTTAGCTGAGAGATGAAATCTTGGCCCCAGTGAAGTCAATGGCAAAACTCTCATTGACTTCAGTGGTGTCAGGATTTCACTTAGGTGAGATTTTCAAAAGTACTCAACGTTGGCTTTTCTGCTCTCCTTATGGTCAACAATACAACTCCCACTCGATTCAGTGGGAGCTGAGTTAGATCAGAACCAATCCCTTTTGAAAATCCCATTCTGAATGCCAGATTGTGATGGCTAAACAGGTACTTGGCTGAATGCCAGATTGTGATGGCTAAACTTAAGTAAGTTTAATTTCACCCATGATTAATGACTTGCAATTATTTGCATCAGGAAATTTCAAGTACAAAAAAGGAGGCCCATCTAAAGCCGGACTGAAAGTCAAGCCCTCTCTGAGCTTTAAATCATACACCTACTGTGCTTTTCTTCTAGGCTGCATATAGATTGGCATGATTTTCTGGAAATGCTTTTAATGGAAAAGTTTTTCATTAAAAGCATTTTTGGAACAAAGCGACTAGATTGGCACGGATGCTTTTCCGCAAAAGCACTTTTTCAGAAAAGCGTCCGTGCCAATCTAGACGTGCTTTTCCGCAAAAAAAGCCCCGATCGCCATTTTTGCGATCAGGGCTTTTTTGCGGAAAACAAATCTGAGCTGTCTACACTGGCCCTTTTGCACAAAAGCGACTTTTGCCTGAATTGGAGCAGAATAGTATTTCCGCAAGAAGCACTGATTTCAGACAGTAGGAAGTCAGTGCTTTTGCGGAAATTCAAGTGGCCAGTGTAGACAGCTGGCAAGTTTTTCTGGAAAAGCGGCTGATTTTCCAGAAAAACTGAGCAGTCTAGACACAGCCCTAACGTATTATTCTTACTGTTTGTATAAACAAGTCTGTATAAACAAGTCTCGGCCTATTGGTCATGATTTATCTGATTCAGGAAGACTAATCCAAAGCCAGAGAAAATGGAGAAAAGCAAACAAAAGTAATCCCAGTTCCTACTTGTCACTTTAAAAGCATGGCCATGACTAATCAGTTTGAAGCAAAAATGGTTGCCTTGTCTCCAAGCTCTTTATCTTGAAAGACAAATCAGCATCTTTAATTAATGCATGGTCTTGAAGCAACATTTAGCTGCCTTCTCCCAACATATAATTTGATTTATGTGCCAGTCCTATATTACCAAGTGATAGAAAAGGAACTAGGATTTGATTTAGACAAGAATACAGTTAAATTGGGACAGGTTGCCAGGCCCCAGGCAGACAGTAAACATTAGATTTTCTCACTTGCTCTAAAATCAGCAAATAATTTTCCCAATGACTGAAGATGCAGAACTCTGCTTCTGCAGCTCCTAGTTCCCCTAGCTGTGTGTTCCTCCTGATCTGTTCTTGTTAGAAGACAAAGTGTACTTTCTAGTGCAGCATCAATACAATATCAATGCAATTAGCAAAGAGTACTGTTGTCATTGTGACCTAAGGAACCTGAAGAATTATGTTACTGTTGGCTAGGGGAATGAAATAGACAAAGGCCTTGATATGTCTTATTTGCAACCCTGTCACTCTAATATTATCTTGCAGTACTTGTCTTGTGCTCAATCATGAATGATTAAGAGGTAGGAAAGGAAGGAACTGAAATTAAAGTGAGAATGATGAGAATTATTTCTGAAGCCTTATCCCATTTTTTTTAAAAACACCATTTTCCCCCCCTCTCAAATAGGCATAACCATGACAAAACATTTCTTATCTGGATTAATGAAGAAGACCATACCAGAGTGATTTCCATGGAAAAAAGTGGTAATATGAAAAGGGTGTTTGAAAGATTTTGCCGTGGTTTAAAAGAGGTAACAACTCAGCCAGTTTGAATTAATTTTTATTATTCTTGTTTGTTAGCAAGTAGCATCACCACTCCTTCATATGGTTAAAACTGAATTCCTTTTCATTATTTTTAGCAACAAAATGGAAATCTCGATACAAATTATACCCTAGTTGAAAAGCAACAGTAACAAGAAAGTAAAGACACAGCATTGTCACATTGTTAGCTAAAATGCTGGGACCATCACACCCAAACTGTGCCAGAAGTTTTAAAAAGTCAAAAACCAACTGAAAATTTTCAGACTCTTTTTCTAATTGCAATGGCAATAGTTATTTATAAACAAATATGCATCGTCTTGGAGTGTTTCCGCCCAATCTGTAGCACTGTGCCTGAAAATGAAATTTATTATTAGAAAAGAGCAACTGATTCCATTCATTTGATGAGAGAAATACATAAAGAAGAACAAACAGCCAAAATAGTGAAAAATAGATTAGATTTTAAAAATTATTTTAAATTCTGATAAAAGGAAAGATAATATGTGTTGGTTTACAATTACAAATAAAAATAAATGATTTTTAAATCAGAAAAGTCTTTTTAACTTCAAAAGTTACAACCATAGGCACTGGTCTAAGGCTTCATCCATCTATTTAGGCGTTTTTATTTCAAATACATATAAATATGAAGAAAAAATATCTACATTACAATATTGTGAAGGCTATAACACAAGGCAAGCCAGCTAAGACTGAATCTGGTCACTGATGTAGCCCATTCTTACTGCCTGAGCAGCACAAAGCAATGACAGTCTAGGAATTTAACTACTAAAACACATATCAACAGGAGACCAATATATTGACTACTTTTTTGTTTGGGCTCCCACCCGTGGGCCACACGTTGAGCCCCGTCTAAACCCAAACTGCACCACGGGCCACAAACAAACGGGCCACGGGCCACATGTTGAGTAGCACTGCTCTAAGGGTATGTCTAGACAATTGTGCTAGTTTGGGATACTTCTGCATCTTTCAAAATATAACAGGCTCACTATTCTGACGTCCCTGTAAAGGTCGTTGCACAAGGATTAAGAGATGTTTTGGAATAGCAGTTTATTTCAAAATTTGGTGCTGTGTAGACAGCACAAAATTACAAAATAATCTATTTCGAAATTTACTTGGAGTAAGCAATGCAATTTGTGTAGCTCATTTCAAGTTGAGGGTGCAGTGTAGATGCACCTTTGTTGGAACTCCTAAAGTCAGTGGTTACTAATCTGTCATTTAACACGGGTATGAATGTTTTGTAACTCTGACACATGGCATATGACTGGAGCCAGGAAATCAAGTCACATCTCTTACCAGCAGTCCTGGTGTTATCACAGACTCCCTATGTGACTTTTTGGGGAAGTCCTTTTACTATTCTGTATGTCAGTAAACTCATCTACAAAACAGGGATACTTATCTTCCAAGGGGTTAGTGAACCTTGAATAATTAATGCGCCTGATTCTCCTCTCACATCTGATTTACACTGGAACTGCACTGATTCAATGGAATTACCCATGATTTGCATTAGTATTAGCAGTATTGTCCCACTGACTCAAGGATTCAACATTCAAGTGTCAGGCCATGAAAATCATGATTTTTTAAAAACTAATAAATTTGGGGTCCTTTCCTTTGCTCGCTGGTGCTTACAACTCACAAAAGCTAGAAACTTACTTTGATTTCAAATGAAAGTTAAGCTACCTGACTGCATCACTTAGGCTTTAAGAAAAATATCAAACATCACAAGAACCGCAATAAAATCAGATGAAATAACAACACTGTGTATGTGATAGGAAAATGTTTAAAAGTTCACTGAGGATATTAGATGAAAGGTACTGGATACATGAAAAAATGTATATCTCAATCATAGGTTCATTTACGGCCCTCCTTACCCATATACAGAAAATGCAGCTGCATAGGGTATTCGAAAATTTGGGCCACCACAGGATCTTAATGTCTATCCACCTCTTCGTGGCACTATTCTGTAGTTCTGCTTCCTCCCGAGGGGATCTAATTAAATTAAAAGTGAAAAAGCCTGGCAGACCTATTAGCAGAACACTTAACCTGTGAAAGAGCCATTCCAGTGGTAATAAAGCCATTTACCAAGCATTTGCTGACCCCCCCCCCAAGTATATACTTTCCGTTTCTGAATTTTGTTGAAGAGGACCTTAGTTTAAAATTTTCTTTAAAAATATTTCATTAGCATGTTGCTGAAGATTATAAAAACCACATCTCTAAAATATTGCCCCCCCCCCCCCAGCTGCCATTTTGGCATAGGGGCACCAGTTTAATAATGTTACATAGGGCCCCAAAGTCCTAAGGCTGTCCTTGGGTTCATTTACACATAACTGTATGTGTTTTATATACCTAATAGGCCAAATTCTGCCCTACTTACACCTGTTTAACTCCATTGGAGAAGAATCCATAAGTGGATTTTTGTGGGCATAACTAAGAGCATAAATTGGAAAATATAGGTTTAATATTCAAATTCATGAAAGGCAGTAAGTATTTCAGCAACATTGTCACAAGATGAGACATTTGCATGCAGCAGTTTTCCTTTTATTTTATTTTATTTTTTTTAAACTTGCAGGTTGAAAAGTTAATTAAAGAACGGGGCTGGGAGTTCATGTGGAATGAACGCTTAGGATATGTTCTGACCTGTCCTTCCAACCTGGGAACAGGATTACGTGCAGGGGTCCATGTTAAACTTCCAAAACTCAGCAAGGTATGTAAGCCATTAAAAGGGCTGTGATGTAAATCAGCTCTTTATCTAACTGAGAAAGGAACAAATGAAAAAGGACAGTTCATGGTGTTGATGAATTATTAGTGTAACTATGGGGCCCCAGGGATATTCTGTGACGAATTATGCATATGTAACCCATCAAATTAATGTATTTGTTATGTGAATGAAACTTTTCACCCACCAGCCAATCAGGCAGCCAATATACCTAAGGCATAGCAAAATATTAGAGCTGTCAATTGACATGCGTTAGCACCTGAGATTAACGCAATCCAGGATTAAATTTTTTAACGTGTTAATCACAGGCGTTAATGCTGTGCTGCCCCCTTTGAAATGCCACTGCAGTACTTCAAAGGGGCAGTGCAACAGGGAGCCCAGGATTAGCTGGGCAGTCCCCAGCTGACCCTGGACTCCACTGCCCCTTTGAAACGTGCAGAGGAAGTGTTTCAAAGGGCCAGCCACCTCACAGCTGAGTCAGGGATCAGCTGTGGGGTGGCTGCCCCTTAAAAACTCTGCTTCTGCATGTCCCCAGTTGACCCTGGGTTCTGGGGAACTGCTGTGCAGAGTCTGGGATCAGTTAGGGAGTCCCCAGCTGACCCCGGGCTCCACTGCCCCTTTGAAACATGGAGAGGTGGCATTTTAAAAGGGCAGCCTGGAGCCTGGGGTCAGCTGGGGACTCCCCAGCTGATTCTGGGCTCAGTGCAGCAGTGGAACCTGGGGTCAGCTGGGGATATCCTAGAAAATATCCATCCCTACCAGTCTTTCTGAAGAAACTATTGAAGTAACTGATAACAGTATTAGCAGTAATCAATACAGTATTTAATACCAGTATATCTAAAAAGTGTGGAAATACAAAAATTGGGGCTGTCAAGCAATTCAAAAAATACAATTTATTAACATTTTTAAAAATGGTTTTTACCTTATTAAAAATATTGATTTAAATTACAGCACAGAATATAAAGTATATAGTGCTCACTTTATATTTATTTTTATTGCAAATATTTGCACCATAACAAAACAAAAGTAATATTTTTTCCATTCCCCCATTGCAAGTACTGTAGCAGGATCTCTTTATCATGAAAGCTGACCTTACATCTGTAGACTTGTGTACAAAAAACTGCATTGAGAAATAAAACAATGTAAAACTTAGAGTAGTGGTCTCCAAACTTTTTATGCCCAAGATCACTTTCTAAATTCAAGGGCAACTCAAGGCCCCACCCCTTACCCAAAACTCTATCCACTCCATCCTTCCTTCCCCCCTCACCGGCATTGCTTGCTGTCCCCCACTCTGACTTACTTTTACCAGGCTGGGGCAAGGTTTGGGGTTCAGGACAGAGAGCGGGGGATAGGAGGGGTATGGATGCTGGCTCTGGGAGGGGACTCAAAGTGCAGGAATGGGCATGGGGTGCTGTCTATAGAGAAGGGTTGCGGCTTGTGGTGTGGCCTCCTGCTGGGTAGCACTTACCATACGTATGTATATAACTGGTAACAAAAACTCCAATGTTTATAAGTTTCAAGATAGACATTGTACTATAGCACTTGAATGAGGAGAATGAAAAATACTATTTTTACAGTGCAAATATTTGTAATAAAAATAATATAAAACACTATACATTTGATATTCTGTTTTGTAATTGAAGTCAATATATTTGAGAATGTAGAAAAATATCCACAAATATTTAATATATTTAAATTGGGATTCTATTGTTTAACAGTGTCATTAAACTGTGATTAATTTTTTGAGTTAATTGTGTGAGTTAACCTTGATTAATCAACAGTCCTAACAAAAGTGACTCTTGTGCTAGGATCCCAGATTTTCAAAGATTCTGGAGAATCTCAGGCTGCAGAAACGTGGCACTGGTGGTGTGGACACAGCAGCTGTGGCAGATGTGTATGATATCTCCAACCTAGACCGCATGGGTCGATCAGAGGTAATAATGTTTTTCTAGTTTTAAAATCAATGAGGCAGATTATGCAAATGGTCATCATCTCATGGATGTCAACTAATTTCAGTGGAGCAGTTGACTTCAGTGGAGCTATTGTAAGCCACACACTGACGCTACATCTACACTACGAGCCTCTTCTGCAAGAGAAAAATGCAAGTGAAGCACTAATTTGCATATGTCACTCTCTCATTCGCATTTCCTCCTCAGATCCCTTTTGTGCAAAAGGCTTTTGCGCAAAAAAGCGCTGTGTAGATGGCTCCTTTTTGCGCAA
Source organism: Pelodiscus sinensis (assembly GCF_052426305.1). Classification (NCBI taxonomy): domain Eukaryota; kingdom Metazoa; phylum Chordata; order Testudines; family Trionychidae; genus Pelodiscus; species Pelodiscus sinensis. The sequence goes on along the minus strand of NC_143057.1, from coordinate 81,693,388 downwards.
AAAACCCCTTTTCTTCCCTAGAACACAGGGTTTGGTAAAACTCTCCTCAAAGAAAGAATGGCTCTTGTGCAAATGGGGTTTTTGCACAAAAAGAAGCCGTCTACACAGTGCTTTTTTGCACAAAAGCATCTTCCGCAAAAGGGATCCCAGGAGGAAATGCAAATGAGATCACGGCATATGCAAATGAGTGCTCCATTTGCATTTCCTCTTGCGGAAGAGGCTCATAGCAACAGACAAGAACAAGATACCTTTACAGAATTGGCTAGGTGCTAGTTGTCTTTAGCTCAGAGGGTAGAGTCTCCTATACTAAGCTTCAGAGATTACAGGTTCAAATCCACCTGTGGAAGTTACATTCTGACCATTTACATCAGCTTGGATTCACAGAAAGTAAAGTTTCTCACATGTATTTGCATCACTTTGTCAATCAAAATACAAAAGATCTAAGTATAGAAGAATACAAAATACTGTATATATTAGGGATGTAAAATCCAATTTAATTAGTTAACTGATTAAACCTTAAGTTTAACTGGTTAACCAATTTAATGGGGATAGGCCCACTGTGGATGAAGGTTGCTCTGTCTGGGATCCACTGGTTAATGATTAACATCCCTATATATATATATATGTTTAAACAAGTGGAAAAACAATGAGAGATGTTGTATTATTTGAGAAACAGTATGTCATCATGACCTATGCAACATTTTGCAATATTTGATGTGTGCTTTTTGCGAAGTTATTAATGTTTATATTGTATTGTTCATTTGCATAATTTAAAAAAATAAGGATTAAGCCTATAATTCCTTATTCATGTGAACATTTCTTCTGGTCAGTGAGGCTGTTTGAGAGTAAGGACTAATCCTGTAAGGATTTGAAAGATGAAGCTTATAGGGCACACCTATTTCTGTTCTGAAAATCTTTCAATCTAAATAAGACAAGACAAATACTCTCAAAGATAGAAATATTTTATTATAGAATATATATTTTCAGTACATAATAAAATAGATTTCATTATGTGATAAACCTGTTTGCAGAACTAAATTATATCCCTAGTGGCACAATGTAAAGTTGTTTGGAGTTTTGTTTGTTTCAGTTACTGGTCAGTGCAAACTTAACACAAAATTCTTTTCATCCTGGCAGCTGCAAAATCAGACTGCTGATTTCCCAAAGCAGCTGGTCTGTATAGACAATAAAACAAACTGCTAAGCCACTGAAATGCATTATAGTAAAAAACAAATCCCTTCAAAATCCATTATTGTCCCAATAAAGCAGCATTGGAATTTAGTCTGGGTAACTAGTTATATAGTTTGCTATCTGGCTTTAGTAAGGTTGTTAATGTACCATTTCATGCAGATTTAAAAAAACAAACAAACCATAACAGTGAGGGTATGTCTACACTACCACCCTAGTTCGAACTAGGGTGGTAATGTAGGCAACCGGAGTTGCAAATGAAGCCCGGGATTTGAATTTCCCGGGCTTCATTTGCATCTCGCTGGACGCCGCCATTTTTAAATGTCCACTAGTGCATTTGTCCGAGGAGTAATGGTAGTTTGGAATAGGAAGCCTAGTCCGAACTACCTAGTCCGTGCCGCGTGTAGCCGCGCGGCACAGAGTCCGCACTAGAGGATATTTAAAAATGGCGGCGCCCGGCGAGATGCAAATGAAGCCTGGGAAATTCAAATCCAGGGCTTCATTTGCAACTCCGGTTGCTTACATTACCACCCTAGTTCGAACTAGGGTGGTAGTGTCGACATACCCTTATATAGTTTGCTATCTGCTCTACAGTTAACATCACCAGGGGACCTAGAACACAAGGTTTGATAAAACTCTCCTCTCTCAGCAGCACCTTGTCTATTCTTTTTCATTCTTCAGTACAGTAGTTTTTTAAAAGATTACATAAATGCATTTGTCTATTTCTGTATGGAATTGAAGTATCTGCTGTTGCTTTTGGGTAAGACACTGGGTCTCACTTACACCAGTGTCACTTGGGAGTAATTTTCACTAAATTCAATGGCATTATACCTAGTGTAAAGTCAATATGAGTTTAGAAGCAGGCCTATAGAAATGTGGATTAAAGGCTTGATATTACAGTTACTATAAAGGCAAAACTCTCCTTTGAATCAATGGGAGCTTTTTTGTGCATAAGAGCAGTTGGTCACGTGTTGTGTTAGCATCCAACAAGCCCTTGGCAATTGCAAGACTCCATTCTGAAAATATGGTGTGAAAGGATAACTCTAAAGTAGACTGAATAGTCCTATCCTAACAGCTGATAAGAAGTGTGAAACACTCCTTCTCATTCAGAGTTTGAAAGATATTTCATTCGTACACCCATAAGAGCCCAGCAGCAGATACTTTGCTCACTTTAATATTTGATGACACTGAAAGAATAGTCTAATGATTTTGTAAATCCATTACTTCTACAGTCTATCCTTTATTTTTAGTTTATCTTAATTTTTGTTTTTATGAGGTTGAGTGGAGGTGACAACTCATACAAAAGACTCCTGTAGAATTTGATAGGGATGAAACCAACAAATCTGTATAAAGGGCCCCGTGAAAACCTGTAATATATAACAGAAAATAATAGCTTTCTCATAAGTTTTCTGATTCATCCTTTAACATTCTATAGAAGGGATATACTTCTTTATTACTTTCCACAGTCTGGATCAAAAAGTCTATGGATGGGCTATCATTTTCTATTGAATTAGAGAGTGGCAAAAGGTGCATCACCCTAGCAAAAGTAGATGGATAGAGGCATTAAAACTTTGAAAGATATGTCTTCTGGGTAATGGTCTAAGTATGCTGGGAAGTATGTAACCAATGTTCTACCAAAACAGACATCCTCACATATGGTAGCTGTGGCTCTACTTAGCATCAGATAAGTTTGGAGTTACTAGTTCTGTTGGCAGGACTCTCCTCATTTTACAACGTAACCTAAATTATTGGTTTTTTTTCCCCCTGTATAAGGTGGAGCTTGTCCAGATTGTCATTGATGGGGTCAATTATCTGATTGACTGTGAGAAGAAGCTGGAAAAAGGTCAAGATATTAAGGTGCCACCCCCTTTGCCCCAGTTTGGAAAGAAGTGAGCTTGTTACAGATGATTAATAACTGATGTGAAGTATGTCAGTTTTTCTGACAAAAAAATGGTTTCTGTATATCTTAGTGTGTAAATAAGATTCTGACAACTTCTGAAATAAAACATTACCTGATGCCTTATCGAGTGTCTGTTTTTTTAATAGCTGGTTGGGTTGGCAAAGAATTAGCATTCAGAAAATGACTCTGTGTAATATAATAATGATCAATAAGTGGATTTTAATTATATAAAAATGTTCGTTATTTTCTAACATTGCCATCCAAGTCTTGTGAATAAGGGAGAAGTGGTGGAAGTCATATGCCTAGGCTTTAATAAGGCATTTGATACGGTTTCACATGATTTTATCAATAAACTAGGCAAATACAACATAGATGTGGCTACTATAAGGTGGGTGCATAACTGGCTGGATAATGGTTCTCAGAGAGTAGTTATTACTGGATTACAATCATGCTGGAAGGGCATGAAGAGTGGGGTTCTGCAGTGGTCTGTTTTGGGACTGGTTCTATTCAATATCTTCATCAACAATTTAGATATTGGCATAGAGAGTACACTTATTAAGTTTGCAGATACTGAGCTGGGAGGGGTTGCAACTGCTTTGGGGGACAGGGTCAGAATTCAAAGTGAACTGGACAAATAGGATGAAGTTTAATAAGGATAAATACAAAGTACTCCACTTTGGAAGGAACAATCCATTTCACACATACAGAATGGGAAGTGACTATCTACGAAGGAGAACTGCTGAAAGAGATCTAGGGGGTCAAAGTGGAACACAAGCTAAATATGCGTCAACAGCGTGATACTGTTGCAAAACAAGCAAACGTGATTCTGGGATGTATTAACAGGAGTGTTGTGAGCAAGACATGAGAAGTCATTCTTCTGCTCTACTCTGCTCTCATTTGGAGTATTGTGTCCAGTTCTGGACACCACAATTCAAGAAAGATGTGGAAAAATTGGAGAGGGTCCAGAGAAGAGCAATAAGAATGATTAAACTATCTAGAGAACATGAGCTTTGAAGGAAGAGTGAAAGAATTGGGCTTGTTTAGTTTGGAAAGGAGAAGACTGAGAGGGACATGATAGCAGTTTTCAGGTATCTATAAGGGTGTCACAAGAAGGAGGGAGAACAATTGTTCTTGTTGGCCTCTGAGGATAGGACGAGAAGCAATGGGCTTAAACAGCAGCAAGGAAGGTTTAGGTTGGACATTAGGAAAAGCTAACCGTCAAGGTGGTTAAACATGAATAAATTATTCAGTGAAGTCATGGACTCTCCATCTCTGGAGATATTTAAGAGCAGGTTAGATAGACATCTATCAGGGATGTTCCAGATGGTGCTTGGTCTGGCTATGAGGGCAGAGGATTAGACTCGATGATCTCTCAAGGTCCTTTCCAGTTCTAGTATTCTATGATTCTAAGTATCCTATGATTTTATATAATTTAGTGTATGCAATATCTTTTCTACTAGCTCTATTTAATATTATGCACTAACAGGGGAAAGTCATGGAACTCCTTCAGCATGAAATAAACAGACTAGAAAGTTCATCAGAAATGAAAGAGATGTTATATAGATTTTGGATGCTCTCATGGTGTTCTTCCATTACTGTAAACTTCTTCCCCACCACCACTCCCTGCAATTCATATGTAAACAGAGCTTCCATTATTTTGATTCCATAATGCTTTATTTATATTGGAGACAGATAAACAGCTGCTTTCCCTCCTTCTTGGGAGAAAACCCCCTTTCCTCCCATTTCTCCTTTTGTTTGGTCACAGACTTTAAAGCATATTATCTGTGAGTATTCATATTCCTCAGATAGCAGTAATACATGCATTTCAGAATATCAATCACTATAATGATTAATATCAGGTTTTATGAAAGGCCTTACTTGACAATCTTTTATAACACAGTAATATCATACACACATGATTGATTCAGTTGCTTACTATTTGAGGTCCAGACCTCTGCAAGAGGCTACCTCCCTCACTTGGTAGGATGATGGCTTTGTTTACCTTTTAATGTAAATACATCTTCATAATCTCTGCCTGGCAACCATGCTGATCAAACAACTATACATTCCTTTGCTTAAGGCATACTGCACCTATGCACTGCTTGCCAAAGAAACACAATTCTAGCATATAGTCATAACTCTTTGCACATATCCCATATATATTATGCAAGAATACTAATGATGAGTGAGTTATTTGTTTTCTAATGTTATGTTATGTGACATTTGTTAGATACGGATTATGACAGTGTGCACACTAACCTTGTTCTTGAAAACCCCTAGTGTTTAACTTTCATTATGGTTAGAAAGTTTTTCCTAATATCTGATCAAAAGCTCTCTTGCTAAAAATCTTCAGTGGACATGGAGGACAATGAGGAACTTCCTCTTTATAACATTTCTTAACTTATCTGAAAACTATTCCCTCAGTCTTTTTTCAAAACTAAATATGCTCAGTTTTTTAATCTTTCCTCATAAATAATGTTTTCTTAATCTTTTTAAATAATTTGTGTTGTTTTCTTCAGGTCTCTCCCCAATTTCCCCACATCTTTGTTAAAGTATGGTGCCCAGCACTGGACACAGTACACTAGCTAAGGCTTCACCAGTAGAGTAACTGTCCTAAATATAGTGGGAGAGTTACCTAGTGTGTATTACATAGGACACTCCTGTTAATGCAATAAACTGGTGTTTTCATAAATAGTCTGAAGAGGGAGCAACCTTATCAGGTGTCTCTTTAAGGACAATCTCTTTGACTCAAACTTATAATCAATATTGTCATGTGAGGTCATGTGCATAGAACTGATGTATTTTCTAAATGCCGAGTCATAGTTAAACAGTGAAATCCATTATTACAGAAGTGACAATTAATTCCACTTATCACACATTACATCTAGAATCATTCACTGATCTTACTGGAACTGGCTTAACAGACACCATAAAATTATCATGAAACTCTACCTTACAAGACTAACATATGTCTGAATAAAAATGATATTTTTTATGTAGCAAAACAGTAGCAGATAACATGGGAGTGGAATTACTGTTATTATTTGAATTAATTTACTAATGTAATTTGTTGGAATTCAGTTTAAGATCTGGGAAAATACTTCATAGTTGTCTTTCTACTATAATGCTTCCTATAGCTTACTTGCTGCTTAAGAATTAATTGTAAAATTAAAGTCTTTAAATAGCATTTTTTCCAAAGATACTTGATGACATGACAGCTAATGAACTCTATTAGGCAAGGAACAAAAATCCTATAATGTCCAATGTTCTAAAAGACCACAAATATGCAGTCATCTATTTTACATGCATATTGCACTGTCACTTTATTTTAATCTTCTTACAGGAAAACAATTTAGCATATAAAAAGATTGGATAAGGAACATTAAGAGCTAAACAACAAATAGTTCTAACAATGTTATCAGAAAAGTAGATTGTGTTTAAATTTTAATCATCTGACAGTTTCTCCAGGAATTTCCATGGTCTGAAAGCAACAAGATTCAAAAAGTGATAAACATTTTCTTAGGAAATAACAATGCATAAACTATCATAGTTTTGTTTTATGAAATGATACAATTGTTTATGAGAGTCTATCTCACTGGCTTTTTAAAAATGTGCTTCTTGAACCAAATTTTCTTCTTAATTAGATGGGTACACCTCAGTTGACTTCAGTGGGGTTGCATATGAATAACCAAAGGGAAAATTTGATCTTTGATTTTTTGTAATCATTAATAGATTTTTTTAAAAAAAATTTTGAAAAACTAAGATGACCTGATATATTGTTTAAAATATTCAATCTACCACCTTGTTACTGGGCTTCTGTTACAAGGTCTTTCCTCCTCTAAGCCAAAGCCCGTTTCATTCCCAAATACTAATGAAGCCAATGAAATGCACTGTTCTAAGAGCACTTAATAAAGATGCATGTCCTGTCATCTACCTGGAATTTCGTAATGATGTGCAGATGCTATTGGCACCTTGACTCTATTTAAAGAGGATAGTTGAAGGTGCCTCTTCTTAATGAACAACAGTCAGGGACAAGGATTATGAGGACATGCTTTTGTTATTATGAGTGAACTCTGTCTTTTATATGGCATTCTTCTTTACTGCTTAGAATGCTTACCGAGTCTGTACCAATGGGCTTGTTATGTCTGCTTGAAACTTCAGACATAAATAGGGCAGCTGTATTTTAAACATTGCTGGTACTATAATGTGAAGAACCCCATCTCCAACTACCTGTCGGTGAACGGCAATACAACAATCCGTTTTTGTGAGAATGCTTTCTCCATCATCATTTGTAAAACTTAAAAATTATTTTGCTGCAATCTGCAGTCTCCATTGAGACTCTGAATTAAGTTTGGTGCATTCCATTTATTTTTTAGCCTTTCCTTGGATGTTTCTGAAAAAGGAAAAAACAGTATCTCCAGTAAGGATATATGAAGATTATTGAATGGATAATTAGGCACATTTTTTATTGTGAGACGTTTTTGTCTGATATAGTTTAGCAGGTAATAAAGGATATCTTCCAGTGTTCCATTTGATTCACTGTTCTCAAAGAACAGGGCATGTTTATTGTACAATGAAGTTAGTCAAAGGATATGTCTATACTGCAGTAAAACACTCACAGCCAGCACAGATCTGCTAGACTGGGCTGAGGAGCTATAAAATTGCATGGGAGGGAGCTTGAGGTCTGGGACACTCCTCCCTCTCTGGGAACACAGGGTTCCTGCTCCAGCCAACAGTATTATATAACCCCCAGCCCAAACCTCATGATCCTGAATTAGCTGATCCAGCGTCGCTGTAGGTGTTATTGCCATGTAAACATACCCCCAATATTTAAAATAGCTAACTTTAGGCTAATCCCTACAGGCCTCAATTTGACACAGAATTTAAGTGCATACCTTACTATAAGCAGATGAGTAGTCCCAGAAAGATACTTAAGCATGTACATAGTCCTACCAAAATCAAAATTAAGTACATGCTTAAGCAACTTGATGTGTCAGAGCCATAGGCAGCATAGCCTAATAGACTGAGGACAAAACTGGAGTGAGGAACAGCTGACTTCTGTTCCTGATGCTGTCATTCTTTTGCTTGTGTGGCCTTGGGCAAAATAATCTAAAAGGAGTTATATTTTGAAATGAATTACAAAGTATGTAATCATTTGCTGCAGACAGATATAGTAGATAAATAGCAACAAATCGATGCATCTTTCAGTTATGGAAATACATAACTTTGTAGAGAGCCCTCAAAGCACTGAAGGAGTACTGTATGTGTAAATTTAAAGGAATATTGGCATTACTTATTTCTTTCTCTCCCCAGCCTTAAATAAAAATTATAACTACCAGATAAACATCATCCTGACACAGTGACATGTAAGATAAACTACCCAAAGGTCATAAGCACAAAAATGAACAAAGATTCTATCATTCATGCTGAAGTACAAATGAACTCTCTAGTGCTGCTGCTGCTGCTGCTTCAGCGACAAATCTTCTTATAGCATTTTCTAATGATAAATATTCTTTAGCCTGATCACAAATAAGATCACTTGTCAACCTCTCTACATTTCAGTTTCTCCAGCTGTAATATGGGGATACTACTTCCTCCTGCCATTCACAGATATTGTGAAGATTAATAAGTTTATATTTGTAGAGCATTTTGAAACATTAAAAGTAATTAACCAATGCTGTAGTTTTATGATGGGAAAGGCTGGATCTTTGACAACCAAAGCAATGTAAACAACCATGTGTGGACACAATTCTTGAGGGCCTTGGTCTAGCAATGCTTTTCAGCGAACAAGTCAGTCCCAGCTACTACTCTGGTTCTGCTGGTGAAGGGAGAGAAATTTTCCTGCCCAATAAATTGCTCTCTGTTGGCAAGACTGCAGCGGACTGTCTGAAAAATTAGGGGAGCTCATGTAGTTAACTTGGACCCTTTCAAGAAGCCTTTACATTGTACACAGTTTTCAAATTGCAAAGAACAAAACAAAACAAAGCCAGGCGAGATGCAATTGTGACCATTTACTCAGAGTTGTGGATGAGACCACCTCACACTTTTTCAGTTTTAAAATGAAAGCCTGAGTCACCCAATATTTTTTCCATGTTATTAAAAATGGCTCTTAAATGCCATTCATTGATTTTTTTTTGTTGATTTTCTTTACCGGCACTATATGCATTCTAATTATTTCTAAACCTGTGCTAGTTCTTACTGGCAATAACAAATTATTTAATAGCAAAATCAATTTATTCTTTCTGCACAGTAGTAAAGTCCTATAAGTTGGGGAAAATATTGCATGACAATTGTATTGAAAAAACACATTAAAGTTAATCAGTAATAAAGATATATTTTCTTATTTTTTAACTTAGAAATTCAGGACCTATGGTTAGGTTTTTATGGCTATTTGCTCATATGGAGATTTTTCTGTCATCACCATTTTCAACGGGTATGTTATATGAGAACCCTTTGGAGGGTTCCTTCTTATCAAGCTTTTGACACTCTTTTCAGCTGTGGTAGGAAGAGACTGAGCATGTGACCTGACTAAATACCACCTGGTGTCTAAACTCTTGCACTCCAGTCACAAATTGCTGTCCACCGCAGAGGCGGTCCATGTCACTTGTATTTGCACGGTGTTTGAGAGGTAAGTCTGACAGAATCATTGCTCACTTGAAGCACAGCTTCCCGGAGAGATTGTTCCAGCTGATCTGATTCCCTCTTGTTTCCATCCATCTATTCACACAGTTGAAGGGCTAGATCCACCTTGCAAAGGGCTGTGACAGGCCAGACAGACATGCCCGCCTTTCTTGTCCCACGTGTCATCTGTAAAGTATGGAGCCTGAGCTTCAAGCCCACTCCCTTGTTAAACCACTAAATTATTATTGCTGTTGTATCCTTGTTTTCCTATTACTATTATGTTAAATAATCCCTCTTTGGTTTGCCTTTTATTCTGGTAAAGTATCATTGTCATTGTGTCGACAGATAAAAGACTCTAACTCAGGGAACCAGAACACTATACTTAGCAGGGGTCCTTTATATTCTTTCTATCTCCCCTTTTCCTGTAATACTGTCTACCCAGCAAGATTTATGGTAACTCTAACTTGTTAAAACTTCCAACAATGGGAATTCGACAACCTCCCAAAATTACTTGTTGCAGTACTTATCTTTATAATTGGAAAGTTTTTGTGAACATCCAACCTTTATAGCCTTGCTGCTAATTAAGCTAATTTCTTCTTGTCCTACCCTCAGTGGACCTGGAGAACAATTGATCACCATCCTTTTTATAATAATACTAGTGGGCGTTACCCAGCATTGCTCGGGAAAGTGGAGGAACAAAATTTAGAAAAACAGTAGTCCATTATCATTTTTTGAATGGTAGAAAAGTTGCACTGAGTTCTATAGGGATTAAAATACATATATAAAAAAGTATAAAACAACCAATTTTACATGTTATCAAAAACTTTATTGTAAACTTTTTTGTTTCATTATTCTTAACAAATATGTACAAATTTTTTCCATGTCCAACTCTTGAACATGCATCATAGAGTTGTCCATGTGAAAAGCAAGATGTTTCCAGATCAATTCCAACTACTTTAAGTGACTGTACTTGCACTTTGTCAGTATACATTGTTGAAATATAAGTTGACAGTTGATATAACTGAGGTGAGGCGCCTGAGGGGAGGGAGGGGGAAAGGAGCTGTGCACCTGCCACCAGCACCCAAGCCCGCCCTCCGCTTCCTTGTCCCTCTGCTGGCCTTAGTGAGTGACTGGCCCCACTGCTTCCCCCAGGAAGCCACTTCTCCCCGTACTGCCAAGCTCCGTGCAGCCCTGGGGAGAGGCGTTGAGCTCTATCTCTTCCCTCCCACAGTACCTTAAAAACCTTCTCCTGGAGGAAAGGTTATGCCATGCAAAGTTTGGTTGCAGTAGCTCTTATAGTGTCCAAGTTATTACTGCACAAACATACGAATATTCTCCTTTATATATTAGAGTTTACCTATTTAAAGGCTGTTATGTCCCTCCTCAGCCTTCTCTTCTCTAGACACATCATGCTCTGTTCTTTCAACATCTCCTCGTATGTCATGTTTTCCAAACCTTTTATCAAGTTTGTTGCTGTGTTTGATTTTTCTTCTTGAGGTTACATCTACACTATGAGCTAGGGCTGTGAGTTCCCTGCTTATGTACACATGCTTGTGCCAGCACTCATTGAGTTAACATGAATATAAATAGCAGTGTAACCACAGTAACACAAGCAGTGGCAGCAGAGGCATAATTGAGCCATCCCAAATACAAACCTGCCTGAAACCCCACAGTGGCTATGCTGAATACAGCATACTGTACTCTGAATACAGCATACGGAGTACTGCCACTACCCATACTACTGTGGCTTAGTTGTTACCTATACTTGTGTTAACTCAATGAAGGTACGTCTACACAACAGCGTTATTTCAAAATATCTAATTTCGAAATAGTTATTTTGAAATAAGATATTTCGAAATAACGCATCTACATACAAAATGCATTTCCAACTAGCATTTGGCTATTTTGAAATAGCGTGTCCACACTAAGTGAACACTGAATCATATTTAAGGTTGGCTGGAACCAGTTTCGGCAGGGTATCAGGTCAGGAGTTACTTTGTGTGGCTGCTGCTTGAGGCTATCTGAGGCCTGTGCTTAAAGGGCCCGCCATCCCCGGACAGCCGGTTCTTAGGTTTCTCTGCTTGCTTGCCTACCTCGATGAGGGACAGCAAAGCATTTTTTTTCTCTGCATGCTCTGGTTGCCCTCACTCAGGACACCGCAGCACTCTGCAACTCCCTGGGCACTCTGGTGCTTCTCTTGGACGTGTTGTTGCGAGCCTGGCTGCACTTTCTGCAGGCTGCCATCCGAGAGGTCCATGGCGGGGGGGGGCTGTCAGTATCCAGGAGGCCTTGCGGGAGATCTTCCACCCTGAGGAGCACTAACAGTCTTCCTGGTCTGCCCCACTGGGGGCTTGTGCCTCATTCCTCCCTCATGTCCTTCCACTTACCCCTCTCTAACCCCCCTTCCTGATGTTAAATAAAATACACATTTTCATGAACACAAACTCTCTTAACAAAATTGGGGGTGGGTGGGCTGAAACTCTGGTGAGACTGGGAAAAGGAGGTGTTAGGGGGAGGGGGAATCTGGGAGGAGGGAGCTGGAAGGGGGAAGCAAGGAGAATGAGGGGGAGGGGAAGCTCAGGGTTGGGGGTCTTGCTGGGCCAACTGTCTCCCAGCACCGTGGGTACAAGGGCCTCAGCATCCCTAGTGGGATGGGGAGGGTAGTGAGGGTATGGAGGGGGGAAGGAGAAGCGGGAGGGGGAGAAGGAGTGGGAGGAGGAGCGGTAGCTGGGGAGGCAGCAGGTGCTGGAGCACCAGGAGGCAGCATGCTCTGCACCAGGGTCTGCAGGTACTGGCAGTTGGCACAGCCGTGGACAAGCTGCTCCTGTCAGAGTTGCAGGTCTTCTTGCACCCAGTTTTGGGTGGTGCAGGGCTCGCAGTGCCCCCAGGTGCTGCTGTTGGTACCTCTCCACTGCACGGGTAGTCCTGTGGAGCCCTCGAGTGTGGGAGCATATCCCGGGATGGGTGGTGCACCCTGCACACACAGCTCGTGTGGCTGTGGAGAAACAAGAGAAGTGGTCAATTATCCCTGGGGGGACAGTGGGTAAAGCCCAGCCCCACTCTGCAAGGTGAGGATGACCATTCCCTGCACCATCAGAGCCGATGTGCTTGCACAGAGGCCATGTTCGGAATGTCCTGCTATCCCCTGGCGTGGGAGCTGCCCTGAGACCGCATCCAGGCCCTTGTGCTGTATATAGTGTGTGTGGGGGGGAAGATGTCCCCTGCCTCTGTGTAGAGTGGCCTTGTGGAGGGAGGGCATCCTGCTATGTCCCACCCCGGAGTCAGGAGAATGTCATGCCTCTTCACACACGTGTGTGGCTAACAGGGTAAGGCCCCTGTGTGGCAGCCAGCTGGGGCCACATGCCCAGGGGTGGCATGGCACATGCTTGCACATGCACGGGTTGCTGCGTGATCCGTGGACAGCAAGTCCCTGGTTTCTGTCTCCCCAACCCCGCATAAGGGCACAGTGATGGCAATCACCTGTTGTTGCCTCCCTGGCCTCAGATGACACCAGTGACAGGTCTGCTGGGGCGGCTCAGAGGTCCTGGCTGCTCAGCATGCTCCATCTGGTCTGCTGCAGCTCCTTGCTCTCCTCCTCCTCCTTGATGCCCTGGCCAGGGCCCTCTGCCTCATGGTTGACAACTACCTGGGGAATATGGACCGTCCTGTCCCTTGAGGATGCGGTCCAAGGCATTGAAATAGGGGCAGCTTGGAGTGTGTGCCCCTGGTTGGGAGCTGTCCTCTGTGGCCCTGGCATATGCCTGCCAAAACTCTTTTATTTTCATCTGCACCTGCTCCTGCTCCTTTGGAGGCCAAGCTGGCAGCTATCCTGCTATAGACAGCCACATTCCTCCGTCTAGTGTGGAGATCATGGACGTTGGAGGGTTCCCCCCAAAGCTCAATGAGGTCCATGATCTCCGCACTGGACCAGGAAGGCGCCTGTTTTTTCTGGCCCCTGGCAGGCTCCTGGAAGCGGGCAGACTGCTCCTGGGGAGCGATGGAGGGATGGCTGCCGGTGGCTTGCTGGCTCATATTGGGGCCACTGGGTCAGGGGCAGGACAGACTGTTTGTTGCGCTGGCAGGCTTGGAGCTGGCAAAGGCACTGTGGCCAGACTCTACCCCTTTAAGGGCTTCAGGGAGGGTGAGAGAGAGAGTAGTTTTCTTGGTTGTGGCCAGCAGGGCACCCTGGGAAAATCTAGAAGCCCTCTATTTTTTTTTTTACTGGACAGAGGGAGCAAAAAAACAGTCTGTCTGGTTGAATACTGGATACCTGGCAACCCTACAGCTGTTGGGCAAGGAGGGGGCCCAGCCAGAAGGCCCAGTTAACTGATACCTTGTACATTGCCTGGGTAACCGGTTAAACTCTTGCATCCCTAGATACTCTCCACTAATGTTTGTTAAATGCTCAGAAGAAAGAATGTTTTTATCAAAGATCCAATGGCCTAGTCCTATTAAAAGTGTGAGAACTCACAATATTAATCTTTTGAGACAGCCTCCACTGCCATGAAATTCTCCAACAAAACCAGAGTAAATTAAACTAGATATTTGTGGTGGTACCAAAGTAAAAAACAAAAACCTTTACAAAATGCAGGTCTTTTTAGATGTCTTGAAAAAAGCAACAATAATGCACAAACTCCCATTTAAAATTTGTTTGCCGATTACCTTCATGGGCCAAATTCTCAGTAAGTGTTGGCCAAGATCTATATACATTTGGGCTACGTCTAGACTGGCATGATTTTCGGCAAATGCTTTTAACTGAAAAGTTTTTCCGTTAAAAGCATTTGCAGAAAAGAGCATCTAGATTGGCATGGACGCTTTTGCACAAAAGCACTTCTTGTGGAAAAGCGTCCGTGCCAATCTAGACGCGGTTTTGCGCAAGAAAGCCCCGATCGCCATTTTTGCCATCGGGGCTTTTTTGCGCAAAACAGTTTTTAGCTGTCTACACTGGCCCTCTTGCGCAAATACATTTGTGCAAGAGGGCTTTTTCCCAAATGGGAGCAGCATAGTATTTGCGGAAGAACACTGACAATCTTACATTAGATCGTCAGTGCTCTTGCGCAAATTCAAGCAGCCAGTGTAGACAGCTAGCAAGTTTTTCCGCAAAAGTAGCTGGTATACTGGTAAGAAATAATGGTAAGAAATGACAGGCAGCTATCCTAGCACCCCAGCCACTGCACAATCATTTAATCTTCTAACCACCTATCTGGCTATTGGTGCATGTAGTTGTGAATTTTACACAAGCAGAGAAAGTAACCACATGAAGTTTTGAAAGGAATCCTTACACTCTAGGGCTGTGTCTACATTGGCGCAATCTTGCGCCAAAGCGGCCACTTTCGCGCAAAAACATGCTGCCTGTCTACACTGGCAGGGAGTTCTTGCGCAAGAACACTGACGTTCTAATGTGTGAAATCAGTGCTTCTTGCGGAAGAACTATGATGCTCCTGCTCAGGAATAAGCACTCTTGCGCAACTGTTCTTGCACAAGAGGCCAGTGTAGATAGGTAACATGAATTTCTTGTGCAAGAAAGCCCGATGGCTAAAATGGCCATCGGAGCTTTCTTGTGCAAGAGAGTGTCTACACTGGCATGGATGCTCTTGAGCAAAAGCACATATCTTGCCAAAGTAGATGCTCTCTTGCGCAAATACTTTAACGCAAGAACTCTTGCATTAAAGAGTATTTGTGTAAGATCACGCCAATGTAGACATAGCCTAGTTATTAAGCTCATCTGGTTTAAGAAAGTTGTACAGGCAAATCTTCCCCCTCCTTTATTATTATTATTATTATTATTATTATTATTTTGGCAGAGACTAGTTTGACTTTTAATTTTGTCTGCTCATATTCAGGAAACCAGTTGGGGTCATTTCTGACAGTTTCTGATCACCATATATATACATATATATATATAATTATACACACACACACAAATGTATATAAAATTTTACTTTTATGTGAGGTATTCCTCTTGTTCATTTTCTAGGTATACATTCACTGGGAATCTCCTGCAGTAAGGACTGCTATAAAGAAGCACTTCTATTTTAAGGAAGAACTGATGGAAAAACATACCCAGGCAAATATAACCTTTCATTTAAAATGGTAAAAAGCCCACATATGTTGGTGAAGTTACTTCACTTTCAAAGGAGAACTATAGGTGCATACTCCCTCTACTGGTACATTTACTTCAAGAGCATAATACATACTGTTCAGTAACTAAAACAGAAAGCTATAAAGGGTGCAACTCATCTGACGAGAAATGAAGGTGAAATTAAAATAAGTTGAGCTACACAGAACAAACATAAGCAGTTATGTAGAATTTTTAAGAAGCACAAGATTTCTACGTATCCATGATTATGTTCTGACATTTGGATCAGTGTTTTTGTAGTTTACCATGAGGAAGGAAAGTAGTCTGAATATTTCATTATGAACTACTTCAAACTGCTGTGTTTGGAATATTTTAAATAGAATATGACAATGTATATTTGTACTATATATTTGAGTTTGCCTGTGAGTGAGTAAGTCTGTCTGAAAGTCCATTTGTTCAAGAATACCTCCTAAATGGTAAGAGCTTAGGACCACCAAATTTGGTATGCAGCTTCCTCTTATAACTTACAGCAAAGTCAGGGTGCCAGGACAATGCCTGGAATTTGATTGGTTCTCATAAAATGGAAAGGGAGGGGTCTGATAAGCAGGATGGTTATAATGTAGGTCAGTGGTCTCCAACCTTTTTAAGCACAAGATCACTTTTTTAATTGAAATGCAATCCAGGATCCACCTCAAAACTAAATACCCTTGCTCTGCCTATTTTGTCTGGTCACTCCATCCTCTCTCCCCATCCTCCCTCCTTTTCACCAGGCAGGGGCAGAGGGTTGGGACACCAGATCTGGTCTTGGGCTAAGGGATTTAGTGTGAGAGGGGCTCTGAGCTAAGTCAGGAGAGGGAGTTGCGGTGCAGGAGTCGGTTCAAGCTCTGTAAGGGAGTTTGGATTCAGGGGCTCAGGACTAGGGTATGGGGTGTACGAGGGGATACAGGACTGGGGCAGGGGTTCAGCGCTGGCTCCAGTTGGACACTTCTTACCTCTGGTGGCTCCTGGGTGGTGGTGGCTCACCCCTGCCTAGGCCCTGTACCACACTCAAAAGCAGTCAGCAAACTCTCTCCATCCCAAGCCCTATTATGCACCCCTTCCATTATGTGGAGATAGAATACAGTGTGGAAGACGGGACACTCTGACATCAGTGCCCCCTCTATTCCCTCCCCTGCTCTGAACAGCAAGCAGAAAGTTCCTAGGGTAAGGGGAGGCAGCTCCAATGCAAAGGGTACAGCTGTGGGGGAAGGGGCAGCTCAAGTGCTGCGCTTGATAGCCTCTTGGCCAAACCAGTCAGGATCACCTGTCAGAGGCTCCAAGATCTACCAGTAAATCCTGATCTATGGTTGGCGACCACTGCTGTAGGTTGACCACAGGGGAGCAGGAAGGGGGCCAGAAAAGGGGACCAAGATAGCTATAATCCCATCGGGCCAGCAGGAGCCAGAGGTGGAGAAAGAGGTGGCTATCTACTATATACTTCAGAGGCTGTGTCTACATTGGCACCCTTTTCCGGAAAAGGGATGCTAATGAGACCAGTCGGAATTGCAAATGCCGCGGGGGATTTAAATATCCCCCTGCGGCATTTGCATGAACATGGCTGCCGCTTTTTTCCGGCTTGGGGTTTTGCCGGAGAAAAGCGCCAGTCTAGACGAGATCTTGCAGAAAATAAACCTTTTCCCGCAAGATCCCTTATTCCTTCTTTCAAGTAGTAATAAAGGATCTTCCGGAAAAGGGTTTATTTTCCGCAAGATCCTGTCTAGACTGGCGCTTTTCTCCGGCAAAACCCCGAGCCGGAAAAAAGCGGCAGCCATGTTCATGCAAATGCCGCGGGGGATAGTTAAATCCCCCGCAGCATTTGCAATTCCGACTGGTCTCATTAGCATCCCTTTCCCGGAAAAGGGTGCCAATGTAGACACAGCCCAGAGAGTTTGTCTGTGTGTCTCTGTCTATCCCCTACCCAGGAACATGCACTCTTTCCCAGTAGTGCCACTGCAGCAGCCATGAATAGGCATTTCCCACCTGGCTCCAAGCTTCTGCGGTGAGAGAGGGTCTGGGGTTGTCCTCTCTCCCCCTGGACAGTCTGCAAATTGAACTCCTCATCCCCAGCCCCATCAAAGAACTATGATTTAAATAAGAAAAACAAAACTTTTTTTAGTTATGGACCTGAGCAATGCCAGGTAAATCTAGTAATAAAATAAGCACAGCAAAAAGTACAATTCTTTGTGGGCAAATATTTATTAGGAAAAAACTATTTTACTAGCAGGGTGGTGAAGCTCTGAAATGGATTACCCAAGGAGGTAGCGGAAGCTGCATCTGTAGGGGTTTTTAAGTCTTGGCTTGACAAAGCCCTGGCTAGGATGATTTAGTTGGGGCTGGCCCACCTTTTAGAAGGGCGTTGGACTCGATGACTTCCTTCTGTCTCTTCTAACCCTACGATTCTATGATTTTTCAAATAAAAAGTCTTAAGTGCCGAGAATCATGGAAATATGGAAAACTTTTGAGAGAACTTTCCCACGTTTTTTCCTTTTTGAGATCATTGGCGTTGCAGTTAAGCAAACCCCCAAAAACCAGGAAATAATATTAGTCAGCTAGTAGCACAACTGGATTGTTTTCCAAGCTCATACACTAGAGCGGTAAGGACTTCTATGCAATTCTAGCTTTGACACCACACAGATGGCGCGGCAAGCGCCTTCACTTAGCATTTCCATAGCAGGGCCAGGGGAGGGAGCTCTCACAGGCGCGGTTGGGTCCCTCGCCGCATCGCACAGCTGCAGTGCGAAGATGCTTTTTGCAAAGGTGCGTAGGGAGGAATCGGGATCCCCAGGACCTCGTGCTCTGTCCTGTGCCCACCGGCAGCGCGATGCAGACGCTTCCCGGGGCACCGACAGACCCGCACGGTGCGAGCACGAGCTCCGCGGGCCCGGCTGCATGGCCACAACGGTTACAAGATCCGCCAAGGCACCAGAAATTCTGCCAGTCGCCTAAGAATTGCGGCCCCCGCGGCACGTCCCTGGGCGCAGCGTGACTCCCTGCACATGCGCGCTCTGGCCAGCGGGGCAAGGCCGGGGGCGCGCGGCTCCCGTGTCGGTTCCGGAGCGCGCCGCGTGGCTGCACACGTGGGGCTCGAGGCCCCGCCCTTACTCCGCCTCTTCCCCTCAAGCCCCGCCCCCCGGAAGTCGCGGTCTGGCTGAGGACAGCGAGGTGAGCGTGTTCTCCCCCATCCCTCCTCGCGCGGAGTCGGGTCGAACCTCTCTACGCCCCCCCCGCCCCGCGCGGAGCCGGGCCTGGCCCCTCTGTGCATCCGGTCCGGCTACGTAACGGTTGCCCCAACGGCTGCTCGCACGGTCGCTTAAAATACCCCCGGCTGTTGTAAGAGCAGCCCCCCCGGGGCAGCCGCTGGGTTGGGCGGATGCGGAGAATGGGGTAGCGGGTGAGTGGCACTGGGGGCACTGGGCTAATCGCGTGGCCGGTGCAGCGTGTACCCGCTACAGGAGTAGTCGACAAGGGCCGCTGTGCAGAGCCGCGGTGCTTTGGGGCTGGCGTGTGCCAGGACTGCTTGGTCCCAACTTGCACCAGGTCCAGCAGCCCCTGTTCACAGAGGCCACCTACTCCTCCCCTGCCGACAGGGGCTGCGGGCGGAGCAGCCTCCCTTATCGCGGCCCCCCCCCATAAAGGCAGCAGGAGGAGGGGGGCAGGCACCACCACAGAAACTCTACTGGTGGAGCCAGCTTTTAAGCCAGCTCCCCCCAGCACTGGCTCCTGCTCACCCCCTTCTGCCCCTTGCTGCCCTCTGTATGGGCAGCAAGGGGAGGGCAGGAGTAAGTAGTCAAATACTCCACTCAGCTACCAGATAAGTTTATGCATGTCAAGTAGTCAATTACTTACATCCTAATGTGTATCTGAAGGCAAAGAGCAGCTGGACCTGTTTATTTTCTTTTCATATTGTTATTGACAAAGATATTCCTGTTTTGTGTTTTTGTTTTTGGTTTATTTTTTCCAAAGGTTCCCAGTAAGCTGTTGAGCATCTTTCCCTAGTGCTGTCTGCTGAGGTTAGTAAACATTGACTTTTGTATGCTGGATCGCTCCTTGCTCTCTCCAGTTTAATTATGCTAAATTTGCAGACAAAGCTCTAAGTCCTAAACCATAGCCTGTACCACATGAAGCTGACGGACGTGAACAAGAGGAGCCAGCATGGCTGCTGCTTTCCCAGCTCCCTGTAACAACTACTTATAGCCCTGCTGGACAACACATCCTATCCCCCTGGTCCAAACAGGCCAACTTCAAATCTTCTGATTTCAGGACAAAGGATCCTGCATTGAGACCTCCTCAGGAGCACCAAGTTTGGGGTGCACTGCCAGGTGCCTTTGAGACTGGCCACTGTGGTGTCAGGACTGGAGGCTTCTGGTCTAGCAGCACGGGACCTGGCAGTGCACCTCTGGTGATTTGTGTAGGCCTACCTTAAGTCACTCAGTCTAGGTTAAAACAGCCCCTAGCCCACCCACAACTGGCACAGCTCCACTTCTGGTGAGTGATGGGAAGTGCAGAGAAGCATGTTGGGTAGTGTTTGCAATGGGGTCAGACGCTATTTCTCCCCGTTTGCCTCTGGGTCTCTGTTGTGCTGGTGGCCAGTCTAATTATGTCCTTTGCTGTTTGGCTGAGCTCTGCCTATCTCTCATGTAGGGAAGGGGGCTTAGGTCAGTGGCACAGGCTAGAACTGTGCTGGGAGGGAAACAACTTGAGCCAGCCCTGCACAGTGTCCCATTTTCCTTTCAGGAAATATGCTCCTCCTGCCTCAATGGTTTTGTTTTACACTGGCTGAACCCCCATGTTCTGTGTGGTCAAATCTTTGCACAGCTATGGAATCATACCAATTCATTCCATGCTGAGTGTTTGTGGGGTCCTGGGTGTATGGTGGCTGTGGGTTACCTTCCCCCCCCCCCCCGTTTCACCTGGCCCCATGACTGCCTCAGGTCTGCTGTGCTTTGCATCCCTCTGGTGCAGGGAAGGGTGTGAGGCACTGATAATCTTGCTGATGAGGTTGCTTTCCTCCCTATCACGAGGGTGGGTCCAGTACCTTATGTAACTCCTGGAGAGGAATCCGTGCATGTGGGACTGGGTAGGCTGGTGGCAGTGCCAATGCTCTGTCTTCTGGCAAGCAGTTCCATGTTCAGAGCCCTGTCTGCAGGCTGGGGAAGGTGGCACAGCCAGGTACCTGGGGAGGAGTGTGCTGGGAGTGGGGACTACACTAGTGCGTTAGGCCAGCAGAACTAGATTTATCTTTTGTGGACCCGAGGCCCTGCCCCTGCTCAGTGTCTTCCCCATGTGGTCCCAGAGACACTGTTCACAGCGGGGAAAGGAAAGGAGAGGAGTGGGCCTTGGGGAGGAAAGGCAGAATGGGACAGAGTAACAAAGCATGGACAGAGTGAAGAGCGGGGCTTCAGTCTAGGGATGTGAACAACTAGTTGACTGCTTGATAAGCATATGCTTATCAGGTAGTTGAGTAGTGACTCAACTAGTCGCTTCCCCCACCCCTTGCTACCTCTCTCTGATAGAGACAGCAAGGGAGGAACAGGAGCAAGTGCTGGGGGGAGCCAACTTAAAAGCTGATTCCTACCAGCACATCTGGGAGGCAGGAGAGGTAGAAGTGCAGTGGGGAGGACCAGGAGGGAACCAGGAATCAGCTGATTCCTGGCTCATGGCCAGTTCTCCTCTCCTCCCCCCCCACCCCCCCCTTGCACCTCTGCTTTTTAAAATTTATTGGGGTGGGGGAAGGACCTGATTCCTGTCTCGCACCTGGGTCCCCTGCTATGCCTCTGCCTTTTAGATGTAATAAGATGTAGATGGCTCTTAATACATTTAAAAGGCAGAGCTGCAGCAGGGTTAGCTCCCAGGCTGGGAGCTAACCCTGCTGCAGCTCTGCAGTTTCCTCCCTTTTTGACTAATGGAGTAGTCAGTGGAAATTCTATCGACTACTGGATTAGCTGATTACTCACAATTTAACATCCCTACTACAGTCTTGAGGCTGGTGTCTCTAATGAGTGTGGGCCTAGCTCCCTTGTAAACATAGTACTGTAGGCCAGGGTTATGCAGTAGTGACACAGCCACAACCCTGGAGCCATGCTGCAGAAGCCTAGAAAACTCCTATGACTATGGGAGGGGGTTTCCTGTTATAGTTAATTCACCTCTTGCATAGACTGTATCTAGGTCCCTGAAAAAGCCATGCTGTTGGTTCATCTGTGTGTACACCAGCATTTAGACCAACCTATCTGTGGCACTAAATGTGCAAAAATTTTCACAGCTCTGGACAATGTAGGTAGGTCAAGCTACATTTTAAGCATAGATCTCGCCCAAAGTTGACTGAAAAAAAAGTATAGATTATATAAAAATGTGGTGGCTTAGCTTCACCCACTCAGTAGAATAGTAATCTAGTGGTCCCTGATGCTTGAGAAAAGAGACTTCTCAAGCTGAGATACAAATGTAGAATTTTGTTTTTATCTGGTTGATGACTTATGAGGTGATTCTGTATGATTTTATTTTAAAAATTTTTAGAGTAGTGCTTCTCAATAGCCTCTATCCCAAATTTAAATTCAGCCCTATTGTACTAAATTTTGTGCAAGCTGATAAAAAGTCATGTACCCTGCTCAAAAGAACAAGTGTGACCTTCAGTATTTGTTTTAAAGGCTTGTAGATATTCCAGAAGAAATCATGACCCGGTGGGCCCGTACAAATATCACACATAGCAAAAAGCCTCTGGATGCTACTCCATGGGAAGATCTGAAAAATGGATCTACCAGTGGAACAGTGAGGAATAAACAGCAAAATTATTCAAATACTCTTTCTTTAAAGAATGATCAAGTGAAGAAGAAGAATAAAAAGAAAAAGGACTATTTGAATGAAGATGTTAATGGATTCATGGACTACTTAAAACAGAACTCACAGGTATTACATAATGGAAAGGTCAGAGCAGCTGACAGCCATGAGGTGAAGGAAGAAGTAGCAACAGCCCTCAAGAAAGACAAGCGTCGGGAGGGAAGACGATTAAAGAGACAAGAGATGAAGAAAAACACCATGGTGAGATCTATGTCCTATTTTGCCTTTTATCATCTTTGTTCTGTTACCGGTTTCTTACCTACTAGCTATGTAGCAGTCAGTTGTATAAACTTGTCTTGAATTTGACCTAGAAATATGGAATTTTTCCATTACCAATTTTCCTGAACAGCCCAAATTTTTGTTTCGTTTTTTTAAACGACATAAATGTATTCTAAGAGTAAGGTAAAAGTAATACAAGTAAAAAACACTGCTTTTTCAACAAGCAAATATTTGTAGGGAAGTCTTATAGTCTGCAGAATTCTAGTGTAACTAATGTTCAGATTATCCCCTATTTGGAATCTTCAAAATGTACCAAATTTACTTTTTGAGAGGATGCGCTCCTTCTGTAATGATTAAATGTTGATCAGTGAAGGTGTAATATGCAATTCCTACATTTTGTGTAATCTTATAGATGGGTGAACGGTGCCTATAATATTGGAGATTGATCATCTCACTGGTTGTAGGTGTGGACCTGTGGCAACTATTTTGTAGTTTACTAGGTAACTTGGATTTATCCCCATTATATTCTAGGAATTTTTCCCTTAAGGCCTCTGGTCTAAGATTCATAAAGTGCTTATTAGACTGGGATTTTGTGGTCTTGCTTTCAGTGCCACTTATTAAATTTTAGACCATGAGATCATTATAGGTCTTATTGGGCATTTGTGTGACCTTATTTTAAAAGATGTAAGGGCCAAAACTTACCTTGATTCCAAAGTGTAAACCTTTCTGGTGTTCTCTATAAAAAGCAGTTTTAGAAAAAAGAAAATTCTGTTTGACATAAATGCTAATTGTATGGTGTTAGCAATAAATGTATCCTTTTAAAATATTTCTGGCTATAAAAATACACAGCAAAACATGTAATGAGTTTCCCTGGTTAATTTAGTAACTCGCATTTTATTTTCCAAGGTATGTTTCCACTGCAGGAAGCCTGGCCATGGACTTGCTGATTGCCCAGCTGCACTTAAAAGTCAGGATATGGGTACTGGAATCTGTTACCGATGTGGATCTACAGAGCATGAAATCACGAAGTGTAGAGCAAAAGTTGATCCAGCTCTTGGTATGTTTTTTAACATCTGCTTTTCTCTTTTAAAGAAGGAGCTTTTGTATGGGTTTGTTGATCACAGAAAGTTTCATTTTTAGTCAGTAAGGGTACGTCTAGACTACCGGGTTTTGTCGACAGTATCTGTCGACAAAACTTCTGTCGACAATGTGTCTGGACGCTCTTTGAGTTGTGTCGACAAAGCAAGCTGCTTTGTGGACAGAACCCTGTAGTCTAGACGCAATCCTAAAGGCAATAACACCTTCTGTCGACAGAACTCTGTCGACAGAAGGTGTTATGCCTCGTAAAATGAGGTATACCAGCGTCAACAAAACTGCTGAGTTCTGTCGACGTTATGTCGACAGAACTCAGCGGTAGTGTAGACGCTGGTATAGTTTTGTCGACAAAAGTCCACTTTTGTCGACAAAACTCAGTAGTCTAGACACACCCAAAGTTTAACAGTTTTGAGGGCATGCATTACCTGTTGAAGTAGTTCAACATAACTACAGTGTTGATTTCTTTTTTGTAAAATCACTGTGATATTATCTATAACTTTGTTGTGTAGGTTAAATATGCATCTTAATTGAAGAACATTGAAATCTTACAGGGGAATTTCCATATGCAAAATGTTTTATTTGTGGCGAGATGGGGCATCTGTCAAGGTCATGTCCAGATAATCCTAAAGGCCTATATGCTGAAGGTAAGTATCATTATTGCTGTAAACCAAACATTTGCCCTCTTATAAGGGTAGTTAAATGTAGCAAAGAACAAGGTAACAGCTGCCAGGTACTAACTAGACAATGTAGTGAATAGAGTTCCTTGTCTGTACTTTTATCTACACAAAATATATGGCAACTCTAGAGTGTCTGGTGTATGTCTTCAAGTAACTGAGCATCAGCGGAATGAGTAGGAGAACATGGGAGCTAAATTTAATTTGAAATGTCCAATGGTCCTATGAGCAAAAAGATTCATTGTATTTAAATGCACAACATTGAAAGATACACATGGAGAAAGGGATACACTTTAAACCTGTGGGGAGGAAGTTGTAAAGGCTCTTTTGGTTAAAGAGACAGAGTCATTTTTAAATGCTAAATCAGATGTTCAGTTCCCCCCATTTTATGTTGTATTCCCAAGTCTCTTCAGATAGTCCATAAGTGTTAGCCAAACAGAAGTCGTTATTGGACTAAAAGGCTGCGTCTAGATTGGCATGATTTTCTGGAAATGCTTTTAATGGAAAAGCTTTCCGTTAAAAGCATTTTCGGAACAGAGCGTCTAGATTGGCACGGACGCTTTTCCGTAAAAGCACTTTTTGCGGAAAAGTGTCCGTGCCAATCTAGAAGCGCTTTTCCATAAAAAAGCCCTGATTGCGAAAATGGCGTTTTTTGTGGAAAACAAATCTGAACTGTCTACACTGGCCCTTTTGCGCAAAAGCTTTGCGCAAAAGGGACTTTTGCCTGAACAGGAGCAGAATAGTATTTCCGGAAGAAGCACTGATTTCGTACAGTAGGAAGTCAGTGCTTTTGTGGTAATTCAAGCGGTCAGTGTAGACAGCTGGCAAGTTTTTTCCAGAAAAGCGGCTGATTTTCTGGAAAAACTGGCCAGTTTAGACACAGCCAAATTGTATGTGATGTGATTGCACTGCAAAAGAACAAGGAAATCTAAGTAAAGGCAGACACTCTGCCTTTAGTTTGTGCTTATGGAGTGCAATTCATGCGTCCTGTGACAACATCACACAGATCTGAAACATGCACTCCCTAGGCACACTGGTAATTGTAAAGTTCTTAGTGAAACCTTTATTCTGGAAAAGTGATAAACTCAAATCATGTTTCCGTTTGAAAATGTTTAATGTAAGAAAGGGATTAAAATTAAATCTTTTTTTAAATTTGATAATTCCTTTTTTTGTATATTTAATTTTCATTTTTCAGTTTAATCAACTAGTTTTTTTGGATCTTTCACACAGCAACTTATCTCAGTTTTTACAATCAGTTTGCTATTTTTGATAAGTAGGAGGACTCAAATGTATTTAAAATTACTTTTAATATTTTTTGAATCAGCGAGGTCTCCAAGAAGATGTTGCCATTTTAAAGGTCAGATTTGGTCCTCAGACATTCCTATGCAACTCCCATTAATTTCAGAAGTACAAGCAGTCCCCGACTTATGTCGGATCCGCACTTACGAACGGGGCTTTCTCGCCCCGGAGCTCACAGGCAGCGATCCGCCACCTCAACCTCCGGGGCGAGAAAAGCTGCTCCCGGTGCCTCTGGTCTGCTGGAGACCAACCGGCAGCGCCCCAGCTGCTCTGCCCCAGGGTCCGGCAACAAAAGCTTGGTCTGCTGGGGGGGGGGCACACTAGCTGCGTCCCTCCCTCCCCCCCAGCAGACCAGGGGCACCGTGAGCGAAGCCCCAGCCGCGGCGCGGTCCCGCGCCACTGCGGCTTTGCTCCCCGTGTCCCTCGTCTGCTGGAGGGGGGGGGGAACGCAGCTAGTGTGCCCCCCCCCAGCAGACCAGGCTTTTGTTGCCGGACCCTGGGGCAGAGCAGCTGGGGCGCTGCCGGTTGGTCCCGCAGCGCCGCTCTGGGCACTACTGGACCAACCCAGCAGCACCCGAGCTGCTCTGCCCCAGGCGTCCCCAAGTCAGCCGCTGCTGAAACTGACCAGCGCTGACTACAGGAAGCCCAAGGCAGAGTTGCTCTGCCCCAGGCTTCCTGGAATCAGCGCTGATCAGTTTCAGCAGCAGCTGACTTGGGGACGCTTGGGGTTCTTAAGTTGAATCTGTATGTAAGTGAGAACTGGCGGTCAGTTTCAGCAGCGGCTGAATCTGGACGCCAGTTGCGACTTACATACAGATTCAACTTAAGAA
Organism: Pelodiscus sinensis; assembly: GCF_052426305.1. Taxonomy (NCBI): domain Eukaryota; kingdom Metazoa; phylum Chordata; order Testudines; family Trionychidae; genus Pelodiscus; species Pelodiscus sinensis. The sequence continues at coordinate 81,666,613 of NC_143057.1, read as the reverse complement.
CAAACCTACAGTCCCTATCTTGTACGTAACCCGGGGACTGCCTGTATTTGGTGTATGCTGGTGTCTTAGAACAAAACTTATTCCTAAGTAAAGAGGGTCAGAATTTCAAATAGGTACTCCTCAGTATTTCTAGGAAAATATAATTCAAATATTCAGTATATTTTGAGTATGAGCCTTTACAAATGAAAGTAAATATAATTAACCCTATGTAAGAGAGGAAACTGAGGCACAGAGATCAAATTACAAGTCCTTACTTAAAAATTCTTTCTACGGACTAAAATTTGTATCTTAATTTGTGCTATACCTTGTAAAGGTATATATTTTGAATTTGTTTTTAACATCTAAATTTTCTTGTTTCAAGTGAAAACCAGTCTTTATAACATGTTGACAAATGATGAAACTATGCATAAAGCTAAAGCAAATATTATTTCCAGCTGTTAAATAGTTTTGCATATTCCTTTCTTAATAGGAGGCTGCTGCAGGCTTTGTGGCTCTGTGGAACACTTTAAAAAAGATTGTCCAGAAAACAAGAACTCAGGTAAGATTTAAGGAAATATATCTTAGGTGTCAAAATTTTAAAATATAAAGACAAATTATTCTGTTGTAATGGTGAGAGCTATAAAGAGGGCTGGAAAAATGCACTCTCCTAGTAGCAAATATTAAACTGTTCAGGAGGAATAGATCTAAGCTGCTGTCAATTTCAGTATCAAATTCAGCTGGTTTCACCAGGATCTTGCACATTTTCATCCATCACTACTAAATGTATATGTCTTTATCATATACATGTTATCTCTCTTGTTCTCAGTGTGCAGGGAGAATTAAAATTCAAGACCTCCTGATTGATAAGATGTGGCCCAGTGGTTTAGCCACAAAGATGGTCAAAGTGAAAATCTAGACTACAGCAAGAAAGAATTTTACATGATCTTTTTCGCCTCTCTTGCTCCACAGATCAAGCAGTAACAGTTGGTCGATGGTCCTATGGAATGAGTGCAGATTATGAAGAGATTCTAGAGAACCCTAGAACACAAAAACCAAAAGTAAAAATACCAAAAGTTGTTAATTTTTGATAACTGCTCTTGGTTATCAGACAATATTAAACATCATTTGTCTTCTGAGTTGATCCACTGGTTTATATAAATGGAAGATAAAGCTGGGTTCTTCAAGCCAAAGTCAACCCTAGCATACTGGGCATAACTCCATTGACATGTGTACCATTGCATCCACTTCCATGCAGTCTGGATTGAGTAAACTAACTGGTTTGCAGTTGCTGTATCACATCCTGTATATTCACAATTTTCCAGAAACACCCCCACCCTTAAATGGTGATCACTTAAAAACCTAAAGGGATGATTAAATGAAGGTGTCCTAAGGAGAAAAGGTAATCTAGCATACGAATGTTTTATTGGAAAAAATGCTGATACATAGCTGTCATGATTCAGGCCATGGCACTCTAGCCTCTCTAATTGTGCTCATTGGGTCTTAGACCTTATGCTTTCAACTATCTCAGTCACATGATTTTCCTTCTTAGATTGGGGATCTGGGCTGTAGTATTCTGTGTACCAGACATTCTCAGTCCTATAGGTCTGCTTGTGTTCAGGTACCTGTGGTGGTTATTTCTCTTGGATCAGCAGAGCCGTCAAAGTGTTATTTATGAACATATCCCTTCATCAAAAAACAAAATGCCAAACACATATGAAACCTCAATTGTGCAGCTTCACTACTATCCCCAATGACACTTGGATAGTCACTTATACTCTACTGCAAAGCTTTGAGATGCCATCCCAGATTTATTAATGCTTTGCACGACAGTGGATCCAGAGCCACAAAATATATCTGAATGGAAGATCTTGCTTTTCAGTGGTGTACTATGGGTGTCAATTCCAATTTGATGTGTTCAGTTTTAAATCTGAATTTCTAAAGCATTTACATGCCAAGTATTTCTATGTACCTTAAAAGTGCTTAAGGGTCCCTTAAAGGGTGATTAAGGATCCCTGTCTCATCACAATCTTAGTTTGGTTCAGAACTCTAATCTATAAGACACTGTCCTAAACTTTGAAGGAAAATTATGTAGTAATCAAGAGGTTCAGTTTGAAAGACAGCCTGAATTAAGAACATAGGCACAGGGCTCTCTTTTGGGCCAAGTCATGTCTAGTTGCTGCCTTAGAATGTATGATGTCTTGTGGTAAATCACTAGAAGAACAAATTGCTTAAATGCCTCCTTATATTTATATATTGTCTTAAAATCTTATTTAAAAAATATATTAAATGTTTAAATTTTCTATCATGGTAGTTGCATTTTTCCTAATAACTTCCCTGGTTGTTCTTCAACACAATAGCTTTCCTTTTAGTGCATTTTTAGACTATGCCTGTCTGGACCTGACTTTAGCTTATGCTTCTAGCTGGTCAGCTTCCATAAAGTGCATAAGTACAGGTTACTAAAGCCAAAGAAAACAAACAAACCCCAATTGGAAGTAAATACCAGTAACCACCTGACTGATACGCTTGTGCAGTTAATTACAGAAACAATAATAACTAGGTAGTGATGGGCATATCAGAGCTGACTTTGTACCTTATAGGGAGTTGTGCTGCGAGTGGGGCCATGCAAGCACTTTCCAGAAGCATCTTAGGTGTAACATGCCTCAACACAAAACTGCATCCTCACCTCTTCCCCCCCCCCCCCCCAGTATTGAGCACTCTCATTGACTGATAACAGTATTTGACAGTGGCATGATTGACAAAACTGTTGTCTGGAAACAAGAGGGTAGTGCTGTCTTTCAAGTTGTTGAATTTCATCATCTTGAACCCTAAAAGTACATGGCAAGCTCTGACAACCAACTGCTGAGTCATGTTGAAGAGCGTAAAAGGAAGCCCAGCTTGTGACTTCAAACTTTTTGTAGCAGTGGTGCTTTCTGTAGTTTCTGTTTTCAGGTAGGATCAACACATAATTTTGTATCACACAGCTAAATACTTGAAGGTATATAAAATTCCTCCTTTTCCCATACTTTGCACTTGTCTCGATATTGGGAGTGGTTTATTATGGAGAGGTTTTGGCAGTATAAGTTTGTAAAGCATTAGAGAAGAGTTAGGTTCAGTATGATACAATAGAAAACAAATAACACTTTTTAATAATTTTTCAGCAATTTATTCACTAGACTGATTATAAAATATACAACCTCTAAAAACACATCCTTCAAATGGATCCACAAATGTGGATACAATATGTACCAGCAAAGTATTGGAAGAGGTAACTGAAAATCTTCGTCTAGTACATGGTGCATGTAGTGTATATTTTACACCAGGCAATTGCAAAATTAGAATAAGTAACCAATGTTACTTTTCAATCAGTGCTTCAGCCTGCCAAGAGCATTTGTATGTGGCTACTTTAAGAAAAGAAGGAAATGGGATAGTGTAACTAACCTACAAGAAGCTCTGCTGGATACTTATGGATCCAGAGAGGATGGAGAGAGGCAGTTCTCAGTGGTGACAGATGGCAGAACAAGGAGCAATGGTCTCAAGTTACAGAGGATCTCAAGTTACAGAGCAAGCCCACTATGAGAACCCAATGGTTGCACTAAACAAGTGGTTCTTAACCAGGGGGCTACCAGATTTCAGGGGGGTCCTTCAAGCAGGGTCAGCATTAGACTTGCTGGGGCTCAGGCCAGAAAGCCACAGCCCTACCAGATGAGGCTGAAGCCTGTGGCCCTGACTTCTGCCACATGGGGCTAAATAAAAAGCCTGAGCAGCTTAGCTCCAGAGGAGTGTTGTGGTGTGGAGCCAGAGGCAACTGCCATGTTTGCCTAGTGCTGGATCAGGCCTTTATATGCAGAAAACCAGTTGCTGTGGCACGGGAGGGCTTTGGAGTTTTTATTGCAAGGGTCAGCAACCTTTCCAAAGTGGCATGCCAAGATTTAATCCTAAGATGCGCCACTCTCCTGGGAGGAGGGGAGGGGCACTCTCCACCATGCACCCTGCTTGGTCTTCTACCCTGGGCTCTGCTCCAGCTTTTCCTGTGGGGAGGAGAGGAGCTGTGTGCATGCTTCCCCACAAGCTGAATTCGTTGCTGAACCTTGGGGCTCTCCCCCGTTGCAGGAAGCTTCAATCTTGCGAGGGGCGCAATGCTGGATCACCAGCATGGCTCCCCATTCTGGGTGGAGGAGGGAGCGAGGGGGAGCATGTTCATCGCGCGTGCTGCTCAAAATCATCTTGCGTGCCACTTATGGCATGTGCCATATGTTGCTGACCCCTGTTTCATAGAATGTTTGGGGGAGGAGGAGAGAGGGAGGGCTACTTAGAAAGAAAATGATTACTGTTTGGGGCATAAAGTTGGATGAATATCAGGGAGCAATAACCAGCTCCCTCTTATTTCTGTCCCTCCCAGCCATCTCTGTTACCTGTAACGGAGGAGCTGAGGCTAGAGATAAAGTAACAAACACTACCTCTGTTTTCCTCAGGGCTTAATGTGCTTCTAGTTGAAATCAATGGAGTCCTTCCATTGACTTCAGGAGGAGCTGGATAGGATGTTAGCTGCTCAGAAAGACTGAATACACCAAACCATGAACCTCTGATGCAATCCTGAGGTACTTCAACATGATTCCTGAACTTTTATTCTTTAAATCCATCTAAAGATATTAATTCACAATAAGGTCTAACTGCCAGCACTATATCATTTTTTAATCAAAGCAGTTTAATACAAAAAAGCCTCTGAAACCATCATGCCTTTAAGTCTATAATTTAGTATGGGCCAGATTGTTTATTCATCATTATTATTTATTGTTCTGTCTATCTGAAAAGCTATCATATTATTAACACCTAGCACTTCCATGGCAGTCATCATCAGTAGATCTCACAGCACTTTCCAAACCATGTATAAGATTCAATATCATTGCTAAAGACCAGCTTTTTAAACCTGAATTTAGAGGCCCTTCCACAATGGTAAGAAATTATGCCCTCGTTTATGCCTGGGCAACTCCATCAAATTCAAGTGAGAGGTATTAATAAGAAATAGTCCCCATTCTATTTAAAATTAAAAATATGAATCAATAATTCCTAAATCAGTGCGAGTTGCAAGTGCTCAAATACTCTCAGGATCAGGGCTGAAATGAACTGTGTCGCTCAAATGTTTCAGTCTGGTAGATTATGTAGATATTGAGAATCCTCATGTCAGCATGTAGCACTTAAAAATGTTTTATGATAATCTTTAGAGCTCCCCTGATATTTTACTTAAAATATTGTAATTCTTGCTATCTTCTTTCTCCAAAAACTTGATGCACGAAAAAGCAGTGTCCTCAATGGATTTTGATGAGCCAGTGAGATTTGCAGCAAGATAAGGCAGAACACCAGCGGTAACTTGATTAAAATAAGACACCTGGGTAACAAAAATTAAAAACTCAAAACTTGAACATGAGGGTCATTTTCTAAGAACTAGTATCAGCATCAGTTGCTTAGTGTTAATACTAAAAAGCATGGTGAAGGCAATATTAACTGGAAAATAATCACCTTTTAAAAAGTATATTAATGATCTTAATGTCCCCACATTGGCTAGCTACTCAAATACTTGCTTAAATGTATATACCAGATGTAGCAGAGAGCAGAATTTGATCCATCATCTCTAACTCGTTAAATATGTTTGTTTTAGTACCTCAAATGTTGGCAAAAAAATGACTCCTTAGACCAGTTAGGAAATATTTTCAGAAGAGTATGTTCCTATAGAGTAATCTTCACTTCAAAGTGTACACAGACATTCTTTATTCTCAAAGTCTGTGTCATACTTATGAATTTTAATATGTTAAATTATAGGAATTCAAGTGTTTAAGCAAATTTGGAAATCAAGTGATTTCTTCCTTTGTGTCATTGGCCTGTTTCAGATAGTGATTATCATTGAGATTTAAGCACATGTAGTGTGGAAGAGACAGCAGATACTACTGTGATTTGTAAAGTTGCTTACTGTACAGGAGTTGTTGTCATCAGTCTGGATCAGGAATCCTGCAGATCGGATTTCATTTCTGCAATGGTTTGGAGAAGGTGGCACAGATGTCAGGGTAACTGACCTCACTGCTATTATGTAAGGGTCACTGTAGGGAGAGAAAAACAAAGTTTTAGGACAATAACCACAATTCTAACCAAAGTTCCTTCTAAGCTGCTATGTTCTGAGCCCTGTGCAGAGGTTCAAAGCTCCCTGCGCAGGCAGGGAGATCAGCTGATCGTCGGGGACAGGGCCTCAGTAAACAGCTAAATGCTGCCTGCCACATGCTTGAAACAGAAGACAATCAGCTGAGATAAACAGGGAATGAGTAGCTGGGAGGAGGGAGAAAGTAATCAATTGGCTTGGGGGAAACTATGTAATACATGGTAAATTGTGTTGCATTAAGGCCAGATCTTTGCTATCTGGGGCTACGTCTAGACTGCAAGCCTCTTTCGAAAGATACTTTCGAAAAAGCTTCTTTTGAAAGAGAGCATCTAGACTGCAACCTCTTCTTTTGAAAAAGTGAGCTGCTTTTTCGAAAGAGAGCACCCAAGCAGTCTGGATGCTTTCTTTAGAAAAAGCCTTGTTTGCATTCAAGAACGTCTTTTTTCGAAAGAGCACTTTTGAAAAAAGGTGTTCTTCCTCGTGAAATGAGGAGTACCGCCGTCGAAAGAAAAGCTGCGTTCTTTCGATTTAATTTCGAAAGAACGTGGCTGTAGTCTAGACGCAGGTGAAGTTTTTTTAGAAAAAAAGGAATTCTGCAGTCTAGACACAGCCTGGTAGAGTTCTGGCTTTTAAGAGTCAGAAGTGGCAAGTACTAGGTGAGATGCTAGTTGTTTTATAGGATGAAACCTTATTTGCAAGTTCTTTGAAACATGTAAATGTCTACTAACCATGAAGTCATATGTTAATTTGTTCTGGGGCTTCTATTCTTCCTCCAATGGAAGAAGGCTAATTCTCACCTTTATACAGCATCTTTGTAGTCACTGAGTGTACTTCACAGCAACTAGTCACAAGTGTCTTGTTTTAATATACATTTTATTCCACATGTATGGACTGCTTAAAATATATGTATAAATGATATGTGTATGTGCATACACACATACACACTGTGTTTGAAAAGCTTCAGAGAGGTAGCCTGGTTAGTCTATATCTGGAAAAACTTAAACAAAAAAAACCAAATAGTCTTGCAGCAACCTTAGAAACTAACAAACATGTAGATGGTGTCATGAGCTTTTGTGGGCCCAACCCACTTCAGATGTGCGTTTTGTTTGTATTGGTGGTGTACATTGATACACTCAATATTGGTGGTGCAAATAAGAAAATTCAACCCACCCAAAAGAAAAATCAGCCCACCCAAGGATAAAAAATGTTAGAGGGAACACTGCTTCCAACCACTTCCCTCTTTAATGAAGAGCTGGACTCTTTTCTGGGACATGAGCTATTCAGTGAACTAATTTGGATTATCAGTACTTCCTGGGCACTACAGGAGATGAGCATAAACACACTGAGGCGCTGAAGGCCGATGTCCTGGAGCATGAGGACCAGAGGAATCATAGAACACTAGAGCTGGAAGGGACCTCGAGAGGTCGAGTCCAGTCCCCTGCCCTCATGGCAGGGCCCAGTACCATCTAGACCATCCCTGATAGATGTCTGTCTAACCTGATCTTAAATATTTCCGGAGATGGAGATTCCACAACCTCTCTAGGCAACTTATTCCAGTGTTTAACCACCCTGACAGGAAGTTTTTCCTAATGTCCAACCTAAGCCTGCATTGCTTCTTGTCCTATCCTCAGAGGCCAAGGAGAACAATTTTCCTCCCTCCTCATTGTGACACCCTTTTAGATACCTGAAAACTGCTATTATGTCCCCTCTCAAGTCGTCTTTCCAAACGAAACAAACCCAATTCTTTCAGTCTTCATCTCTCATGTTCTCTAGACCTTTAATCATTCTTGTTGCTCCTCTCTGGACCTTCTCTAATTTCTCCACATCTTTCTTGAAATGTGGTACCCAGAACTGGACACAATACTCCAACTGAGGCCTAATCAGCACAGAGTAGAGTGGAAGAGTGACTTATTGTGTCTTGCTCACAACACACCTGTTAATGCATCCCAGAATCATGTTTGCTTGTTTTGCAACAGTGTCACGCTGTTGACTCATATTTAGCCCGTGGTCCACTATGACCCCACCCCCCAGATCTCTTTCTGCAGTACTCCTTCCTAAACAGTCGCTTCTCATTCTGTATGTGTGAAATGGATTGTTCCTTCCGAAGTGGAGTACTTTGCATTTGTCCTTATTAAACTTCATCCTGTTTACCTCAGACCATTTCTCCAGTTTGTCCAGATCATTTTGAATTATGACCCTATCCTCCAAAACAGTTGCAACCCTTCCTAGCTTTGTATCATCTGCAAACTTAATAAGTGTACTTTCTATGCCAATATCTAAATAATGGATGAAGATAGTGAACAGAACCGGTCCCAAAACAGACCTCTGTGGAACCCCACTTATTATGCCTTTACAGCAGGATTGTGAATTGTTAATAATTAGTCTCTGAGAGCAGTTATCCAGCCAGTTATGCACCCACCTTATAGTAGCCCCATTTAGGTTGTATTTGCCTAGTTTATTGATAAGAATATCATGAGAGACTATATCAAATGCCTTCCTAAAGTCTAGGTATACCACATCTACCACCTCTCCCTTATCCACAGACTCGTTACCCTATCCAAGAAAGCTATCAGATTGGTTTGACATGATTTGTTCTTTACAAATCCATGCTGGCTGTTACCTATCACTTTATTATCTTCCAGGTGTTTGCAGATGAATTCCTTAATTACTTGCTCCATTATCTTTCCTGGCACAGAAGTTAAACTGACTGTTCTGTAGTTTCCTGGGTTGTTCTTATTTCCCTTTTTATAGATGGGCACTATATTTGCCCTTCTCTAGTTTTCTGGAATCTCTCTGGTCTTCCATGATTTTTCAAAGATGATAGCTAAAGGCGCAGATACCTCCTCTCTCAGCTCCTTGAGTATTCTAGGATGCATTTCATCAGGCCCTGGTGACTTGCAGACATCTAACTTTTCTAACTGATTTTTAATTTGATCTTTTTTTTTTTATCTTCTAAATCTACCCCTTTCCCACTAACATTTACTATGTTAGGCATTCCTTCATCAGACTTCTCACTGAAGACGGAAACAAAGAAGTCATTAAGCATCTCTGCCGTTTCCAAATTTCCTGTTACTGTTTCTCCCTCTTCATTGAGCAAGACCTGTTGTTGCTCTTCCTCTTGCTTCTAATGTATTTATAAAAAGTCTTCTTGTTTCCCGTTATGTCTGTAGCTAGTTTGAGCTCGTTTTGTGCCTTTGCCTTTCTAATCTTGCCTCTGCATATCTGTATTGTTTGCTTATATTCATCCTTTGTAATTTGGGTGAGGGTGTGGTGAGTCACTGGGCAAGAGGGTGTTAGCATGGACTGTTGGGGTCAGAGGTTAAAGGGTCAAAGGGCATGGAGCATTGGGATGGGGGTTAAAGGGTCTTAGGCACTAGGGAGCAATGGGCTGGGTTGGGGCTAGGTGATCAGGTAACACCATATTTACATATTCATTATTTGTATAATGAGTATGCAAATAAAACATTACTGGTCTGCCAAAAGTTTGTGAATGGGTTTGCTGGTGCCTGGCATAAAAAAGGTTGGGAATCATTGCTATATGCATGCAGATGCAAAGTTACTGAACAGCAATGGCGGGAACGTGACCAAGGATATAAAACAATGGCTAGCATCCAATATCAAATGGTCTTATTTGAGGAGTCTCATCATACTAGAACAAGGAAGCATTCGATGAAAGTGAAAGAAAATAAATGTAAAACTGTTCAAAAGATTAACAAAAAACAGATTACTTGTGGAACTTACTGCCACTAGCTATCACAGAGTCCAAGAAAATAGCAGGTTTCCAAAAAGGCTCTATCATTTAGATGGATAGTAGGAACTTCTGAAGTTATATTAGATAGGATAATAAAATACATGAACCTTCATGCTTCAGACCAGAAACCAATTTTTACTTGCCTGAGGCTACAAAGAAAATTAGGAACAGAATCCTCCTATTTCAAACTATCCATTTCAGGGGATTCTAGTACCTTCTGGTACCAGACACTACTGACTATTGTCAAAGATAGAACACTGAACACCTTGTGTGCTAATATTTATGCTTCTAACCTGTTCCTACATTCCTTCTTTAAAGAAACCAGACGTCCATCCAAATTCCTGTATGATACAATAATATCTTCACAATTCTTGGGCCTGCTTTCTGTATATGCATGGGAATCAAGAATTATAATGCTGTAGGTTTAGCATCAGTCAAACTTGAAATGCTTGTACTCACCCAGTCTTACAGGGCTGTCTTCTTGACACGAGAACTACAAAATCTTTGGGGTTATTGCCATTCACTGATGGAGATGTAATGTGATAGATCTTCTCATCTTCATTCACATCCTCTATGACCTCACACGTTCTGCAAGTACATTTAACATCCATAACCAGGACAGTTCAGAACCTGAAATGCTCAATAAGCTCTCTCTAGAAACATTGCAACAGAAAGAACACCTTACCATCTTAATGTAGGCTGTTCTGTTTTTCTTCAGTTTACTCAGGAAGTGTTAAAACTAGGCTGGAAACTAGTTTGCAGTTCAGTTTGGCTTGTGCTACCACTAACATTACTTTTCTACAAAAGGAGGACCAACAGCAAGTTCTCAAAGAATGTGGACATAATGGAAGAGTGAAATGTGGACATAATGAAAGAGCCTTCTTTGCAACTCCTCACCTGAAACTACTTTTCAATGGCTCTGCCTCCATTTTTTCTAAAATGAGCCAGTAAAGTTCCAGGCCTGGATGTGTTGGAGAAAAGTAGTACAAGCAACTCTCTTGGGGTATGTCTACACTACCCTCCTAGTTCATTTCATGAGGAGTAACGGTAGTTCGAACTAGGAAGTCTAGTTCGAACTACCTAGTTCGTGCCCCGTGTAGCTGCGCTGCACGGGGTTCGAATCAGCAGGGTTTTAAAAATGGCGGCTCCCCGCTTATGCAAATGAAGCCCGGGAAATTCAAATCCCGGGCTTCATTTGCAAGTGCGGTATGCCTACATTACCCCGCTAGTTCGAACTAGCGGGGTAGTGTAGACATACCCTTGGATAGTGTCAGGCCTGCTCCTCGTTCTCAAAAGCTGGGAGTGGCAAAGGGCAGAAAGTGGGAGCTCCAGCTCCACCCCTTCTTCCCATCTGAAGCAAGGAGCAGTGGGTAAGCTCTGGTGCCACCTACCCCCTACCCCAGTCTGAAGCTGGCACTGAGTGGTTAGAAGCATGAAGCTCCAATGCCCCGGGCCTGAAGCTGGGAGTGACCAAGAGCTGAAGCTTTGAGCCTCAGTGCACCCTCCAGGCAGAAGCCCTGAGTCCATGGGCAGAGTTGGGATGGATAGAAGGGTGTTGTTCCCCCAAACAGCAGTGCCCTATGTAGAGTGGGGCAGTCCTAAGCATAGCTCCCCCCTCATCTACCTCCTCATCTCCCCCAGTCCCTGCTCTCTGGCCAGGTTGTAAGTGGGAAGCTGGAGCCAGACAATGCTGGGCAGCTGGTCCTTTGGCTCTGGGAAGCTGCGGAGCAGGCAGTTGTAGCATTTCCCCATCTGTGCTGCTGTGGGTGCCTGAGGTGGTGGCTACTCCTCAGCTCCCAGACCCCTTTGACTGTTCATATAGCTGCTAAGAGCTACCTGGATTGGGAAACTTTGGGGTGGCACAGCCTTCAGGGAGCAGCCATGGCAGGGGGAGCCCTCCTGCCACACAGCCTCTACCTACATCCTCCTGAATCCTGAGCTATGCCCCGACTGCACACAGCCCATAGCTACTCCCTCCCTGCACCCTGAACTACACCCCTCACTGCACACAGCCCTTAGATATCCTCTTCCTACACCAACCCCTCTTCCAACACACACAGCCCCTAATTACTTCCCCGCCCTGCACCCTGTGCTGCACCCCTCATTGTACATAGCCCTTAACTACGCCCCCTCCCTGCACCTTAAGCTATACTCCTCATGGCACATAGCTCCTAGCAACCCAAGCTACACTGCACACAGCCCCTACACTATTCCTTATCTGCATCTTTAAACTACACCCCTCATTGCACACAGCCCCTAACTACCCAATCCCTGCACCCAACCCCCCTGCCAGCATAAAACCCCACTACTCCTTTCCCTGCACCCTGAACTATGCTTCTCAAGGCAAACAATTTCTAATACCCCGTCCCTGAACACTGAGCTACTCCCCCACTCAAACACAACCCCTAGCTATCCCTACCTGCAACCTGAATGACCCCTTTCACAACATGGAGCTGCTAGCTCCCATCCTGCTTGCACAATTACTAGCAACTCCCTTTAGCAATCTGAACTACACTTATCACTGCACAGCACGTAACTACCCTCTCCCTGCCTTCTGACCAATGCCCCATCCACATATAGCACCTAAGTACTCCCTCCCTGTACCCTTAACTACACCCCTCACTGCACAGTCACTACTCACCCTCTCTTGAAACCTAACCTACAGCCCTCACTGCAAACAATCTCTAGTACTCCCGCCCTGCACCCTGAGCTATGCCCCCTGCTCACACACAGCCCTTAGGTAAGCCTTCCTGCAACCTGAACTACCCTTGCCCACACCCAACAACTATCTCTTCTCTGCACTGTGTTACCCCTGCGCGCTCACACAAAACCCCTAACTACACCGTCCTGTACCCTGAGCTGCACCTCTCACTGCACATGGCTCCAAGTATCCACGCCTTGCTCCCCAAGCTACCCCCACCTGTACACAGTCCCTAACATCCCCCTGTATCCTGACCTACACTCCTGCCCCCCAGACCTCATCTTCTCCTGTCTCTGCACCCTGAGCTACACCCCTCACTGCATACAGCGCCTAACTATGCCTTCTCTGCACTCTGAGCTAACCTGCCCACACACAGCTCTCTACTTATTCACTCCCTGCAACCTGAGCTCCCCCCCTCACACCTTATCGTACTGCACACAGTCCCTAATTACCCCCCTCCCTGCGCCCTGCGTGATTTACAAACTTCTTGAACTGAGCCTCCGCTTTGTTATATTTTATTTGATTGTATCCCCTGTGGGTAGTCTGCTGAGGTGAATCAGAGAGTGGAAGTGGTACTCCTTCCCTGGATTACATTGTGCAGAGCTGGCCTTTTGCTCCCTGTCCAAAATAACAGGCAACAACTATGTCCAAGGCCTCCCGCTCTTCCACTAGCCTGGAGCTCCGAGTTGTCCATGAATCCCTCTCCCCAACCTCTTCTGGGCCCTGGAATTTTTATAGTATGTCAAGGGGAGTCTCAAAGAGAAAAAGAGCTGACAACCCCCATTCTAAAGAACAACCCCGCTGCCTGCAATGCTGCATGCTATGTCCCTGGAGCTCTGTGGGTCTCCAGACACTCAAAACTTGAATCTATTTCCGTCTTTTTAGATGCAGAAAGAGCATGTGACAAAGTGCCTTGGAACTTTCCCTTTGATGTTTTGCATAAATTTGGATGAGATGATGTATTATTCCTCCAGTGGCTCAAAATGTTATACTCTCCTCCTAAAGCATCTCTACTAGTGCTTAATCAAAGTTGCCGAGTGCTCTGTTTAGGAACAGCCACCTGCCGGGGTATAATTACTTGCTCTCTACTGAGAGCCACCAGCCACTTACCTTAGCAATATACTTTTATTTCCACATATTCAATATAAAAACATAACCCTTAAACCTGCTTTTTACACAGACAATATTTTTTGCTTCATTTCTGCTCCTAAAGCCCAAGCACTGTGGAGGAAACAGACCACTTTAGCCAGGCCTTGGAGCTATAGTTATAAGAAATGTGAAGCTCTGGATATATAGGTTGAACCTCTCTAAACATTGGACCACGGATGTTCCAGGACCAAAGTCCCAGAGGAGGGCTGGCAGGTGGGAGCCCTGTGGTCTGGCAGGGCAGTGGGCTGCTGGCAGAGAGCTTCCAGAAGGGCTAGGATCCTTGTGTGCCCCTGCAGGGCCAGGTGGCAGAGCTGGGAAGCCCAATGGGGCTGGCTGGTGGCTGGGCCAGGGCTGAGGGAGCTGATAGCAGGGGACCTACCCTGAGGGAGCCAAATCCCTAATCTGGGACAAGTCAGGTTCAGAGAGTGCAAGACCAGGGAAGTCCAGCCTGTATTGCCACACATGCCTTTCACTTATCTTAATACTTTCCTCTTCGTTGGACCCAAAACTCAGCCAGGTAAGCCTGCATGTCCCCTCAAAGCACCACTTGGAGCATAATCAGAATATTTATTCTCTGCTGAAAACCTTTAAAGATACAATGACTGGAAAACCCTTTCCTTTTCCTTAAGTGCATGTATATACCTAATTAAAATGGTACCACATCCACCTATTTTATATAATCTCTCATTATTTCCTACTCTGTTCTCTGTGAGGGATATTAAGAAAAAACAAAGAACTCACAGAGTTTAGTTAGATAAGAAATGACTCAAGAATTATGCGAAAAAACATAAAACTTTTTTTTGCATTTAGGAGGCTATGACTTTAAGCTCGGACTTTACATTCTGCTGGGTCACACTGTGAATTGGTTATACAGCATAAACTTGTTTAATTAGAGCAGACTATGGCTGAGTGAATCACTCTGCCTTGTTTCTTACATTGTGAATATACATTATTGCCTCTACAATTAAAGTTGAACCTTTACTATTAGGGATGTAAAAGTTTAGCCAATTAACTGGTTAACCAGTAAACATTGCCTTACTGGCATGCTTACCGGGGTAGGTGGTTAACCAGCACCTGGCCTGGCCAGGCCCATCCCATGCCTAGCCCAGCCTGACTGGAGAAGCCAGGCCCACTGCTGTGGGTGAAAGCTGCTCCAGCAGCCCTACCCACTGCCTGTGGTGCAGTGGGCAATTGACCAGTTAAATCTATAGTTTAACCAGTTAACAATGTACATGGCATTTTACATCTCTATTTACTATATACCAGGTGTAGGGTATGGAGACTTGCTCACTCCCATATATGGCCCAGCCCCTTCTCTTCTCAATTCATGGCAATCCAAATTTTAATCCAGAAGAAAGGTATTTACATTACAAGTGATAGCATCTAAAATGAGTAGTTAGCAGGAGAGTCAAACAGTGCTAGGAAAAATACGAAGCTGCACTTACAAGTAATGTTTGTCCCATTGCCCGCGGAGTCGGAAGTCAGACAAAAGGATGAAAGCTAGATTTGATGGTATCTTCACTTGCATTTCTACCTTGACAGACAAGATGTCACTCTCTTCATGTGTGAATATTTTTATCTGAAATGAATAGCATTTTAAAAATACAGAATGAAGAACATAAATGGACAGCTTCAGCAGATTTTCACTTGGCAAGAGAACCTGCAACATATGTCTGACAGGCAGTGAGATGCAGATGAGTATTCAAAGTTAGTTTCAAAATAATTTTTACATTAAAAAGTATACATTTATGAGAAAAAAGATAATACAGTACATGATGGTGCAATAGAGTACTAATGGTTAAATTGCATAAATTGGGTGAAAGTGAATTGTCTATTCATGATGAAGACATGAACCATAAGCATCTATAAACTCTCTGTTGCTTCAATCATCATGCATTCTGCATAAACTAGATATTTCACTGAAAAGGTGTTTCACAAATGTTTGGAGAGTTTTACATTTTGGAGGAATTTCCCTCTGAAGCGAGACCAATGACACAGGGCTCATGGTGACAGAGAGCCCAATTCCTGTGTGATTTCCATAAACATTGTGACAATTGACACCCTTTTCTGGTACAGAAAAAAAAAGCCTCTTCATTAAGGCCCCCAGATGCTTAGGTCACCTATTCAAAACAAAAGGCCACATCCTGGCCCTCCTTTGAAATCTCTTCTGTTCCGTCCAAGTGCAGGGACGTAGGATATTGAATTTAAAACTCATGACATTTTTATATCTAGAAAAGCCATTATTAACTCAGAATTCCATCTTGTCCATCCTGGGCTTTGACCAGGTGTAAATATTGAGGGAGGGCTACTGGAAGCTTCTCAGAAGTTTGCTGTTAGAATAAAACCTAAGGAAGACAGATTAGTGGGCAGGGAGCAGATGATGTGTTGCTTCAATTTATTACTATCCTTCCCATATATGTGGTGAATATAGACACATCATGGCCAAGATTTTCAAAAGTGACTAGTGATTTTGGATTATTTATTTTTCTAGAGGATTTGTCTTACTGGATCAGTGACCCACCTAAGTCTCTTTTTAACTCCCATCATTAACAGTTGGAGGCTGGTCCTGAAACATCTTCTGGTTCACAAATTTTTGATTTTTCTATTAATCCTTATTATTAACTCTGGAGGTTTCAGTTCTCGCTGTGTTGAAAAATTATTTCCACACCACCACTTCCAAAACATATTTCTGCCTAGCTTATTAGGTATTGTATTAAAATTACACCTCAAACTGTCTCTTGTTTGCACAATGCCTTCACTTGGTCATTTTGAGAATAAATGGGATGACTCAGTAAGTAAGCATATCTGTAAGTCTTTTCAGGATTGGAGCCTCAGTGTGTTGTATAAAAGTTATATTATAGTACAGATAAGAATAAATGCCATTAATCCTAAACACTCTCTCTTACTAAAATTTTAATCTGGTGAAGTAATTTGCTTTCTGCCGCCTGAATAAACTTAACAGATTTTTATTTCCAGTGATGTAAGATTCATGAGTATTACAGTATGTGTTGTTCATGCATGACATGTCAGAGTTAATTATCTGTTGGCTTACTGAACATTTACCAATCAGCATAGATTTGTATGTTTTTATATTTTATATATATATTCACATTTGTGAACAGAACACAATTATAACAAGCCTCAATATAAGGTTTTAGCAAGCCATACCTGGAAACGTAGGCCTTGCTTATAGACCAATGGTCTTATTTGCTAAATCACAAGATGGGATACAGATGGGGTATTTTAAAGCAGAGGTGTGCAACCCGTGGGTTGCGACCCACTTGGGGGTAGCGGCTGCTTTCCTGGAGGCGGGGGGTCACAGCACTTCGATCCGGCCGGCCGCTTTTCCTGGCCTCCTGGCTCCGCACCCGATGTACACACAGTGGGGTAGGAGAGTGGCCCAACAATTACTTTTTTTTTTTTTTTGCTCAACCAAATTTGGCGGCCCCCACAGGGGTCACAAATGAAAAAAAAAACAGGGGTCACTGTTTTAAACCACCAAATTCGACAGTAGCTTTATAAAATCTATCTGTAATATATAGACAAAAAAAAGTTATCATGGGGATTAGCATTGAGAACATATGCTAGAGTTTTTATGCCAGCATTAGTAAAAAAGCATCCTTAGAATTTATAAACTTTGTTACATAAAAATATTCAGAGTAATTCTACACTAGAACACATTCTGATTGACAGGATAGGATCCTGTGGAAAAAGTAGTATGGAAGAATGTAATTAAAGACAGTATCATGTAACACATATACAGAAGGGGAGAGGCAAATTAAGATTATACCAGTAATCTTAATTCTGTCATTTCATAATTTTGAGTCATCTAATTTGCAACTTTAATGTTCTATAGATTCTTATTTATACTTCTCTCTTCTCTCTTCGATCCGTCATCTTGTGGACATGTCCTTAGAGAAACCAGATGGAAGAAGTACTTAAACTGAATGTTTACTCTGTTAGGAATATGTACTGTGTCTTTAAGAGCACATGTTACAGGGAAATATACTGGAGTTAGCAAGAACTGGTATCTTGGAGGCAATCTAATGGCAGGTTCATCTGACACAGCTGGGAGCTCATGACTCTCTTTTAATTTAGAAAACTGAATTTTAATTCTTTAATTCTTAAAGTTGTAGAAATTCTCATTATGAATTCACAAGGCAATAGCTCCCAAAGCAGGTTATGGGCCCCCTTTTGGAAAGCTGCTAGCAGGCCTGCACCACTTTGTTTACCTTAGACATGGAGCCTCGCAGCTCCCTTTGGCTCCCGTTCACCGTTTCCTGCCAAGGGGAGCTGTGGGAAGCAGTGGCCTGTTAAGTAAACAAAGCAGCACAGGTCCACTAGCAGCTTTCCCAAAGCAGGCCTGCAACACACTTTGTGAAACACTGCAATAGATGCTACTAATGGGATAGAAGAGAAGACAGAGCAAAGAGGACACCATGGTGAAAGAGCAAAGGGGTCACCATGAAGAGGGAAAAACTAAAAGCCCCTAAAGAGTTGAAACTCTCAGGTAATTCAATGGACTCCTGGAAAGGATTCAAACAGAGTTTTGATATATAAGTGCAAATAGCTAGGGTTGCCAGGGGTCCGGTTTTGAACCAGACAGTCCAGTATTTGAGCTTTTTGTTCAGGAAACAAACTGAGAAAATATAAATGAGAAAATGTAAATGTCCGGTATTTTCTACATATGATATAAAGTAGATTGTGATGTAATGTCAAGTATGTCCAGTATTTTTGTTGAAACCATCTGCCAACCCTACAAATAGCTGCTTCTGGTGAGAAAGACCAGCAGGAAATAGCAATCTCCTAGAACATTTCAGGACTTGCGGCTGTAGATGTCTTTAATTCAGCAATTCTCAGACTGTGGGTCTGAACCCCAAAGTGGATCACAACTCTGTTTTAATGGGATTGTCATGGGCTGGCATTACCTTGTTACAGGGAGGGCCTCAGATTACAGGCCCTCCACTAGGGACTGAAGCCTATGGGATTAGGTTCTGGCACCTTTGCCAAGACCAATTTGACTCTGGCTCTGGCTTTGGCCTTGTCCCCGGCCCCCCTGCCACGGGTGGCAGAATTCGGGCAGGCTCTGACTTTGGTCCCTATTCCTGGGTCATGTAGCAATTTTTGTTATCAGAAGAGTCATGGTGCAGAATTTTGAGAACTCCTGCTTTAAGAGCATGCAACTAAGTCAGGCAGACAGTACATTATGACACAATTTTGCAGAAATTTGAGGAATACTGTATACCTTAAAAGAGTGAAACATCTGAAAGGTATACGTTTCACTTAAGAAGACAGAGTATCCTTTGAAGAATTCTTAACAGAGCTGAAGTGAATGAGCTAACCCTGCAACAATGGTCATGTTATAAGGGGAGAGCTGCCACTGCTGGGGACTGGGACCAGGACAAGGATGGATGGCTCCCCATGGATGGATGGCAGCTAGCTGGAATGCAGAATGAGGTAGAAAGTGACTCAGGGAAGCTGTCTTCAGGCTGACCCAAAGCACTGTCCTCAGTGAAGCTGAAACAGCCTCCACAGGCCCTAGAATACAGTGGAATGGGGAAGGCCTGGGTTCCCCTACCCATCCTGTGAGCTGCACCCATGTGTTGGAACCAGAAGCTCTGCCCATGAGCTACACCCAGTAGACAAGGTTGCCACTGTAAACCAACCATTGGGCGTAACTACTACTTTGGGCCCCAACCACCAAGCAGGAGATGCTGCCTCCCACTCTCAGAGAATTTAATTTTTTTTTCTTTCCTAATCAGAAATAAACCAAATTTTGAAATATCAAAATTGTTCTTGGAAACAGCATACCCTTTGTCTGCCCAATTCTAATGATGAGCAAGATCTGCCCCTCCGAGTGTTACTAAGCTTGGCATGCCACTGTTCCACAATTCTGTACTTACATTATCCAGAGTGCTCGTTATTTCCCATCCACATTTTGATGCTAGCACTGTCAGTGTAGCTACATTGCTATAACTCAAGTATGCCTGAAATGTAAAATGCAAGGGCATATAAAAATGTAAAATGAAAGGGTGATATAAAAGAGAACCATAGTTACTTCCAGAATCACAAACCAGGCAAATGTGTTTTTTCCCCTTAACTGGTCTTCTTCCAGAAAACCATCCTGTGGGTTCTGAATTAAACACTGTTAATAGCTAGATTATGTTTTCACGTGGCTGATGGCAAAAGAACCCTAATTAAAAACACTAATTTGGATTTCTTTGATGGCTAAAATAGAGCAAAACCTCCCTCAACTGCCAGAGACAATACTTCTCACCTTGGAGGGTATTAAATTAATAGTATACATAATTTTTCTTATAAGTAATTAAAATCTGCTAGCAAATTAACATCTTCACTACTTGTGCACATATTTTGGCAACTGCTTGCAAAGAGAAGGTGCAATCACAGGAGTGAATGCCTATTACTTATGTTTGACAAGACTGGATAGCTACATTTCCTGGATGGAGCTCACATTTAGAAGTGATAAAAAGAAAACATACAATGCAAGAATCTGTAAAGACACACATCTATTTAATCTTAAATTCTGGATCATTCTTTTTGTTAACAACTACTGTCTGTTTATATTTACTTTCTTGCAGAAAAAATTTCCTATATCCATAGAATTCAAACTTTGATGGGGGTTACACTTTGGATCTGCCACAGTTAATTGCATTCATTTCTCACATTATACATCCTTAATTATTATTTATTTACTTTTAGATTTAATTAAAAGGACCTAACACAAAATCAAGGTGCCACAGGGGTTTAAAACAAAAAAGCCTTAAATACAGAACATTCTGCAAAAAATAACACTAAGGATTTGTATAAATAAACAAATTCATGGAAATTAATTGTCAGTATTGCTAATTCACTATGCATAGGTATTGCTACACGACGTCTATGTCTACACTGGCATGAATTTCCGAAAATGCTTTTAACACAAAAGTTTTCCATTAAAAGCATTTTCGGAAAAGCACGTCTAGATTGGCAGGATGCTTTCCCACAAAAGCACTTTTTGCGGAAAAGCGTCCGTGGCCAATCTAGAGGCGGTTTTCCGCAAAAAAGCCCTGATAGCCATTTTTGCGATCGGGGCTTTTTTGCGGAAAACACTACTGTGCTGTTTACACTGACCCTTTTGGCCAAAAGTCTTTCGGAAAAAGACTTTTGCCCAAACGGGAGCAGCATAGTTTTTCCAGAAAATCACTGATGATCTTACATGAGATCGTCAGTGCTTTTCCGGAAATTCAAGCGGCCAGTGTAGACAGCTGGCAAGTTTTTCCGCAAAATCATCTGATTTTGTGGAAAAACTTGCCAGTCTAGACTCAGCCACCCAGTATAAACATGTACTCACTCTTCTGACATTCCTACAATGCCTATGTACAGCAGGTCAAGTTAAGATGCTAGCTGTTTGGGTCAGATATTTAGCATTGTTCTGATGTATCCAAACACCTCTATTAGGACTGTAGTTCCTAGCACTGGTAGCCTATCTACGTTGGCAAGTTACCGCTTTGCAACTTACTGTGTTTGGGCTGGGGGGAGGTGATTTTTCACCCCCACGAGCGAGAAAATTTCAGTGCAGTAACTTGCCAGTGTAGACAAGCCCCAAGACCAGTGGTGGGCAATAATTTTTGGTGGGGGGAAGGGGGTCATTCCAAGATTTTGGTTAAGTGGTCAAGTGGTGGAGGGGGTGCAGAGTCTAGGTTGGAGGTTGGGTGAAGAAGGGCGCACAGGGTAAGGGACTGGGGTGCAGGAGATGATGTGGGATCTGAGAGGGTGTTTGGGTGGAGGAGGGGGTTGTGATTTGGGTCAGGGAATTGGGGTGTAGGATCAGGGAGGGGGTGTGGGTGCAGGAAAGGATTCTGGCCTGGGGGAGAGATGTAGGAGGAGGTACAGAGTCTGGGAGGGAGTTGTCACCTGGAACAGAGAGAGCAGAGGATTTGGATGATGCTCTGGGAGAGAGAGTTGGGCTGCAGGAGAGGCAGGTGCTGGCTGGAAACAGTTTACCTAAGTGTCTCCTGGCCAACAGGCTGGACTCCGCAATCCCAGCCTGCTTGAAAATGCAGGCTGCTCCCTCCATGTGCCTCTCAACTCCAGCTCCCCCAGGCGCTCAGACCAGTCTCTCAGCTCCGATTGGCTGGCTGTTTCCAGCCAATAGGATCTGAGAGATTGGCTGAGATCAGGTCCTACTGACTGGTTATTTCTGATCTATAGGAGCTGAGGATTGGGGTGGAGGCAGGGAAATTGCATGAAGCCTCCACCTCCCTGAAGAGCAGAGAAATGCAGGAGTGGGTTTTAAACCACAGCAGCTGTGTGCCTGAGGGTCCTGGCAGTGTGGTCCGTGGGCTGGATCCTGTGACTTGGTGGGTTGGATCCGGCCCCCCAGGCCGTATTTTGCCCAGCCTTGTCCAAGACTATGTATGTGGATGAATTCAGATGATGTAAGTATTACCTGGTTACTTCTATCCCAGAGATCAGAGGAAGGAATGTCTTCCTTATTGCTGAGGATGTATTTTCTGAAATATACAAGGAGATTGAAACAAAATGAATAACAGTCACTATCTCTTTGCCTTTCCTTCATCATACAACAATAACAACCACATAGATAGTACTGAACATCTTCTGAATGTTTTACAAATATTAACTAATTAATCTTCACAGCAATACCTTGAGTTAAATAAGCATTAGCTCATATTTTCCTCCCAGAAAATAGTGGAACATACAAAAAGTCCCAAACATTTCTTGCCTTACTCAGGTGACTAGTAGCCACTGATTTCAGGCAAACAGGATCAGGTCCAGAATTACTAAGTGACTATAATCATTGTATCTGAGAAGACTTAAAATAATGAGCACAGTATATGTAAAAAATAAAAAAGTTCCCTTCTGCCACATTGTGAAGATAGTTTTCACTACTAAGTTATCTTTGGAATTTATTTATACCTGGTTAGTCTAATTCTCCTGCGTGCAATCGCTCCACGATACCTTCTCAAACCATCCTTCAGAAGACGTAAAACAAAACAGAAATAATGGGAATGAATTACGATGCATTCTACTTGGATAATGTTGTGCAACTAAAGACAATTAAGGATTATTTATTAAAAGGAACACTGTCGTACAACAAAAATAAAGTATTTTTTAAACCCGTCTCTCTGAAAATAATTGTACTTATCAACAATGAAACTTCCTCAGGTATGAATGTGTTCAGGGTTTTTGTTATGTGACAGTATTCCTTAAATTAAGAAAAATAATGTAAATACCAGTTTGGGGTATCCTAGTAGCACTGTACTATTATGAGGTCTTATGCAAGGCGCAACAGAGAAATACAATGCTAAACATTGTAGTGAGATTGATCTTCTAGTGTTCGATTTAGTGGGTCTAGTAAAGACTGGCTAACTAAAAAGCTGAGGGCACCCCCAGTCAGCACCTGTATGCCTCAATTTGAGTGGTGGAGCATTTGCTCCCATTACTGCTGTGAAGATGATGCCAACATTGGCTTAAGATATATTGACTCCAGTCACGTTATTTACATAGCTGGAGTTGCGTACCCTAAGCTAACCTTCTGGATCTAGTATATACCTGGCCTAAGTAATTTAGGAGCATAAATCCCACTGAATGTCAATGGGATGTGTGCTGAATGATTTAGGTATTTTTAATATTACATCTAATTCTCTATTTTAGTCTGTTAATCGGCATATTTTTTTCTTGTTCAATTTCAGTGGAAATAAGTTTCTTTTTTTGTTTAAGTTCTCTGCTCTTGTTACTACTTGAGTTAATATCCGGTGGCTGCGTCTAGACGGGCAAGTTTTTCCACAAAAGCACCTGCTGCTTCCAACTGATACCAACTTCCACTGAAATTCAATGGCACTTGGGAGGCTGATTCCAGCAACCTCCTTTACAAAGCTTGAAGGTATTCAATTATCCTCCACATTTTCTCAAATTCAGAATATTCTCTGAAGGTGGAAGACGAGAAAGTGATTCAGTTTATACCCTTGTTTAGTGCGTCACTTCCCAAGAAGGGCTCCCAAGGGTTGGCAGTGTGATATGCATTATTTGGGATTGGACTATATAAGCCATTCTGTCTCTCATGTAAAGAGCTGACCTTTGTAGTGGGTTTGACTCTGGGAAAAGCGAGGAGCTCTCCTTTGTCATTTACAGCATTAAAAATGAGAAAAGCGCTGTTAATATGCCGTGCTTGGCCCTTGGTCCACTCCTCACAGTTGTAGGCCTCAACACGAACACCAACCTCAACACTGAAAGAAGAGTTGAAATAAATTATTTAACCATCACAGAATGATGCAGAAGCAGCAATGAGACAAACATAGATAGTAACCAGAGCAGTTATACACGTCTTGGGTATGGGGAACAACAGTAGTGGAAATCTGAATATTTCAGATAGTTTAACAATTAATGATTGGCTTAGTAACTAGACACAGAGGCATATTTCAGCAATGATTTAAAAGTGGGTTTAAGATAAATGTCAGGACTAAAATGGGCAGAAAATGAATTTAAGTAGCAAAGTAACGTAGGTGCCAAATAGGAAGAAAATGAACTGAGGTAGGTCTAACCGCTCTAGTCCAGGAGACTCTGGTCTGACAACATCCACTGTCCAGTATTGCTGGGGACCCCGGAGGCTGGAGCACACATGAGAAAAAGCAATGCGGCAAGCTTGGAGCTCAATGGCCAGGGCTGGGGTCAGGAGTCGGAGCTCAGCCAGAACTGGAGGCTGGAGCCTGGCAACCAGGGCTTTGGCCATGAGCAGAGCCTGGGAGCTGGTGGTCAGGAGCATAACCCAGTAGATGGCAGCAGGGCCCAGGAGCATAACCCAGTAGATGGCAGCAGGGCCCAGTGTCCAATGGCAGGGCTTGGCATTGGAAGAAAAGGGGCTGGCATTGACATTCCCTGGTCTGGCAAACTCCCTTGTTTGGGGCTGGTCAAGTCCTGAGGGTATTGGACCAGGGATGGCCAACCTGTGGTGTAGCTGCTTATATACCTATCGAAGAGCAGAGCACGAGAAGATGGGGCTCGGTGGAAAGTCTTGGAGATGTGACCAAACTTCCACTGATTTGTCATGCAGATGTGCAAGATAAGGATAACTCACAGCAAGCTGGTGTCCTTGGGGGGACCAAATTCAGCCCTTGATAGAATGGAATAGCAGTTCTCTTTTGCTGCCAGGACCCTATTTGTTCCAGAAATGTAGCTGAAGTTCAAGGAATCTGTAACTTACACCTTTCTGTGGCCTTTCCTGTGACAATTCCATAACAACACAACTGGATGTGGTCTACTGTCCCAACTAGTGGCTCCAAGACCACTTACAGAAAGAATAATGAGTCTGCTCTACAGCCTTAGCTAGTAGCTCATGAACAGGGCTCGCTGAACCGCAGCAAGCCTCGCAGATCGCCCGAACCTGGCTCTTCCGGGTTGCAATCTACTCGCCATGGGCTAGTAGATTGCATTATTTGTCGAGCACTGCTCATGAAGTAGAGGCTCATGCAGTAAGCACCAGACATCCCAGGTTCGATTCCACCCCAGATGCCCAAGGTCTGCTGGCATTACACTTCTGCCTATTTTCTTAGGGCCACAGCCTCTGGTCGGCTGAGCAGAGCTTATCACAGGATCAGGGCTTCGTGTGGGACAAAGATGGGTGTAAGTCACTTTGACATTCCCTGTCCATGCTAGCTAGGGTCCTGTCACTTTCCTTGTGTAATTTATTTATGCCTGATTTATTCCAGTAGCTGGGGATCCCTTTAGCAAAGGGATATTGCAACCACACACACCCGTTACTTGGCTTCAGAAAGGGGCTAGTAGGTTAGGAGTTGCCAGGGTGGCTTTAGTTACTAGAGGTTTCCCCCACAATGAGGGATTCTCAGGAGGCAGGATCCAATGTGTTTAAGTCCACTTTATGCCACGGGATGGGTACAAAGCAGATTTATGAATTCAAGCATCAGGTCCTTTCTCTGTGCTAAATATACACTATTTTCCCATTAATATTCGTATTCTGCCCAACTTAGAACCAGTTGTGATTGGCATAGACTGTGATTGTGATCTGTGGAAGCGATGCCTATTGATCCCTGCCTGCATTTGATGTACTCACCCTCCTGGTCTTCCTTCCTCTTCTAAAACAAGAGTTTTGCAACCAGGACGGAGCTGCTAGGGCCTGGATGATGCAATAAGTTCTGCCCACATGAAGTGCACTTCAGGATCAGGACCCAACAGTGGAGCCAACAGCTGCTATGGGCTCCTGAGCAAGGTGCAAGGGAGGGCGGGGGGAGCAGCTTCACACTCCTGGAAGGAGTGGGGCCTTGGGCAGAAAGGGTGGGGCCAAGGCGCAGCATGCCATCCCCTCCCCCCAGCCCTCAGAGCTGTGCAGAGCCTCGGGTAGCAGTGGCGGCAGCCAGTAGCCCTGGGCGCCTTTGACTCACAGGACCCTGGGGCAACTGCTACCTTTGCCTCACCCCATCACTGGGCCTGGGGCCCAAATGACTATAATGTCCCACTGGGGACTTGGAGTTCCATTGGCTTGCTCAGCATTACCTTTGTAATTGAGGGCTTGCAGAAGTGGGCTGTCAATCACTAGAGGGTACAGGTGATCTTTTAAAATTTGAATAGGGAAAAAACAATAAACCAAGCTCCACACTATTTTTGACGTGAGAAAAGCAGAGCTATTTAAAAACATTTCTTCATTAAAAAGTACCAGTGATGGCTCGAGTCTGAAATATTCAGAGGGCTTGTGCTAAGAGGGGCAGTGAGACGTGCACATAGATAGTTTTACCTTTTCTGAAATGTGTTGTTAACTATTGCTTTGAAGACAAGGCGATCACCAACAGTAGACGGTCCCCGGAATTTAAACATATCAACTGACTTCAGGGTGGGATTTGAATGACAGAGGCGACTGAATGAGAAAGCAGGAGAGACAAAAAGCAGATTATATGGCCTTGTCATTTATTTTTCTATATCTGTACAGCCCAAGATTATTTGACATACTTACAGTAAAGAGGTCCCCACAAGTTAGAAATTCATAAACCCGAAGTTAATACCTAGACTTCCCATAAAGGATAGCATATTCAGCTCTATGGCAACACACATTTGGGTCTCACAAAATAATACCACTTCTATTGTGTTGCTTCATTTGCAATGCACTTTACAATCATTAACTACTGAATGTCCACTACTTGTTATATATGTCACATTGGGGCAGTTTATGAACTCCTTGCTCTCATGCAGTAGTATCTTATTTCTCAAAGAGCCCCACCATGGGCGGCAGGTGAAAGCCTAGCTGGGGAAGGCAAGCCCCACCCTCACCCCTTCCACCTAATGCCCAGCCCCTGGAGCCAAACCGTGCCCACCTTCAGCCCCATCCTGGCCACATGGAGAGCTGGGCCTGCCCTGCTAAGGTCCGGGCCAGCCTTCCTTGGTGGCTGGGGAAGTTAGGCTGCTGAGCTGTGCTCCGCACCACAGCCTCATCCCTCCCCAGTGGCCAGAGGAGCCAGGCTGCCGTGCCGTGGTCTCATCCCTCCCCTGCCGTGCCACGGCCCCTTCCCTCCCCCGCAGCTGACCCCAGAGACAGTCCCAGCCTTAGATGGTTGGCTGAGTAGGCAGTTTTGGAAAGGCTGTGCCTTCCCTTGCCTACATTACTGACCCACAAGCCCCACACATTTCAACAGGGCTACTTGGTGAGTAAGATATTGTTCAGTGTGAGAAAAGAGTTCACTTTTTGGCCTATTTGAGTTAGTGACACTTTCTCAGGACTAAAGACAATGTATCCATGTAAGAACTTTGGTCCATACAGCCTTTTTAGCTCTGATGGTTGCTGCACATTAATCAGAAATTAATATTGTTTTGTGCAGCATATGATTATGTGAAACAAAAACTTATGCAAATACAGCCTGAATTACTTGTAATGACACTAAGGAGATATGTCTTTATTAAAAATTGCAAGCAACTAATGAAGCTGAATCTGGAAGCTGGGTTTGTAAACATGCAAAAAGCCGGGAATGCAACTGGCCATTTGCCCATGCAGAAGCACAAAGTGGCATGCATAACCTTTAAAAATCAAGGGTTAAAGTTATTCTCATGTAATATAAATTGCATTATTATTGTTGTGTACATCATCCTTCCATTTCCCATATGTTTCTGTTGTTTACTACACTCACTAGTCCCTCTTTTCTCAATTTAGGCCCTGATCCTGAAAACACTTAATCACATGCATTACTTTGGTCACCTGAGTTGTCCATGGGCATCACTGGATTACTTGGAATTGCACTTGTGATTAAGTAGCTTCAGGATTGTGACTTTTATATTTGTACATTCTTGTGGGTGGGAGGAACTTTTCTATTGTTTTCCACAGCTCTGAGCCCCAATCTAGGTGCTATAGCCTGTGATGGACCCATGAGGGTCCGCACTGCTGGGGGGGAGACTCCACCCCCCCACCGTGGCGGGAAAGGCAAGCCGGCACTGCGGCCGGCCGGAACAGCCCCGGCTTCCGCCGCGGCGGGGCCGAGACGAGCAGGGAAGTGGCGCGGTCCTGTCACCCGTGAGACTGGGCCAAGCCACGCCGGCGTTCCCTGGCGTCAGGCTGGCAGGGTGTACAAGCCGGCAGACACCGGGAGACGCAGGGGCCTCCATCGCGCTGCCTGACTTCCCAACACGGGACCACGCCAAGGGGGCGGGGCCCCGTCACACGACATCTGTCCCCGGTCCACTTGAAAAGCGGCAGAGCCAGAGGCAAAGGGGGCACGCTCGGAGGCAGCGGCCCTGTCCTGGAGAAAACAGGGAGGATCTGCCCCCATGCTGGAGGAAACAGCATGAGACCCTCGGGCCACCGGATCGCCCAGGAGGACCAGAGATGGACCAAGTGGGGGTGAGGCCTTGCGACGGTTCCACGGGACCAAGTACCCGGGAGGGGGGAAGGAAGCAGCCCGAGGCGGTGCGCCTCTGGTGCCCATGGGCAGATGGGTTTCAGGAATTACCCCCGTCCGCCGTGCATAGGGAGCGCCGCACCCTGCACTTAGGGCCCCGGGCTGGGACCCAGAGGAGAGGGCAGGCCTGGGTCCCCCTTCCCCCACCTACTCCTATCCCCAGGATTCGCAGCCCACCAGTATAAGCCAGAACCCCAACCCAGACTCCATATTCGTGTTCAGAACCCCGCCTGGAGACGGGCTAGACTTCAGAGCTGGGGATCCTACTCAACCCCTTCCCCAGGGGAACTCATGGGTTCGTTGAACCCCTCCTCCCGACGCGGGAGAGGGAGATCGCACCCACGGGACCTGTCCCAAGGGGCAGGGACCCAAAAACTGGGCTTACGGTAGGCGATGGGTCCGCTGAACCCCCCTTCTGGGCGGAAAAGGATGGTTGCACCCTTAATACCTGTCACACAGCCAAATAAATAACAATGAAATTTATTTCCTGACTCTAAAAGGCCACTTTCTGTCCTCATGCACATGTATGAAACTCCCCATCAAATTCAGTGATAAAAGCATACATATATGATAACAAAATTTCATTTTACACATTTTAGCTGAGAAATGATGTAGTTTTATAGCAGTTGCAGCTCTTAACTCAATTGCATTATCCGTAAACTAATGTACCAGTAGAGTTAAATGCACACAATTATCTGTTGCTAATTAATTGAATAGAGCATCTTTATAATAGACTAATACATTCAAATGACTTTGTAATTTCATTAAACATAATTTCCTCTTCCTATTTAAAATGCTAAATGGGTATTTCATTTACAACACTCATGGTAAAGATACAACATTAGCAAAAATACAAAGAGGATGAAAGTATATGATTTTAATTTTTTTCCTAAATATTAAGATACATTTTTTAGAGAACTAAGCCCTGAATACTTCTATTGGTAGTATAACATATCAGAAAGGACAGTCCTGGTTCAAAATGACTTTCAATTACTGCAGGACTGCCTTTAATTACTTTCCCAGTTTTTAGAAAGAGGAAATAACCTTTTGAAAAACCTTTCTATGGGTCTTTAAAATGTATTCTTCAACTATTGCTCCTCCCATCTCAGCCTGTGGCCATAGCAACTCTAACTGGTACCCTGAAAGGTCAGAGCTAATTGTTGCCTTACAAAAGATTTGTAGCGAGGCCAGCTATTTCTCAAGCACAAAATACAAGCTCTCTGTTTCCATCCAATATTGTCTCCGCCATGGGCTATTATTGCTAAAAGTTTCAACCTGATAAATTATGTTCGATATTCATCATTCCAAATAAACTATGTTAACTTTCGGGTTTGTTGTGTACTGATATATCAAAGGGAAGCAGGGCCTGATATTTTGGCTTGGATCTCCGGTGCAACTAGCATAAATGATGAGTAATTCCTTTGAAGTCAATGGAGTTGCACAGCGGGTTTTCTAATTTTAATAAAATGAGCTGTTTATCTAAGAACTATAGAGAATCTCTTATCGGTACAACTAACTGGCTAAGAATCAAAATTACATAAATAATGAAAAGGAATGGCATTTAATTATTAAAGTAAAAAATGAACATGTAGCAAGCATCCCTGCAGTGAAGTAGGTCAAGTCGTGTGTGAGGGGAATTCTGATAGAAATTCAGGTTTCACACACAAAGAAGTTTGTTTGTGTCAAGACTGAGGTAATGGGACCCTCCAGCCTACAGGCAGAAGGCAAGAACTGCTGTGCAGTTGGGCCAGAGCCACTAATGAACCTTCAGGGTTAGCAATAAAACTTTGCACTTTTCATCTGTAGATCTCAAAGCACTTCACAAGAGATGGCAGGCAAGCATGATGGCTCCCATTTTACAGATGTGGGAACTGGGAACAGAGAAGTTAAGTGACTTTCCCAAGATAATATAGTGGGTCAAGGGCTAGAATAGAACTCAGTTCTACTGACTCCCATGCCAGGGCCCACCCACACCTCCTTGTAGTGGCTCTCATGTTTTTCAGACCCACTGGCCATACTCAAGTTCATTTCTGCTAAGCATGGAGGGCTGCAGATGGTCTTTGATCAGCCTCTCCATTTTAGGATTTTATTGATACTGGGCCAGAGGATGTTAGCATGTATGGAAGTATATTCTTGTGGTCAAGGCACTGCTCTAGCCATCAGGAGCTGGGTTCTATTTCTATCTCTGCTAATGACTTGCTTTGTAGCCTTAAAATCTTTCTGTCCCTCAGCTCAGTTCTCCATCTGTAAAAACGATATACAGTAGTGATAATTCCTCAGTAGTGTTGTAAAGCACTCAGATGCTCTGGAATTGAGTGCCATAGAAAAGCCTTCATATAAATATGTAGACATCCCCTGCACCTCACTAAGAAGAGAGACCACAATATATTTCATTTTCACTACTAATTTGTAACTAGCCCCTGTTTCTCAAACATTAAAATGGTGGATTTGGGGTTCTTTTGATTTTCCACCCAGCATGTCTTTTCAGAATCACACAGGAAGGCACCAAACGGAAAAGTACCTTGCTGAAATAGTAGCTACTGTCTCCATCCAAGCCATTATCTGACCACCAAATGTATTTCCATGATGGTTTGCATGAGGTGGCAGGACAAGTTCAATGCTCTGCACATGGGTTAGATCAGTTGAAATAGTATCTTCCTCTGTATCCCTTCCATTATCTGAAACATGGTAACAGTTTATTAATGGGATTGTTAAACGAGTAGAGTTAGTAGCTGTCCCAACAGGGAAATATACCCTTTCCCTCATCATTGTAAGGATCTATCTGCTCTTGGTACAATTAAAAAAAAATGACCATAGGGAGACAGAAACCTACCCCAGGGATTGCCTGGAGGCAAAAGGCTTCTGCTACTACCAATCATAGCAACAGCCTGAAGCTCTATCAAGATGCAAGGGTGCACTGTGCCCTCTTGTCTGAGAGGGAGCAGAATGGAGAGATACAGAGCACCCTAATGACAGAGCAAATTCTTCTGGGAGGGATGTGCTATGTTATACATACAAATGCTGTGTTAAAAGCACACATCCTAGCAATTAGGCAGCTATGCAGCTCTCCTAATTGAAAATGTAGGCAACCTATGTATGCCAGTAAATTTTTATTATTACTCTGGTTTGCTATATTTAATCTGCAGTGTTTTATATAAAGTAAGTACAGCTTATTATCTGCTTTTGATATAAATGTCTTGCAGTACTAAAATTGCTATACATGTGGATTTACGGGTGTAGAAAATCACTGTATCATACTGTACGGTATTGCTTGCAAAACAGTGTGTGTTCATTAGATACCATATTATAGCCAGGCACTGGGGGCAGAGTTAGGGTTGTGTATACAACATTAGCTTTGCCAATTCATCTTTCAAGTGTTTAACCATACAATCTTAACAGTCTCTTACTGAAACTATTTCAGTGAACGTACCCATGTACATGTTCAATAGAAGTATGTAAACATACACATAAATATGTATATTATACAAGTTCTAGATAAGAATCTAGGGATAAACTGAACTCTGGTGTAACCCAGTAAAGTTACATCAAGGATGTATTTGGCCCCCAATGTCTTGTGGATGAGGATTTAAAGGTCACACTCTTTTAGGTCTCAAATCAGCAAGCTAGTCGAGCATACACATGACTTTTAGGATCTGAGGTGTCTTACTGAAATCACTGCTTAAAGTTACATATGCATTCAGTACCTTGACTGTGAAGTGTTCTGATTTTTTTTTAAACCAGTCTTTGTTTTTTTTCAGATGCACCTTGATGTAATAGTTTTAAGTCTCAGCTATGTCAAACATGCAACACCTGTACCACAGGATTTCATATGACCTGAATTATGTCTTTAGCTTCTGCCCTAGTAAGCTGTGTTTTACAATCATCAAACAGGATATCTCAGTACCTTGCACTTTGGACCTTCTTTACGTGTTGTATAACTTGCATTCACAAGGCAAATTTCATTTTTTTACTTGATGTATTTTGTCTATATTTGGAAGCTAGCAATCTTCATATACACTAATCTCATTTTTGACCTTGCTTGACTTTTTGTATGGCCCTGTTGATGTTGAATTGGTGTGAGCAATTATAAAAAAAATATTTACTAAATTTCCCTAGTGCAGCTAGGATCATAGAGATTAAACATCACTACTCTCTGATTGCTCTTTAGTGGTCTTGAGTTTTCCTACCAGAAAGCTATCAATCACCATGGTAATGTAATGTATCCATCCCAATTGTACACAACACAATTAAATTGTAAAAGCTAAGTATTATATTTACTATAGATGTTGTTTTTCCCTGTAGATAATTTATTTGTGACTGCAGTTCATAAGCAGATGTGTATTTCAAATTGTAAATACCAGACAGTTTCTTAAATATTAGGGGATAATTTCATGGTATTGAAAAGAAATACAGCAATTTTGATTCATGTGACTTCAGGACAGAGATAAGTCTGGGAGATAAAGGTAAATCTAGATGAAGAATGTTACTTCAATTATACCTCAGTTATACTTCAGTGCTACACATTGCAGCACCTTGCTGTGAACTGAGGACACAGCATTCGCTGGGGATAGTCCATGGACCTTTGCTTTGTTGCAGAATAGACTGAATCCTGGCATTGTTTTGACTGTGAATTGTGGGAAGCCAGGTGGGTTCACTTTTTTTAATCCCATGTCTTTGTTTCTGCCCAATTGTCATACACTGTTTTAAAACTGTTGTCAGCCAGTTTAGACACACCAACACTCTGAGCCACCATGGTGGCAGGCATGAATATGCAAAAGCTGCTTGGGCTGTATTATAGCACTCAGAGCCAGATAACCTCTGCATTGGACTTTACCAGTTGCACCACCAAGCAGATGATGTGGGAGCAGGAGAATATTCTAGTGCAGCAGCAGGATAATCTACAGTGAAGACAGCAAGATGAGGCAGAAGACTAGGAAGATGCCAAGCTGTTGAAAGATGACAACCAGTTTCTAGATCACCTACATAGACTTGAGTGCTATTCAGGACCCAGGAAACCAGTGTGACTTGATGGGAGAGGATTATTCTGCAGAGCTGAGATGATCAGCACTAGTAAGAGACCTTCAAGATGGGGAGGGCTTTGCACACATGGGATTCCCAAGCTGATGGAACCCAAATGCCTATCATTTGCCTCTGCCACCAGGGCACAGAATTCATAACAAAAAGAGTTATTGAAGCACCATGTAGAATGGTGGCCACATCTGCTTTTGAAAAGCAGATAGTGTTGTTTATGGAATAGGTTGAAAAGAGCAGGGAAAAAAATGTTCCAACCATTCATAGCAACATCATGTGTTTTGCACAATATTTCTGAGAGCGAAGGGAAACGCCTTAATGATGGGTGGGAGAGGCTGAGGGTTGGAGACTTGCTCAGAGGGGTGAGCAGCCAGCAAGGTGTCCCACAGAGAGCACACACACCTAGGGGAATGTTGTCATTTTGTATTTTGAGTCACAAGCCTACATGTTAGTCTATGGTGTGGTAGAGTACACAAGGATACAGTCACACTTTTCCTGGCCACTGCAACACTGTCCTTGGCCATTGCCATGATCTTCTGGGAAAGCTGCATTTCTTTTTCCCTCTGGCTCTTCATGTACAGCCTCTACCTTTTAGTCAGCCTGGTTTTCCCTGTGAGTCTGCCATTCTGTCCCACGTCTTTCCTTTTCTCTCCTTCAGGTTGAGCAGCCTGTCCGTAGTACACAGAGGCCCTGTTCTTGATGGTCTGGCAGTTGCAAGTGCTGTGGTTGTGGGAGCAGGGGGAAAAAAACAAGTTGTTTATTGTTCATGTAACAGACAAGTCATGGAAGCTTTTTCTTTGTAGGTATATGAGACTTTATTTCCCCCTGAGACTCTTCCCATTTTGGGGGGAACCTCCAAGATGGTAAGTGGTGTGAATATATGGAGAGTGCTGAATGAATATGGATTTCATTCTACGATTTTGGCTTTCATGCTGTTAGGGATGGGGTGGGGTGTTTTGTTCCAGGTTTGTTTTTTCAGTTTTGTTTTGTGCCCTGGATGCACCTCTGTGACATTAAAAGTTTAAAGGGAGGTTCATGGGGGAGGATGGGGGAATAATCTTGATAGTAATTTCCTCCATATGCCTTTTAGGATGTCCCAATTCTTGATAATGTTACACTGAGGCAGGTGTCTAGGAGACAGATTGGTCTTATACAGAAAGGCACAGTGCAGATCTGTAAGATACCCTATGGAGTTACTCACCAGAGTGGTCCCCCCAGAAATGCTGCAGGAAGCTAATGACATTGGAGGAGATGGGGGCACAGCTATTCCCTACAATGTGTTCACAGTTCTGCTATGTCTCCTCTGAAGGCACAGAAAAAGCGTAGAAAAAAACAGATTGAGTCCTGCTATGCTTGTCAGCTAGAATTCATGTCACAGAGCATTTGCACCTCAGCAAAGAATAGTATTTGTTGTGTTTTGACCAGGCATGCAGTGTGCATGAAAACTACAAAAACTAACCAAATGTCTTTTCCTGTAAATACTGTCGCCATAAACTGTTGAATTTTGCACACAGGAATGCTTTCAGTGTTTGACTCTGTCGCTGAGGGAAGCCTCAAGAGATAGTATAGGCTGTGACTGAACCATGCTGGTGTGAGCCATTTTCAAACAGAACAAAAAGGGTGAGAGGAAGGCGGAGGGGGAGAGGAGGGATTTAGCTCACATCAGCCAACAATAACAATAAATAATACCCTGCAAAGATAACTACTTACAGGCTGTTGTTCCCTCCAGGGACTCCAACTCTTCAGCCTGGGTTTCTAGATGGGACTCAGTCTTAGCCAATGGAGGGCAGGACTGGGGCTCCCTTTCCAGGTGGTCATCAGATCCCTGAGGCACAAAAAAATCCTCGCTCTCAGGTGGCATCTTCCTGCACATCCTCCAATGGGTCAGACCCATCTTCCTTGGTGGGGAGAAGAATGTGGGCAGCACCTTGGCTGATAGTACGATAACTGTATAGAATCTCATCCAATTCATCAAAAATGGTCAGATCACATGCATTGTCTTCTCTTTCCCCGCATTTCAATCTACTTTTTCCCAGCTGCTTGTTCTTTATCTGGCATTGGTCAGCATCCCATGCATGACCTCTCTAGAACATCTTCTGTGCCACAAGAACTTCCTGTGCTGACACTTCTTCCCAGGTGGTTATGAGATCCAGGATCCTGACCAGCTCCATGAAGCAGGGTGAGGCATACTGAGGGTGCCGTGTGCAGCGCCATACGGTGCCATGTGACTGTATTGCCAGAATAATGACACACTGGATTGGTGAGCAAAGGGGCAAAAACTGGTTCTGTGCCAGCTTTAAACGGGAGAAAGCATCATCCTTGAAACTTGTGGACAATAGGGCAGTGAGGTCACACAGATAAGAAGACAGGCCAGTAACAGTCAACAGGGCAAAGCACTGTGGGAGGGCCACTGAAAGAATAAAAAAGCGGAGCCCAGCAATTGTGTGCATATGAACAAAAGATCAAACAAATTCAGTTTGAAGAATACCTAATGTACTTTGCAAGAGGACTTCACAGTTCCCAATAAATGCAGACTTAATTCACGGTAATGGGCTGCATTGTTTCTATGCAAGGTTTAAAACCAGATTAACTCAGTTTGATCCAGTTTAAAACCCCCAAGTAGGCAAACCCTAAGTAAATGTGAAACCATGATCAACTCACGCTTGGGCCCTGATCCCACAAACTTACAGTTGGAATCCATACAGGTCAGAAGGACAGAAAGAACCACGTCAGAGAGTTGTTGTCCTCCACACCTTTACAAACCTAGAATGTCCCTTACTAATACCTGGAGTCTTTTCCCCAAGGTTTTTGTATGGTTTTGCCCAGTCTGAATTGGCCTCTTTTAGCTACCCTCTGTCTGCTCATAATAACTGCTTGTGTCTGATTTACTGACCACAATGACCAGCTTCCATACTACTATCTTGCATTAGGGTCTCAAAGACATGTTTATGGTCCAGTCGTATTCTTCTTCTCTCAGTAGCCAGACTATGCTCCAGATGATCTTCTGGAGACTGAAGTTTTACTGGTTTTAAGTTCACCTACACAAATGAAAAGAAGCTCTTGTGATTGTATAATCATATCTAAGTGTGCTCTGGACTGCACTTTGAGCCAATGCCATTTAATTCTCTAGAATTCTTTACTGTAATTTCTGATGTACAGCAAGTAAGGGTTAGTGATACAGATAAGAAAGAGTTAAAGTTCAAATGATTAAGTAATATCAGGGTTTTCACTTTTAGTTCTGAGCCATTTGCCAAAATTCAATGACAAGGTAGTTTTGTTTTGAAAAACTAAAAAAACAAGAAACTCACCAAAACTCGTTTTGTTTAAAATGCTTCACCAGAAGTAAAACTGGAAACACATTTTCAGATAAGCTTGAGGATTTTAATACTGTGTGCTGTGTCCCGGAAGCACATTTGCACTCTGACCACTACTTGCGCTCGAATATGCTCCTTTGAAAATGCCTTTAGCAGCACACTTTTACAGGCCATTTTCCCAACACTCCTTCAGCAGGTGAAGCCTTTCTGCTCCCAAGCATATTGCCCTTTTTTTGCAGAGTGCAGGTGCAAATTCTATTTATGCCTGATACTATGGCTAGAATTGGCCAGGATAGTGGCACAGACTGTTTGAAAATCTAGCCCATTGGCTTTTGAACAATGTTACCTAAACAGGGACAGGAAAAAACAGCTGAGTTGCAAGGAACAGCTGCTCTCTGTATCTAAATCTATTCTCTGGTCCCTTCCACCTAGGCCCAGAAGCGTCAACAAGAACAAAGTCATCTCCTTGCTGTTCTCTGAGGATGACAGTGGTTCTCCACTGTAGCTCTGCCTAAATCCTCTTGTTGATGTAGAGGATTAGATGTAAAGTCTTTGTTAGGGAAACTGGGGTTGCTCTAGCCACCAGCAGCTACATACGACCAAAACCACATCTCCACTGGATCCACTTTCAGCAAGGCACGGGCTACACCAATTTTCCCCACTTCATGTTCTCTCTGAGCCTTGTCCTCACCCTTTGGAAACAACTCTGCCTCCTTCTCCTGCAGGGATGTTTGTATCACCAATCCATGCTAACACTTCACTGCCTTTGTTTCTTTTCTCAAACCAGCTCCCTTCCTCCATTTCCATCCCTGCTCAGAATCTTGCCAGTGTCTTCTTAAAACAAACCTGCCCTCCCCGTAGCAGAGTTAGGCAGTCAAAGGGTCACCAGACAGCCAATATTTCCTGCATATTGCCTATTTTTTGATCCTCCACCTTCTGTCTGAGCAGAATTTTCAAATAAGAGGCAATGTCCAGGCTTTACGTGGGACAGATGTTGCAGCTTAGAAAGAACCCCAGTAGGTCCTTCCCCTGCATTGGCATCTGACTGGTCCCTCACAGCTGCTGAATCCCACACTCACAGCCCTAGGGAGAGGAAAACCCCTTCAGGGAGGTACTGATTGATGGCTCTCACTGTGTGCTGGGTCTCAGCGACCCAGCAGTGACATTGCCCCCTACCTCAAGAGTGAGTACAAAGGTTCCTCCTACAATACCCAACGCCCCCAGGTACCACCTCCAGCATCTCTCAAATATCCCCATTACATATACACCCCCTCCAGCATCCCTTATTGTATTTCCTCCCAATCTCCCTTCCCAGCAGTGTCTTCTTTTTGGGAACGAGAAACACAGTACCCCTAGGAAATTTCCTTCTTTCCAACTTGTCTACAAATCAACAACAACAATAATCTAATAAATAACTTGCTCTTGAAAAGGTAAAAACTCGGTAGTTGTTTGCTCCAAAAGCTAAAATACTGATGGATTTTGAACTGAGGCCTCAAATTCTCCTGCTTGAATGGCTGCCTAGTGAAGCTGATCTTAGTTAATCATCCCCAGTTTCATCCTGACATGACCCTTTTGGAATGTTGAGCTAAAGACGCATGAGCTCAGGGGCTGGGCACAGGGCCAGCCCAATCATAAGCAATAATACAGAACATTTATATAGCACATTAATGTTCAAACACTGACCAATTAATTTAGCCTCTAAACTTGCCCAGGAAGGTTTCATTTTATGTTTGGAAATATTGGTTTTACCAACTTTATCAGTCAAGTTGGGATAAAGATGCCAATTCTAGTAAGGAAGAATTTACAAAAATAAAAGACTTATAAAGTGACAGAAAAATAGCCCATCACGGGGTCACATAGAGAAGGTCTTTATAATCTTCTCACAGTTTAGACTTCACATTATTTTTCTGCCATCAGGTGAAATAAGTGGATAATAGCTTTTTTAGTCCATTTTGTAATAATCAAATAAGAAACATTTTACAGAAATATATTTCTGTCAGGATTTTTCTGAGTTAAATGAGATACCTTTTCATCCCCAACTGGTCTTACTACATATGTAGAGAAAGCCATACTAATAAGTTTCTGAATTCCAGTCAAGGTATCCTGTACTGTAACCTTGACACCCACCTAAAAAGAAAAAAAAAGTTACCACATTGTAATTTCCAGAAAAGATATCAAGTCCCAACACTTGTAGAATTAATTGTTGTCTTGAGCTTACATCTGAAAAGAGAAGAATCACCAACTTTTCACTAATGGGCTGCTATCACCAATGCACTTCATGAATATTTAAAACCCATGGAGATTTAGCAGTACCTCTAAAAATAGTACAGACATTTATATTTGGCTTTTTAAACCATTACTCTCATTCACTTATGTCCCATTTTGGTTCCCTGCTTGGATCTTTAGAAGCAGCAAGACTTGCATCAGCAAAAATCTGTACTATTAGTCTATAAAACAAATGTGAAATGTGATATACTTTAATAGTTCATCTAAAACAGACATGACATGCACCAAGCCTTTGGTCTTTGGAACTTTTAGAACATGTTGGAATACACTCTCCCATAGATGCCGTCACATCACTCCCATTAAAGCTAATGGAAATTGTTCAGGGGCCCACAAAGGGGGAAAAAAAAACGCTTGAGATTCAGTTCTGAATTCAGATAAGTGACTGAGCAATGTATTACCATGTCTGTTGCAACATAAGTAATAAGTGGCATTGACACATCTCAGATAAGGCTCTTTGTATCATGTATTTCAAAAACATTAAGACATATACCTATTCTGTGAGGCTTCCTAGATATGGGCCTTGATCCAAAGCTTATATTGAGGTCAGTGGGCTTTGGAATGGGCCAGTACTGACTATCGACCCACTTTATATTTGATTTTGCATTACACTTGTTAATGACCTTAGACCCTAACCGCTTCTGGGAACCTTATATTAGTCTGACATAGCTCACCCATCAGACAACAACAATGATTTGTAACAATCAGTTAGGGGGAGTTGTTTAATTAACTAAGCCCCTTCTGAAATTAACAATAGTAAAGTTACAGTGCTAGAATCTTATCCATTATCTTTCTCTTCCTGCCTTTCTGTACTGAAATTTGTTAAAGAAATAATTATAAAAATGAGAAATTAATATCACTTACTTCCATGCTGGTATTAAATGCTCGGTTTACCTTTGCTTTGATGATGATAATTTGTCCAACTCTGTTAAGACAAATGTTACCTCATTAAGTTGCACAATTATTACGTAAACTGCACTATAATCCAAAGCTCACTGAAGTCAATGGGCTTCAATGAAGATCAAGCTCTATAAACATTTTGCATGTCAGTGTCATTCTGTGTTACATAATGGAATACCACCAACAGTAAGCAATATTTCATGTTAATGAATATTCTGCTGATAATGCACAAGACTAGTAAATTATGTGCAACAAGAACAAGTAGTTAATTGTAGAAGTTCTTCTCAAATCAAACTTTACCGGTAACTTCAATAAAGAAGCTGCTGAACTGAATTGGAGTTATTAAAAAAATTGTATAGAATGAATGAGAGAGTACCTATATATTGGAGATATACTTATATGTACTACTGTTATGCCATTATATACCAATCTCAAGTCCAGTCAGAAATTGTGGATTGGATTGCAGATTTAGGTACACTGACACATACCCTGGTGAGGTTTGTTAAATCAGTCAGTGTACACAAATGCACAATTGCACAAACAGGTAGCGGTAACTCATTTCTTAAGCTATGTCTAGGCTGATAGGGCAGAATTCACCTTCTTTCCCACAAACCCAAAGCAGGCTCAATTCTGTGATGCCCTTGGAGTGCAGTTGCCAAATTGGGGGGGGGGGGGGGGGAGGGGAGGGCAATGCCTCTTCTATGGCTGATATTCCAACAGAGAATCTTGAGTAGCAAATACTGTTTCTTCACTTTGCTTGTGTGAACTTTCTGGACCACTGGATCAACATTAATTTGGGTCCTATAAACTATGGCCCTTTCCCCTGGAGACACCCTAAATACCTCTTAGAGGTTGGGGATGCCCTTGGACTACCCATAAAACCACACTGTAGGGCTTAAATGGACTGTCTTGTGCTGGCACCTGCACTAGAGATTAATTTCATCCTCATTGAGCAGGAGAGTGGAGAAGGTATGTGCTGCATGTTATGGGTTACCTCTTCAGTTGATGTAAGCTGGCATAGTTCCATTGATTTCCATGGAGCTATGTTAATTTATATCAGATGAGGATCCAGCCCAGTGTATGCAATGGTGCATAAACCGGATACAGTGGGTTTAGTATCCCACTGTAGCTTTAGTAAATCAAATATGAAGATGACCAGGTGCGTTTATTAAAATTAAGCTAGGGGAAAATGGTAAAAAGGGTAAAATTATTTAGGTTAAACTAAGGCTCTTCTTTAATTAATAATCTCACTTCTAGTCTTTTAGATAATCATTTTGATGAAAAAATCTAAACCAGCTCTAGAAACAATGAAGAAGGTGGCAATCTTTGTTACGGACAGTATCACTTCAATCTGCAAAGGTTACAGGAAGACAATAGCCATCTTGCTAAGGGGAGTCTGTTTCTTTACTACTACTGACAGTGATGAGAGATGACAGCCATTTTGGATAAGGGCAAAACTTCACATGATTAAAGAAAAAAATCAGAAATTCATGAGTACCCCTACAATAAGTGAAATATTATGAGCGTTCACAACAATCTTAAATAATTTGGTCTGTTATTTATAATACATATAAGGAGACTTTTTAAAAAATATTATTTTTATTTTGACAGTTTATCTTTAATGTCTGAAAAGCTTTTGCTTAAGAGACCATAACAAAATGCTATATCCAGGAAATCGCTGTTTCTAAACAGTAACTCTATTTTTGCCCTAGAGTGAAACTTGTCTCTATTATAAAAATAATTTCAAACTGATCTTGTATATTCTAGACTGAGGCTCTTTTGGGACTCCAGAAAGAGCCAAATGCTTCATTTGCAAAAAATGGAGGAAACACTCTCTGTATGGAAAGCAAATATAAACTCTTGGTCGCCCTTCCCTTTCCCGATATGGAAAGAGTCCAATTTCTAAAATGATGTCCCAGGCTAATTCAAAGACATTTTTAGAAGCACTGAAATCATCCTCATTATATTTATTGCTTAAATATGCTGTGCAGGTGGAGTCTTCTAATTTCCCACCTGAACAATTGTATTTCTAGCAACATCATTTCAAGCAACATAATTTTGTGGGTTGTTTGTAAGGCAGACTTTGCAATATGAAAGGTGGTTGGAAAAGTGGGGAAAGAAGAAATGAATTGCCTCTGTCTCTGGTTCCACTGTCAGAATGGGATACATGAGTTACAAAGTTTGCCTCAGACAGAGGGACTCTCAAACAATGGGATGCCAAGTAGCTGCCTCTCCATAGGCTGTCCCTGGCCATTTGAATGGATATTTAAGAATGTTGATCATAGAACATTGCATTTTCATTGATGGGAACCTTTTGAGATGTACCAGACTGAGAGATTTTGGTGGTGATACATGGTGAATAAAAGCAATAAGTTTCAATCAGATTATTTTAAACCAGACAGTGCTCATGCTATTACTAAGAACTCAGAAAGTGTAAAAAGACCAGGAGCAGGAAGTTGTTGTTTGTCTTGGCATAAAACTAACTTTCCTAATGTACAGTTCAAGTTGTGGAAATTTCAGTTTCAAAGTCAACTGAAAAGAAGTAGTGATGCCTCTTTCCAAAAGATTTGGTAAGCTATTGTAAGTGTATGAAATATTAAACCTGGAAACCCATAAAATGTCCTTTTTTATATATACACTACACTCAAGGTTAACAGAGCTAGTTATTAATTATATGAGAACCTTAATTCAATCTTCTTAATTATGCATGTTCAGCACATCACAGGGTAAGCACTATTCCACTTAGGATGTTAAAGCTAATCTATGGCTGAAACACAGTTAAAATATTTAAGGTCTAATTCTGCTCTCAGTTACAAGAGAGAAAATGCCATTGAAGACCATGAGGGTGGCATCTTTGTACCCAAGGGAAAAATGTGACACTTAGTTCATTAATAGAACTTTTTGATCACAGCTTTCCAGAGAAGTGCTTTTCATTAGAAAGCAAAACGGAGGAGTCTGTAGTTGAGAAGTTGACTCTTGAGAAAGGCTTTGTGTGAGAAATCAAGAACCTCTCAGGTCTCTCCTATGTTGCCATGGTCATGCATAACTCATACCAATCTTCCGCCTGTCCGTAGGTGAATGTAGGTTTAGAAGGCTAGATATGTAACACTATGCGGGCACAAATGTATGCTTATTCTGAATGCACAGTTGCCAATAGTTACTGCAATTACATTACTTCTGCAACCTTACTGGCAATTACTCAGCTGTATGTGCAATTGTGATAATTGCAAACTGTGCTACAAAGACTGCATCAAGTGGTACATACAGTCTGCAGGGCAGGGATAAATGACAAGGGAGGATATGGTTCATGACAGGCGAGCTAGGCACTCCTCTGCAAAGGAAACAGAATGAATAACACAATATCATCGTGCCACCTGGGCTGACAGTGAGAGGAAACGTAGGCACCAACTTGGCCTTAGCCTGGTATATCCTAAACCACAGCTACTCAACTTTGGAAGCTCTGGGGGCCACAATGATACTCACAGCACATGCCAAGGGCTGCAACTTAAGCGTAGTTGCATATACATGCAAATATTTATGCAAATTAGGAGTCTGAAGTGCCCAGCTGATCCCAGGCTCTGCCTTGCACTGCCCCTTTGAAGAGCTGCCCCTTTGAAGCTCCAGCTGACCCTGGGCTCCCGCGGTGCTGCCCTATGGAAATGCTGGGGTGACCTTTCCACAGGGCACCTGCACTGAGCCTGGGGTCAGCTGAGGATTCCAGCTGATCCCGGGCTCCCACGGTGCTGCCCCTTGGAAACGCCGCCACAGCGTTTCAAAGGGGCAGTGCACACGATTAATTACAATTAATTTTTTTAATTGCTTGACAGCCCTAATGCAAATATATGCAAATAGCTTCTTTCACACTGATGGGCATGAATACAAAGCACCTCCCACAATGCCCTGGCGCTCTTGGCTCCTCTTCCCTGGGAGCTAGAAATGACGACACCCTGTACCAGTCTGTTCCATCCAGCCCATCTGCTTGCATCTTTCAGTGCTCACCCTGCCTGGGAGACACCTCACTATTGTGCATGTTCCCGGTGGAAGCCATGTTCAAAGGATCCCACCCATGGGCCATTTGTTGAGTAGCCCTGTCCTAAACCCTACCTATGGAAACTGATTTCTAGCTACAATCATACTCAAATACGAGCGACAGTCATCAGTTCTGAAAATGGGGCCCATTTCATATAGCTGGCCTTGTAAACATTCAGTAACATAGGTCAGCACTTACAAAATGCTACGTTTACAAGGGTTAACCGTTTTTTTAACCTAGCTACATCCAAAAGTACATTTCTGCAGTTTTATCCAGGCTCAGTTCACTAGTAATGCAGTGGGTCAGACTCTTATAATGCAGTAGAAAATTTTCTGTCTATATTTTTTTTTATATGGAAGTGAATCTAAACAAGAACAATGCCTTAAAAAAACACACTTAGAAAGCTGATTCCGTAGCACTGGGTCAGGATGTCCCCCCCTTGCTAATATGAACAGCAAACAGTTTCTTGACTCCAGCTACACAATTGTCATAGGTGGAATTGTGTATCTTACATTAATTTTTTCCACATGGTAGTCTTGGCCTTAGTTCCCTGGCTGAGAAATAGTTAAAGCAAAAGTGAAAGATTTTTTTTACTTCCTGCACTATCGTGTGGATGCACTAAACATACAATTTGCAAATACAAAATTGCTCTTTTATATCTTTCTGTCATATGGATAACAATAAAAATAAAAGAACTATAGAAATTGAAA
Source organism: Pelodiscus sinensis (assembly GCF_052426305.1). Taxonomy (NCBI): domain Eukaryota; kingdom Metazoa; phylum Chordata; order Testudines; family Trionychidae; genus Pelodiscus; species Pelodiscus sinensis. Next base: position 81,621,705 of record NC_143057.1, on the reverse strand, counting down.
GAGAGTTTGCAGCTATCAAAAATTCATACAGCAACTATAATTAACTGTATTCTTCATTCAAAAAGGAATAAACAAGTAGTATTTATTTTGTTCAAGAGCAAAGGGCATTAAGTTTCTGACCTGTTTTCTAGTTTAGGGTCAAAAGTAACTATAGTTTATTTTAGACTTTGTAAAACTGACCTTTGCCTTCCAGCAAATGGGTGAGATAAGTCCAAGCACTAGAGGGAAATCATTGAACCACTATCTCAGATTTTATATGCTTTGGTTAATCTCTGTTAAATAGAAAAGAAAAAGAGGACTCTAAACTGATAAGGTTTGATAATTACTCTATGAGTTCTACCTGGCAGTCTCTTCAAATTGTATGTCATCCACTGACGCTGTCACACAGGACACACCAGCATGTTTCTCGGCTGTAGAGAAAGAGAGATGAGGTGCAGAGTTACTACACTAGACATACAGCTGCAATTCCATCTCACATATACATATACTGCAAAGCGCAGTGGTCCTGATTCTCCTCATAGTCACATCGGTTGTAAATCCTGAGTGTAACTCCCCGAATTAAAACTAGTGTAAAAACTGATGTAAGTAGATCAGAATCAGTATTTACTAGGCCTGCATCCAACACAAAACTAGAATGGATTATTATAATGATCCCGTCCAGTCTTAAAATCTATTAAAATTGTATAATATTACTCTAAAAGTGGTTTAACTAACAATCCAACACAAGAGTGAGGAAAAGTATTTTGCAAGAGAAAAACATGATAAAGATCTGATAGAAAAGTACTTGCCACTGTAATGTGGGGGAAGGGAGGGAGTTTGTATCATTATCAGCTAGAGTTACAAACAACTGAGCACAATGCTGAGGACAATCATCATTTCAATTTACATATAGTGAGAAAAAAGAGTTATTTATTTATCTGTGACTAGATAACTTCTGGCCTGGCCAGTTATTACTTGGTGCAAGACTTAGGGGAAAGCAAAGTTGGCTTTATGCTCTCCTGATCCCACAACTGACTGAGATGCAGGACAATTCACAGTGTAAATTAGGAGCTTCAGGGGGTAGCCGAGTTAGTCTGTTACAGAAAAAAACAACAAATGGTCTGGTAGCACCTTATAGACTAACGAAACATGTAGATGGTATCATGAGCTTTCGTGAGCACAGCCCACTTCTTCAGATGACCGGAGTCATGAGTTAGGGATATGAAAACTCGAAATAAATAGGAGAGGGGAAGGGGAAGAGGGAGAGAAAGGAAAAGGGAGGGGGATGGGAGACAGAGCATCATTAAGTATCTGGAGAATGGGTACTTAAACCTAAGCAGATAAAAATCAAAGTCAATAGATAGATTCCTAAGACAGGAAGGATACCACTCAGGGGGCTGTTAGCACCTTCAGTGGTTATTAAGTAGGTAGAGTCTCCACCAGCCCATATCACGATTGAGTCCATTAGCATGTGAATTGAATTTGCGGATGAACTGTGGATCTGGCTTGTGGAGCTGGTTTGTGACAAGACAGCTACTTGCAGGTCTGTCGGACTGTGGTTTGTCAGGCTGAAATGCTCACCAACAGGCTTCTGTATGTTCCCTTTGCGTACATCCGATTTGTGTCCATTGATTCTTTCCCGCAGAGACCATCCAGTTTGTCCAATATATATTGCAGTGGGGCATTTCTGGCATTTGATGGCATAGATCAAATTACTGGATGTGCAGTCAAATGACCCTTTGATTTTGTGGCTTATGTTGTTTGCTCCAGTGATGAATTTGCCAGTGTAGATATGTGGGCAGAGTTGGCATCTTTTTTTGGTTGAAGGGCTGGGTTCCTGGAGGCTTATGATGTGGTTGTGTGGCATGGTTACCAGAAAGAATACGTTTCAGGTTAGGGGGTTGCCTGCAAGAAAGAATAGGTTTCTCTCCGAAGGCCTCTGAGAGCGAGGGATCATTTTCCAAATGGGTTGTAGATTGCGTATAATGCGTAGGAGGGGTCTGAGTTGTGGACTGTAGGGGAGTTCTGTTACAACAAGAGGGGAGTTCTGTTATTTTCTCTTTTGGGTCTGTCTTGAAGTAGTTCACGTCTGGGTATTTTTTTGGCTCTGTCAATATTTTTTTTCACTTCCCAGGTGGGTATTTCAGTTTTAGGAATGCTCTGTAAAGATCCTGTAGGTGATTGTCTGTCTGTGGGGTTGGAACAAATCTGGTTGTATCATAGGGCTTGGCTGTATACAATCGACTGAAAAATGTGTCTGGGATGGAAGCTGGAAGCATAAAGGTAAGTGTAGTGGTTGGTGGGGTTCCGATATAGGGTGGTGGAAATTTGTCCATTATTTAACTGTATTGTAGTGTCCAGGACATGGATTTCCCTTGTGGACTGGTCCAGGCTGAGGTTGATAGTAGCGTGGAAATTATTGAAATCCTTGTGGAGTTCTTCAAGAGTCTCTTTCCCGTGGGTTCATATGATGAAGATGTCATCGAAATAGCATAGGTAAAATAGGGGTGTTGGGGGTAAGAGCTGAGGAAATGTTCAAGGTCAACTATAAAGATGTTGGCATATTGTGGTGCCATGTGAGTGCCCATGGCTGTGCCGCTGATTTGGAGATATAAATTGTTTCTGAATTGGAAGCAGTTGTGAGGACAAAGTCGTAGAGCTCTGTAATCAGGTGTGCAGCGTTGTTATCGAGAATGGTGTTCCTGATGTCCTGTAATCCGTCTTTGTGTGGAATGTTGGTGTAGAGGGCTTCTACATCCCATGGTGGCCAGGATGGTATTTTCAGGAAGATTATTGATGTTTTGGAGTTTCCTCAGGAAGTCAGTGGTATCGCGGAGATAGCTGGGAGTGTTGGTAGTGGAGGGTCTGAGCAGGGAGTCGATATAACCAGATAATCCTGTGGTAAGTGTGCCAATTCTGGAGATGATGGGCTGTCCGGGATTACCAGGTTTGTGTATTTTGGGTAGAAGATAGAAAGTTCCTGGTCGGGGATTGAGGTGGTGGGGGGGAGGTGTTAGCGTAAATTTGTTCCTGAGTAGCATCAGGGAGTTTCATGAGAAGTTTTTTTCATGTTTTTTTGGTATACCTTAGAGGGGGTCACAGGAGAGAGGCCTGTAGAATCTGGTATTGGTGAGCTGTCTGTTCACCTCCTGTTCTTAATCTTCCCTGTTCATGATGACTACAGTGCCTCCTTTAGAGTAGTCACAGGGCTGCTTTATTTATGCCTGGTTTCTGACATTTACGCAGCAGGGGATTACCAAGGCATAGTAGCACTCTATGCCAAGGGATTGTGAGAGGCAGTTGTATCAGAGTCACCATGGAAGTTCTTGTCACTCAAGTTCCCTACACTGAGGGAATTTACAGGTGACAGGATCTATCGGCTTTCTAGCCACTTAGTGCTGCCAGAACAACACAAAGCTGCTGGAGGAAAGAAGCGCTAGGTAATGCAAAAAGAAAAACTTAAGGGATTTAAATCACATTTTTATTTATCTTAAGATGTTTTCCCTTCTTGTTTGGCTTAACATTCTGATGTGCCTGAGGCACTTTCTCCCCTTTAAAGCAATTCTTGAAGCAGCAATCAATTAAAATAATCCCCACTTGCTTTTCTCCAGAAGATAAATAAAGCTCTGCCCATGCATTAGCTGCTATGACCATGTGGGTGCAGACATATCACACCCTTGAGTTTTCTTTTATTTGATTTTTATTAAATCAAATCTGCAGACCTTACTCAGTGGCAAAACTTCCATTGAAATTCACTGCCATTCAGAGGGCCAGCACAAGGCCCTATCTGCATTACTTAAAGCAAGTGTTATTGGCTTAATGTTAGGTGTAAGTAGTGATCCCTCGGTGCAGGGGGGAATTGAATCCAAACTGTCTGTGATTTTGTCTGGGTCAAGATTCAAGGACTGGGTTCATAATATATTACTGCTTGAAGGACTCCCTCACTCCTACCACACCTGTTCCAACCTACTGATTCCCTCCCTCAAAAAAGTGTATATAGGTACACAGTTATAGCTTACGGCAGCGTTTCCCACACTATGGACCATGGCCCAGTACCGGGCCACAGGAAAAAAGTACCGGGCCCCAGTGTGGTTGCCGGGGTGTTCCGGGCTCCTGGAGTGCCTGTGTGGTGCCAGGTCCCCCAAGCCCTTGGCCACCCTGGGCGGAGTCTGCAGCTGGAACTTCCGGCTCCCGGCAGATGTATAGCTAGAAGAGGTCGGGGGGGGGGGGGGAGGGAGAGGAGGAGGAGGGGAGGGCCAGCCATCAGAAGAAGCACTGGATGGGGAAATCGAGGCGGGCCAGGGAGATTGGGGGAGAGGCAGCCGGCGGAAGCAGAGCTGGGTAGGGGGCTGGCTGGGGGAGATTGGGACGAGGAGTAGGGGAGAAGCGGCCGCTGGAAGCAGGGCTTACCTGGGGCATCGTGACAGTATGTAAGAGATTGGGGGGCCAGCAGAAGCAGGACTGCTGGGAGGCGTGAGATTGGGAGTAGGGAGCTGGCCGGGGAACGTGTGGAGGGGAAGGGGGGGGAGAAGTGGCCGCTGGAAGCAGGGCTGGACGCGGGCAGTGGGACTGGCCAAGGAAGATTGGGAGGAGAAGCGGTGGAGAACTGGCAGTCCGGGAGGGGATTGGGGGAAGTGGGGCTGGCTGGAGGCGCAGCGGAGGGAGCGAATCGGCCAGCGGGGAGCGGGACTGACCCGGCCATATGCGGATCTCAGGGCGCTGACTCTCTTTCTTCCCCTGCAAAGCATGAGTGAGTCCAGCCCGGGGATTCCATTGTGCTCCCCGCCCCCCACACACCCGCTCGAGTAGTTGCGAACTGTCTGGCTGGTAGACACACTCATGCAGTCTGAGCACATTTACTAGTCAGGCAGTTCGAAACTACAAACTGATACATCTAGTAATAATAAAAATTACCTAATGAGAAAAATACCAGACATTTTATATGTCTGGTATTTTCTCAGTTTGTTTTTTATGTGTTTATATTTTTGGGTGGCAAAAAACAGTACGGAAAAAAAAGGGTTCCAACTAAAGTAAAAAGTGTGTAACCAGCTTTCTGTCTGTCTTACATTCCATTTATCCAATCCATATTCCTTAACTTTCTGGCAAGAATATTGTGGGTGACCATATCAAAAGCTTTGCTAATGCTGGCACTGGGGGCTTTGGGAGGACCAGAAACAACTTATTTGAATATTCATCATTTGATTAATGAATATGCAAATGAATGTTACCAGTCCTCCAAAAGTTCATGAATGGATTTACTGGTCCCCATGTCAAAAAGTTTGGGAACCCCTGGCTTACAGTAATATCAAAACAAGAATACGACTTATCTAGGTAATCACATGACCTTACACTTTTATCATTTGTTCTTCCTTCCTTTATACCCACAATTGTTTATTGTTTTCATTTGTTTGAGGATTGATTTTTACAATATTTAAATAGTAATATAATTGTCTGTGAACTTCCGGTTGTTAAAATCATACGCAATAATATTAATGAGGAAAGCTAGTTTTGAGAAGGAAAACAACTCCTTTGCTCTTTTGCCATTAGAATTTGAAATCCATCTCCACTATATAAATCAATAATTTGTGTGTGTGATGGGATTACTCCTGAGATATTAATGAATAGTTTTTCATTTAAGAGTCACTAATACAGATAACAAAAAGAGGAGAAAAATGAAATATAGCAGCAAATCCTCAACTGATGTAAACGGGAATGGCTTCATTAACTTCAACGAAACCACGATAAATTATATCAGTTGAATACCTGACAAGTCAAAGTAGGGAATCAATCTAACAGGCCTTCTTAGATCAGGCTTCTGCCAGTTAAAATAAGTATCCCTAAATCTAGTGTTTCACGTAGTGGAATACATAGCCCTGAATAACTTTTAGTAGAAGAAACAAAAGGCATGCTTATGAATAGCAAACAGCTACATACCTAGAACTGCATGCCTGCAGATGACTATGCAGAATAAATTCTCCTGCATCCTCACATCTCTCTATATATGAATAATAGATTAAATAAAGCTGTTAAATCTCTAAATGTTGCAAATACCTAAACAGCAGTAATTCTACAGTATATGGAGATGCTATTTAGATACAAAATATCAGCTAATCTCCTCAAGGTTTATTATAGACTACTTGCTAGCACCTGTAAATTAAGTTTATGGACAGTGGAGATGACAAAGAGCTGAATTTGTTTAAGATCTGAAATGTAGGATTACAGTTTGAAAATGTAGCTAACCTGTTAAACATGAAGGGGCATATACACACATAGTCTGTGTACTGCACTTTGATTATAGGCAGCTCTGTACAAAATAGAAAAGACTGTATTTAAAATTGAACCTTCTGATCTAATTGTTCATTGTCTCATATCTTTCCACTTGTTCTTCCCCCTTTTCTACTTAAATTGGAAAACTTGTTTTTTCTTTAACACGTTTGACAATCCTAACTTACATCTGGCATTTCTGAAATCAGCACTTATATTACGTGTAGGCAGGCTTCCTGGCAACAGTGTTTTTTCTGTCTCTCAGTTTTAACTGTACTCCACTAGTGCTTTTGTCTCCTTTCTTCCTATTTTTTCTTGTCGATTTCCTTCATCCTTTTCTCTTGACTGTTGTTCTCTTCATCTTTTCCAGGATCCTTTGCTTACTCATAACATTGTAATCTTCCTCTCCTTACCCTTTTCTTCCTCAACTCCTTTTCCCCAAGTTGTTACACTTTGATCCCAGTCCTGTGACATCAAACACAATGGCATCTTAAGGGGAAATTATATCCATAGGGGGTTATTTTAGTTTAGTAATTCACTTCTAATAGCTGGCATGAATGAAGTCTTCCCAAAGGACCGCATTCAGTAGCTTATAGTGGGTTGATATTTCTGTAAGCCATGCTGGCATTACATTGCCATTTCAGCCACAAGGTGCACAAGATTGCCTACTAAAGAGGGAGGGCAAGAGGTTGTTAGAGCTGCCCTCCAAAAAGAGAGAAAACTGGCAGATTTGCAACATATCCACCAGGATTTAGCAACTTAATGTCAGTAATTTTCTACCACATAATTCAAAGAAAACAAAAATACCTGCAAACATAACATCCATAATGAATTCTTTACTGTGTGAAATACCGTTCTAAGGGCAATGGTGAAAGCCCAGTGCTTTGGACTTTTAAAAGAGAAATGGACAAAACACTACCAAATGTGCTGATAGGAAAATCTTACTTGATCTAAACCTCTATTCCACTTCACACTTTTAAGGTTTCACTGAGTAATTTTCATTCAGCTCCTTTCTCATAATACAGGAAACAATGGGACATTGTGAAATTAAGAAACTACAATTTTAAAAATGAATGAGAAGAAATACTTTTTTTCCATACAAATTACAATTCACCTGTGAAATGTATGGCTCGGGGAAAGGCTGAGATGGAGAGTTCAGTACAAAATTTAAAAGTAGACCTGGATATGAACAACCAGGACTTTTGCAGCTGTGATATCTAGTTCATATAGTTACAGTGGCTCTCAGCTATGGGTCCTCATGCTTAAGGCCCTAAAATGGTCACCGGATGGGATCTATTTAGGAATTGTCTCTGTCCCTTCCAATAATATCGCGGTGTGTAATTGGCCCAATGCAACATAGTCCTATTGCCATGATCGCATCTCCTAAACCATGAAGCTAGAGGATGGACTAGTTTCCAGTTGAGCAATCCCTAGCAGATGTGGCTACGGATGCAAAGGATGGGCTAATTCACAGCAACAACATCGCTCTCCAGCATCTCTGGAGAAGGGAGGGGGAGGCTGCAGCGTGACCGACCGACAGCCAGGGAAGCCAAATGGCTCCTCTTTCTGTTTTAACAAGAGCCCCTGGCAGTAGGGCACGTCCTCAGCGGGCTCTCAGCATCAGGCAGGGCTAATCCCATTCCCTGCAGACACCGGGGTCCCCATCTCTGAGGTGTCCCACGCTGGGCTAGAGGGACCGGGCTCTAGCGGTTAGAAACGGAGGAACTAGAAGTCAGGACTCCTGGGTCCCTTGCCTGCTCTCCCCCCTGACTTGCCTTGGGAAGGTTCCTTCCCCCTCCGTTCCTCAGTTTCCCCCCGCAGCCAAGGGTGAGCCCGGGTGTCCGGCTCAGCGCCTGCAGGGTGCCCAGTGGTGCGGCGGGGCTCTCTCGGGGGCGGGATGCTGCCGGGCCGCCAGAGGGCTTCCCAGCCAAGGCGCAGGACGGCGCGACCTCCGGCGCTGAGCTGGGGCCGGGCCCCCCTTACCTGCCAGGCAGGCGGTGGTGTCAATCCACTTGAGCAGCTGGCCGGCGCTGAGCTCCCCGCGGTGCGTGGCGTGCGCGGGGAAGATGGGCTGGCACATGTGCACCTGCCCGCTGCTCTGCCCCGCTGCAGGCTCCATGGCTCCGCCGGGCGAGGGGCGGCCGCTGTCGCCGGGGCCTCCCGCTGCGCCGCGGCCAGGCAGCGCGGGGGGGGGGAGCCGGGTTCCGCCTCCTCTTCCTGGTGCTGCTCCCACGGGGACCGTCCGGTGGCCCGGGCTAGTGTGTTGTGAGCTGCTCTCAGCTCAGCCGCCTTCGCCCGCTCCCTTTCCCCGCTACTGCACAGGCAAGTACTTCAACCCCAGGCGCAGTCCCAGCGGCCGCCACCGAGCAGGGGCGGGGAGAGGCCAGCGTGTCCTGCAGGGATGGCTTGGAAAGGATCGTCCTTCAGCAGATCCACGGCTGTGTGATTGTTAGTGGCCTGGTGGAGTCAGCCTGGGCAGTTCTCTGAAAAGGTCACACTCCAAAAAAAGCTGCCAGTGTTAGGAACCGTTAGGAAAGGGGTAGATAATATGACCAACAATTTCATAAAGGCTTTATATACATCCCTGGGGCGTGCGCCCACATCTTTAATACTGGTCTGGTTGCCCCATCTCAGAAAGATACATAAACATTAGAAAAGCGGCAGAGAAAGGCAAAAAATGAGGTGAAACAGTTTCCATGTGAGGGGAGATGAAAAAGACTGGGACCCTTCAACTTAGAAAAGGGAAAACTAAGGGGGATGTGAAAGATTATAAAATTATAAGTGATTAAGGAAATGTTATTTAACTCTTCATGTAACCCAAGTACCTTCCCTGAGACAACAGTAATACTTGGCTACCATGCAGGAGTAAAATAAATAAACTTAAAGCCAGAGTAGTTTCCTCTACTCTAATAGATTTCCTTTCTCTGGTTTTTCCACTGTCTGCTGACATAATTTATCATGCCATCTCTCATGGCAGCCTGGGCTGGAGGTTCCCATGCTTGTTATTTTTTCTTTGAGTTACCAAAAGGAACCTGAATGCTTCTCTATTAGAAGCAGAGTAGGTTAGCACTGTGGGGAAACAGCACAGCAGCACTGTGATTTGCCCAGGGTCATGGAGGGTATCTGTGGAAGACTAGGTTTTGAACCCAAGTCTCCCACAGGCTAGGGTCACTGTACTAGCCTTCCTCTGTTGTAAAGGAGGAGCTGGAACTAACAGCACATGACTGAGAAGGATACCAACTAAGGATGTTAAATATAGAGTAATTTACTAGTCGATAGACATTTCCGCATTCCTTCTTTGAATTCCTTCCTTCCTACTGGGGCTCTTGTACATTTCAAAGGAGGAGTGCGGAACTCTGCCTGCAGCCGGGGACCAGCAGGAAGACTTCAGGCTGCACAAGGGTACCAGCTTTGAAATGTACAGATTCCCTGGCTAACCCTGGGCTCCATGCTGTGTTGCTGCTTTGAAATGCCACACGGAGCCTGGGGTCAGCTGGGGGAATCTGTATAGCATTTCTGCGGAACCCCCAGCTGACCTCAGGCTCTGCACGGTATTTTCCAGAACATGGGATCAGCTGGGGACTCCCAAGGTGACCCTGGCTCTGGGTGCTGTGCTGGAACCCAGGATCAGCTAGGGAGTCCCCATCTGACCCCGGGCTCCACGCAACCGCCATAGCAGAGTTTCAAAGGGGCAGCGCTGCACAGCTGATCCCGGGCTCAGCTCTGTGCAGCGCTGCTTTGAAATAACAAGGTGGTGGCCCTGAGCTCCGTGCAGTGCTGCCGTTTTGAAGTACCCCTTCTTGCCTTCCTCTGATAGAGACAGTAAATGGGGGGGAATGACTAGTTGACTTGCCTATCCGATAAGCATTTGCTTATCAGATAGTCAACTAGCTGACTAGTCCTTAAGGATATGTCTACACTAGCCCCCTAGTTCGAACTAGGGAGGCTACTGTAGTCATTCGAAATTGCAAATGAAGCCCGGATTTAAATATCCCGGGCTTTATTTGCATGTTCCCGTCCGGTCGCCATTTTGAAATTCCACTAGCCTGAAGTAACTGTCCGCGGCCACATGACTTAGTTTGAATTACTGTTTCACTGCCGCGTGTAGCCGCAGACAGTTACTTCAGGCTAGTGGAATTTCAAAATGGCGACCGGACGGGAATATGCAAATAAAGCCTGGGATATTTAAATCCCAGGCTTCATTTGCAATTTCGAATGCCTACGTTAGCCTCCCTAGTTCGAACTAGGGGGCTAGTGTAGACATACCCTAACATCCTTAATACCGACCATAGTTTGAGGCCCATGTTTCTTATTACTGAACTCAAATACTGAAATCATTAAAAGAAAGCCTTAAACATGGCTAGGGTTGCCAGATACTTTCACAAAAAATACCTAATATGGCGGGAAAAAAATTGGTTGAGCAAAAAAAAAAAAAAAAGCATCACAGCCCTTTTATATCCCCACACTCTCCCTGCCCCCACCAGACGCACCAGGTGTCCAGGCCAATACCAGGCATCTGGCAACCCTAAACATGGCAAAGTCAAGACTGGGGTTAAGAAGTGGCCATATTAAGTGAGTGGAAGAGTTAGAAGAACTGGATATTTTGGACCATGAAGTGGTAGTGAATTAGCTGATAAGCATTGCAGATTTCTGCGCTAGCCTCAAAACAAAAACCAAAAGTACAATTTCACATACAGCTAAAAACAATAACACATACTAGCTATTGCATTTGTATCCCAATAACATGCCTTTGTAGTTGAAGCAATATTATAAGAACTTTATACTGCACAACAGCATATTTCAAGAGTGCTATGAAGTACAAAACACAGCAGTGTATCTGAAGAGTAAGTATGAAGAAAGGTATAAGTAATGTGTTAAGAAAAGATGGCATCGGTGTATGATATGGGTAAATCTTCTGTAAAATAAAGCCATTACAGCTAGACCTAGCCAGAGCAACAGTACTGAGTCTTACAGTTACACTGCTAAACCAGTGATGGGCCCAAACAGCAATATTCAGCTTCTGATCAGAATTTCATCCAGCTGCAAGTTTTTACCAGGGATGAGGAGGAGGTTGGATTAACTCTGGTTTGGACCTAAATATGCTAATCAGGAGTTTTAATTGAGGCCTACCTGCAAGACCTAGGCCTTGGAAAATTATAGCTAAAAAGCAGTGATAGTCATGATGCAATACATACAAAAGGTCTTAAAAATGTGTGTTACAGATGGCTTCAGTAACTCCAGCACACATTTGGCAATGGCTCTTTTGAATGATGGTTTAACTATTGGAATATCAATTACGGAAATAACACAACCACAACATACAGTAATACAACTTTAGCAGTAATCTCTCATATATTATCAAAAACAAATGTTTGGCTGCCTGAAATTAAAAACAAAGACGACATTGATATTTTACAACTATACTCATAGTTGCTCTTGAAAAAATAGTTTTGACACAGCTTTTAAAAATACAACTTATTCTTGTAAAATGAAACTTTATTCTAAAATGTATCCAAAATTGCAAGACACAAGCACCATTAAACAGATAAATAGACATATATTTATGTACAGAGAGCATCAAAACACAAAACAATTGTTAATATAATTCTTATACTATTTTAATGAGTTTCCATCAATAAAACTTTAAAATTCAAAGAAGACTTTTCAGTTGCAAAACAGTTGTAAAATCATATGTATAAATTATGTCTAATACAATTCCAATAACAGAGGCAAAGTAAAATACAAAAATAATCAATACTGCAAATGCAAATACAAAACCCAAAATAATGTAGCACAGGTACGTATGTACACTTGATGAATTCATGCAGCTAAGCAGTGCAACAAATTAACTGCTTAATTCAATGTATCACGAAATGGAACAACCATGTCTGCAAGCAGAAGAAAATATATTTTGTAATAAATCATAGTGCATTTAGAAGTTCAACTTTATAAAATGATTGCTAAGTGATAGATTTCTAAAATTCCCTATGTGATCTGACAGTCCTCAAATTCCTTTTCTGCAAAATAACATATAAAGGACATAAGATTTAAAAAAACAACCAACCAACCATTCTAGAACAGATTTTGATGCCATATTTTTATATGTATTTGTACTCATTTTGGTTTTTAGTCTTGGTATCAAACGTATTTCCCAATGTCCATCATGTCTCTAATGACACGTTACAACTACTTCCTCAAGAGAATCTTCCACATTCAAATGCTATATTTCACAAATGGAATCTAACACAGTGCTAAGACTGCACTGGTTTAAAGAGATAACTTTGTAGTTTAAAAAAGGCAACTATGAACCTCCAAGAATCAGAGAGAATGAGAGAAAAAGGGTAGTATCTAGAGAGACACTACTTTGCTTCCGGGGTTTATAATATATTTGATTACACAAACACTAAAATAACTGGCTTTATGGCTTGCTAAAAATATGATAATGCATTAGACAGGTAATATCTGTGAAGTTCTGTTCCCTTTCACAGTGTAGAAGGCTGCAAACCACTCTGGTTGGTGAAGTGAAACAAGCCTCACAGAGCCATATAGAAAAATACTTGAATGTTGTAAATGTGCTAGAAATAGTAAAACTAAATTAAAATAAGGAACTTTATTTAAAAAGTGATTTTTTTGTGTAAACCTGTTTTGCTCTTGATTGGTATATTAATATCAAAGCACATAGATACTACTGAGATTTATACTTCATAAAATATTAGTGGTTGTGTCAAAATTAGATGAGATGCAGTTGTACAGTCTGACACTTGTGTCTCTGAAATTTACATGCTAAGCACGCTCAGTGTTTTCACTAGAAAGAAGTTAGTAAAATGCTACATTACTCTGCTGAAAAGATACAGCAGCATACATCTCTGTGAAGGCCCTTCTGCATTCTTTGTGTTCTCAAATAATTGTCAAGTGAATGGGGGTTGTGAATAAACAGGAGATACAGGATGGAGCCTGTATTTGGGTAAACACAATATATCACATTTGTGTAGCAGTATTTCTGTCTAATTGCTTTTCATGCAGTTCCCTGGATGGGGATGGCACAGAGCAAACTGTACTCTGTGTTTAATGATCATATGAAGAATATGACTTTTTAAAATGGGTAATGGTAGCCATCACTGGGTGAAATGTATGCACTAGCCTAAATCATCTAAAATGTTCTTATGTCAGATGTTTCCATATTAAAGAAGGACATCAGACTTACTAGACAGCAGTTAAAGATATCAAACAGCGAGGAAAAGTGGAAGAAGTTTATATATTCACATATGTTAAAGGCACAGGAAATAAAAGGTATGGTAGTGGTCTACATTTAGTGTAAATTATAAATAATTTTTCCTATTCATGAAATAGATTTTTCTCTCTAAACTGCATCAAGTTCATAGAATGCTAAAAATGAAATTATAAATAAGAGTGGCACATTAAAAATGATTAATGCTACATATAATCACAAACTAATCGCTATATTCTTGCCTCTCTTTGCAGGTTAGCTGGGTCATCTTCTATATCCATGGAATGGAAATTCCTTTAGAATGTAAAAATTAATCATTCCCTATAGATCTACCAATTCAGCTAGAATTGTATTAGCTGAGTCACAAAATGAATCCTGTTGTTTTGATGAACCTCAAAAGCAGCTGCCATCGCCCTTGCCTTTCTAATTACAACAATTGTGCCATTTGCCCTTTTCCCTTCATTCAATGAAACCCGGGAATAGCAAGAGAAACTGCCCCATTTTCATGTGAGTATACATTTACATTAAGATGATTCTTGAACATAACTTTTGGCTGCAATTCAGACCCTGAAATATCTAACTGGTAAGCACATAATAAACAGCCTTTCTGACTCCATTCAGTGACACACAATAAGCACAATAATTTTCAATACAAAATGACTTGCAATTCAGAAAAGAAAGCAAATAAATCAATACAGCTGCTGACAGACTCATGAAAGAAAATGAAATCTCCTCTTGCCTGATGAAGTGATTAAGCCAAGTTCAGAGGTAAATGCTGCATCTCATTACTTTGGGTGTTAGAGTTGGGCACACTAATAAAGTGATAAAGGCATGAGTGACCATGTTTATATATTTTTAAAATCTCCACCAGTGTTCCCTGTAAGCTGAGCACTTGAGTGGCCACCCAGGAAAGATTCAAATGCTGCCCAGCTACACAGTAGCATGTGTTTCTACTGGCAGTGCACATCTTTACAAGTCTTGGTGCTCATAACAAACAAAAATTAGAGGGAACACTGATCTCCACTGTTTCTTAACTTGTAGCAGGAGATCTTCCCACAATCAATATTATGATCTGGTGATTTATTGGGGAGTGTTGGTAAATTGCACTAGAATAACTGTAAAACCTGGAATGTTGGTGTTAGGTACAAGCTGTGGGTCTTATGGTGGAATATGCTATGCCAGGATCTTGCCAGTCCATGCAATAACACCGCCTGAAAGTAGATAATTAATCTAAAATATGTTATTTCCACATCTCCAAATTGGGATGTAGAAAAAGGCAGACATGTACACAAGATAGTATGACAAATATGAACTGCCCTTGCAACTGATCTTCTCAAAATAACAAATTCATAATCTGTTATATCTATTACTTCCAAATAGCGTGCTCTGTTCAGTAATACTCTTGAGAGAAGGAAAATAAATGATAAATTCCATACATAGAAAACTCATCTGAAACAAACACTATGCACATTTTTTTTAGATTACCACAACTTACTATTCTGAAATAAGATAGCAACAAACATGATGGGTTGATTTTAGCTCATCTGTGTAATGGTTCCTTAGTTGGCTACTTTAAATAAATGAATCTCTTTTGTGTGCCCATCAAAGATTATTAATAGAAAAGAACAATACCTGCTGAGTTAAGACTAACATTTTTAAAAGGGGTAAAATCTCCTAGAACTATTCAAACAAAAATAATTTCAAATTCTGTCTATTCAAAAAGGAAACTGAAAGAGTGTCCAAATGCTGGAGACAAGAATAGAATGCGAAAAGGTAGACGAAGATTGAAGAGTACAGAAAATCATGCAGTATTTCTCACAAATTCCAATTTTGTTTTGGGATGAAATTGTCATTGACAATAGTGTGAAGGCCAAAAGATGAATTTGGGATGGAGGACCTGATCCCAAGATTTGGAATACCCATGGAATTGATTCATGGTTGCTGCTGTAACACCTGGGCTGTAATAGCAGCTGCAGCATTGCAAGATTTGAAGGTGCTTTGTGGTTAGTTGAGCCACACACTATTCATAGAACCATTGGCCAAACCCCAGTCACTCCTGTGTCTTGTCACAATTTTTCCTTGAGGTATAACCATGGAGCTTGGTTTCATGGCATTCAAGGGAGCTATGGATTTTCCTTGTAGGGTGGCTTGCATGTTACACCAGGGAACCTCAGTGATTGTATTACATTTTGAGCATCCAGAAACACTTTCTGCTATCAGCAGGGCTTTCTCAATACAAAACTACAAAATCATAGTCAAATTACGTGTGCCCATTTCTGTACAATAGTACCAATAATATCGAAGCTTCACCACATGACATAGATATTGGAGAACAGAAGAACATTTCACATTGTAGTTACAGGCTGTCTATTCTGTGATAGAAGAACTATTTTCTAAAGCCTTTCAAATACAGAGGCATTGTGAAGGCAACTCTTTCAAGTGGTTGCACATACAATGGTAAATATCTTCCAAAGCAAAACAATCATATATGAAGTGATCAATGTAAGCTTGTTGGATCTCTTGTTGGTACTACAGACTGCTTCCCTTCTTAAATGATTAAGAAGTTGCTTTTAAAAATTATTCACAAATAAGTTCTAAAGAGAATTGCACGAGGGATGATTTTCCATTCTAAATTAAGGCTCACTAGTTTGTGTTTTTAAAGCAGAAATCTTCACTCAAAGATGGTATGTGTGAGACTTGTTTCTGAAACTTTTGAGCTGTCGTGTTCTTAAATGTGGGTGCTGTGATTCTTCCAACAGCTGTAGGTTATGAAGATCAAGTTTAGGGTCTGGGATAGCTGTTGCAGAAATACACACAATTTAGGGAGTCTCCCCTCCCCTGATACTAGCAGTATTAAGGTTATATTCATTTGAACTTACTAGGGTTCCTTTCTGGGGAAATAGGAAACAGTGTTTTCTGTCTTATTTGTTTCCTCAAATTAAAATGCTGCTTATTTTGAATGTGCCACTAAAGTTTTCTTTTTAAAAAAAATTAGGGATTGACTATTCATTTTATTCACAATTTTGAAAACTGTTCTTCTATAGCACACCTGTCCAGTTGTATAAAGGTCCCCTGCAAAGGATTTATATTTTTAGTAAAATTAGGTTTGTGCTGTTTTTGTCTTTTCAATGATATACATAATGATGCCCATACAGGATTTAAAAAAAATATTTATTTCTGCTTTTTTACTTTAGCACTATTACAAATATGTCCTTTTTTGGGGGGGGGGGAGACTCATTAGATGGTGTAAGGGATGTTTACTGTGTGCTTTTAACAGTTTAATTAAAAGGGTGAAGGTGTCAAGTATTTAACAAAGCAGTCCTTTTTATTCCAAATATTAATAAAGTTAAATAGCTGCTAAAAAAACAACCAAAAAATCAGAGTTTTAAATAGTCTGAGTAAAAATTCCTTTTCTCTCAAAAGCTCATGTTTCTTGGCTCATGCAGTCAGCTGTTTTACTAGTTGTCGTGCTATCATAAAGCATTACTGCCTAGACAGATTCTGCATTACTAATAGAAACAAACAAACAAAAATAAAAACCTAAAAAATTTCAGGTCTTCTTTAAACATAGTAACAAAAAAAGGGAGAAATGAAAGGGGGAAGAGGGGAGAAGAGTTCAGTTTTACTTTCCTTTGCAGGTCACCTGAATAATTCTTACTAAGGTCACCTGAATAATTCCTCATTCAATAGAGGAAAGTGAGACTTTCCACCTCACACAAATGCATTATTAACCCTGTGCAGGGGGACATGAGCATAGCATGCAGATCAAGTTTCCTTATTTCTGGCATGACCTCAAGGTGGGCTCTGAACTAGTGTTCAGTACCAGGTGCAGAAGTAGACCATGGGAGGGGCCACTGGATCCATGCTTATATAGTTACACTGGCAAGGCACCCTAAAGCCTGTAACAGTAGCTGTGAAGTGCCATGCTGTAGTCCTGTAGTCTTCTGTGGGTTGAAGGTGGTGAAAAGAAGGTTAGTCCATTCCCTGCTTAGTTCACTGCATAAAGTCCAATTACTCAGGCTTTGGGTCAAGAAGGATAATCTCAGCTGAACTGGAAAGCACACACTGATGCATATACAACACCAAGACAACAAAATGTGTTAAACTGCAACTGGCAATTACTTGCTGAAATCTAACCTCAAGCTCTCTAAAAGGACCTGTACTCAGGTTAAATTTCTTACTTTATGTATGATTTCATGTCCCTTTTAATAGATGATATATGTGCTGGGTAAAATAAATTCTAAAACCGCTAAGCGTGCTTAACAAAGCTTTAACCATATATGAATAGCAAGTTTTGAAGACAGAACAAGTACTACAGTACTATATATAATACACATGGCTGTTCAATCAAAAGCCACCTCTTGCTTTGAAACAAGAATTTACAGGATTAAGCAATGGTGACAAGATTTCTTACACAAAACCTACAATAATGTACAGAATATGCATGATTGCCAAAGTTATAATGCCAGCATTAAAAATATACATTTCTACATAGACTGTCTTGTGCAAATGTGAACAAGGTGACAATAGTTTACCAATGCTTTAAATAACTGAAATAGATATAACCCACCAAATAATAAATTCTCCCTTCCCCCAGCAGTAAGCAGATGTTGCCAGATGCATGAAAGGACAATCCTAATAAAGGGTTTTTAACATTAGACATGTGCATGTACGTGCACATATGGGCATGCGTGTGCATGAGCATACACACATGAGAGGAAAACAATAGCAGATGCACCACAATATTTTTTGCAAGGGGATACTTGCCACAAAAAGACCCAAATCAAAGTTGGCCATTACACATGTAAAAAATTTTGATTTGCATTGCTTTAATTGCTACTACATGTTTATAAATGTTTCTTTTCAAAATTATATTTTTCCCCCAAAACATAAAACTTTTGAGAAATTTTTAAAAAACACCGAAGCTCTATCTTCCACTTCATTGATAACAATGTTTAATACTAACCTGTTTTTCTGGTTTTGGTTAGGAATTTATTTAAGAATCATCTGAAATGTGGTATATCAAATAAAAACAGAATTATTTAGAAACTTTGTAATAGCTCTGGGAAATATTTTATTGACATTTTTGAATGTCAAATTTCTGAACACTATTGTTTACAAGTATACTTCAAAAATACCAACTTTCAGTTTTCTGCAAACACTTTAATTTCTTATGCACTCTTAATCTAGTTGTCAAAAGGCAAGGCACTCATACTTTGCCCATCCCTTATCTATAATAGTCATGGGCTCTGGCAATTATATGTCCCAGTATGTAATCTTCTCTCTTAATTAAGAGGGGGACCTTGCCTTCATCTGAATGGGCTCTCACTGGGATCTGTAGCCTCTGGGTGGCTGCATCTATCTATTAAAGAACAAGGGCAGTTACCAAATCTTGGCTATTTCTTTTGTTGAGGTGTATTGCTTGACCCAATTTCTCACTGACAAAATACACTTCTCAAATCATGGGCTTTCCAAGGATGGCTCTGCTAAAGGAGTGTTGCATGCTTCTATTTCAGTGAAGTGTGTTTTACTCAGAATGGATTTTTCTCTCCATGTTATATGGCAAACAGCAATTCTTGTTTTAGACTGCTTTAAGAGTTACAGAGTGTCTATTGCCTGATTTAGAGAACAACACAGTGAGATGCTGCATCCCCAAATCTCTGCCACGGAGGATCCCTAGCAACTTGCAGAACCAGGCCATGGTTAAATAGGCTGTTTCTTACACACACAAAAATGAAATAATTAATGGACAGTTAGGACTCTATTCACAAATGTATGCAACATTTTCACAGATTTCATGTAGATTATTTTTGATGCAATTGCACACAATTTTTGTGCAAACAGCTGGCATGGGCAGAAAACAGAAGTCCAAAGAGAGGAGAAAAAAGGACTCTAGACATTAACTCTACAAGTAAAACACAGGAAGAGCTAATTTACATGGCTGATCATTTGGCGCGTTACTAATATTAGCACCATTACATGGTAATAATGTTCACATCAATTAATAATTAACAGTGGTTTCATTTTATTTGGTGTAAACAAGGTTTCTGTTAAAAGTGGGTACAGAAATAATCTGTGCAGGGGCAGGAGTAAATATAAATTATACAATCCTACTTTCCATTAATTTCATTTCTCCTATTCCCCATTTCAGTAAAACAGGGCACTAAAAAAATGCAAAATCTTGTTTAGATCATCCATGTTTGCCCTGGATTCCCTATACAGACTCTTGTGCTGCCAAATTTTTGTTGTTAGTTAAATGAAATTGGGGATTCACTTCTTGGCATATGAAAATTGGATGGAAGCCCCCAAATGCATCATCATGTGAACATAGCCAGTGGCATTTACAAAAGTGAATGACTGGTTAGCAGAAATTGTCACACACGAGAGTATCTGGAATTTAGTGAATGGCTGTGTGTGCTCTTGTAAATGAATCTATCCATGACTTACCAAACTCTGTGCACATGCCAATGTATCTACTTTGTGTCTTTCAGTGTCCACATAGTGTCTTTAATGCAAATTCAAAGCCTTACTTAGCTAACAAGCCGCAGATGCCCATCCATCATATGTAGTTTAAAAAACTGGCGCACACATAAAATTCAAATATTTGTGAATAGAGTCTTTATAATTTTCTCACATTTGATTTTAGGAATCACAGTTTTGAATGTTATTTGTTATTCATAACAAAGATTGAATAAAAATGTTTTCATCCAATTTCTCACAGCTGTATCATTCAGCAAATATTTAGTATGCTGAATCCAAATGAAAAACAAAAGCAATTTATTTTTCTACCTCCTTTACGCATAGAAATTAAATGGTGGCTAAAAACTGAAGGTTTCAATTTATAAATGGAAACTGTTTTTTTATTAAATATGAAATCATGTATCCAAGAAAAGGGCACACCCCTTTATACATTTTTATGGCAAGTTTTCCCATTACATGAAAGGCTTCCTTATATATTTTAAACTCAAATGAGCAGTAACCAAACCTAGGTTTGGATAAAAACTGCATAGCTGTTAACTGCTTTAATGAAAAATATGAATGAACCATTTAAAACACGATGAAAGAACATGTTCATAGAAATATTTTAGGTAGCTGTGGAGAGAGGTCTGATTAAGAAACAGAAGAAAGCCAAATCCCATTTCAGATATCAATTATATTGATGCATAAATACATAAAAACATTCTTGCATTGCTAAAAAAATTAAAAATAAAGTGACTAATTAAGGGAAGACTCAAGAATGAAGAAATTAGGCTCCAGTCCTACAAACCCTTACACATGCTTATCTTTAAGCCTGTGAGTGTCCCATTGACTTCATGTATTTGCAGGATCAGAATTTTACTGTGTTTTTGAGTATAAGGTACAATTATGAATTCTAACTATATTACTGTAACAAGCTATAAGTATGATAATATTATAAATTGAATTAATACGTGGAGTCAAAACAATGAATTTGTATCTATTGGAAAAATAGCTCATTGGACTCTTTCCTTTCATAACCAACACTAATTTGTTTGAGTTTAATCTGCCCTTTACATTTTGTTGTACATATGGGTATGGCTAAGTAAGATCATAAGCTTAATAAAACCATATCTTTCTTGCAATTCAGGGTGAAATACTGCAAACCTGTTTCTCACATAAGCAGTTGCATCAAGAGTTCAATGGGACAACTTGCATGAGTAAGGACTTACAGCACCCGGTCAATAATGTTTGGAGAGACAAAGCTACCCACACAGCATATTTAAACATAGCTAATTTACATTTGAGGGTTGAACTGAATTTTTATATCTGGGTTTTTTTTTGCATCATGAATTTTGAGATAGCTCTTTACTGTGATTAAATATTAAATTGCCACAAAAATCAGCTGTTTTGAGAGAAATGAGTTGTCACTCATAAGGGAGTTTAACAGTTTTTATTTGGAAGCTATGTGCTTCAACATGATTCCAACTCTCAGAGCCACCCAAACAAACCTTAATTGGATTGAAACAGGTGCTAGCAGGTTTTATATCACCACTTGCAATTTTTTTTTCACCATTAATCTCTACATTTGTTCTGCCCTCCAAATTTAAATGTCTAGCACCAGCTCTTTAGATTTTGGCCCATATTTGACGACAACAACAATGAGAGATGGCTAGGACAGAATATGGCTAGAATATTTTAAAATAATTAAATGATTCAGGAAATGGACATCAGTGCAATATTTATCATCAGAAAAATCAATATATCAAGGGAAAAAGAATAAAATATATGACTATGAATACTGTAACAGCTGGGCCCTCATTAATCATCTAATTCCAAATCCTCTCCACATACAGTATTTCATCTGCTAATCATGGGAAAAGGAAATGTGAATGTGTTTTAGCCACTGTGGGAGTCGGTTATCCTTCTAACACTCAGATGGAGTATGGGCTCTGGTTTTGGGCAGTATGCTTCAAGAAATATGAGGATAAACTGAAGAGAGTCCAGAGGAAAGCAACACGGGTAATAAAAGGTTAAACAAACCTGACCTATGAGGAAAGGTTAAAAAAACCTGGTAATTCTTTATCTTCAGAAAAGAAGACTCAAGGGGACATGATAACAGTCTTCAAATATGTTAAAGGCTGTTATAAAAAGGATGGTGATCAATTGTTCTCTGTGTCCACTAAAGATAGGGCAAGAAGTCATTGGATCAATCAGTAGACAGGGAGATTTAGGTTATATATTAGGAACATCTTTCAAATTACAAGGATAGTTAACTTCTGCAATAGTTTACCAAGGGTTGTTGTGCAATCCCTGTCATTGGAGGTTTTTCAGAATGGCTGTGTCTAGACTGCATCCCTTTTCCGTAAAAGGGATGCAAATTAGACACATCGCAATTGCAAATGAAGCGGGGATTTAAATCCCCCCCGCTTCATTTGCATAAACATGGCTGCCGCTTTTTTCCGGCTAGGAGCTTTGCCGGAAAAAAGCGCCAGTCTAGACGCGGATCTTTCGGAAAATAAAGCCTTTTCCGAAAGATCCCTTATTCCTCTTAAAATAAGGAATAAGGGATCTTTCGGAAAAGGCTTTATTTTCCGAAAGATCCGCGTCTAGACTGGCGCTTTTTTCCGGCAAAGCTCCTAGCCGGAAAAAAGCGGCAGCCATGTTTATGCAAATGAAGCGGGGGGGATTTAAATCCCCGCTTCATTTGCAATTGCGATGTGTCTAATTTGCATCCCTTTTACGGAAAAGGGATGCAGTCTAGACACAGCCAATAGGTTTAACAAACACCTGTCACAGGTGGTCTAGGTATAGTTGGTGTTGCCTCAGTGCAGAGAGCTGGAATAGATGACCTTTTGAGGCCCCTTGCAGCCGTATATTTCTATGATTCTAGAATAAAGATTTTAATAACCTCTGCCAGTTTGATCTACTCAAAATAATTAAACT
The DNA here is from genome assembly GCF_052426305.1 of Pelodiscus sinensis. Lineage (NCBI taxonomy): Eukaryota > Metazoa > Chordata > Testudines > Trionychidae > Pelodiscus > Pelodiscus sinensis. The sequence continues at coordinate 81,598,832 of NC_143057.1, read as the reverse complement.
AAAATATTCCCCTTGAAAGTACAAAGCTCACAGGGGAGACTGGATGTTTCAGGCTTATGGGAAATGTTGCTTTTCACCTAGAAGTAAATACTTGAAAAGTGGAGCAGATTGATGACTGAAAGTTATTACTTTAGTTGATTGTCTAGTAAGTTGGTGGTCCAAACTCTAATGAGCAGGCTTCCAAATAAAAATTGGCAACTGTGGCACTAAGCAGAGATGAACTGGAGACAGAACTAATCTCTCTCTTTTAAATGTAGGCCCTCCAGATCAAGGTTGAGGCATATTATTGGGGCAGTACAGCATGCACAAAAGACTAGTCTCAAGCGTGTTCAAATCCAACACCTTTCATGAACTCTAAATTCATTTTAAAATAAATTGAGAAGCAATGCAGAGCTCAGCTTCAGTTCTTTACAATCAAATTCACTATTAAAATAAGTGCCCTATACATATATAAAAATATTAAGGTACTTTTAATGTAATTTTCAGGCAACATATTGTTCTTGTGATTCATATAACCTCTTCCACTCACTCCTTTTTTAATGAATATTGAAGGGGAGTTACTGTCTCCACAAAACCTCTGTGTGGAAATAAAATATGGAGATGAAAATTCCTTTGCACATGTTTAGAGAGACAGTGATAGCCTGCTTTCATTGAAATTAGAGGCAAAACTCCACCTCACTTCAATAGGACCAGGATTTCAACCATCATCTCTACAGAGAGAAGGAAAACAACTTTCCATGCTTTCAATGTTCTAAGCTTCATCTCCTCTCTTTTAAAACATCTTACTTAAAAACAAAGAAAAAACATATTTGGCAAATCAGGCCTGACTCTTCTCCATATTAAAAAAACATAAAAAGACCACTGCCTTGAAACTAAGTACAAAAGCTGACCTACTGCCCTTAAATTAGCATTAGTTCCAGAGCTGGACAATTTCTATCTGTCATTATCCATAATTCTGGTGCATAAAAAACAAACAACAGTTACAGTACACATCAACATCTAGTGCATAAGAAACACTGGTGGGAGGAAAAATCAGTGCTTGGAAATAAAATTTCCTTTCATATCAATTTTGGTCTCTATATTGTAACTTATAAAAGAGTTTTGTAAGCAAAAGAAAATTAACAAACCAAACCAACCCTATATAAATTTGAAAGCTAAAGGTATCCTTTGAATATGTTGCATATTTAGCAAATATAACTATTATTTTGCGTGGTTTAGCTGTAGAACGTGTGTATATATATGATATAAGCACCTCGTCTTGCCAACATGTACATGAATTTTACTTAGCTATTTAAACATTTGCAGGATCATTCTCTAACAAAGGAAGGTAAGAGTAGCAGAGATCTTTACTTATGTGTGGTGAAGTTTGTTATAACAACTTAAGGCAGGGGTGGGGAACATTTTTTGGGTCGGGGCCACTGACCCACAGAAAAATCAGTCAGGCGGGGGGCAGAGGGGACTGGAGTGCTAGCATGGGCTCCCCAATGCTGGGATGGGGGAGGAGCCTTGAGCCCTGGGGGCTGGAACCAGGCAAGCTGGGGACCGCATCAGGCTCCTGGGCCTTAGGTTCCCTACCCCTGACTTAAGGGATGTATCAGATGATCAAATGGGCCTTTTCCATCTCTAATTATGTATAGTTCTGATCTTTTAAAGACTTCATTACATATGCAACTTTACATATATGAGTGGTCTCATTGGAATCTATGTGACTACTAAGTTGTAAAAGATATGTACATGTTGTTTAATTCTTTTTAGGATCAGGGTCTATAATTCCAACCTAAATACTGTAGTGGCTGATCGTGCTCTCTTTTAAGTCAATAACAAAATTTTACTGACTTTAGTGATGCAGGATCTTTTTGAGAGATAGCAAAAAACTATTGGTTTTCAAAAGATGAATAAATGAACTCAAACTCAGTAATAACTGGGAGATAGAACCATGTCAACACTTCTATCCAATTTAAGGTTACAACATATTATTATTATCATCATCATTATTAACTAAAGATAAATTTCTCATAACATTTAAAAATGTTAATATTTCAAGTAACAGCTTGCTACCTAAGAAGAGTTGAATCTTTATGGGGTTCCAACAATGGGGTAAAAGACATTCTAATGCTATTCATTTATATGCTCACAGAGAATTTGATCTACTCCTGACACATGCAGTAATATGCATCAACCTGCACACTGCTCCCATAACATGAAACACTTTCTCACAATATAAGGGAAAATTTCTCCTCACAGATCTGCAGGTGAACATCATATTTAGACATCATGTATGGGGATCTCTCACTGAGGTGTGAATTTGGAGAGGCGAACGTTACTCAGTATCTGCAGAATGAATTTAATTCAGACACTTCGTGCCTGAGGTACGGAAATCACCCTTTTTCAAAGCATATAGGTGAACCTTTGATTTTCTGGGGGAAGGTGGAATTAATTAGGAATGAAATGCAATATAATCTTAGATTTAGAGCTTTACATAAGGGATAGGAGACTCTCCCCTAAAGGCCTTTCTTTGACGGTGCAGGAAATCTCCAAAGTTTGAAAATACAGTATCCTGATTTCCTTATAAAAAGCTCAGACCTCTGTTCCTGCACTATTTCTGGCAGAAGAGCATCAATCTTCCAACATTCCGTGCATGGGAAGTATCCACAAAGTGCTCAGTCATGATAGTTCACTAATGTGATTATGTACTAGAAAGTTTCTGAGAAGTTCAGCTCTAGTATTCCTGGTGAAAAATATAAAATCAAGTACAGTGGAATCCTGATTATCTGAATGGCTTGGAAGATACTAAATATGTTCTGACAATCAGGACTACAGAGAATTGGGAAGCAGCCAAGAATCAACAGAAAAGGAGACAATCTGGCAGTTTGTTAGAAAAAGAGGTTTCAGTAATAGGAATTTTATTGAATTTGTACTTGCTACCACACCCATGGAGGATGAGGCTAATGGAAAAACTTATTTCCAAGGACTGAAGAAGCTCTTCCACTTTATTGCTGGGTTCTTTAGCAATTGAAGCTCTGTTAAAGCAATTTTCAAATACTCTGACTAAATCCAAAGTCTTTTTTCAAACTTTAGGGCAGGTCTATACTGTACCGCAAGGTCGACTTAAAATATGCAAACTTCAGCTATGTAAATAATGTAGCTGGAGTCAACATATCTTAAACCAAATTTCTGCAGCGGCCCCCTTCAACTTCCCTTATTCCTTGCAACTGCAAGGAGTTCAGGAGTTGATGGGAGCACCCTGAGAGTTCGATTTAGCGGGTTCTTACTAGAACCACTAAACTGAATGCTGGAAGATCAACCCCTGCACTAGGTGTTCTCCATTTGTATAGTCATGGCCTCAGGCTTCCATTTCAAACAGATTTTGCAGATATTAGGCCTCATTTAAGGAAGGAAAGTAACCTTCAATGCTCCTATTTTATAAGGTACTAAGCACAAAAACCAAACAAAAAACCCACAAAAAAACCCCACATAAGCAAAGCTAGGTGACAAATTATTAAATTTCACCACAAAATTAAGATGAGCTTTCTTCTATTTCTTTAGAGAATACAGTTTGTGATTCCTCGGGTAAATGGTTTAAATACAAGTTAATGAAAGCCCTCTTAGAGCAATTTTATTCCTATCCATGATGTCAGACATTTATAAAATCAGAACAATTGATCATTTCAGTTCACCTTAAAAAATAACTTATATAGCAGTGATATATGCAGCACAAAACAGTTCAGGGGGTAAGGGAACGCAAATTTTAATAGTCAAAATGTAAACGTGAAAAAAAGATGGAATAAAAGTCTCTATTTCTTATTTCTACTTAAGATGTCATGTAATATATTTTACAATGTCCTGCAGGTCTGTATATGTATATGTGTGTGTATGTATGTCAATATAACATATCACCACACATATACATCTACCTGCACTTATACATACACAGATAATTATTTGCAGTTCACTCTTGGGCAGTTCCGTTGTGCCACTCTTTAAAGTTGTTTGAATCATGTTTGGACCCAATTTCTTCATAAAACTGGGGAGATGGTAGGAAAAGATGGTTGGTGAGTCTGGTTGTGTCTGAAATCCTTTTGTTAAACTGTACACTGGGACAAGTAATTTTCTTCTGTAGTAGCTCTCTGAAGAGGGCCAACTCACTGCGGTCTTCATGAGGAGACTTGGTATGAATCACACACTCATTGTCATGCTTGGGGAGTACTGAAAAAGAAGAATACACATATTAACGACAATTCTTTCACAGGCCACTAAAAGGCCTCCAGAAGCATAACAGCAGTGAGCTTGAATTTCAATTCACCATTCTCTTTTCTTACATATGTCAGGAGTACAGTGTAACTTGTAATGCATTTTATATTCTTTGAACCTGGGGTCTGCTGCTTTGAAATGCCACATGCAGCCCGGGGTCCCCAGCTGGCCCCAGGCTGCACGCGGCATTTCAAAGCAGCAGCACCGTGTGGAGCCTGGGGTCAGCTGGGGACTCCCCCACTGACCCCTGGCTCCATGAAGTGCTGCCACTTTGAAATGCCATGGGTAGCATCGGGCCAGCAGGGGACTTCTTCAGTCCCCCGCTGGCCCTGTGCTCCGTGCTGCGCTTTCGCCTTTGAAGTGTGCCAACAGCCTTGGAGATGTTGCCACACTTCAAAGGTGGAAGCATTCTTATTGACTAATTGAATAGTCAATGCAAATTGCATCGACAATTTGATTAGCCAAATAATCAAAATTTTACATCCCTAATTAACGTAGCTGGAGTTGCATATTTTAAAAGTTGACTTTCCCCTTTAGTGTATTAGGACTTAGTGTATTAGGCTTAATTGGCATGACTTGTTTATTTTGGATTAGTAACCTACTTTGATCGGTCTGTTTTTACTTGCAATCACTTAATTCTTACTTTTTATACTTAATAAAAACACTTCTGTATATTATCAAGCCCAGTGTTAATAACTGTTACCTAGGGGAGAAGGGAGCCACAGTTATGCATATCTCTTTTTCACCAATAAAGAGAAAGAATATTTTTATGAGTTTTCTCTATATACTATTTTATACAGAGTAAGATGGATTTATTTGGGGTTTTGGTCCCTTTTGAGGGTTGTGCTCTTGGTGCTGGCAAGTCTCTATAACTCAGTCCTCCCATAGCTGAGCTGGTTCAGTGTCTGTGGTACTCTGCTGGGGGACTGTTACCCCAACTCTGTGCCTTTTATGGGTGAAGGCCAGAGCTTCTGGCCTAGTAGAAGAGGGTAATGGGGTGCTTCAGAGGGCAGGTAGGCAGGTTCAGTGGTATGATCAGCACACTAGGCAACAGCTGAAGTGGTATCTCTGTGATTGAGTCTGTCACATGAAGAATTCATTTTTTAATAGGTTGACAGCCTTAGTGTACAGATAAAGTGCTTTATAAATTATTCATTTTTATTATTATAAACATGTTACCTTTTTTTTCAGGCAAACTCCTGGTGAATTTAATGGGAATTTGCCTGAGCAAGGACCCCAAGATTTGTCCTAATAATATCCATTCTGAAAAGCCAGGGAAAGAAGTGGCAGAGAAAGAACGACAGAGCCTTAGGAGACTAACCTCTGGCTTGTGATCGAGAGGGCCTGGTATTTAGAAATATGGTTGGAGGTGTTACAAAACCTTAGGAAAGTCAAGTCATGGATTCATTCAAATAGGAAAACAGCAGCCAGGAGCATTAAGCATACAGCAAGTGTGTGAGAAAACTAATTTTCTGTGGAGTATAACTGATAGCACATGCCATTCTTTTAATGAGTTTGGTTTGGTGAATTGGCCTCTGTCTGAACTCTCAGATTGTCTGGGCTGTCTGCAAAGAGATATAAGTAAAGCACATGGAATTGAGAGTAAAGCACTATCTTGACTGCACAGGATCAAACTTGATGGAAGAATTTTGGTTATTGCTCTTTTGCAATTTTTGGTACATTATTTTTTTTGTGAAGACCTTTAGTACAAAGTCATTTTTTCTATCATTTCAAACACTTCAAAGATGCCCTCTTCATAGAGAAACAAATAGAAAAAAATTAAAACATTGCCTGTTCTTCATACTCATATTAATGTCTACTGAAGAAGCAAAACAAAAATTAACTATGATATTCATGAAACTTGCAGTGCCGATCAGCACTGCTATAAACTAGCAAAAGGATTTCTAACCTGTACAGATACTGGGTGAAATTTACCACTGACATAATTAATAAGAACAAGAAGCCCTGTTGTACCTTAGACTAGAGGCTAACAAAAATATATATAGTATCACGTGCTTTCATGGGCAAAACCCACTTCATCAGATGAAGGTACCTGTCAACTGTAGGACTAGTGTTAATGAGGCTAAGTAAGTGGGCTGGAAGTGCCCTATACTTAGCTTTTGATGTAAAAATGAGGTGTTAAAGGCAGGGAAGGCTGGATTTATAATGCGACATCCAGTTAATGTCTTTGTTCAAGCCATGGAAACAGTATCAAATTTGCAGATGACTTTTTTTCTTCTTCTGTTATAAAATTCTAGGTTTCTATTATTCCTCTCCAATTCATCTGATTAAGTGGGTGTTACCCACAAAAGCTCATTATACTATATATATTTTTGTTAGTCTCTAATGGCCATAGGACTACTCGTTTTTAAAGTTACAGACTGCCATGGCTACCCCTCTTAAACTTTTAATAATTAATAAGAGCTGTGCTCACTTCCAAGCGCAGTGAATGTCACTAAGAATTAAAATGTAGAAGTCACTCATCATTAATGAAAAATCAAGACTCTGCTGTTTAGGAGCTTACATGAGGATTTAGAAATCTCACCTGAGGTGCCTGGGCATGAATAATTTTGGTCTTCACTTACTTTGGAAAGTATTTGAAATAATTTTTCCCTAGCATCAATCACTCATTTTTAAAAGTTTCAGTTATCACAGAATAAACACTAGAGGGCATCTTTGTTTTTCTAGACCAAGTAATCTTTTATGTAATAAAATGTCTTTTAAATTTCTTAGTGTCTAGTTATTATGTGCTTCCAGCATAGATACAGCTCTGAAAGACTTTCTTACTCTGCAAAACATACTACTAAAGAGGTCAAAGATTGGGCAGTCATAAACTGAGAAATTACTTAGGAAAGATTAATTGAACATAAGGATCTAAGCTGCTAAGATTTTAACTGACAGATGCACATCTCATCATATATTACTGAATATGCATACAGTATGTTTGTAGGACAAATTTTACACCTGTGCATCTTACTTTCATAATATACCAACCTCTTAAATTAGGGGTGGACTTTCTGCAGTAACCCTACATCTCCTGGCTTTTAAAGTTTAAATTCAGTCCCTGATTTTATTTAGCACACTTTATGTTCAGCAGATCAATATTGCAATATTACGAACTTGTAAAAATATAGACAAAAATTGTATTAAAAATACAATTGCTTTTCCTGAAAAGAATCTCGGACTGTGTACCTGTCATCTAACAAAATACTCAAAGAAATACTTACACTCTCGCTCTGAAAAGGGTTTAGAAAATTTCCACCCATTTCACCATCATCTCTGGGAGTGCCAGGCTGATTACTCATGCTCATATTACTGGGAGAGTTCTGTTAAATAAGATTTAAAAATAAAGGGTAAGTGCTATTGTAGATTTGAATTCCTTTCCTTGCTTCATAATGTTTGTCAAAACAACACCTACGCTACCAACTGGGATCTCAGAAGATGACACAGAATAAATCTTGCCATCACAGCTCTGCACTACATATATTGAATGAATGTTTGTAATCTGGAAAGAGCTGCTTTCCCATCCTATAAAATGAAGAAAATTACTTACCTGTAGTTCTTATTCTCAAGTAAGGCTGGGAGCTTTCTCCCACTGAAGTTAGTGGAAAATTTCCCTTGACTTCACTGGGAGTAAGATTATGCTCTGCAATTAAAAATAATTCACTACTGCCCTGATTCAGCAACCTACTTAAGCACTCTTAAGATCCTCTCCTAATGGTACCCACTGTCACCAGATAAAGAAACAGATATCAAGATAGGTAGAGAAAACTTAACTAACAGCATTTCATCTGGCAAGAAACTGATCATCAATAGTTGAGGTTGTGGAATCCTCATTCTATAATCATTGTCCTCACTTTTCTATTGTTTGTCTATGTGATCTCTGTCTGGTTTGTAACTGTTTCTCTCTGCTGTATAATTAAATTTGCTGGGTGTAAAACAACTAAGATGGTGGGGGTATGATTGGTTAGGTAATTCTGTTACAGTATGTTATGATTGGTTAGTAAAATTATACTAAAATAACTGGTTACGGTATAGCTAAGCAATACTCAAGTTCACTATCGAAACTGGGGTCCAAGAAGGAGTCCAGCAAGAAGAGGAAAAGAGAAAGAAAGGAACACCAAGAAGAAGGAGGGAAGGCCTGAAAGAACTCACCTCCAAGACACAGCCTCCTCTGCACGATGGTGATGTGCAGCAGCTAAGCTCCAGAGAGACTGATCTTGCTTGGCCAACAAGGAGAGTCCACCTGCCATTATCAGGATTACTGTGCCATGACACTGTGTGCTTAGCATGTGTATTCTGCTTGCTTGGGAATTGTCAATAAATAGAGAATAAGAATATTACTGTGTAAGGCTCTTTCAGTGGCAAAAGATTCTGCAACCCCCCTCAGGGAGTTACACCCTGAGCCCTAGGAATTGGATAAGGGTGGGTGTGTAAATTAACAGGGTTGCACCTGGAGCCCTAGGAACTGGGTAAAGGTGTGTGTCTCTAAAGTGTGGAAGGGATAGAGAAATTTGTCACACTCTCACCAATATAAGTTGTTGGTGTAATAAAGTATATTATTTCACTCACTTTGTTTCTTAGATAAAAGAAGATGCTTTCACTCTGAGGCTATGTCTATATTAGCATTTTGGTGGTATAACTTATACTGCTCAGAGATGTGAAAGAACACCTCTTTGAGCAACATAATATACACTGTCAGAAGCGCTGGCATGGGCATGTAATGTTGGCAGAAGATGCTCTTCCACCAACATAAATATCACTGCTTATTGGGGGTAGTTTATGCCAAAAGGAAAGCTGTGCTGCAATAAGGTCTTCACTATAGACACAGCTTAAGCCCCTGCTTTCAAGTGCTTATAACTTTTTCAAAAGCTAGTCTTTAGGCTGAAATTTCTTCTGCTTCCCTTCAACTAGAGCAAGGAAATGTATGGTTGAAAAAAGTGAATCCTTAAGTATGATTCAGCATGATTTTGGTATGAAACAATCTTTTCATGTTAGTGTGGAGGTATGAATCTGATGGACATAAACCTCAAAGGGAACAGTTTTGCTGCCTTCATTCTGAAAATCATCTACTTTCCTTTCCTCACTGTAGAACAGTAATAGAGAGGTAGCTGTGTTAGTCTGATCTTGCAAAAACAAAAGAAAAAACTATGTAGCACTTTAAAGACTAACAAGATGGTTTAATAGGGGATGAGCTTTTGTGGGCCAGACCCACTTTTTCCTTTTGTTCTTCCTCAATGTAGCTATTCGGAAATAAGCCTGGGAGCGGTCTTGAAAGAGCTGATGCTCTGGAGAATCTACAAGTTCTAACACTTCGCTGGTTAGTTATGATAGGTAGGGGTACTCCACTAATGGGTTAGCTTCTATTTACTTTAGTGGGGTCATGATTGGGCTTTATAAATATAATAGCTCGTTATATTTTTTGTTGTGCTACCTTTGTGCATAATTATCTCAAAGTAGCTCAACTTTATGAGCTAGTAAACCTTCTTGCCAGTAGATATTTTATACAGGCATTGTGCACAGCTTTGCTTTTAGCCCAAAGTTGAATGAATTCTTCAGAAAGCTTTAAAAATTGTGTTCATTTTTTAAAAATTTTGTAAATGAGATAAGGGTGTTTTTCATGGTTTAAGACAATAATTCTGTTGTTGTTTTTTTACTTGGGTAATAAAGGTTTTAATAGTTAAATGGAGAAAGTGTGTATTATTAATAAGGAATGCTGATTTCTTATGTGTGAAAATAGCTGGTTGAGAAATAAAGTAGTAACAAAAGATAACAGTATAGTGCTTGAGTGCAGTATGTTACTAGCCTTTCTGAAGTAACTATGCATTGATTGCCAGATAGCAGCTGCTATGAGTATGCCTATATGTGGATAACCACACATTCAGAGAAAAACACATTCATGTCACTGATTAAAAAGACATGTAAGACCTTTCAAATAAATGCACGCTGTACTCAGTAGGCTTAACTCTTTGATTTATACAAATGCAGAGAGGTAAAATTCCACTTGTTGGCGAAGGGTCACTGTCAGGCACTACATCACAGAAGACCTGTAGCACTTCTCTTGGGTGAGGATGTTAGCCTTCATATCTACTGGGCAGAAGGACTCTGACGTGGCTCAGAATGTGTTGGTGGGCAGGCGAGGGGAGGGGTCACTGGATCCTTGCTTACATGGATCAGAATGGCTAGGACATATGAATTTTGTCCACTGCCAACTAGTAGGCTCTTATTTTCATATGCTTTGCAGGGGGAAAGAAGTTTTGAGTTTCATGTATAAAACATTTATTATAGCAATTGCAGTTCTTCCTTTTTTCATTTTTAACCAGAAATTTAAATAATAAAAAAAAATCCAACACTATCTGTCAATGCAATATTACTATTGAGATCTTACATGTACAAATGCCAACAGGCTCAAACTCTGAATAATCACCACAAACCTAATGCAGTTATCTATTCCATAACACACATTCTATCATATACTGTAAGTGAATACCATGTAGCATAGCACAAAATACTACATTTGCACAAAGGGACTAAGTTACTGTTGCTATGAGAATAATAAGCGTATGTCTACAGTGCATTCCTCTTTCGAGAGAGGAATGCAAATGCAGCTGAGCAAAACTGCATGAAGCGCGGATTTGAATTTCCCGTGCTTCATTTGCATAATTGCGTCCGGATGCTATTTTGAAATAAAAAATGCCGTGTAGACGTGGTTATTTGAAAGAAACCCCTTCTTTCAAAATAACTCTTACTCCTTAAAAAATGAGGTTTAATGGTTATTTCGAAAGAAGGGGTTTCTTTCAAAATAAGTGCATCTACATGGCGTTTTTTAATCTCAAAATAGGGTATTTCAAAAAAGCGGCCAGATGCGATTATGCAAATGAAGCGCGGGAAATTCAAATCTGTGCTTCATTTGCAATTTCACTCAGCTGCATTTACATTCCTCTCTTGAAAGAGGAATACAGTGTAGACATACTGATTGTGGCATCTTTTGTGCATGTTAAATCTCAGCTACATTAACATGTTTAATACAAAGATTTTTTTAAACTTGTTTAAAATCAGAAGACATTTTTCTATTAAAATAAACACACAGAAATGTCATTCAGTGCCAGTCAAGGTTAAATCAGGACACACCCCACCAATTCAGAACCCGAAAAGCAACTTAAGAGAAAAGTCTCTTGCATTCCTTGCTACTGTAATATCACCTACAGCAATAGGAAAACAACCAGGAAAAATTAAATTAGTGTTCAGAGTTTACTTTCTGTGTTTTTTTTTTCCATTTTATGTATTCAAATGAATATTCTTAATTTCTGAATCAAACTTAAGTGTGGAGTCATGACCAGTGACTTGGTAAGCTGCTGTAGTGTTAGGTATAAATAGTTAAAAAGCAGCTAAATCATTGTAAAATTTATTTTATTACGTTTTGGCACTTTTGTTCAGTCCCTAGAGATCTACCCTTATTTTATCTTTCTGTTTTTCCCTGGGTAGCGTCGAACTTTGAAATTTTGCAGTCAATACAGTATGCCAACCCCAAAGATTCAAATTCTTGACATAAATGCTTTCATAACAACTCTTGCTGGGCTGCTTTGACGGCCAGTATGGGGCCTAGTGAAGCTGCATGAGCAAAGCCTCCAAAGCAAGTTTTTCTTTAATGACTGCAAAAATTCCATTAGTAATTCAAGAAGTTTTGATTATTAGAGCTTATCTTATATGCACAATTTCAGTTCTCTTGTTTCCTCTATCTCACTTCACCTCAGAAACTCTTTATACTTTGCCACTAAGTCAATTATAACCTTTTCTATACACTGCAGTAATGAACTGCTTTGATGTAAAATATATTCTAGCAAGCCTGGGTTAATTTTCTAAATCTCATGCACAATATGATCAGCCTTAATAAGATGCCTTTGTATTCCATTCAGGTCTTATGTCAAGGAGAACTCAACTAGTGTTGAGAAACTAAAAACTAATGCAAAAATGTGTGCAACAGCACACTTGATTTCCACAAATAATTTCTGTGATGACATCTGTAACATGGAAACTTGCTTATCTTAGTGACATGTAAGTTAAAACCACCATGTGTCATTCAGGGTATGGATACACTATGGGTTTTTTTGGGAGAGGTATGCAAGTAGTGCTCGCATTTGCATACCTCCTTCCGTTTTCTTTCCCAGAAAGACTTTTCCACCATTTGGCCCTGTCTACATGGGGTCAAATGTCGGAAAAAAAAACCTCTTCCAAAAGCCCTTATAAACCTTGTTTTATGAGGAAGAAGGGGGCTTTCAAAAGAGGGTTTTTTTCCAACATTTGGCCCCGTGTAGACAGGTCCAAATGGCAGAAAAGCCTCTTCTGGGGGGAAAAAAAAGAAGGTATGCAAATGTGAGTGCTATTTGCATACCTCTTCTGAACCCCATCCCCCAGTGTAGCCATACCACCAATTCTGTGTCATACTATAAATTCCATGAGACTTAGTTCAACTCATAAATTGGCTCAATATTACTCAAAAGGCTTGTGAACAAGAATAAACATTTCAATGAAACAGCTCAGCATTTTAATTTGCAATGAAACCAGATGAGTTATGCATGCTTTAAGGCTTCATTGCAAACAATGTTGATATGGCTGTGGGCCTTAGATGGTTATCACAGGTTCCTGCATCATCATCTCTCGCTCTTGGTACAAAAAGAAAAACTAGAATTTTCATGACAGAATAATGGCACCCTATCTTGAAACCATATCTCCAAGCTATATTTAGCAAGCTCAAAATCTAAATCTAAAACATGGAAATTCTTTCTCTAAAATAATAAAAAAAAATGGCTGAAACTTTCACTCCTGCATTTCAAATGAATAAAAAACAATTAAATTTGGAATAAAACAGTTGTTTTATTTAATTTTTATCTTTATAGCTCAAAAGCAGAAAAGTGCAGAATGATCATTTCAGTGAAGTTTATTAATTAGTTTTTAACCAGTTACATCTGAGCACATTAAAGAAGCAGCACAGAATATTTTACCTGGGCCTAATTCTAATACCTTCACTCATCAATTCCTCATTTAAATCAACCCTTAAAGTAAAAATCTGATGACCAGTTTCTATGCTCAAAATACAGTTTCTTCTGTCATATTTTAATTTAATTTTTAGGGAATCAGAGAGGTGAGTAAGACTATTATCAGTGTCTTATAAAGATGAGAAAAGCTATGATATAATGCATAAAAATAATATAATTATGACATTTCTCCAAATGTATCTCTTCCTACATTTAAATAGGTTTGATTATAAAAAACAGTAGGCATTTGTTTTACTAATATGCAACAATGTATTATAATTAATTAGTTTATGACTTAGATATACATTAATCACATATCATAATGACCATTATGTTCAGGAAAATATATAAATGGATCTATTTAATAGTCCCTGTTGATTATAAAGATTACATATAATCTCCAATTAATACTGATTGTGCCCAAAAGAGGTGAAAGGCCCATAATACACATTTAATTTGCAATTAGAAATGTCAAAAATATTTAACAACCAAAGTTAAGTGATATTTTAAAATACTAAAATATATTGTTAAAATTGAAATATTGTATTACATACTCACTTTGGAAATACTGTCCATGTCTCCTGAGCCTTAAATTAAAATAAATAAAAATAATTTAGATTAGTTGTGAACTGCATGCTTTAAGAATTTATCATTTTCTATATTTTGAAAAGATAGGATAATAGCAATGGGCTAACATACAGTTAGTTATGTTTGAGTTCTTCCTTTCTCACTAATCTCTCTCTCTCTCTATAAAACGAATTTTCCTGCAGGACAACAAAGTGTCTTAATCACGTCAGTGTCAATAGACTCGGAGCAGGGGTAGGCAGAGCAGAAAAAGAAGGAGCCTGCGGGCAGCATGGTCCACAGCGGCAGGAGTAAGCTCCCCACTCGCCCTGCTACTGGCTTCCTCACTCCTGCCCCTCCACCTAGACCCCTCACTCACTAGCTCTGCCCCTTGCAAGATTGAAGCGCCAGTGCTGGCTCCCTGTAGGGTGAGAGGGTGGGAAGCCCCGTGCCTCCCCGTTGGATCTGGCTTGCCAACTCTGCGCACTGCTGTTTCCCTTTCTCCTTCCCCAGAGGAAAGCAACCCACCCCTATTCCAATCCTGTGGCTGTAGGGTTGCCAGGTGTCCAGTATTCTACCGAACAGTCTAGAATTTGTGCTCTTTGTCCAGTAAAAAAAAAATCAGAGAATACCAGACATGTGCAATGTCCGGTATTCTTTGATTTTTACGGATGCAAACTGGACAGAAGCCTGGCGTGGGCGGGGGCAGCAGCTGGAAAGCGGGGCCATGATCGGTGCTAGGAGCCTGTGATTGCACAGAAGCCTGGTGGGGGGAGTGGCTGGGAGTCAGGCTTCTGCGCAATCACAGGCTCCCAGCGCCGATAGTGGCTCTGCCTCCCAGCCTGGGAGTCCCAGCTGGGAGGTGGGGTTACGATTGCCACTTATCCCGCGTTCCTTTTTTTTTTTTTTGCTTGACCAAAAAATACTGGGTGTCCGGTATTTTTTGGGAGACCATCTGGCAACCCTAGTGGCTAGCACTGCCCCACACTATGCCTGCCCCCCAACCCAACAGACAGCCTGGCTTGCAGAGGCTACCCTCTTCCTGCAGTTAGGGCTCACACAGCCGGGAAGCTGCCTGCAGCCAGGGGGAGAGATGGGGATGTCAGTCTCGGCCCGGCCCTCCCTGGCGGGTGGGGGGAGAGCTGGGGCTGCTGTGTCCTCAACCCAGCCCTCCATGATGGTCGCGGGGGAGAGCTGGGGCTTCCTTGGCCCAGCCCTCCCCAGCGGCTAGGGAGAGAGCTGGGCCTGCCTGAACCTGGCCCTCCCCAGAAGCTGGGGGAAGGGGAAAGCTGGGGCTGCCGCAGCTTAGGCCTGGCCCTCCCCCGTGGCCAGGGGTAGAGCTGGGGCTGCCTAGCACCAAGACAGAGAGGGGTTGGTGAGCATTGCAAGCAGGGAGTGCAGCCCCTGAGTCTCTTTCAAGAAAATTATTCAATTATTACATTAGACGGTAAGGTTCTAATTGCATGGTTGAGCCTGCAGTTTGTGTGGGAAGATGCAAAGGCAACCTCGGTCTCTGTGTCTAGTGGCAAGGCAGGCACTGCTTGCTCTCTATGGCCCAGGCAGGGAGGAGGACAGGCCACAGAACCAGATTCTACAGTGTTCGGCATTGTTATTCCTTAGGATGGAGCAGCCTGTACACTATCCTTACACACTAGAAAGTTCAAAGAGGTTCCCTGGAGATGCACCTCTGCATTCTCCTTTCCCATGGCAGTGCCTAATTAACAGCCCAATATTAACACTGTTGTAACTAGAGGAGACTGTATACATATCTATAAACAGCTAATACTTCTGATGGAAAAATAACTATAATTTTTACTGCACTCTAGCTGCCCAAGAGTCTCTAAAAGAACTACTGATGTATATTAAAAAAACAGTAGGAAATCTGTCATACTTAATTTGTTAGACACTGAATGTGTGCAATCATGTTAACTGATGAAAATAATAGGACTGTCTATTAATTGCAGTTAACTTGCAATTAATTAAAAAAATCAGTCACAATTTTAATCACATTTAAAAATAGAATAACAGCTGACGTATACTAAATATTTTGGATTTTTTCTACATTTTCAAATATACTGATTTCATTTACAACACTGAATATAAAATGTACAGAGCTCACTTTATATTACATATTTGCTCTGTAAAATTATAAACAAAAAATAGCGTTTTTCAATTCACCTCATATAAGTACTCTACTACAATCTCTTTATCATGAAAATCCAATTACAAATGTAGATCTTTTCGTTAAATAGCTGCACTCAAAAACAAAAGAATGTAAAACTTTATATTTACATTTAGAGCCTACAAGTTCACTCAGTCCACTACTTGTTCAGGTAATTAAATTTCTTTACATTTATGGGAGATAATGCTGCCTGCTTCTTATTTACAATGTCAGCTGAAAGCAAGAACAAGCATTCACATGGCACTTTTGTAGTATTGCAAAGTATTCCTTCATGCTTTGGCCACCATAGCAGAGGACATGCTTCCATGCTGATGATGCTCATTTAAAAAAGTGTTAATTAAACTTGTGACTGAAGTCCCTTGGGAAGAATTGTAGGTCTCCTGTTCTGTTTTTTCCACAGTTTGCCACATATTTCATATTATAGCAGTTATAGGTGATGACCCAGAATACATTTGTTTTAAAAATACTTATACTACAGTTCTGAGAAAACACAAAGACGGTGCCAGTGTGAGATTTCTAAAGTTAGCTACAGCATACGACCCAAGGTTAGAAAGTAATATGCCTTCCAAAATCTTAGCAAGAGGAGTAGTGGAACATTCTTTCAGAAGTCTTAAAAGAGCAAAACTCTGATGAGGAAACTACAGGATCTGCACCACCAGAAAAGAAAATCAAACTTCTGCTCGTGGCATCTGATTCTGATGATGAAAATGAACATGTGCTGCTCTGCACTATTTTGGACCATTATTGAGCAGAATGTGTTATCATCAGCCTCTAGAATGGAGGCTGAAGCATGAAGGGACATGTGAATCCTTGGTGCATCTGGCACGTAAATATCTTTACATGCCATGCAAATCCGGATTTCACTTCCAGGTGACATTACCACAGCCTTCTCCATTCGCCTTCTCATGCACTTTGTTCCATGAATCTTGTCTCACAATCTTCAGTTTGTGGTCTACATCGAGGCCTGACCTATGCTAACTTCTTCAAGGAAGGGTCGGGGTTGAAGCACTGCCAAGACTGAATAATTCTACAAGACTCCCAACTTCTCCATATGTTGCTATTTTTCCAAAATCATAAACTACTCGGGGTCTGTAGCTCCTCATACTTCTCCATGACCAAACAGTTTCGGAATTTTGCAGGTTTTCCATGTCCCCTGCCTGTAATGCCCTGCAATTTACATTGTTTCCACTTCATCTTCACTTCACTGGTTAACTTTTATAATTTATTCAGTGGACCAGTTTGATATTATAAAGAGAAAAAGATAGCTAATAAACACTAAATAACGTGTACAAGTTATGTAACAAAGCTTTCTATACATGAAAATATCTTAATTTTGCAGGACAGTCTCCATTTGAAGAGAAAAAAGAAAACATTTCAAACATTTCTCTGGCAGGCTGATGAAAAAGGGAAGCTGTTTGAAGCTATTCATGAGGATGAGATATTAAAAGTAATGCTTTGAGAGGATGGATGAATGGATAGCGTGAGGGTCAAACATTTAAAACTGCATAATCAATATAATTAATCATTTGATTTCATATTTTAATACATAGATATCAATAGATGTGGTATATTGTCTCCATATATTACTTATATGACATGTAAATATGTAAACACCTGCGCCACTTTGTGGTAAAGACATCTTCTGGTTACACCGTGTTTTAGTGAAGGATTCGGGAAATAGGGAGGAGAAAGCTTTTGTACCTTCCACATTAGTTTAACATAGTGTACTATAGAGCAGATTTAAAATTATATTCTGTTAATATACAATATTTATAAGAGATACCTTATGAGACCAGATAAACAAGAATAAGAAAAGCATCTTTGAATTTCTGATTGATGTTGATATAGTATTTCTAATTTTCAAATGATTTTAATATACACATTTTCCACACAATTTAGAACTGTGATTATTGTATAGCCACAAAAACAGTTCAAAATCACTAGATTGCTTTTTACTAGAGTATTTACTAGATTGTTATCCTTACCTAAGGATCCATTCATGTGATGTGATTCCATTCCACCCAATCCACCCATAGGACCATCTGACCCTGGGCCCATTGGAAACTGTAAAAGGATCATGATAATATATTAAAATTGATAATAGAAATGAAAAAAAAACACCAAATAGTACAGTCTATCTCTGTGATTTTCATTTACATTGTTTTCACTTCTTTTTTTCCCAGCATTTACCTCAATTCCTGTATTCTGCACTTACTTCTAGAGACATTCATTTCTGTGCAGAGTTAGCCTGTAGCCTATATACTGCTTATATTCTATGTCAGTACTATGGTTGGGGGCTTTTAAAAGTGCTCAGTGCTGACTAAAACCTGATCCTTTTGAGGTTAATGGGAGTTTTACTAGTTATTTCAATGACAGCAGAATTATGCCAGCACAGTCCAGTTTTGGAAATCCCACCCTATCTGTGCTGAGCATCACAGCAGGCTACAGGGCATTACCACTACAGCAATATCAAGTTCTGCCAGTTCAGCATGTCGATTTCTCGGTCTTCAAACTGAGAACCCAGGGTATGTCTACACTACCCCGCTAGTTTGAACTAGCGGGGTAATGTATGCATACCGAACGTACAAATGAAGCCTGGGATTTGAATTTCCCGGGCTTCATTTGCATAAGCCGGCCGGCGCCATTTTTAAATGCCGGCTTGTTCGAACCCCGTGCCACGCGGCTACACGTGGCACGGGCTAGATAGTTCGAACTAGCAAGCCATTCCGAACTATCTGTACGCCTCGTGAAGAAATTTCTTTCCAACAATCTGAGCGTATGTCTACACTACAAAGTTAATTAGAACGAATGGACATTAGTTCGAATTAACTTTGATAGGCGCTACACTAGCGCTCCGCTAGTTCGAACTAGCGGAGCGCTTAGTTCGAACTAGGTAAACCTCATTCCACGAGGACTAGCCTAGTTCAAACTTACTAGTTCGAATTAAGGGGTGTGTAGCCCCTTAATTCAAACTAGTGGGAGGCTAGCCCTCCCCAGCTTTCCCTGGTGGCCACTCTGGGAAACTCTATTGCCCCCCTCCCAGCCCCAGACCCCTTAAAGGAGCACGGGCTGGCTACGGTGCCCATGCCAGGTGCAAGCCTGCCAGCACCCAGCCAGCAGACCCTGCACCTGGCACGGCTCGAGCCAGCCACCCGATGCCCCCCAGCCCTCCCCCTCTTCCCGGGACCAGGCTGGTGGCTCCCGGGAGCTTGCCCAGAACCGCAAGGGATGGGCACCCGCCTGGTCCAGTGCAGACATCGTGGACCTTGTCCACGACCTCCACACTAGGCACAGGAAAGCGGCCGTCTAGGGCAGGAGAGCTGCCAGCCTGGCCACCCAGGAGCAGGTGTGCATGAAAATCAAGGTGGTCCACTGAGACCCCAGACCCTGAGCTTAGAATGGCTGTCCTGGGTCAGACCAAAGGTCCATCTAGCCCAGTAGCCTGTCTGCCGACAGCGGCCAACCCTAGGGACCCTGGAGGGGATGGACCAAAGACAGTGACCAAGCCATTTGTCTCATGCCATCCTTCTCCAGCCTTCCACAAACTTCAGGCAGGGACACCACTCCTACCCCCTGGCTAATACCACTCCATGGACCCAACCTCCATGAATTGATCTCACTTCTCTTTAAACTCTGTTCTAGTTGTAGCCTTCACAGCCTCCTGCAGCAAGGAGTTCCACAGGTTGACTCTTTGCTTTGTGAAGAAGAACTTTCTGTTATTAGTTTGAAGCCTGCTACCCATTCCTTTCCTTTGGTGTCCTCTAGTCCTTCTATTATGGGAACTAATGAAGAACTTTT
Source organism: Pelodiscus sinensis (assembly GCF_052426305.1). Taxonomy (NCBI): domain Eukaryota; kingdom Metazoa; phylum Chordata; order Testudines; family Trionychidae; genus Pelodiscus; species Pelodiscus sinensis. The sequence goes on along the minus strand of NC_143057.1, from coordinate 81,579,002 downwards.
CTGTATGCATCCTCTCCACCCCACTCATGCTTTTATAGACCTCTATCATATCCCCCCTCTGTCTCCTCTTCTCTAAGCTGAAAAGTCCCAGTCTCTTTAGCCTCTCTTCATATGGGACCTGTTCCCAACCCCTGATCATTTTAGTTGCCCTCCCCTCTCCCACCTCCTTTTCCCAGTCTCCCCCAGTTTTGTTCAATAAAGAGAGATTCTATTTTTGGACACAATTGTCCTTTATTTTGTACATCAGGAAGGGGGGCTAGGGAGGGGTAAGTGAAAGGAGGTGAGGGAGGAATGGGGTATGAGCCCCCAATGGGAAGGACTGGGCTGGCTTTGCGGGCTTCTGGGGGTGGAACCTCTCCTGCAGCCCCCCAATTGCCCCCTCTCCCCAGATGGCAGCCTGCGGCAAGTGCAGCCGGTCTGATGGCCGAGTGCTGTGATGTTCCCAGTTTGGGTACTCCGGGCAATCCAAGCCAGGACTGCTTTGCAAGCGGGGCATCCCTGAGAACTGTCTGTCCGGGGTGGGGGTCGGGTCCCTTTAAGCACAGCCCTCAGCTAGCCTGAGACAGCAGCTCCACGCTCTAGGTCCTCATCTGATGCCCTGCCGGCACTGCTTCCGGCCATCCTTAACCTCAGTTCAGGGTCCACTCTGTGTGGACATGCTAGTTCAAATTAGCAAAACGCTAATTCAAACTAGTTTTTTAGTCTGGATCCGTTAGTTCGAATTAGCTTAGTTCGAATTAACTAATTTGAACTAAGTTAGTTTGAATTAGTGCTGTAGTGTAGACATACCCTAAGTCTTTATAATTTGTAGAATGGCTGGATGTTTTTCCTAGAATAGTCAGTGGTGTCATTCTTAACATTTAATGGTGGTCAGTAAGCTTCATATTTAACACTTTATTTGTTTCTTTATAAACAAGGAAGACCTCACCCTTCATAAAGTTATTGATTTTGTCCTTCTATAAAACTGGCAAGATATCATTGATTGGGTCCCATTCAGAAGTTGTTCTCACATTAAGAGTTACAATTTTCATATTTTTGTGAAAAAAAACAGTTACTTACCTCGTAACTGTTGTTCTTAAAGATGTGTTGCTTATGTCCGTTCCACCAGGTGTGTGCGCACTGCGTGCACAACTCCCGGAACTTTTTTACCCTTAGCAGTACCCATTGGGCCAGCCAGGGAGCCCCCTAAAGTGGCACCGGTATAACCATGCATATATACCCCTGCTTGCCCAACTCCCGTCAGTTCCTTCTTGCCGGATATTCCAATGAAGGGGAGGGGGCGAGATTGGAATGGACATAAGCAACACATCTCAAAGAACAACAATTACGAAGTAAGTAACCGTTTTTCTTCTTCGTATGCTTGCTTATGTCCATTCCATAAGGTGATTCCCCAGCCATACCTATGGAGGTGGGGTCAGAAGTCTAGAGTGAAACGGTCTGCAGCACTGCTGCCCCCTACCGCTGCATCCTGCCTGGCCTGCTGCGTGATTGCATAGTGTGAAGTGAATGTGTGGACCGATGGCCACGTGGCTGCTCTATAGATGTTCAGAATTGGCACCTGCGCTAAGAATGCTGTGGATGATGCCCAGGCTCTGGTTGAATGGGCCGTGATAGGGGGTGCTGGTTTCCCCTTCAGGTCATAGCATGCCCTAATGCAGGCAGTAATCCACAAGGACAGACACTGGGCTGACACCAGGCAACCTTTCATTCTTTCAGCTATGGAAACAAAGAGCTGCATGGATTTATGGAATTGCCTTGTCCTTTCCAAAAAAAATGTTAGTGCTCTCCTGACATCTAATGTGTGTAATGCCTGTTCCTTACCATCCGCGTGTGGTTTCGGGTCAAACATCAGGAGGTAGATTTCCTGGGACATGTGAAACAGTGATACCACCTTAGGTAGGAAGGCTGGATGTGGGTGTAGGATCACCCTGTCCTTTGAGAACACTGTATACAGAGGCTCCGAGGAAAGGGCACGTAACTCTGAGACCCTTCTAGCCGAGGTAATGGCCACCAGAAACGTAACCTTCAAGGATAGATGAGACAGAGAACAAGTAGCCAGAGGCTCAAACGGGGCTCCCATGAGGTCGTGAAGCACCAAGTTCAGATCCCATTGAGGGATGAGTTATCTAACCTGGGGGTTCAGTCTGTCCAGGCCTTTCAGGAACCTCTTGACCATGGACTGCACAAATACTGAACTTCCACCCCTCCCTTGATGAAAGGCTGCAATGGCCGCTAAGTGTACTCTAATCAAGGAGGAAGATAACCCCTGCTGCCTAAGGTCAAGGAGATAATCTAGAATCCTCCGGATAGGGACTGATACTGGGTCCCCACCCTCCCTAGCAACCCACGTTGAAAACCTTTTCCATTTAGCTGTATAGATTGCCCTGGTGGAGGGTTTCCTGCTCTCCATCAGCGCCCTTTTCACTGGATCTGAACAGAGGAGCTCCCCACCTCTAAACCACTGATCTTCCAGGCCATGAGGTATAGGGACTGCAGGTTCAAATGGCACAGGAGGCCTTGGCCTATGTCCTGTGTTACCAGATCCGGAACCTGGGGGAGGGGGATAGGGTCTTCCACCAGGGGGTTCCGCAGGATAGTGTACCAGAGTTGCCTGGGCCACGCTGGGGCAATGAGGATCAGTGTCATCCCGTACCTCCTGACTCTTAAAAGTACCTCGTGAATCAGAGGAAAGGAGGAAAAAGCGAATAGCAGGTGCTTTGGCCACTGCACCACTAAAGCGTCCCCCACTGACCCTGGTTCCCTCCCTCAGTACGAGCAGAACCTGGGGCATTTCTTATTGACGTAAATAAGTCTAGGAGGGGAGAACCCCACCTGTGGAAGAGTGTGCTGGCCACCTCCCCTTTGAGGGACCACTCATGGGCTGCAAACGTCCTGCCGAGCTGATCCACCAGGGTATTGTGGGCCCCAGGAAGGTAGGTCGCCTGCAAAGATATTGTGTGCAATGCAAAGCTCCCAGAGGGTTATCGCCTCCCGACAGAGGGGAGAGGAGCGAGCACCACCCTGTCTGTTGATATAGTATATAGTGGCTGTGTTGTCTGTCTGTATGGAAACACAGCTGCCCTTCCGGCGGGGAAGGAACGTTAGGCAAACGAGCCGAACCGCCCTCAGCTCCCTGACATTGATATTCAGTTTTCTCTCCGCCTTAGATCACATACACCCGAACTAGGGCCTTGGGACTGATTTGGCGGACCCTGATTATGGACCGAACCCGAATGAGAACACCTCCTCGGGTTCCTGTTGTTACCACCCTGGGTCCTAAGACTGTGATCAAATCTGGCCCCTTGATTGTATCCCCTCTGCCCTTGGGGGTTCAGATGACAGCATTATGGGGACAGGGTATGAAAACTTAAGGATTTTAGTGTTGCCCTAGAATCCTTTAGGCTATGCAGCCTACTGTCTTTCTGCTCCGAGAAGTGGCCCGTTCCTTCAAAGAGTAAGTCTTGCAGCGTCATCTGGAGTTCCAGGGGAATACCGGAAACCTGGAGCCAGGAACTCTAGCGCATGACTATGCCAGTGGCCATAGCCCATGCAGCAGAGTCTGCCGTGTCAAGAGCAGCCTGAAAGGCTGATCTGGAGACGACTCTGCCCTCCTCCATTAGGGCTGCAAACTCCTGTTGAGAGTCCAGTGGTAATCGAGCCTTGAATTTATCAGCAGCCACCTAGGCATTGTAGGCATACCTACTGAGCATAATCTGCTGGTTGGCTATCCTCAGTTGTAGGCTGGCTGTCGCATAGGCTTTTCTGCCCAGTAAATCAAGCTTTTTCAGTTCTTTACTCTTGGGTGTAGGGCCTTTCTGCCCCCTGTCTCTCCCTCTGGCAGGCCGCTTGCACCACAGCCGAGCCTGGTGGTGGGTGGGAGAACAAATGTTCATGGCCCGCTTGGGGAATGTAATATTGCCTCTTGACCCCTTTTTGCATAGGTGGTATGGACACCGGGGCTTGCCAGAGGGTTTTGGTGATTTTCGCCACCAGATTTTGTTCAACAGAAGGGCGATTTTAGTGGGGCCATCTACTGCAATGATGTCCACCACTGGGTCCTCTTCTTCTTTCACCTCCTCGGCTTGTATCCCTAAATTTTGGGCCAGCCTTCTGAGGAGATCCTGATGAGCCCTCATGTCCATAGATGGCATGGCAGGAGATGGATCCACCAGGGCTTCATCTGGTGACAAGGAGGAAGATTCCCTTGCCACAGCCTGTTCCTGCGGAGGCATGTCCCCTGAAGCCTGGGGAGGTTGAGTCATGGTCTGGACTGACACAGGAGGCGGGGGATGTTGCAGTTGGTAAGCCACTGCTGCAGCCGACCCGGAGGTGGGAGGGCGGGAGGGAGGGAAGGCTCTACTCTCCGACCCTGGGTCTCTGACCTGCGAAGTGACTGAGGGGGTGTTCTGCATCCCAAGTACGAGGAAGCACTAACTGACCCTGACCTTGTGGAGTCCCATCCCTGGGCCTGGTGATATGCCCACAGGGTCCAGAAGGCCACTGCAGAAGTGGTTGCCACTGGGGTGGCAAAGTCTGCGTCTCCAACGGGTGATGTGCCTTAGACTGGTACCGGGGGCTCGACCGGTGCCAAGACCTAGATCAGTACCGAGGGCTTGACCTATGCGACCTGCCAGAGTGTCTAGAGGAAGCTCTAGAAAAGAGAGACTCCACTTCCGACTCGGATGAATAGTCCGATATCGACCAAGGTGGTGCCATCGGCTGCTCTTGGCCCTGCTGTTGGATGTGTTGGCAGCTGGTTTACCGCAGTATCTGGGTGGTGCCAGCAGTGGCATGGTCCCAGTTTCTGGTGCTGGAGGACGCGGTACCGGGGTTATGAAGGGTCTGTCCCGCACTTTTTCTTGCACCGCCATGGTCGGTGCTGGCCACCCTGTCAGCACAGGCAGTGCCTGGGCAGATGGTGCTGTGGCAGATGGTGCCGGGGTCGGAGGTGTCGGGGCAGGTGGTTCCAGAGCAGACAGTACACCCTCCCTCTCTTGGCTGACTTGGACCTCTGCACCACACGGTGCTGATCCAGGTGACGCTGTGAGCTCGATGAGCTCCTGTGCTTCCAGGAACATCTCTGGTGTTAGCGGCAGGTGAACCTCCTCCACGGACAGGTCCAGGGTGTCAGGACTACTCTCCCTGCGAGAGCTGAATCTGCACCTGTGCCGCTCCTGTGCCAGGGATTTAGGGCAGTTGGCGTGCCTCTCTTCCCCTTCTTGAGGGCGATCTGCCTCTGCACACTCTCTTGTGTGTGTGCAGGCCTGGAGACTGGGAACGGCGCTGTGGTGCTGAGTGATATTCCTGCACTGAGGAATGCCTCTCCTGTTGCCCAGTCTTCCGCACGGACCCCGGTGCACTCCAGTGCCTGGGGCTGCAGCGCTGACTCCATCAGAATGAATTTAAGTCTCAAGTTGCGCTCTCTCTTAGTTCAGGGCTTAAATGACTTACAAATCTTACAAGAATCTGTAAGATGCCCCTCAACCAAGCACTTCAAACAGTCTTTATGTGGGTCTCTGCGGGGCACAGGCTTGGAGCAGCGCCTGCACGGTTTAAAGCCTTGAGGGCCCGGCATGCCCTCCTCTGAATCTGGGGGAGGCGGGACTGCTTCTAACACCCTAACTATGCACAACAAAGAACTAACAACTATTTACACTAGATAACTAACTGAATACTAAGGGCAGTCTCTCATAGCAAGATGAGTGTTCCAGTCGACCCTCACGGGCGGTAAGAAGGAACTGAGGGGTTTGGGGCCAGCAAGGGTATATATGCACGGCTATACTGGTGCCACTCTAGGGGGCTCCCTGGCTGGTCCAACGACTACTGCTAAGGGTAAAAAAGTTCCGGGAGTCACGCAGGCGGTGCACACACACCTAGTGGAATGGATGTAAGCAAGCACTTGAAGAAGAAGTTTAAATTCTGCACTTACTAACGGAAGCTACCAGATGAGTGCGAAACTACTATGGACCAGAACAGCACTCCCCAGGACGACAAATCTAGTTATTTACCTTACAGATTTACATGCACTTTTAAAAGTTTTTACATGCACAAATTTCAAGATATTGAAAGTGCTAAAGGACTGTTGCTTATGTGCCACAAAAATAATTTGAAATAGTTCAGAGATATTAAAAAATGCAGAAAAATATAAGTTTTGATGGTGGGAAGCAAGTGATGTGTATCCACTCAAAATAGGGAAGATAAGCATGAGTTGGATACGATTAAGGTCTGGTGATTCACTGCATGAATCAAACAGGACTGCACAATGCAAAAAAAAAAAAACAAAAAACCTTAATTGGTTCATATTTACATTAGGCCTGTTGGGTCCAGGTGGTACTGCATTCATTAAAGTGTACATGTTGTCTCCAGAATTGGTTGAATCTGAAACAAATATTTTAATGATAAAGATATGATTTGAGATAAAACTGCTCATTCAATACAATTTCTCATAATTTTGTTAGTATTTTTCCTACGTTGGAGCCACAGTCATAGTGGCAATATAGAACATTTCACAGTATCTCTATTCTTAGTCAAATAACAGAGTTATGAAAAGAAATAATTGCTCCCTAAATGGCTGCTGTGACTACTTCTAGACTGACTATTTGCATTATTGTTAACATGTCTATAAATCATCAAAACTACTTAGTTTCTAAAACAGCTTTTCTAAAACCTCCAGATACTTTAGAAATTTTCACTTTCCGTGAAAAGAAAATTTCTCACTTATTAAACACTTTCATGCTCTGGTTTCCACCAGTGCCAATCAATGGATAGCTTCTCCCTACACAGGTTTTGGGTTAGTAGCAGCCAATGAAAAGCTCTTATTTTCATGTCGGTCAGCCAGTTATATTTTTTTTCCTCTCTCCGCAAGGCCTAAAGATTTCCAAAACTAAAATCTAGATTTTAACTAAAAAGATAATATAATAAAACCTATGGAACTATTTGACTGAACTGAGAGTAGAGGTCAGGGCCCAGAAAATAATTACTAGATCAAAAAATGCTTAATTTTGAGTGCTGGTTTGCCACCAATATTTATCATTCCTCATAGACATTTTGCAGAGCAAAAAAGATAAAAAAGGGCTATGGTCAGGGAGACAACATAGGGAGAACATTTCCTCAAGAAAGTAGCAGTTGAGAACATTTGGCCATGAGCATCCCATCAAACAACAATAAAAAATAGTTGGAATGGGAATGACTTCTGGAAAATATCTGCGAATCACCAAGTGATCAACATATCTGTAAAAGGACACGTCCAACAATGATATGACATCATATCTCTGATGTTTGTAGAAAGAGTGGAGAGAGAGTCAAGTAGCTGCGTTCCACAATTCCTCCACAAAATCTCCCTTCTCTCTGCCCTAGAGACAATGTAAAAAAAACTCAGGGAGTTTCCAGTTGAACAGTTTCTGAAACAAAATGGGAGTAATGGGAAACCCTGTGCATGTCTTTTGAAACAGAATTTCCTTTACTTACATAGGAAAGTGAAAGGAGGAAAAGCACATGCCTGACTGAAGTGCCGTGGAAGTGGAAATGCATCCTGGGCTAAAGCTACAAATGTTGATAATGTGTTAGCTGCAAACTGTTCCAATGTGTTAAAATCAAGCCCAATGATTACTTTCCTGAAGAGCCTCATTACTTTGGTATAACTCTCTAAACATTAACTAACATTAGTGAGATAATAAACCCATAATATGCATGGAATGTCACCAAGGAGATTCTAGTGTATTGTCTCCTCCATCCACAAAAAGAGAGGAACTGGACCCAAGCATTTAGACTGATGTAAAATCCCTCTCACTCTCTATGGCTAGAGAGTGAGAGCTTTCTCGGCAAAATATATGCTAATGAGGGCCTCATTTGCATGAGTTGCAATCTCATTTGTATATTTTCTGCCAATACGTTTTTGCACTAGGGATTTTTGCACAAAAACAAGCAATGTGGATGTTTTCTTTTTGTGCAAAAATCCCTTTTACCGCAAGATCGGCATACCTCATTTTTTGGGGCATAAGGATATTGCAGAAAAAGGGTATTTTGCCCAAAAATAAAACGTCCACACTGCCTGTTTTTGCACAAAAACACCTAGCACAAAAATGGATTGGCAAAAAATATGCAAATGAGATTGTGACTCATGAAAACGAGTCCCTCATTAGCATATTTTTTGCCGAGAAAACTAATAGTGTAGATGTAGCCTATGTGGAAGGAAGGAAGGAAGGAAGGAAGGAAGGAAGAAAGAAAGAAAGAAAGAAAGAAAGAAAGAAAGAAAGAAAGAAAGAAAGAAAGAAAGAAAGAAAGAAAAACCTATTTGGATTCTTCTGCTGTCATGGAGAAAGAAGTTATTTAAAACACCAGGTTATTCTGAAAACAGGTAACATGTTCTCCTCAAGGAATCATGGCTCCACTTTCTGTTATTGTCTGAAACACATACCAGTGGTTTGGCCCACCGGGACACTCACAGTTGGAGTTTTGTTTTCACAAATTAGTTCCCTTGGTAGCTTTCCTGGTGGCTGTTTCTTGATTATTTTTATTGCGTGGCTTCTCTTTCCTCCATCAAAACAAAAGCAACAATTCTTGTTCATGGTCCACACTGGCCACTTGCATATGCCAATTGCAATGTATTGCTGTGTTTAGTGCTTTTAAATGTACATGCTATCTGAAGGGCTTCTTTTTATATTAAGAGATATTTGAATATTTAACTGCCAGCACACATTATTATCTTCTTAAGAAATTAACAGGAAAGGAGCTCTCCTGTTTTCTATCACAGGTTGTGTTTTAAAAATTCTAGCCACATATTTAATGATTTTTTCCATTAGTATAGGGAAACTTTCATGGAAGGGTTGCAAAACTCTGCTCCTAGGGTCTTAAAAAAGGACTTTCCTATCCCTTGTGCGGATAATGATGGCAGAGAGGTAGGAATATGTGAGTCTGAAGACAAAAGGTATCATAGAGATGGAAAGGTCCCTAGAAGTAGAGAACAATGACATCTTGGTTGATGAAAGGAGGATGAGAAGGAAATGTGCTTTTTAGAAGTGGAAGGTTCCAAGAAGAAGATAGACTGATCTAGGGAAGATCAATTTAGTTGGGACACCAGAACAGAGGCAAACACTTTCTGTTTACCAGATCTCTGATGCTGTCCAAGAAAGGAAAGGATATCTTGTGTGTGTCCACTCTCGACAACGTCTTCCAGTTCTTCTTTAATGTCAGGAACTTTGCTCAACCTTGTGTAGGGAAACACTTGCCATGCTTTTTAATGCAGAACTAGCTGGCTGAGCTGGGCGTATGGGGCACTCCTTTAATCTCCCACTTGAAACATCCCCCAGCAGAATACTCACAGGATATATAAAAGTTGTTAACAAATGTGTGCTGAACAACACTAGCAGAAACAATGCATAGTCTATGTTATCTCTCTTTTTCCTTGCTGTTGCTAATGGAGACTAGGAAAAAAATGGTCTTGAGAGCCCTGGAAGGAGTCAGTAAAATAAAATTACCAACCATATTACCTCTCTCTAGCAAAGCAGGAAGAACACACAGGAGAAAGAAAGTACTAACGTGAGAGCTTTTCATTGGCTGTTGCTTGCTCTTTGTGTGTTTGCACTGGTAGAAAATTTGCACAGGAAGATCTGGAATACAGAATCTGTATATTACCTAATTCCCACCAGAATATCATTTACATTGTACATTTTCTGATTAGATTTGGATACCTGCTGGACTAGGCATGATGGGTGTTCCTGGTGGCCCTCCACCCCCTGGGGGACCCTAAAAAGGGTAGAAAATATTTGGTTAATATAAAAGGAAAATACTACAGTAAAGACTGAAGATAATCCAAATGACAAAAGCATATTATGAATGTTCTGAGTTGTTTTGGTGAAAAAGGAACACATTTCTATAGAAAAAAGAAAAATGTATTCCTCTAATATTTTCTTGCAAACTAGTGAATTTACTCAAGAGCAGACTAAGGTTAGGGCCGTGGATCTGCAGGCTCAAGTACTGAATCCCAATATGTGTAGATCTATGGATCCGCTGATCACAAGCTTTGGGTTCTGCTACTGTCTGTCAGTAATAGAGTAGAGAAAGGAGGGTTTATTCAAGGATCAGGGCCGTTAATATATAGCTAATTCTCTGAACTTGCATCCACTATAGCCAATTTTCCAGTTGGCACTGCTCTTTTGTCTCTGACCGTGATGCAGCAGGTTGCTAACTGTAGTGTCAATGTTGACAGAATAAGCTGCTGCCTGCTCATCACACAGTGCAGGGATCACATGGGAGAAGAGCTGTTTAATGGAAGTCAGTCCACAGGAAAGAAATCTCTCTTACTGAGATATGTAGCTTTGGTGGATACGGGCCCTGATAAATTTAAATCAGTTCGTAAACCACCACACATTCTCTTTTTTCATATTTGTACACCTATAACTCGGGATAAATGATTGGAGATTAACGACAAAGTGCCAGCACAAGATCACCTTGATAAATCTGATTACAGATATGCAGATTTATAGATTTACATTTAAGAATAAAGAGAATGGGACCTCATCTAGTATTTGTTAAATCCATTTAAAATAAGACATGTCTATTTTCTTTTTTCTGTCAATTTTCTGTATTTTTTTCTATCAAAACAAACCATGAAACAGACTGTACTGGTTATTAAACAAGCAGTTCTTTTTGTATTCCTTAAAAATTATACCTTTTATTTTGTTCTAAACAACTAAAATCATCAGCACCATTTGCAGCCACAATGATATCTTGAAGTAACATGAAAAGCTGACTGATTACAAATATTCAAATATGCAATAAAAAATAAATGAAATTTTTCATAATAAATATGCTATAAATGCTATTAATAGAAAGCAGTTTTCATTGTCATAGGTATACATTAATTTTTAAAAATAGTACATTTGCTATCAAACAGAACAATTTTGTTTCAAGATTTATTCTGTTCATGTCTTGCAGCATATTGAGATTTCAAAGTGCAATTGTTGCTGTTTTCTTGAAGGGGCATTGCTGAGATTTGCTATAATATGAGCAACACATTTTTGGAAGGAGGAGGGAAGTTCTGCAAGTTGAACATTTGAAAAATATCTTTATGTCTCCTACAAAACACATAGTTTACTAGCTCTGAAGCAGAAGCAGTGCATTCATGAACACTATGTCCAGGTTTATACTATAATCAAAGTCAGCAATGCTGCATAAGTCATTGCTGTCCTTGCCCCTGAACTAGTGCAAATAAAATACTTATATTTGTGGGTTAAAACCACTGGCTGCAAGTTAATGAGTACATTTAACAAATAACTTTAATCTAAACACAAATCTGTCACCAGTAATAATAAGGCTCTATATACCAATAATCTACATATATCTCCAATCCCTTAAATGATTGGCAACATTACCTATCAACTACCAATCTCTATCCTGCACTTCTCCCTCAGCAGTGTATCAAGCAAGACTACGGAACATCTGAGTTTTCTAAGAGGGACTGCTGCACTATAGATGTCATGGATTCATAGAGTGTAGACCATAAAGGACCATTAGATCAGCTAATCTGACAACCTGTGTATCACAGGTTATTCAGTTTCATCCAGTTATCAGTTATTCCTGTGTAGATTAACTGGACAAAAGGGGACCACTGTAATCAGTTAGTCTTATTAATATGATGCAGGCCCTGGTATTCCCAAATACTTGTTACAGCATAACTTTAGAAAAACATTCAAACTTTATTTAAAAATTGACACTGATTGACATTTATAAATGGTCCACCTCTGGAAGTCTGCAGGTTAGACGTATATTCTGGGAGAACTCATGAATCCAACTCCTAGTTGTAACTGAGAAAAATGTTTGCTGAGGTGACTGGCAGTAACATTTCGCATGTGGGGGAGGTAAGATATTGAAAGGCTATTTAGTTGACTATGCACCAACTCTAAGAGCTTTAATGCTTAAGCACAGAGTGAAGGGGAACATGCCCCACCCTAATGATTGATGTAGGATGTCTGTCATGATCTTGATTGATTTGGCTTTGATCAGTGGGAGAATGTGTGAGTAAACATTCCTGACTCAACTCTAGAATGTGGACATTTAGGTGACTCTCTTGGTAAGACATCTGCCTTGCATGATGTGAAGAACAAGATGAGCTTCCCATCCCAAGACAGATACATGAGAGATAATGGTAGTTAGAGGAGGTTGAAAGAAGGGGATTCCCTTACAAGTTTTGGAGGGGTTCTTCCACTAAATGCGCAAGTCTAGAACTTGATGGGGATTAGAGAGATGTTTGTTGAGATCATGCTTGTTGGTTGTGTAGACTGTATCCCTGGACATAGTAGATAAAGGATCTGACATGCTAGATCACTAAAATGCATGCCGCCATATCTCTAAATAGCTTACGACAATTCCTTGCCAAAGTTTGAGGACTTAACTGAATCTTTGCAGTAAGATTTTGCAGAACAATAAACCTCTCCATAGGTAGATAAGCCTTGACTATTATGGCATTTGAAAAGGCTTCTATCAAATCTATTCAGGAGGTTACTTTTCTATATTTTGGGGCCATAGAACTAGTTTCACTTCAAGACCAGGGAAAAGGGTTTTATTCTAAGTAAATTTTTAGTCCTCAAAAAGAAAGGTGGATAGAGACCAATATTAGATTGTAGACATCTCAGCAACTTCAGAAGAGAGGCTGAAAATGTATTGAAAGTGTGACTGACTGTAAATTGAAGAAACCTCTTGTGAGAGGAGTGAATCACAATATGAAAATATAGGACTTGAAGGTCAAGTGTCACAAAATAATCCCTGGAATCTAGAAAGAGAATTATTGCTGTAATGGTCACCATCCTGAATTTCTGTTGTTGTACACAGTAGCTGAGATGTCTACAATCTAATATTGATCTTCATCCACCTTTCTTTTTGAGGACTAAAAATTACTTAGACCCTTTCCCCTGGTCTTGAAGTGAAACTAGTTCTATGGCCCCTAAATATAGAAAAGCAACCTCCTGAATCTAGGTTGGATCTGAGGAAGAATTATTCCACTAGGAGGGTAATGAAGCACTGTAATGGGTTACCTAGGGAGGTGGCAGAGTCTCCATCCTTACAGGCTGACAAAGCCCATGCTGGGATGATTTAGTCAGGGTTGTTCCTGCTTTGAGCAGGGGATTGGACTAGATGACCTCTTGAGGTCTCTTCCAACCCTAATCTTCTACAATTCAGCAACAGATAGTCAGATGGCTCCCTGAAAAGGAACTAGGAAGGGAGGTGGGAGGGACAGATGGAGGTGAAATGGGAAGAATAGTCAGATGTTACAATCTCCAAAATCAAGATGGCTATTATTCTCTCATAGGTGACTTGAAAATGGGAGAGGCAAAATCTAATGGTAAGAAAGAGGGTTGGTCAGTACAGCAGTAAATCTGTGTGAAATGGATGGTTCAGAGTCTTGACCAAGACACCAAAACTGACACTTGAACAACACTGATGGCTGCAATGTAGTGATTATAAAAGTAGATGTTTTCTCCTTTATCTGTCTCAGCTGGTGATTCCAGTGGTCTACAGAAAAGAGAAAAATGGGCTTGTTGTTTGAGACTTGCTATATTTTTTCTTATTTGCATGAGAATAGATCTCTTCTGGTCTTTATTTTATGGGGTAGCTTTTGTGTTGCATTGCTTCCTGCACTCATGAACTGCAACCACAACTAAGGAATTCAGTGAAGAAGGTGAAAATAAAAATTCTGAATTCTCCTCTGGAACACAGCATTTCTTGTCTGCACATTTTCAAGTTAGGGCTGCCTTAGCTGGAGTCTACCAGATGGTCCTGTTTGGCTTCAAAGATGTCATTAACAGGGAGTGGCAAGCATGTGTAAGTTGAAGTGTGTAAAATGTCCAGGAGTTTATGATGGGGGTCCTGACGTCCGCACAAGGATTCTGAAGCATATCCATAATTCACTTTCTGGAGTTCTGGAATTGCTTACTGTCATCTGCCATGTGATGGAGGCAGTACAGTCTCATACAGTGATGACAATGAAATATTCATCTGAGGTATTATTTCCTTATCAGCTCTTGCCTCTTGTTCTTCAAGTAAGGGGAGGAAGTGAAGGTAAGAGAGAACAAGAGTTTCTATGCTCGCTGCAGACTAAACTTGCCTCTTGGTCAGAAGTTGTTGACAGCCATGGATCCCAATAAGGCCACTACTCTCCTGTTTATGCATCCAAGGATTGCATGTTTTTGGGTCCTAGCTGCCTTTTGGCTTGAAGTGAGCTCAGAATTAGATTTGTTTCTTTATATTTATAAATTATATAAAAGCTTCTCTCCCAGACTATACATCTGGGGTGGGCAAATTCTGGCTCATGGGCCATATCTGGTTTGCAGGGTTAGTCCCTGACTAGTCCCCGCCGCTATGTTTATCTGCACTTCTGCAGATATCGACAATCACAGCTCTTGTTGGCTGAGAATCACCATTCGCAGCCAATGCAAGAGTTGGGAAGTGGCAACCCAGTCCTCACTGTTTCCTGCCACTTGCATTGGCCACAAATGGCAATCCACAGCTAATGAGATCTGTGTTCCTCCAATACCTGCAGAGGCGCAGATAAATATAGTGGCGGCAGCCTGCCAGGGAATAACCATTTTTTTATTTCTCACCCCTGCTATAGATAATGTTGGCTTTTCTTTAAAAACACAAATAAAAACAAAAAGCCAAATACAAAGAAAATTCCTCTAAAGAGAATCAGTAACTAGCTAACACCTTCAAGAAATATTTTAAAGAATATTCCTCTTTCAAAACAGCCCTTCCCTAAATTTGCCAGTAATAGGATAATCTTTGCAATATGCCATCAGGGGAACAGATTTAGGATACTTCAAACAAAGAGACGGGTGAGTTGTAATACTGTGAGAGGTACTCATTGAGTACAACTTGTTAGTAGCCCCCCCCCCACTTTTTAAAAAATTAATCAAAGGAGCTCAGTGTTGAACAGCTCTACTAATCATAACTGTATCTGTATGGCATGGAGGATAAGTGGTCTCAGGTAGGATGGCCATAGGCCATTTTGGACCTCATAACTCACAGTGTCTTATAGTTCAGTCAGAAACAAAGGCAGCCAGTGCAACTCATGAAACACTGGTGTAATGTGCTCATAATGAGAGATTGCTTGTGTTTACATTCTAAACCAGCTTCAGTTTCCAAATTGTTCTGAGGCACAGATGTATGCAAAACACACAGCTATTGTCTAATGGCATGAATCATGGTAGCAATGTCCGAATCCAAAAGAAAAAGTCACATCCCAATAAAAATTGGGATTCCAACAAAACTCCCAATTTGTAAACAAGAGTGACAAATAGGAAATACACTCAGAGGAGCAGATATAATTCTCACTCTTTTGTATCTTGGCACTACTACTAAACATGTGACAAAATGAGATCAAACAATGTTACTTGGAAAACACAGATGCCAATAAAACACCCCAAAACAAGAAAAAGTAGTCTATTTTGGACCATCCCTTTATGGGTGCAATTTAATTGGGCGGACTAGGGGAGGCTCTGACACAACATTGCATGGCTCCATTAGTTGACAGAAAATTATTTTCTTGATAGGTAAAATGTTTCCTAGATAGAATAGAAAGATTATTCAGCACTTTCAGTTCTTTGTGATAAAAGATCATGGTAAGATATTGTTATGAAATATTAGATATTGAATATTAAAGAAGTTGTAAAGCAAAAACAACTATGTCCACTTGAAGGCCAAACCAATCACAACATAAAATTAATATTTGTCACATAAACATTACAGTATGTGTGGACAAACAGTTTTCAGGTACTTAGAAGGTAATTATAAACAACCGAGAGGAAAAAATGTCCCACAAAATGTTAGCTGTGAGTGTCTTTTTAAGAAATGTGCTACATATTTTTGGGAGATTTAAGCTTTTCTAGTTCTTCAATGATTTTTTTCCACAGAGCTCCAAAAACTCAAACATATTATTGTGTCACTAAGAAAAGGCTGTTTGTTTCTCCTTTAGCATTGAAGTATTGAAATATTGTATTGGTTTCAGAAACATATGCTGAAGTAAATGAAAGCACTCAAAGCAATTTTGACCAGACTGATAACTGTTCTAGTAATGAACACCAACATATGTACTGTAGATGGCAGACAAAACAACTAAACACAGATCAGATGTTCACTTTTCAACCAATACACAAGGGTTCTTCTTAACATCTGGACAACTATTTTTGTGCCTAAATAACATGTAACATCAATTGTAATGAGAAAACACACACAAGGGTACTTACTACATAATTCCCAGGAGATGCTGAAGAGTATGGTATCTAGAAAATAAAACAAACCAAAATAATATATTTATTTTCCATTAAGATGGAGAAATGAGGTCTGCACAAAAATTTATTGAGCATTTTATTTTCAAGCACAGTTAAAAAAATTTTTTTAGAGAAGACGCAGAATCCTGGGAGTAAATAACATAATGCTGCCTGACTAACAGGAAACATCTCACTGTAAGGTGATTCTATAGTAAAATGTGCAGTGTAGAGCCACAGTCAAAGACAATTAAAAGATACTTAATATTCTAGATTAATATTGCTGTATCCCAAGTCCTAAAGAGTAATATGTTTGTTATGTCTTACACTGAAAATAATCAGGTTACATTCCATAAACTGATGGCTTCTTAGGCCCTAATCCTGCAAAACACTTAAACACGTGTTTAACTCTGCTCATGTGAGTGACCTTATAGAAGTTAATAGGACTAAGTAATACACATGCTTGAGTGTCTTCAAGATCAGGGTCTTAATCACTAGCCTCTTTAGATCCACATTCTGGGCACGTCTACACAGTAGGGCTAAAGCTGAGATAAGCAATACATCTTGAGCTACATCAATTGCATAGTTTAAATCGAAATAGCTTATTTTGGCTTTTGGTACTGTCTACAAAGCAGGAAGTCTGAGAAAGAGCACTCTTCTTGCAACTTCCATTACTCCTCATACAATGAGGGTTACAGGAGTCAGAGTAAGAAGTCCTCCAGCTTGACATTATTACTAAATTATGTTGAAATAACTGCGTGTAGAGTAGACGTGGACTTTGTTATTTTGGAATAATGTCAGTTATTCTGAAATAACGCTGCTGTGTAGACATAGCCTCTGTGCGTGAATGATGAGAAGCCATTGTTTCTCTATAAAAAGGCAGCTTGCAAATTGTGGTACAAGTTATGCTGCTTGCATCTAGAACAGTGGTTCTCAAATTCTTTGGCCTGCCACTCACCCCTCTCAATGCAGACCTTTCTGCAGACCACCAGCCAACCAACCATGATGACAAAATGGGTGCAGAAGGAGAGTGGGAGTAGGAGTCTAGAGGGGAAGTAGGGTGAAGAAGAGGTTTGGAGGGAGAGGGGTCTGGGTGAGAGGTAGGGTGCAGGAGCTGGCTGAGGGTGGGGGAAGTCTGGCTGGGAGGTTGAGTGCAGGAGTGTATTGAAGGTGGGGGTTCTGGAAGGGATGGTGCCTTAGTGGGTTGGGATGGGGGCTCTCAGCTGGAGGAGCGTGCTAGAGTGGGTAGGAGTGCTGGGCCTGGGCATGAGGAGCTGGGGTGCTTACCTGGTTCAGTGCCTCCTGCCACTCCCAGGCACTGCCCCCTGCTGCTCCCATTGGCCATGAGTACAGCCAATGGGAGCAGCAGGGAAAGCCTCAAAGGGTACGTCTACACTTGCCTCCTAGTTCGAACTAGGGAGGCAAATGAAGGCAACCGAAGTTGCTAATGAAGCACGGGATTTAAATATCCCGTGCTTGATAAGCATAGTCGCAGCCGGTCGTCATTTTGGAAATTGACTAGCCCGATTTAACTTGCCACGTATAGACGCGGTACTCCGAGAAAAACCCCTTAACTCAAATAAACTGGTACCTCAAATTAACTCCTCAGTACCAGTTAATCTGAGTTACGGGATTTTTCTCAGAGTACCGCGTCTATACGCGGCAAGTTAAATTGGGCTAGTCAATTTTCAAAATGGTGACCGGCCGTGACTATGCTAATCAAGCACGGGATATCTAAATCCCGCGCATCATTAGCAATTTTGGTCGCCTTCATTTGCCTCCCTAGTTCGAACTAGCAGGCAAGTGTAGACGTACCCTAAGTGAGCAGTTTCTTGTGCAGTCGGGGGAGGAGGAGCAGCAGTGCACTGAGCCACTTCTTTCCCCTGCAAGAACTCGCAAGCGCTCCCCCCCACAATGGGAAGCTGGTATTGTACTCCAACCTTGTGAGGGAAGAAGGGTTTCAGCCAGACTCCCTGCTGCAGGGGAGGGGGAAGAGCACTGAGCTCATGGCCTGCAAGATGGTTGGACCACACTTTGAGAACCACTGATATATGCCTATAGCAATATAGCAGTATACGCCTCAGGTATCATCTGCAGAAACCACTATAATCCCATATAAAGATCCATTAACTTGTGGCAAAAAGTTAGTAGTAAGGTTATATGAGCATTGACTCAATTCAGGAGAGCATTAAGTAACAGGACTTAAGTAAGAGAACAGTGATGAACGTAAACATGATTGAATCAAGACCCATAAGATTACACTTTCTTTGATCAAAGGGGACACTGATGGTATTCTCTCTGCATGCTTGAGGAAAGAACTCTATTTTAAAAGAGACAGTGTCCTAACTGAACATTAAATCTAATTTGTGGAGATTCGTTACAGAAGTACCTTGGAGAACGCCTGCTGTTAGTAAGTAATATAGTAATATAATTTCTATAGAACTTCTCTATAGGATACTGGAGAGTAACAGTTCAGGAAGTTGAATTGGGAATTAAGAATTAAGAAACTGGAAAAATCTAAGTGGAAAATCACTTTGCCAAAAGAAGTTTCTTATATGATTGCAGAGTACTCAAACATTTCCATAGTCTTGGCCACACATTTCCCACTTATGATTCAGTTGACTACTGAAAAACACCCCATGGCCTACATAACTGGTTATATTGAATAGTAAAATTAGGAGTGTTCAATGAGTTTTTAGCTTTTTTAAATGTGATTCAGCAAATGAAAACATAAACAGAGAGTAAGCACCATATGAGAAGTTGGTACTGTGTGGAGCACAAGTAAGACTTCTAGTGAGTATTTACTATCATTTAGGAAACACCGAGCTAGTGAATTCCAAGAGGCTGTTCAATTACTCTTTAACGATAGCACTTGCTCAAAGAAGCTGAAGTTACTATGGCCAGGTCAACACTAGACTTGGCAGCACAGCTGAAGGTACATCACTCCAGCTACAAAGAATACATAGCAGGAGTTGGCTTACCTTAAGACGAGCTTGGCAGTGTCCACACAGTAGAAGGCCAACAGAAGCAAATGCTCCCATCAGCTTCCCTTACTCCTGGAAGAAGCAGGAGTACCAGATACCGGTGGGGGGGCCCTCTGAGTTTTATTTAGCGAGTCTTAACTAGACTCGCTAAATCAAACTCCAGAAGATGGATCGTGGCAGCAGTGATCCTCAGCGGAGTAAAGATGTGGCCTTAGGCTCTAGTGGAATGTACAAAAGTGCTAAAAACTAGTACATTCTCAGAGAAGTAATATGAAAACTCCTTGTTATTAAATTGAATAAATGTTATTTTAAACCCACTGCATTTATCCTCAGAAGCTGTAAATACGGATGTTCTGGAGCTTTCACATATTGAAGATGTGAACTGTCTCTTGAAATCAAATCTGTGAAGGATGGACTTGCTTCAGAATGTATGAGAAATTGAAAAAAATCAGGATGAACTTAATTACATGGTAATCATTATAGAATATTAGAAGTGAGAGATGCAAAAATCTATTCTGCATCTTCTGGTCCATTTCTCCAGCAGAGGAGAATTAATCTTTATAGTACAATTTCTAGTATTCTACTTTTGCTTTAATATCCCAAATAAAAGGTCTACCAGCACTTACTCTGGGAGATTTCCACATTCTAATATGTTTTACTATCTTAAATCTATACATTGTTAGACTGGCATAGAACAGCCAAGTGCACTGTGCTCCTGCAATTCTACCCCATTCTCCGCCTTGCCTATACTGGCCAGTGCCTGACAAATCTGCTATACAAGGGTCAGAAACAGATAGCATAGATCTATTGTGTGTAAATAGGATGTGCAAACAGGGAGGTCACCAAATCAACATCTGGGTGGGAACATACTCTGCCACCTTGCTGTGGAGTTTGGGTTTTTTGTTAGTTTGGCCGAAACACCCATCTAAATTTTGGAAGCTTTTAACTTGGCTGCTCCAATGGAGGCACTGGAAATGTTTTCTACCCAGGCCAGCAAAATACCTTGGACTAATCCTGAGGCTGATTATAGAGTCAGAGAAGGATAGATAATGAATGCAGTGTAGTAGTTCTCAAACTATGGGTCGGGATCCCAAACTGGGTCACAACTCCATTTTAATTGGGTCACTGGAGCCAGCATTAGATTTGCTGGGACCCAGGGCTCAACCTGAGGCCCAAGCTCCACCCGCACCTGTGGCGGTGAGGTTCAGGTACTGGTCTTGGGCTCTGTTCCCCACCCCCACAGGGTTATGTGTAATTTTGGTGTCAGAAGGGAGCTGAGATGCAATGAAGTTTGCGAACCACAGATTGCAGTGCCAAAGGTACTGGCCTAAGCTAAAGAGATCTGTGTTCAGTTCTTAGCTCAGCTGAAGACTTTCTGTGTGATCTTGGGTAAATCAGTTACTCTACTCTGTGCCTTAATTCCCCATCTGTAAAATGGAGATGATACTTACCTACATCAGAGGAATGCACAAATTAGCAAGTGCTAATGTTCAACAGACATCCTGTTCTACATTTGTTTCCACTCCTCTGACTCACACTTTCCTTATCTTCTCCTTTAACATAAGTTAATTGGAAGGCAAAGAGGAGACATGCATTATGACAGTTTTTTTCAAACTACTCATCCTCTCCTCCCCATCTCTAAAAATTAAAAATCTATTATGAGAGCTGATTAAACCTAATGGTTAAAAGAGAAGGCTCTGACTACAGGCTTAGCAGTGGCAGTGCTATGAGTTTCACGTATGGAGCCACTCCTTGTTGCTATATAATATATTTTTCAAAAATGCATATAACAAGCAAGTCTTTCCATATCTCTTAATTTTTTGGGGGGGGGGGAGGGGAAAAGGAAGGACCAACTTTCTGATAGGTATGTTTTAAATGGGAGGACATATGGAACTAGATATAAAGGCTAAAAACTTGACTATTTGATGAAATATAGAGCAGGTGCCATAAACTCAGTTAAAAAACTGTATAACTTATAAAATCAGCATATATTGTAAGGATAAGCCAAACCATATTCTGAACTATTTCAACTGCATTTTCTTGTATGCTCTGACACACCCATTTTCCTGCTGATGAAAGAAAATTGTTGTACTGTCAAAAATCTGTTTACATTTAATTAAAATGGTTAGTAACTAAAACACACATGGTGCGTGTCCTAGCTATGTACTTTCATGACAGACTGCAATAGTTTCAAAGGACTAGCTTGTATCTAGTGGGTTTTAAATATCTGCCTAAGTCCTATAATTATATATTTCTCTGATTTCATTCTAATCAGGTAGATGATACATATTTTAAGTTGATGCCAAGACAATTCAGAAAAACATCCATATTCAAGACAGCACTCGTGCATGTGCTTAAATTTCATTGACTTGTTTATGTACTTATGTGTTTTTATGAATAAGGGTCTATATCTGGTCTCTAGCATGTAATTGTATATTGAATTTAATAAACATAAAATTCCATAGAAGAATAATCTCTACCTTCTTTAAAAACAATCAAGACATTTAAAACAAAAAAGAATATTAAGGTTGGCACACTAAAAGCTGGGAAAATGCAAGATAATGCATTTGTAACTCGGTCATGCAAAATTTAGCTCTTTTTCTTTTTGTACATTACTATTATTATGAAAAACTGCCAGGCTCAGTTCATAATGATAGAGGGTGTGTCTAGACTACATCACTCTTTCGACAGAGGGATGTAAATTAGGCACTTCAAAATTGCAAATGAAGCTGGGATTTGAATTTCCCATGCTTCATTTGCATAATTGTGTCATGGCACGCTTTCGAAAAAGCGCTATTTTGATAGGAAAACCGCAGTCTAGATGCAGTAAATGAGATTTACTGGATCTTTCAAAAAAGGCATCCCTTTTCGAAAGAACCGTGTCTAGACTGCAGTTTTCCTAGCGAAATTATATGACACGTGAGCATAATCCAGAGAGAAAGAGAAAATATGTAGAAGGAGATTTTCAAATAAAGATGGGAAAAGTTAAGCAGTTACAGACCACTGAAAGTTGGGCATCTAACTCCTCTGTGACTGTGATAATCCCTGTTTTTAAAAGTTATTTTAAACATGTATTGCATTACATGCATGTTAATCAGGAAGTACCGCTTAAGTCAAAATGAGGAAATCATTTATCCAAATATACAGCCAATGTGAACCTAAAACTCTGTCATGCTGGCAAACTACACAGAAGCCATACTATCAAATGACAAGGATCACTTACTACAAAGAAGAGAAATAACTCCCCTCTCCCTACCTACCAATAAATAAATAAATTCCAGTCAAAGATAAGCTTCATACATTCTGTCCTGGGAACAGCCAGCAACAGCATCTAGAAACAGCAGATCCATCCAAGCCTACTGTAAATGCAGAGTAGGGATATATGATGATATGTGTTCACTCACATACTCTGGGTATACATAATGAAGAGCTTCACTGTGCTTTACAAAACAAACCGCTTGAACTGTGAAGTTCCTTCTGCAGAGCTAGCCACCAGGGTAAGTCATGGAGGGTGGGCATTCTTAGACTTTTCTTGTCCTAAGCAGCTATTGAACAACCTCATTATGTACCAGTTACAGCCTATTAATGTGGAAAGCATGTAACTTTTCACAAAGGCCAAAATTAAATTGTTAAATCTGTCACATGGATGATGTTTTGAGAAATTACACTATGATTCTATGTTAAATGCATTAGAAATCAATGTGTTTTTTTCTAGATAAGCCATGAGATGATATATTTGAGCGTACCTTTTCAAACTGGGGCTTATGCAAAGCTGATTGGTCAGATGATACTGACGACTAGTCTGTTTTGTTATAGTGCATTAAAAAGCTAAAAATATATTAAATGATAGGCTAGTGTTAATTTTTCCTTTGGACAATTGTTGTAGTTGCCTCAGGACTGTCACATGATTATGAACAGGATAGCAGATAGTTTGTACAATCATAAGTTGGAAGAAAGGTGGTCTAATAGAATATCTCTATTGAGATGTGATCCATGCTGTAAACAAAAGTTGGAGAATCCATGCATCGGTGTTGACAAAAAAAAAGAGTAGTGGGAAATAAAATATGGCACACACTAATTTTGGGTGTGGAAGTTTTTTCCCCCAATAAATGGGCATATTAAGAAGGAATAACTCCTCAGATCATTCATTACTGTTCAACACAGTTAAATATTTACTTACAGAATTGGCATTTGTTGGGTTTGGCCATGGTCTACCACCTCCTGGACCCCTGAAATATAAAATAACAGGTAAGGATTTAATTAGGCCAAAAAAATGATACCAACTGTGGTACCAAGAAGCTAAATGTCATCTACTCTATGGTGTAATTTGAACACTTAAACACAATCTGTGTAGAATATGCCTTTTTAAAAACTGCTATCGTTTACTGCTCTCTTCTGGTAGCATCATAATTTTTCATTGCAGTAAAGTGTAATTAAAAACAAGCATACATTTTATAGTGTTAAATACAAGATCTTCATAGCTAAACTAATACAAGCATCTAAACAGTTTTCTGGATACTATACAATTATTCTTAAAAGTTTATGTCTGTCACCACAACCACATAATTTGTATCAAGACATATCTCAGTGGCTAAATCATATTTTGTGGACTTCCATACTTTTCAGGGTACTATCTCCTTCAAAGTTTTGGTCCCAAGGGCATTGAAAGAAGTGTGGGAGACACTAGAGTTTTGCACAGATCATAGATACTTGCAGAGTAGGGATGCAACCCTCAAGTGTAGTATGCAGGGTGGCAAATGTTATGCCCCAACAGAGTGACTTTAAAGAAAATATAAATTAATGCCCTTAAATAGCTGTTTCCCCCTTCACAGTGGAGAATTTGGTCCAATTTTACCTAAATGCAGAATTTTATATTTTTGTTGAATTATGTGATCTAATAATATTTAAAATCAATAAAATGTTCTATTGATAAGATTCAAGACAACTGACATCTCATAAGGAGTATTTTTAGTTATATTCTCATTATTGACACCACAGTACAACTTTGGAACCAATACTACATACTCTGTGAAAGTCTACTACACAATTCAGAAAGGGTACGTCTACACTACAGAGTTAGTTCGAACTAACTTAGTTCGAATTAGTTAATTCGAACTAAGCTAATTCGAACTAACGCGTCTAGAACTAAAAACTAGTTCGAATTAGCATTTTGCTAATTCGAACTAGCATGTCCACATTGAGTGGACCCTGAACAGGGCTTAAGGATGGCCGGAAGCAGTGCCGGCAGGGCATCAGAGGAGGACTTAGAGCTTGGAGATGCTGTCTCAGGCTAGCTGAGGGCTGCGCTTAAGGGACCGGACCCCCACCCCGGACAGACAGTTCTCAGGGGTGCCCCACTTGAAAACCAGTCCTGGCTTGGAGTGCCCGGAGTGCCCACACTGGGCACATCACAGCACTCGGCCATCAGCCTGGCTGCACTTGCCACAGGGTGCCATCTGGGAAGAGAGGGTAATTGGGGGGCTGCAGGAGAGCTTCCACCCCCAGAAGCCCGCAGAGCCAGCCCAGTCCTCCCCATCGGGGGCTCGTGCCCCATTCCTCCCTCACTTCCTTCCACTTACCTTTCCCCCGATGTACAAAATAAAGATAACGTTTCTTCCAACATTGACTCTGTCTTTATTGAACAAAACTGGGGGAGACTGGGAAAAGGAGGTGGGAGAGGGGAAGAGAAAGGCTGGGAGAGGGGAGGGCAACTAACATGATCGGGGTTGGGAACAGGTCCCAGATGAAGAGAGGCTACAGAGACTGGGACTGTTCAGCTTAGAAAAGAGGAGATGGAGGGGGGATAGGATAGAGGTCTCTAAAAGCAGGGGTTGGGTGGAGAGGGTGCATTCAGAAAAGTTCTTCCTGAGTTCCCATAAAGAAGGACTAGAGGACACCAAAGGAAAGGAATGGGTAGCAGGCTTCAAACTAGTAAGAGAAAGTTGTCCTTCACAAAGCAAAGAGTCAACCTGTGGAACTCCTTGCTGCAGGAGGCTGTGAAGGCTACAACTAGAACAGAGTTTAAAGGGAAGTGAGATCAAGTCATGGAGGTTGGCTCCATGGAGTAGTCTTAGCCAGGGGGTAGGAGTGGTGTCCCTTCCCAAAGTTTGTGGAAGGCTGGAGAGGGATGGCACGAGACAAATGGCTTGGTCACTGTCTTCGGTCCATCCCCTCCAGGGTCCCTAGGGTTGGCCGCTGTCGGCAGACAGGCTACTGGGCTAGATGGACCTTTGGTCTGACCCAGTACGGCCATTGTAAGCTCAGGGCTCAGGGTCGGCGGTCTCAGTGGATCCCCTTGATTTTCAGCACACCTGCTCCTGGGTGGCCAGGCTGGAAGCTCTCCTGCCCTAGCCGGCCACTTTCCTGTGCCTAGTGCGGAGGTCGTGGACGAGGTCCACGATGTCTGCACTAGCCCAGGAAGGTGCCCGCCTCTTGCGGTCCCAGGCAAGCTCCCGGGAGCCGCCAGCCTGGTCCCGGGAAGAGGGGGTGGGCTGGGAGACATCGGGTGGGTGGCTCTGTGCCGTGCCAGGTGCAGGGTCTGCTGGCTGGGTGCTGGCAGGCTTGCACCTGGCACGGGCACCGTAGCCAGCCCGTGCCCCTTTAAGGGGTCCGGGGCCGGGAGGGGGGCATAGAGTTTCCCTGGTGTTGGCCAGAGTGGCCACCAGGGAAAGCTGGGGAGGGCTAGCCTCCCACTAGTTCGAATTAAGGGGCTACACACCCCTTAATTCGAACTAGTAAGTTCGAACTAGGCTTAATCCTCGTAAAATGAGGTTTTCCTATTTCGAACTAAGCGCTCCGCTAGTTCGATTTAAATTCGAACTAGCGGAGCGCTAGTGTAGCGCCTATGAATGTTAGTTCGAACTAACGTCTGTTAGTTCGAACTAACATTGTAGTGTAAACATACCCAAAGGTACTAACAAGTGTACTTAAGGATTCAAGTTATACTACATGCTTACATTTCTTTCTAAATTGAGACTGTATTAAGCACTTATGTACTATATATTTACAATACCACAAGACTATTAAAATGTGTTTAATAAAAGTAATTACCGTTGTTCAAAATTTAGGAAGTTTTAAGATGTGAATTTCTTTTCATAAAATCAAACTGTTTTTAATACAAGAAAGTGAGTATATGACAATATAGTAACTTTGTTTTCACCCTTTGTTAAAGGAAGTATTAATGTAAATACTTAAAAAGTATGAAGCTGACTAAGTGAAAGCTCATCTTGCACCAGATTTTGCAAATTTACTGAAAGTCATAGAAGAAACTACTATGTAGAGGGCTATAAAAAGCACTATGGCAGATTCTGCCCAGCAGGTATATAATTATATCAAGTTGAATATTGGTTGTTTTTTTTTAATTAGCCAGCTGCAAAGTTCTTTAAAGTAACATGAGCAGCTTTCCCCCCCTTCTTCTAGTAAATGTTTATTATGGAAATGAAAACATTCACAAAACATTACTATTAATGTATCAATTTCACAATATAATCTGTTACATATATATAGAAGACTCATATGTCTAATTACAATAGCATACTATAGAAACACAGTTGTGATTTCCAAACCTTCATTTATTACAAAATATATGGATTATTTACCTCTATGAGGACCCTTTAACGCAGACCCAAATATTTCTACCAATTTCATTGATATCTTGAAAATAATTCTCAAATTCTTTATTTGTACTAGTATTTGAAAAAATGTTCAATATTTCAATTTCCTTATATGTGAGTGTATTCTATCAGAATATCAAATAATTTAAACCAAATGGCTGAACATCTATTTTTTGTATGCATTTGCACAGGTTGAACCTCTCTAGTCCAGCACATTCGGGACCTGACTGGTGCCAAACTAGAGAATTTGCCAGACCATGGAAGGTCAATATTGTCTAGCTGCATTACCAACACTTACACTGCTTGCTGGGCTCTTAGAAGACATTTAGGGGTAAATTAGAACTAAATGACAGCCCAGAACACTGAGAGTCAGGACCAGTGGCCAGGAACTCTGAGAGCCAGGAAACTTGGCCACATCCATGGTAAGTGGACATCCGGCTAACTAAAATCATGCCAGACCACAGGGCTATGTCTAGACTGGCCACAAATTCCGGAAAAGGGATGCAAATTAGGTAAGTCAGCATAGGGAAATCCGCGGGGGATTTAAATATCCCCCGCGGATTTAAATAAACATGGCCGCCGCTTTTTTTCCGGCTTGGGGAAAAGCCGGAAAAAAAGCATCTAGACTGGCGCGATCCTCCGGAATAAAGCCCTTTTCCGGAGGATCTCTTATTCCTACTTGAAAGTCATAGAAGAAGCTGGAAAAAAAGCGGCGGACATGTTTATTTAAATCCGCGGGGGATTTAAATATCCCCCGCGGATTTAAATAAACATGTCCGCCGCTTTTTTTCCAGCTTCTTCTATGACTTTCAAGTAGGAATAAGAGATCCTCCGGAAAAGGGCTTTATTCCGGAGGATCGCGCCAGTCTAGATGCTTTTTTTCCGGCTTTTCCCCAAGCCGGAAAAAAAGCGGCGGCCATGTTTATTTAAATCCGCGGGGGATATTTAAATCCCCCGCGGATTTCCCTATGCTGACTTACCTAATTTGCATCCCTTTTCCGGAATTTGTGGCCAGTCTAGACGTAGCCCAGATGTTTCCAGACCAAAGAGTGTCGGACAAGAGAGGTTCAGCCTCTATTACACATATAGCTTAATAATTAAGTAACAGCATATGTATAAAGGAAGTCTGTGAGCTAAAAAGTGAATGGAAGTTCTTCTTTCCCTTCAGTTATATACTGAAATATACTTAGTACCTTATAAAACAATATGGTTCATACTGGCCATTAAAATAAGTATTATCCCCTGACATTTGCTGTTTTGTTCCTATTTTGTCTGAAAAAAAATCCAGTCTTACAAAGCCTTATCATACCAATATTTGGCTTGAAGTTCTATTGCTGAGATTTATACCCCTTAAAAGTGAGTTTATAATCAAAACTCTGATATGGGCACTTGGAGATGTCATTGTACAGCCGGTCCCTGAGTTACGAACGCATCGACTTACGACCATTTGTATTTACGACCAACCCCTACACAGCCGGAACCTGAGTTATGAATTAAATCTGCACTTACAAACAGCGCAGCCGTACCTAAGTGAATGTAATCCTACTTACGAACAGATCGAGTTGCGACCTGTTCATAAGTTGGGAACTGGCTGTAATTATTTTTTTTAAAAGATGAAAGAAACAAATATATATCACATTTGAAATACTGAAGTTAAGGCTGTGTCAGGAATTATTTTTCAACGCTACATTTTTTAAATGTCCTTTTGGGTTGAGATGTCTGTAATTTAGGTTAGTTTTGCTGTCATAAAATGTAATTAGTTAATAAGCCTTTTTTGTTTTAATAGATTATATAATACATATTATTTTTAACAAACATAAAACAGGAAAAAAAATCTCAAAAATGATAACAGGAAGACATTTAGCACCTTGCTGAGACACTTTCCTTTTGAGTTTTATTCCATAATTGCCTACAGAGGAGACATTACATTTTAAAATGGCTGTTGGCTTTGCAGAATAACTGCTTCATATTTTACTGCTTCCAGCGAGTCAAACCTATTGAACTCAAAGGAGGACAATTTTAATAGGAAAAAAGTTTATGCCAGTGTAAAAAGAAATGCAAATTAAATTATCTACCCTACATAAGGCAATAGGAAAACTGCCATTTTTTATGGAAATACAAGTATAGAAGATAAGATACACAGATGTTGCTTAGCATCATGCATTGCATAAATTGTAAGGTATAATTTAAAGGACAAATTGCTAAACATCTGGGTCCATTTACTACTACTGGATGTGGATTATCCTTAGATGCACTCTGCAACTAAAAGTTGATGTTAACATTTACAATACATCTGTGCCATGGTATCACAATACAAAGATTTATATGCTAAAGAAATTCATGTACAAGTGACATCAATAATTTTCAAATTGGGCCTTCATGTCTTGAAAAAAAAGAAACAAAAATAAGCAAACAAAAAACAGAATTAAGCCTCTGTTCTCCTTTTGATATATGTATGTAACTCCATTTGACAGTAAGAGAAAAATTTCTTACTTATAAATCATATTCTCTGAAGGTAAAAGATATAACAGAACTCCTTTCCAAGGTCCAGAATCCAGCATAAGACAGAGAATATAATATTCTAAAGCACAGCTTTCTAATACAAGCACTCTTGGTTTACTTGTGCCTTTAAGACACAGTCTGTGGCAAGGTTCCAATAAAGCCATGCCACCCAGAACAATGATAGTTATTTTTCTCCCAATTTCATTTGGACTAAAGGGAGATTAATCAGCAGCAGCCTTTAAGAAGAACAGCACATGCTTGGCTGAAGCACTGGGAGAAGGAGCTATGACTGACTACTTTTTCATGCTTTCTTTACATTATGTAAAAGCTGCTGAGTAACTCAAGTACAGAAGCTATAATCAGAGCCATAACAAGGGTGGGGCAAGTGGGGCACTCGCCCCAGGCACAGTACATTTAGGGGTGCAAAATTAAAAATTAGAAAGTTAAAATATTATTTCATTTATATCTTTACTATCATCTATTTGCAATCTCAATATATGTGCAATTAACAACATGTGCAATGAATAAAATTAATACAAAAATTAATAATGTTATCATTTTTGGGTGGTGGGGGGAGAGGGGAGAGAGAAAAGGGGGATGTAGTTCAGTAGCTTGCCCCAGGCACAGAAAACCTTAGTATTGGCTCAGGCTACAATTCTGGGTAACTCTTATGTAGAACATGAAAACTAGAAAGACAGACATTTCCAGCCTCCCTTTTCACTGTGTGGCTGCATTAGCCATGTGGAACTGCCTCTACATATAAGAAAGTGGGTTTACCTACTGCTGAGGTACAGAAGTTGTACTGCAATCATGACTGTTTCATTTTCTGGTAACAGGCAGGTGAAGAGCAACCTGTTTGTCTGGTTTTTCTATATGAGGTACAAGTGTACATCTATATGAGGTACAAGTGTATATCTCGTGTACAAGTCTCCTCAAAATCCTTTTTTTATTTCTATTTCTAATTTTTTGCTATTAAATAGCAACACATTTAGTAATGAATGGTTTCGTTTCCCCCCTTTGTTGAAATCTCTCTAGAATGTGTGTTGTATTTACACTTGATTCCAAATATCTAGTTATTTTATCTATTGACTTCCAATAATTTCCCTGAGGTCAACATAAGATGTCTCTAATAAAGTAGCAAAACCTTAAATTTTATTTTGTTTGCTTCAGAAATTCAAGATCTGGCTGAAGAGTAGAATAATATATCAAAGATGTGGTAGATTTTCTATTACTTGAAATCTTTAAATCAAAATCAGATGTCTCTTTACAAGTTGGTTCTAACTCAATGTTTCATAACCTCTTTAATTTGACAATACCTTGAATCCTTGCAAACTTGATTACTTTTCATGACCTTCGTAGAGGTCATGACCCACTTGTTAAGAAATTTTCTTCTAACTCCTCCAGTAGTATGGTGCTTGAAGCAAGGACACTGGAATCTTAGTAGAAGAGGGAGGCACTGGTGCTGGAACTGGGAACATCAAGGGTCCATTTCCCCCACTTTTAACATGGGTGTTGTTTGGAGGGCAGGCAGCGTCATTTCCCCCCACAAACTGCAAGCGTAGGGCTGACATGGAACAATGTCAGGAAGGGCTATGCTTTGCAGTGGGAGAACTGATCATGGAGAGTTGTCCTGAAGGTCATAGCTTTGGTGCAACTTCAACTTCTTCTATACCAAAACAGTGTTTTGACATCTGAAGTTGCTCTGGAGCCTTGAAAATTAGGAGTTATCTACATATATCAAGGGAAGAATATACTCCATGGACCCAATCCATAGCTAGTGTAAATCACTGTATATCAGTTTACTTCAACTGAGTATCTAGCCCCAGGACTACCTGGACACTACTAAGTATACTAAAATGTCTCAAGCTTGATTTTCCATTCCAAAAACTGGTTTTATATACAGTATACATGACATGCATCTGACGAAGTGGGTCTTTGCCCACGAAAGCTTATGCTCCTACACTTCAGTTAGTCTATAAGGTGCCACAGGACTCCTCGTCGCTTTTGCAGATTCAGACTAACACGGCTACCCCTCTGATACTATACAGTAGTGTAACTTTACTGATTACATTGGTATAAAACTGATGTAACAGATTAGAGAATCACATCTTTCATTTTTTAATGTGTACCCTTTGTAATGATGTATTTAAAGACAATGATCTGTTTCTGTCCATACTATGCACTTCCTTGCTTCTGCAGATGTGAATCACATCCTTACATGTCTTTAAAATATTCTTTCTGTTTGTGTATTGATAGCAACTTGTTTTACTTTTATATCAGTAAATAAATATTCAAACTTAATTAACAGCAAGGCTCTTTACAAATCTACAGATGAACACAGTGGGCAACAGTAACAAGATATTCTGCATACATGAATCCTGACTGTAGAACAAACCCAACATTCTGAGAGATGTGGAAGGAATAAACAAAGAATTCTGTAAAAGATGCTTTGCAAAAGAGCGAGACTGCTGTGATATTTTCTTGCTTTGTCATTACTATTAATATTAGTTAAGTAATCAAAATACATTTTCCCTTGTCCTATGTATGCCACAGTTATTTTTTCTTTTAAAATGAAAATATTATTTTTGTAAATATGATAGTAGTTTGTTATTTTGCTTACATGTTCATTCCAGGCATTCCAGGGCCACCTAAAGCATTCAGTGGTGGTCTCATTGCACCTCCATAGTTCTGCAATGATAACCAAGGGTCAGACTACCACAAAACAAAAAAACAAAACCAAAGAGGAGGGGGGAAAGAAAGGACAGTAGGTTAATGACTTCCCTACACACCTGTTGATTGGATAGGCCAGTGTGAGTCATTCTTTCAGGATTTTCCATTCTTGACTTTTTTTTTTAAGTATCCCTAATGAAAAAGATGTATGCTTAGCATACTACATATATTAATAGTTCTTAAAAGTGTAAGTGGACTAAGCATACTTAAAATGCTAATTGTTCCATGAAGATTTATGACACATGACAGCAAAGTCAAAGGTCAATAAAGGTCAGATTCAATAACTATTCAACTTCCATACTATGAAAACTCATCCAAAGACAGAAAAATAAATTGGGGAAAGAGGTTTCCACTATTT
This sequence comes from Pelodiscus sinensis, assembly GCF_052426305.1. NCBI lineage: Eukaryota > Metazoa > Chordata > Testudines > Trionychidae > Pelodiscus > Pelodiscus sinensis. The sequence goes on along the minus strand of NC_143057.1, from coordinate 81,546,556 downwards.
GAAATTCACACAGAATTGTTTTTCCTGAAAGTCTGAACTATTTAATGAATATTTTTAATTAAATGTAAACAGAACAACCTGTATTACCTCCCATATATATCATTCACTGTAGTGACTGTACTAGTCCTACTAAATTTCTCATGTGTATATAAACATTTTTTTCTACAAAGTACAATAGCATGTTCTGAGGAAGTGGTGCAGGCAACCACTTACTTAAGAGAACAAAATGTTCTCAAAGTCATTATTGTTATCTGTTTTGCAATGATGTAACTACAACACACTCTAGTTATATTATAACTGGATTACTTAACTTTAACTGGAATTCTCCAAAGCAGTCTATTACACAAATCCATGCTCTAGGGTATTTGAGCATCAAATTATGCAGACCAGGGAGCAGGGAGCAATCTGACAATAAGATTTATAATGTAGACCCGATCTCATGTGTCACAGTGAAAAGAGATATTTCAATTACAAAAAACAAAACAAAACAATCCCCCTTATTTCGAGTGAACTAGAAAGGACTTCTGGGAGTAGGTTCTCTTGTTGCAAACTAGAAACCAAACCTGCATGTGCTCCTTGTTTAGAATTTCCACTGAAGCCCATGGGAGTTCTACACATAGATGATTTGCATGAATAGGCCTTCAGCTGGTTTATGTAAGAAACAAATAATCTGATTCTGAAACAGTTGAAATATAACTTTGCATTCCCTTTAAATATTAATGCTTTTGGTGCCTCCCTTACCAAAACAGTACTAAAATGACATCCATTTCTGGAGGGACTCTGAAGCTATTTAATTCTGTTTTTCCATTTTCATTTCAGAGATCTGAGCCACTTGTCTTCTTTAGAATGTCTTCCTGTTTTTTTCCTTTATTTTGAGAAAGTGACCAAGTCTGTGGGTCTAAGGTCTTTATGGAATTCACTACAAGTTCTTGACTGGAAGCATTTTAGTCAGATGTCCTTACTGAACTTGAACTGAGATAAAATCAGATAAAATAATTTGACACTTAATAAATTTAAACATTTACAATTATGTACAAATGCTTGCCTATTGCTGAAGATGAAAGAAAATATTTAGAGGAGGCCTGGGATAGTCTCTGATAAGAAAGGAAATACAAGAGAAGGAGAAGTGGATGAACAGAGGAATCTGTAGAACAGTAGAGGATGAAGGATTCTGACTAACAATTAGAGGCAGAGTTCAAGTAAGTTGTTTCTGTAGTTACTTTTCCTTATTTTATTTTCCTTTTTCCTTTCACTGTATTTTGTTTTTTTCTTTTTGTCAGTCATTATCAAAAAGTAACTATTGTATATATGGCCAACTGTTAGATGAGGGAGAATTCACTTAAAATATAAAGAAGTTATATACTTTTATAGTCTCCCTGTCCTAAGCACAACAATATAGGTCTTAACACCAAACAAACTGGACAGCAAATCAAAACTAATATACAATCCAAACTTGCTATCTAGTTCAAATATGATCTATCATCATGACAATAAGGAATTTCGATAACTTATATTTTGTGTGCATGAAACTCACTTACAAAAGGACAGTAAAAAGTTCTACTGGCTAAGGGTATGTCTACACTACAGAGTTAGTTCGAACTAACGGACGTTAGTTCAAACTAACTTTCATAGGCGCTACACTAGCGCTCCGCTAGTTCGAACTTAATTCGAACTAGCGGAGTGCTTAGTTCGAACTAGGAAAACCTCATTTTATGAGGATTAAGCCTAGTTCGAACTAGCTAGTTCGAATTAAAGGGTGTATAGCCCCTTAATTCGAACTAGTGGGAGGCTAGCCCTCCCCAGCTTTCCCTGGTGGCCACTCTGGCCAACACTAGGGAAACTCTATTGCCCTCCTCCCGACCCCGGACACCTTAAAGGGGCACGGGCTGGCTACGGTGCCCGTGCCAGGTGCAAGCCTGCCACCACCCAGCCAGCAGACCCTGCATCTGGCACGGCTCGAGCCACCCACCCGATGCCCCCCAGCCCTCCCCCTCTTCCCGGGACCAGGCTGGCGGCTCCCGGGAGCTTGTCCGGGACCGCAAGAGGCGGGCACCCGCCTGGGCTAGAGCGGACATCGTGGACCTCGTCCATGATCTCCGCACTAGGCACAGGAAAGTGGCCATCTAGGGCAGGAGAGCTGCCAGCCTGGCCACCCAGGAGCAGGTGTGCATGAAAATCAAGGGGGTCCAGTGAGACCCCCGACCCTGAGCTTACAATGGCCGTCCTGGGTCAGACCAAAGGTCCATCTAGCCCAGTAGCCTGTCTGCCGACAGTGGCCAACCCTAGGGACCCTGGAAGGGATGGACCAAAGACAGTGACCAAGCCATTTGTCTCGTGCCATCCCTCTCCAGCCTTCCACAAGCCTTGGGCAGGGACACCACTCCTACCCCCTGGCTAATAGCACTCCATGGACGCAACCTCCATGACTTGATCTCACTTCCCTTTAAACTCTGTTCTAGTTGTAGCCTTCACAGCCTCCTGCAGCAAGGAGTTCCACAGGTTGACTCTTTGCTTTGTGAAGAACAACTTTCTGTTACTAGTTTGAAGCCTGCTACCCATTCCTTTCCTTTGGTGTCCTCTAGTCCTTCTTTATGGGAACTCATGAAGAACTTTTCTGAATGCACCCTCTCCACCCAACTCCTGCTTTTAGAGACCTCTATCCTGTCCCCCCTCCGTCTCCTCTTTTCTAAGCTGAAAAGTCCCAGTCTCTTTAGCCTCTCTTCATATGGGACCTGTTCCCAACCCCTGATCATTGTAGTTGCCCTCCCCTCTCCCAGCCTCTCTCATCCCCTCTCCCACCTCCTTTTCCCAGTCTCCCCCAGTTTTGTTCAATAAAGACAGATTCTATTTTTGGACACAATTGTCCTTTATTTTGTACATCAATAAGAAGGGGGGCTAGGGAAGGGTAAGTGGAAGGAGGTGAGGGAGGAATGGGGTACGAGCCCCCGATGGGGAGGACTGGGCTGGCTCTGCGGGCTTCTGGGGGTGGAAGCTCTCCTGCAGCCCCCCAATTACTCCCTCTCCCCAGATGGCAGCCTGTGGCAAGTGCAGCCGGTCTGATGGCCGAGTGCTGTGATGTGCCCAGTGTGGGCACTCCGGGCACTCCAAGCCAGGACTGGTTTGCAAGCAGGGCACCCCTGAGAACTGTCTGTCCGGGGTGGGGGTCGGGTCCCTTTAAGCACAGCCCTCAGCTAGCCTGACACAGCATCTCCACGCTCTAAGTCCTCCTCTGATGCCCTGCCGGCACTGCTTCCGGCCATCCTTAAGCCCGGTTCAGTGTCCACTTAATGTGGACATGCTAGTTCGAATTAGCAAAACGCTAATTCGAACTAGTTTTTAGTTCTAGACACGTTAGTTCGAATTAGCTTAGTTCGCATTAACTAATTCGAACTAAGTTAGTTCGAATTAGCGCTGTAGTGTAGACGTACCCATAGGTATTTTGATTAGGAGTATAATTTTTGGCAACATAGTTATACCAGTAAAAGCCCTAGATATATCGCAAATTAGATATATCGCAATTGCAAATGAAGCGGGGATTTAAATCCCCCCGCTTCATTATCATAAAAATGGCTGCCGCTTTTTTCCGGCTCGGAGCTTTGTCGGAAAAAAGCGCCAGTCTAGATGCGGACCTTTTGGAAAATAAAGCCTTTTCCGAAAGATCCCTTGTCCCTCATTTTAAAATTTAACATTTAAATCCCCGCTTCATTTGCAATTGCGATATGTCTAATTTGCATCCCTTTTACAGAAAAGGGATGCAGTCTAGATACAGCCCTAGTGTAAATTAGGTCTAAAGCACTTTACACTATCTGGCAATGCAAAATGACCTTAAAGTGGGAATGAAAGGTCCTGTAAGTAAGTTCATCATTAAAGTTATTAAACCTGCTTGCTCAGAAAATCCCCACACAAATGAGAAAGATGACAAATGAGCATAGATCTGTAGAAAAGACTACTTTGGAAAACTCAGGTTTGAGAAAAATTACATAGTCCTTTCCATTTTTAAAGAGAATAAAACTTTTAGAGAATCAGACTGGCCTGCTGTGTGTAGCTTGTAATGCTAGCTTAATGGTAACCTCAAATTCATGACCACAGAGCTTAAGCTTCCACTACCAAAAAAACAAACAAACAAAAAAAACCCCAAAAAAGTTGTAGAAATACCTAAGTGCTGCAGTAAAACCAACATATGTTTAAACACATTTTTGTTGGCTACATATGCAGAAGTGGCTGCTACCAAAAAGACAGTCAGGGGTTAAAAAGAAAGAGCTATCCAGTTATTAAAAAATAAACTTGAGATCTCATTGAACAGAGAAGCCACTAGGGAGACTAACTGAATGAGGGAATCATAGTGTAGAGGGATGAGCATAACAGAAATATTCTGCAAAATAAGATGTAAGGCCAAAATAGCTATTATAACCGAACAAAACAACAAAGTTGGACACCTGAGTTACAGACAAAAAGTGATAACAAGCAATGGACAATGCACTGAGCTAACCTTTATGGAGGTATTTCAGAGAGATTTAATTTCCACTTGAGTTCATTCTTGCATGTGGAAAATTTATAAACTCCTACTAAAAAGCTTTCACACCCTTGGAGAAGGAGTCTATATCTAAATAATTATAAGCAGGTCAGGAGTAGGAGGAAGGCTGAACCCAGATGTTCAAGTTTACTGTTTGTCTTGAAAAGCACATCTAGAAAGACAAGGCTAACAACTGGTATTTATAGGTGATATGCAGGCACCATCCACATACAGTGTAAGTAATGATGCATATTTCAAAAAGCTCAGAGTGGGGAATTTCTGATCAGGTTAGTGGCTGGAGAAAGATCTTTAGAAAAATTCATTAATTTTGTTTTCGCTACACATACCATGACATTTTAGCTGTATTGTGGGGCTAATTTTCACTTCAAAATAATATACATAGTAAGGAGTCCAATTGCTTGGGCTCCTATGGAATTTCTAACCTAGATGATAGTATACATTAATTATTGAATGAATTTAAGATTTCTGAACATTTTAGAGTTATATGGACAAATATGTAAGCCTTTTTTATTTGAATTACAGCTGTATAATTCAAAACAAATTAAATCAATCTTAATATTAAAATTTAATACTAAATAAAAAAATAAAAAAATTCTTTATCATTTGCATCTTTATTAAGTTTCGACATAGAGTAATATTTTATGATAGAGAAAAACATTCCTTAAAATGGGATTACAAGGAAAAGTGCTGACACATTTACACTTTAATTCTAGTACAGCTGTGACAAAAAGGACTCTAAAATACCAGATGTATGTGTACTCTAAATATAAGCTAAGCCTATACTGCCACGTTACTGTTCTGCAACTTTTGGGCTCAAGGGTGTGAGAAAACACTCCCCATTTCCTAAGCGCAGCAAATTACAGTGATGTAAAACACTAATGTAAACCAGGCCTCGGTTAGTAAACCAGCTATCTAGTCCCCGAGTGGATATTGGGGGTGTGTCTAGACTACAGGGTTTTTTCAAAAAAAGTGGTCTTTTTTCGAAAAAACTCCCCCTGCGTCTAGACTGCTGCTGTGTTCTTTCGAAAGTAAATCGAAAGAACGCGGCAGTTTTTTCGACTGCGGAAAACCTCATTTTATGAGGAATAATGTCTTTTTTCGAAAGTGCTCTTTCGAAAAAAGGTGCTATGTAATGCAAACTCTGCTTTTTCGAAAAAGAGCATCCAGACTGCCTGGGTGATCTCTTTCGAAAAAGCGTCTTGCTTTTTCTAAAGTACTGGTTGTAGTCTAGATGCCTAGCCTCTTTCGAAAGAGACTTGCAGTCTAGACGTAGCCTGGGAGAGAGCTTTTGCTGTGGCCACACTGCCATGTTAAAAGATCTGCTGTGCTTGCGCTTTATACTTTTAAGGGTAGACAAAGCCTTAGACACACATTTATTCAAAGTACCTGTGGTCCTATAGGAACCATTCCTCTTGGAGGAGTCATTCTCTGCATTGGCCCACCCATGTTTGGATGCCCTAAAAAAATTACACGACTTTAACAACTGTGGCACATAAAAACATCTAAATTACTGACAAATTATTTCTTCATTATTTGAAAAGAATTTACACAGACTTCAAATCAAAAGGTACTGGTTTCAAGTTTGGGTCCATACACACAATAAAGCTGATATTCTGATCATACATATCACATTTAGTAAACAGGCACTTTACCTTGTTGTCGTGTTGGGTCCATCCCACTGGGCAATAATGGCTGACTTCCCGGGACACCTCCAAGTGCCTAGAGATATACAAAACATATTCAGAGGAGATATGTTAGAAATAGAAATTTTAAACAAATAATTCCGATAATTTTGTTTTTAATTTTAAGACTGTTTTTTTGAGACATACATAAAGCAAAAGATATAGGGCGAGATATAGGGCAAGATATTACCATGGGATCTGCACAGACAGATCTCTGTGCCCATGTAGAGTTCCATTGACTTAAGCAGCTAAATGTGAATATTTTTCAGTATTTATTTGTACCTAATTGTTTTTTTGTTTGTCCTTAGTTTTCTTGTATTGTGTTTCCCATCTGACTATGGAGCATGGGGCAATGTCTTTTCTTGGTTCCGGGGACAATTTGTTTAAATTTTGACATCCTCTCTAGTGTTTTCACAGCATGCCCCATCCCTGGGCTAAGTCCCTCAGGAGACTATTTGCAAGAACAGAACTGTTAACGATCTACTAACTAACAATAATTTACACAACACTATCATTTGGGGCTTGAATAAAGATATTAACTAGTTAACCCACTACAAAGGCAATTTCCCCTGCTTTTGATATTTGCATTTACTAATCAAAAGCTATGAATGGAACACATCCAGCCTGACTCAATTACCATCATTTACACTGATCCTACAGTTGTCAGGTAACTGCTTTTTGCTGTTATATACAGTTTGGATGCTGTAATTTCCACTCCAACTCCTCTGATGAAGTGGGTTTTACCCACAAAATCTCATGACATAATATATTTGTTAGTTTCTAAGGTGCTACAGGATTGTTCATTGTATTCACACCAAAGTTCAAAGAACCACTGAATAGAAATGGCTTGCTGGAGCAAGGGGAGCATTTCAACACAGACACTGGAGTAAGAAGGAAATGAGGGAGGGATGGAGCTGGCAGCATCCCTTATACCAGCACATATGCATGCTACTCCAAAGGATGCCAGAGCCGATCCCCTATAGATAGCACTGAGGAAAAATCTTTCACCATAGGTGCATGTGGTGAGCACATTCATCTTACATGGAATGGACATGAGCAAGCACTTGGAGAATGTGCTGTTATGTTCCACTTGGCCCAAATGTAGCATATTGTTTCCCCTCTCCCTTCTTCCCCTTGCTTCCCCCTTTCAGCTCCCTCCTTCCAGGTTTCCTCCTCCCCTCTCCCAACCTCTCTTCTCCCCTCTCCCGCCTCCTTTCTCCAGTCTCACCAGAGTTTCATTCCCTCCCCTCCAGTTTTGTTAAATAAAGAGAGTTTGTGTCCGTGAAAATACGTGTATTTTATTTGACATAAAGAAGGGGAGTTAGGGAGGGGTAAGTGGAAGGACGTGAGGGAGGAATGAGGCACAAGCCCCCAGTGGGGCAGACCAGGGAGGCTCTTAGTGCTCCTCAGGGTGGAAGCTCCCCCGCAGGGCCTCCTGGAAACTGATAGCCCCCCGATGGACCTCCCGGATGGCAGCCTGCAGAAACTGCAGCCAGGGTCACAGCAACGTGTCCAAAGAGAAGCACCAGAGTGCCCAGGGGCAGCTCTGGCTCCCTGCTGCAGAGTGCTGTGGTGTCCCGAGTGAGGGCAACCAGAAAACGCAGAGACAAATACTTTGCTGTCCCTTATCAAGGTAGACAAGCAAGCAGGGAAACCTGAGAACTGGCTGTCCAGGGGATGGGGTCCCTTTAAGCATAGACCTCAGATAGCCTCAGGCAGCAGCCCCACACAGTAAGTCCTGACCAGGTGCCCTGCTGGAACTGGTTCTGGCCAGCCTTAAATGCGATTCAGAGTCCACTCAGTGTGGACGCGCTATTTTGAAATAGCAAAATGCTATTTTGAAATGCATTTTGTGTGTAGACATGTTATTTCAAAATAAACTATTTCAAAATAACACAGTGTAGACATACCCCAAGTTATTATATATCCTTGGAATTTGTTATAAGCTAGTTAGATTTAAAATCAATTTTTCTAGCCTTTTGCACTAATATCTACAGTATAGTCATCTTATAAAAAACTTGATCAAGAATAGATCTTTGAGTATGGAATTATGTTTTAAAACCTATAAAAGAGGACACAAAAATGAACCAATACCGGTTAATAAGAAAAAAACAAACAAACTTTTATTATTAAACCATAACAACTGTTGCAAGCATATTTGAGGTGGCTACATGGTAAGATCCACCAATTGATATACTCAGCGAAAATTCCCTGCGTCAGAAAGCTTCATTACAAAGGAGAGAAAAACACCCTTTTAAAGAAAGAAAAAACATTTTTAATAGCACAGACCACAATTCCAGAGTCCCAAACCAGAAAACAATAAAACCTGATGAACTAGCTAAACTTCTCCCTACTTACACCTTGAGTCCATCCTTGGAGATAGACAGGCCTCCCATCTCCCTGTTACTTGGAAGAAACTGATCTGACTCAGACAAAGGAGGGAAAAGATAAAATTCCTTTGTCCCAGTTTGAAATCCCTACCTGCATTACTATTGGCTGACCAGATACTTGGCTAGGGACAGGAGACATAATTAACCCCTTAGCCACCAGCCTGCTGGTCAGCCCCCATAGTTATGACAGTCCCCCACTGGGACAAAGTAATTCCACTCAGCTCTCTTGGCTATAGTCAGAATGGAGGAGGGGGTCTGCCAAAGCATATTGGTGATTTTGGCGACTGCCATAGGGGCAATGCTTGACTCAGGACCCCAAACAACGAATCCAAGGTCTCTTTCACTTCTTTGATGTAGAGGTCCAAGCCATTGGCCACCCTCCTGAGGAGGTCTTGGTGGGCTCTCAAGTCCTCCTGGTGTACTGACGGGGAAGAAGCCACAATCGCCTCATCTGGCAACAAAGAGCAGGCCAGGGCTGCTTGGGCTTACGCATGACGTGGGGGCTGGTCACTCGCTCCCACCACCTGTTGAGGGGAGGCTAGTGTCCCCATGTCCCATTGGGGGCCACAAGGCCCTGGCAGTATTGATGGGTCCTAGGATGCTCCAGCGACTGAGCGGGTAAGCTGGGGCTGTACTGGGAAGCACCAGGGAGTCCATGGACACCATTGCACCTGCCACTGAGACAGTGGCCACAGCATGCCCTGGGCTGGTTGTGACTGAACAAACTGCTACAGAGGCGGGATAGAGGCCACCTCCGAGGCCACAATGCAAGAATGGACACTTGTTGATGCCCAAGATGAGGAGTGGGAACAGTGGCTCTTTTGATGCCAGGACTCCAGTACTGTTGGACACCTCAGAGACCATGAGCATCCAGAGTGTCTGTGGAAGCTGTAATGGCCTGAAGAATCACTCCTTGAGTGCAGAGAGCAATTCCAGAGAGAAGGTCCACCATGCCAGGATGGAGACTGGGAGAAGCAGGAAATGACTCTGAAGCTGGAAAGACTCAGTGCTGGCGAGTATGTATGGCGCAGTGAATGGTGCCAATGCTGTGGAGCAGGGTCTTGATGACAGCATGGTGCTGGGGGAGTGTATGCCTGCATAGATCTGCACAATGGCTCCTGCGACATGGAAAATCATGCATCACACCCCAGTCTCTCACGTGCAGACCTATGGGGACTTTGGAGCGTGATCAGATCGTGCCAGGAGACTGGGAGCTGAACTGTGGTTTACCTTTGTGCTAGTGCCCCTTTGGCATCGAGGGCAGTACCAGCATGGCACTTATATCTTGCGTGGCCAGGAAAGCCTCTGGTGTGGAGGGGAGATGGAGCTCCAACACCAATGAGGGTGACCTGGACGCCAAGCTCAGTGCTGTCTGGGCTTTTCCAGTGCCGTCCACTGGCTGGTCACTTTTCTTTTCCTTATCTTTAAGAGGGGATTTGTCTCTGCCCGGCTTCCTTGCCGGGGCCATGGGTGATGAGCAGCACCATACCGTTGATGCCTGCGGTGCACTGCACACCGAGGCACTGGCATTCAGTGCCGAGTCCAATCTCTTGATCTTGTCAGGTCAGCGTGGACTCAATTAAGAGCACTCTAAGACGGATGCTCCGCTCTTTCATAGTTCAGGGATGGAAGGACCTGCAAATGTGACACTTCTCCAAGGCATGTCCTTCCCGCAGGCAAGGCAAGCACTCAGCATGCGGCTCATAGACAAGCATGGGCTGCAACATGCTGCACAGGCTTTGCAGCCAGGGGAGCAGGGCATGTCCTGTTCCCCAGGCAGAGTCTCTTCAATGGGTTGAAGATTAAACAGTTCACAGATACTTTGCAGTTTGTTAAAAAGTGTTACAATGCAAAGGGAGTGCTTGCTAGAGCCAAGACTGGAGCATGCTGTTCCAAGCACTGTCACTGGCAGTAAGAAGCAAAATGCAGAACAATGTAGCACTTTAAAGACTAACAAGATGGTTTATTAGATAATGAGCTTTCGTGGGCCAGACCCACTTCCTCAGAACAAATAGTGGAAGAAAATAGTCACAACCATATATACCAAAGGATACAATTAAAAAAAATAAACACATATGAAAAGGACAAATCATATTTCAGAACAGGAGGGGGATGCGGGGGGGGGGGGGGAGGAAGGAAGGTAAGTGTCAGTGAATTGATGATATTAGAGGTGGGGAGAGTGGGATGTCTGTGAGCTAATGGTATTAGAGGTGATAATTGGGGAAGCTATCTTGGTAATGGGTAAGATAGTTCGAGTGTTTGTTCATTCCTTCTCGGAGAGTGTCGAATTTTAACATGAATGACAGTTCAGAGGATTCCCTTTCAAGTGCAGATGTAAAAGGTCTTTGTAGCAGAATACAGGTGGTTAAGTCATTGAGAGAGTATCCTTTCTGGTTAAAATGGCAAGAAACTGTTTTTTCTTTGTGATCTTGTCTGATATCTGTTTTGTGGGCATTAATCCTTTGGCGAAGTGTCTGAGATGTTTGTCCAATGTACATAGCAGACGGACACTTTCGGCACATGATAGCATAAATTATATTTCTGGATGCGCAGGAATATGTGTTCTTGATCTTATAACTCACTTGGTTAGGTCCAATAATGGTATCAGCAGAATGAATATGTGGACAAAGCTGGCAACGGGGTTTGTTGCAAGGGAAGGTACCAGGGTTGGTATTAGTGTGGTATGTCCTGTGGTTGTTGGTAAGAATCATCTTGAGGTTAGGTGGTTGTCTATAGGAGACTATGGGTCTGTCTCCCAGAGCCTCTTGGGCTATGTCTAGACTGCAGGCTTCTTTCGAAAGAGGCTCTTTCGAAAGCATCTTTCGAAAGAGCCTCTTTCGAAAGATCGCGTCTAGACTGCAGGCGGATCTTTCGAAAGAGAAATCCGCTTTTTCGAAAGAGAGCACCCAGCGAGTCTGGATGCTCTCTTTCGAAGACGGCCTCTTTACATTGAAGAACACCTTCTTTCGAAAGAGGAACTTTCGAAGGAAGGCGTTCTTCCTCGTGAAACGAGGTTTACCGCCATCGAAAGAAAAGCCGCGTTCTTTCGAAATAATTTCGAAAGAACGTGGCTTGAGTCTGGACGCAGGGGAAGTTTTTTCGGGAAAAGGCTACTTTTCCCGAAAAAACCCCTGAGTCTGGACACGGCCTTGGAGTATGGTATCCTGTTCCAGTATAGGCTGTAATTTATTGATAATGTGTTGGACAGGTTTAAGTTGGGGGTTGTAGGTGATGACAAGTGGTGTTCTATTGTTGGTTTTCTTGGGTCTGTCTTGAAGTAGATGGTTTCTAGGTATTCGTCTGGATCTTTCAATTTGCTTTTTTATTTCTCCGGGTGGGTAGTTGAGGTTTATAAATGCTTGGTAGAGATCCTGAAGCTTCTGGTCTCTGTCAGCTTCTGGTGTGTTCTGGATGGGAGCTGGAAGCATGTAGGTAACTGTATGAGTCGGTGGGTTTTCTGTAGAGAATGGTGTCTAATTTTCCATTGTTGATTTGTACTGTGGTGTCCAGGAAGTGGATCTCTCGTGTAGAATGGTCCAGGCTGAGGTTGATGGTGGGGTGTAGGTTGTTGAAATCTCTGTGGAATATCTCCAGTGTTTCTTGGCCATGCGTCCAGATCATAAAGATGTCATCGATGTACCGTAGGTAGAGAAGGAGTGAAAGGGGACGGGAGTTGAGGAAACGTTGTTCTAGGTCAGCCAGTAAGAAAGAACTGAGGAAGGAGGGGTTGAAGGCGCCCTATATAGTGCGGCATGTGTACACCACTCCAAGGGGCACTGGGGACCCTGGCTCCTACAGGTACTGCTTAGGGAAAAACTTCTGGCATCGCTGAATGTGGCAGGTGCACACACCTATGTTGAATTGACACGAGCAAGCACTCAAAAAAGAAAATTAATTTATTCAAAACAAAATGTTTATCTGGAATAAGTAAATCTGGTGTTATTAAATGCATCTGATCAGGTAATACTGGTACTGCTTAATAAAGGGACTGATCAGTTTATCTTGTCTGCAAAGAAATATTATAAGATTGTGGTGATTTTTAAAATGTTATGTATGTGTGTGTGCACACACTCTAAGGTCGAAGTTTTAATTGCAGCGGAGTCAGGCAATTCAGAGATAATGTTCACACGGTTCCCTTTTGATTCTGCATTACAATAGTGTATTTCATTATATGATGCATGAAGTATAGAAAGTTTCATCCTATACCATTTTAGTCAATGGAAGCTTTATCATTTACATGAAGGGCTCGTCTACATTGGCCCCTTTTCCGAAAGGGGCATGTTAATTTCAGAGATCGTAATAGGGAAATCTGCGGGGGATTTAAATATCCCCCGCGGCATTTAAATAAAAATGTCCGCCGCTTTTTTCCGGCTTTTAGAAAAGCCGGAAAAGAGCGTCTACACTGGCCCCGATCCTCCGGAAAAAGCGCCCTTCAAAGTAGGAATAAGATCCTCCGGAAAAGGGCGCTTTTTCCGGAGGATCGGGGCCAGTCTAGACGCTCTTTTCTGGCTTTTCTAAAAGCCGGAAAAAAGCGGCGGACATTTTTATTTAAATGCCACGGGGGATATTTAAATCCCCCGCAGATTTCCCTATTACGATCTCTGAAATTAACATGCCCCTTTCGGAAAAGGGGCCAATGTAGACGTAGCCCAACAGTTGCAGGCTCAGGGTGATATGTAGGAACAAAGAGCAAAAACTGCAGAAGTGAAAAATTCCAGTGAAGTCAGATCTGGTCACCTGTGCCAGAGACGACAGGTGGCACGTAGGGAAGCAAGAATAAGTTCTTAGTGTAAGACACCAAGGCTGGAGTTTTGACACATGCAATATTTATATTATGTATGGTTACATAAAGAAGTGTAATTTTCTTCCACTGTGTCAAAATGTATTATTGCTGAGCAGTTTGTCACATTTTCCTGTGGGATCATGTAATACAGTACCGTACTATAATGCATGTGCTCAAAGGAAGAGCACAAACTGGGACAGTGCTTCCCACAGTTCCCATTGCCCACAAATGGCGATCCACAGCCAACAGGAGCTGCAACTGCCCATACCTGCAGAGGAGCAAGTAAATATGGCAGTGGCAGCCCACCACGGACTAACTCTGGTGAACTTGATCTGGCCAGTAGATTAGTATCTGCTCACCCTGACATTGTCCCTTCTATGTAGAGATCAGAAAGCAGTTAGTAAATTTTAATTAAGCTACCCATTTTTCCTATGTGGTAAACAGAAATTACAGAAATTAATAGTTGATAGAAAAATCAGAAATGGAACTCAGGAGTCCCCTGAATTAATTACTGCACCATACTTCCTAAGACAGTGGTTTTCAAACTGCGGTCTGCGGACTTCTATAGGTTTTAACATTTAACATTTTCCATTTAACATTTTTAGAGGTCCACACATGACAAATTTTTGAAAGCCACAGATCATAAATGCGTCTTTGATATGAGATTCTTACCTGATTGGGTATTCTTAAAGGTGGCCTTGGACCTCCCGGGTATCGAGGGGACATAAAAGGCTGTGGGAAAAAAAGGAACATCACCAAAATTCAATTTAGTTCAGAAATATTTATGTAGTAATTACATGTATCGTTCTTGTGATCCTCACATCTCAGGAGCTCATCTTACACACTTTAAAAGGGTATTTAGTACATTATTCTGCAGCACTTAGCAGAACTATATATATTTAAAAACTTCTGAAGATTAGTACCAAGTTGAATTTCTTAAACATTTTAATACAATTAATGTGTAAGCAGAATACGAACAACTCTGTGCATAGCATATGTAAAATGATAAACTATTAAGATTACATAATCAAATGAAAGTTTTTGACTGAATAAAAGGGAAGTTAATAAGCCTGGAATACAAAAGAAAATACTCTTGGAACAGTTAAGAGATATATAATAGCAAAATAATACAAAATGTCAAGAACTTTATCCTTTTACATTTTCATTTTTCAAAATACAGGGTTTATAATAGTGACAACGGGTTTTGGATATCAGATTTCATTCACATATGAAGGTCTGCAGACTCATCTGAACTACATTATCTAAATATTGAATTCTACCCACATATCTCACGTAATCACACACTAATCTACGTATCCTATCCAACAAAACTTGGTTCATCATCCCTTGGTGCTAGCTAAATGTCCAGTGGTCTTCAGTGGACCTCAATACACAAGACAGAGGTAGTCTTTAAGATAGTTAAGGAGCATACCAGTTAGGAATTAATACAGGTTTGACCCCCCTTGTCTGGCAAACGAGATAATTTGCTGGACTGGGGAAGCGTCCCCTGCCACTGGACCAAGCCAGCTGGCTCCCTGCCTCTGGCTCCCTCTACCCTTCCCAGCTGGGCTGTCTATAGTGCTACTGCTGCCCCCCCAGCCCTGGATTGCCCGGTGCATCTAGGGCTCCACCCCCACCCCCTTGTAATGCACTGCTCCTGTTCCCTGGCCCCATGCTGCACAGAGTGTTGGATTTCTCCTGCCCCCAGACCCACACTGCTACGGGAGGCCAGGCTCCTCCAACCCCAGGCCCCATGTTGCCACAGGTGGCTGGGATACTCTAGTCCCTGGGTCTATGCTGTTGCGGGCAGACAGATTTCTTTGGCCCCTGGCCCCGTGCTGCCATGGGTATTCAGGGTTCTCTGGTCCCACACTGCCATGACTGCTGGGGTTCTCTGGCCCTACCCCAGCACTTCTTTGGGGCTCCAGCCTTGCTGCCCCCAGCCGGACTGCTGGCCCTCCTGCCATTAGGCTCTGGGCTCTCTGGTCCAGGAACATTTGTGGTCCTATCGGTCCATAGATGTTGCCAGACCAGAGAGTACCAGTTTTCAGAGGTTCAACCTGTATGTGAAAATCAAAGAATACATAGAAGTAAATAAGCAGCCAAAGCATACATTAGAAAACAGATTTAACACTCCTATGATGGGGCTTAACCCCCATCATCTGAAAGGCAAAGGAAAAAATCCTAATTAGTCATGCTCTGCATCTGGGGTAATTAATTAAGTAGCTTCTGGCCAGATGAGGTGGAGTTATGCCTCAGAGGTAGTTGGAAGGAGCTTAGCTGGAGAAAGACTGTAGACAAAAGAGGTCTCTCTGGCAGAGGATAGGATTTAGCAAACAGGAAATAACAGAGGAAGAACGTTATGGGAGCAGGTTAGGTTCTTGCTGGGAAAGCCTGAGGTCAGAGCCAACAAAGAAACTAAAGCAGAGTCTGAAAGGGAGGGAAAGGGTTATACATTTTAAGATTAATTTGGATTTGTTCATGTTCTTGATTCTGTGCAACACTGTGACCAAAGATGAGGGTGAGTGCTGTTACAATTCTTCATGTTTACCTTTGCCAGAAAAACAGCTAATGAAATCTTCACAAGCTGTAACTTTCAAGCTATCTTCAAATATAGCCATAGATACAGCACCTTGAGGGCATGTCTACAACTAGGAAATTATTTCAAAATAACTTATTTTGAAATAATAACTCCCAAGATAGAGTGTCCACACTACCAGGAAGCCTTGAAATCAGTCCGAGGTAGGTTCCCTTAAGGTGGATGTGCTACCTAGACTTAAGAGCCCCAGGAAGCACTAAGGAGTAATTACTTTGAATGACTCTGGGGAGTAGTTACAGTAAAACTCCAGGGCTACGTCTAGACTGGCCCCTATTCCGAAATAGCCATGCTAATTTCCAACTTTGGAATAGGGAAATCCGCGGGGGATTTAAATATCCCCCGCGGGATTTAAATAAACATGTCCGCCGCTTTTTTCCGGCTTGGGGAAAAGCCGGAAAAAAGCGTCTAGACTGGCGCGATCCTCCGGAATAAAGCCCTTTTCCGGAGGATCTCTTATTCCTACTTTCAGGAATCCCCCGCGGATTTCCCTATTCCAAAGTTGGAAATTAGCATGGCTATTTCGGAATAGGGGCCAGTCTAGACGTAGCCCAGTTGTCCGGCATCCTGTGGTCCGGCACTCCCGATAGTCCGGCACCAACTGGAACATGGAAGTGCTCTGGCCAGCCGGACAATTGGAGCTTCTGTGAGCCCCATGGGCACTCGTGGCTGGGAAAGGGAAGGGATGAGTTCAGCCCCGTACCGCCACCAAGAGTTTCTGGGAAGGGAGCGGGCTCCCCACCCTCCAGACTGCAGTAGTTATCGCTGAGTAGGGGGGTGAGGGGCGGCGCTGCAGGACCAACCCGGCAGCACCCCAACTGCTCTGCTCCAATGCTTCCTCAAGTCTGCTGCTGCCGCTGCTGAAACTGACAAGTTTCCCCGCCGTTCCCCGGCAGACCCGTCACAGCCCCACACCAGAGTACCTCCCGATACTCTGGCATATCCGATAATCCGGCATCACCTAGGTCCCAAAGGTGCCAGATTATTGGAAGTTTACTGTATTTCAAAATAGCCGCAGTGGAGTATCCACACTACCGCTATTTTGAAATAACTATTTCGAAATAACTATTATTTCTCATGGAAAGCAGGAGTAGTTATTTCAAAATAATCAGCCCCTTATTTTGAAAAATGGACTTGGTAGTGTGGATGATCTGCTTGTTATTTCGAAATAAGGGGAGAGTAGACCAGGGCTGAGTTATTCCCATCTAGCAGTCAGAAAGCAGGGGAGCAAAATCCAGATCTGAAAGGAAAGGGAGCAAATGCATAACTAGAAAGATGATAAAAGGGTGATGATTCTGGAAATTAATAACACTTGTAATTCTAGGAACAGCTGAAGAGCCTAAATCATATTTCACACATGGCAGTGTGGATATGTTCTTGCGCAAGACTCCTTGCACTAGAACCGTTGCACAAGAAGTTCTTGCACAAGGAGCCACCAGTGTAGACATAGACTCAGACTCTGTGCTTGTGAGTAGGGAAGCATTGCCTCTCAGAGGCGCCCAGGGGTGTGTGAATTTCCCAGTTACTGGGTGGGGGTTCAAGCCAGTTCTGTGTGAGATGGACCCCTAGATATTGAACCCGGCCTTGGTTGCTGCTGGGCCTACCGGGCAGAAGGGTTACATATATATTTGGACAAAGAAAAATGAGGACAAAACCCTCCCTTCCACAAGCCTTTCCCTCAGCCTCTCTCAGACCAACAGAGTAGAAATTCTGGAGAACAAAACCAGGGCTGGAAGTGTAAGACTTACTGAGCTCACTGAAATGGCTGGAGCAATTGATTCTACAGAGGCTTTAATATTATGTAGGCGAACAAAGTAGAAGATCCCATTATAATACTGCAATTTTTTAAAGAAAAGTCTGCATTGAAAAATTCTAACCAGGGATGCATGAAAAAAAACTTTATTTTTCTGTTATAGACATTCATGACAAAGAAAATTCCAACAGCTGGTAGGGGAGCAAAGGATACATTCTATTAAAAAAAAACAGTCTTCAAAATTTCATTCATCTCATTCTAAAGCCCATGAAATATAAGCAGAAAAGGACAGAATTTGTTCGTATTACGAAAGCCTTTGAAAATGCATATGTTGAAACAACGACACTCATCCCGATCACAGTTTGGTTCAGACAGTCAGGAAAAGTGATAATGATTCAGTGTGACTGCTGGACAAGTTACAAAAGTCGGATTCCACAAACAATATCCAACAGGATGCGGATGACACAGAGACTCTGAAATCTTTAACTACCTATTGTTATTACTAGCTATTTTTGTTCTGTTTGCTGTTAAGCTTTAGCCAGTTTCATTTTGAAATGTAAAATGTACAAGATTTATTGTACCTAGCAACCAGGGATTGGGTTAATTCCTATACATAATAATCCAGCTAGTGGGCATGGCTCTCAAGAAACCTATTCTA
Organism: Pelodiscus sinensis; assembly: GCF_052426305.1. Taxonomy (NCBI): domain Eukaryota; kingdom Metazoa; phylum Chordata; order Testudines; family Trionychidae; genus Pelodiscus; species Pelodiscus sinensis. Next base: position 81,528,160 of record NC_143057.1, on the reverse strand, counting down.
CTTAAATTAACTCTTTCTAAATACTGCAATTAGAGTTTACTTGTTCCCAAGTGAAGTTAAATATTTGGATACTGTTGTTACTTCTTTTCACTTATGTTTTCATATTTAATGACAAAAACGTGCACATTTAAAATTTGCAATATTCAGGAACCTGCATATTAGACTCTTAATTTTCAAAGAAAGGATGAGTATTGACAATGCTACTGAAGCCAGTGGGAACTGCAAGCTCAGTATCTTTGAAAATCAGGCCACAGTTATTTAAAGGCCTACTTTTGGATTAAGGGGCCTAACATTAGGTGTCCAGGTTTGAAATTTGTAGTCAGAGAACCCAGTAAAGAACAACCATGATGACATCTATCCAGGTGTTTGATGGAACTCAGATATGAAATTGTAGGACTACTAACTATAGTACATAATCTATCATTGAAACAAGCCTCTGTACTAGATGACTGGAAGGTAGCTAATGTAACACTAATTTTTAAAAATTTTATGAAAGGTAATCCTGGTAATTATAAACCAATGAGCCTAATTTCAGTACCAAGCAAACTGATTGAAACTATAGTGAAGAAGAGAATTATCCTATGCAAAAATGAACATGATTTCTTGGGGAAGAATCAACATGGTTTTTGAAAAGGGAAATTATTCCTCACCAATCAATAAGAATTCTTTGAGGATGTCAACAACCATGTGGATAAGGAAGATCCAGACACAGCTATATCTGTATTTTCAGAAAGCTTCACCCAAAGGCTCTTAAGTAAGTCATAGGATAATAGGGAAGGTCCTCTCATGGATCAATAACTGTTAAAAGATAATAAACAAAGGGTAGGAATATTTTTTACCATAAAGACAGGTAAGCAGTGGGATCCCCCAGCTATTCTCAACATATTCATCAATTATCTGGAAGGGGGAGAGAATAATGAAGTGGCAAAGTTTGCAGATAATGCAAAATTATTCAAGACAGTTAAATCCAAAAATGTCTTAAAAGAATTAAAGGAAGAGGTAGGCGGGGGAAGGGTCTCATAAAAATGAGTAACCAGGCAACAAAATGGCAGGTGAATTTCAACACTGAAGTGTAAAGTAATGCATAAAGTATGCGTAAAGTATTTTCTGATGGGGAAAAATATCCCAATTACACATATATAATGATGGATTCTAAATTAGCTACTAAAGAAAGAGATGTTCAAAACTTCAGCTCAATGTATAACAATGGTCAAAGGCAAACAATGTTAGGAATGGGATAGAAAATAAGACAGAAAATATCATAATGCCACTATCTAAATCCCTGGTGTGCCCACACATTGAATACTATGTGCAGTTCCAATTATTTAAATGAAGCATGTACATTTTCTTTTTATTTTCCAAAAAGCCAAAATGTAATTGAGTTAAGAACCCAAGCAACACTGTATAAATCTTCCAGTATTGTATATCTAAACATCTTGAGAAGCTGAAGGCACTTCTAACGTCTACACTGGAAATTAACCTTTCATTCTAACATGATGTGAAACACAATTTAGTGTGTAGTACAGACAAGTACTGTCATGTTTAAATGGTGTCAGTTGCATGTTGTTAACGGAGAATCTTTCATTGCTTTGAAGGAGTCAACTATCTTCACTGTCTTCACAAAGCTTGAGTACTGCATGTTACCAGAATGGAATTGCAGTGTTAATTTACATAAATATTGTTATACATTATTTTATACTAATCATGTGCTACTCCAGGTGCAGGGTATTCTAAACATGTCCAAAGTACTAGAATCCAGAGTGTAAGTCAAGCGTGGATACTTGTAAGGACAGAATCTTACCATTCATACATTCCAAGTTTTGAAATTGTAAGATGATATATGATCTAGATAAAAAAATGATCCTATGTACTTCTTTCCCTACTGCATTTTAAATTCACTTGTTATGTCCCAGGGTCTCTCTTTTGTCATCCTTCTTAGTCCTTTCCTTCATATGCACATTTTTGGTCTTTTACTGATTGTTATTTGTTACATTGCAAAAGTATGAAATAAGATTTTATCATACAATTTTCTTTTTATCTTATCTTATCTTATCTCTATTAGTGTTGCCAAGTGTTCTGTTTTCAACCAGAATGCCCAGTTGAAAAGGGACCCTAGCATCTCTCTAGTTAGCTGCATAGCAAAAGGGGGAACAGGGCTAAGGCAGGCTTCCTACCTGGCCTGGCTCTGTGCAGCTCCTGGAAGCAGTCAGCACATCCCTAAGGCTCCTCAGTGCAGAGAGGCTCTGCACACTATCCCCACCCTGCAGCTCCCATTGGCTGGGAATCATGACCAATTCAAGCTATTGGGACAGCACTTGTGCATGAGCGAAGGCACAACATGGAGCCTAGCCTGGCTACCTAATGGCTGCTGGAACATGTTGCTTCTGGGAACTGTGGTAAGTGTCATCAGGACCCTGTAGCACCAACCCCTACTGCATCTAACGCCCTCATCTCCAACCCCATTCCGGACCCTGCGCCCGCAGCTATAGCCCTCACCTCAATCCTTCACCCCAACCCAGTGCCCCAGCATGGTGAAAGCGAGTGAGGGTAGAGGAAAGCAAGTGCCAGAGGGTGAGGCCTCAGGGCAGGGTGTTTGGTTTTGTGTGATTAAAAAGTTGGCAATCCTAATCAGTACTGAAAATTGATAAGTATTTTTAATACAATTCTTTCAAGCCCCTATGTATTATAATATGATTGCTATGTGCTTTTATATTTGTTTAGAGCTATCTGTCACTGGTATGAGATAAGTGCTTTCATTTAGAAAATTCCATAGGAATGTAATGAGACATAAAATATGTGTCAAATTAATTGACTAGAGTTAGTTTACAATTCACATATTTTAATTTGTTTGGTTTTCTCTCTGTTCTCCATCAACAATCACTGTCATTGCAGTGTATAAGACACTCTTGATTAACACATTTTAGTGCTAACCAAGACTAAACTAATTTAGCTCTCCAAATGTCACACTTGTGCTGGCACATTCTGCTGATGAGCATAAATGTGTAGCTTATCTAATAAAACTCCGTCTATGATCAATGCTTAATAAAAAGTACTTTTCCATTCAATCATATTTTAACAACAATTAAACTCTACACAGGTCTATGACTTTATTTTTGGCAAAAGCATTTGATAGCTGTACTCTGGGTTAAGCTACATATTCACAAACTCTACAAATGCAAATCAAGCAAATCACACACTAACGAGCTTTTACATAAAACTGCTTGTACCAGACTTTCAGCATATATATATGTGAGAGAACCTCTGCTGATGCTGGCCTTCTCTAGGGACTAAGTCTGTTTCACAAACAGGAATACAGCTGTCTGCTTTAAATGAAATTCTCCCTTCCCCCCAAAAATTGAATTTATATTTTTATATTTGTTTAGAGCTATCTGACATGGCCTCCCACCCTAGCAGTTAAATATGATAACAGTCAGAGAATTGATCAAGTTAAAAGTGTAGAGTACAACATTTAAAAAAACAAAAATATACATCTAATGACTATAGCTCCATTCTCCAGACTTCAGTGTTTCCACATCTTTAATTCAAAGACTAATATTCAGAATGAACAATAGTTTTTCAATTGAGGTCAATGCTTTATCCTCAAAGAATTACTGGAACTATTCCACAGTAAAAAAAGAATCACTGCAGTGCACTGAACACATCCCTGGGAATCTGCACACAAAAAAGCCTTTGCCCTCAAGTTCAATACTTCTCTAGGATCTTACAAACAGAATCTATTGTTGCTACTAAGGTTATTTCACTGGGCATTTGAGAAGGTAACTAACACTCATTTCAATAACAGATGAGATGTTGGAATAGTACTGTTGTCAAATATGTCTCCCTTTGCAGCAAATATAATGATTATTTCTCACTCAACAAGATCCAGCAAGTGGGAGAGAAAGAGGATGAACCATATAAATGATAATTAATGGAGAAGTCATATGCAGTACAATTTAAAAAGTACTATGAGGTATAGATACATTAAATAAGTTGAATAGTTGTGATTTTAATTTTGAGTGAAAATATTATACAAAATATGAAGCTTATCACTCCAAATATAATTTCAGCCGAAGCTAGTAAGGTCAGGATCACATTAACTTTTATTTTACTCAGGCCTCTAAAATTCAGACATTTTTAACATAACATTGAGACTAAGGTGACATTTCTGAAAAAATATCAATTTCCCATTCAAAACATGAACAATTAATTTCTAGGTGCAATTCTGGAAAGTGTCAAAGTAAGAGCCTCAGCAATCTATCAGGTAAGAATAATTATCACTTTATCACTGCACTGTTTAGCACTATATATATATATATATATAAAATAGACACACACATGAGGGGGCTATGCTCCCTGCTCACAATGCACACAAACATACACGGCCACTACATGCACCAACTCCCCCTCTGGCCGCTACACTCGCCAACTCCCCTATCTCTGGCTTCTTTCGTTTCGCTGGGAGAGCCTGTTGACACTGATGATGTGATGATGGCATTCTGTTGCCCGGCAGGTACATTCTGTTGCCCTGCCTCTTCAGCCACCCCTTGCTCCCTGCCCCTATGCCTTAGGTCTGTCTACACAGACTTGTAAGGAGGTTGCAAAGCCAAAGGGACATGGCAGGACTTATAGGCAGGAGGGGATCCGAGGGGAAATCCATGAAGACCCCATCCTGCAGCCCTGCCACCCCGACCTTAGCAGCAGGTGGGATTGTCAAGAGCCTGCCCCTCCTCGTCTTCCGTGGGACGGCCTTAGTTCCTCCTCTTGTGCAAAGAAAAAACAAAACAAAGCCCACGTCAAGTCCCTGACATCTCTGGGCCCCACAGGAACAGTGGCTACTCCGCATTTCTGGCATTCCAGGGCTGTGACTCCGCGCTTGGTGACGACTCCAGCCCCATGCTGCACACAGCCACTCCAGCATGCTCTGGCTCCACAGCCACCATGCTCTCTCAGGACAACAATCCTCTCCCACATTCCTTCACCCACCCCCTCAGGCTGCAGCAGGAGGCCATGGTCCCCTTCCCAACTGAAGCTACCTGCCTCTGCCTCCCCAAATTCCTTCAAACTTTCCCCACCACAGTAAGGACAAGATTAGCTGGTGGGGGTGGCGCCTGTTGATGTTGATGGCATGATGATGTCATTCTTCTATCCAGCAGGAAATATATCAGAAGAGGTAAAGATTTAATCTAAGACTTACTTTGAGGCCTCTCCCTCAATAGATATTTATAAGGCATTTGTCATTTAAGTGCCTTCCCTTCCCCTAATACTCTTCCAAAACTAGCAGTGGGTTGTGGCTGCTTGAAATTATATTTGCAGTGGAGGGAGCGTGGGCACAAAGCTGATTTAGTTACTCAAGCTGAGCAGTTTTAATTTGTTTTAATAGTTGTGTGCAGTAAAACCATTACTATAACTGCAGGATGGCATTATAAAAGCCAGCAGACACCTTTATCTTTTAAAAAATTAACTTTATTTCTGGTATTTAGCGAGAGAGAGAAAAAAGAGAGGAACACACACACACAACACAAACATACACCCACATTATTTACAGACTTTTTGAGATGCAAATACTCCCTACTTACAGACTAGCAATGGGTTTCATTTATTTTTATACTTAAAATATTTAAAAAATAAAATAGGAAGTTAAAGGAGCCATGATACAAAGGCCTGGTTTCTCTGAAAAATTAAGCCTGTGCATAGCTTTACATGAGTAGTCAGAATGGGGTTAAGCTTTTGTAGAATTGAAGCAATTACATTCATAAATAACTATTGAAATTCCAAAGATATATAGCATATACAACAATATTCTTAATATAAGTATTAATTAGAATTATACTATCTATCTATCTATCTATCTATCTATCTATCTATCTATCTATCTATCTATCTATCTATCTATCTTCATATTTACAGATCTTCTCTAGGCTTGCTAAAGCCTCCAACTCCATGTATTTGCTATATTCAAGCCTTATATGTTTTCACATTTGTTGAAAATAATATTCAACAATTTGTGATGCTCTGAGGAACAATTTTGAGACTTAAGTGTACCTGTTCTAATAGGGATCAGTTCTTTACAGTTTCTCTTGTTACTCTTGCACAGAATCCCATTGACTTCAATGGAGCTCTCTGCACAGACAATATGTGTGACTGTTTATGTAATCATGCTCTGACTCGTAAAAAACAACTATTATACACATTTTTAATGTTTTATTTTTTTTACTACAAGGGTATGTCTAGACTACATGGCTCCGTCTAAGTATACTTCTCTTGCCTTATCTCCAGGGGCTGTACTTGATAATTTCTTGAGGTCTCTTCTAGCTCTACATTTCTTGGATTCTGTGAATCTTCTCCATTGTTATGTTGTTGAGTACACATTTATCTTGAAGAGTCCAATCAGCTTATCTATATTTAAATCTGCAGTCTTCTTTGATGTATACAATATAATATTGTAATTCTGTTTGCTATCATTAAAGTTGTATTGGTTAAAATTTCTCAGATTCTTATATTTTAGCTATAATCACTGAAGCAAAACTTTTGATGTATCAAGTTTCAATCAAGAAAGTTTAAAAAAAATCTTCAGACTAAAATCTTTCACATATATACGTATTTCATATTGTGCATTTTAATAATTGAAGGAGTCTGAAATTGTAAACTTCACTGGTATGCAGATACATTTTATATGTAGGTAGATACATTTTAATTGTTTTGAAAACTGCTTCCTTTTTGTTATTTAATATTTTTAATAAATTAGATTCTTCATGGTACTCATTTTTCATATGGAATTATGCACATTAATATGTACAGTTTGGTTATTAAATACTGTACCAATTTAAGTGATAGATGCATTTGAATTCTGTTTAAAAAAAAGCAAACATGATTCTAGGATGCATTAACAGGAGTGTTGTGAGCAAGACACGAGAAATCATCATTCCCTTCTACTCTGCGCTGATTAGGCCTCAGTTGGAGTACTGTGTCCAGTTCTGGGCATTACATTTCAAGAAATATGTGGAGAAATTGGAGAAGGTCCAGAGAAGAGCAACAAGAGGGTATGTCTACACTACCCCGCTAGTTCGAACTAGCGGGTTAATGTAGGCATACCGCACTTGCAAATGAAGCCCGGGATTTGAATTTCCCGGGCTTCATTTGCATAAGCGGGGCTCCGCCATTTTTAAATCCCCGCTCGTTCGAACCCCGTGCCGCGCAGCTACACGCGGCACGAACTAGGTAGTTCGAACTAGGCTTCCTAGTTCGAACTACCGTTACTCCTCGTTCCACTAGGAAGCCTAGTTCGAACTACCTAGTTCGTGCCGCGCGGCACGGGGTTCGAACGAGCGGGGATTTAAAAATGGCGGAGCCCCGCTTATGCAAATTCAAATCCCGGGCTTCATTTGCAAGTGCGGTATGCCTACATTACCCTCCTAGTTCGAACTAGGAGGGTAGTGTAGACATACCCAGAATGATTAAAGGTCTCGAGAACATGACCTATGATGGAAGACTGAAAGAATTGGGCTTGTTTATAGTTTGGAAAGGAGAAGACTGAGATGAGACATGATAGTGGTTTTCAGGTATCTAAAAGGGTCTCATAAGGAAGAGGGAGAAAAATTGTTCTCCTTGGCCTCTGAAGATAGGACAAGAAGCAATGGGCTTAAACTGCAGCAAGGGAGGTTTAGGTCGGACATTCGAAAAACTTCCTAACTGTCAGGATGGTTACAGACTAGAAAAAGCTGCCTAGGGAGGTTGTGGAATCTCCATCTCTGAAGATAAAATTTAAGAGGCTAGATAGACTTCTGTCAGAGATGGTCTAGACGGTGCTGGATGTGCTATGAGGGAAGGGGACTGGACTTGATGACCTCTCGAGGTCCCTTCCAGTTCTAATGTTCTATGATTCTATCATTTTACCTGTGGCCAAGAGGGCAAACTGGGTAGACTCTACGACGAGAAAAGAGGTGTCCCAACTACTACTCAGACTGTTTTCTCTGAGTGTTTTTTGAACATTTTGTCAGGAAGGATAAGGAGACAGGTAAGACTGTGAGATAGGGGAAAGCATGAATTTTTCAATAGTGAAAAATAAGTGATTAACCAGGACATTGCCATTGTTAAACTACGTGTGGTTTGAAGGACAAAAGGGATGGTGCTCTTGTTACTCTTGCATGGAATCCCATTGACTTCAATGGATCTCTCTGCAAGGAAAATATGTGTGACTGTTTATGTAATCATGCTCTGAGTAATAAAAAACAATATTGTACAACAACTGTACATTTATATATTTTACTATACAACACAGAACTTTTATTTTGGAAGCAACTGACTAGAACAATCAGAAAACTACATGGAGTTTAGCAAGAAGATTGAATTTATAGTTCCAGACACAACTGAACAAAAGTAAACTATTTTCAAAATGAACTGAAATGTATAATATGGTTGGATCATCAGCCTTGCTAAAACACCAGTGTGTTGCTGGAAGAGGGCTGTGACATTAAAGTTGCTCTAAATTAACCAAAGAGGATTCTTTGTATCCTATCATTAAGCCAATCTCTCTTGACCCATTCCTAATATAAAGTGTGTGTCAGGTGCAGCTATGTGTGGGAGAGGATATTCTAGAAGTGGAAGGGGGCAGACATGGAGCATATGTTCAGCTGATCCCCGGTTGGGAGAATGACTCCTATGAGATAGTTCTAGCTGGTGTAGGTTAGAGTGATCAACTGCTGTGTCTGTTCCAACTTCCAGGTTGGTTTGGCCCCTGCTAACCCAGAATCAGGGAGACGGGAGTTGATGCATTGTATTATCTGAAAGGCTGTATTGATCTGTCTCTTCGCAAAACAATATACACTTTATATCCTTTACACAGAAGCTTGTAAGCTGTTTGCTTCTTAAATGTATATTGTCTGTCTTGTTTTGAAATTCAAAGAGGATGTGAGTTACACTGACTTTGAATTTCCTAGCTTGTTTTTAAGTTTCATTACCTGAGTGCTATTTAACTTTAGCTTTTTATAGACAATAGTAATGGAGGAAAAAATATTAAACTTCTTTTCACTCATTCTACTTCCTGTAATATTGCTCTATCAGAGCATTAGGTCAGCTCTGCGACAGCACAACAGAGCTAAAAATAGAGTACCCATGTTAATACAGCTAATACAGAGAATAGACAAGTGCCACTAGATGGCATGATATGCTTATATTATTTTGCTTCCTTTCTTGCTTCTTCTTCTTTAATATAAAAACAGTATGTAAAATCTGTTATTTAAACTTGCTGTCAACACATTTTGACACTTCAGAGATGACCAAGGTCAGTCAATCATTCAGATATTGACAAACACGGATCTTTTCCGTTCTCAGGTGGGAGGCTGTGAAGTTACTTGTGAAGATATCAAGAGCTGTTGTTGTAACTTTTTGATCTATTTGCTAAGTGTTTTAAAAACCAATTATCATAATTCCTGCCAACTCCTGGGCATTTTGTTAATGATACCTGCAAGCGGTATATTTATTCTGTGAACTCTCTTTGATCACTTCTCTGAACAACTTGGCTCAGATCCTGGGTTGACAATTGAAACATATTTGTGACCATATTCAAGACTTCTATAACCCTTCTTATGGCTGTAAATCCTTCAATCAGAACTGCAAGCAGATGACCTGCTATCACTCAAAGAAACAAGGTGGGTGATGTAATATCTTTTATTGGACCAATTTCTGTTCCTGAGAGACACAAGCATTTGAGCTTACACAGAGTTCTTCTTCAGGTCTGGAAAAGTAACTCAAAATGTCACTACTAATTACAAGATTTGAAGAGATTGTTTGGTATAAGTTGTTAACACATATTTCAAGGGGCCATTCAATGTAAAATATATGCTTGAAAGCTTGACTCTCACCAGCAGAAGTTGGTCCTATAAAAGATAATACCTTACCCACTTTGTCTCACTAATATTCTAGGACTAACACAGCTACCATACCACTGTATACTGTTAGTACTCATGTATGAAGAACAAAAGCACCAAGTAAAGTTTGCCTATTTTGAGGATAGTGAAGATAACCTTTCAGACACACCTTGCACTCCCTTCTTATAGCCCTCAGTGAGAAAGGAGACTGAAGATCTTCCTCCATATTCTCCAGGTTTTCGCCCCTGTCTTTCACAGGAGACAAGCTCCACATCCTCACCTGCACCACACTCTCCAGCCTAGGACACTTGATTTATTCATTTTCCAGCAGGAGAGCACACATGTGAACCAAAAAAACTTCTCAGTACTTGGATAAATGCAGAAAGTCTGACTCTCTACTGTGGCAAAAATTAGGGAGTTCATCTCAAGAGCTATATTTACTCTTATAGGCTACATGGCAATAGCAGGCAAGGTAGGGAGAAAAATAACTTTAGATCCTAGTGGAAAGGAGCTAACTAGGTCGTTTATATGAGCTCTCCATTCCTGGACTGAAATTGTAAGTTTGGCTTTTCATAGCAGCTTATATTGTAGTGCTAACATCCAAAGCATCAGGGGTATAATTTTTCCTAGATCAAATCTTAAGGGAAAGCAGAAAATGCACTGATACCTTGACTTGTTGTTAAGCACCAAAGGCAAGAATTTCAAAGATATCCAAACATGTTTAAACATCTAAACACACTTGTTGAGATTTTCAAATGCACCAAGGTATCTAACTCCCATTGACATCAAACCCCTGAATAGTTTTGAAAATCTGACCCTCTGGCTCCACTCTGCATAGAGCTATACAAGAAAAACAACTCCACCCTTAAACTAAAATATCAGTACAATAGGAGTTTATTATAAAATATTAAAAAAATTTCAAGCTTTGACCATAAAATACCACAAATTCTTATCTCTGTGAAGTGAGTGGTTCTGTATTAAATAGAATCCTTGCTATTAGTCAAAGAGGTCACTTTCTTTCCTCCTATTTTTGTTTAAAATAACTATATTTTAAATAATGTACACATTATGCTTAATATAATTTAGAATTGCCCTTTTTTACACAGCTACAAATAATGCAAATAAAGCTTTTCTACACCCTAAAATATTTGTAATATTAGTTTTTCTGAATACCTGAAAAAAACCTGGTGGTACAGGACCCACTGGCATGCCATCTCCTGGGGGAATGTTTCCTAACACTGGACTGGGAGCTGCTGCAGCACTCTGAAAAAATACAAAAGAAAAATAAACCTTTGTCACTGCATGGTAGGCATAAAACCAAAAACTACTGTGACCAAATTACAGTTTAGCAGAAAGTAAACTCTCTGGATATGATATAATTTTTATTGTTCACTCTAAACTGTAATTCAACAACAGTCTCATTTTATACACATGAAATGGTTAATTTAAGTTCACAAATGTATATTATTTGAGGAGAGGACTGACAGAAGCATTCATCCATAAAATATATATAATGACTCTGTATGTATTTAATATTTGTATTTAATATAATTATAAATGTAAACATTTATCTCGCAAACACACATAAAAAAGGTAACATATTCAAAATTTTCAACCACTTTAAGGGTAACTTCAGCAAACTTAATATTCTTTTAAAATCATACCGAGCTTCAAAACAATGGATGCTCATGATTTTACCAGTTCTACAAACAACTGCCCTGATAAATGAGAATTATTCTGGTTACGTTTTTAGAAAGGATAAAAAAAGGGAGGGAGATATTTCTAGAAAGTGAATTAGAGGATGAATTTAACTACCTTTGCAAATCGACAAATGGAATAAGCAAATAAGGAATGTAGCTCCCAGCAAGTTACAGGCAGGAGATCATCACAAAAATGGAAGGCAAACTGTTATTGTTGTCATGTATTAGAACTTCAATTGCTTTTAATTTCTAGCAGCTTTCTTTCCTGTAGTATATTCTGTGAGGGTATGGGGCTGAATCACCTTGAAAGACTGTTGTGAAAGCACTGTTAGGAGTACAGAATGCATGAAGAGCCACTTGCAGCACCTTATGATCTGCCAATATATGCTTGGTTGAATACAAATTTATGATTATTATCTTACCTGGCCAATGGATGTCATTTTATATTTAATAACCAATTAAGAATATGTGTATATTATATTTTCCGGTCCATTTAAGGAAATGTATAGTGCAATGTTGGGAACATTAGAAAACTGAATTTGATTGGTTTGGCATGTAGATATGCTGACATTTTTAGACTGACCAAAAATAAATATTCAGTTAGTTACATCAGTTTTGCAACCACTCTCTAGAATAAGATCTGCAAGTACAATAACCAGAATGATATTTACTAACTAAATTGTATGTTACTTTCCAACAAGGGACCAAAGAGTCTAAACAAGTTCATGCTATAAGAACACTATAGTCAGAATAGCTTCCAAGCTTTGATCTTGATTGTGCTGTTGATGTTTGTCCAGATGTTGTCCAATGAAGTATTTGAGTAAGTTCACAGGTCCTTATTCTGGACTCTGTAATATGTTCGGCAAGATTAGTGTTACAAAACACAAAGCATTTTATGCAGGACTGCCAAAAAGTGATGGTGCTATGAGGGAACAATACTGTATCAGACTAAAGTGGATAAAGAGGGGTTACTAGAAACTTGTTTGAGAATTGCATCTGTGCATTAATGGGATTTGGTACCTCTAGCCTTAAGCTGTAGAACTGCTTAGAAAATTTGCATCCACTAGGAGGAGTGGAGTAGTAATTATCTGCTAGAATGTTTTCATGAGCCCTGTCTATATAACACAGCATACCCCTCTGCTCATCTCTGTTCCTTTTCCCCAGCCTACAACGTCCTGAAATACAACAAAATCCCAAGGTAGAGGAAAGATGGCTGGGTAGTGTAAATACTCAGAAACAACTCTTAGAACATAAGAACGGCCATACTGGGTCAGATCACAGGTCTACCTAGGTCAGGATCCTGTCTGCCGATAGTGGCCAATGCCAGATGTCCCAGAGGGAGTGAACACAACAAGTAATCATAATATGGTCCCTCTCCTGTCATCCAGTGCCAGACAAACATTGGCTAGGGACATCATTCCTGTCCACCTTGGCTAATAGCCATTGATGGACCTAACTTCCATGAATTTATCTAGTTCTTTTTTGAACCCTGTTAAAGCCATAGTCTTCACAACAGCCTCTGGAAAGGGTGAAGAGCAATAGTGGAGTCCTCCCTTAGAGGATGGTAGGCAAGGAACAGTTCTAAGCAAAAAAAATGGACTATAGTACTGTCTTGCCACACTAAGCATTGCATTGCAATTCTATGTCTAATAAATAGTATTCAGTGAAATTATAAACAGAATGCCACGTGGCTGCCTTGAAAATCTTTAAAATTGGAACCAGGCTCAAATAAGAAGCTACGAAGCTAAACTAGTGAAGGAGGAGATGGCTTGGTCTCAGGATAGACACTGGTAGCTGATAGCTTTTGGCAGAAGGCAGTGTTCCACCCCTGCTCCCAACCCTCCTACATGGTTCTGGAGAACTGTTATGATGTTCTGGATATGGAAGATAAAGAATCACCCCCAAAAGCAGAAGAGGAGAAGTCTTGTACGCCAAACGCTGGGAGGTCTGCAGCCACCACTGTGAGGAGGAAACTCAGAGTTGTGGTGATTGGAGACTCTCTTCTGAGGAGGACGGAGGCACCCATCTGTCACGTTGACATGTCATCTCAGGAGGTATGTTGCCTGCTAGGAGCCCGTATCCGAGATGGTAAGGAGGCACTGTCGAGGATTATCCAGCACTCTGACTATTACCCCGTGTTACTCATCCATGTGTGCAAAAATTATATGGCAAGGTGTGACCAAGAGCAGATCTAGAGTGACTACAGGGCTTTGGAGAAACAGTTTGGAGTGCAGGTGGTATTCTCTTCAGTCTTCCTGTCAAAGGTAGGGGCCCAGGCAGAGACAGGTGAATGCCGGGCTGCAAAGATGGTGTCACCAGCAGTACTTTGGCTTCTTTGACCATGGGATGCTGTTCCAAGAAGAAGAACTGATAAGCAAGAACGGGGTTCACCTTTCGAAGAAGGAGAAGAGAATATTTGGATTCAGACTGGCTAACCTCGTGAGGAGGGCTTTAAACTAGGTCCGATGGGGGTAGGTGAACAAAGCCCACAGGTAAGTGAAAAACATGGAGACCTGGGAGATGGCTCAGAAATGGGAGGGAGCACGGGCTATAATAGCAGAGATAAAGGAGGGACAAGGCAGAACTGGGGGTCAAAATCAAATCAGCATCTTAGATGCCTGGACACAAATGCAAGAAGTACGGGGAATAAGCAGGAAGAACTTGAAGTACTAATAAATAAACACAACTATGACATACTTGGTATCACAGAGACTTGGTGGGATAATACACGATTGGAATATTGGCATAGAAGGATACAGCTTTCTCAGGAAGGACAGACAGGGAAAAAAGGGAGGAGGTGTTGCCTTGTATATTAAGGTGGAGATGGACATAGGAGATAGACTTGTTGAGATTTTCTGTGTTAGGTTAAAAGCAGTAAAAACAAGAATGATGTCATGATAGGGGGTCTGCTATGCACCAACTACCTAGACAGAAAAGTTGGATGAGACTTTTTTTAAACAAATAACAAAATCATCCAAAGCACAGACTTTGGTGGTGATGGGGGGATTTCAACTACCCAGACATCTGTTAGGAAACTAACACAGCAGGGCACAGATTATCCAATAAGTTCTTGGACTTTGTTGGAGACAATTTTTTATTTCAGAAGTTTTAGAAAGCTACTAGGACAAAAACTGTTCTATATTTGATTTTTAACAAATAGGGAGGAACTAGTAGAAAATTTGAAAGTGGAAGGCATCTTGGGTGAACGTGATCATGGATACACAGAGTTCATGATTCTAAGGAATGGTAGAAGGGAGAACAGCAAAATCGAGAAAATGGATTTTAGTAAACTCTAGGGTTGCCAGATGGTTTCAGGAAAAAATACCGAACAAAAAAAACACACACAAAACCCCAAACCCACAACACAAAAAACTATGTGGCCCCTTTAAGAAACGTGTGGTGAGGCTTTTTGGCCCTAACAGGCTGCCGGTGGCTGCCTGCCATCTTGCCTCCCTGCGCGGGGCCAGCCAGCTCCCCTGTGAAACTCAGTATGCACTAGAGTTGCCAGGCTGCCTCCATATTGAGCCGGACAGTCTGGGATTTTCGCCTCCTGGCCGGGAAAAAATCAGAAAGTACCAGACATTTTAGGTGTCCAGTATTTTCTGAATTTTTTTACCGGACAGGAGGTGAAAATACCAAACTCTCCAGTTCAATACTGGACACCTGGCAACCCTAGTAAACTCAGAGAGCTGGTAGGTAAGTTTCCATGAGAAGCAAGACTAAGAGGAAAAACAACTGAAGAGAGTTGGCAGATTTTTAAAGGGACAGTATTAAGGGCCCAAAATCAAACTATTCCACTGTGTAGGAGAGATAGAAAGTATGGCAGGAGACCACCTAGGATCAACCAGGAGATCTTATATGATTTAAAAATCAAAAAGGAGTCACAAAAAAAGTGGAAACTAGATCAAATTACAAAGGATGAATATAAGCAAACAACACGAGTATGCAAGGGCAAGATTAGAAAGGCAAAGGCACAAAATGAGCTAAATCTAGCTAGAGACAAAGGGTAACAAGAAGATGTTCTACAAGTATATTAGAAGCAAGAGGAAGACCAAGGACAGGGTAGGCCCACTGCTCAATGAAGAGGGAGAAATAATAACAAGAAACTTGGAAATGGCAGAAGTGCTTAATGATTTATTTGTTTCAGTTTTCATCAAGAAGATGGATGGTGACAGGATACCTAACATAGTGAATGCTGGTGGAAATGGGGTAGGTTTAGAATTTAAAATTTTAAAAAAAAGAGTAAGTTAATAATGACTTAGAAAAGTGAGATGTCTGCAAGTCACCAGGGCCTGATGAAATGCATCCTAGAAAACTAAAGGAGCCGATAGAGGAGGTATCAGAGCATTTAGCTATCATCTTTGAGGAATTGTGGAAGTTGGGAGAGATTGCAAAAGACTGGAAAAGGACAAATATGGTACACATCTATAAAAAGGGAAATAAGAATAACCCAGGAAACTACAGACCAGTCAGTTTAACTTCTGTGCCAGGAAAGATAATAGAGTAAGTAAATAAGGAACCTCCCTTGTTGCAATTTAAGCCCATTGCTTCTTGTCCTATCATCAGAGGCCAATGAGAACAATTTTTCTCCCTTCTCCTTGTAACACCCTTTTAGATACTTGAAAACCGCTATCATGTCTCATCTCAGTCTTCTCTTTTGTAAATGAAACAAACCCAATTCTTTCACCCAACCTCCATGAATTTATCTAACTTCTCTTTAAACTCTGTTATAGATCTAGCCTTCACAGCCTCCTGTGGCAAGGAGTTCCATAGGTTGACTATGCACTGTGTAAAGAAGAACTTTCGCTTATTAGTTTTAAGCCTGCTACCCATTAATTTCATTTGGAGTCCTCTAGTCCTTCTGTTATGGGAAACTAATGAAGAACTTTTGTTTATTCACCCTCTCCACACCACTCATGATTTTATATATCTCTATCATATCCCCCCTCAGTCTCCTCTTTTTTCTAAGCTGAAAAGTCCCAGTCTCTTTAGCCTCTCTTCATATGGGGACCTGTTCCAAACCCCCTAATCATTTTAATTGCCCTTTTCTGAACCCTTTCCAAGGCCAAAAATATCTTTTTTGAGGTAAGGAGACCACATCTGTACACAGTACTGAAGATATGGCGTACTAATAAAAGAAAGTTCTTCTTCACATAGCGTGTAGTCAACCTGTGGAACTCCTTGCCAGAGGAGGCTGTGAAGGCTAGGACTATAATAGAGTTTAAAGAGTTTAAAGAGAAGCTAGATAATTTCATGGAGGTTAGGTCCATAAAAGGCTATTAGCCAGGGAATAAAATGGTGTCCTTGGCCTCTGTTTGTCAGAGGCTGGAGAGGGATGTCAGGAGACAAATCGCTTGATCATTGTCTTCGGTCCACCCTCTCTGGGGCACCTGGTGCTGGCCACTGTCGGCAGACAGGATACTGGGCTAGATGGACCTTTGGTCTGACCCACTACGGCCATTCTTATGTTCTTATGTTATAGTTTTTATACTTTCCCTCCTCCTTCTTCCCCTGGCTTCCCCCTTCCAGTTCTCTCCTCCCAGGTTTCCCCCTCCCCTCTCCCACCTCTTTTTCCCAGTCTCCCCAGAGGTTAATTCCCCCCCACCCCAGGTTTTTTAAATAAAGAGAGTTTCTATTTTTGAACACACGTGTCATTTATTTTTTACATCAGGAAGGGGGGCTAGGGAGGGGTAAGTGGAAGGAGGTGAGGGAGGAATGGGGCACGAGCCCCCAATGGGGAGGATTGGGGTGACTCTGCGGGCTCCTCAGGTGGAAGCTCTCCTGCAGGGCCTCCTGTATCCTGACAGCCCCCCGATGGACCCCCCCCCGGATGGCAGCCTGCGGCAAGTGCAACCGGGATGATGGCCAAGTGCTGTGATGTGCCGAGTGTGGGCACTGAGGGCACTCCAATTCAGGACTGCTTTGCTGTCCCTCACTGAGTTAGACAAGCAAGTGGGGAACCCTGAGAACTGTCTGTCCGGGATGGGGGTCGGGTCCCTTTAAACACAGCCCTCGGCTAGCCTGAGGCAGCAGCTCCACACTCTAAGTCCTAACCTGATGCCCTGCCAGCACTGGTTCCCGCCAACCTTAACTTTGGACATGCTATTTCGAATTAGCAAAACGCTAATTCGAATTAGTTTTTAGATCTAGATGCACTAATTTGAATTAGCTTATTTCTAATTAACTAATTCGAATTAAGTCAGTTCGAATTAGTGCTGTAGTATAGACATACCCAGAGACAGTAGCAGTACTATTTGAACTCTAATGATAGAGAAAGCTCATGGCAGTCAATAGACTACATTCCTACATTTAGTTTAGTGAAACATCTCTGGGTTTGAATGAAGAATTATCCCCTATTGTTGAAAAAGGAGGTCCAGGCACAGAGAAAGATAAATTGATTGTTCTCTGGTCAGCTGGAGAAAATCCGTCATTCTATTAACATTACAAAGGCTACTTTGTTTTTATAAATATGTTTGCTTTGTCCTCTCGGATTTTCTTATACTTTGGGTATCAAAGGAATTGGAGGGATAGCATGTTGATTGCTTTAGAGTTAGAACTTTAAGAGAAGAGAATTTTTCATTGCTTTGGTAGATGTGGGCACAGCCAGGAAGGAGGTATGTAAGTCTACAAGGTGTGTCTACACAGCAAAGTTATTTCAGAATACAGTTGTTATTCCAAAATAACTATGAGAGCATCTATGCAGCAATTCCATTATTTTGAAATAATTTTGAAATAACAGATGGCGTATTCTGACTTCTGTAAACCTCATTCTACGAAGAATAACACCTATTCCGAATTAGTTATTTCAGAATAGGGGCTTTGTAGACGCTCCACTGCTGCTATTTCAAAATAGCGCCTCACCAGGACCATTCTATTCCTCCTGAGGCTCTAAATCAAGATAGCACATCTACATTACGAAAACCTGCCTTGGATTAATTTTGAGGCTTCCATGCAGTGTAGATGTGCTATTTTGAAATAAACTATTTCAGAATAAATATTCCAAACTAACTTATTCTGAAATAACTGTGCAGTGTATACGTAGCCTTAGTGTGCATATTGATTCAGGTGGTTTCTGAATCTTACCGTGATGAAAATGGGGTGGTGGCAAAAAGGGACTTCCTTTGGAGAAGTGATAAGGGAAGGAAAAGATACATAATCTTGTGTAACATTTTGTACTAGGTAGTAAGGCAGAGATGAGATATTTGGTCTCACTTCTGTAGTTGCAGGAGTGCAGACTGTTGGCTGGGGGAACCAGCTCTTTATTTCATGCACTTTAAAGAACATTTAATTAATTAAATTAACTAACTGAATTAAGTTAATTAACTTTATTAACGTTATAGTTGTCCATGATTTGATTACGTACCATAACATTTCTGGGTGCAGTTTGGGACCTGGTTACTCAAGGGACTGCCTCTCACTCTGTCAGTATCTCAGTTTAAAAGAAGAGGTCTTCACTTCAGAACTCACCCATCAAATCTGCCAGAGCCCCATTTGTTATGTTTACAGACATACTCTACAGAGGTTATCTTTTCTCCAATGTTTTTGGGATGAGAAGGAATTAGTAGGCCAGGGGATAAAGAAGCTGTAAAATCTGGGTTACCTTGCGGGCCACTTTGGCCATTGTTTGCTTATGGTGCTTATTAAGCATATTACTGATCTGTAATTGTAGTTGTTTAAATTATCGTAAAGAATCTAAAGCCATTGTTAGGTCCTGAAAAAATCTAAATAACTACAATGAAAACTGCATAATGTACATGAAAGAAGATATAATTTAAAGAAGAGAGCAGTGAAAGCACAGCAATGGAAATAAAACAGATTTTCATTGTCTTTGGCATAATGTTTTTTAGTCTAAGAAAGTATGAAGAAATATCTACAAAACTTACAATAAGCAGATCAATAAAAACCCACAAAATGGGTTGCATCGAAACATTTTGATTTAACCTATTTCTAATGAATTATTCAGAGATCCTTTATATAGTACCACTGCAAACCATAGCTTCTCTTTATATACAAGTTGTATATCATTCATATTTCCATTTGTTAGACATTTCAAATATTTGCAATTTGCTTTCCAAGCTTTTCCATAAGATGATGAAATGGGAGAATTTAAATTGTTTAATGTCTTCATACAAGAGTTCTCTTTAAAAACAGAAAACTTAGTTTTGGTTTTATGTCAAGTTACTGAGTTTATGGTGTCTCTTTACACTTCCTAATTAAAACAGATTAAAAAATGTCAGTTGAATAAAAACTAGCCAGAACACTTATTTTAATCTGGCTAGTCTACTCAGGCATCCTAAATAACATACAAATAGGTGAAAAATATGTAAAGATTAAAACTAGTGTCTATTATCAGTAGCTATTGATGGTCATTGTTTACACTAAGTTTCATTAATAATAATTGAATATGTTGTTGCTTTATATACTTTATAATTTAACGGACTACTTCACTAAATTTACTGTGTGCAAATATTTGAACCATGCTTACTTAACCATATATTGCATGCTCTTTATTTTTTGTGGATATTACAAGAAGTGGTGCACTATGGCTATAATAAAATTCTCTGAATGTGATGCAAAATATTTATATACAGAAAATAACTTGTTTTGAATTAAATCATAACAATCCTCATGGTTTATTCATTAATTTCAGCATTCAATTTTAGATTTTCTTGTTTACAACATTACATTTATGATATTTATTATACTGAAAGTAAGGCAATGAAACTTGTTTTTAAAAGTATTAGTCTGCTAGAGTATCATGAGTTTTAAGTAACAAGGATATTTTTTCAGAGAAGAATCTTGATTGGTTTAATTTTGGTCTAAATAGAATTATGGTACAAGAAATTACAGCAACAATAGCACCATAAATAGTATTTTTTTTACCTTATGTAAAGTCTCAGAAAATATATTTAAAACCTTATTTAAAACATCTGCTCAGTGAACAAGCCTGATACCTAGAAGTAATGATCTGTATGAGTAATGTGGGAGTTTTAGATTTAATTCTGTGCTCTAGTCTCTCATTCATAAAATTTACAAAGACTAGAAATATCACCGAGGCATTGATAAGGCTACAATTTTGTCACACATATTTTCAGTTAAAGTCACAGACAGGTCATGGGCAATAAAGAAAAATTCATGGAAACCCATGACCTACCCATAATTTTTACTAAAAAATATGTGTGACAAAATGACGAGCTGCATCTAAAGCATCAGACCAATTTCATTTGGTGCAAAGTAGGGCTGTGGAAAAATATTATGTAATCATTAAATTAAAGACTTTATCTTAATGTGTATACACAAGGGTGCCTGATTAATATTTTACAATAGACCCCCAGAAATTTCATCAAGTGATTGGTATGATATTTATATCCACATGGGTGCTCAGCATGTTTGGAATCTTCAGATTCATCACCTGAGCTAATGGAGTAACTGAGCCATAGTAAGCGATCATCATCTATGCAGCCCAGGACTAGAGGGGAATGAGAAACATGCTTTGCCGGTGGGTTTTAGTGGAATATTTGCTGACAAAAGAAGAACTGTATAAATTAAGAATCATATGTTCCACACTAGACTCTGGAAAGGAGTGTGCTATGTTGCTCACAGATCCTTTTGCTCCATTCTCTCCAACCTGTCCTTGTCTCTTCCTCCCACTTCCTTCTTCATTCAATTCCATTCTTGGGGCCTTGCTAATCCTAATTTCCTTTCCTCATTTCCTTCTTGGCTACCAGATCCAACTTCCTGGTCCAACCACTCCTACCGTCCCCATCTGCCACCTCCCCTAACCAAATAGTTCAGAGCTTTTCCTTTCCTTAGTCCCAGTTGCTTTGCATAACCAGTCCCATATTCCCATCTCACCATAGCTCCCAGTCCTAGTGTCTCTCCCGCAACAAAATTCTCATTATATCACTCCTCACCTCCAACTACTGCTTTACCTCTCCCTGGTCCAGCTCTTGTCACCTCTGCATTCAAATCAGACACCATTCTCATGCATGTGTCTGAGCACCAGCAAGGGTAGGACACTGAGAGTACAGGAGATAAAGTTCCTGCTCTCAGTTCTGATGCCCAGACTGGAACTGGAAAAGGCAGCACCAGTAATTACGAAGCATGTTCTGTACTATAGAGCTCTTCATTGAAACATATTAATTTCCTCTGTTGAAATGGATGGTCTCACACTGCTCACATGTAGGGGCTGTAAGGGGATGCAACATACTCTGCGTGGATAGGCTCTTTAGGAATTTTAACTGCTAATCTTTAAAAAGTCTCTAGTGTTCATGTGCAAAAGGCAATGTTTCAAAGACATAATTTTAATGCATTTGAGTGGATTTTCACAGGAACAGCTAACAGCATATCCCCGAAGCACAGGGCATCCTGCCAAATTTCAAGTCCTTGTTCCAAAGCATAGCGGCACTAGAGCTTCTCAAGGTCACCAGAATTTAACATTGCAAAACAATGTTTTTTTCCCTAACCTCATTCTCAAAATCAATAAATTATTATGGCTGAAATTTGCTTCCCAACCTCAAAAATTCAGTCTGTCCCATGCAGCTGGCATTGAATACAGGATCTTAAAATGGGCAGAGGTAAGTAACCAAAAAATAGGAGATGGTGATGCCACCAGCATTTCTTGCAACACAAACAAATGCATATGTGCATGCATGCTCACACACACACACACACACACAAAATTATACCCCAAGCTCTGATGCAAAGCCTGCTGAATTCAAAAGAAATTATCTAATTTAATTATTAGGACCCTACATCAGGTCCTTATATTTATTCTATTAGGGTATGTCTACACTACCCTCCTAATTTGAAATAGCAATTGCAATTGCAAATTGCAAATGAAGCCCGGGATTTGAATTTCCCGGGCTTCATTTGCATAAGCGGGGAGCCGCCATTTTTAAATCCCCGCTCGTTCGAATCCCGTGCCGCGCGGCTACATGGGGCACGAACTAGGTAGTTCGAACTAGGTTTCCTAGTTCGAACTACCGTTACTCCTCATTCCACGAGGAGTAACGGTAGTTCGAACTACCTAGTTCGTGCCGCGTGTAGCCGCGTGGCACGGGGTTCGAACGAGCGGGGATTTAAAAATGGCGGAGCCCCGCTTATGCAAATGAAGCCCGGGAAATTCAAATCCCGGGATTCATTTGCAATTGCGGGATGCCTACATTACCCTCCTATTTCGAATTAGGAGGGTAGTGTAGACATACCCTTGGACACTAAAAATAGCAACATTATTGAAAAATTTAATGTTCGGAATGAGTGAAAAAGAGCATAAAAATAGTAACAATGAATAAATAATAATAATGTAATAAATATATTAAACTTCAAACAAAAAAGGACTTCGAAAAAATGGTTTTGGATTTTTCTCCCAACAGTCATGTAACTTAATGCACAATTGGGCAAACTGCAGGTGACACCTCTTTCTGCCCTTTTATTTACATCTCTTCTGTGACAAAGAATAAAATCTGGGAAATAGCTTTATCCAGGTATGGAAAACAAAAATTTCTTTTGCTTTTAACAACTCTAAAGCTAAAGAACTAGAGGTTAAAAGATTATAATTGGCATGGAAATAGCCCTCAGTGAAAGAAGTATTAATTTCAGATAAACTGACTTTAATATGAATATTTTTATTTTTTACTATTAACGTTTTTGAAATCTTGCCTAAAATCTCCTGACCCAGTCTCTTAAAAAATTCTTCTTCAGAGAGAGAAAGGAAATTTAACTGCTGTTAATTCATGCAATTAAATTAAAAAATTAATCACATTGATAAGCAATAAAACACTAATTGAATTTTATTAAAGATTTTTTGATTATTTTTCTACATTTTCAAATATATTGATTTATATTGCAATACAGAACACAAGTATACAATGCTCTCTTTATAATATTTTTTTATTCCAAATATTACCACAGTAAAAATGATAAAACAAAAGAAATACAGGTTGGATCTCTGTGGTCCAGCACCCTCAGAATCTGAATGGTACTGAACAAGGGAATTTGCTGGACCAGGGGACGTCCCCCACCACCAGCTTCCCAATCCCCTGTAGGCTCCGCTTCCTGCACCAGCTGGTCTTTGTGCCATCAGCCGGCCCTTCAGTCCTGGGGCTCCCAGCCCTAGACTCTGCCCCGGGACTCCCAGCTGCATTGCTGGACCCTCTTGCTGCCAGAGCTCCCTGTCGTGAGGTTCCTAGTTGTGCCGCTGGTGCTCCCTACTGCAGGGCTCCCTATACCGCCAGAGGCCCCTGACACAAGCTCCCTATGCCTTCAAAGTCTGCTGCTGCAGGGCTCCTGGGCCACCAATGGCCTCCCGACTCCCGGGTTCTCTGGTCCAGGAACATTCATGGTCTTCTTATTGGACCAGAGACTCCCAATTTAAGGAGGCACAACCTGTAGTATTTTTCAGTTCACACATGTACTGCAATGCAATTGATTTATCCATAAAGCTTCACTTACAAATATATGTTATTTTGTTATATAACTGCACTCAAAAACAAATCGGTGTAAAAATTTAGGGTCTACAAGTTCACTCAGTTCTACTTCTTATTCAGCCAACTGCTAAAACAAACAAGTTGATTTACATTTATGTGTTACATTTATATTTGTGTACTCATTTACAATGTCACCTGAAGCTAAGAATAGGTGTTCACATGGCATTTTTGTAACTGGTGTTTCCAGGTATGCTAAACATCCTTCATGCATCACTCCAGAGGATATGCTTCCATGCTGATGATTCTTGTTAACAAAATTCATTAATTAAATGTGTGACTGAATTCCTTTCAGGAGAATTATGCATTTCCAATTCCTTTTTACCTGCATTCTGACATATATTTCATGTTATAGCTGTCTTGGATGATGACGCAGCATATGTTCATTTTAGGAACACTTTCACTGCAGATTTGACAATTTCTAAAAAGCTAGCTACGGCACTCCAATGCAAATTGTAAGAATCTAAAGAACCATCCAAAATCTGAGGGGAATGAGGTGTGGAGCATGCTTTCAGAAGTCTTAAAAGAGTAACATTTCAATGCAGAAACTACAGAACCTGCTCCTCAAAAAAAGAAAGTCAACCTTCTGTTGGTGGCATCCGACTCAGATTATGAAAAAGAACATACATCAGTGTGCTCCACTTTGAACCATTATCGAGCAGAACTAGTCATCAGTATGGACACGTGTATTCTGGAATGGTGATTGAAGCATGAAGGAACATCTACATTTTTAACACATCTGACATGTAAATACCTCGTAATGCTGGCTACAACACTGCTGTGTGAACATCTGTTCTCACTTTCAGGTGACACTGTAAACAAGAAGCAGGCAACATTATCTCCTGCAAGTGTAACCAAACTTGTTTGTCTGTGCAACTGGCTGAAAAAGAAGTTGGACTCAGAGGACTTGTACATTGGCTTAATTTTTGAATGCAGTTATTTTTTGTACATAATTCTACATGCATAAGATAAATTTTCATAATAAAGAGATTGCACTACAGTCTTTGTAGCAAGTGAATTGAAAAATACTATTTCTCTTGTTTTTTACAGTGCAACTATTTGTAATACATATAAAGTGAGCACTGTACACTTTGTATTCTGTATTGTCATTGAAATCAATACATTTTAAAATGTAAAAACATCCAAAAAATTTAAACAATAGGTATTCTATTAACTTAACAGCATGATTAATTGCATATTCAATCCTGATTAATATTGTAATTGCACTATTAATCACAATTAATTTTAATTACTTGACAGTCCTACATATTACTTATGTTAGTTCAAAATAGAACAACATCTTTTTCTGATTTTTATTCTATTTCTAAATGAAATGTGAAGTGTTTGAAGAACCAAAGGAAATTTTCAGGTTTATCATTAAAATGAGCCTCAGTAATGGAAATATGAAGAGCAGGAGTTCCTGTTTCACTGAGTAGAAGCTTTTTAGGCTTCAAAGTGCAGTGAACTATAATAAACACACGACTTCTGGGTATTTTCTTTCTTAACCTTAGTTTCAAGAAATGGGCATGTAGAATTTAGTAATCTGGATTGGATATCGTTTTTATCTGGACATTTTCATTCTCAATTAGACCAATTTATAGATATAATTGTATGAAAATAGGCTAAAAGTCTATTCTTCATTTTTCTTCTTCTATAGGCTAAAGAAAAATTAATTCACATCTTTGAAAAGTAATTCTCTACCAAGAAAGCTGCCAATGTGAATTTCTGTGGTTTTCATTAAAGATACTCTGGCCCAGAGGATAGTAAAACTTTATTAGTCCCATACCAACTCCACTTCCATCTGCTACCATGCAGGAGAGCATAACTGTACTGGGTGTCCAAATAGCAGAAGAAATCCCAACACCAGAGGGTCTTTATTACCGTTGTCAAGCATTACAAATATAAAAACAAGTTTTCATAGTGATTTCTAGCCCTTTGGAAGGACTAAGACCCTGTCAATACTCCCTTCTTCCTGACCCTCTGTAGGCCAGTTCAGAGAACTTACTCATCTGGATCAGTGGAAGAGAATCACAAAAACAAAAACCAACCCCCCCCCCACCAAGCCCCCCCACCGTACCCAATCTTCAGCAGAGCTCACATTTGACACAGCTGTGGGATAAGAAAAGGTAATTCTCAATCACCTTTCTGTCTCCTGTGATCCTGTGATCGGGTGGCATCAAAATGACGAGGGTAGTGACATACACACATTCCCAATAATCTGTCTGGATTTTGACTTTGGGCAGGGAAAACACAGCTCCACAGGGCAATTATTCCCCTCAAGAACAAGTGGGTAAAGTGAAGGCAGAAAGGGCAGAGCCTCAGATGAACCCCAACCAAAACATTTGTTGGTGTAGCTGGGAGTGATTGGAGAACTCTGCTATGCCCAGAAAAGGGTGATAGGAAATACTTCCTTTCCAGGAAGAAGGGGAAACTATGAAAATCATAAATCCTTCTCAGGTTTTCTGTTGCAGTGGTGCAGCTCTTACAAAAGGGTATTAGCAACATTTCAATTCAACCTCGTGGAAAGGGCTCTGCAGGATCAAGCTATGTGGCTGTCTTCCACCCCATGACTTTAGTTACTTCCATAATGAAATTGCTGAGGATTGTTGATGTTGGTCACTTTATAATTTGTAATATGTATTGTATAGGATCTTTTTTTTTGGTTAAACTGTCATCACAAGCTCCCAAAACAGTACATTTACCAAAGAGGAACAGGAGCAGTAGGCAGTTTGGATTTCGTAAGTAGGTAGAAGTTGGGTTGCTTTAATAGCAGAGATATACAAAAACAGAAAATTTTCCAGAACTTCGCTCCATATGCTGTTAGGTCATCTCTACTTGGATATAAGAAGCCATAGGGCTGTATTTTGTTGAACTATGTAGTCAACTAGTCTAAACAGTTACTGGAATTGGAAGATTTCAGAAACCTTGATATTAAGTAAATAACATCGAAGCAATCATTTCTCTGAAATGTAATGGTTACTTGGTAATTATTGGTTTGGGAAATAAAGTTCTATTTATATATTGCACATTATTTCAGTTGGCAGTCTAACAGCTGACTCTTTAGAATAACACAGAGACTTTATGAATGTAGAGTCTCATGCCCTTGGTTGAAATGAGTTTTAAATGGTTTTTTTGGATAAATGATAAATAGTTCCCAATGGTAGGCACTTAAGACATCTTACACTATTAAGTTAGTACACCAAGTTATGGAAGATAAACTGACATTAGCTGATAATTCAGCTAATGTTTAAAACTATTTATTCAGATTAAAGATGACAAAGGTTAATGAAAATACATCAGTTTTATGTGAACATTCAATATATTGTAGTAAATCCAGAAAACCAGTTGCACTATTATATATGTAATATCATTTAACAATTCATCTACACAGTAATTTGATTAAAATATAATTCATTCTTAAGGCTCAAATACTAAAATGTTGATAACACTGGCACTAATCCTGGTGTTAAGCATCATTCTGAAACTGTAATAAAAATCACTCTTTTATTACAAAATTATTTACTAGGATTGCTAAATTAAATGAACCTAGATGCCTTAAGTCTTGTATAACAAGTATTATATAACAGTAGCCATGTCCACAATGTATAAATAGCAAAAATTATGGTATCCAGAGCTACCCTGAAATGTTCACTTTCATGTAACATTACTTTTGCATTTTAAGCTTTTTCCCGAGCGGGAGCATGAAAGTATTTGCACAAGAAGCACTGATTTTGTACATTACAAAGTCAGTGCTCTTGCGCAAATTCAAGCGGCCAGTGTAGACAGCTGGCAAGTTTTTGCGCAAAATTTTGCCAGTCTAGACGCACCCCATCAATGACCAGAAACCCATCATGCTAGGGGCTGAACAAACACACACAAAAAAGAAAGTCCTGCCACAGAGATCTTACAATCTAAGTATAAGCAAGAAATAACAGATATATAAACAGAGATGGAGGAGTGGAAGGCAACAATTAGACCATACTGATCAGTATTATAGACATTTCAGCATACCTGGAGCCTGAGCATTGTCAAATTTTTGCAGGTATCAAACCAAAGGAGTTTTAAGGATGGATCTGAAGACCACTGCAATAGGCTCTAAGTTTGGAATGTAGATGAAGAACAGCAACATAATACTGTAAGTAAGATGGAGACCTAATATCGATTTATGCCTTGTTTACCTCTATACTCAGAGGCACTTCACAGCTCTAAGTTTAAACAATACCTTCTGTTAGACCTGGGGTTCTCAAACTTCATTGCACCACAGCCCCTTTCTGACAACAAAAATTAGGAGCCTGTAACTTGAGCTCAGCCTCCCAGGGCAGAAGCCCTTGGGCTGTGGCTTTGGAAATGGGGTGGCGGGGCTCAGGCTAAGCCAGCCCTGACAACTCCATTACAATGGGGTTACAACCTACTTTGGGGGTCCCAACCTGCAGTTTGAGAACCCCTGGGTTAAACCATCAATACCTTTAAGATAACTGCACAAATAAAATATATATGAAAAACAAATGTATTTTCAAAATCAGGGCTGTTTAGTTTAATATCATTGTATGTGCTCAGATTAATGGAATTACACATAAATTAGTTATTTCCCATTACTGCATCCTGATCTTTCCTTTTTCCAATGTGAACATACTTTTTTTTTTTTTTTTTTTTTTTTTTTGCGTTTGTGACACTATCCATACATTCAGCACAGCTTTGGGTGCTTGGTGACAAAATGCAAGGGTGTTTGTGGTGAAACATGCAACCTACCTACCAAATTTGTTATCTCTCGAGTGTTTATGCAATACAAGAAAAAGACTTCCAATTCACAAGTTATTACCAAGAGACAATAACAGTTGAACAGACAACAAAAGGCAGAAAGTATATTTTCATAAACATGTCCCTACATTTCATGGTTTATTTTTGATTAAAGGAAACATTTAGACTCAATTTCTCTGTCTTGTAAAAACAATGAAAAGGAACGATCTTCTCCATCTTTTTTTGAAAAATGTAGGAGGATCCAATACTTTTTTCTCATTCCTAATCAATGGTTCCAATCTCATTTATACAGCCCTGTAAATCCATGACTATCTGCTTTATATCTGCAGATACCTGCATCTGCAGATGTAGATGCAGATATCTGAGGCTCAACTTTGCAGATGCAGATGAGCTCTACTCATTTAATATGTACTTAATTTGTGTAAAATAGACAACTTCAAATGGCAAGATTATTCGACAAAAATAATCAGTGTTATTATGAGATCAGCAGTTTTTCCCTTCATAAATGCTCCAATGTGTAACTCATACAGTTTTGCTAGAATAACAGCAACTGTTTCATTCTACTTCCAACCCAGATATCAGAATGGATGATCACACAAGAATGTGATCACAGGAATAATTCATGTACAGTAATTCCTCATTTAACACGATACATGAGTTTCTGAAAATGTTTGTGCTAAGGGAAAACATGCTATGCGGGAGTCAATTTTCCCATTAAAAATAATGGAAAAGGTGGGGGTTCCGTTTCAGGTGCTGGTGGCAAAGTCAATTTTTTGTTGGTGCTGGGTTGTCAACGTCAATATTAGATATCTAGCAACACAAGCCACCGTGGTTTCTTAAATACCTGAGTGAGCAGAGGAGCACTGTGACCACATGTATTCACCTGCTCATTCGTATTACCACTGTTCTCACCATTTATACTTCCACGCAAAGTAGTCTGCCTCTCATGTTATTAGAAAATGTTTCCTAAAAAAAAAATTGCGCTATTGTGAAAATGTGTTAAGTGGGCACGTGTTAAAAAAGTAATTACTGTAATTGACCACTGAAAACCTTCTTCTCATTTTCTGCAGGACAAAACTTAAAACTACTCATGGACTGCTACCAAAGCCTGTTATTTCAAAATAAGAGGCTGGTTATTTCAAAATAATAATTCCTGCTTTGCTTGGGGAATAAGCTAATTTTGAAATAGTTATTTTGGGAATTATTATTTCGAATTTAGTTATTTCAAAATAATTTCCTAGTGTAGAGATGCCCTCACAGATTAAAAACCCAAGCCTATATGTTACTTTTACCTCTCTAGGCATGTAATCATTGAATTATCATCCCTTCTTTTGCTCTTTTACACACAGAGCTGAATTTTCAAAAGGATCTACCATTTGTGCAAGTGCAGATTAGGTAATGGTGTTTTTTTCAGGCTGATGAATGGAAATGCCCTCTTGCTCACTCAAGAACCACATCGTCATTTGATGTAAGTGACTACAGCTCCATTTACACGAGTTGATCTTCCCATGAAAGTGAGTTCAGCTCATTCACAGATTATAGGTTACTTTGTAAATTTGGCTCCTATAACCCAATTAATGATAGTATAGTTCCACTGATTTAATTAGGCCTGTGATGTTTAATTTCTCTTCATTGGTGAAAGTTTGTTAAAATTGTGGCTACATTATGAAAAGTGACACTGTAAAAAAATTATGAGATTGCATGTTTATCATCTCTCAATTATTCGTAATCAAATTTACTCAGTTTACATGTAAACACACCATTTTCCAATTTCCAGCCCTACTCATTTAACCAAAGATCTGAAAACCAAGTTCTGTTCTCTCTATCTCATACATCATCACCTTAATAAAGATTCTATAACTAAAATACAGTTATAATTCCATTAGCATCAACATACAACTTTGCCAGGTGTACAAACATATTTTTGTCAGATAAACAAGCAGTTATGGCTCAGGATGCATTTAAGGAGCAGCTTTGTTGAATAAGAAAGCACATTCTGGGATCCACCTCCTAAAACTATTTCTCTCCTGATGTAGCAATCACTCCCACAAAGCAACCTAACTATCTATAAATGGAGACTCATTGTATCTGAAATGGGATTACAATTGGTTTCAATGCATTGTAATCTGGATGGAGGCTCATTTTATTTAGCTCTAATAGTGAAAGTTTACTATAAAATGCTATTATAAAACTCTAAACTTTAAATTACTTTGGTCATATTCTGTTACGTAGAACTCTTCAGTTGGATGTATAATACCAAGGCTTTATAAGGGATTCCTTCTGGTCTGTGAGTAAACTCTGGTCCCAAAATAGTCTGATGTACAGTGTCCTAGCTGTTCTTCTCACGGATTATTACAAAGTGATTTCTGACAAATGATTTCTCTAAAGCACGAACATAAAAAAGGCAGATATTTTCATGGAAGGCTATTTGCTTATTCATTGAAGGTTGCATACAATGGATTTGTGGGAGATGTACACAGAAGGTCATGTTCTATATGGGAAAAATATTAAAATGGGAAGTGTAATATAAATCATGACTTAAGCATGGAAAAAATCATACAAAATAGTCTGTCGAATTATTGGCAAATCTCTATTCATTTTTTTAAAATTTACAGCTGTACATGACCGTATTATAAACTGTTCTATAACGGAATGTTTGACTTTTTCTCTATCAATACAAAAATCTGAATGGCTACAAAAAATTATACTTTAAAGAATGTTTCCAGAATATAGTTTTCAACTAAAATAAGAGGATTTGTTTCAGATTAATTGAAAGTATCAATCATTTATCAGTGCGTCAATCTGTAGCCATAATAAAAAACTAAATGCTAATTATCTTTAGAGTAAATTGCATACCTTACAGTTTGTCAAAATGCAAATGTCTTACCAGATTCATCTGTAATAACCAAGTTACTGACAAGTTAAAGGGACATGAGGACATACACACATACATTGCCATTGCAGCTTGGTGCTGAGCTTCAACGATACTTCAATGAAATATCTTCTTTCCAGAAGTGACACTTATGCCCCCCCTCCTTAGTCCCTGGAGACCAAGAATGCTTCGGTCTGCTGGGTTAACAACCACAAAATGTGCACTGCAATGATATTTTTTCCAAGCTGCACCTCCAGATCACATCTCTTCTGAATAACTGACATAAGACCATGATTTTAACGCATTACATCCTGGATCATTCGGAATTTGTTTCAATAAAAGCTGGAAAATATTACTATGATGTTTTAGTAAGGAATTTGTTTAATATAATTACTTCAACAATAGGTAATACCACAGACAAAAGAAATCTTAACATGATGGTATATTGTTTATGCACTTACATGTGGGGTTTGTTATAACCAACAATTTACAGTTTAAAACGCTTCAGACCTTACAAGACAGCATGTGTGTGTGTGTGTGTGTGTGCGTGCGCGCGTGCGCGCACACACACACACACTCTCTCTCTGTCTCTCTCTCTCAAATACAACATTACAGTTAGGATTGCCAGATGGTTTCAACAAAAATACCAGACATACTTGACATTACATCACAATCTACATTACATCTTATTTAGAAAATGTCGGACATTTATATTTTCTCAATTTGTTTCCTGAACAGAAAGCTCAAATACTGGACTGTCCGGTTCAAAACAGGACACATGGCAACCCTAATTACAATTGAATGCACATGCATTTAAATGTAATTTTATAAATAACAATCAGGGTCATTATTCCATAATTCCACAATTTGCCATAATTCTGATTAACACATCAGAGAAATGGGAGAAGGAAAGGGGATGATTATTGTTGCAAATCTATGTAAAATATGACTGATATTTTAAATCCAGGATATTGGTAAGCATTTGCAATTATTATTCCAGGTAATATCAAATGCTAATCAATCATATGGCATTATTTCTCCAATCACATTAGAGACATGAGAAGATCCAAAATTAATGTACTTATGAAGAGTGCACTGGATGCACTACCTGTATGTTTTAAATAACACTGAAACTACCCATTACTATATTATAACTATGATATATTAACTATAACTACAGAAACATTACTGATTTGCTCTTCCTGCTCAAACTCTGTTCCTCTGGTTCCTCCATTGCTGTCCAATAAAAAAATATCATGGTTGATTGGAACAGTGTAGTTAATAAGTCAAGACCTGCACTACCACTGTTTCTTAATTAATTACTACACTATAAACTAGAGGTTACAATGCATGCAATCCATTTAATTTAAAAATCTGGACCGATTTTCAGATTGCCAAGCTATGGATTTCAACACATTATCTGAATTTAGATAGATAGATAGATAGATAGATAGATAGATAGATAGATAGATAGATAGATAGATAATGTTGACCAAGTAAAAGCTTCTCTACATTCAAGTGATTTTTAAAAAAATTAATAAAATTAAGATGTTACTATTGTGATGAAATTAGATTTGCACCATGACTACAAACTGATGAGAATTGTGGGAGTGAATTCTGCATCTTGTGTTATTTAATGCTGGCTTCATTTTTGGTAAAAATTTTTACTCCTGCAAAAAGGTATCTGAGAGGGAAGGTTACTAACATTTACAACCATGAATGAAATACCTGTGATAGCACTTTTGATTTCAATTTCCATACTTGTTTTTTTAATACCAACTCTGGCTGTCATCCTGGTCCAATTTCCATTTACTACTCAACTAGTTGATAGGCAATTCGCATTCCTCCTATGAAAGGTACAAGAACCTCAGCTCGGGACTCTTGTACATTTCAAAGATGGCACTCCACGTGCAGCCCAGGGCCAGCAGCATTTCCACGGAACCGTGGATCAACTGAGGACTCCCCCGCTGACCCCAGGCTCCTTGCAGCATTTCTGCAGAACCCGGGGTCAGCTGGGAACTCCCTAGCTGGAGTCCCTAGCTGACCCAAGCTCTATGCTGCTGCTTTGAAATAGCCATACAGCTGATCCTGAGCTCAGCCTTGATAGAGGCAGCAAGGGAGGGGGGAGCGACTAGTCAACTCGATTATCCAGTAAGCATTTGCTTATCAGATAGTCAACTAGTCGACTAGTTCTTAACATCCTTATTCCAAATACTATTTGTTTTATTCATGCAACAAGTGCTCCCATTGATTTCTTACAAGTCTGTGAAGTGTTCAGCAAATAATAATAATTATTAATAATAATATTAATAAATGTAACAAACATTTTCTTTAAAGACTCAGACAAAGCTTTTATAAATATTTTTAAAACAGCGAGGAGTCCTGTGGCACCTTATAGACTAACAGAAGTGTTGGAGCATAAGCTTTCATGGGAAAAGACCCACTTTGTCAGATGCATGTACATCTTGACATTGCAGTGCTCAGAATTGCAACGTCTAACTGATTTAGCAGCCTTAGCCCTGGTATACTCTCGGGCGTTATTTCGAAATAACACCCTTTTTGTCGAATTTATAATAAGCAGAGCACCCTCAATAAAGAGCCTGTTATTTCAAAATAACAGTCTGCTTATTTTGGAATCTGTACTCCTGCTTTCCTTGGGAATAATGCTAATTTAAAAAAAGTTATTTTGAAATAGCGTTATTGTGGATGCTCCAGTGCTATTAATTTGAATTGACCTCTGGAGGCCGCTTGCAGCTGCAGCTCCGACCTCTCTGGCCACACCTGGCATCTCCACTGTGAGAAGGGCAGCAGGAGAAAGGCTTGTCCTAGGTGGAGAGCTGTGAAAGATTTGTGCAACACAGCAGCAACTGAGCAGGGCCGGATTAAGGGGTGGACTAGCCAGCAGCTGCCTGGGGTGCCAACCTATGGGGGGGCACTAAAACACACCCTGGTTCACCCGTGGGTGCCTCTATGGCTGGTGCATGGAACGTAGTAGGGCGGCGGCTGCTTTGCCTGGCCGCGTCCCACCAGCAGCCCCAGCTCCTGTGCTGAGACTTGGCAGCTCCTGCCATGGAAGGGGCAGTGAGTTAAAGGCGAGGGTGCTGCCTCTGGAGCCTCAGTTTTCATTCGGCCAACAGAAAGCAAGTCTCGGGGAGCAGCAGTGCTGGTCTCTCCCACGTGCAAAATCCACTGCACAGGGTGCCCAAGAGGGGGCACCCAGAACCGGGGCTGCTCAGCCTACTCTCCCACACCCAGCACATTCCCACCACGGGCTACGCGGTTCCCAGCTGCCCTGCACTCAGCCCAGGGAGGCTGTGCCGCGCTCCTGCTGATTGGGAAGCCCTTCCTCTTTGCCTCAGCCCAGCTGGAGCGCGGTGCAGCTGGGCTGGAGCAAAGAGGAGTGGCTGCCTGGCCAGGTGCTCAGCCCAGGTGCACCACACTCCACATGGGCTAGAGCAGAGGGAAAGCCCCCCCGATCAGCTGGAGTGCGGCACAGCCTATGCTGAACGCCATGGCCAGCTGACCAGGCAGCTTCCTCTCTGCTCCAGCCCACGTGGAGTGTGGTGCTCCTGGGCTTAAAACCACAGCCAGCTGGCCGGGCAGCAACTCCTCTGCTTCAGTCCAGATGCACTGCGCTCAGCCCCGGGAGGCTGAGCCGCACTCTAGCTGATCGGGAAGCCCTTCCTCTTTGCCCCAGCCCAGCTGGAGTGCACTGCAACCCCCCTGGCTGAGCACAGGGCAGCTGGGCTGAAGCAAAGAGGAGCGGCTGCCCGGTCAGTGGTTTTAAGCCCAGGTGCACCACACTCCACGAGCTGGAGCAGAGGGGAAACTGCCTGGTCAGCTGGCCCCAGTGTTCAGCAGAAGCAGAGGCTGCGGCGTGCTCCAGCTAATCGGGCGGCTTCTCCTCTGCTCCAACCCAGGTAAAGCGTGGTCCACCTGGGCTGAACACCACGGCCAGCCAGCTGACTGGGCAGCTACTCCTCTTTGCTCCAGCGCAGCTGCACTGTGCTCAGCCTGGGAAGGCTGCACCTCGATCCTGCTGGACTGGAGGAAAGAGGAAGGGCTTCCCAGCCAGCAGGAGAGTGGCGCAGCCTCCCGGGGCTGAGCACAGGGCAGCTGAACTGGAGAAAAGAGGAGGGCTGCTTGGCCAGCTGGCCATGTTGTTCAGCCTAGGTGCACCCTTCTCTGCGGGATGGGGGAGTTGGCCCTAGAGGAGGCACCTGCTGGGTCTTCCCTGCTCCATGGGAGGAGTGGGGAAAAGTCCTGGGGGGAGGCAGGTGCACTGCTCCCACTGGCACCTTGTCCCATGTTGCAGAACACTGTCCCCTCTCCCCCACTGGCTCCCTGTCCCCAGCTGCAGAGGCCTATCCCCTCCCCAAAC
Source organism: Pelodiscus sinensis (assembly GCF_052426305.1). Classification (NCBI taxonomy): domain Eukaryota; kingdom Metazoa; phylum Chordata; order Testudines; family Trionychidae; genus Pelodiscus; species Pelodiscus sinensis. Next base: position 81,492,098 of record NC_143057.1, on the reverse strand, counting down.
CCCAGAACCCTGTCCCTTGCCCCCACTAACACCCTGTATCTGTTTGAAGGGGTGCCAAATTATTAGCCTGCCTGGGGCACCCACATGTCTCAGTCTGGCCCTGCAACCAAGACAGTCATGAGCGACCCCAATGCTCCAGCAGTCCCTCCCACACCTGCTGGTACTCCTGCTCCTCCCTTGGATGCCACTGGCCAGGGACACAGGTGAGCTCCAGCCTGGACTGGTGTGGAGACCTTGGACCTCATCGAGGTCTGCGGGGAGGAGACCAGCCTCCAGAATTTCCACACCAGGAAGAGAAATGCAGAACTGTATGGATGGATTGCTGCCAGCCTGGCTGACAAAGGCCGCACCCAGACACTCAACCAGTTCCAGATGAAAATAAAAGAGCTCTGGCTGGCTTACCAGGGAGCAGAGCAGACACTCTGGGGTGGCAGAAGACAGCTGTTGCTTCTACGAACAGCTGGATGCCATCCTGGGAGGGGGGCCAGTTACATCCCCTGCCGTCGTCGTTGAGTCTGGCCCGGACACACCCAGCATCAGCCTCCAAGAGGGCTGGGTGGAGGAGGAGGAGGCCAGCAAGTGACCATGCCTGCTAGCCAGAAGCTGTTCCTGACCCTGGAGCTGGTCCCCCTGCCCTCTTAGGCTTCAGACAAATGCAGGGAGGGCACTTCAGGTGAGTTCTATATCTTTCCCTATCTACATGTAAGGGGGCACACAACAGCCTGTGCATGTGTGTGTGCATGGAGCGCCAGTTCAGAGCACTCAACCCCAAGATGCTCTCACACAGGAATCCCTAAGTCCTTTTCACAAGGTTCCTGGGGAGACCTGCCTTTATTCTGGCCTCTGTGACGGGACACCTTCCCACGACAAGCCACCATTAAGGAGTCTGGGGTCATGGAACCATACAACAGTGCTGCACATGGCACAGGATAATGCCCACACTCAGGAGCATCTGCTCCTGGTCAAGCATGGTGATGTGGAGGAGATTGATCCCGTGCATGGGAACCTGCAAGGGGGAGGAAGAGGAGAGGATCCCAGTAGCACTCTCTACAGCAAGAGGTGTCTGCTGTTCACACACATCTTCCCTAACACCTTCCCCTCCCCCAGTTCAGCAGGCAGGTATAGAAGTCCTCTCTATGCAGGACATCGCAAGTGCCGGACCTGACGTGTGCAGAAAACAGAAGGAAGCTGAGCCACTCCATCCCACCCTCCAGCGTGAAGGCTCCTGGCCTGGCTGGCACCTTTCCATGCTTGCTTGTCCCTAGGCCGTCTGTGCCCCTGCAGGAAAGTGCCCATTGTCTAGGCAACATATGGCCTTGCTTGAAGCACATCGCCATTGTCTGAAACAAACCCTTCAGGATGTGTCTAGCCTACATCCCTCTTTCGACAGAGGGATGTAAATTAGGCACTTTGAAATTGCAAATGAAGCCAGGATTAGAATTCCTGCACTACATTTGCATAATTGCGTCATGGCACTCTTTTGAAAAAGCGCTATTTTGAAAGTAAAACCGCAGTCTAGCCTCAGGTTTACAGGATCTTTCGAGAAAGGCTTCTATTTTCGAAAGAATCGCGTCTAGATTGCAGTTTTACTTTAGAAATAGCGCTTTTTCGAAAGACTGGAGAAAAACCTTAGGAAAAAGAAGAGCATCCAGCTTAAAACCAGATGAGTGGCTTACTAAGCCTGAAGAGGAGTCCAACAGGAATGAGAGACTCAAGTTCTGAGACAAGCAGAAGAGGCTTTCAGTGTTTGATTTCGCTTGTAGTTTAAGCTCTGAACTGTTTGGTCAGGGGAGGTAGAAAGTGGGGAGGATAGAAGTGGTTGGGCGAAGGGAAAAATTTGGTGATCTGCTATTTAGGAAATAAGAGTATGATTTTTTTTAAAGTTCTGTGGTAATTTAGGAATTTGCTGCTGGCCTGAGGAGCAGGGAGCCAGGTGAAGATCTCTGAAGAAGACAGCTGGGAGAAACCAGTTTAGGGCCTGTCCAGTTTAGGGATGTTAAATGTCAATTAATTGAACAGTCGATTAATCTCATGAAATCTAATTGATTTCTTGACTATTCTGTAGTCCCCGGGGGTGGGGCTGGCAGCCAGTGTGCTCTTGCTCCACTCCCTAGGAGCTCCCTACCACTCCGCGCTGCTGCTTCTGTATCAGAGGAAGCAGCACGGGGTGCCAGGTGGGAGCTGGTCCACAAGGGGAGCCAGTTTAAAGACCAGCTCCCTCACAGACCGGCTGCCTATCGCCCTACACTGCTGCCTCTTATACAGGTGGCAAAAGCCCCTGTTTGGGGTAGGGACCTGAGCTGCTGGACCCAGCATGAGCCAGAACTGAGGCGGGCTGCCTGCCCATCTGGTTCCTAATACACTTTAAATGCATACCCACAGCAAGGGTAAGTCCTGGACCTGCTATGAGCCAGGACTGGGCCGAACTGCTGGCCAGCTTGCTAAACAATGTACTGGCAAGGGGAGGGAGAGGGGAATATGTGCAGTCTTTAGCATTAACCTATAAGCTTATTGGTTAATTGACTACACTACTACATCTGTAGTCCAGTTACCACTATGCTTGGATACCCCAGAAGTAGATTGAAATTTCAGTAACCTGGCCAGAGAGCTAGCCCTTGGAAAATCCACAAGGAGGTGACTAATAGGAGGAGATGAACCATTGGGAGCTCCAACAAACATGTACCCAGCAACAAAAGGGGTGCCAACTTACGACTCACGTCTGTTCATAGTCATAGATGCTGACTTTTGTTTTTGCCGGTGGGTGCTTTTGAAGAGGTGGCACTCTTCCAGGTTTAGGGGAGGCTATTTTAAGCATACTGTTACAGTTCTTTAATATTCTAGTTTTTCAATGTGTTCATCATTTGTATCTTTAGTATTTTAATAATGATTCAGTTGTTATGAACTTCATAATTACATTATCACGAATCACAGTGTATTAAAATCATTGCCATCACCTACAAACTGTAACCACTAACATCCCAGTTTAAAGACATTCTGTCTCACTGTAGCTTTCTGAATGGAACTATCAGCAATTTTATTTACATATAGGTTCTCTGGTACTATTTTGATGCCTGTTAAGAACAGCTGCATTATTCAATTGCATCTGTTCCTTTGATGAATGAGAATTCCACAGTTCAGGATGATACAGGCATAGTGAGAAAGATTTTTTATGCATTTGCTATATTCTGGAAACATAGTGCTTCCAGTGTACTGCAAAGGACTAATATCTCTTTCTTGATGGGTATCAGTTATTTAGGTATCATCATTTGTATGTATATTTGGGATTATATTTTGCTATGTGTATGTATTACTTTACATTTAACATTGAATTTCATCTGTCATTTTATTGACAAGTCACCCAGTTTTGTGAGATGCATTTGTAACTTTAAGCAGTCTGTTGTGGACTTAATTATCTTGAGTAATTTTGTATCATCTGCATACTTTGCCACCCCACTGCTTACCCCATTTTGCAGATCTTTTATGAATACCTTGAAAAGCTCTGATCCCAGACCAGTACAAGTCCCTGGAGAGATCCCTCTATTTACTTCTCTCCATTCTGAAAATGGGTCATTTATTCCTACCTTTTGTTTCCTTACTTTTAACTGGAATACCTGGGAATGCTTTCAGAATTGTTTAACAATCCTCATTTTAGTTTAATGACAAGCCTTTTATTAGCTTAATCACCCTGTCTCTGTTTATAAACAAATTCCCTACCCCATGAGCAGAAGTTGTGAGCAGCACATAACTCATCACATCCACACTCAGGGTATGTCTAGACTACATTGCTCCGTCGACGGAGCCATGTAGATTTGTTTATTGGGCAAAGGGAAATGAAGCGGCGATTTAAATAATCACCACTTCATTTAAATTTAAATGGTTGCTACGCTGAGCCAACAAACAGCTGATCAGCTGTTTGTTGGCTCAGCGCACTAGTCTGGACGCTCTGCGGTTCAAAGCCCTTTGTTGACCGCCCCGTTATTCCTCATGGGATGAGGTTTACTGGGGAGGTCGACAAAGGGCTTTGATGTCGACTGTGGAGTGTCCAGACTAGAGCACCGAGCCGACAAACAGCTGATCAGCTGTTTGTCGGCTCAGCGCGGCAGCCATTTAAATTGAAATGAAGCGGCGATTATTTAAATCACCGCTTCATTTCCCTTTGCCTACAACCCTAATTTACATGGCTCCATTGATGGAGACATGTAGTCTAGACACAGCCTCAGAATCAGGCTTCTGAGTGCTGAACATCCACTTTTTTCCCCATGGGCGCTAGAGGCTCAGAATACCCATGGATTTGGCCCTCATATCTATAGTCCAGATTGAAGTGGAAACTGGCATGGTTGGTGAAAAGGATGCTGCTAGCACTGAGTATGTATCCTAGTATGTATGGGTGCTAGAAGCAGTGTTGATCCTGAGGTTGGCAATGACACTGAGGTTATTGACAGTGCCAAGTGGAGGGTGGTAACCACCATGGTAACACCAATGGCACCAATAGGAGGGGTACTAAAATAGGCAAGTTCCCAATGTCAAGGAGATCCTCTACACCAAGCTAGGCACCAACTCTACTTCCACTGATTATGGAAGGGAAATATCTCCATGCTGTGCCAACAGACCCACAGGTTCAACAGCCTGTTTAGTCAACAGGGCTATAAACATTACAGTCCTGGAAAAGTCTTGTCTTAAGGAAAGTTAGGGACAGAAAGGCAAAGGAGGTCCATTTCTGCCTGGCACACTGCTGGCTGAGAAACAGTCAGTATCAGCATTGTCCTCATTGGTATGTCCCTATTGGTATTGGCCCTGGGGCCAGAACTGAAGTTGTTGGTACCAGTCTCTAACCTCACTGCATGGTACAAGAGAGTTGTTGATAGGAACTGCTCCAGCCCATGTACCTGCATTCAAATCATGCTAGTCTGCGTCCCTTCTGTAGGTGACAGACAAGGGCCCACATGACCTGGCGCAGCCTCAATGTGTCTTATGAAATCTTCTCCCGGGCACACTTGATAGGAAGTAATTCCTCCATCTCTTTGGAGAGGTACCAGCTCCAGAATGTGAAACAGCAGAGCTCTCAGAATTCACGGTCAATGTAAGCCACAGTGCAAAAGTAGGCTAAATTGCTTGTTCAAGCAGGTGCTGCTTTAGATGAAGATCCCTTGCCCTCTCTGTCCATTTTCTGAACAACTTGCAAATCAAACACTGCTCCATGACATGGACTTTGCCTGAGCACAGCAAACACTATTTTCCGGAGAATCACGTCTAGACTGGCGCTTTTCTCCGGCTTATCCCCAAGCCGGAAAAAAGCGGCAGCCATGTAAATGCAAATGCCGTGTGGGATATTTAAATCCCCCGCGGATTTTGCTATTCCGATGTGTCTAATCTGCATCCCTTTTCCGGAAAAGGGGTGCAATGTAGACACAGCCTATGTGTTTAAATTGTTGGAGATCACTCCCCGCCCCCCTGCCCACATGGACAATGTTTATACCCTTGGGTCAGGGCATCACCACGAAATATTTTAACTGAAGCCAACTAACACTCTTTCTAACAAATACTAGTACTAATTAACTATATATGAGTAGAAAAAATCACTAAGAACTAGAGAAAAAACAGGACTATATAGCACTTTAAAGACTAACAAGATGGTTTATTAGGTGATAAACTTTCGTGGGCCAGACCCACTTCCTCAGATCAAATAGTGGAAGAAAATTGTCACAACCATATATACCAAAGGATACAATTTTAAAAAAATGAACACATATGAGAAGGAAAATCAAATTTCAGAACAGAAGGAGGATGGGGGGGAAGGTAAATGTCTGTGAGCTAATGATATTAGAGGTGATAATTGGGAAGCTATCTTTGTAATGGGTAAGATAATTAATGTCTTTGTTTAAACCTAAGTGTAAAGTGTCGAATTTAAGCATGAATGACAGTTCAGAGGATTCTCTTTCAAGTGTGGTCTAAAAAGGTCTTTGAAGCAGGATGCAGGTAATCAAGAGGTGGTGAAGTTAGAGACTACACAAAGTTCTGACTGGTAAAGAGCGCTGAGGTAGGAAGAAGGAATTGAGGGGCATTGAGGTAGCTCATATAGCCAAGAAGGGCTATTACCATGAGGCCACCTCCGGATATTGGTAGGCAAAATTCTCTGGTTTCAGTGTGCTGGGTGCACATGCACTGAAGTGGAATACATGGATTCATTTATTTAAAGAAGACACTTTCACTGCACAAGCGTGGAACTGATGGCTAGTAATTAACTAAAATACTGTTTTTATCAAGTTTTTATGTTTATCTTTATGTCCAACGTAGCAGTTAACCTTCACTAAAAGGTTGTTCTTATAGTTATTTAACAAAAAGTAATTATCTTAAGTGGCCTGACAATAGCAGGAGAGTAATGTGATACTTCATGGGATATCAGTATTCAACACAGATCCCAGGATGTGTCTAGACTACAAGTTTTTTTTGGAAAAAAAAAAAAAAGTAGCCATTTTTTCAAAAAAACTTCACCTGCGTCTAGACTGCAGCCTTGTTCTTTCGAAAGTAAATCAAAAGAATGCAGCAGTTTTTTCGATCGCGGTAAACCTCAGTTTTACGAGAAATAACACCTTTTTTCGAAAGTACTCTTTTGAAAAAAGGCGCTATTGAATGCAAACTGTGGTTTTTCGAAAGAGAACATGAGCTACCGGTAGATCTCAGGGGCTCTAAGAGTAGCTCTTGAGCCCTCTCTGAATTGCGTGCCTGCGCAGTACATTTTCATTAGATTTCCTCATTTGAGGAGCAGCTACTCACTGAACAACAACACAGGTGAGTAGCTGCGAGGAATGGTGGGAGCTGGGAGGTCGGGAGGGCTGAAATACCCCAGCCAGCTGACTGTGGCTTTCACAGATGGAGCTAGGCGCAGCTGGGCTGGAGGGAAGAGAAGAAGCAGCTCAGCCAGCTGGCCATGGCGCTCAGCCAGGGTGCACCACGCTCCACGTGGGCTGGTGCAGAGGAGACGCTGCCTGGCCTGCTGGCTGTGGCGTTCAGACCAGAGGAGGCTGAACCGCGTTCCAGCTGATTGGGCAGCTTCCCCTCTGCGCCTGCCCACGTGGTGCTTGGTGGCACCCTGGCTGAGCACCATGGCCAGCTGGCCGGGCAGCCGCTTTTCTTCGCTCCAGCCCAGCTGCCCTGCGGTCAGTCCGGAGGGAGCGCGGGTCAGAGGCTTCCCTCCGTGGCTGGTGTAGGGAACTCCCTGCCCCCAACCTTGTTCCCTCTCCTCTGCCCCAAACTTGTCCCCCGCCCTCCTGGCCCCCTGTTCCCTCTCCCTTGCCCCCCCCCCGACCTCGATGCAGAAACCTGCCCCCCCACTCAGAAAATTGTCCCCCGGCACCCTGCCCCTCCTGCAGAAACCAGTTCCTTCTGGCACCCTGTCTCCTACTACAGAAACCTGTCCCCCTGCTCCCCTCTGCAGAAACCTGTCCCCCCCAGCACCCTGTCTCCTGCTGCAGAAACCTGTCCTGGCCCCCTGCCCCCTCTCCCCTGCCCCCACTGGCACCCTGTTCCCTGCTCCAGAACCCACTAGCACCCCTCCCCAGTACTGTGTCCCCTGCTCCCAAATGACTTTTCTATGGGTCAGAGACCCCTGACTCAAGGCAGGTTCCCTGCCAGTCTCATAAATAAAGACAATGCAGAAACTTTTTGTGTTTAACATAGTATTCTATTTAAAAATGAAGCCTGGCCAACAAACCCCCAATTGGGGCCAAGCCCCCATCTGGCCACAACCACTCCTGCACTCCCCCTTCCCCAGACCCTAGATCTGAGCCTATCAAACACTGGAACCTCATGCCCTCAGCCCCTCACATACCCCAACCCAAATTCCTGCACCCTCACATCCGCAAGCCTGTGGCTTGCTTAGTATCCCAACACTGCCCCGCCTGGAGCCCCCTCCCGGAGCCAGTGTCCCCTTCTCCACCTCCTCTTGCATCCAGATTTCCTCCCAGAGCTTGCACCTCTCACTCCTTCCCACACCCAAATCCCTCATTCCCACCCCAGAGCCTACACATCCTGTCTCAACACAGCAAGGGTCCAGCTAGACTGCAGGAGTTTTTCAGGATTCTGGAGATATCCCAGAAAAACTCTTGTGCATCCAGGATTGCGTTTGTTCTTCTGCTTTTTTAGTGGATGAGCAAACAGGCTCTTTTGGTCACCCCTATATTCCTCTTTCCACAAGGAATAAGGTGGCTTCCAAAAGAAGGGTTTTTTTTCTGACATTTGGTCCAGTGTAGACAGGCCAAATGTTGGAAAAACCTCTTCCTACAGAATAATAATAAAAAAAATATAAGCAGCAGTATAAGGATTGGGGATAGCAAGTGATAGAGAGGAGGAGAATAGACAGGGTGGGGCTTCAAGGAGGGGGCGGGGCTTCAAGGAAGGGGCTTGGCTTGGTCTGTCATTTAAAAAGTGATCTTGGGTGTAAAAAGGTTGGAGACCACTGCTTTAGAAGATGTGAATGCACTGTGGCTCTTCAGCTATCTTTCTATTTGGATTCATTGTCTGAAGTAAGCCACCTCTATCTCCAACACATTCCAGTAGGAATGTTGGTCAGATATAGTAGGTATTTGGAAGATACAGGGAATACAATAAATGTCATTAACTTGAAAGTATGATGAACTATATTTCAGACATTAGCTATTAAGGCAATATGATTACAAGAGACCAGAGTGGATTCATAATATTTTGAAACTCCCAATCCTCCTCCCTGAGTGCAACTGAGGGAGTTGGCAAAAGTCATTGCAAAGCCTTTGTCCATTATCTTTGAAAACTCATGGAGATTGAGAGAGATCCCAGATGATTGGAAAAAGGCAAATGCAGCGCCCATCTTTAAAAAATGGGAAGAGGGACAACCCAGGGAACTACAGACCAGTCAGCCTTACCTCACTTCCTGGAAAAATCATGGAGGGGATCCTCAAAGAAGCTGTTTTGAAGCACTTGGAAGAGGGGAAAGTGATCAGGAATCATCAACATGGATTCACGAAGGGCAAGTCATGCCTGACCATTCTGGGTATGTCTACACTACCCTCCTAATTCGAAATAGGAGGGTAATGTAGGCATACCGCAATTGCAAATGAAGCCCGGGATTTGAATTTCCCGGGCTTAATTTGCATAAAGCCGGCCGGCGCCATTTTTAAATGCCGGTAGTTCGAACCCCGTGCCGCGCAGCTACACGCGGCACGGAGTAGCTAGTTCGGATTAGGCTTCTAATCAGTACAGCTAGTTCGGATTAGGAAGCCTAATCCGAACTAGCTACTCCGTGCCGCGTGTAGCCACGCGGCACGGGGTTCGAACTGCCGGCATTTAAAAATGGCGCCGGCCGGCTTTATGCAAATTAAGCCCGGGAAATTCAAATCCCGGGCTTCATTTGCAATTGCGGTATGCCTACATTACCCTCCTATTTCGAATTAGGAGGGTAGTGTAGACATATCCTCTGATTAGCTTCTATGATGAGGTAACTGTCTTTGTGGATATGGGAAAGACGGTGGATGTGATTTACAGTAAAACTCCGATGGTCCGGCATTTGATGGTCCGGCACTCCTGTTGATCCGGCACCATCAGGAACCCGGAAGTGCTCTGGGCAGCCAGACCATTGGAGCTGCTCTGCCCCCGGCTTCCCCGATTCAGCCGCTGCTAAAACTGACCAGCGGCTGAATTGGGGAAGCTGGGGACAGAGCAGCTGGAGTGTCGTCGGGTAGGTCTCGTAGCGCTGCCCCTTGGGGCTGCGGGACCAACCCGGCAGCACCCCAGCTGTCCCCGATTCAGCCGCTGCTGAAACTGACCAGCGGCTGACTCCAGGAAGCCCGAGGCAGAGCTGCTCTGCCCCGGCTTCCTGAAATCAGCCCCTGATCAGTTTCAGCAGCAGCTGACTTGGGGACACCTGGAGCAGAGCAGCTGGGATGCTGCCAGGTTGGTCTCGCAGTGACAAGGGTTGGTGCTACTGGACCAACCCGGCAGCACTCCAGCTGCTCTGTCCCAGGCGTCTGGATTCAGCCGCTGTTGAAACTGACAAGCGGCTGACTCCAGGAAGCCTGGGGCAGATCAGCTCTGCCTCGGGCTTCCTGGAGTCAGCCGCTGATCAGTATCAGCAGTGGCTGACTTGGGGACACCTGGGGCAGAGCAGCTGGGGTGCTGCCGGGTTGGTACAGTAGCACTGAGGAACGGCACTGCGGGACCAACCCGGCAGCACCCCAGCTGCTCTGCCCCAGGTGTCCCCAAGAGCAGCTGGGGTACTGCCGGGTTGGTCTCGCAGCGCCAAGGGTCGGCGCTACCGGACCAACCTGGCAGCACTCCAGCTGCTCTGCTGCAGGCGTCCCTGATTCAGCCGCTGCTGAAACTGACCAGCAGCGGCTGAATCAGGGACGCCTGGGGCAGAGGCAGACTATTGGAAGTGGGGGCTATAACGGGTCTGGGGTGGCATCCCCCACCTCACCCCAGACCCCTCATAGCCCCCCCTTCCCATAGTCCGGCATATCTGATAATCCGGCACCCCCTGGGTCCTAAGGCACCGGATTATCGGAAGTTTACTGTACCTTGACTTTAGCAAAGCTTTCAGTACAGTCTCCTACAATATTCTTGCCAGCAAGTTAAGGAAGTATGGATTGGATAAATGGACTGTAAGATGGACAGAAAGCTGGCTAGATTGCTGGGGCCAATGGATAGTGCTCAACAACTCCATGTCAGGTTGGCAGTCGGTTTCTAGTGGAGTGCCCCAAGGATCAGTTCTAGGGCTGGTTTTGTTCAACATCTTTATTAATGGCCCGGATAAAGAGGATGGATTGCACCCTCAGCAAGTTTGCGGATGCCACTAAGCTAGGGGGAGAAGTAGATATGTTGGAGGGCAGGGATAGGGTCCAGAGTGATCTAGACAGATTAAGAGGATTGGGCCAAAAGAAATCTGATGAGGTTCAACAAGGACAAATGTAGAGTCCTGCACTTGGGACAGAAGAATCCCAAGCATTGTTACAGGCTGGGGACCGAATGGCTAAGTAGCAGTTCAGCAGAAAAGGACCTGGGGATTACAGTGGATAAGAAGCTGGATATGAGTCAACAATGTGCCCTTGGAGCCAAAGAAGGTGAATGGAATATCAGATTGCATTAGGAGGAGCAGTGCCAGCAGATCTAGAGAAGTGATTATTCCCCTTTATTTGGCACTGGCGAGGCCACATCTGGAATACTGCGTCCAGTTCTGGGCTCTTCCACTACAGAAAGGATGTGGACACATTGGAGAGGATCCAGCGGAGGGCAACCAAAATGATTAGATTGCAGGACCCAACGGATAGTGCTCAATGGCTCGATGTCAGGTTGGCAGTCAGTTTCTAGCGGAGTGGATGTGGATACATTGGAGAGGGTCCAGCGGAGGGCAACCAAAATGATTAGGAGGCTGGAGCACATGACCTATGAGGAGAGACTGAGGGATTTGGGCTTATTTAGTCTGCAGAAGAGAAGAGTGAGGGGGGGATTTGATAGTAGCCTTCAACTTCCTGAAGGGAGGTTCCAAAGAGGATGGAGAGAGGCTGTTCTCAGTAGTGACAGATGGCACAACAAGGAGTCTCAAGTTACAGTAGTGGAGGTCTAGGTTGGATATTAGGAAAAACTATTTCAGTAGGAGGATGGTGAAGCACTGGAATGGGTTACCTAGGGAGGTGGTGGAATTTCCATCCCTAGAGGTTTTTAAGTCTCGACTGGGTTGATTTAGTTGGGATTGGTCCTGTTTTGGGTAGAGGGCTGGACTCGATGACCTCCTGAGGTCTCTTCAAGTCCTATGATTCTATGAACTAGTGAAGCCAAATGATTTGAGGGTGCTCTGGTAGGGGGCTCCCAATTCCACCGAGGTTTCAACTACCTAAATCAGAGAAGTGCCAGGATACAGTATATGATTAAAACAAAACACCATGACCATAAAATGTAATACTGACGGGCAACAAGATAAATAAGACTTATAATTCTAAACACCTTACTTACACCACAATTAGTACAATGTTGGTGCCTCTGATAATCATTTTAAGAGAAAAAAGAACTCTGTTATAGCTATAATGTGCTATTTATTATAAATCCCCCCAAAATAAGTGTATGAATTTTGTCAGAGTTCTCAGATTTATCTACAAGCAAAATAGTTCCCAAAGTGACACATATAAGGGGAATAAAATTCAAGAGTGGCATTCTACAGAGAACACCTCTTTTCGGAGATCTAATTATTATATATCTCCATTGTTATATTAAATGTATCTCAATTATAATTGTCTTATGTATTTTATGGTGAATATACTTTTAAATCTCTTAACACATTTGAACATAGATTTTAAAATTCAAAACTTTACAGCTACATGCATACTTTTTGCATACACAACCTAATTATATATTATTTTTTAATTATTATTATTATTTCCAGTACTACTCACAATAAACTACGTTCAGTATAACATAAAATGGGTAGCCCTTGCTCTTCAGAGCTTACGTTGTTTAAATATCTGGGAGAAACTTTTCATGTTTACATATGAACGTTAATGCTGTATTGCTTTTTCACACCAGCACCTCGGGAAAGACGAATCTGGAGTAGGAGCCATTACTATGAGGTTATTTCTACAGGTGATTACGCTGCTTGTGTACACTGAGGTTATGTGAGTAAAAACAGAAGTGTAGTTGCAGTAGCATGAGTAATGGCTGCAGATGCACATCTGTACATGAGCAAACCCCCTAACTTGTAGGGTGGACCATAGTCTAAGAGCTGGCTCCTTCTTACTCTAAGGCCTGTGCCAACTGTAGATAGCTCCTCCCCCAGCCTCCACCATGAAAATGCAGCTCTGCAGGTATGCATAGTTGGGGACATGGACTCACTCCATACCTATCTTTGGCGATGGAAGTAGCAGAACCTCAGAGCCTGCTTTCCACCTGGTCCCACTCTGGGCTCATACCAAAAATGTGTTCAATTTATGTAGAGGGGAAGGGCATTAATTATAAAACAAAAAAAATCATATAATTATGCATATTCCCAGTGAACCAGTCTCATATATGGTCAGCTCTGGCATTGATGATACTCTTGGCTGCTTCGGGACAGTTTGAAAATCATTACTGGCTTACCCTCTTTAACACTGCCTACATCCGTGAAGAACAGGCATAGTACTGCAGAGGTCCATAGACTCTACCTGCTCTTGACACACTGAGTGGTACAAATAAGTTGCCTCTCACAAAACAATCCAACCGTATATGTATATCTATACATAATGTTGGTTGCCTATATAGTTACACAAAAAGCTGCATTAAAAGAACATTGTTAAAGTTAGAGTGAAGCACTAACAAGTTAGAAAGTGCCAGGTTATTTGAGCAAGCTCAAGCTGCCCCCTTGTACATATGCATTATAATTAAGGGTATGTTCTTGTACTATACACCTGACTAAATTTTGGCTTCTCTCAGAAGGGGCAGGAGTGGCTCGGTGGTGCCATGTATGCTTGGGGGTGGTGAGATGCCGCAGGTGCTGGGGCGGAGATGGCAGCAGATGACCCAGAACCCCTGCTGCTGCTGGGGAGGTAGGTTTGGTGGGGATGCATGCTTCTTTACTAATTCTACACAGCTCTCCAGAAGCAGTGACATGTCCCTCTAACTCTGAGCACCGGTTCTGCAGCTCCCATTGGCTGAGGGCTTCAGGGGTGGTGTCTGCAGGTAGGGACAGCTCGCTGAGCTACTTGGCTGTGCCTCCACCTAGGATCCAAGAGAGGGACATGTCACTGTTTCCAGGGAGCCACCAAGCACCCTTGCTTCCTCCCACACTCCAGCCCCCCGACACAGCTCTGAGCCCCCTCCTACACCCAAACTCCTGCTACTGCTTGGGGGGTAATCACCCAAGACTGCTCCAGAAGTGGCCAGACTGCCCCCAGGATCTGACCAAACTGCTTAGGTGGCACTTGGGCCAGGCATACTGGCCAGTGTACAAGTCACAGAGGTCCCAGAAAATCATGTAATCTGTGATTTCCGTGACCTCTGTGACAGAGAAACACAGCTTTAATTGCAATACAATCTTTAATTGAAGGATCACATGCTATTTTTTCCACAGAATCCTGCCTCTTTCAGTGGATGGGATGGATGCTGCTCATTTAATAAGCAGCTATTCAATGTTTTCTTTCTTTCCCATTGTTCAAAGTGTGTGGCCCTATGCCTTGTTTATTATATAGTATTCAAACTTTACTCTGAAGGTAAAATTATTAATTTCCACAAGGGCTTTTCTATAGTGCTCATCACTACTGGATCTAATGCTACACAAACATGTATTCATTTATCTCCATTTTATAGAGAGAGAAGTAAGGCACAGACAGACCAAGGTAAAAAAATTCACTAATTTTAGTGCTTAATTTGAAATTCCTAAAACCTGGTTTTGCAGAGTATTTAGAATTACATAGTATTTTATATATTCAATTAACACTTCCCATTTACTTCAACTGCATTTGTGAGTTCTCATCACTTCTGTAAATCAGATTTCAGGTTTTCAAGTTGGGCACCCAGAATATAAAGAATATGCAATTAGGAAACACTTGTGAAAAGTCTGGTTCAAGTGACTTGACTAACATCAGATACAAACTCTGGCTGAGGCTACAGACAGCAGCCTTCTTTTCTACACAATCCTGATTCATGCCCAGAACAGCTTCATTCTGTGCACTGAATAAGACAGTATTCAAGAACATAAGAGCAAACTATCTCACTGCATAGGACAGACAAGAAGTATGGCAGGAAACCACCCTGACTTAACCAGGAGATCTTCAATTATCTGAAACTCAAGAAAGAGTCCCACAAAAAGTGGAAATTAGATCAAAAAACAAAGAATGAATATAAACAAACAACCCGTGCATATAAGGACACATTTATAAAGGCTAAGACACAAAATAGGATTAAAACGAGCATACTGAGCTATATTTCTTAAGATTTTCTTTGAAATAAAAATTTTAAAACTCATCTATCCCATCACTCCTCCTTGCTTTACTTCCATTTCTAGGTTTTCAAGTATCTGTGACCTACTCTGAAGGTCTGGCTTCTTTGTTCTTCAGGGATTTTGGTTGTTTTCTTAAAAATTACTGAAGTCTGGGACACTGAGACTCCAAAGACAATACTAAGCCCCCAAGGGTAGTGTATTATGTTTTGTACCAGGGAGAAATTGGCAACATTGGAAGTGTCAAGTAACACTGGTAATTAAGTTCTATAAAAACAATACTTTATTTAACAGTTTTAACTGCTCCTTGTAATCTATTCTTTTTCCTTCATCAAGTAAAATATATTTTTGAAACTACTATTTTACTTTACTTTGAATATATGTATACGCAGCTACAGACAAAGTTATTGACCTGTCTGTCTAAGCCCCTTCATTCTTTTTTGGTGGTGTGAAGAATTGATGTATTTAATTTTCCTGAGGAATAATGTCCCCAACTGATCCAATGTAACAGTGTAAGAACTTCCATGTAAATAATTGGGAACTCAAATTATAAACAGCTGTGTCTATAGTAAAAATGTAATGAGTACTTAAGAGAGTTATTTAATACAGAGTCATACTCCCCAATATCTATCAGTTATATTGAGCATTTCTGGGAATACCGTACTCATTAACATTTGGACAATCAAGGTTGTATTGTATTAAACAAAGGCATTTTTCCTTCCTATCTGTCCAATCAATTTATTTAGTTTTAAAGGATTTTTTTTTAACAAGGATATCTGCATTCCCCAAGTTTAACTACTCAACTGACTAAATCTTAGAAGCATGATTCAAGTTGTTCTAAACTGTATAGACTAGCAGGAAAGGGCATTCCCGCAGTTGACTCTCATTTCCATTATTTTATTAACCCTTTCTCATTCAATACTGGGATTTTCTTGTGTGGCGTTATTACTAATAATCAAAAGTTACTAAAACAAAGGAGGCAGACAAGAAAATTACAAGCTTCAGGGAATTTATAATAGCTTTTCAATAAGCAGTTTTATGAAAGATTAGCTTGCTGATGTTCATAACTGCAGGGTTCCTAGTGAAATTGCTAGAAATGCAGCAAGAATAGCCTTTTGCAATTTAAGACAAGTGGTACTATTATTTACACAACAGAAGGCAGACACGAGTTTCTTTTGTTTAGTAGCAATAAGCTTAATAGTGTCAATATGAGATATGCAGCACTCTGACTAGAAGAGCATCTGTATTTTGAATTTGGATAGCTTGATATATAAACAAATTAGGGCTCTTTTCAATGTTTGTGGCATTATACACTAGTGCCAAATTCACATAACACAAGTAGATTCACTAATAATTGGTTTAGCACAAGTATATATATTCAGTGAACAGAGAAGTTAAATATAATCAGCTAAAAATGAATGAACAAATCTGAAACTTTCATAGTGAAAAGCAGTTCAAGAGGTACACTAGCAATTGTATGAAAGAAAGACATAATCAGGATTGAACTTCACACTGCACACAATTTGGAAATCTTTAATTTTAATTTTTAATTTAATCTTTAATTTTTAAAACAACTTAGGTCAACATGATCACAGTTTTAGCAGTCATAACAGTGAACCTATACAACCTTCCAATTATATTTAAAAGTATCTCTTCATGAACAGAGTAGTGTGCAATTTAGCATGTCAATGATACATGTGCATTTGATAAA
Source organism: Pelodiscus sinensis (assembly GCF_052426305.1). Lineage (NCBI taxonomy): Eukaryota > Metazoa > Chordata > Testudines > Trionychidae > Pelodiscus > Pelodiscus sinensis. The sequence goes on along the minus strand of NC_143057.1, from coordinate 81,475,455 downwards.
GACACAATTCAAACCATACCACATTTTACTTACTGTAACAATATTTAACCTTTATCTTCCTTTTTCAACAATAATGTTGATCACTTCCTGCAAATGTGTTAAGGGATACCAAGTACTGTACATGGATTACTCTCAGTAAAAAAAAATTTAAAGCAAAAACTAGAATGTGATTTCTTTTCCTTCTGTTAGAGCAGAGATTCAGTACAAAAGCTACTAGTTAAGACACATGGCTTGGCCTGGGTATTTCACTCTTCATAATCTATCTAAAAGAAAAGAAAAAATGCCCACAGCAATGACAGGGGGTTACAATGAACACATTCAGTGCCCTAATTTTGGGGTTTTCTTCTCTAGATGTGGAAAAAAATCTATTGATTTTAGTGGATGTAACACAGATCCCTGTGTAAGGAACTGACATAAATGTTCCTTTTGTCTGCCAGGAAAACATAAAAGATTGAGAATCTGGTTTTTCCTAGCTGACTGGTCATTTTCTGAGGTCAACCAGGGAGCATGATATATGGTAGCCATTTCTTCATAACTCTTCTAGTGTTGATAAGGAAGGTAGAGGCAAATGACTTGTATAATACTGCTCTGATTTATCTGATCTTTACAATTAACAGAATTTGTACACAACTGGCTATGCAGGATATATATATATAAAAAAATCTCCAATGTGTGGCGTATAATATTACAAATTAGTTCTTAAATTGCTTGTGCCACATTTTTTTGTAACCAGTATTTCAGTTCAAGCAAGCAAATGTTTTGCACAGGCAAGCTTTTTCTTTTTACTTTGTTGGTTTTGGCAAAGGCCACATTTACAAGAGGAAATAAAAATTACATTACTCAGGAAGGAAGCTAATGAGTTTCCCCTCCCCCATATGCCATTAGACACTTCCTGAATGAAGAAGCACATTAGTATAAAGAAAGATGGTACATAAGAAACCAAAAAAAAAAAAAAAAAAAACCCAAAAGCCAGACCCTGTTTTCTGATTAAAACTATTTAATCATAGCTATTTGAGATGAAAAAAGCATGTTAGGTCAGCTAGTCTAATGCAACACTGCTCCTTACAATATTCATGAATGCTTTGTCCATTCTAGTTTTAAATGACTCAAGCACTGACGTTTTCTTCACTTCCTCTGGGAGATTATTCCAAAGTATAATAAATATATTTGTTAAGAGTATTTCAAAATATTTAGCTTTAAGTTTCCTCTCTTCATTTTCTTTCTTACTCCTCATCTGAGTTACAGAGTATTTAGAGGCCCATTTTCTTTGAGAAACCAAAAAGCTACAAAAAACAAACAAACAAACAAAATAAAATCCCAAAGAACCCCAGAGGTTCAAAGACAGGGTAACAAAATAATCTTGGTTTGTCTTTGACATCCAGCATTGAACAACTTTAAAAAACTGCATTTACACTTTTAGTGATATTCATTCAAATAGATTAATGGCAATCACTCACTTATATAACAAAATATTAACTGAAAATCAGTTTTGCACATAGCTAATCTGTAATCTCATATTTCTTCTGATTTACTTTCATCCTCTCCATCATCCTCTTCTTCCTATGCATTATATACCAACTCTTTCCATTCAATCTAAATGTAGGGTGTCAACCTGTAAGGAGTTGGAAGTAATTTTTGAAGTCAAAGGGATTACTAACCTTAAAACCACTCGTGCTTACATCGTTACAGGACAGGGCTCATACATTTTTGAATTCTCTAAATCAGGGGCTGTTTCTCTTTCACCAGTGCTCTGATCTAGCAAAAATATGCCCATATATATCTTTACTCATATGAGTAAACATAAGTTTACTGACTACTTGCATGAGACTATTCTTGTGAGCAAAGTTATTCCCATCAGTACACGTTTGCAGAATCAGAGCCTATTTATTGTACAGCACTTAGCACCATGTGGATCTACGCATAACTGGGGCAAATCATGTGACAATATTTCTTATTTTATTCTTCCAGATTTTTCTGAAAGACTGTGGGTGTATGTGACGGGGCGGATAGGCCCCGCACTGATGAGCAGGTGATAGCCCAGGCCCAGCTGGCAGAGAAAGCCCCGCCCCTCCGACCCTGCTGGGCATGCTCCCAACAGCGGCCGGGTATAAAGGCAGAAGGAGTCCGGCAATCAGGGAGGCCCCAGGGTGAAGGAGGAGACCAGGCTGGGCCAGTGTTCTTGCAGCCGCTGGGACCAGAGTTGCCGCCCTCACCGGACTCTGACACGGAGGAAGCAGTCGCCGACCCAGGGCGGCAGGAGCGCGCCCGCAACCCCGACAGGTACTGCCTCGGAGGCAAAGGGATCTGGGGGGAACCAGGGCATGGTAGGAAGCAGCCCAGGGCAAAGGATATAAAGTTTGGCTCGGCGTGTATCGGCCGGATCCCCCGCTGAGCCGGCAGGAGCCACAGACCCTGCCTAAAGGGACCTGGGCTGGGACCTGGTGGAAAGGGAGGGCCCGGGTCCCCCTACCACCCATATTCCCTTCCCTGGATAAGCAAACCCTGGGCCAGGGGAGGCTTCTCAGAGCGGCTAGGCTGCTAGTACTGTATATGCCCTGATAGAGGGGCCTGGACTTTTGCATTGGGACTTTAGTGCCATATATGCCCTGATAGAGGAGCCTGGACTTTTACGTCGGGACTTTGGGTTACTGTACAGGCCCCGGTAGGAGGGGGCCGAGCCCCTGACAGGGGCGTACCCCCTGACAGTGTACAACACATTTCTTTCCTTTTGCCTGTTATTTGACTTCTTTTATTGCCCCTTGTTTTCCTCTCTCTGACATAATGTCCATTTCCCCCACCTTCCACATCTCAGCTGCTCCCATTCCATGTTCCATCCTTCTATCATCCTGCTTCTCATCTTCTCCCTATCCAGATTAGCTTTCTAGATTTAGTTTGAAACTAAAAAGCTGAATCAGACATTAGGGAGGTCTTCATCTTCTGAGTCATCATCTTATTTTTTTTCAAAAGGGGAGAAATGCCCCCTTTTCTATGGTATTGATGCCTTCTGCAGGCATTGTACCCAAGCAGCTGATAGTTCTCAGCCTAAAATAAGAAGTTAAAAAAAGAGGTGCCAGCTGCTCAGCACAGCTTCCTAGTGGTACTTTGGTGTTCTTTTGCCATTCCTTTATAGTTAAAGAGCTGACTCAGAAATACTTCACAATGTTTGATTTAGTTTTACTTGTAAATTATAGCTACAAAACTAGAAAAATATTAGGGAAAATAAGATTTTTCTTTAATTTGCATAACTTTAAATGCAGAACTTTTTATTAGTGTGACAATACATACATCATTTTAGTGTTGATATCAAATAGGGCTATTCCATATTCACAGAAAAAGATTACAGTGTGTGTTTCATTCTGGCATCTCACCATTTCAAGAGTAGGTGAGGAATGTAGCTTTTAGTCTTCCAAGGAAACTAAGACATGGAGCTATGCCCTATTGTGTCTTAATGCTTAATTATAGTGCCTTGTTTTTTAAAGAGAAATCACACTGTGTCTGTACTGTCTTTAAAGAAATGAATTCATCATTTAATGTTAATTGAGCAAATGCCTATGCTCCTCATTCCAGCAAAACAATTCATTGCATCTCCTAATATAAAATGCAGAAAAGCAGTGGCAAGATAAATAAACCCTTAGCTTTTTCAGTGTTATTTGATATAAGGCCTGCCTACCCAGTGGGATAATGCAATCTGTGGACGTGTTTCCAAATTGGAGTAACATGTTGCACATTAATTGGTCTGTGTAGATCAGGGATGAGCAACCAGGAATAGTGGGTGGGACTCATGAGTGGCCTCTCTTCATCTCAGTGAGCTGCAGCAACCTGTGGCACACTGGGGTTCTACCTGCAGCCCTGTGGTTCCCCTGTCTGCCCGCACCCCCACACGCCTCTTGCACACCAGGGCACTAGAGCCCTGTACTTACCTCCTCCTCCTCCTCCCTCCCAGCACTTTTGGAGCACACAAATTGCCTGATTCACGCTCTGTCTCCACTCGTCTCCCTCCCTCCCACAGCTGGAATGCTACGAACAGTTGTGGCAGAGTCCCAGGTGGCCAAATGCGGCCTGTCACTGATCTAGGTCCTGCTGGTATGCAACAGAGCAGCAGTTCTCAGTGGGTCAGGGCTCCAAAGTGGGTTACAACCTTGTTTTAATAGGGTCACCAGGCACTAAACTTGCTAGGGCCCAGGGTGAAACCTCAAATCCTACCATCTAGGATTGAAATCAAAGCCTTAGCCCACTGTCCAGGATTCAGGTTATTGGGCCCCCAAGAAGGGTGGAAGCCCTTGCTCTTTGTGCCCTCCCACCCCGACCTGGGGAGTTGAGGCTCAGACAGGCTCAAGTTTCATCCACCCTTTCCTAGATCATGAGGTAATTTTTGTTGTTAGAAAGGGATTATAATGCAATATAAATTTGAGAGATTTGCACTAGTCTATTGCCTTTTGCCTTTAAAGTAGTATTGTTTCAATCAGCATTACATTAAAGTACACTATACAGACCAATTAGGGCAGTGTTTCTCAACCAGTGGTACTAGTACCCTTAGGAGTACTTGAGAGAAGTCTGGGGGGTACGTCAAAACAACTGAAATTTGGAGAAAACTGAAATTTTGTTTTAAGTTTTACAGCGCTTTATTATTTTTGCACTTTTTGCACCCAAAAATGTCATTGCCTGCCCAGCTATGATTAAGTTGTTTAATCAAATGTGTTGCAATGGTAGAAAAAAGAATCATGTGTCTGAAAACTGTAGGTACTGAAGGTATTTATAATTTTTTTTAAAAGGAGTCCTTTATAAAAAAAAAGATTGAGAAACACTGAACTAGGGTGTGTTTACACATCAGAGCTTAATGCAAAATAAGCTATGCAAACTGAGATACATCAATTGCGAAGCTTATTTCGAAATAGCTTATTTTGAAATTTGGAGCATCTACACAGCACTCATTTTGAAACAGAGCACTCTTCCCTCAACACCCCTTACTCCTCATACAATGAGGGTTACAGTAATCGGAAAAAGAAGTCCTTTAGCTTGACAGTATTTTGACATTATTTCGAAATAACTGTCCTTTGTGTAGAGGCAGACGAAGTTATTTTGAAATAATGTTGCTATGTAGACGTATCCATAGTGAGCAACATATAGTTGCAGATGATACCAAACTGGGAGGGGTTGCGACTGCTCTGAAGGATAGGGTTATAATTCAAAATGATCTGGACAAATTGGAGAAATGGTCTGAGGTAAACAGGATGAAGTTTAATAAAGACAAATGCAAAGTGCTCCACTTAGAAAGGAACAATCAGTTTCACACATACAGAATGGGAAGCAACTGTCTAGGAAGGAGTACGGCAGAAAAGGATCTAGGGGTTATAGTGGACCACTAGCTCAATGAGTCAGCAGAGTGATGCTGTTGCAAAAAAAGCAAACATGATTCTGGGATGCATTAACAGGTGTGTTGTGAGCAAGACACAAGAAGTCATTCTTCCGTTCTACTCTGCACTGGTTAGGCCTCGGTTGGAATATTGTGTGCAATTCTGGGCGCCACATTTCAAGAAAGATATGGAGAAAATAGAGAGGGTCCAGAGAAGAGCAACAAAAATGATCAAAGGTCTAGAGAACATGACCTATGAAGGAAGGCTGAAAGAATTGGGTTTGTTTAGTTTAGAAAAGAGAAGATTGAGGGGGGACTTGATAGCAGTTTTCAGGTATCTAAAGGGGTGTCATAAGGAGGAGGGAGAAAACTTGTTCATCTTGGCCTCTGAGGATAGAATGAGAAGCAATAGGCTTAAACTGCAGCAAGGGAGGTTTAGGTTGGACATTAGGAAAAAGTTCCTACCGGTCAGGGTAGTCAAACACTGGAATAAATTGCCCAGGGAGGTTGTGGAATCCCCATCTCTGGAGATATTTCAGGGTGTGTCTAGACTACCTAGTTTTGTCGACAAAAGTGGACTTTTGTCGACAAAACAATACCAGCGTCTACACTACCGCGGAGTTCTGTCGACATAACGTCGACAGAACTCCGCGGTTTTGTCGACGCTGGTATACCTCATTTTACGAGGCATAACACTTTCTGTCGACAGAACTCTGTTGACAGAAGGTGTTATTGCCTGTAACACTGCGTCCAGACTACGGAGTTCTGTCGACAAAGCGGCTTGCTTTGTCGACAGAATTCCATGTGTCTGGACGCAAACTGTCGACGGAAGTTTTGTCGACAGTATCTGTCGACAAAACTTCCGTCGACAAAACGCGGTAGTCTAGACGTACCCTCAGAGTAGGTTAGATAAACGTCTATCAGGGATGGTCTAGACAGTATTTGGTCTTGCCATGAGGGCAGGGGACTGGACTCGATGAACTCTCGAGGTCCCTTCCAGTCCTAGTATTCTATGATTCTATGATAGTATGTATTTTAGAAATCTCACCCCCATATTGTGCTTTACCCCTCCATGTACACAAGCTCCAAAATGCAGCTAAAAATGAAAGCCTTTGGCTACAAATGATTGTGGACATACCTAAGTGGTGTTTTAACAAAAAAACAAGCTTAAATTATTGAATAAAATTCTTCCACCAAATAGACATGCTTGGACTGAGGCCAAACCTACAAGTCAGTTTAAACCAGATTTTGTTTACAATGACCCTCCCTAAGTGGGAGCATTTCAAACTAAAATGCTTTCAGATATAATAATGTGAATGGAAAGTCTCAATAAACCACTCTTCACCAAAATAAAATTTTCATAAAAGAAGTATACATTTTTTCATTTAGCTTACTCCATCCAAATTCTTAAGTTATTAGAAGCAATTCTTAAATCATAATAGTTAATTGATTCTACAAAAATTAGCATATTTACTATAGTTTCTCTACATCACTTGTACCTAGGAATTAATGATACCTTAAAGTACTAATGCCAATTTTTTGAAAGTTGTCAAATGAATTATACTTAGAATTGTACAATTTGCTGCCTGGTGTTTGGAAATACCTGTTTAATTTCCACTTTTATATACTTTGCTTTACCCATTGCTTGATATTAATCATCTGCAATATTAACTACTCACTACAGTTACACAACTTCCTACATATAATTCCATACAATTAAAACATCTGTAACTTTACATGCCATAATACATTTGTCATTATCCAAAATTAATACCTCTTGTTTTTATTTCTCGTTGGCAGCCATGACTGAAAATTAGTGAGGGACAACCTAGGCTAGTGAATAAATCCCAGCAAAATGGACCAAATGTAATACTGGGATAACAAAGCAACTATATATAACCTCTGTATTTCTAGACTAGCTTTTGTTTCCAGTAGAGCCATCGTAATAAGCAGGGCTCGCCGAACTGCGGCAACCCCGCTCGCCAGCTGCGCTGTCCAGCGATCTGCACATGCGCAGATCGTTCTGCGCATGCGCAGATCGCCCAAACCCAGCTCTTTCAGGTTGCAATCAACTCGCCACGAGCAAGCAGATTGCATTATTTGTCGAGCCCTGGTAATAAGGCGCTGCTGCCAAGGCACAATCATGTGTTCCTGCATCTTGTTTCAAATTTATTGGCTGTAATGGTGCATCTATTAAAGGGCTTAACTTGAAATAAGCTACACAAACTGAGGTATGTCAATTGCATATTTTATTTCAAAATAGCTTATTTCAAAAATGGGAGCATCTAGACAGAACTTATTTTGAAACAGAGCACTCTTCCCCCGACTTCCCTTACACTGCAATGAGGGTTATAGGAGTTGGAGTAAAAAATCCTCAAGCTTGACAGTATTTCGACATTATTTCGAAATAACTGCCTGCTGTGTAGACGCAGAAGTAAGTTATTTTGAAATAAGTTATTTTGAAATAATGTTGCTGTGTAGATGTACCCTAACTGAATTGGGTGACTAAGGGCCATGTGATGGTAATATAAAGGTAGGCTGCTGAATCTTATAGGAGAAGGAAACTTATAGGGTGCAAGAAAGGTCTCTGGTAGGAAGCCTGTCAGTATTTATGCAGTTCCTGGTGAAGAGGGAACCAGGTAGTGTCCTCCAGAAAGCAAGAACTAAAGAGAGATTCTACAGTGATACATAGGAGAAACAGGAAGACCACAATTAGAGTCCTGAGATAAGTGCTCAAGAGACTGAGTGGAATTGTAGGTTAAAAGAGTTTGTTGAAAACACACATTTGTCTGGAAAGACCAAAGGACCGGCTTGGCTTGTGTTTCTGTTATGGTCTATAAACCAGACAATTGTCTGCATTGCAATTAGTCACCTGTGGCTTGTCAGTTCTAGATGACATGGGTTCATGGGGCTTGTGAGACTTTTTCACAACACTGTAGACTTCCATGAAGTCTAGACACAGGCACCTTTCTCTATGAGAAGGATGGAGCTTAGGACACACACTTCTCATCTTTATCTCCCTCTGACCAACTTAGGTGGGGAGCTGCCTAGCATGTTGGCTTTTCTGAATCACATTCTAAGGATAGGTCTATACTAAACCTGGCAGCTTGACTTAATAAATAAATAAATAATAAATAAATAACTATTTATGCTCCGGATATGTAGAATAAATAGTTAGAGTTGGCTTATATTAAGCCGAGCTCAGCGGCATTCCCACAATGGGAGGCTGACAGGAGCAAATGCTCCTGTTGGCTTTCCTTACTCTTCGCAAGAGAGGAGTACCAGATACTGGCAGACTAGACTCCGTAAATCGAACTCTGGAAGATCGATTGCAGTAGCAGCAATCTTCCACAGAGTGAAGAAATAGCCTCTGGAATCTAACTTACCCCATCCATTATAAAGGGAGACCAGGGACTTAACTCAGGTTTTGTAGATAACATTGTTGTTCCTGTGAATTTTTAGGTACTTCAGTATCTTTGAAGATGCAACCGTCAGGTACTTGAATTTGCAGAAACATCCTTTTGGGATCTAAGGACATTTCTCAGAGATCTGTTTTATTCTAGGCAACAGGAAAGTCTAGACAGTCATTCCAAACTAAGCTAGGAAAACAGTCTTTAACTCTTATTGAAAATGGTTTTCAGGTTAGCATTCTTGGCCCATCTCAAAGGCAGATTCACTTCCTCTACTACATTTTAATTACTTTATAAAGCATGAACATTACATATATGTAGCACTTATATCTCTACTCCAGGATCAAATGAATCAGCAAAATCCTTAATTAAATTCCTAAAACTTCAAAAACAGATTGTAAAAATGTAACTGAATAATTGTAAAATTTCAAAATTGAGACATTTGAAATAAAAACTTCAAGACAGTATTACAAAAATAGGAATCCCTGTTTTTAAAATATTTGGCTACTTGTCATGTGGTGTTGTGAAGCTAAATACATTTTAGACGCTAAGGCACTGAGATGCTACAAAAACAGAGGGTATATAAATATCTAAGATAGAAACAATCATTTTAAATAAAATGATTTAGTCTATATTGAGGAATCATCTTGCAAGAGTCCATGAAGTTAACAAACACAACTCTATTATTCTAAACAGAGCACTTTTATTTAAATGTAATTTTAGCTAAGAGACAACTGTAAATATCGTACCATAATCCAGAGGTGTAAAGTCATTTTTGATTGCAAAGATCTATACCACAAAAAACTCAATTTCTTGAGAGACCAAGGAGGAGTTATTTATAGTCTGCCAAGTTCTTTTACCATAGTACAAAAGGAAACATTAAGGGTGGAACTTTATTTAGATGTCTTACAAACAAATAACATCAGTGGTTACAGAACAAGGAAAATTCAAATATATATCTACAAATAAACATTTATCCATGACAGAAAAAATATAACTGTTTTCCACTACTCATAGAGATGAAAGTGAAATATGTACATAATTGAAATATATAGATGACTATGTTCTGTGTGGCCCTGGAAAATAAGGGCTTGTCTATGCTTAAAACACTTTAGCAGTAGTGTTTCAGTGTAGACACTACCTATATCAACAGGAAGAATTCTCCTATCAGCATAGGTAATCTACCTTTTTCAAGAAAGAGCACCTAGATTGACAGAAGAATTCTTCCATCAACCTAATGCTGTCTATATGGGGACCTAGGTTGGCTTAACTATGCTGCTCAGAGGTGTGGATGCTTCACTCCTCTGACTGGCAGAGTTAAACTGACCTGTAAGAGAAGAAAAGAAGTTATGACAGAGTTCCTCTTATGGACCCAAGATACCTCAATCCATAAGTATCTTAATAAGATTTGAGTGAAGGCTACAGTACCAACCACTGCCATCCACAACTGATAAATCTCTGTTAAGTTAAAACTTGCTCAAATACAATTTAAGCAAACTTTTTACTAACCTAAGTTATATTGAAATAGGGTGTTCTTATTTTTAAATAAGAGTGCTCACATAGAGACATCAAAACTGACCAGTGATTTCTATGCCTCCTTTTTACTGATCCCTACTTGAGACACCTCAAAAAAACCCAGTTCCCAGAATCATAGAATCATAGAACCATAGAGCTGGATGAGACCTCAGAAGGTCATCAAGTCTAGCCTCCTGCTCTAGGCAGGACCAATCCCAACTAAATCAACCCAGCCAGGCCTTTGTCAAGCTGAGACACTAACTCTCTGAAAATCAAGCTTCTTTAAAAGGTAACTCCACTTGGGCAATTAAAATTTGAAGCATCAAAAATCACTAGTCGCATTTTAGCCTCTTGATCATAAGTTTCAACCAAGTTATTATGGAGGTTAAAAAATGCAATTTCTTGTAACAGCCCAAAGAAAGAGATTGCACACATAGAGCTGTGCTAGTGAACAGAATCCTAATATGTAAACTGTAAAATATTATAATCGTAATCCTATAATCCAACACATCATGACTGAAAAAGTACAGCTGGTCCCCGAGTTGCGAACGGTCATAAGTCGACCGTTTGTAGTTACTAAAACTGTCGGAAATGGCAGACCCTGAATTACAAACGCGATCCATGCTTACGAACAGTGCGGTCGTGTGTAATTCTATGGGGTCCGACTTACAAACGAACCGAGTTACGACCAATTGGTTGGTCCATAACAGGTTCGTACGTCAGGAAGAGGCTGTACTATTTTATATGCACATTCACAAAATTTACATAATTTATATAATGTTTTTTGCAGCTATAAATAGACATACACACAACAATATTGTAAAAACAATGAGTCCCATGGCGCCTTAGAGCATTTACACAGCAGAGCAAAATTCTAATTAAGATATGCAACTACAGCTATGTCAATTGTGTAAAAATAGCTTAATTTGGCTTTTGGTGCTGTGTACGCAACAGGAAGTTGAAGAACACTATTCCTTTGACTATCCTTGTACTTCGTGAAATAAGGGTTACAGGAGTCAGCATAAGAAGTCCTCCAGCTCGACATTATTTCAAAATAATGACTTGCTGTGTAGATGCACACTTTGTTATTTTGAAATAACTTCAGTTATTCCGAAATAACGCTGCTGTGTACACGTACCCTTAGAAACCAACAGCTTTATTAGGGATAGGAGGCGTGCTGGCCAGCACTTGGCAACTAAAGGTTTAAATCAGGCGAGGGGGGTGTTGGCAGGGAGCCAGGAAAGCCAATCGGAAAGACTGTTGAAATTTAAATTGAATAGATATACCTGCCTGCTGATCTCTTTGTGTGAGTTTAAGACAGGATCTGGGGGAAACAAGATGATTTAATTCAGGCAGGACTACCATGCCTACAAAGAAGACTGAGCATGGAAATGGACTGGACCTTGAAGTGTATTGTGAGTAAATAGAGAAAATGTGTATTTAGTCGCAATCAGGTTATTTTCTTTGTTTTGTTTGATTAAGCTTCTCTGCATTTAGTCCATGTGCTCCTTCATTATTTCTAAGATGTAACCAGAAATACTATGTTCTCTATGTTTTAATTTGTTTTTCTCAGTTGCTCTGTAACACCTAGCAACCAAGTATGCTTTATTAAGTATATCTTTTTGTTTTTGTTAATAAAATCATCTTTTTAAGGTGATGTACAAGGAGATTTCAGCAAATCCGGTAATGTGCCTGAACCACTATTGCTTATTGCTTAAACTTTAGCAACTAAGCTAACAGGCCCAAATTAGACCTAAACTGCAGCTTCCGCATGACTACAGTCAGGGAGGGGGAAGAAAGGAGGTTTGAGTGCCACAGAGAGGGCAGCTTGACCACGCATCCTTCCTGAGGTCCAAATCACTAGTGAAATCGCTGAGCTACACATTTAGAAAAACAGGAAGCTTGTCTAAATGCCCTAAGACATATATCTATCAGGGCCCCCAGGCATGGACACTCTGAAAAGGAAAAAAAGCATCTGGTGAAAGTGATGATCAAAAGAAAACCTCTTGCCTAACCTTTAAAAAGTGCTTGCCTAACACGTTTTTGAGTGACATGGTGTAATACTAATGGATAAATAGGGAAGGAAAGTTTGTTAGGGGGACAATTTTGGGGAATACTTAGAGGGACACCTCAAGGACTCCTTGAGGACTCTTCACATCTCGACGCATCTCCGTCCCCACTGGCAGACAGAAGACTGGCCATCAGAAGCCTGCCTAGTGTCACCCGAGAGCCACTTTGGTAACTATAGAGGGTGTGGGTGTTTTATTAACCTGTTGCGGACGTGTGCAAGTGCTTGAGACTATGTAAAGTTTAGCTTTAAGTGAAAGCACTCTTGTGTTGTCCTGTTTGTATCATCCATCAATTGGTGTCTCCCCTGAATTATTTTCTGACACCACCTTTCAGAGAGTAAAAGTTATCGGGAGGTTTGGGTTGAAAGAACCCCTGGTAACAGTGATTATTTGATTCTTGTATCCTGGAAAGTAGCAGAGGCCTGTGTATGCGTGCCTAAAACTAAGAGGTCACCTATCAGAAACTGCAGTTGTTTTCTGGATTTTTTCAAGCTCTCTTGTGGTAAAACAGCTTGGGGTACCCCTCTAGAAAAAGTTCAAGTACTTCTTCCTGGGTTTTAGAAGAAGGGGGGTTTACACTCAGTGGTGGCAGCTACTTGCCAAGGGAAGGAAATCTCTGACCTTTGGGAGTTTTTGTAAGCAGAAGCCTATAAAGGCAAGCAATTTAAAGTCTCTTGCAGACCCCCAACTTCTGCACCAGAGTGCCAAAGTGGAGAACAGCCTTGACATAGGGCATTAGTTTTCATGTGTATTTCCACTCCAATTCATCTGATGAAGTGGGTTTTACCCATGAAAGCTTACGCCCCAATAAAGTTGTTAGCCTCTAAGGGTATGTCTACACTGCCCCTTAATTCAAACTAGGGTGGCTAATGTAGTCATTCGAACTTGCAAATGAAGCCCAGGATTTAAATTGCAGGAGGAGTAACAGTAGTTCGAATTAGGAACTTTAATTCAAACTACCTAGCTCATGCCGCGTGTAGCCGCGGGCAGGTAGTTCGAACTACCGGGCATTTAAAAATGGCGGCGCCGGGAACATGCAAATGAAGCCTGGGATATTTGAATCCCGGACTTCATTTGCAAGTTCGAATGACTACATTAGTGTAAACATATCCTAAGGTGCCATAGGCCTCCTCATTTTTTTTGCAGATACAGACTAACATGGCTACCCATCTGAGACTTGACAATATTGTGTAATAAATAATACCTCTCCTATTTTATTGTGCACCTACTTGATAAGTCTTTCACTTCTGTGGGGAAGATCAATGTCTGATGTTTCTAGTTTTAAACATGTAGATGAAATCCACCATTGGTCTAACTCCAAATTTGAAAATAATTTAATTTTATTGTACATCTATTTAGTAAAGCAAGTAGCCAAAAATCATTTACTAAATATTAGAAAGAAACTGGAAAAACAGTTTATTTCAGTTTCTGAGACAGGTGCTTCTGAAGGGCTAGAAACCACAAAAAACTTTTCTAACATGAACCTCCACCCACCTGTTCAAGAATACAAGGTAACTGCTAAGAGATTCTGGAACAATGGTTGGAGATGGCATCAGCTAAACCAGTGTTTTTCAACCAGTCGTACGAGCACCCATAGGAGTACTTGAAAGTAGTCTGGGGATATGCCACACAACTGAAATTTGGAGAAAACTGAATTTTTGTTTTAAGTTTTACAACGGTTTATTTGTATACTTTTTACACCCCAAAATTTCATCGACCACCCAGCTACGATTAAGTTGTTTAAACAAATATGTTGCAGTGGTAGAAAAAATTGCGTGTGTCTGAAAACTGTAGGTACTGGGGACACTTACAATTTTTTTTTAAAGGGGTACTTTATTAAAAAAAAGATTGAGAAACACTGAGCTAAACTATCTGGCTACGTCTAGACTGGCCCCTTCTCCGGAAGAGGCATGCAAAGCAGGCAAGTCAGAAGAGGGAAATCCGCGGGGGATTTAAATATCCTCCGCGAGATTTAAATAAACATGGCCGCCGCTTTTTTTCCGGCTTGGGGAAAAGCCGGAAAAGAGCGTCTAGACTGGCGTGATCCTCCGGAATAAAGCCCTTTTCCGGAGGATCTCTTATTCCTACTTGCAAGTAGGATCTCTTATTCCTGTTTGCAAGTAGGAATAAGAGATCCTCCGGAAAAGGGCTTTATTCTGGAGGATCACGCCAGTCTAGACGCTCTTTTCCGGCTTTTCCCCAAGCCGGAAAAAAAGCGGCGGCCATGTTTATTTAAATCCCGTGGGGGATATTTAAATCCCCCGCGGATTTCCCTCTTCTGACTTGCCTGCTTTGCATGCCTCTTCCGGAGAAGGGGCCAGTCTAGATGTAGCCTCTCTGTTTTAAGAAGCTTTTCCAGAAAATGCTTTGAAGACAATTCTTTCAAGATTTCTCAGACTGTAAGATGGCACTGAACCATGCCTGAAAAATAAGACGAAACTGTTTCCTTGAAGAAAAAAATGATTACCAGGACTTGATTACTTTTGACTGACTTCCTAAAAAAGGTAGAGCTTTCTCAACCAATTATCTGGAGGATGAATCTTGGGAGAGTCATCTGTGCTCCATAAAATGCTTCTAATATGAGGTATAAAAAGAACTATTAATGTAAAGGAAAAAATGTGGTTTTCTAAGTCTTGCAAATTTAAAAAAAATAAAACTGAGATGTGGAATAGCACTAGAAGACAAAATGATTTTACAATCAGTAAACTGCTTATAGGTCAGAGGTGGGCAAGATACGGTCTGTTGGCCAGATCTGGCCTACCAAGCCATTTAATCTGACTGGCTGTGTATCTGGCCACTCCCCTGCCCCAGGCCAATCGAGACCTGAGAACAGGGGAGCATGCAAGGTCTTCTCCCCCTGCCAGAGGTGGGTGACACCTAGAGAAAACTGCCAGCTGTTCAAAACAGCTGATGGTTCCCTCTAGCCATGTGCACCTGGCAGGGTGCAGGCAGAGGGAGCAAGAAACTTCATGCGCTCCTCCCATCCCCAAGCCTTGATTGGCCTGGGGGTGGGAAGAACGCGCGAGGTCTCCTTCCCACACCAGAGTCGCACGGCCTAGAGGGACCACCAGCTATGCAAGACAGCTGGCAGGTCCCTGTAAGCACTGCACAGCCCTGGCAGGGTGGAGGGTAAGACCTCTCGAGTCCCCCGCACCCAGGATCTGATTGGCCTGGGGACAGGAAGTATGCAAAGTCTCCTCTTCTCACCCCTCCCTGGCCAGGAGCTGGCTATGCCTAGAGGGAACAGCTCCTTTCTGCCAGAGTCCCCACCCCTTCCACTCAAAGGCCCCTCGCCTTCGGGGGGCAGCCCGCAATCGCTGCCAAAATTTGTGAAGTGGCCCACTGCAAACATTATTGGCCACCCCTGATATAGAGTCTATTTGGCTTCTCATCAAAACAAACTGTCACCAGAAAGTGAAAGACAATTTAAATATACTTTGGAGAGAGTCAGTTTTTACAGTAATAGCCAAGTTTTTGCCTTTTGGGTTATCAGGAAAATCGTGACTTTTAAAATTTGAGCTGCTAAGAGTCTGAATAAACTTTATATGAATTCAAACTCAGGCAATAAGATCTTGTACCAATTTGTGTGCAACATTTCAGTGGAATAGATATGTATGAGAATGAAGTGAGTTCTGTACAATGACGCCAGCTGGTCTCAAAAGACCTCTTGAATACAGCATCCTTTATGTGATACCACTTTTTCCTGAGATAACCTACCATTTTGCTTTAGTAGATGTTATCTCATGGAGGAGTCAGAGGGTCAATGATGATAGAAAAAAATGCAGTGTTTCAGAGCTTTCCTGTATAACCCAACTAAAGTTCTGAAAATGGAAGATTGCTCATTTGAGTAGAAATACACTGAATAGACAAGTATATAAATAACTCTTGTTGGCCTCATAAAATAATTCTGGGCAAGGTTGTTCAAGTCTGATGGCGTGAATCTACGCTAAAAGACTTAAGTCTCTCTATTTGATAAGGTTACTTTTATGTTACTTCCTAAAGGATCCATTTTTTTTTATCCAAAGAACCCTCTAAAAATTTCACTTACTCTTCACTTACTTCAAAGCCTGAAGACTAGCAAGTTTAAGAATATGAAAAGTCCATGGAAATAAACAATTCAGCATCTGACTTTACTGGCCTTTTTATCAAGGATGCCCAGAGATTTCGCTGCAATCACCCTTTCCTCTCCCCTCTCCCCCATTTTTTTTGTCTTATTTGTCCATTTTTCATCAGCTGGTCAAAGAAGGAGGTGTGAATTCCAATAGTCCATAATTTTTAAAATCTCAAAAGGTATCTCAACTTTGCATTTGGACACAGCATACCTATGGTTCTAAAACCATCACAGGTGGTATTGTATGGTAAAGGACAAGAGGACTGTAAATAAGACTAGAGAATTTCCTAGCTTGCTATATTAATTTATCAGGATTTAAAAATATTCCAGCCTCAGCGGTTTATTATTAGTGATAGTGAGTCAAAATAGCTTGGTATGAGAAAGTAAGGATTCTATAAGGCTTGCCCATTTGAGGTAATTTATATGCTATCTCTGTTAACAACCCAGGTTGCATTATTCTGGATGATAGAAAAGCAATTGGGGATGTAATCTGATCCACTCCCAACATGACCGCCAAACCTTCCTTAGTTATTTTACATGAAACTTCAGTACTTATTCCAATATTTGTGACAAAAAGAGAGGTACAAGAATATACATTGAAAAAAGTGCCATGATCTCAGCCAAAAAACTACTATGGAAATTAAATTCCCATTAAAATTCACCAATTGAATAAACAATCCTGCTTCCTAGATTTCAACTTCAAATCACTTAGCAGATTAACTGCCGGTGACATTACAAAATTCTAAAAAGAAAAGAAAACTTACTGAAAGTGTAGTCAATATATCAGATTCAGAGTGCCATGAGAATAAAGTAGAATAGACAACAGAGGTCAATTTACAATCTCCAGTAGTTGGCAAGCATTTTCTTGTAGGAGTTGAGAAAGAAAGAAAGGCTTTTCACTTTTAATTTACTGTAAATTTTATAATGCATAAAATGTGTGTTACAAAATACAACACTGTTCCTGGCTGTACCTTTCTCAGGGTGACACAAAAAATCAAGTATTTTTTTACACAAACAAAACAACAATACAACTGATTACTATTGATTAATTTGGAATATACTTATTTACATTTGTGCAAAGTGACTGTAGTGTAGTAAATCATAATGGTACGATTTATAATCACTTTTCATAGATATAAATGAGTGCACAAAGTCCTAGGCAGAAGAGAATAAAGATTTTTAGATCTCCACAGATATCACTTTCCTCCTTGTCTAGACTCCACACTTGGCCCTGTTAACACAAGTTTAATTCTAAACATGTGCTTTAGTGGTTTGCTGAATAAGGATGAACTTGAATGCCTGAAAAGCCATGGACAATGGAAGTAAAATATGTTTTGGAGTTTTTTAAGACAATTTACAAATGTTCTTTCAACAGTCATCAGGTCTCAGGTTCTTCATAGTATATACAAATGCTTACATTTCCTGGACAAACACCTAAAATGAAGGCTCTTTATTAATTGGGCTAGATTCTAAAAAAACTATAGCAAACTACACATCTTAAATGACTCACTAATTGTTGAACAGGAGCAATTTCAAAATCTGTGTTAAGTTTATCATTCGTCTTTAACATAAGCATTTTTTAAAAACAATGAGTAGTCCTGTGGCACCTCAGAGGCTACATCTAGACTACAAAGGTAAGTTGGAAAAAGATATGCAAATTGTGAACCACAATTTGTGTATCTTTTCTCGCTTTTCTGTCAAAAGAGGCTTTTCCAAAATTTGGTGAATCTACACGGTTTCAAATTTTGGAAAAACCTGTTTTGTCGACACATCCCTTTTTCCTCGTAGAACGAGGTTTAGAGGGATGGCGAAAGAGCACATCCGCTTTTCCAAAAAAATTTTCAGTAAAGCAGATGCATTCCTTGGACGCGGCATTGCTTTTCCAGGATACCGGAGGTATCCCGGATAAGCGCTGCAGCCTAGACATAGCCAGAGACTAACAAAAATATGTAGAATCATGTGCTTTTGTAGGTACAACGCCTTTCAACAGATGAGTACTTTTTGTTTAAAAGTAATTTTGTTTAATTGGAGTACCTGAAGCTCTTTAATCTTAGCTGTGGCAGGAAGAAAAAAAAGATTAGAAGAGTTAGGTGCGAGTAATAAAAAGACTATCACTTTGTTTTCAAATCAATAAATAGTTATTTCAAAATAACTGATCAAACTTGAATGGGATTCACTCTTCCAATGTACCTGCTATAGCAAAGATCAAACAGAGAACATTAAACAAGAAGCAATAGGCATGGACTTCACTTTAAAAACACCTGCTGGCCTATCTTTGTCATCTTTGCTCAATGGTGAAACTTGCCAATTGCATTCTCAGCATTTCAGAAATTATTTACACTTTTTATCTTCTAAATGACGTGGAAGAACTTGACTCAGTCGCTTCAACAGGCAATTTGCAGGCAACTGAGTGAGCAATGTGCAAAAAGTCATTTAACCTCCTGGACCTCAGTTTTCCACATATACAATGGAGATAATAATCCTTATTTCTTGATGGGTGTTACATTTGAAAAATGCTTTAAGCTCCTTGGATAGTAACAATACTGTTATTATTATTAATATTATTACTGTTATTATTTTTTATTATTGTGACATGTAACCTAAAGATGGGATTCCCCAGCCCAGAAGAGCCTTTTAGACTGGTATCTTTTGTTTTTCCATTTCTAACTTCTGAAATGATCTAATACTTTGGATTTCTTGATGCCAGTTAAGAGTCTTCAACCATACTGGTAGTAGAGATGATTGTGAACGAAGACTATTAGGAATATTACCTTGACTAACAGATTTTCTCATGAAAGTCATCACTTGACTAGAGATCAAAGGTTTTTTTCTGGGGAACCTATCAGGGTAACAAATTGTGATGTGTTAAAAAGCTTCAGACGGGTTAGTCTGTAACTGGAAAAACTTAAAAAACAATGAATAGTTTAGCAGCACCTTAAAGACTAACAAAACACATAGATGGTATCATGAGTTTTTGTGGGCACAATCCACTTCTTCATGGTACAATCCACTAGCTCATGATACCATCTATGGCTACATCTACACTGGCCCCTTTTCCGGAAGGGGCATGTAAATTTCACTAGTCGTCGTAGGGAAATCCGCGGGGGACTTAAATATCCCCCGCGGCATTTAAATAAAAATGTCCGCCGCTTTTTTCCGGCTTTTAAAAAAGCCGGAAAAGAGCGTCTAGACTGGCCCCGATCCTCCGGAAAAAGCGCCCTTTTCCGGAGGCTCTTATTCCTACTTTGAAGTAGGAATAAGAGCCTCCGGAAAAGGGCACTTTTTCCGGAGGATCGGGGGCAGTCTAGACGCTCTTTTCCGGCTTTTTTAAAAGCCGGAAAAAAGCGGCGGACATTTTTATTTAAATGCCGCGGGGGATATTTAAGTCCCCCGCGGATTTCCCTACGACGACTAGTGAAATTTACATGCCCCTTCCGGAAAAGGGGCCAGTGTAGACGTAGCCTATGTGTTTTGTTAGTCTATAAGGTGCTACTAAACTATTCATTGTTTTCTAAGTTTTTTGTGATGTGTTAGTGAAGCAAGCATTCTTAAAGGGGTTTTCAAATCCAAACAGAGTAGTAATTCTCAGAATGTAGCACTTTTCTCACAAAAAGAATGGTATTTAGTTATTCTGTAAAACCACAGCACAGTTCAGGAATGGATTACATTCTGAATAACATCCAAAAAGTTCATGTAAGCTTTCATAGTTGGAAAGCCACAAGAGTTATGAAAGAAAACTTGATGAACCAATAATCTGAAGATGAAGAGTGACAGGCCATTTAAAAGGGTGTGACTATGATAACCAAGTTTTATGTACCATTTTACCGACTGGCCCTTTGAAGGTTTTCAATGTGCAATCATTTTGAAAATGTTGTTATTGAATTGCTAGCAGAATGTAGACCAATACAAGCTCTTCAATATTTCTGCTCTCAATAAATAAGATTGTGTCCGTGAAAGTTCTAATATATCAGGGGAAAGCTTTCAAGCTATACAGAGCTATTCTTCAGGTCAGAGAAATAGCTGAAGAAGCACTCTGTGTAACTCGAAAGCTTGTCTCTCTTACCAACAGAAGTTAGTCTTGTAAAAGATATTACCTCACTCACCTCATCTCTCTAATATCCAGGGACTGACACAACTACAATGACAATGCATAATACAGTTGTGTCTATTCTGAATAAGTATGAATTAGTATAAAGTTCAATTGATGTGACATACATAAATAGTTCTTAATCAAACATCTAATAAATTGAAAGGTATTTACTCCATCAGTTTCTGCAAGATGATGTGCAGTCACAATGTACTGTTCAAAAAGGAGAACATTTTTGTTGTTGTACACATATGCCTGCATTCTTTTATTCACCAGACCAAAGACTGACCTAATGACTGCTGAATAAAACAGCTCCTGCCCATCATTTCTAGCCTCAAAATAACAAAAGAAAGTGTTGGCATGGAAACCAGTCTATCCCCAAGGGACACTGGATTTTGCTAGTTCCCAATTATACTTGTATCCATATTTCCCTCAATAACTGAAAAAACTTAAAGTCTTTGTCACATGTCGCATTGAATGTAGTCATTCTTCCAAGCAACTTGGTTTTATTTTTTGCAAAAATGCTGTCCCCTAATGTGGAATTATATTTGAGCTATACATTTTGATAAATGTTAACGTTTTAAAATCTGTAAGAAAGTATTTTACAGTATTACAGATTATAGTATGAAACATAAAACTCAACTTCTGATCACTTGTAGTCATCAAACCTTTCACCATACTTTGTGCATAAGTGTAGCTGTTAGTGCTGGAATCATGGCTAAGATCACCCCTTCAGCTTCAAATGGATACACTA
Source organism: Pelodiscus sinensis (assembly GCF_052426305.1). Taxonomy (NCBI): domain Eukaryota; kingdom Metazoa; phylum Chordata; order Testudines; family Trionychidae; genus Pelodiscus; species Pelodiscus sinensis. The sequence goes on along the minus strand of NC_143057.1, from coordinate 81,454,156 downwards.
TTCTCCTTCTTTTCCAGTCCTAAACTTTAGAGTATTTACAGTACATTAATAAATGTTTGCTGCATCAATTCTAAAATCTTTTTAAACATATAAAAACAAAAACCTGACTGCTTTAATAGTACAGGTTGAACCTCCCTGATCCAGCACCTTTGAGACCTGACTGGTCCCGGACAAGGGAATTTGCCGGACTAGGAGAGTCAATGCACCCAGGTCTCCATATTTCCTCCTTACCACCTTGCTGCAACCTGGGGCTCTGCTCTCTCCATGGGGGGAGGAAGGGATTGGGATGTTCTGTGTCTTCCCCACTCCCATGGGGCTCTGCTTTTGTCCTATGGCTCTGCTGCCACCTGGGAGGGCTCCGTGCTCTGCCTGGCACCCCGCTGCTGCCAGGGGGTCTTCCCAGCAGTTCTCCTGCAGCCCAGGACTCCGTGCTCTGCCTGCCCTAGTCTCACAATGCTCCTGGTCCCATGGGGTCACCCCAAAAATACCAGATCAGGAGAGTTGCTAGACTAAGGATATCCAGATTATGGAGTGTCAACCTGTAGCAACATTTTCATAAACGAGTTCGTTCTAAGTGGATATTCACAATAACTAAAACTACATTTTATTAACAAATCATAATTATGATTATGATCATTTCATTTCATTAGGGCCATACTGCACTGGGTGCTCCACAATCACATATAAAAGCATGGTCCTTGCATGGCTTACAATTTAATTTAAAATAGAATATAAATAAGTAATGAACAATAGCTAGGAAGGGAGAATAAGGGAAATAGCAATTAAAATCAGCTAGTTCCATAATTTAGCTATGTGCAAAACCTGGTGGTTCTGTTTCATCTTGGAAAAGAGACACCCTCTTTTAACTCTGTCTTACTTTAGACATCTTATACTCTATGCAGCATTATGGAATACAAGAAAAAAATCAAACGGACACATTTCAAGGAATAGTCCATATTCTAATAAATGGGTTCCAAAATGGTGATAAATGAGAAATTAGAGTTGTGAAAAGCAAAAAGCACACAGAATATCACCTTGATCATATGGATCACCTAGAAGTCCTTCAGGCCTCCTTTAGATTGCACTAATCATAACCCATTTTCCATTCTTCTCATACCCTGACTTTCCTTCTCAATGTGCGACCATGTCTTTTCACAATAAAAATGTCCAATCTCTTTGGACATCCGGTGAGTGGTCATTTCATTTCCCTTGGGTACAACTTAGCGACAGCATTAGAACCAATATATTCAAAATCTTCTCCATTATTACAGATACTATCTAGAAAAACCCACAGTGATTTTTAAAATGCTGTAGCATATGTTCACAGGCAAGTTGTTCTCTGGATAGTTTTGACGTATTCAGCTGTGCTCTGAGGAAGTGAACAGAAATAGAAATAACTATAGTAAAATATGAAAGTCTTAAACACTTAGAACTGTGTGAATAATTGAGTTTTCTATTAATTGGCAGGTCCAAAAAATCATTTCAGGTCACTCCAAAACCATTTAGTAAAACTTTTGATAAATTGAGAAGTCAGAAAAAATAATTTCAATTCAAATGAAAATAAAACATTTCATTTTGATTTGGGGCATTTAACTATTATTTTAAAGCAAAGGAAATTTGGAAACAATGGACTAGATTCACAACATAGAAAGAAGGAAGAGAAGCTACCACTCCCCTGAAAACCAACTGCAAAGGCACCCACCTGGGATGAGAAGACTCAGGTTTAAATCCCTGCTCTGGAGCAGACACTTGAACTCACCTTCGCCTTTGTCTTAGGTGAGGGTCTAACTACCATGCTACTTCCTGTTCTCAGGTGGGTCTCTCTCTTTCTCTCCTGTTAAAGCTATTAAACTCTGTATATATAAAATATTAATTTGTGGCAAGCCATGGAACCAAGGTACCTAGGGTTGCCAGGCATCTGGTTTTCTACCGGACAGTCCGGTTTTTGGGCCCTCTGTCTGGTAAAAAAATCTAGAAAATACTAGACACGTGTAATGTCCGGTATTTCCTGGTTTTCTGGCTGGGCGCCGGATGGAAGCCTGGCAGGGGCAGAAGTGTGACTGGGAGGCAGGGCGCAATCAGCGCTGGGAGCCCCGGTTGCGTGTGAGAAGGAGGAGGGACAGCCCGGTCCATGCTCCTGTGTGCTGGTCAAGTGCGTGGGGGAGCCGCAGCCGGACTGACTTCCATGGGATGGGAGCGCCCTGAGATCTGCTGCACAGCCCGAGTCAGTCCTGCTCCCTGCTGGCTGATTCGCTCCCCTGCCCCCTCCTAGCCAGCCAGTTGGTTGATTCTCCCTGACTTCTCCTCCCAGTCTTCCCTGGCACTGTTGTCCCCGCGCCCGCCACCAGCTCTGCCTCCCATTGGCTGGTTACTGCTTCAGATCTTCCCTGGCCAGTCCTGCTGCACCCCCCGCCAGCCCTGCTTCCAGCGGCCAGTTCTCCCCTCCTCCTCCTCCTGAGCTCCCCCGGCCAGCTCCACCCCCACCGGCCGCCCCCCCATATCCTGCGGCCAGCCCCGTTCTGCCTGACCCCCCCCACGACCAGCTCTGCTTCCCATCGGCCCCCCCATCTCCCCCAGCCAGCCCTGCTGCCCCCCCCTTTAGCTCTGTTTCCCGGCCCCCCCTCCTCCTAGCCAGCATCGCTCCCTTCCCGGCCAGTCCCTCCCCCCTACCCCCAAGAAGCATGTCCGGTATTTTTTTATGACTACCTGGTAACCCTAAAGGTACCCACTTACAGGGGAGAGCACTGCACACTGGGATATAGTCATTCTCACTCTCTCACTGACCCACCACTGTTCTGTGAATTGCATCTGATACCCCTTATGAATCTAGCCCAATAAATCAAAATGTTTCATTTAGGAAATGTCTAAATCAGCCCCGGGGGCAGCACTACAGGACCAACCCAGCAGCACCCCAGCTGCTCTGCCCCCGGCTTCCCCGATTCAGCTGCTCGTCAGCTTCAGCAGCGGCTGAATGGGGAAGCCGGGCGCAGAGCAGCTCCAATTGTCCAGCTGCCCCAGCACTTCCGGGTTCCTGATGGTGCTGGACCATCAGGAGTGCCGGAGCATTGGATGCCGGACCAATTGATTTTTACCGTAAATAGGAGTTCAGGGTACCCAGGTCCTTAAAAATTGTGTTCAGCACCTTGCAGAGTCAAGCTCTATGCCAACAGGATGAAAAAGAATTAGAAGTGTCATATGGCTCAGATACTCTTGCTAAGCAGAACTTGAACATTGTTTACTAGGGAAATGGGAGCTGTTAAGAGATTGAAAGTAGCTAAAAATCAATGGTCTTTGGCTTGTTTAGACCAACAGAGATTATTCAGTCTTGTAATACATCATGGTTTTAAAAGTAGTGTCACAGATCATATTTCCCAAATGGTATATATGTCATGTATATTAAGTGTAATAGCTTCAATTATTTCAAGCTTTATAAAACTGATTCAATGCCACATTACAATTTTGAAAAAAAATAGACAATGACCTGCAGATCTCTTTCATAAAATGTCATCATTTTAACAATGTAGTATGACTGAGAAGCTAAGAGAAAAATTCCCCACATTATTACTTTAAAAATCATTTAATCCCTCACCCCACACACATTGTGATGTGCCGGTCAACCTAGATGATTAGTTCCTATCTTTATTAACAGCACCCCCAAGCATTATCCTGGTGATGTCATATTTCAGCCACAGAACTCAGCTGTAATATGGAGATAATGTGGATGTACAACAGGCGGGTCATTTTTATTATAATGTGAAACGGGTAGGCTCTGACTCAATAAATAAACATAAATCCTGTTTCTTATATAGTACTTTTCATTCCTAGATCACAAAGAGCTTTACAAAGGTGGTCATTATCACTATCACCTTTACAATGATGAGAAAACTGAGGCACAGAGAGGTAAAGTATCTTGACTAAGTCACCCAGCAGACCAGTGACAGAGCTCAAAAGACAATTTATGCCTCTTGAGTACCAGCCCAGTGCTCTTTCCACTAGGATACACTTCCTCCCTTATTAGTTAGTTCTTTAAAGGATTCTCGTAGGAAATACATGATTGACAAATAACAACTATAAAACAAAATTTAAAATCAAGTTAAGCTAGTCACCAAAAGCACAAGCCCAAAAACACTTTCCTGCATATGTAACTTCACACATCTGAGTATTTCCAGAAGAATTAGTCATGTCTGTAAAGTTATGCACGAGATCCAAATCATTTTCTGATTTACAGTGCATACAGAGAAAAAGGAATAATGTCCATGTTATATTCACTCTTTCTAAAGGTAGCATGCCTTCATAAATACACACATGAAATGCAGCTCTATAAAAAATATCAGTCCTAAAAAGACTATGTAATATATAGACGAAAACAAAAAAAACCCAACACTTTTAATGCCATATCTATGATGAAACAGATTTCACTATACCCACTAGGGGCATGTCTAGACTACGTTTTACTTTCAAAAGAAGATTTGCAAATTCAGTGGGAATTTGAATATCTTCTTTCAAAAGTAAAACATAGTCTAGACGTGCCCTAGAGCTTCTACCTTGCAAAGAGAGCCATCTGACAATATTTTCTTTTCAGCTACCAAACCAAGTTTTCAAACAACAAATTCACACCAAAATATCACCTCTGAATCTTGAGAAGCTAATCTTTCATTAAAGAATAAAGAATAAAGTTCCTTCAGAAAGCCTGGAACAATTGTTCTAAGAAGTCTGGACTAGCCCCATTCATCTGAGTAGATGTTAATTTAGATGCCTATGGTTGATCATTAAACAACCAAAATATTTATTGTTTCATTCCTTATGTAAAAAAGAGGAAAGTCGAAGCTTTGCAAAAGTTACTATGAGGTATGCCTTAATTCTGTACGGTAGACTTGTCCTTATTCTGGTAAATTATGGCACTTAAAAGCTAATAGCTACTCCCTCACAATCAAAAAAGAGCTCAGCTGTCCTGTAGTACTCAGAGAATGTGCAATATCATGTTTTGAATATCTCCCTTATAGACCATTAGCAGAATGTCATTTTGGTGATTCATATGGGCAGAGTTTATCTTACGGGTGGGGACTTGTTTTTATTTTTCCTCCATTCTCATTCTTAGATTAAATCTCTCTGAGAATATTCAAATTTCCTTAGTTTTATACAGGACAAAAGTACAAACTGCATATTTTCTTTTTAGGTCTCTTTGTAATTTGTTCAACAATTTCAAATTACTTCTAAATTTTATATTATTGTAATTAAGAATAGAATAGAATAGAATAGAATAGAATAGAATAGATAATGCTGAGCTCAACATGCATTAGCGTGTTGAGAAATTGATGAATGAGAAAAGCAGAATCATTCCAGTCAGTGTAGTATGGCAATTAAATCGTTAGTTTAAAATGATAATAAAAATAAATAATATTAAAATAAAAAATTAATAGAATATTTTAAAAGTACTTCTATGGAAGATTCTCGATCACTCAGTATGTGCATTAATAAAAGAAAAAGAAGAAAGCAACTGCCAGTGCTCCCTCAGAATAAGCATAATGTGAAAAGGCCGATAGAAGAGACAATACTCCATACACAAGGCAGCAGGGTTATGAAACAGGACTGGATCACTGTTTGGTTAGCTCTCTTAGCAGTTACTTAAAATTACTGTTATGTAGCAAGAGACCCTTTCCCCCACAAAGATTTACTTCTGGAAGTAAAAAGGAACAAAACTACAGAAACTGTAATATTTATAGCTCTAGAACGCATTTGAATAATTTTATCTAAAACACATCAAAATAAGATGTATACAGCCAAGATTTTCATTCATAATTAATGATTTTGGGTGCTTCAATTTTTGGTTGCTGAACATGAGACTACTGATGAGGACCTAATTTTCAGATAGTGCTAGGGTTCCACTGTTACAAAATCAGATTCCTTTAAGGTTTCTCAAGTTGGGCACTCAAAAGATGAGGTGCCACAAATCAGTAATCATTTGTGAAAACCTTGGCTTCTCTTAATTTTAAATAATACTTTAAATATCAGCAGACGTATGAACTAAATAGATTTAAATCTTGGGAGAAGCTGTAAATAATTTCTCTCTCACACACACACACACACACACACACACACACACACACACACACACACACACACACACACACACACACACACACACACACACACACGTCTGCAACTTCTGCTAAGTTTTAAAGAAACTCACATACACACACATAGTGGGTCTGTCTGGCCAAACTATGCTCTTATAAAATACACTACTACAGACTAGCAGTCAAAGAAAAATTACAGTTCTTTTAGTGCTCATGTTTCTCCAATATCTTTATACTTTGCCAGGTGTAGTAAAATGACAGAAATAAGGAAAGTTAATTTTGAAAAACTGACTTTTCCAAAGATTGCACCTCCATCCTGAAAGCACATGGCTAAAGGAGAATTTATAGTGAAAGGAGCAGAGAAGTATCCACAGAAAAAGGAGTAATTTGGGGGGAAATGGAAGATTTAAATTCTCTTCTCCATCCACTCCTCCTTCTTCTTCAAAAAAAAGATTACATTTCTGCTACTTCCAACTTCTTTTTCGTTTTCCGTTTTGCTTCTACTTGTGTCTGTATCTCTATTTTGGGACAGCTCCTCAGTCTGTCTGCTATAATTTTTGGCCCCTACCCAAAAAGTGTGGCAACCCTATGCCTAGTAAACCAGTAGAGCTGGAACAATCATTTCCCTTTATTGCCAAGGGTAAGTAAAAAGCTTTACATGGCAACTGTGGGTCATAAATGCTATCGACTTTTGCAGAATTTATTATTTCATTTTTAATAAAGACAGAATTTTATAGCCTCTTATGGTTGCCAATATAAAATTCCAAATGTGAATGATGTGATGTTATTTACACAGACCTACACACAGACCTCATCAGTGGCTTCTACGCTGAAGCAGAATGAAAACTGACCAAAATCTCATCCCTTTTCATTTCAGATACCGGTGGGCAGCACTGAAACTGAGAACAATCAATTTAATTTCACTCTTTTGCTGGGGCAAAATTGATCAGCAACAGAAAAAAAAGCACTGGACTATTCCATATAAATGACTAAACTAGTAGAGACTCAAGAGGTTGGGCGAGGATACAGCTGCAAGCATCCTCTTGTTTTCAAGTAGCCAGGAGGTCCCGTGGCATGTCTGTAGAATAGAGAGACAGAATGCCCTTTACAACAGTCAGAGCGGGTTTGGTTGGCACCAGGCATATGAAAGTGTAACTCAGCCATGGCCAATCTGCGACTCTCGAGCCGTATGCGGCTCTTGCCCCCCAAAAGTACGGCTTGTGAAGCCGCTCCTTTGCCCCCCCCAAATGGCCGCCGCCGGCTCCTTCCTGGCTTCCCTGTGTTTACCAGGTCAGAGCAGGGTTTTAAAAAATGGCGCCCAAGATGGTGGCCAGCTTAAAGGGGCAGCCTCCTTTTAAAAAACATTTTGTTTTAATTTTTTGTTTTTGCTCAATAATTCTTTTTTTTTTTTTCCTTGACAATTCTGGTGCGGCTCTTTGCATTTTTTCTGCTGCAGTTATGGCTCTCTTTGTTAAATGGGTTGGCCACCCCTGTTGTAACTATATATGGTTAACTGATGTTCCTGGGCTCTCTGGTTAATGTTCTCAGTTATACACATGCTCCCAGTACATGCGGGAAGCTGTTTTTAAAGCTGACTTCCCACATGTACCTGTCTTGGGTTGATATCGCCGCCCTGCATGTAACCACTGAAATTTTCAGCAGTTACAGGGTTCTCATTAATTAAACACATTTTAACATTCCTAGTTGGCAGCAGTGTTCCCTGTAAGCTGTGCCACCGCTCAGGAGAGGGTCCAGTGCCACCCACCTAATTAGCAGAGCATCCACAGCTAGGTTTGTGTTTCTCCAGATGGTGCACATTGGCACATGCCTTAGTGCACACAACCATATGTATTCTGCACATGTAATAGGAAAAATCTGCCTATGGATGGAAATGATAAGGGGGAGCAATGGTTGGGAAGGGTCTCAGATTTCAGCTGCTTAATGTGGTTTGTTTTATTCTTCTTCGTGAAAGTAATTGGAATACAATGCAACTATGTCAGCAGTTTCTGAAGCTCTTAAAGAATCTGAGCACCTTGCAGAGGTGTCACTTTTTGCTATGGCAGCTTCAATCTTGCCTATTTAAAAAGTGTGGTGCATGAAGAATATAAGAGACACCTCTAGCTCTCTTCTGCCTTTAGTGCACAAAGGATAGCATATTAATATTAATAATCAACTGGAGACCCCAAGTAATTAGGGCCACATTGTGCTAGGAACTGTACAAATGTAATAAAAGGAGCTTACTATCAAAAAAATAAGACAAATAGGCAGATGAAGTAAATCAATGGGCTGCGGTGCAATGAGGGAGACATGGGAAAACAATAATAATAGGGTCTGGCCCACGAAAGCTCATCATCTAATAAACCATCTTGTTAGTCTTTAAAGTGCTACATAGTCCTATATTTTGTTTCAGCTACACCAGACTAACACGGCTACACTTCTATCACTAATAATAATAGGATGTCTGTAATTCCTATTCAGGAACAATAATTACAACTCACCATCTACAGAAATGATATCAGATTATAGTTTACAGTATGCAATAAGAAATAGGTGAATTTTGAAGACGGATTTGAGCTTTGAGACAGTGGCTTTATGGATTTAGACTGGTAGCTTTTCCCACTGAAACCTGAGTGATAGCATCACTGGTAAACAAAAAGTGAGACCTTATCATAGGGCAAATAGGATTGATCTAACAGTAAAACCAAAAAGTTTGTGTCTGATACAGTTGAAGAAGGGAAGAAAGTGGACTGAGTCTACACTACTCAACTTTTAGCAACAAAGTCATGTAAACACAGCCATGTTTCTAAAAGGTGGGCAGTGTAATTGCTACTTGTTGGCACTTTTGCAACAAAATATTTCCATCCCCTCCTGTTGTTGAAAGGAGGGAGTTCTTGCCAACAAGGAGCCATTTACACTACTCCCACTTGGAAGGACAAAACTTTTGCTTTTGGAGAATGGGGTGGAATGGCTTTTATAAGCACTTGTGAATGGCAAAAGTTGTTGTTCAATTGGCATTACAGAAAAAGACTTAAAGAGGGTGTGACACACTCAAGAGATCAAATAGCTATAAAAGTGGTTTCAGCAGCACTATTTTGAAAGGGAACTAAAACTGAATAAGAATCAAACATAAAAACTAATTTTGAGAGACATTGTCTTCGAGGCAGGAAAATTAAGTATGGATACCAATAAAATGAGTTTCAAATTACATTACATTTAGATCATTTTTTTGTAAGAAGGATTTTGATCCCTCTCCAAATTGGGTAGGGGGAAGAACTAATAAAAGTTGCATACTTAAAAGCAACCATAAACATCAGATGCATTTGCACAGAAGCACAATGTCTCTAGACCAATGGTGGGTAACCTGTGTACCGCGGGCCACATGCAGCCCATCAGGATAATCTGCTGGCCGTGGTTCACCATAACGAGCCAATGGGAGCCACAAGAAGTAGAGGGCCACAGGGACATGTTCACTGCTGCCTCCCGTAACTCCTACTGGCTGTGGCCACTGGGAACTGTGGGAAGTGGTGGCCAGCACATCCTTGTGGTCCACCACTTCTCACAGCTTTCACTAGCTGAGAACAGCGAATTGCAGCCACCGGGAGTTGCAGGGGATGGTTCCTGTGGATGGTCAATGCTAGCAAAATGCCTTGTGGCCTGCCAGTGGATTACCCTTACGGGTTGTGTGGCTCACTGCTCAACTGCTGTACACTGGCCCCCATGATGTGTCCTTCCATTGCATCTAATGATGCCAGTGGATGTTCCCAAACACTCTGTGCCATAAAGCTGAACTTCCGGTACACGAGATAATTTTTGAAATTGAATTAAGTCTTTATGTGCTCTGATCCAATGAATAAATAAACCAGCCAAAACCAAAACATTCCAATAGTCAATCTCTTCTTGCTGGCAGCTTCATTTTTCAACGTAGGTAGTTCAACAGCTGTTTCTGAATACTTTTAAGCACTAGAGGATTTCTTTTAACAATGTTGGACAACATGGCCTAAATTAAAGTGACACCAAATTAAAACTTGTTATTGTAATAATCATGGCAGTGTAAAGTGGTTCAGTGCTATCTAAAGTCTATGTCTTCTGCAATTAAATGTAATTATATCAGGGTTCTCTATAGCCAATTTATTCCAAATTTTGAAACTTTGATGAGATTAAGACAAAAATCATAAAGGGGTTCAACACTGCAAACTGTAAACAAATTCCTTAAAAATAAGGAACATGTATCAAGGCAAAATACCAGAAGGAAAAGATATCACAAAAAATTAATAGCAAAAATATGTAAGTCAGTGATGTATTTGCTAGGATAAAATATTATATCAGCTCCCAGTAACACTGCTATTTTAAAGAGAGTAACAACACTTCCATAACACTGGTCTACGATTTTTTAGAAGTCGTCTGCTTCAGAGATAAAATGTGCTATTTATTATGTATTTTGATGTGCTGAATTCAAATATGACAATTAAAACAACTGATTGGCTACTGTTTCCAAGATATTTAAGTTTTTACATTTTACGTCTATGTATATTGTGTAGATAGTAGAGTTTTAATCATAAATTGTAAACCTAGGTCTTTTAATGTGTTTATGGTTGCTTTACATGATAATATTTCACCTGTCCTGTTTATGTAACACTTTGAAAATCAGCAAAAGGGTTATATAAATAAAATTTATTATGAAACAAAAGGCAAAAAACTATTATGTACATAGTTTAGTCCTATTGAGTGTCTACTCGGTGCTTCTTGGCTTTTCTCTTGTATTCATTAAATGGAGCATCTCTTGTCACTGTCCAGCAATAGTCTGAAAGCATTGATGGGCTCCATTTGCCCTGATAGCGTTTCTCCATTGTTGCAATGTCCTGGTGAAATCGCTCGCCGTGCTTGTCGCTCACTGCTCCGCAGTTCGGTGGAAAAAAATCTAGCTGAGAGTGCAAAAAATGTATCTTTTTTGAATGCTACTGTGGATATATACACTGAGGGTATGTCTACACTACCCCCCTAGTTCAAACTAGGGGGGGTAATGTATGCATACCGAACTTCCTAATGAAGCCCGGGATTTGAATTTCCCAGGCTTCATTAGCATAAAGCCGGCGCCGCCATTTTTAAAAGCCGGCTAGTGCGAACCCCGTGCCGCGCGGCTACACGCGGCACGGACTAGATAGTTCGGATTAGGCTTCTATCCACGAGGCATACAGATAGTTCGGATTAGAAGCCCGGGCTTCATTAGCAAGTTCGGTATGCATACATTACCTCCCTAGTTCGAACTAGGGGGGTAGTGTAGACATACCCTAAGTGGATGTTTTCAGAAAACTATCCAAAATGACTCAAAGATCTCTCTCTTGAGTAGTCGTAGATAAATTAGTCCCCATCATATTGCATTTATAGTTGGAATTATTTTTTCCAATGTGCATTACTTCACATTTATCAACATTAAATTTCATTTGCCATTTTGTTGCCCACTCACTTAGTTTGGTGAGATCTTTTTGAAGCTCTTCACAGTCTGCTTTGGTTTTAATTATCTTGATTAGTTTGATATCATCTGCAAATTTTGCCATCTCACTGTTTACCCTTTTCTCTAGATCATTTATAAATAATTTGAATAGAACTGGTCCCAGGACAGACCCTTTGTTTCCTGTCTTTTAACCAGTTACCAATCCATGAAAGGACCTTCCCTCTTATCCCATGACAACTATCTTACTTAAGAGCCTTTGGTGAAGGACTTGTCAAAGATTTCTGGAAATCTAAGTATATTATAACCAATGGATCCCCCTTCTCTACGTTTGTTGACCCCTCAAAGAACTCTAGTAGATTAGTAAGGCATGACTTTCCTTTACAGAAACCATGTTGTCTTTCCCCCAACAAATTACTTTCATCTATGTGTCTGACAATGTTATACTTTATTATAATTTCAACTAATTTGCCCTGTACTGACATTAGACTTAACAGTCTGTAATTACCAGGATCACCTCTACAGCTCTTTTTGAATATTGGCGTCACATTAGCTATCTTCCAGTCATTAGGTACGGAAGCCGATTTAAAGGAGAAGATACAAACCACAGTTAATAGTTCCGGAATTTCACATTTGACTTCTTTCAGAACTCGTGGGTGAATGCTGTCTTGTTCTTGTAACTTGTTACTGTTAAGTTTATCAATTTGTTCCAAAACCTCCTCTAATGACAACTCAGTCTGGGAGAATTCCTCATATTTGTCACCTAAAAAGACTGGCTCCGATTTGGGAATCTCCCCAGTATCCTCAGCCATGAAGACTGAAGCAAATGATTCATTTAGCTTCTGTGCAATTACTTTATCATCTTTTGCGTGCTCCTTTAGCATCTCAATAGTCTAAACTGGTTGTTTAGCAGGCTTCCTCCTTCTGATGTACTAAAAAACATTTTCCTATAGTTTTTTGAGTTTTTGGCTAGCTGTTCTTCAAACTCCTTTTGGTTTTTCTTATTATATTTTTACACTTAATTTGACAAAGTTTATGCTCCTTTCTCTTTTCCTCACTAGGATTTGACTTCCACTTTTTAAAAAGATGTCTTTTTATCTGTCACTGCTTCTTTTACTTGGTTGTTAAGCCATGTTACACTTTTTTGGTTCTCTTACTGTGTTTTTTAATTTGGGGTATACATTTAAGTTGGGCCTCTATTATGGTGTCTTTGAAAAGTTTCCATGCAGCTTGCAGGGATTTTACTTTTGTAGCTAATACCTAACACAGCATAGATAAAGAAGATGATTTGAGGAATCTATGTACAAATTATGAATTCTGTGTGAAATTACACAATTTCTGTGTGTATATTAATCTGTATGTACATTTTGACTGTGCATCTCTTCTCTTATCCTTTTACCTCTAAACTAGTCTGAAATGTAAAGGGGTATGGTATAGAGCTAAGGACAGAGTTCTTAGATCTGAATGGTCCTCTATTCAAACAGAAGTACTCTAGACAAAAGGTTGGCTTCTACCCAGTAGAGCCGGTTTATCAGGGAAAAGGCCACCTGATAGGGGTCTCTGATCACCTGATTAGTCCAATCAAGAGTCAGTTGACAACAGGAGCTATAACAGGGCTTCTCATACTTTTTCTTTCTGAGAATCTCTCCACCCCCGGCATGCTGTGAAAACTCCGCAGCTCACCACTGCTAAAACACCAGTTTTTCTGCATGTAAAAGTCAGGGCTAGCATTAGGGGCTAGCCACATGGTCACCTGTCTAGGACCCCGCTCTACAAAGCTAAGTTGCTCAGGCTTTGGCTTTAGCCCCAAGTGGAATGGCTTGGGGCTCCAGGCTTCAGACCCACATACCACGGTTTTGACTCTGTATCCTGGGCTCCAGTGACTCCCGGAAACCTGCTTGCTAGATATCCACTGAGCTAGAGTTTATAAAAGAGACTTGAGATAGAGATGGGAGGGAAGAAAAGAAAACACAGTTTCTATGTTTTCAAGAGACACTATCTGCATTAAGAAGGGGGAATAGGAAGAATCCTGGAGTCCTTAGAGGACGCTGGCCTACACCTCCTGATTAGCAAAAACATTACATGTAATGTAAAGGTAGCGCCCTAACAAAATCACAGTCCATTTTGGTCAATTTCATATTCATGAGATTTTTAAAATAGTAAATTTCATTATTTCAGCTATTTAAATCTGAGATTTCACAATGCTGTAACGATCCTCACCAAAATATGAATTTTGTAGCAGCTGCAAAGTTAGAGTGGAGGGGGTTGCAGTACTGTTATCCTACTTCTGTGCTGTTGCTGTTGCTGCCACCAGATCTTGGCAGCTGGAGAGCAGTGGCTGCTGGCTATGAGCCGAGCTCTCAATGCAGAGTCACTGCCAGCTGTACTACAGAATTAAAAATGGCATGGTATGGTCTTACCACCCTTACTTCTTCCAAAGAATGATTAGTTGCTCTAAACATACTAATAAACATTCAATAACCTATTTAAAGGTTGTTATACACTGCTGTTAATTCAACTTCCGAAAATCCATACACTGACTTGGTTGGCTTATTATTTCAGGGAGATTACAAAGATATCTTCTCTGTACTTTATCTTTCACAACACACAATGATAATCATATGATTTTTACTTACACAGGTTTTTTTCCTCCTTAAATGTTCAGTATTCCTTGTTCCCTTCATAGATTAGGCCTACATATAGAAGAGGTTACTGTAAGTAACCTGACTGGGACTTACAATGATAATGCTACCATAGTTTCCACAAGTTCTAAGCAATAAGGATGCGTGGGGCAATTTGGAACAATCAGAATTATTGAAATAATCATTTATTATCTTCTCATCTCTGTGTTACACTCTCGTTTTCTTTATTCTCTTTTGAAGTGAAGAAAGCTACCTGTAAGCCCCTCAACCAGCTCACATTCAGTGAATCCACTGCTAATGTAAATTTCTAAGTAAACAGTATAAATAAATAATGCATGGCCTTCCCTGCACATCATGAAAGAATTAAGGGAGCTACATACTGTATCACTCTTAGGGCAAAAATGAGATGAAGCTAAAGAAACGAAACCCTTTTATTATGTTTTAGTATTTGGCAAAGGCAGCTTCTCTTCAGTATAGGGTTGAAGTATAACAGTGGTGGGCAAACTATGGCCTGCAGGCCACATGTGGCCCATTGGGGCTCCACCTACAGCCCATAGACCCCCGGGTTGCCCACCTTAACCACGTGCTTCTCATGCACTAGGGCACCAGAGCCTTACACGTCCTGCTTTGGGAGGGAGAAAGAGACGTGGGGCCAGAGCGCAAATCAGCACTCTGAAAGTGCTGGGAGGGAAGGAAAGGAGCAGGTAATTGTACAGTTCTAGTTCCCAGTGTACAAGAGGTATGGGGGGAAGGGGCACAGCCAGGGAGCTCACGAGGATAGCAGGTGGAACTCCAATGGGGTGCAGGTTGCTACAACCTACTGAGATGAAGGAGGGCCTCTCATGTGGCCACACTATTCCTGGTTGCCCATCCCTGAAATAGAGGCTGTGCAAACATTTGTGTATATGCCTGCTTGCTATCATTTCTCTTTTGTTAATTTAGAAATAGATACTGGAGGTTTTCTGCATTATAGCTAAAAAGGTTAAAACCTGACAGGAAGGGGGAAAAAAGAAAAATAATAAAAAGAAGTCTAACAATGCCACTACATCCTAAATTCAAATGAATCAGTAAATCTCCTGAGAAGATGTGCTGGAAATATCTACATGCTCTCAATGGAGGCAGAATCCTCTGGATAGATATTTGGGAAAGTGTTTAGCTAGTAATCCAGGAACTGACTGCATTATAACTGCCTCAGGTTCAAGCAAAGGACAGCACCAGCCAAACCCAGCAAACTAGTGGACATGTTTTCGAGTGAAAATATTATAATTTGCTAAATAGTACAATATGTCACTTAAATGATTTTATAACACCCCAAAATACATCAGACACACAAAGTGAGCAGAATACAGGTTATTGTTGGAAAGTTAAGCATGATTTTCCTGACTTCCATGAGATTAACATCACAAAGTTAACATGCTCTGAAGAGTATAGTAGGGAGAGTATTTTCAGACAATATAATATACACTAATTATATATTTAAAAATACAGACTTACATACCTTTGGTTTTATTTAAATAATAGATCACTCTATTATAATAATGTCTACTGGGTGCAGCATGTTACATTTAAAATCTGTCTTGCTTCGTGGGAAAGAAAATATGTGACTTAAAAAATCTACTAAGATTAACAGCTCCAAATAAAATTAACAAATAGAAAATTGTTAAGCAATCCACTGGAAAGCCAAAGTAGTTCAATGTATTTTATAAACCTAAAGCAATAAAATGGCTCTTGTTCCAACAGGAAGTAAAGATTTCAAGCTCTATTAAAAATTTATACACAGTTAAAAGCTCTATGTATATGCTCCTAAGGAATGGGGATAATTTCAAACAATTCCTTTGTCCTACCACATGCCATTTTGGAAGGCACTCCAAGACAACTATTTTCAATGCAAGTAATCTGATATAGATGCTCTCATGGCAAAACTATCATCTAAATGAGGCCTGGGCAAAATACAGTCCGCGGGCTGGATTCAGCCCGCCAAGCCACCAGATCCGGCCCATAGACCCAGCAGCGAGCCGCAGGCAGGCTCCTGTGCTTGCCTTGCACACCACTCAGAAAAGTGGATGTTGAGCTGTTTCTCTTTCAAAACTATGATCCTAGAGGGCAAGGGGGAAGACTTCAGGTGCTGCCCCTGCCTCCAGCACAATCTCATTGGCCAGTTTCTAGCCAGAAACTGGCCAACGGGAGCTGCCTGTTTGAATAACGGCACATGAAGCACAACGCCCCCCTTCTCTCCGGCTCAATTATTCACACAAGCACACGGCCCTGCAGCCTGTATAGGCGCAGGGGAGGCAGACAGGCTGGCTAGATGGCTGAAAAAACATTTTAAGCTCCATAAGCATTTAGCTCTGCAGGCAGGCTGCTTAGGCTGCTGGCTGATAAATCTCCTGGCCAGAGCCTGCCTCTGGCACCCCAGTCCCTCCCTTCCCCAACCCTCTGTCTCCCCCCCCCCCCACTTAACACACCCAACCACTCTGCTCCCCTCCTGAACCCATATCTGCTCCCAGATCTGGCACCCCAATCCCCTGCCCCAGATCACAATCCCCTCCTACCTTAGGTCACAACCCAAACTCCTGCACCCCCAGTCCCCTCCCTTAGATTACAAACCAAACCGCTGCACCCCAGTCTCCTGACTTAGGTCACATTCCAAAAACCTACAGCCCAATCCACTAAGTCATAACTGGCTCCTCCACCCAAACTCCCTCCCAGACCCCACTCTCCCTCCTGTACCTCAGTACCTTACCCCAAGCTCCCTTCTGCACCCAACCTCAATCCCAGACCCCACACCTCCTCCATTAATATCATGGAAGAATGCAGCCCTCCACCACTTTCCAAAATCTTGGAGTAGCTCTCCCACCCCCATCAAAAATTATTGCCTACCCCTGATCTAAATCATTCTGGACAGGTGCTTTTCTAACCTGTTCTTAAAAATCTCTAATGATGGAGATTCCACAATCTCGCCAGGCTATTTATTTCAGTGCTTAATCACCTTGACAGGAATTAGGGATATTAGAGTATAGTCATTTAAACAATTAAGCAATAGCCATGGGCTTATCTGTAGTGAGTCCTCCACTACAGAAATGATGTAGATGCATTGGAGAGGGTCCAGTGGAGGAAAACCAAAATGATTAGGGGGCTGGAGCACATGACCTATAAGGAGAAGCAGAGGGATTTGGGCCTGTTTAGTCTGCAGAAGATAAGAGTGAGGGGGGATTTAATAGCAGACTTTAACTACCTGGAAGGAGGTTCCAAAGAAAATGAGAGAGGCTGTTCTCAGTAGTGACAGAGGGCAGAATGAGGAACAATGGTCTCAAGTAGCAGTGGGCAAGGTCTAGGTTGGATATTAGGAAAAACTATTTCACTAGGAGGGTGGTGAAGCACTGGAATGGGTTACCTAGGGAGGTAGAACTTCATCCCTAGAGGTTTTTAAATCACAGCTTGACACATCCTGGCTAGAAAGATTAGTTAGGGTTGGTCCTGCTTTGGGCAGGGGGCTGGAGTTGATGACCTTCTCACTTCTCTTCCAAACCTATGATTCTATGATTATCACTTAATCCAAATGATTACATACCCCCTACACACACTTTGCTGCCACACACTTTGTTATATCAGAGGCAGCAATGGGAGGAGGGCTGTCCGCGGGGAGCTCATGCCACCGTGGACAGACACACATTCCAACCTACACTGCTGCCTCTGAAACTGGTCTGTGTGGAGAGCCAGAGCACCCCACCTCTGACACAGAGGCAGCAGCGCAAGGTGGTAGAGTACTCCCCAGGAGTGGGGCCGGAAGCCTTGGATACAGAGGCAGCAGTCCGAGGTGTCAGAGGACTCCCTGGGAGTGGGGCTGGGAGCATACTTGCTGCTGGCCCCGCCCATGGGGAGTATTTTAGTAATCATGTAATAGATAAAAAATTTTGAAGCTACACGATTACTAAAATAAATATTATCTAACTTCCCTTACAGCAAGTTTTTCATAATGTCCAACCTAAATCTCTCTTGCTGCATTTTAAGCCCATTGCTTGTTGACTTCAGAGGGTAAGAATAACAACTTTTCTCCCTCCTATTTGTAACAATCTTTTAGGTACTTAAATCTGTTATCACATCCCCTCTCAGTCTTCTCTCTTCCAGGCTAAACAAACCCAGTTTTTTCAGTCTTCCCCAATAGGACATGTTTTCTAGATTTTTACTAATTCTTGTTGTTCTTCTCTGGACTTTGTTCAATTTGCCCATATCTTTCATGAAATTTGGCACCTAGAACTGTGTCCAGTTGACTCCCGACCTCCAGTTGAGGTCTAATCAGTGCAGAGCAGAATATTACTTCTCATGTCTTGCTTATGTCACTCTTGCTACTACAACCCAGAACAGTGGGGGGTTTTCAGCAGTGTTACACAGTTGACTTATATTTAGCTTGTGGTGCACTATGACACCCATATCTATTTCTTCAGTACTCCTTTGTAGACAGTCATTTATCATTATTCATATGTGCAACTGATTGTTCCTTCTTAAATGGAGTATTTTGAATTTGTCCTTATTGAATTTCATCTTATGTACATCAGATCATTTCTCCAGTATGTTCAGATGATTTTGAATTTTAACCATAACCCTCCAAACCACTTGCTACCTTTCCCACATTGGTAATTATCCACAAACGTTATAAGTGTACTTTCTATGCCATTATGTAAATCATTGATGAAGATATTGAACAGAACCAGAATAAGAACTGATCCCAGCAGGACCGTACTTGTTATGCTCTTCCAGCATTACTGTGAACTACTGGTAACTATTCTCGGAATGGTTTCAAGAAGTTCTTCACCCACCTTATAGTAGCTGCATCTAGGTTGCATTTCCCTAGTTTGTTTAGGAGAAGGTCATGAGGGAGAGTAACAAAAGCTTTACTAAAGTCAAGATATACCACGTCTATTACTTCACTCCATCCCAAAGGCTTGTGACTCTGTCAAGCTATCAGGTTGGTTTGACATGATTTGTTCTTGAGAAATCCATGCTGACTTTCACTTACCACCTTATTATCTTCTAGATGTTTGCAAACTGATTCCTTAATTATTTGCTCCATTATGTTTCCAGGTACAAAAACTGATCTGACTAGTCTGTAATTCCCCGGGTTGTCCTTATTTCCCTTTCTATATATGTGCACTATATTTGTCCTTTTTCAGTCTTTTGAGATCTCTCCCATATTCCATGACTCTTCAAAGATAATTGCCAATGGCTCGTAAATCTCCTCAGGCAGATCCTTAAGTATTCTAAGATGCATTTCATCAGGCTATTGTGACTTGAAGACATCTAATGTGACCAATTCATTTTTAACTTGTTCTTCCCCTATTTTAGCCTCTTCTGATCTTACCTCATTTTCATTGGCATTCCAATTATCACCAATCTTCTTGGTAAAAACTTAAACAAAGTCATTAAGTGCATCTGCCATTTCCATATTTTCGGTTATTATTCTCCCGCCTCCCCCAATTGAGCAATGGTCCTATTCTGGCCTTCATTTACCTCTTGCTTCTAATGTATTTGCCCTTTATGTCTCTAGCTAATGTAATCTTGTCCGGTGCATTGGCCTTTCTAATTTCATCCCTACCTATTTGTGTTATTTGTTTATATTCATCCTTTGGAATTTGATATAGTTTCTACTTTTTATTGGAATCTTTTTTTTTTATTTTTAGATCATTCGTGAACTCTTGATTAAGCCCAGGTGGTCTCTAGCCATGCTTCCTATCTTTCCTATACAGTGGAAAAATGTCTCTGAAAAACTGCCAACTATCTTCAATAGTTTTTCCTCTTAGACTTGTTTCCCATGGGATCTTATCTACCAACTCATTGATTTTGCTAGACTCTACCTTCTTGAAATCCATTATCTTTATTTTGCTGCTGTCCTTCTACTATTCCTTAGAATCATGAACTCTACTATTTCATGATTACTTTCATACAAGCTGCTTTTCACTTATAAATTCTCAACCAGTTCCTCCTATTTGTCAAAATCATATCTAGAATAGCCTCTCTTGTAACTCTCTTCTCCTTCTGAAATTAAAAAAAAAAGTCTCAAATACATTCCAAGAACTTTTTGGATAATCTGTGTCCTGTGTCAACAGATGTCTGGATAGTTGAAGTCTCCCATCACCACCAAAACCTGAGCCTTGAATGATTTTGTTAGTAGTTAAAAAAAAGCCTTCTCCAGCTCTTCTTGCTCCTTGTTATCATCTTCAAATACACCTTCACAGTTTTGAACTTTTACATATGTGATTGAAAGGAATGGATTATAATCTTTGAGTCCAATGCCACGTGGTATCACTGTGACCATCTAGTATGATCTCCTTATAACACTCAACATATACCTTCCTCAAATGCTTCCTATACCATTTCTAATAGAAAAACAACCAATCTTGGCATAAAATTTGTCAGCGATAAGAGAATTCCCCCATGACCTTTGGTAAAATGGTTAATTATTCTTTCTGTCAAAAATGTACTGCTTATTTCCAGTCTAGTTTCAACTTCCAACCAGCAGATCATGGTATATCTTCCTCTGCTAGACTGAAGAATACAGTATTAAATGTTTGTTCCCCCTTACGGACTACAATCAAATCACTCCTTACCCACTTCTCTGATAAGTTATATAACTTAAGCTCTTTGAGTCTATCACTACACTGCATGTTTCCTAACCATTTACTCAAACTCAGGCTCTTATTCTGAACTCAAATTTATTTGCATCCTTCTTGAATTGTAGATGCCAGATCAGGACATGGTATTTCAGCAGTGGTCAAACCAGTGCCAAATAAAGGGATAAAATAACAACTCTATTACTATTACAGATTCCTTTTTTTCATGCACTGACTAATCACATTAGCTCTTTTGGACACGGCATCACATTGGGAGCTCATGTTCAGTTGATTATCCACCACAAATCCTCACAGCTTTTTTAGAGTCGCTGCTTCCCAGAATAGACTCCCACATCCTTCAAATATGGCCTACATTTTTTGTTCCCAGATGCATACATTTAGCCATATTTAAACATATGGGCTGTGTCTAGACTGGCAAGTTTTTCCGCAAAATCATCTGCTTTTGCGGAAAAACTTGCCAGCTGTCTAAACTGGCCGTTTGAATTTCCGCAAAAGCACTGACGGTTTCATGTAAGATAGTCAGTGCTTTTGCGGAAATACTATGTTGCTCCCGTTCAGGCAAAAGTCTTTTTCCAAAAAACTTTTGCGCAAAAGGGCCAGTGTAGACATCAGAGATTTATTTTCTGCAAAAAAGCCCCGATTGCGAAAATGGCGATTGGGGCTTTTTTGCGGAAAAGTGCATCTAGATTGGCCACAGACGCTTTTCCGCAAAAAGTGCTTTTGCGGAAAAGCGTCCTGCCAATCTAGACGCGCTTTTCTGAAAATGCTTTTAACAGAAAACTTTTCAGTTAAAAGCATTTCCGGAAAATCATGCCAGTGTAGACATAGCCATGTAGTTTGTGTGTCCAGTTTACCAAGCATCCAGATCACCCTGAATCAGGGACCTATCTTTTTTTCAGTATTTACCACTCTCCCAATTTTTGTGTCATCTGCAAACTTTATCAGAGATGATTTTATGTTTCTTCCAGGTCATTGGTACAAATGTTAAATAGCATAGGGCCAAGAACTAATCATTGTGGACTCTGGAGACCAGTGGAAACATAGCCAGGTTTGATGTCAGTGGGGTCAAGCTTTTACCCTGTGTTTCTGTACTGAGATGTGCCTACATTGAAAGCTTGATACATTGAAATTATATTCACAATGCAGATACCTTATGGTATGTCTACACTGCAAAGTTAATTCGAAATAACAGCCGTTATTTCAAATTAACTTCAATAGAGTCTATACATGCAAATCGCTATTTCGAATTTAATTCGAAACAGCAGAGTGCTTAATTCAAATTTGGTAAACCTCATTCTATGAAGAGTAATGCCAAATTCAAAATAAGTGCTGTGTAGACACTTCATTCGAATTAGCTGGCCTCCAGCCCTTCCCAGTTTCCCCTGGTGGCCATTCTGGGCCAAAACAGGAAAACTCCTCTCCTCTCCCCCAGCTCCGATGCCCTTAAAGGGGTAGATTCTGGCCAGACTGCACGTGGCAGATCCAGACCTGCCAGCAGTCTGCATGTGTCTAGACTACAGGGTTTCGTCGACAAAAGTGGATGTTTGTCGACAAAACTATACCTGCGTCTACACTACCGTTGAGTTCTGTCGACATAACCCTGAGCTTCCCCTCCCTCTTCCTCCCCTTGCTTTCCCCTTCCAGCTCTCTCCTCACAGTTTTTCCCCTTCCCTCTCCCACACTCTCTCCTCCCCTCTCCTGCCTCCTTTCCCCAGTCTCCCCAGAGTTTCATTCCTCCTCCCCAGTTTTGTTAAATAAAGACAGTTTGTGTTTATGAAAAAACGTCTTTTATTTGACATCAGGAAGGGGGCTAGGGAGGGGTAAGTGGAAGGATGTGAGGGAGGAATGGGGCACGAGCCCCCAGTGGGGAGGACTGGGGTGGCACTGAGGGCTCCTTGGGGTGGACGCTCTCCTGCAGGGCCTCCTGGATCCTGACAGCCCCCCGATAGACCTCCCCAGATGGCAGCCTGCAGCAAGTGCAGGCAGGCTGATGGCAACGACCCCATGAGACGCACTGGCGTGCCCAGGGGCAGCTCTGGCTCCATGTGGCAGAGTGCTGCGGTGTCCCAAGTGCGGGCACTTAGGGCACTCCAGGACAGGACTGCATTGCTATCCCTCATCGAGGTAGACAAGCAAGCAGGGAAACTTGAGAACTGTCTGTCCAGGGTGGGAGTAGGGTCCCTTTAAGCATGGAGATCAGTTAGCCTCAGGCAGCAGCCCCACACACTAAGTCCTAACCTGATGCCCTGCCGGCACTAGTTCCGGCCAGCCTTAACTTCGGTTCAGGGTCCACTCAGTGTGGACGCGCTATTTCGAAATAGGTTTTGTGTATAGATGCATTATTTCGAATTAGCTTAATTCGAATTAACTATTTCGAATTAAGTTACCTTGAATTAATGCTGTAGTGTAGACATACCCCTGAGGAGTATGATATAAATGTCTAGAGAGACAAATATACTACCATATATTAGAAAACACTATTACCAAGCATACCTGTAACTGAAGTTTTAAAACATTCATAACTCGGTTATTTTTTAGTTTTTATTATTCTGTTCCTTTGATAAGAATATTTTAGACCGAGATGAAGTAAAATCAACATAGGTAACAAACTTACCTATGACAACTAATTTAAATATATTTTGAAAGCATAATTACTATTCAGATTTATCTAAAATATACAGTGAATTATTTTATGTATACAACAGTTAACTCATACAATACATAATAAGAATTGCTGAGGTTTTTACAGAAAGCAGACTGTACTGTGATTAACATTTTAATAATAGCAGAATACTAGGAACTAAAAAAGAAAATAAATATATATTTTAACAGAAGATTCATTGCACTCATCCATAAAGGATCTTTTATCCCATTTTTATTGTTAATGCAGAAGAATGACTTCCTCATCCTACCCTTCCCAAGTTAAAGAACATAAAATGCTACCACATGTACAATACACAAGCAATACAAAGAAAAAACACTACCTTGTTTCCATTCCTTTCAAGAGTGGAAAATACTGATTATTTTATTTGTCCATGTAATTTCAGGTTACCAGATTCAAAGGATACTGTTCAAATATTTTTCAGAACTGTGTCAGGCAAAGAGCATGGACTTGAATCTATGTTTCACACATCTTATATGAGTTTCCAAACCACTGGGCTTAAGAGCTGCCACTCCAAGGACCCAACCTCCATGACTTTATGTAACTTCTCTTTAAACTCTGTTCTAGTTCTAGCCTTCACAGCCTCCTGCAGCAAGGAGTTCCATATGTTGACTATTTGCTTTGTGAAGAAGAACTTTCTGTTATTAGTTTGAAGCCTGCTACCCATTCATTTCATTTGGTGTCCTCTAGTCCTTCTATTATGGGAACTAATGAAGAACTTTTCTTTATGCACCCTCTCCACACCACTCATGCTTTTATAGACCTCTATCATATTCCCCCTCAGTCTCCTCTTTTCTAAGCTGAAAAGTCCCAGTCTCTTTAGCCTCTCTTCATATGGGACCTGTTCCAAACCCCTGATCATTTTAGTTGCTCTCCCTTCACCCACCCTCTCTCTTCCCCTCTCCCACCTCCTTTTCCCAGTCTCCCCGAGTTTTGTTCAATAAAGAGAGTTTCTATTTTTGAACACACGTGTCCTTTATTTTGTACATCAGGAAGGGGGTAAGTGGAAGGAGGTGAGGAGGAATGGGATACGAGCCCCCAATGGGGAGGACTGGGGTGGCTCTGCAGGCTCCTCGGGGTGGAAGCTCTCCTGCAGCCCCCCGATTGACCTCCCCCCCGGATGGCAGCCTGCGGCAAGTGCAGCCGGGCTGATGGCCGAGTGCAGTGATGTGCCGAGTGTGGGCACTCAGGGCACTCCAAGACAGGACTGCTTTGCAAGTGGGGAACCCCTGAGAACTGTCTGTCCGGGGTGGGAGTCGGGTCCCTTTAAGCACAGCCCTCGGGTAGCCTGAGACAGCAGCTCCATGCTCTAAGTCCTAATCTGATGCCCTGCCGGCACTGCTTCCGGCCATCCTTAACCTCGGTTCAGGGTCCACGCAATGTGGACATGCTAGTTCGAATCAGCAAAATGCTAATTCGAACTAGTTTTTAGGTCTAGATGCACTAGTTCGAATTAGCTTAGTTCTAATTAACTAATTCGAATTAAGTTAGTTCGAATTAGTGCTGTAGTGTAGACATACCCTCTGTCACTGGGCCAATGAATATTTAACTATTTACGCAAAGCAGAACAGTTCCAACAGGAGAGATACAGACGCTATAAACTAACCTCATCGTAGTGCTGCAGAAATCATTGTCAATGTTTCCATTGACTTTAGTGGACTGGGAATCAGGCCTGTTGTTCAAGATTTGCTTACCACTACGATGTACATCAAATTTATGGAACAGGAAATCTTTAAGAAAATTACAGGTAAAAATTTTTGTATAACTGACCACGTGCCAACCACTTTTTACCCAGTCTTATACTACACTATTCAATTAGTGTAGTATAATAAAGTGAAAATAAAAACTATGTGAAGGATCAAGAAGTTTCTAAATAGAACTGAGTCTAATGAATATGAACAACAAAGGAACTGACATAGTTTTCTCTTTTTAGTGAGACCCAACCAAAACTAGTAGAGGAAAAACTGTATTTTAAAAGGAAATACCAGTAGCATTTTTCATAATAATTCTTGCATCAAATGTCCAAATTAGCAATTGATACTCCTTCCTATTCTCCATACTTCTGAAATACTAGAAAAGTACTTGGTCAAACACTAAGATGCCCTAAAAGAAAATCTGTTCTACACAGTCATTTAATTACAGAACAACTAACAATAATTCTTGAACATATACAGTAAGATTCTTAAATTTTATAAATTAATGTAGCTCCAGTGACTGATGGAGCTACAGCAATTTAAATCAGCTGAGACTATAGCTCAAAATATATATGAATAACAAGGCTCAGATATCACATAAAAGGGAGAGAAAAGAAATATATCTGGAATTTGGCTTTATAATGAAGACTCAAATGAACATTTTCTCCCATTTACCTGACTACAATATCAACTGTAAAGAGCTAACGTTATTGTATTCTTATGCTTAGACAGGAACTCTTTTCACCTATATTTCTACTTCATGTTAATATTTAGCTCCTGTCTAGTGTTTTTACATCTGTAGATTTCCAAGTGCTTTACAACAGAGGCAAGTACTATTTCCCACCATTTCATAGATGAGGAAACTGAGACACAGAGATGCTATAACAAGACCTAGCATCACACAGCAAGTCAATGGCAGAGTGAGGAAAAGAATATAGAATTCCTGGCTCCTATTCCCAGGTCCCATCCAATTAATTATACTGCCCTCCCTCTTAGACAACTTTTGTTAAATAGAAAATATCTACAGCTGCTGCTAATATATTTAGCTCAAAATTATTAATCAGAAATACAGTCTACTCCGATGGCAATATTGACCATATTTGTTAATTTGATATACAGTGACCTTTTTCTCTTTCCTCCCACTTATTTATTATTAAAACATGATTTGTATATAAGCTACCCAAGACTCTCCCTGGCTATAGAATCTTAAAATACTATGGGCATGGTCTTGCAAATATATAAACAGGTAACATTCTATATAAACCAAATATTATTTGAATATGACTACTCCCTGCAATCTCATTAAAACAGTATTATTACAATTTTCCAAATGTGTATCACATAGTTCAGCTGATAAAAGAGGAAGACAACATAATAAGTGTGTTATGCCTGTTAAAAGTATTTTGTATTGACACTTTGTGTCATGTGATCAGTCCATTGCATTAGGCTGGAGCACATTGTAAACACAGTCAAACTTAACTGGGAGAGCTATTAGAAATATGTCTATATTTAAAGAAAAAATACCATATAAAACTATACTACTATATTGTGTGGTAAAAATGTACTTGAAATCTAATTATATGGAAACTACACTAGCTTATTATAATGAACTACTGTGAAATATAACTGAGATAATATTTAAGTAGGGAAGTTTTTTCTGATTTTTCTTGAACTATTTAAAAATAATTCTGTTAAGTTGCAAGTTTCCACAAGATCAAATTATACCTTTATATGGAACAAAACAGAAAGTATTCATGCTAGACAATGATTTTCAAATCCTGATGCTGTATTACAGCTAATATTAAGGAACAAAATCTGGCTGCTATCACAGTGTGAAGCTGTCAATTTTAACTAAAGGGAGTAGGTAAAAAAATATTCCAGTTCTATTTTTCCTAATACATTCTCATGACAGATCCATGGAGGAATAAAACTTTAACTCTTTGAAGAAAGACTAATGGCCAGTGAGTTAAAATCCCAGCAATGAAGTAGTGTGGCACAGTCAGTCCCACTCATGGATCTCAGACTGCTGTTCCATCCACTATCCCACAATTTAGGGGCTGTGGTACAAGTCTCACTTGCCTTTTCTTGATAGAAATGTAGCCGTGTTAGTCTGGTGTAGCTGAAACAAAATACAGGACTATGTAGCACTTTAAAGACTAACAAGATGGTTTATTAGATGATGAGCTTTCGTGGGCCAGACCCGATCTGAGGAATTGGGTCTGGCCCACGAAAGCTCATCATCTAATAAACCATCTTGTTAGTCTTTAAAGTGCTACATAGTCCTGTATTTTGCCTTTTCCTGGCATTTGGATTTCAGTACCTTGACAAAAAAAAGAAAAAGAAAGAAAAAAAAAGAGAGGGTGTTGGGGCTGATGTCTCTGGCAAGTTGGGCTGAGTAAATAGTCCTCCTAAGCCACCGGCTGACGTCTCTGGCCACCTGGGGGGGAACCAAGCTTCCAAACACTCCCTGTTGGAGCCCCTCACTTCCCTCTGTGGTCTTTGGCAGTGCTGACATTGCTCCTCTCCTTCTCAATTGTTAGTTCCTCTCTACCTCTACTCTCCAAACTCCTTCTCCACTCCCTTTCATCCTCCTCCACTGGAAAGCTTTTTAAAGAGGTCCCGTGGCATCCTGAAGTTAGCTCACCTGGCTCTAAATTGATTTATAGCCACCCTGCCTCATCTGCTCCTATTTAACCAAACCGGTTTTTTTTCAGAGCTGTCTTTCTCCCCTTCTATTAAGCCCTTTAACCTGCCCTGTCACAGTAATTAATGTAAGTTAAAAGGTAGGTAGGAAAGCTCATCTCTTTTACCTCTCAATTACAAACCTAAATCTATTAAAGTAACAGATCAATTATGTGTAAAATATTACTTATACCTTAAAAAGTACTGAAATCCTTTATTAATAATCACAGATAATACATAAAATTATATTTATCCTTGTTTTTTATAAAAATAATTCTAAAATTCATGTGAAATAAAAGAAGTTGAGGTCTATGAAAAATAACAAAAATCTTTGTAGCAAAATCTTTGTGAATCAATATTTCATACTGGCAGGAAATATTCCATAAAAGATAAAATAAATATAACTGAATATGTTTCCACAGAGAAAACATTCCTCTTTTCTTCTAACAGCTCTCCACTCAAAGATTATGTCTACAACTGTGCTAAAAATTATACTGTAGTTAAAGGCAGAGTCCTTGCATATAGATTGTCTTAAAAGAGACATGAAAACATTCCATCTTTTGACCAAAATTATACTTTATAGAAGTATAATATAGATATAAAACCTCAAAGGGATGTTTTAAAATACAAATATTTTTATACTGTACATTGTCATTTGAAACAGATACTCAAGAGATGCAGTAAACTACTCTTATTATTAGATTTGGTGCACTGAAATTTAGGCATAAATTTGTCGTGGAAGTATTTTTTTAATTAACAGGTTTCTGCTGTATGATATACTTTAAATAGAGCCGCAGAGGTAGTGCAACAAACAATTATCACAGATAACTGAAAGGGTTAAATGAAACATTGTGGCTCAACAAAACTTGAAGTTTTATTTTTTTCTAGTGAGCATTAAAAATTAATTCCACGTTAAAATTAAATGACCATGCTCCTATAACAGCACCCCTCAACAGTTTCTCTCAGTTTACGTTTTGTACACAAGAAAATCTTGGAGTATGTGCACAAGCCTTCTTCAGCTTTGAGCATACACTTCCCCTCTAACCATTAATAATTCAAGTTATCACCACTCTCAAACACTGCATGTAAACTCACTGTAAAATTAACCTCCTCCAATAAACTGCATTCTAAGCAGCTAAACATGTAAAAAAGAAAATAATTTGAAACTGCTTTATAACTTTTAACATGTAAAAAAGAGAATAATATAAAACTGCTTTATAATTTTTATCCTTAGAAAATATAGTTCACTGCATAATATTTTCTGCACTTGTAAACTATTTGGCATAAAAGATTTGAAATAAGAAAGAACAATACTGTTTATATATTAAATATGAACGATGCAAGAAACATTTGATGTTATCAAGAAGGATATATATGAGCAAGTATAATCTCCCTTTTGGACAAAGACAAATGTTCAGCAGCAGACTAAAAAATAGTACTCTCAAAACCACAAGTAAATATGCATGCTGTATCAGTGTTAACAATAGTTTTAATGTTAGATCCTAACATCATTCCTACTTATCTTGAAAACTCCACTACTAAGTAGTGCTTTTATATTCTCTTGAAGATACACAATATTGCACACTTCACATCTAAAATTAGATCTCACCCACTGTCTGGGTGCAAAAAGGAGGGAACAGAAGGAATCACTCCAGAAAGCACCTCCTGCTGCTTCTGCTGCTGCTAACACTGATAGAGTAAGTCTACACAGCAGCATTATTTTTGAATAACTGACGTTATTTCAAAATAACAAAATGCATATCTATATAGCAAGCCATTATTTCAAAATAATGTAGAGACAGAAGACTTCTTACTCCTACTCCTGTAACTCTCATTCCACAAGGAGCAAGGGAAGTAGAAGGAAGAGTGTTCTTCCCTTGACTTCCTACTGTGTAGCCACCTCCAAAAGCCGAGTTAAGCTATTTTGACTTCAGCTATGCAAATGATGTAGCTGAAGATGTGTATTTTAATTCAACTTATACCCTGCAGTGTATATGTGCCCACATATCAGAGGGGTAGCCGTGTTAGTCTGAATCTGAAAAAGCGGCGAGGAGTCCTGTGGCACCTTATAGACTAACTGAAGTGTAGGAGCATAAGCTTTCGTGAGCAAAGACCCACTTCGTCAGATGCATCTTTGCCCATGAAAGCTTATGCTCCTACACTTCAGTTAGTCTATAAGGTGTCACAGGACTCCTCGCCGCTATGTGCCCACAGAGACTTCAAAAAATCCTTTCATACTATTCAATACAAATTGTATTCAGTCACCACAATATTTTTCAACTTTAGCTATGCAGAAAGTGTTTTAAAATTAAAGGTTTGAGAAACATATTTTTCTCTGAAGAATCATCTGAAGAAGTGGGTTCTGCCCATGAAAGCTCATGATACCATCAACATGTTTTGTTAGTCTTTAAAGTGTTACTAGACTATTTGTTGTTTTTAAAGTTTTTCATACTTTGAAAATGTTTATTAACTAAGTAAATAAGTCTCACATAAAATTCACATATTGTAAATGAATGTCAGAATTAAAACTAAACCACCATACACCAGTAGTATAGTTTCACTGTCAGGGTTCTATTTGAACCCCACATTTTGTTTATAATTAGAGAGCATTTGCGTCACTTGTGTGTATTATGCAAATAATATACCTTGCTCAATTTTTGGGGCTATTTATTAGCGATTATCAAAACTCAGAATTTCTATTTTGTGGGAAATTTCAACATTTTTACATCTATTTTTGTTCCAAATTTGAACAAGAACAAATACTTTCATGACATATTTATTTAGAAATTTTTTAATTTTCTATTTTCATGATCTTTCAGTGATAATAGAGCTTAATGTGATGTCACATTCGGGCATAATATCTTATTACGTAAAAAACCGTGCTTACGGGCTACTTAGTACACATGGAAACTTCTTATCTTATTTTGTAGATCAAAAGTCTCCTGTTTGTGTTATAGTGAAACAATTTGATATTTGTGCAAAATTAAATTTACACTATCAATGTTTAATAAAATAAAATTATATAAATATGTTATTTTTGTGACATGACTTGCCATAGTATTATTTTTAATATTATAAACTAATATTATTGACTTACCCTGAAATAACATAGAAATAATAAAACTATAATAATTAAAAACAAAAAATACATTTGAAACTTAAATTTCATTTTGAAACGAACTTCCAAAATTTTCTAAATATAATTTTCCAAAATGAAAAGGTGTTTGGAAAAAGTTGTTTACATTGAACATTTTGTCAAAATACTTTTTGTTAAAAATTCAGTTTCTGATGCAAAGCTGTTTCAATGAACATTTTACATCTCTATTATTTATTAGAAAGGATTTTGTTTTTTAATATGCTAAATATTTACATATTTATAACTTAAAGTACCATCAATGGAAGTATTCTGATACAAAGAAAAATGTATTTCAACTCAATTTTGAGATCTGGATTCATAATAAAGAATATTCACTTACTATGTTGGGGTTAAAAGTTACTTTTCTACCATGAAATAGAAAAAATAATTTCTACTGTGTATCACAGATACAATAAAACATCTTAATTTGGTTATTCAAACTTCCAGCATCTGTAATGAAAGTATGAAAGTGACTGCAATGCTCTTTTTCTACACCTACAAATGAAGTGCTATGTTTTTAACCCAATAGACATCATTCCTGTTAAAAAACAGCAGTCATAAAGACACAGCTGTGGTAAAATATACTCTTTAAAGTTTTGCTCTTACTGCTTCTATAATACATATGATAATAATGAGCAATAATGTTGACACAAGCTATATTGATTCAGCTCTTCCAAATACATAAGGAACATACAATCAAATGGGGCAATAAACACAAAAAAGCATCTCCAAAGCACCTCCAATGAACCTGCTAAATTACCTTTTAAGTGATGGCATCCCAAGGCACATCTAAAAATAATCTAATGCTGCAAAATGGACCAAGCAGAAAAGCAGTTAAAATACTGTCTTGCACATAAGTAAATTAGATTGTTCAGATGGGTTGTATGGGACACAGGAAGTGAATTGTATGCATGTAAGGAATGGAGAGATAACAGACTATAGGTGATGTACTGAGTGGTAGGATTAAGGGAGTCACCTAAAAGGATATAGTTCAATGGTTCTCACACTGTGGGTCGTAGCTCCAAGGTGGGTTGCAGCTCCATTTTAATGGGGTCACCAAGGCTGGTGTTAGGCTTGCTGGGATCAGGACTGAAGTCAAAGCTCCACTACCCTGGTTGGTGGGGTTCATGTTACAGGCCCCCCATCTGTGGTGGAAACTCTTGGGCTTTCCACTCCCCTCCCCATCTAAGAGTGGTGGACTTGGGCTTTGGTCCCCCACTCTGGGCAGTGGGCAGGCTTTGTTGTCAGAGGCTTTGTTGCCAGAGGGGGACCCCAGTGCAGTGAAATTTGAGAACCTCTGATATAGCTGACTGAGGGGTAGGAATAAGGGCATGGCGAATCAGAAGATTCAGAACAGGAATGAAAACAGAAGACAAGGAGAAAGCAGCAAGGGACAGACAGATAAAAAAAGCCAACCTGCCAAAATAATATCGTTCATCAGTCACAAGCAAGACTACAAAGACACTGAAAACTGAAGGAGTGATAGAAAAGAGCAAATTATCTGACAAAGCAGAAAGAATAAAAAATAAAAAAATAATTAGAGACAAACAAAAAGAAGAGGGAAAGATGTCTTATTTTGGGGGGCACTAAATGCTATTGGGTTGTGTCAGTATTTCTAGATGAATAATCTGATTTTAGATTCAAATCAAAATGTGTAGATTTTTCCTTTGGTATCTTATCCTTTCCCATTGTTTTCTTTCCTGCCTTCCTCAAGTTGATCTAAATCAACTCCAGAGGTGCCTACATCACTCGATGGCGTGACTTTCTAACTGACTCCCTAATTTGTGGACTCCCCTTTAAATTTTTAATAGGTTGGCCCAGATATTCTACATTTTAAACATTATCACTGATTTATAAAAGAAAGACTACAAAGGTCACAATGCAGCCCCAAAATGGAAGAGACTGGCCAGATTTTTGTACTGGCTCCATTCTTTTTGCACTACTATGGTACAGGGGAATTACCATACTGGATTAAAATGTGAGATCCATCTAATTCAGTATCCTGTCTCTGGCAGAGACCAGTATCTTCAGAGGAAGGTATAAAAAGGCCATAAAGGTAGATATGATATCTTCTTCTCCACACATTAGCTTTCATCCTATTCGCTAATAATTAGAGATTGGTTTAAACCGTGAACATGAAGTTTAATATCCCTTCCAAAACTTTTGATAGTTTTAATTATAACTCTGGCTATTCTTGTCCACTTTTTCTTGGAAAATTCAGTCTCAACAAAACTTGCCATGATAATGAATTCCACAATGTACAATACACTGTGTGAAAAAATATTTTTATCTGTTCTGAATTTGCCATCTTTTAATTTCATGGATTGTCACCTTAACTGTTACACTATAGGGCAATTACTATTCATTATTTTATATTCTGCTACATTTATTATATTCCTATTATTCATCTTCTTTCTAAAATCAACAATCCCGGTCTTTTCAATCTTTCTTCAAATGAGAGTTTTCTTCGTCCATAATAAATCTCGTCACCTTCTCTAAATCCCCTCTAGTTCTGCAATCTCCTTTTTTGAGGTGGATGATCAGGACAGTACATAGTATTCCAGAGAAGCCCACATCACTAATGATATATAATGTCTTTATAATATTTCCCATATTGGTCTCCATCACATTAGAGAGGGTATGTTTACATTACTGACCAGCTCAACAGGCAGTGATTGATCCACTGGGGTTTGATTTATCGCATCTAGTATAGATGTGATGAACTGATCGCTGATCATTCTCCTGTCGACTTTGGCACTCCACCAGAATGAGCACAAATGGAGTTGATGGGAGAGTGTCTTCTGTCAATACGCTGCAGTGAAGACACTGTGATAAGTAGATCTAAGTACATCAACTTCAGCTACACTATTCACAAAGCTTAAAATGTTGCATAACTAAGATCGATATCCCCCCCATAATGTAGACCAGGCCTTATATGTCCTAATTTCATTTGCTTTTTGAACCAAAGCTGCACATTCAGCTGAGGTCCTCATTGAGCTTTTTACAAAGATTCATAGCTCCTTTTCTTAGACAATTATAGTTTATTATCACAGGAAAAGAAGTAGCATTTGTGATAGGCTGGACCACAGAAATACCGTTGGGATTGTCCCGCAGTGTGCTGATCAAGCAGATGCCCACCTTCCTGCCTACCTTGGTGCTCCCCACCACTGTGTTCTGCTGGGACAGAAGCTCTGGTCTCCCCAGCCAAAGCACACAGTTTGGGTTACCACCCCTCTTATAAATAAAAAAGAAGTATGTGCAATGGCTGTAATTATTTACACGGGGCTTGATAACAAACAAAAAGTTTTTAATTAAGTATAAAAAACAGGATTGTGATTTATATGTGATTAATATGATTAATATGAAACAAAAACAGGACTATGTAGCACTTTAAAGACTAACAAGATGGTTTATTAGGTGATGAGCTTTCGTGGGCCAGACCCACTTCCTCAGATCAAATAGTCGGTCTGGCCCATGAAAGCTCATCACCTAATAAACCATCTTGTTAGTCTTTAAAGTGCTACATAGTCCTGTTTTTTGTTTCAGCTACACCAGACTAACACGGCTACATTTCTATCACTATGATTAATATGTGATTCAAGTGAAAACAGACAGCTCAAAGTAAGTTCTCTAAGTTAAAATAAGCAAAAGACAGTAGCTAATTCCAATATACTAAAAAACTTGTGGCATGCAAATTTTTACCCTAAACAGTTGTTCTTATCTCAGGTAAAATGCTTCAAGTCAGAGTTGGTCTTTACTCTGGCTTGGGTCTTCCCAGATTTCTTCAAAGCCCTTTGTTTTCAGGTTTCTTCATGTGTAGCCACTTAGGGGTGCCAGACAGTTTCAAAGGGCCAGCTGAAGACAAAGACCTTCTAAGATTTTTAATTTTGCCACTGGAGGAACTTAATGAAACTGATTCTCAGAATGCTTATTAAGAACACTGGTAACTTTCATTTCCTTTATGTACTATTTGAATTTATTTTCCCTATTTTTCTGTAAAATAAATGCTAGACATGTTGTGCTAGTTCATAGTTTTTATTCGGTATGTTATATGACACATTCACATAATTTTGATTACAAGAAATTAAATCATGTTGATTTATATGGCACAAAGACCAATTAATTATTATAATATAAAGACAAGCGAGGACAATATAGTTTCTCCTCTATTTCCTATTTGTAGAGTACTATTTTATCTTTATAAAATATGACCTATTAAACTGTATATTTTATTTTATTGTGTATGTCTATACTTATTAGGGTACATCTAGACTACCGCGTTTTGTCGACGGAAGTTTTGTCGACAGATACTGTCGACAAAACTTCCGTCGACAAAGAGCGTCCAGACACATTGAGTTCTGTCGACAAAGCAAGCTGCTTTGTCGACAGAATTCCGTAGTCTGGACGCAACGTTACAGGCAATAACACCTTCTGTCGACAGAGTTCTGTCGACAGAAGGTGTTATGCCTCGTAAAATGAGGTATACCAGCGTCGACAAAACTGCTGAGTTCTGTCGACGTTATGTCGACAGAACTCAGCGGTAGTGTAGACGCTGGTATAGTTTTGTCGACAAAAGTTCACTTTTGTCGACAAAACTAGGTAGTCTAGACACACCCTTAGTTATAAAGTTGAAAGTGACTTCTTGGCAATAAAAATACTTGTTGATAAAACATCTTAAATGATTAATAAAATTATTCAAAAATATTTCTTTGTTGAGAGTAAATCTCTTCCTATGCCTGTATCTAAATTTACATCAATGTCTTTGATTTAGAGTGTCTGCTTCTATATTAATCAAGTACAAGTATCTATAGGAATAAGCAAAATGCATAATTGTCTAGGTGTCTTCAACTTCCTCCTCTGTTAGAGAGATTACAACGTGATAACTGGAGAATGGATAGGCATGTACTCCCCTCTCTAATATGTCAGCAAGAAGAACTAGTGGGATCTTTGTGAAAATTCATGGAGATGTGGCCATGGCAAAAGGTAGAGCTACTGGAAATGACACTGGCAGAGTAAGCAAATCTGACTAATCTCCTGTGGCAGACCTTGATGGGAATATAAAAATATTCTTCCTTCATTTCAGTTGAATAAAGGATCTTTGAAAGGCCATTTATCTTTTCTACCTGTCTCAGGTTTATTCATTCTTGCTCAAAATTCCTTTCATCTAACCTGTTAGACATAATGAACCTTGTGCTGTACATTGGGCTTGCTGTTTATAAAGAATAAATTGGAATGTTATCTGAATTTACCTCCCCTTTTATATCCATTCAATCCCCCACTACTAATTGAAGTCCTCCTTGACTATGTAAATGAATAGAACCCCCAACAGATTTTTTAGGTCTGTATTTCCTTTTTGTTTTCTTTCATTATTTAGTAAACAAGCCTTGTTTCTCCACTTCTTTCTCATTATGTCTAATAGTTCACTAGAATATTTAGAAACTATCAGTGAGGGTCTACACAGCCAGCTTAATTTCAAAATAACTGACATTGTTCTGAAATAACAAAGAGTGTGTCTACACTACAAGCTTTTTGAAATAATGTCGAGCTGAAGCATTTCTGACTCTCACTATTGGTAACCCTCATTTCACGAGGGCTGTGTCTAGACTGGCCACTTTTTCTGGAAAAGCAGCCACTTTTCCGGAAAAACTTGCCAGCTGTCTACACTGGCCTCTTGAATTTCTGCAAAAGCACTGACGATCTCATGTAAGATTGTCAGTGCTTTTGCGGAAAAACTATGCTGCTCCCGTTTGGGCAAAAGTCTTTTTCCAAAAAACTTTTGCACAAAAGGGCCAGTGTAGACAGTAGAGATTTGTTTTCCGCAAAAAAAGCCCCGATCGCGAAAATGACGATCAAGGCTTTTTTGCGGAAAAGTGCGTCTAGATTGGCCACAGACGTTTTTCCACAAAAAGTGCTTTTGCGGAAAAGCATCCTGCCAATCTAGACGTGCTTTTCCGAAAATGCTTTTAATAGAAAACTTTTCTGTTAAAAGCATTTCCGGAAAATCATGCCAGTCTAGACGTAGCACTCCAGTAAGGGAAGTCAAAGGAAGAATGTTCTTTCCTTTGACCCCCTTGCTGAGTAGCCGAGTTAAGACATTTTGATTTAAGCTACACAATTGACATAGCTGAAGTTGCCTAGCTTAATTCGACTTTAGCCCTGCTGTGTAGACATAACCTTACTGTTTAGATTGGGAGACAGGTTCTCCAATCTCTCAGTTGTAGGGGCCTCCTAAAATGGCAATGCCTATAATAGAATAACCTCTGAAACTAAGTACAGAGGAAGAAATCAAATAAAGGAGTATACTAATGAAGTGTTGTGTAATAAAAAATGCCTTATCTTTCGGAGACCTGCTTTCCATGAGTTTATCTCTTTGGAATAAGATTGACTTTGAATAGAAGGTTGGAAACGGTGCCTGAGATTAAGTAATTCTTTTGCAGGGAGCAGTAATTCTTGTGCTAACTTTGTGTTAGCTGATTTTTAGGAAAGGAATTCACCTTCAGATTGTATCACAGTTAACTAAAGAGGTCACTGTTGTGTCCACTAAAGATGGTACACAATAATTCTTGTTTCTCTGCATCATGCAGAATTTTGGATCTGTCTGTGATATACTGAGGCATTTCTATTCTGCTTGGATAAGGTCTTCCAAATCAGCCTGGAGAGGGACAAAATTTTGCTTTAGTGCTGAATGGAAAACACTTTATTGTTTGTTTATTTTCTTTTTTTCTTGCAGTGCAAATGAGGATGAACATCCAGGGCATTAAAATAACTCAACCATTGTTTCAAAAAACAAACACACACACCCTAAAGGGAATAATCTTTCCTGAATTTCTTCCGTAGAGCTATCTAGATCTGATTCTGAGAGCTCTCTTTCTGCTGATGATGACAGAGGATGAGATGCACTCTCTTCCTTTTTTATATGTTGGATTTTTTTTCTTTGATCAGTTGACTGTATGTAAGAATATTAAAACCAAGGACATTAAAAACCAAAAGGACACTAAAATCAAAATGGAGTCTGTGGACTGAGTAAGAAATCAAAATGGAACCTGAAGACTTGAGAGACTTTTGCCACCAAAAACCATCATTTGCACACAGCACATGGCTGTGCACACAGTACTATTGCATTGCACACAGCAGGAAAGTCTGCACCAGGAACTCTCGCTTTGCACTCTTCACTACACCTTTGCACTAGAGACATTCCTGATGTTTTCCCGCCTAGAGATCTTTAAAAGCACAGACCCCTCAGAGAATTGGGTTCGTTTGGTTGGTTCGGGTTCCTGTTCAGTGGCAGTTTCCACCCGGAGGAGGTTTGCTGCTATCGGAGACCGTGACAAAGGCCGGGACCAGCTTCATGACAGACCAGACCCCAACTCTACCACTGCCAACAGGATGCTTCGGTTCACTGCTGTAGCGATTGCTCGGTGCTGTGGACCCTAGCTACCTGCCGGAACAAAGCCCACCACCCAGTCAGTCCTTCTCCGGTTATTGTGGCAAAGGCCTGCTCTGAAGATAAGAACTGTTCACCATCGTGGTGTGTGTGCAACTCACCATCAGTTGCTGTAATAACATCAACAGACTACATCTGGAGTCCTCAGTGTTCCTTTCCTGAGGCTACCTCAAGCCAACGGGTAGAAGGTCCTGAGCCTCGTGCAGTCATCAGACAGACTGAGTATAGAGTTCTCCTGTTTATTTTGCTGTTCTATCTTCTATTGTATCTGGGATGAGGGGTTGGTTTATACCAGTGGTCCCAAACGCAGTGCCCGTGGGCACCATGGTGCCTGCCGGGCCATTTCTATGCATCCGCCGACTGATCAGGGCCGGCCCCACCCCCGGGCACATGGCACAGGGGTGGCGCCAGCCCTGGGCGTGCAGCACATGGGCAGCCCCACCCCCGGGTGCACGGTGCATGGGCTGTGCCGGCCCTGGGCACGCGGCTGATCAGTGCTGGCCCCAGGCGCATGACGCATGGGCACTGCCGGCTCCTGGGCGCGCAGCACAGGAGTGACGCCGGCCCCAGGCATGCAGTGCATAGGCTTTTCCGGCCCCGGGCACGCGGCATATGGGCAGCCCTGCCCCTGGACGCGCAGCACAGGAGCGGCGCCAGCCCCAGGCACATGGCATATGGGCAGCTCCACCCCTCGGCATGCGGCACAGGAGTGGCACTGGCCCCGAGAGTGCGGCGCATGGGTGGTGCCGGCACTGGGCATGCGGCGTGTGCGTGGCCCCGCCCCCAGGCTTGTGTGTGGCCCTGCCCCCGGGTACCCGGTGCGTGAAAGGCCCCGCCCCCTGGCGCCTGGTAGCCCCAAAAGGTTGGGGACCACTGGTTTATACAGTGTTATTTCCTATGGTTATTGTTTGTTGTGTTATCTGTTGTATTCTACAATATATTCTCAAATTCTTACACGTCTGTGTTTATTTGGACTGGAAAAATCCGCCAGTGATAGATACGGTGGTTTCCAGGTCGGACCACCTTCTGGGACAAAGGCATTTTAAATCAGTTTATATCAGGGCCCACTAAATTTGGTTTACTAGTGTACCTTTGCTAGTAACAGATCTTTGGGCTTGCTTGAGGATATGCTCTATCTCTAAGTTTTTTTAATGCTTTTCTTTTCTGAGTATCAGGCTTTGTGTCTTGTTAGCATCATTCTTACTAGAAGATGATGACAAACTAATTTGGGATTGGAAATTGTACATGTACATTTTTTGTCGGTATGACACAATAGGGTATTGGGCACAGTGGAATTTAGTAAGGCGGTGGTAGTTTACCTTGTTTGGGGGTTTCTTTGCATTCTCAGGAAACAACAGAGTCAATTTGTTTCCTTTATTTGAGTTGGAGTGAAAGTATAGCAGTCAAACATTCTTAAGACAAACAATTCTTCCCTCTAGAATAAGACTGACAGAACGTAATCAGCATATTTGAAACTGAAATTAAGGAATTAGACAGGAAGTTAGAATTGATTTAGATTAAGATCTGGTGTATTAGAATTGTAATAATTTAAAATAGATAAATGGTCAGTGGATTGATCTTTTATAAATCTACATTTTAGAGTAAACTCTATAGACAGCAGCCATTAAGATTTTTTTCTGGAGTGTTTGACAGCATCTAACATCTTTATCAACTGGAGAAGCCTTAAAAGAAATTTATTCAGCTTTTCAGGAAACCATTACAATTGGTGCCATAATATAAGCTTATGCTGACAAGTACAAACCCACATGGCATCATTAATCATAGCTATGTCAGTCATCGTACTCAAAGAAATTGCATCTTTAAACAGGGGAAGAGGTGGGAAGGCCTGGCCTGGCCAAATGAAGATAGTTTTATGGGGGGAGGGGAGAGGAGGAGAAGGGAAAGATTAAAACTGCTGCAAAAGAGGGAGTGGGTTGCTGTCTCATCACCTGAGAATTCAAGATTTGAAAAGCACACATCTGTGGGTGGGAAGCCTCCATTTTACACAGACCAAGACTGAGGCAGGAGCCACCCTCTGTCTTGGGTCCCCTTTTCTAGGTGTTAAAATACCATGCTTGATCAACACCTGCTGTGGGGACTAGGCCAGCAATCCCTTTCTAGGAATTTTTCACTTACCACCATACTGGCTTGGGTTCAGTTGGGGTTTTTTTGTCTACCCACAGCAGATTTCAAGAAGGGATTTGTACATTCATGGCATAATGTATGATAGGCCATATGTCACAACTCATTATTTAAATGTAGGGCAAATGTCCAGTGGAGGTACTCCATAGGAACAGTTTTCAGTGACAGGATAAATGCCTTGGGAAGGGACTTAAAGGAGGTTTTCATGAAAAGAACGAGAGGGGGAGATTGTTACAGCATTTTCATAGCTCACGGTAACCCTCTAAAGAGGTGGGGTTGGATGGTAAGGTCCCAGCAATGGATTTTTGCTGGAGGGATGGGATGGAAAAAGATGGGGAGATGGGTGGGAAGCCCTCACTGC
This sequence comes from Pelodiscus sinensis, assembly GCF_052426305.1. Lineage (NCBI taxonomy): Eukaryota > Metazoa > Chordata > Testudines > Trionychidae > Pelodiscus > Pelodiscus sinensis. The sequence goes on along the minus strand of NC_143057.1, from coordinate 81,413,238 downwards.
GAGTATGGTAAGTCCCAGCAATAAAAGTGTTGGAGGGATAGAGATAAAAAAGACAGGGAGCTAGTAAAAGGCCCCATATATTATTTAAACATGTAATAATTTTTAACATATTGTTAAATATTGCCTGATGAAATTTATGCGAGCACAACTGTTTGCCCAACTGTGTGTCCATTCAATTATATGGGTATGTCTACACTACCACCCTAGTTCGAACTAGGGTGGTAATGTAGTCAACCGGAGTTGCAAATGAAGCCCGGGATTTGAATTTCCCGGGCTTCATTTGCATCTTGCCGGGCGCCGCCATTTTTAAATGTCTGCTAGTTCGGACTCCGTGCCGCGCGGCTATACGCGGCAGAACTAGGTAGTTCGGATTAGGCTTCCTATTCTGAACTACTGTTACTCGTTCCACGAGGAGTAATGGTAGTTCAGAGTACTACACTTGTTGGAAGCCTCCTAAAGCCCAAAAACGTCACAAAATAATCTATGAATCCCTATTACACTATGAAGAAAATTAGCAACTATGCTGATTAGAATCAAGTCTTGGAAACTTTAATCCTCATTTAGGCAACACTTTTTTTGAAGTCATCAAGAGGTTTCCTTTAGTAGGGAAGATCAGACTTGGCTGTAGGATAACCAGTAACTTAAAAGAAGTTGCATGTTATTTTAACTATTAGGAAACAGGTTCCGTAGTAAATACATACAGAGTACAATATATTGTGTATAAAATATTCTTTTATAGACTTGCAGTTTAAAATTCTATTCCAGATCTGTTTTGATAATGTCTGAATTATCACCATTCAGTTTAAATTCATATGCAAAAATGAGTTGAAGAGAATTATATAAGTTAGGACATATAAAAATACTGAACACTGGGAACTCAGGTGTGAAAAATACAGCGTTTTCAAAGAAAGGTTAACATAGTACAAGGTTGAACCTCTCTAGGCTGGCACACTCAGGACCATACCAATTCCAAACAAGCGAATTTTCCAGACCACAGAAGGTCAATATTGTCTAGCAGCATTACTAACACTTCCACTCTTATTGGGCAGTTAGAGGACATTCAGGGATAAATTAGAGCTACAAATAACAGCACAGAACACTTAGAGATAGGACCAGTGGCTGTTAAATTTTCTGGGACTGTGGAAAACTTGGCCATGCTCATGAAAAGTGGACCTCCGACTAACTAAAATGATTCTGGAAGACGGATGTTTCTGGACCAGAGAGTTCTGAACTAGAGAGATTTGACCTGTTGTGACATCTTTCTGGATGTTACAGAGTGAGTTAATTTTGACTAGTGTTATTTAATTAAACCTTACTAAAATGTAGCAGAAAACACTGTTTGTTGACTGTTTGTTTTAATTAAACAGTCAACCCATATTTACAAATATCTGAAGTAGGGGGGAAACATTTGTATTGCTTGACACTGAATATGGGAACTATTTCCAAGCTTCTTCCATTCTTTCCCATGGGTTTAACTTCGACAACTTCTATAATACAAAAGCAAAACAAAACAAAACAAAAACCTTTGATAATATTAAACTGTAAACTGCTGAGCAACTAGAACAAAGAATACTGACCACATTTTAAAGTCCCAAAAGAGTACATTTAGAAATCAAATAACTGGAAATTAGAGTTAAACCAATTCTATGTTCATCAAACATATGCAATAATATGTTGATTCTAATGCAGTAACAGGCAATGAATCTGAATGTCTGTCAGATCAAAATTAAAAATTAAAACAGAGGTCTTGTTGTGTCAGAAATTGAAGTTGTTTTCTGAAGCAGCCAGTAATTCTAGAAGGGGTTCAGAGGGAAGGCATAAACAGCCTCACAAGGTCTGTCATGTGAAGAAATAGACAGGGTTGTATCTTTGCCTATAGCAGCTGAAAATCAAAAGAGAATGTTAAAGAAGTTCCAATTTAAAAAAAAGTATTGCTTAGCTGTGAGGGAGCTCCAGAATAATGGTAACAATGGGATGTGAAAAAGAGGAGGTGAAGAATCTGGCGGGAAAAAAAATGCATATTTCATCTAGCCTAATCTCTGTTTTGGCATGGACATTTTGGATAGTTAAAGAGAGCAATATTTCAGTCTCGCTTCTATCATTTCTGTGTACTATATATTAAATGGTACAGTTAGAGTGAAAATAAAAGAAAAAAAGGAGACCTAAATGGCTCATGGGATTGCTAGTAGGATACAAAGCCACAAGATCACAGATTCAGTCTGACCCGGGGTCGGTAGTGATTGAAAGTTGATGCTATCTGGCAGATATTTGGTGGCTTATGGGAAATGAGTTGGTTGTATTAGTCCCAGGGCTGAGGGGACATCTGTCCACTGTACAGAAAAACCGACAGGTAAGATTCTAATTGGCATCCTTGTTAACAGTTTCAGAGCAGTCAAAATTGAATGTGCATTAAGATACAGAAAAAGAAAAAAAGAAAGCAGATATCTGACACCGTTAAATATGAAATAAAAATACAGTAATAGAAGATTCTACACTGGCTTTTTTTATTCACAAGGACAAAGAAACTAAGGCATTAGAACTTTAAATTTCAAAACTTCAATAAGAAAATAACTTTGCAGAATTAATGCAAATAAGGAACTATGATGGATTTTGACATTCCAATGTATTTTTACAAAATTGATAAGTACAAATTCAACAACTCAGATACTTTACATGGAGTTAATGACCTACTTGTTTAATTCCTTAGGTTTAGAAGACAGAATTTCTGGTGTGGGTTCCAGCAATTAGTGTTAATAATTTTTTTACCATATACAAAAATATTTTTTTTATGACATGAGAAACATCACTTCCCATTTACTTCATACCAAACTTATCCCAGATACAATAACCAGTTTTCATTATTTGGGATGGCCATGGAATCTGTTTTTATAACATTTCTACTTTATAACAAATATATCAGTTAAGTATAGGCTTGAGAAAAATGGACATGTCAGAACAATTGCCGAATCTAAGCTGAAGCAAGAACTATTACTTGTGAAAGTTTAATCCCCAATAAATCAATTTATCTGAAAACTATTTTTCAATGTGTGTCACCCTCCTCAACACTCTTTAACATAAAAATATATATCACCATCACCTCACACAAACACATATACACTGTTAGACTTCAGACGGAAAAGAGAACTGTTGAATGATTGAAATGTATTAATTCACTGCTGGAATGAAATAAGAAACCAACAAACATTAAGCAAAAAACTTAAAAAACAACTAATTGTCTTGCAGAACCTTAGAGACTAACAAAACATATAGATGGTATCATGAGCTTTTGTGGGCACAACCCACTTCTTTAGATGAATGGAACTATTAAAGGACCAGTTTCTAAACAAATATGGGATGGGAGGGGGGAGAGAAGGAAAGAGAAGGAAAAGATGGAAAAAAAGCTACCCCTCTGAAGCTTTTAAACATTAAGCAGTGAACAAGAGGCTCTCTTAATGGACTAGCATATCTATACATTACACACCTAAGCAGAGAACCAAGAACAGGAATTTATAGATCCTAGCATCCTGGAATTTTGCATTTAATGAAGCTAAAAGTGAAAGCTGTTTATGATTTCTACTCCCTTCCATAACTTGATTCATAAAGCAACGTGAAAATGACTGCTCCAGATACAGACATCTGATTGACTTCCCAAAGAGGAGCAAGCTGTCAATGTGATAGTAGCTGCCAAGGGAAGAGTAGAAACCACACTCTGTTACAGTATACAAGTCTCGCAGCTAAACACTTCCCGAGGTATGGAAAGGTACAGGGTTCATAACTAGGCCATATACTCACTGATAACACCAGGGAATACTAGATAATGAAACACCTCTAGGTCTACATTTATAAGTAACACAAAAAGAAAAAAAATAGAAGCAAAATGAAACTTTTAACGGTGTATTTCAAAGATTTTCTGTTTGGGTTTTTATTTTTTTTAAACCCTACATAAAGTGTATAGTGTGAGAAACTCCAAACAGAAAGGGTAAGAGAGATGGCCAGCATAGAGCAAACAATCATAACACTCCGCCTTTTCATACCTTGGTTTAGGTCTGACAATGTCACAGCTGACTAACTCTCACTTCCCTACAAGGCACCATCACTGAAGCCTCACAGATAGCTGGAACACAAATCTGATCCACAGAGAGTCAGATAACAGGTGGAATTTTAAAAATGTATAAGGCAAGATTTTAACAATGGCTTTTTAAAATATATTTTATACCATTTACGCTATTAAAATAATAATACTAAATTAAGTTTGGAATAACATAGGTGCTGCTGAATGTCTTTTATCCCTGTCATTTGGGACTATTGATCAACTAGTCAGGCATTGTCACAACACATTATTTTTCACAATAGGCAATGACAACTTTGTGTTCCAATGAACCAAGTGTACAGGTCAATCCAATTACAGTGCTATCAATAGTATCAAATTCACCTACATGACGAAGGAAGGCAAAATTCATTTTTTCTCCCATTAAAAGAAAACACTTTCAAAACATGCAAAAAAACCTTTTAATTTAAAAAAAACATTAAATCATGGATAAAATTATAAGAAAATAACTATTAGAACTTTGAAAATAATTCTGCTGTAACCAAAAAACACATCTTTTAAGATATATTACTGAGAACTTCTTCCTCTCTAGAAAACAGCTGTCAACTTTTCAAATCAATCATTTTTATTTAATAGATTTTTAAATCGGTCCTATGAAATTGAAAATAGCAAAACAAGCAAAATATCTTAACAGAGTTATTTCTGGTATTTCCTTTCTGGTGGATTTTTTACTTTACTGCTTGACACATAATATACCTGATACACATCCATATGTAAGTAAGGAAATTAAAAGCGAAGCCACCTAACAAGATATAAGCTTCACTGGCTCTAAATCTTTTCAGACTACAGTATCCTTACGAGGAGTCTGATTTGTCTGTGTACCCCTCAAGTTTCACATCACTTAAAAACTACCTGCTTATAAAATCAGATATAAAAATACAAATGTGTCACAGCACATTGTTACTTAAACATTGCTTACTTTCCATTTTTGCCATATAATTATAAAATAAACCCTCTGGAATATAAGTATTGTAGTTCCATTTCAGTGTATAGTCTATACCTCTCCATGGATCATCACCTTGTAGTGGTGGAGAGGCTTGTGTGTTCCAGTGACCCTCAGACCGACAAAGCCTGGAGTCATGTATTCCCTTAGAGTCACCCATGGCAGAATGGCCAAGGGGGAGGTTCCAGGAAAGTGTGGTACAAGAAGTCCTCAACGGCACAGCAGATGGAGGATAGCTGCACAATGAAGGTGAAACTGTTGTGTAATGTTACAACAGCTGTGAAGGCAGATGAAGACTGCAGCAGATAGAGGATATCCAATTGTTGTGGTGACCATGACATTGGTTTCTATCTGTCAAGGATAGTGTGGTGACTGTTGTGCAACAGTCACCCCCCCTTTAAAAGAAGTCCCACACAGGCATCTTCCAGTTTTCGGAAAAACAACACCCGCACAAGTCAAAAGACCAGTGGCAATGGGCGAGTGGTGACAGGAACAAGACAGTGAGATCTGTAAGTTCCTAGTCGCAGACCAACACACAGGTCGTGGGTGTGTGAGTCAGTCATCCTGCTCAAGGACAGAGGAAGGTTGAGCATCTTGGCAGCTGCACCCATGACTGAGCAGTCCTTTTTAGGACCAGTCTGCTTACCCCATATGAGGAGGGGGCTAGAAAAAGAGCCTTAAAACAGTTTTGCCTTTTTTCCTCTTGGTTGGATAGCACATCCAGAAGGATCACCACCCCAGTGGGTGAAAATGTAAGAAACTTTTCAACTTTGGAACCTGGAACATACATACCGTGATGGACAACACAGACATTGACTGACCAGAGTGACGTACAGCTATCATTGTTAGTGAATTTAATTGGTTTATCATCGATATTGTATCTTCTCCAAGACAAGAAGAGCTGATGAAGAACAAGTGAGGGAAGAGAAAGGAGGATACACCTACTTCAGGAAGGGAAAACCTTTAGATGAACCTCAATTGTATGGAGTAAGCTTTTCTATAAAGAACAAACTCATAAGGTGCCTCTCTGAGCTGCCAGTTGGCATAAATGAGCAGCTTTTGAGGCTCACCAAAAATCAACAGGCAAGACCCATAAAGAAGATAAGATCATTCTTCTGGGTGATTTCAATGCATGTGTTGGATGAGACTCAGACCCCTAGAAAGGAACAATCGGGAAAATGGAGTTGTCAAAAGCAACTCATATGGAATCCTGTTTCTCACCAAGTGTGCTGAACATGAATTTATCATCATGAACACCCTTTTTCAACAAAAGCACAAGTTCAAAACATCGTGGAAACACCCACATTCAAAGCGCTGGCATCTTCTTGACTATATCATAATTCATGCTTAAGATCGCAGTGATGTACTTCTCAGAAGAGCAATGACAAGTGCTGCTGGCTGCTGGACTAGTCATTGCCTCATTTGATCCACAATGAAAATTAAGATAATTCCCAAATGGAGTCTGCAAAAGAAGCACATCAGGTGCAAGCAGATCAGGTTCAAGATCTGAAGGACCCCATAAGCGTGACCACTTCCAAGCAGTCTTAGAAAAAAAGCTTTGATCAGAGTTTCTAGAAGAAATTGAGGAATATTGGAGCTAGCTAAAAGCGGTAGTCATACCTGTGAGGAAACCATAGGCTACCAAACCAGAAAGCATCAGGATGATGCTTTGTTAAGGATGATGTTGAAATTGAGCAACTCGTCAATGAGAAGAGTATGGCATTTTGTGCTTGGCAGAATGATATAAATTGCAATACAAAGAGAGAAGCCTGGGCTAAGGCGAGGGTGGAAGTCCAACATAAAACCAGAGAATTCAAGAACAAATGGTGGACTGAGAAAGCACAAGAACTCCAACATTTTGTGGACACCTATAATACAAATGGTTCCTTTAGTGCCATTAAGATTATTTATGGGCCAACTTGCCATGGCATGAACCCCCTTCACTCTAAGGAAGGAACCATACTGTTGAAGGACAACTAAGCCATTAATTTTCGCTGGAAAGAACACTTTGAAGATCTTCCTAATCGGAACTGCATGGTTTCAGATGAAATTCATGAGCAAATCCCCCGAACGACCTCCTAGGGATGAGCTCGGAGACCCTCCCAGTTTGCATGAGGTATAAAATGCCATCAAGCAGATAAAGCATAACAAGGCAGCAGGTCCAGATGGGATCCCTGATGAAATCTTTAAAGACAGTGGACCAGAATTAATTTGGCAGCTTAGCCTGCTTATCCTTAAAATCTGGATAAAGGAGGAGTTACCTAGTGAAATGAGGGATGCCTTGATTGTTACCCTCTTTAAGAAAGGGATAAAACGGATAGTGGAAACTATCATGATATCTCTTTCCTTGCTGTTGCAAGCTAAATTCTGACACGGATCCTTGCAACTCATCTTCTACCTGTCAGAACATTTTTTATTGGAGTCACAGAGTGGCTTCTGACCATGTGACAGAATTGCAGATATGATCTTCACTGCATGGCAGCTGCAAGAAAAGTGTCCAGAGCAAAATTGACCACTATACATGGCTTTTACTGATCTAACTAAAGTCTCTGACTCAGTAAATCGTTGCGCACTTTGGACTGTACTTTTGTAGATTGGATCTCCTCATAATTCATGACATGAAAGTGACTGTTCTGAGCAGCACTGGCTCCCAGAGTGAACCTTTCAAAATACAAATAGGAGTCAAATAGGGCTGTATCATCACCCTAATCCATATCTGTGGTCTTTACTGCCACCATTTTTTACCTAATTGCTAGGAAGCTCCCATCTGGTGTTAAAATCATCCAGGGTGCATCTAAACTGCACCATAGCTCGAAATAAAATATGCAATTTAAGCAACGCATATTGTGTTTCTTATTTCAATCTTATTTCAAAATAGCTTATTTTGACAGCGCCAAATTTCAAAATAACCCGCTATTCCAAAACTTTCCTTACTCCTCATGGAATGAAGTTTACAGTGACATTGGAATAGTGAGCCTGAAATAACAGGCTTGCTGTTAAGATGCAGGATAGGTATTTCAGGAATCTTTGGCATCCTGAAACAGTGTTGCAGTGTAGATGCCCCATAGAATGGATGGAAAGCTATTTCGGCTTAGCAGGCTGAAAATTAAGAGTAAGATTTCCATCACATATATCATAGAATACTAGGACTGGAAGGGACCTTGAGAGGTCATTGAGTCCAATCCCCTGCCCTCATGGCAGGACCCAGTATTGTCTCTATAGACTATAATTCCTCCCACATTACGGTATCCTTCTTTTAGCTGAGAAAACAGGACCGGTTTTGGGAGGTTATAGTCTGGCATCTGAACAACGTGACCAGCCCAGTGATGTTGCTGACAGATGATCATTGCCTCAGTAGTGGTGGTCTTTACCTCTTCCAGAACACTGTTAGTGCACCTGTCTTTCCATTTGCTCTTCAGGATCTTGTAGAGGCAGCATTGGTGATACCTCTCAAGGACATTCAAGTGGCTTAATAGATAAGAAATTTGGTGTCTGTTTCTAATTAGATTAAAAAACCTTGTGCTGTAAACGAGCAAAGGCTACACTTGCACAGATCAGATAGTGTTGGATTTCTACATCAATATCTGCCTTGGATGAAAGAAAACTTCCAAGGTAGAGGAAATGATCAACATTCTCCAGTGCGCCTCTGTTGATTGTAATAGGTGGGGCATACAGTACCTCATTAGGAGAGGGCTGATGGAAACACCTTCTTGATGTTGAGGGTGAGACCAAGACATGTATAAGCATCAGCAACCACATTCAAGAAAGTTTGAAGATCTTTCTCAGAATGGGCAAAAACATCATTGTCATCAGCATACTGAAGTTCCACGATAAAATAAAAAAAGAACAAGTTAAAAATTACTTGGAAAAGTTAGATGTCTGCAAATCACCAGGGCCTGATGAAATGCATCCTAGAATACTCAAGGAGCTGATAGAGGAGGTATCTGAGCCTCTAGCTATCATCTTTGGAAAATCATGGAAGATGGGAGAGATTCCAGAAGACTGGAAAAGGGCAAATATAGTGCCCATCTATAAAAAGGGGAATAAGAACAACCCAGGAAACTACAGATCAGTCAGTTTAACTTCTGTGCCAGGAAAGATAATGGAGCAAGTAATTAAGGAAATCATCTGCAAACACTTGAAAGATAATAAGGTGGTAGGGAACAGCCAGCATGGATTTGTAAAGAACAAATCATGTCAAACCAATTTGATAGCTTTCTTTGATAGGATAATAAGTCTTGTGGATAAACGGTGTACGTGGTATACCTCCACTTCAGTAAGGCATTTAATACGGTCTCGCATGATATTCTTATCAATGAACTAGGCAAATACAACTTAGATGGGGCTACTATAAGGTGGGTGCATAACTGGCTGGATAACTGTTCTCAGAGATGTCTACACTGGCAGCTTCTTGCACAAGAACATTTTGTGCAAGGGTTCTTGTGCAAGAAGTCCTGCACAAGAACACGTCCACACTGCCATGTCCGAGATGTGCTTTTGCGCAAGAGCATCCATGGCAGTATGGATGCTCTCTTGCACAAAAAAGCTCTGATGGCCATTTTAGCCATAGGGCTTTCTTGCACAAGAAACACTTGCTGCGTGTCCATACTGCCCTCTTGCGCAAGAGCTGTTGCGCAAGACGGCTTATACTTGTAAAAAAAGAGTGTAGCTCTTGCGTAAGAAGCCGTCTCTTACCATGCCATACTGTAAATCTTCTTGTGCAGTGTGGACTCTCTGCGGGTTCTTGCGCAAGAACGGCCATCCTTGCGCAAGAACCCACCAGTCTAGACATAGCCAGAGAGTAGTTGTTAACGATTCACAATCCTGCTGAAAAGGTATAACAATTGGGGTTCTGCAGGGATCTGTCCTGGGACCAGTTCTGTTCAATATCTTCATCAATGATTTAGATATCAGCATAGAGAGTATGCTTATTAAGTTTGCAGATGATGCCAAGCTAGGAACGATTGCAACTGCTTTGGAGGATCAGGTCATAATTCAAAATGATCTGGACAAATTTGAGACATGATCTGAGATAAACAGAATGAAGTTTAATAAGGACAAGTGCAAAGTGCTCCACTTAGGAAGGAACCATCAGTTTCACACATAGGCTGCGTCTAGACTGGCATGATTTTGCGCAAATACTTTTAATGGAAAAGTGTTTCCGTTAAAAGTATTTGCGCAAAAGCGAGTCTAGATTGGCACGGATGCTTTTGCACAAAAGCGCTTTTGCGCAAAAGCATGCGTGGCCTATCTAGATGCAGTTTCGCACAAAAAAGCCCCGATCGCCATGTTTGCCATTGGGGCTTTTTTGTGCAAAACAATTCTGGGTTGTCTACACTGGCTTTCTTGTGCAAAAGCATTTGCGCAAGAGGGCTTTTGCCCGTGCGGGAGCGTCATTGTATTTGCGCAAGAAGCACTGATTTTGTACATTACAAAGTCAGTGCTCTTGCGCAAATTCAAGCGGCCAGTGTAGACTGCTCCGCTGCCGGCTTCCCCGCAGCTTTGCAAGCCGTGGGGGGGAGCTCGGGCAGCGAGGCAGCCCAGGCGCGCCTGGACTGCTCCGCTGCTGGCTTCCCCGCGGCTTTGCAAACCTGCGGGGGGGGCTCGGGCAGCGAGGCAGCCCAGGCACGCCTGGACTGCTCAGCTGCCGGCTTCCCCGCGGATTTGCAAAGCTGCGGGCGGGGACGGGAGGGGCTCGGGCAGCCCAGGCGCCCCTGGGCTGCCCGAGCCCCTCCGCGGCTTTGCTCTGCGTCTTCCTGGTCTGCAGACCAGGGAGACGCAGAGAAAGCCCCAGATCTGGTACACGAGCGGCAGGACCGCGAGGTCCCGCAGTCCGTGTACTCTGGGGCAGCCCCGTTCGTATCTGCGGATCCGACATAAGTCGGATCCGCGTAAGTCGGGGACTGCCTGTACAAAATATAGTTTCATATAGACAATGCCTACACTGCAGCGGCTGAATCTGGACGCCAGTTCCGACTTACATACAGATTCAACTTAAGAACAAACCTACAGTCCCTAACTTGTACGTAACCCGGGGACTGCCTGTACTGACTTCACTAGTGCTTTTTATGTAACCTGTTGTAAAACTAGGCAAATATCTAAATGAACTGATGTATCCCCTGGGATGAGTTCTCTCTCTAATACGCTGGGACTGATGTGCTTACAACACTGCATACAATAATGGTACTTTTAAAACAATAAACAGCCTATTTCTTATATAGCACTCACTATGGTCCTGATACTGCACATTGAATGAGTTCAATGAAACAATTCATACACATGAAATTATTAAAGTGCACTCACAGGAGTGGGGCCAAAGACCCTGATCCTACACTCCAGTTGGGTAGAGCTGCACTGAAGTCAGTGTGATGCCTCTACAGATCTGATTGCAGGGTTTGATTCTGTGTGTGCAAAACTGTCTTACAAAATGTAGCAAGAGTCTCCAGTATACTCTGTATACTTTCGTCTATATAGCAAAAGTTTCAAAAGATAAATTCATTTCATGGATTACATTCTTTCTTAAATCTTGATTAAAGATTTAGTTTTTCAATAGTGTTTTAAATTGATAAAAAAGGTATCTTCTTTTTAACAATAATATGTAAGTGGGTATTATAATGACTTCCTCAATGATCTCTTTCTGATATTCACATCTGTACACTTTTTAGACACCATGCTTAAAAATAGTCTTCAGTTTCATAAAAAAATCAAATTGAAAGTGAGAATCTTATTACTGCCAATATGCCAAACACAGATCTTGTAATAAGCTTTATTCTAAGTGACTCATTTTAGATTTGCCTGGAAAAAACAAAGGCTTATAACATCCATCTGCTATATCATAAGATGAAAGGCGAATGTTGAAGACCTCAAATTGGGGAACAAAAACATCTGTTTATTTTTTAACCAAATTATTTTCTTAATACAGAAGTATTAATACAATACTCTTTTGTTCTTTAATTTACATTATTGTGAAGAAATTCAACATGAGTAAAAAAAATTAAGAATTAATATCTAGTCTTTCAGACCTCACTGGGTTCATTTGGCTTAATAACTGAAACACTTGTTTAGATACATTTTGTTTTTATGTCACGGATGAAGGAAACTCAGATTTCCTTGATTTTCCACACTTCTAAGGCTACAAGTTAAGCAACTGAAATATGTCTGCAGCTGATGATCCCTGACATTGCCAATGATATCATGCGAAGAATCCAAGAAGAAAAAATATTGAGGGAAGAATCAGGAGCATCAGAGAGAAGTACGGTTGCCAACTGGGCATATTCTTCGAGGTTTCATTGCATGACATAATCTGTAATTAAAGATTAATTTTTAATTCCTCTAGACTCCAGGAAAATCTTGGAAGGTTGGCAACCCTAGAGACAAGGAAGCATGAAAAGAGAGCAGATAAAGTCAAATACATGGTCGGTATATAATATGATTGGTATTAAGGAATCATGCACTATTGGCTACAGTAGTTTTCCAGGGGAAAAAATTCATTAGAAAGCAACTAATTTAGGCAACAAAGGAAATGATAATAAAAAATAAAATGCCAAAGTAAGAAGACTCGGGGGGAGGAGGGAGGAGTAGATTATTATACGATTTTTAATCCAATGCTTGTTGTCTTTTGATAAATTGATGTTTGTACAGTACTTTAATGTTCTAAAGTCAGTACTAAGGATTACCATTAGGAGATCTTGAGATCTAATGCAGAGCACTTGTTAGTTAGTTTAATAGTCCTAATGTTGTTAATCTCCTCTTTTGTTTAAAATATAACTTCCTTCAAAACTATAAAATGTATGTTATTAATGCATGTAAATCAGAATTGATCACTCTATGAGAAAAATAAATATATGTGGCTTACAAGCATTAAAAATTAGAAATGGTAAAATCAGATAATTAGTGCAATTTACTTGTAGATGTTGACATCATAAACACTTCAAATATGATTATGTACTTTCCAATAGATGACACAGGCTACATCTAAACTGCACAGTTGATTCAGAATAAGCTATTCTGGAATAATTATGCCAAAATAGCTTATTCCGAAATAGCATGTCTACACTGCAGGGAAGCCTCAAAATTAGTCCGAAGCAGGCTTCTCTAATGTAGACGTGATATCTCAATTTAGAGCCCTAGGAGGAATAACTTAGAATGGCCCTGGTAAGGGGCTTTTCGAAATAGCAGAAGCGGAGCGTCTACACATGCCTTATTTCAAAATAGCTATTTTGGAATAGGCTTTATTCTTCGTAAAATGAGGTTTACAGAAGTCAGAATACGCCATCTGTTATTTTGAAATTGTTTCAAAATGATGGAATTGCTGCCATTATTCTGAAATAACTTTGTTGTGTAGATACACCCTGAGTTACTTCAGACTATGTTTCATTCATAGAATCATAGACCTTTAGTACTTGAAGGAACCTTGAGAGGTCATCGACTCCAGTCCCCTCCCTCACGGCAAGACCCAGTACTGTCTAGACCATGCCTGGTAGATGTTTATCTAAACTGCTCTTAAATATCTCCAAAGATGGAGATTCCACAATCTCCCTAGGCAACTTATTCCAGTATTTAATCACCCAGACAGTTAGGAAGTCTTTCCTTATGTCCAACCTAAACCTCCCTTGCTGCAGTTTAAGCCCATTGTATCTTGTCCGATCATCAGAGACCAAGGAGAACAATTTTTCTCCCTCCTCCTTGTGACACCTTTTGAGATACCTGAAAACCACTATCATGTCCCTTCACAGTCTTCTCCTTTCCAAACTAAATAAGCCCAGTTCTTTCAGTCTTCCATCATAGGTCATGTTCTCTAGACCTTTAATTGTTCTGGTTGCTCTTCTCTGGACCTTCTGCAATTTCTCCACATCTTTCTTGAAATGCGGTGCCCAGAACTAGACACAATACTCCAATTGACGCCTAATCAGCGCAGAGTAGAGTGGAAGAATGACTTCTCGTGTCTTGCTTACAACACTCCTATCAATGCATCCCAGAAACATGTTTCCTTTTTTTAAAACAGAATTCAAATGCATTCTGATCTATCACTTAAATCGGTACAGTATTTAGCAACCAAACTATTCATATTAATATGCATAAATCCCTATGAAACATGAATATTGTGCATAATCTAATTTATTAAAAATATTAAATAACAAAAAGGAAGCAGTTTCAAGAACAATTAAAATTTATCTACCTACATATCAAATTTATCTACCTACCAGCAAAGTTTACAATTTTAGACTCTTTCAATTCTTAAAATGCACAGTGTGAAATATGTATGCACGTGAAAGATTTTAGTCTGAAGATTTTTTAAAAAAAGCTTTCTTGATTGAAACTTGGTCCATCAAAAATTTTGCTTCAGTGTAAATGGTTATAGCTAAAATGTAAGAACCTGATAAAATTTAACCAGTACAACCTGAATGATAGTAAACAGAATTACAATATTATATTGTGTACATCGAACAAGACTGAAAATTTAAATATAGATAAGCTGATTGCCTCTACAAACATGTTATGAGTCAACTGTTGGATGCTTCAGAATAAATGTATACTCAACAACATAGCAGTGGAGAAGATTCACAGAATCCAAGAAATGTAGAGCTGGAAGGGACCTCAAGAAATCATCAAGTACAGCCACTGGAGAAAGGATATTTAGACCATCCCTGGTTTGTCTAACAAACCTATTATTAAAACAACAAGTGACAGGGATTCCACAATATCCCCTAGAAGGCTATTCCATTACTTACCTATCCTTAACAGTTAATTTTTTCCCCTGTCTAATCTAAATCTCCTTTGTAGCAGATTAACCCCATAACTTCTATCTTCAGTGGAAATGGAGAAAAATTGATCACTGTCCTCTTTATAATATAATATAATCAGTTATTGGGTCTCCATTCCATCTTCTTTTCTGAAGTCTAAACATGCTCAGGATTGTTTCTTTTAATCTTTCTTCATGGGCAAGGTTTTCTAACCTTTCATCATTTTTGTTGTTCTCCTCTGGTCCACTTTGTCCATTTCTTTCGCATAGTGTTGTGCCCAGAATTGGACTCAGTGTTGCAGCTGGGGCCCCACCAATGCCACGTAGAGCAGGACAATTACCCTCCTTGGCTTTCATTCAAATTGGGATCCACTATATAGTCTATAATCCCTGCATCCTTTTCAGAAGTACTGTCACATTGTCCATTTGAAGTCTTTGCACTTCTCTTTATTGAATTTCATCTTGTTGATTTCAAATCAACTCTCCAATTTGTTAAAGTCATTCAATTCTAATTCTGTCCTCCCAAGCCCTTACACTGACCCTTGGTGAAACCCCCCTAAATATGTTCTCCCAGTTGCAAAACATACCATTGAAATTACACTGAGTATGCTCTTTCAGCTTGTTGTGCATTCAACTTATAGTAATGTCATCTAGACCACAATTATCTAGTTTACTTATGAAAACTGGGATTGTTAAGAAAACAATGCCTTAAAATTTATGGTCAGTTGCAGTTAGAGCTTATTGAAAATTGTGTGCCAGAACATTTTACCACCAGAAAATGCTGATTCATCAAAAAAATCCACGAGAACATGTAAATTTTTATGAAATTTTGGTTTGAAAAATATCACAGCCATGTTTTTCAATGAAGTTCTTTTCAACCTTATTGGAATAAAAAGGAATCAGTATTTTTTTCAAAATATGCACAGACTGACATTATTCACAAACGACAACAAGCGACACACAATCTGAACACTATGCTATCCAGAGTCTCAAAAACAACCTGGACATTAAAATAAAACCAGCTGACAAAGGGGGTGCTGTGGTCATTATGAATAAGTCCGACTATAAC
Organism: Pelodiscus sinensis; assembly: GCF_052426305.1. Classification (NCBI taxonomy): domain Eukaryota; kingdom Metazoa; phylum Chordata; order Testudines; family Trionychidae; genus Pelodiscus; species Pelodiscus sinensis. The sequence goes on along the minus strand of NC_143057.1, from coordinate 81,397,376 downwards.
CAGGAGGCAACCAGACAACTCTCCAATACCACATTTTACAAACCTCTCTCCTCTGATCCCACCATAGAATACCAAAAGAAACTACTCTGTCTCCTTAAAGACCTCCCTACATCTACTCGGGACCAAATCCACACAGAAGCACCTTCTGAACCCCGACCAGTATTGTTCTATCTGCTTCCCAAAATCCATAAACCGGGACATCCCAGACGTCCCACCATCTCAGGTATCGGCATGCCCGCTACTGGATTATCCAGCTATGTAGATGCTCTTCTCAAACCCTACGCAACCAACACTCCCAGCTATCTCTGAGATACTACTGACATCCTGAGAAAACTACAAACATCAATAACCTCCCTGATAACACCATCCTTGTTACCATGGATGTAGAAGCTCTGTACACCAACATCCCACATGAAGATAAATTACAAGCAATTAGAAACACTATCCCAGAGGACAGCACTGCCAATCTGGCAGCAGACCTATATAACTTTGTTCTCACCCACAATTATTTCCAATTTGAGGACAACTTATACCTCCAGATCAGTGGCACAACCATGGGTACCTGCAAGGCCCCACAGTACGCTAACATCTTTATGGCTGACTTAGAACGTTTCCTCAGATCTCTACTTATGCTACATCGATGACATCTTTATGATCTGGACCCATGGCCAAGAAACATTGGAGACATTCCACAGAGATTTTAACAACCTACACTGTTCAATCAATCTCAGCCTGAACCATTCTAAACAAGAGATCCATTTCCTGTACAAATCACCAATGGTAAATTAGACACCACTCTCTATAGAAAACCCACTGACTCATACAGTTACCTTCATGCCTCCAGCTCCCATCCAGAACACACCATACGATCCATCGTCTATAGCCAAGCCCTTCGATACAACCGCATCTGCTCTAATCCCACTGACAGAGACCAGAAACTTTAGGACCTCTACCAAGCATATATAAACCTCAATTACCCACCAGGAGAAATAAAAAAACAAATTGAAAGAGCCAGGCGAATACCCAGAAACCATCTACTTCAAGACAGACCCAAGAAAACCAACAATAGAACACCACTTGTCATCACCTATAGCCCCCAACTTAAACCCGTCCAACACATGTTCAATAAATTACAACCTATACTAGAACAGGATACTACACTCCGAGAGGCTCTGGGAGACAAACCCATAGTCTCCTACAGACAATCACCTAACCTCAGGATGATTCTTACCAACAACCACAGGACATAGCACACTAATACCAACCCTGGAACTTTTCCTTGCAACAAACCCTGTTGCCAGCTTTGTCCACATATTTACTCTGCTGACACCATTATTGGACCTAACCAATTCAGTTATAAGATCAAGAACACATATTCCTGCTCATCCAGAAATATAATTTATGTCATCATGTGCTGACAGTGTCCGTCTGCTATGTACATTGGACAAACGTCTCAGACACTTCGCCAAAGAATCAATGCACACAAAATGGATATCAGACAGTATCACAAAGAAAAAACAGTTTCTTGCCATTTCAACCAGAAAGGGCATTGTCTCAACAACTGATTACCTGCATACTGCTTCAAAGACATTTTAACACCAGACTTGAAAGAGAAATCTCTGAACTGTCATTCATGCTTAAATTTGACACTTTACACCGCGGTCTTAACAAAGACACTAATTATCTTACCCATTACAAAGATAGCTTCCCCAATTATCACCTCTAATATCATTAGCTCACAGACATTTACCTCCCCCCCCCCATTCTCCCTCTGCTCTGAAATTTGATTTGTCCTTTTTATGTGTTCACTTTTTTTTATTGTATCCCTTTGGTATACATGGTCATGCCTATATTCTTCCACAATTTGATCTGAGGAAGTGGGTCTGGCTCACGAAAGCTCATCACCTAATAAACCATCTTGTTAGTCTTTAAAGTGCTACATAGTCCTGTTTTTTCTTTCAAAACAAGTTTCCTTCAAGATGTATTATTTTTTATTTTATATTGTACCAATTACCTAACCAATTAGAATAACAGTTGAGGGTATGTCTACACTACCCCGCTAGTTCGAACTAGCGGGGTAATGTATGCATACCGCACTTGCTAATGAAGCCCGGGATTTGAATTTCCCGGGCTTCATTAGCATAAGCGGGGAGCCGCCATTTTTAAATCCCCGCTGCTTCGAACCCCGTGCAGCGCGGCTACACGGGGCTCGAACTAGGTAGTTCGGACTAGGTTCCTATTCCGAACTACCGTTACTCCTCGTGAAACGAGGCTTCATTAGCAAGTGCGGTATGCATACATTACCCTCCTAGTTAGAACTAGGAGGGTAGTGTAGACATACCCTGAGTGACCAGTTAACATATAATGAACAATCAAAGTACAAACTACAAAATCAATTACTGTTAGAATACCAGTAACAATAATAACTAGCAATGTAACTAGAGTTACTTGTAGTTCATGCGATGGCTCATTTTCACAATGATATGGTAAGACTTAAACGGATGATCATTAGTCTTATAAAGTTAATCAAGAAAAATGTAAATAAAACATTTTTCCATTTTCATAGTATGTATGTTTATGTATCTACAGACAGAAAATGCTCTTACACTCACACACACATTTCTTGTATAAAAGCTACATTAAACTGGAGTTAATGTTGAGTACATAGAGGTATTTTTAAAACACTGCAGGGGTATTATAATTATCCAAAAATTAGGTATTAGAATCTCAGAAAATTCTAAGTTAAGGTTAATTTAAGAGCAATTCAAACATGCTAAATTATGGAAATGCATAATTGTGGCATCCAAACAAACTTAACTCTGTCCTGTAGTGACACCATGAGGAGAAGACAAAAATCAAATGTGTCTATAAAAGGTAGTTTAATGCAGGGGTAGGCAAAAGGGGCTCCGCGGGCCAGATCCGGCCAGCCAAGCAAGTGGATCCGGCCTGCAAAGGCCCTGCTGCTCCCCTGCCCCCAGACCAATTAAGGCCTGGGGGTGGGGAAGTGTGTGAAGCCTCCTCCCATCCTGCCAGGAGCACGTGGCACTTTGAAGCATCGCATGCTGCTCGCGGGGGGGGGGGGGGGGGAAAGCAGAGGAGGCTTCATGAGCTCCCCCAACCCCAGGCCAATCAGGGTCTGGGGGTGGGGGAGCTGCGTGAAGCTTCCTTCACCCTGTCCCGGCCCTGCGAGGACCCCGCGGCATTTGAAAGTGCCATGTGCTCCTTGCAGGGTAGAAAGAGGCTTCCCTATTTCCCCCGCCCCCAGACCCTGATTGGTCTGGGAGTGGGGGAGCATGCCAATTTTCTTCAAGGGAATGAGTGCCTAGTGGGAAGGGGGGGCAAAGAGGCTCCCCCACCCCCAGGAGGTTGGCTGCAGGGCAGGAGCAGGGAAGCATAACTCAACCAGGAGCCCCATGTTGTGGGAGGGGAGCACAGCAGGGAGTTCTGGCCTCTGCTGCCAGGCGGTAGCAGGGGGCTGGCAGCAGCTGCAGAGACCTGCCAGCCCCAGAAGCCACGGAGCCTTGTAGCCCCAGAAGCCATGGCAGTTCCAAAAGCCCCAGATCCACTGTGGCCCCAGAAGCCATGGCAGCCCCAGAAGCCATGGCAGCCGCAGAGCCCTTGCAGCCCCAGGAATTGTAGAGACTCAGCAGCCACGGAGCTCCAGTCTGGGGAGCCATGGTTGGGCAGGCAGCAGCAGGGCTAAGCTGGAGTCCTAGCCGGAGGCAACAAGGGCTATGTTGGGAGGGATCTCTCCTCATTTGGCAAATACCCTTGATCAGGACCAGTCAGGTCCCGAGGATGCCAGACGAGAGAGGTCAAACCTGCATGTAGTATCAACTTTTAACCAGATTCATCAAGATACTTGTGATACTTTATACCACACTGACCTGTATGATGTAGTCAACATACTGGTCAGTTTCCCTGACTCTTGACTTCCACATTGCCCTATTCCTCCACCCCCCATTTTTCTTCTTTAACTTATTAACCCACTTTCCCTTATATACATACACCCTCACTCCTGTGTCTCACATGCATAGTTTCCTATTACTGTTCTATCTGATGAGTGGATTCAGAATAATAAGCAGGTTTTTTACAGAAATTGTTAGAATTAGTGGTATTTTGCCACTATTCTAGCCAGAAGTGTCTTACTTTAATAGGGAGGGGAAAAAACAGTTTTCTACAGAAGAATTCCATACAGAACTTCTCTCTTTCTCTCAACGCAAATGCTGAAAGTGCACTGTAATTAAGTTGCCCTCTTTCAAAATGACCACTGGCTCCTACTGATAATAATGGTAGTGCAGCACGCTGCCCTCTGGAAAGATGGTGGCTCCATATGCAGTTAGGGTTCACCATTTAATTCAAGCTAATCAACCAATTTTCTTGTACTTTTTCAGAAAATTCAATCTGTACTCAATGAGTAAATGGTGTAATTTTAGAAACAATATACTATATACTTTTATTTACAACAGGTTTTATATATTGAATCTCCTTTACATGTAAAAAATCATCACAACTTTAACTGTAGGACTGTGCATCCATAAAGAGACAAAAATGTATTTGGATTTGTACAATACCAAACCTGTCTTGCATTAAAAGTTAAAATGTCTTACCTTTGTGAATACAGTATATCAGTCACAATGTTACTAAACATTGTGGCTATGTCTATACAACAATGTTATTTTGGAATAACTAACATTATTCCAAAATAAGAGCACGTCTACACAGCAAGCCATTATTTCAAAATAATGGCGAGCTGGAGGACTTTTGACTTTGACTCCTGTAATCCTCATTTCATAAGGAGTAAGGGAAGTCAAAGGAAAAGTGTTTTTCCTTTGATTTCCAGCTGTGTAGATAGCACCAAAAGGCAAATTAACCTATTTCAACTTCAGCTATGCAATTGACGGAGCAGAAGTTCTGTAGCTTAATTCACCTTTTGCCCTGATGTGTAGACGTGCCCTGTGTAAGCATGGTAAAAAAGAGACAAAAATCACTCTTTCTACAGGGAAACTCTTGACATCATGAAATTTTCCCACAAATAATTCTGTTGCTGGCTGAGATTTGCCCAGACAACATGTTCAGGGTCCCAACCTGGCAGATCTCAGCCTTTCTCCTAGCAGCACAAGACCATTTACAGTAGCTTTGCAGATCTCTACCCAATCTCATTCCTTGGCAATGACGTTTCAGGATGTCTCCTACTGGTGCATGTCTTTGGAATCCCCCCTAAAAAAGAGTTGCCAGCACAAAGGGAGCATCACACAAATGGGACAGCACATAAAGTTGCAAAAGTTAATGAAACTTAGGGCGTATTAAAATTGGGGATAGATTTACCATAGATATCCAGAGAAAATGGGGATCACCGCAATTGGGATCTATACCTTTAAGTTGTTTATCCTGGGTGGGAGATGCTCTACTATGGCACAAACTCTCTTGGAATATGGAAGACACCAGGAAAAGATTTAAATGGGGGTGTTTCTAACTGAAAGCAATAGGTGCCAATCAAAAAGGAAGACAATCAGAAGATAGCCTTATTTCTGACAGTTCTGGTGCACTTGATATACTTAGCAGTTTTTCATTGCCCTAGGTAGAAGAGACTGACCATGAAACTGTACTGCAAAAGTCAGTTCATCTAAAAAGGAAACATCAGAGATGTTTTCAACTTGTGCATATCAGAACTAGTCCCTTGACAAGGCAATTACAATTTGCCAAGCCAGTGGTAGTTCAGAATGAAGCTTATGCAGAAAGGATGGTACTGTGACACTGTAGACATGATTGAGAATCCAAAATACCACAGGAAAAGGAACTTAAGGGCACATCTACATTGCTGGGAAGATTAACACTGTGGCAAAGTTGATCTTCCAGCATTCGATTTAGCTGGTTTAGTGGGGAGATGTAAAATTAAACGCGAAAGGCACCCCCGTCAACGCCAACACTCCTTGCTATTGTAAGGAGTAAGTGAAGTTGAAGTGAGTGTTTCTCTCATTGACATGCTGAAGAAAGGACGGTACCCTAGCTCAGCTTAAGGTATGTTGACTCCAGTTACATTATTTATGTATTAATGTAGACCTGCTGTCATGGCCATAAGGGATGGTTATCAGCCTGGGGACTAAAGGGTTAATTATGTCCCTGTACCTAGCCAGGTATCTGCTTACATAATAGAAATGCAGTTAGGGATTTCAAACTGAGACAAAGGAATTTTGGGGTTTTTCCCTCCTTTGTTTCTGAGCCAGTTTGCTCTCTAGATACTGAAGGAGACAGAAGACATGTCTCTCTCCAAGAAAAAGACTCTGCATAATGTGTAAGTAGAGTAAAGTCTAGATAAATCTGTAAGGTTTTATTGTTTTCTGTTTTGGGAATTTGGATCTGATGTCTGTGCTGTTAGAAAATGGGTTTTTCTCTCTTTTGTAACTAAGTCCTGAGCCCATGTGGGATCCCCATGAGTATATTAATTGGTAACTTTTTCCATCTAGTCATTATGCTTGCAACAGTAGTATTGTTATAAAAGTTTTCTTTTTTTGTAATAAATCTGGTATTGGTTCATTTCTGTGTCCTGGAAAATCAGTCTGTGGGATCTGCATGCCTCTGATGAGGGGACAGCAATCACAGACTGCAATTTGTATTTTCTCTTCTCTTTTCCAAGCTCTTTTCCTGGGGTTGGTTTCAAGTGTCCACCCCTGTTTATGGGTTCAAAAGCATTGATGGTGGCAGTGGATTCCCCACAATCCAGGTATAAGGATTTTTGGGGAAGTTTTTGTACCAAAGCCTGTAGAAATCAAGTTTTGGGGTTGCTTTCACAGGCCCCCACTTTTGCATTCAGCGTGTCAAAGTGGGGAACCAGCCTTGACACCTGCTCTTGACACAGAGCTTAAAGTCAGGATGAAATAAGACCGGTTCATTGAGCTTCATGCACTATGCCACATAGTGTAAGGCAGGATAATGCGCTGCATATGGGAAAAGATGCAAAAAATTGAATGGATTGCCAAATCTTGAAAAGAGACATAAATACCAGCAGTGTGTGCATAGCATGGACAAGGAGGAGAGCAACCACACTGTTAGCTCAGACCAGTGTTTCATAGGAGCAGTAAACACATTGTAGCAGAAGATGAATGAACTGCCAACCTGAAAGCAAATGGGACAATTTTAAACTGCTGCATAACCAATGTTATTGACACTAAGGGTGAGTGTTATTGACAGTAAGGGTGAGTCTACACAACAAAGTTAAATCGAGGTAGCAGGTCTACATTAGGAAGCCTGCCTCAGTTTAATTTTGAGGTTTCCCTGCAGTGTAGACATACTATTCTGGAATATCTTATTCCAAAATAACTGTTCAGTGTAGTCGTAGCCTAAAAGAAAAGCCAGACTTAGTGAAAGGCAAAATTCAGGGCATACAAAAATGTTGAGCTTATGGGCATGTAAAGGAATATGTAAACTAGATATATGGGAAATAAAGTGAAACAGACATAATTTGTAATAATACTAAGGAAAATACCACCCATTTTTGGACTAAAAACATGCCCAGCCCCTGATCACATCCAAAGGGTACACTCATTGACAGAGTGGGAAACCAAAACAACTAAGGAACACTCTGAGCACGTTGTCCAGAGAATAAACTCTCAATAGAGTACAAAATAAAGCTGGAAGAGCCCAAGTGTCATACAACACAAGCCCCAAGAGATGTTCCTTTTACCAATAATGATTCCTACACTGCACCATTATTTCGAGATACCTAGCATTACTTTGAAATAAAAATGGGAGCATCTACACAGCCATTCCATTATTTCAAAATAATTTTGAAATAACAGACGGCTTAGTCCGAAATCTGTAAAACTCATTCTACGAGGAATAACGCCAATTCAAAAATAGCTATTTTGAAATAAAGTGTGTGTAGACGCTCCACTGATGCTATTTCAAAATAGCCCCTCACAAGGGCCAGTCTAAGTTATTCCTCCCCAGTGCCTCCTGGGGCTCTAAATTGAGGTAGCACGCATACATTAGGGAAGCCTGCCTCGGACTAATTTTGAGGCTTCCCTACAGTGTAGTCATGGTATTTCGAAATAACTATTCCGGAGTATCTTACTTTGAAGTAGCTGTGCAGTGTAGATGTACCCCAAAAGGCAGAAGCTAAAAGGAGGAGATGGATGGTCTCATTGTACTGGGAAACAAAATAAGTAGAAAAAACAACAGAGTGGATACCTTGATCATTGCAAGAAAAAAAATAACACCTTTTAGTTAAAGCAAAATGCAGGACTAGGTAGCACTTTAAAGACTAACAAGATGGTTTATTAGATGATGAGCTTTCGTGGGCCAGACCCACTTCCTCAGATCAACTAGTGGAAGAAAATAGTCACAACCATATATACCAAAGGATACCATTAAAAAAAATGAACACATATGAAAAGGACAAATCACATTTCAGAACAGGAGGGGGATGCGGGGGGGGGGGGGGAGGAAGGAAGGTAAGTGTCTGTGAATTTATGATATTAGAGGTGGGGAGAGTTAGATGTCTGTGAGTTAATGGTATTAACAGACATCTAACTCTCCCCACCTCTAATATCATTAATTCACAGACACTTACCTTCCTTCCTCCCCCCCCCCCGCATCCCCCTCCTGTTCTGAAATGTGATTTGTCCTTTTCATATGTGTTCATTTTTTTTAATGGTATCCTTTGGTATATATGGTTGTGACTATTTTCTTCCACTATTTGATCTGAGGAAGTGGGTCTTGCCCACGAAAGCTCATCATCTAATAAACCATCTTGTTAGTCTTTAAAGTGCTACCTAGTCCTGCATTTTGCTTCAGCTACCCCAGACTAACACGGCTACATTTCTATTACCTTTTAGTTAGGTATTGTTCCAAAAGAATTAAGTAAATGAGTGAAAGAGGAACACTTTTCACTACCTACAATTGAGAAATTTTGGGGGATATAGCTTGTGCCAAATATTTTTCCGTGTTGGATCCATTAAAGGGTTCTGGCAGGTGCCCCAAGAAAAATAGTGCACACATTTGTGCATGTTCAACACCCTGTTTGGGAGATATTGTTTCTGCAGACTATGTTTGGGTTTTATTTAGCACCCAAGGTGTTTTACTGGAAAATACATTTCTGATGGCATAGAGCGTACTGCAGTTTACATAGATGATGTTTTGATCTGGGGAAAAAAAGAACAGACAAGTATGAGCCGACAACTCTTGAAAGAACAAGTGATCTTCACAAAAGCTAAACAAACTCAGTAGTGGAAATAACATATCTTGAAGAGAAGAGAAAATAGCAAGATACACAAGCAGATTACAGGAAGGCAGAGTCCAGCTTCATGACTGATTCAACACAGACAGAAAAGGTACAAAGTTTTATTGGAATGGTGAACTACTATGCAGTGGTGTCCAATGGCTATGGGATGCAAATCTTAAAAAAGAGTTTGAGAAATTGAAGGAATTAATTTATACACCCTCAGTCCTGAGGTTGTATGACAGTGTTAACGTAAATTGTCCACACACACTCTTGGAGAGATCTTGGAGTCATTCTGGATAGTTCTCTGAAAACATCTACTCAATATGTAGCAGCAGTCCAAAAAGCAAACAGAATGTTAGGAATCATTTATAAAGGGATACAAAATAAGACTGTGAACATCTTACTGCCTCTATATACAACCATGGTACGCCCATACCGTGAATACTGCATACAGATGTGGTTGCCTTAACACAAAAAAAGATATATTGGCATTGGAAAAGGGCAACAAAAATGACTAGGGGTTTGGAACGGGTGCCATAATATGAAGAAAGCTTAAAAAGACTGGGACTTTTCATCTTAGAAAGCAGGAGACTAAGGGGGGGATATGATAGTGGTCTATAAAATCATGAGTGGTGTGGAAAAAGTGAATAAGGAAAAATTATTGATTTGTTCCCACAATATAAGAACTAGGGTTCACCAAACAAAATTAATAGGCAGCATGTTTAAAACAACAAAAGGAAGTATTTCTTCACTCAGTACACAGTCAACTTCTGGAACTCCTTGCCAGAGGATGTTGCAAAGGCTAGGACTTTAACAGTTTTCAAAAAGAGACAGATAGATTCCTGGAGGTTAAGTCCATCAATTGCTATTAGCCAGGATGGGTAGGACTGGTGTCCCTAGCCTCTATTGGTCTGGAAAAGGATGACAGGAGAGGGATCATGTGATGATTACCGGTTGTGTTCCCTCCCTCTGGGGCATCTGGTATTGACCACTGTCAGCATACAAGATACTTGGCTAGATGGACCTTTGGTTTGACCAGTATGGCCGTTCTTATATTCTTACTCTGCAAATATTGGTGCAGTCCTCTTACAACAATATGATTAAAACAGGAGACCAGTGGATTGTGTGTCATGGATGCTTACGAAAACTTAAAGTGTCAATCTGCTCCAAGAATGAGGCTTTAGGCTTAGTGCATGATTGTAAAAAGTGTCATGTCTTTATTTATGGAAGGCTAATGTTAGCAATATGGAAAGCTAATGTTAGCTGAAACAGACCTACAAGCCATTGGTTGTTATTGTGACAAATAGTCAGGCAACTATCACACCAAAAAATATCGAGATCATTTTTTTCACTAAGAAATGTGTGATTGCAAATTGAATACAAACATGGAAGGTATTCAGAAGTTGCAGAGCAAAGTGCAGTGGAACGAAGTCCACAGCTAGAGATTGTACATGTATGTTAATTTGATTAAAAACACCTGTCTGTACTTCTATGAAATGAGAACTGTGATGGTGAGAACAATAGCTCACGATGAGAACCTGAAGAAATTGATTAAAGCTACCAGCACAGGGTGACCAGGACAGCATGTTCCCAGCTGCTATCACTAATTTGCCCAGCAGGGAGGAGAGTGTTTGAATTTTGGTTAGACATCAGCATGGATGTAACTGAAGTTACAGAGTTACTGAAAAGAATTAAAAAGATATATAAAGGTTATTTAGAAATTTAAGAAAATCTGTGAAAGGCTAGAAAGATTATATACTGGCCTCAGTGAACAATGACATTGAAGAAGCTATGTTTGTAGCGTGTGCCAAAACTACAAGTAAAATGAAGACGATGAGTCTCATGTTGGTAACAGAGGACAAGTTGGTCCTTGGAGCCATGTAGGCATAAATGTGTTTACACTGACTAAACAAACTTATGTATTTGTTCCACATTATTATTCTTGTTTCCCCGTACAGCTTTATTAGAAGATACTACAGCTAAACAGGTATTTGTACAAATTGAATGTATTTTTGCTGGGCATTATATTCTGGCCCTCTCAAAGAAGGTATTCTGTAAAATACATTGACATGTGCATTTCTTCACCTTGAGTCTTTCAGCAGCCATCATAAAGAGTTAGTTGCACATGTAAATATCCCACAGACATGTCACCTAGTAAGAAAATTAACTTAAAGGAGGAATTTTATACTTGTTAATGGCATTTTTCTAAAGGATGAAGGTAGTCACATGTGAGTAGACAAGAGCACCCAAAGATTTTCCAAGCACCTGTCCAGATTTCCTTAATGCAGGGGTGAGCAATCATTTTTTTTCCAGGGGCCACTTCAGAAATTTTTGAAGTGGCCCCGGGCTGCACTGGAAGAGGTGGGGCCTCAGGCAGAAGGGGTGGAGGCAGGACACTTCCCTGCTTCCCCACCCACAGACCATGATTGGTCTGGTGGTGGGGAAGTGAGTGAAGTCTTTGCCCCCTCCCAGAGGTTTCCCATAGGTGCTCATGCCCCTATCAGTGGGAAGAGACTTTGTGCGCTCCCCGTTTTGCCCCCAGGTCAATCAGGGCTTGAGGGTGGGGGAGTGCGTGAAGTCTCTTTCCACCCTGCCAGAAGCGTGTGGTGCTTCTAAGAATTGCTCGCACCTTGCAGGGCAGAGGAAACTTCATGACCTTCAACTCACCCGTAGGCCCTGAGTGGGAGCGGAAGGGTCTCCGTGGGCCAGATCATCCAGCCTGTGGAGGCCGTTTTGCCCACCCTCCCTTAAGGTGTTTTTTAGCTTCCAAAACATATATTTAAGGTTCATAGGTGAGACATATCTGCTAGAAGTAAAACTGGTCAGAAAAATAACAAGTCTCATTTTAGCTTAAATTGAACATTTATACAAAAACAGCATTCTTTCCACTCAACAGCATGGAAGCATTTCTCATGAACAGAATCAAGAAGGACCCGGTCAAAAGCTAAGGCCACAAAAACACATATGGCCAGTAAAATGTGCATGTGGAGGAACAATCTGTTCCATCTTGCATTTAACTCTGTGACATTGTGTGAATGTTTCCTAGAAGAAGAACTTTGTAAGTGCAAAAGCTTAACTCTCTCACCAACAGAAGATCCAATAAAGAATTACCTCACCCACCCTGAGGGAATTTATGTCATTCTTCTGGTTCTCTTCTAGAGAAGAAATGCTTCTTTCAGAAAAGGAGAGAACAACTGCTTTTAGTGAAGTGGCCCTTAGCCAGTATTGGACAAAGCAGATGTTGTGCAAATCAGGAGGCCACCCAAATATTCTACAGCCACAGAAATCACCCCTTGCCACAGAATTGTTTCAGAATCTCAACTTTTCAGTTAAACATTTAGTTTGTAGCTGTTATGATTCTTGAGATAATTTTGAAAACATGAATCAAACATAACGTTATGAAGGATTGTCTTCTTCAGTATGTAGTGACAGTACTGAGGAGTGTGATCTGTCTTATTCATTTCAGCCAGGGTTCCACATCCTCCATGGCCATGGAATTTTGCATTTCTTTCACAATGACACTGAGTTCAATAGTTTCTCTGTAAAATTCACCATTTTGCTGCAGCCAGAGGCCTGATATTTTGTTCTCTGCCTGTACTTTCTGCTTGTTCTCCAGATTACTCATAGGAGTGCAGTCGGCTTGGCTTCCCGGAGGGGTTCCTCCTCCTTCGTGTCAGTGGGCGGCCACTCCGCCCCACTACAGTATCCCTTTAAGCCAAGCCCCCACGTCACAAGTCCATGCCCGACCTTCAGGTGGGCAGTACATAACAAGGTCTGCGTATCTATCCAGGCCCCATCCTGATTCAGGGAGGGCAGCATGTCCACAAAGCCCCGGTTTGGGGGATACACCAAGGCCAGGTTCAGGGCGTGGCAACAGGCAATTTATGGAATGTGCTACAATATTTATTTAAACATAAATTGCAAATACAGTCATATACATGTATGATATATATATCTCTAAGTACAGAGTCACATAACTCCTACAACAGAGAAAAAAGATTCAATCTGCCGGATTAGGTAGACTTGATATCAGTTAAAAGCTTCATGTATACATACCATTTTCAACTATAATAATGTAGAAGACTACCAAGACCAATCATGCTAATTTGTGTCCAGATATTTACTTAATAGTAGCAAAATGTATCCAGTAATTTTATGACAAATTAAATAATGAAACAAACCTCATTAGTTTGCTTCATTAAATCTTATCCAAGAATACAAAAAGATATATATGACATAGTTTCCCTGAAATTGTGATTAAGATACTATAAATATTTAACACAGAAAATGATTATGTCTTTTTCTAACCAGTACATCAGTACATTTTTTATAAATTTACAAAAAGCTGGTTTGTTTGAGTGAGTAGTGCAGAACAGATCATTACAAATTATTCACTTACCCTGCTCCCACATCAAATGTTCCTGAACCTCATTCCTGTTTCTTAAAAACGTGAGTAAGAAAAAGCCTATAAAATTACTGACTTCATCCTATTAAAGTATATGCTTTAAAGATGATTCTGTGGGATAAGAACCAAAGAGCATTCTCACCCTAAACAAGAATCTCCCACACTAAACAAGAATAATTCTCTAAATCCAACAAGGTAATATGTTACCTATTAGCCCTGTGCTCTTGGGAGTCAGGGAGTGACATTCATGGAAAACCATACTACCCCCCACTTCCCCTAAGCCTTTGCTAGAATCAGACAAAGCCATGAAAAGGCCAGGAAAGACACACCTAAACTAATTAAGGAAACACCCCAGCCTCATCTGCATTGAAGTCAGAACTCATTAGCATACGGAATGGAGACCAGCTCTTCCAAGGCAGGAACCGCAGTGAACTATGGGATACCGAAAGCAGAGAAGCACTGCCTGATGGAAAATCTCTACTCCAGATGCTAAAGAACCCAGGCCTGCTCACACCCAAATTAGTCATTATTAGACCAATTCTAGTAACGATCCTATTGACATATAAAATACTGAAACTGCCTAGTTGCATTGTGAGCTCGTTCAAGGAACATCACCCATAACCAGGGTTGATCAGTCTCTACTGTATCTCCTCTGTCTCTTTGAACTATCCCTATAAAAACTCCAATCCTTGCCCCAAGAAAAACTGTTTTGATACCTGGATTTAAACTGCATCAGTTCCATTGAGACTTCTTCATCTCCTGTCTGATCATGCTGGGGGCTCTGTTCTGCTTGTCTCCTGGCCTCTGGACCCCCAGCTACCATCATTATCTGGGATCAGTGCAAGCTCCATGGAGTGGTGAGGTCTCTCTCTCTCTCTCTCTCTCTTTCTCTCCTTCTGTCCCTTCCTCCCTCCCATCAACTACCTCTCTAAGCATAGCCTCTTGACCCTGCCCTATGTAAACTGTTATATGGTACCTAACATTTGTGATCAGTTTCAATTTAGATTTAATATTGTAACTGTTAGATTTAATATTGTAACTCTTTGATATCTATTCACTACTCAGAAATAAATAACTTTCATTGTTAAGCTGGTTGTTTCTCTCTCTTTCTTTCTCTTTCGCTCACTTTTCCTTAAAGGGTTGTTGTTTTGGCTTCCCCATTCACTCTGCAACAACGCTTCTTGTACCCAAGCTAAAGATCCCCGTAGTGCCCAAAATCCTGTGGGGTTTGCTCATTGTGTGGTTTACCGGTGAATGACTCTGGTGTGAAAGTGGGGATCGGGGGTGCTGAACCTGGGGGCACGAGGATGGCAGTTTAAAGTGCTCTTTAATTCAGCCCACTGAGTCCAAAGGCACATGAGGGTGCAGTGTGGCATTGCTGTTAACCCAGCCTGCTGAATCCAGGGTCATATGAGGGGGTCAGCTTATGAGTGCTGATTACCCAGTCCTCTTAGACGTGCTCTGTTAGTGGGTGTGAGTGTCTGTGTGTGTTGCTAAGGTGGGAAGAACCCCATCCTGAGGAACCTAGTTCCTGCAGGAGAGCTTTAGTGGGAGGGGGAATTAGCAGCAGGGAGAATTCAGCTACATATGAGAGCACAAGTAAGCACAAACAGCACACTGATAGAATGGTTAACCTTTTCCCAGTCCCATAAGAGTAACCCTGATAAATGAGCATACCCCAGAGTATTGGGCAAATCTGGTAACGAATAGGGATGTAAAATCCCATGTAATTAGTTAAACATTATGTTTAATCGATTAACCACATAAATGGGGGCACAAAAAGGCATTGCTCCAGCTGGGCTGATGTGTCTCCACTCGCAGCGCGCTGCTCCAGCCAAGCTCGGCCCACCATGGATAGGGGCTGCTCTGGTAGGACTGGAACACCTACTATGGCCAGGCTGGAGTGCTCCTGCCCCCTGCTTTGGCCAGGCCGCGCCCTGCTGGAGCACCCCCACCAGTGGTGCGCTGTTTAAGCTCGCCCATGCCCATCACAGAAAGGGGCTGCTCAGGCACATAAAACATAAGAACAGCATTGGTCCTGTTATACATCGTAATCATAAGTACAGAAAGTCAACTTCAATTCTGGAAACCAGTGAAACATCAGATTCACGTTTCTCTGACACTAAAGGCTAAAACACAACCCAATAACACAGACTGAAAAAAAAACCTTGCAACAACTAATTATCACTGTTATACTTCATGAGAAAGCGCAAGTTATAGTAGGTAATTGCAGAAATAGCAAAATGCATCTATAACATAGGCACAGTTTATTATAATAATAATAATAATTAATAGTGCCTAGCCATTAATCTTGTCATTTTACATCTAGCATCTGTAAAACAAAGCTCTATATTTTTACTTTTGTTTTTTAAGGTGAGAGACTTCAAAAAGCACTCCAGCAATCTCAAAATATCTCAAATTAAAAAGGTACTGTAAAGCAGGTTGACATGGAAAGGACATGCGTAGATCTTGTTGTATGCTGGTTGACAGACATATAGGAGCATACCACATGTCTTACTTCTTTCTTCCCTGATGTACTTTCATCAGACCATAGTTCACAGTAACTTGACTAGCCATAAAAATACACATATGTTTCATGCAAAAGACTTACTTGATTACTTTTTTGATATTTTTAAAATTATGACTACAAAAACCAGGCAAAGCAAAATGAGCAATCAGACTGAGGCTATGTCTAGACTACAGAGTTTTATCAGATAAAGGTCTGCAAATTGCGCTCCACAATTTGCATACCTTTTTCTGAATTCTTTTTTCAGAAGAGGTTTTTCCGAAATTTGGCCCATCTACACTGAGCCAAATTTCGGAAAAACCTCCACTTTCGGAAGTACCCTTCTTCCTCATGAAACGAGGAAGACGGGGCTTCTGAAAGAGTGCGTCTGCTCTTTTGCAAAAAATGTCAGAAGAACAGACACATTCCCTGGACATAGTCTAGACCGGGGTGGCCAACCCGTTAGAGTCATAGAGCCAAAATAGCAGTGGACAGAGTGCGAAGAGACACATACCAGGGCAGAAAGTTTTTGTACAAAAAAAAACCCCAACCAACCAACCAGCCGTGCTGGGAGAAAATAGGTGCGGTACACCATTCCAGGGAGGGAGCTCCAGGCTGGACAGTGTTGAGGTCAGGTGGAGGGTTCGGGTGCTGAGCAAGCTGCAGGCTTGTCGCTGTGAGGGTGCAAGAGTTTGGACTGGGGTACATGAGGGGCACAGGGCAGAGATACTGGGAGTATGATGGGCTCAGGACACAGATTTGCAGTGTGTGGATGGTGCAGGAGTGTTGTGGCAGAAGACTGGGGATGTGGGGATGCAGGAGTTTGGGGATGTGAGAGGCTTAGGACAGGGGCTTCCAGGGTATGATAGGTTCAGGTTTCGGGTCTCGGGGAATGCAGGAGTGTTATGATGCTGAGGCTAGATGGGGGCTTGGCCTCAATTGGGGGCTTGTTGGCCAGGCTTCATTTTTAAATAATATATTACGTCAAACACTATGTGTTTCAGCATTATCTTTATTTATGAGGGGTGGGGGACCTGTTTTGAGTCAGGGGTCATTGACCCATAGAAAAGTCAATCGGGGCTACACAAGTGAGATGCAGAAAACAACCCCTCCAAAAAACCCCAAACCTCACTAATATGGCCCCAACTGTGCCAGTGGGGACAGGGGACAGAGTGTCGGAGCAAGATGCTGGGGCAGGTGGCAGGGGACAGGGTGCTGAGAGGGAGGAGTTTGTCCAGGGTAAGGGGACAGGGACAGCTCGACCGGTACCTGGGGATCCCGGATCTAAGGAAGTGTGTGGGCTGCTCTTCCCCTCCCCTCTCTTCTTTTCCCCTCCCATAACACCTGGCGCATTTCCTGAAACACCAGGTCTGTCACTGGGCCGGGGACATCCTCCGCCCTGCTGCCTGCCTCGCAGGGTGTGTGTGTAGGAGTCCCAAAACCGCATGCCAGCTTCCACTTCTCAGGAAGCGCATGCTTTTCCTCTGCTCCCCATGACAGCCGCGTGCTTCCTGAGAAGTAGGAGCTGGCATGCAGTACCAGGATTCCTACTCCCTCCTCTCCCCTTCCTCACCTTTTCCTCACCTCTCCCCCCCCCAGCCCCCAGAGCCAGCTCCCCCTACTCTAATCCAAGTCTCCTCCCCTTCTCTCCCCCAGAGCCAGGCCCCCACCCTGCTCTAACCCAATCCCCATCTCCACAACCTTATGCCCAGGTTCTGGAGCCAGAGCCAGAGCCGCTGCCACCACCATGCGCATCTCCCCAGGCGATGGGGTACGTGCTCTGAGCGGCCGGCTTTGAGCATGTACTGGCCGGGACGCTGGGATGCCATGCGCACCCCCCCACACACACCCAATCCTCTCCTCCTCTTCCCCAGAGCCAGACACCTCCCTTCCCTGCTGTAAACCAATCCCCTACCCCCCAACCTTATGCCTGGGTCCCAGAGCAGAGCCGCCACTGCTGCTCCCCAGGCGCTGGGCGCATGTGCTGAGCGGATGGCTCTGAGTGTGTGCTGGCCAGGACGTCGGGATGCAACCTGATCTCCCTCTCCTCCCTTCTCCAGAGCCAGGCATCTCCCTCCTGCTCTAACCCAATCCTCCCCCTCTCTCCCCACCTTATGCCCAGGTCCTGGAGCTGGAGGCACCGCTGCACCTGGAGCCGAAGCTGAAGGCACTACCGCTGCCGGTGCCAGTGCTCAGTGGCAGGCTGCTAGCACATGCAGGCTGGACGCTGAGTGAGACTGACTCGGCCTGCATGTGCAGGATATGATACAGTGCGCTGCGGGCCATGAGCAGAACGGCGTGGGCCATGAGCACACATGCGGCTCAGAGCAGCCCAGCCATGAGAGCGGCTGACCTGAGCCATTCTGGGTTCGTCCCAGTTCCGGCAGGAGCCGCAATTTTTTCCTCCACGAGCTCCATGGTAGCTCTGAAGACCATTGCCCTGTTATGTGTTCCAAAAACAAGTACAGTATGGACAGCTGCTGTGCAAAATTATTGATGCTGTCCTGCTAACTATCCACAACCATAACCAGAAAGGACAATTTAAAGGGGTGACATTAGGATAATGCCTACATAGTCCCTGGTCTTTTTCTAGAAGATGCTAGTTAGTGCTAA
Source organism: Pelodiscus sinensis (assembly GCF_052426305.1). Classification (NCBI taxonomy): domain Eukaryota; kingdom Metazoa; phylum Chordata; order Testudines; family Trionychidae; genus Pelodiscus; species Pelodiscus sinensis. The sequence goes on along the minus strand of NC_143057.1, from coordinate 81,378,629 downwards.
TTTCTACACAGTCTCCTGCCAACTAGAAATGGAACCAAGATCACCTCTAGTTCGAATACTGTAAGATACTGAATAGTCGTCAAATGATAACAATTTGGGACAATATGCAGGATTCAAATGGGTAACACAGAAATTAAAGGATCTTAAACTCACGATCAAACTTCTGATCCATCCAGACTTTGCCAAATTCATGCTTATTAAACAATCTGTCTACTTCACCATTATGTCAGAAAATATAATTTCACACAAAAATTTAACTGAAATTAATGGTCTGACAAACTGAAAAAAAGACTAAAGAAACTCATGCTTTAAGACTAATACCTTGGCCAGATTTTTGGCTCCACTTACAGCCTCTTTGTATCACCTGGAGGCACACAGGGGCCATAGCACCCTCTTAGCCAGCCTTCTGAGGATATCATAAACACAGATGAAGTAGAACTGCAACAGCAGCTCTACTCCCTCTCCTCAGCCTCCCTCCTCTTCCCTTCCCTCCCCCCGCACACATAAGGGAGGTGACGGGAGAAAAAGGAATGTAAGTGCTGCATTCCAGATACCCCAGCTTCCGGCACTGCTCTTTTGGGCCACAGAAAAGCAAGGTAACTTTGACCAACTCTGAGGGCAGGTATACACTATGGGGGAAGGTCAGCTTAAGGTATGTAATTCCAGGTACATAAATAACGTAGTTGGAGTCGACATACCTTGAGCTGAGCTAGGATGTCATCCTCACTAGGGGCAGTTGATGGGAGAAACACTCCTATCAACTTCCCTTATTCCTCGTGACAGTGAGCTGCACCAGTGTCAATAGGGGTACCTTCAGCATTTGATTTAGTGTGTCCCTACTAGACCTGCTAAATCAAACGCCAGAAGATCGACTGCTGCAGCATTGATCTTCCTGGCAATGTAGATGTGCCATCAGGCTTGTGCCAGAAGCAGAATAAAGGGGCCTCAAAAGTCACACACAGTCCTCCCCTGCTCCCTTTTCTCCTTATTCCTCCCATTGTCTTGCTCTGCTGGGTCAGATAATTCATCCCCTTGTATTTAACTCACTTCATAATACCTAGTATAAATATTGTAACATGATCTGCTTTTTAAAAAAGTCAAAGGACATTCTGAGGATTTTACTTCCTTTCAGGATGCAAATTTCCAAACAACATTCTTGTTCTAAGGCATCTATGGAAAGCAAATCTGAGTATTTGAGATCAGAAAGCTGTAAGTCAGATATTCCTTCTTTTTTTGAATCACCACTGCGCAGACATTTTCCTTTGAATATAATAATCAGCCATACAATAAACTAAATACAATAAGATAGATAGATATATAACTTACATAATCATGAAAGGCTTTAGCTTCACTTGAATGTTCACATGTTTCTCGTCTTTCTGGAGCTGCACAGTAGAGATCCCAAAATACACTACAAGTTAAAAATAATTAGTTATAAAAACACAAAGAAATATTTATAATACATTGACCTTATAACTATATCTATAGATCACCTTCCATCCAAAGATCTCAAAACTCTCTATATATTAATGAATTAGGCCTGATGGATGATCTGCGAGGTAAGGTAAGAATCTTCTGAGTCTCTGAGGCGTGTGTCCCATTAAGGCCACTATAGTTTAATTCAAGAATATCAGCACTGCTGGAAGTTAGTGCACAAACTGTCAGAATAGCTTGGAACTCTGAATTAACCTCATATCTTTGTATGTGCCTAGATTAACTTTCACAAAACACTACACAGCACAGGCTAAAACTTGTCCAAAATCACACAGTACAACTGTGCAGGAAAAAACAGGAATAGTACCTAGATCACCTAAGTCACTGTACTGTGCCTTAACCAAAAGACAATAAAGTAGCATATATAGAAAGCCTGTGCCATTGATGGGGGATACATTATTGAGATCACAGCAAATGGTAAAATCCACAAATACTGGGGAGGGTGTTCCCAAAACAAAACAATTCAATTTTTCACATAAAATGTTGCAATATATTAATATTTACATGTAATAATGTAATAAACAAATGTAATATCTAAAATTTCCAGATACTGCATCATTGCAACTTCAATTTTCCTTTTAACTGTCAGGCTCCTTTACTAGCGGACACTGAAAAAGCATGCATCATATGTTTGGGCTGGTACGGGGCAGCACACCCTGAATATGCAAACCCACAGACAGCAAACCTGCAAATGGCAAAGGTTTCCTGTATATGGGTAAATATCAGAAGTGGAAAAGAATATCATGATATAGGTCTTGGCTTATAAATAGTGGGAAAAAATTGATGTCCTTGTCAGAGCCTTTTTACACTTTGAAAGGTAGCAGTATTTCAAAATAGTGTTAAAATACAATTTATATTCCTCTGCCTCTGAACTCTTTTAACAGGATTTAGCCAGCTGTTTTAACTAAATAAAATAAAGTGTTTACAGATAGAGGTCGAGATATTTAATCATTGCAGTCTCTCAGGGTATGTCTACACTACCACCCTAGTTCGAACTAGGGTGGTAATGTAGGCAACCGGAGTTGCAAATGAAGCCCGGGATTTGAATTTCCCGGGCTTCATTTGCATATAGCCGGGCGCCGCCATTTTTAAATGTCTGCTAGTGCGGACTCCGTGCCGCACGGCTACACGCGGCACGGACTAGGTAGTTCGGACTAGGCTTCCTATTTCACAAGGAGTAACGGTAGTTCGGAATAGGAAGCCTAGTTCGAACTACCTAGTCCATGCCGCGTGTAGCCGCGGGGCACAGAGTCCGCACTAGCGGACATTTAAAAATGGCGGCGCCCGCTATATGCAAATGAAGCCCGGGAAATTCAAATCCTGGGCTTCATTTGCAACTCCGGTTGCCTACATTACCACCCTAGTTCGAACTAGGGTGGTAGTGTAGACATACCCCCAGATAGATAGATATAGTAAGGGTGATCATATGTGAAAAAGTATAGGGCACTCATGTAGCATACCTATCGGAGGTAATGGGCTTCCTGCACAAGAGATGCTGTCCTTATACATAATTATTTGATATAAGCCAACACAATAGATATTTACTTTGTAAGCCAACATCATAGAATTCTTCCAAATGAACATGAGCTTCCTTATTGATTTGACCATGTAGATATCAGCAGTAGATGTTAAATACTCCAATTCAGCAAAAAACTTAATGGTGTGGAAAACTTTAAGTGTGTGTTCAACAAGCCAGGCCCTCCTTAACTAATTTGTAGTGACATATAGGTGCCCCACAGATGGCCAGCATCAGTTCCACCCATCAGAGACCCTTCAAATGCTATACCACTCTCTTGATTTGACTGCCTTGTCATAAAGTAATTTATTATTATACATATCTCAAAGACATAATCTAAAGTCCTAGATCATAATTCAAAACACCTCTTTTGGCAACCCATTCTGTTGTCTTTTGTCACTTTCAAATCTTCTTCAGTCTCCAATTTCCCTTCAAATGGAGGGTTCCTGGTTTATTCCCATTATCCCTAGTAGAGTGTCCACCCACCCTGTGCTTAATAAAATCTCATATCTCTCCTGTGTTCTTTTCCAGCTTCCTGTTCCTTGTACATGGGAGTGGCCACAAAGCCTCAAAGCCTTTCTCTGTGGCCTTCCTTCACCCCTGCATTCATGAACATTGGCGGTACTCCCTCTCCCACTCTGGTAGTAGTTGGGTTCCTTCAACCTCACTTTTCTCCCAGTTCCCTGCCCCTTATATAGGATGATATGGGTACTCCTTAGCTCTTCCTCTGGCTCTGAAGTGTCCACATCCACTTATCCATATTTCTGACTTGTTTCCAAGACTGTTTATATATCTCCTGAACCCTAATCAGGCCTACCCATAACACACTTGTACAGTCACCTTGTACACTGGCTTAAGTCCAGCCCTATTTAACAAAGCAATTAAGAACATACTTGAGTCATATTTCAACTTCAATGAGACTTAAGAACATGCTTCAAGTTAAGTATTTGCTTAAGTACTATAATGAATTGGGATCCCGAGGAGTAATGTGGATAGTATATTTTATGACAGGATAAAGTTGATCATCTCTGCTTGTATTTTAATATATTTTTCCCATATGAAAACTTATTTTAAATGTATAATTTACTGCATGAATCATAGTAAATAAAGTATCAAAACCTGTTCCAGTTCTAATATAATGTACTAACACCATTAACTTTGTAATACACTCTTTTTCTCCACAAAACAAGGCTTTGGAAAAACAACTGAAATGAAGAATACCACAGGCTAAGACTTCAACTTGGAACTTTCTTAGAAAAAAAATATGGCTATGTTTCTTGGGTATGATTTTTAGGAGATTCAATTGTTATTAATTGCTTCTTCAATTATTTTCTACAGCAATTATTCTTGAAGAACTTGGTGAAAATTCATCTACATTTCTTTCATACCTCAAAAAGTTCCATAAAAAAGAATTTGTCAGTTTAAAAAAAAGATGAAAATTTAGTATTGTACTGTTCTTTTCTTTGCAGTTTTAAGCATAGTCATTTGACTCCCTCTTAACCTTCTTTAAGTGGAAGGAAAGAAAATTATTAATACTTACCACCACCAAGAGTGCAAGAATCCTGGGGGCTCCCCCAATGTGATGTTTTTTTCCCATCTTATCTAAAAGGAACAAAAATCAAGTATTTTATGCTTTTCCATTCAGTCTGAACAAGATATGTTAACTAAGCTACTAAGATAGAAAAGAAAATACATGATCAAGCAGTTGGAAAAGTATGTATCATCTGGAATTTGGGATGGCCACATAACTTAACATATCTTACCACCATGTACTCAGCATTTGTCATATATTTTGCAGAAAACCTATTTTAGACATGTTTTATGATGTTTTTAACATTCTGATTGGTACTACAATTTTTATCATTCTGCACTTCTGCTAGATGTTTTACTAAGTATAACTGTACAGGAATAAGAGAGAAATTAAAAATTATACATTTAAAATGCCAATACAATTATATACAGTGCACATGAGTCAGAGAATTTTAAGAAAAACTCAAGATGCTACAAGAGTAATCTTAATGACATAGCAGGTGGCAGTCTTCCCTCCAGTCTTCCCTCCAGGTCCAAATTGCACTAGTGTTTAACCAGATAATAACATTGTAGTGTTAGAGGTAACTGATATTCAACACCTTAGGGTATGTCTACATGAGCTCGTTAGTTCGAGCTAGGTAGGGTAATTAGGGCAAGCAGATTTGCAAACGAAGCCCGGGATTTAAATATCCCGGGCTTCATTTGCATGTTCCCGGGTGCCGCCATTTTTAAATCCCCCTTAGTCCGAACTCCGTGCCCGCAGCTACACGCGGCATGGAGTAGGTAGTTCGAATTAAAGATTAAAGAAGGGTTCTGTGAGAAAATTCCATTACAGTAATATTTTATTATTTTAAAAAAAAACTGTACACATTAAATGTGATTTTTGTTTTTAAATATGTGCAATTAAACTAAATGTTGATCTAATGACCTTGTTTAGCATTTGTTTATTATTATCCTTACTTATTTGTGGTCTACTTTTTCAGCTCCATATATGACTGTTATTAGGGGTTCTGCAAAATTATTTTGCATTTAAAAGAGTTCTGTGGCCAAATAAAATTGGGAAACACTGGGCTACAGGGACCTGATGACTGGTTCCAGGAGCCACATGGAGCTGGGGTAGGTAAGGAGCCTGCTTAGCCCCAGGCCCCACTGTGCCGCTGATTGGCATTTTAACAGGTCAGTCGGCAGTGTCAACCTGAGCCATCAGGGTTACTTTTCAACCAGAAGTTCCGGTTGGAAAACGAATACCTAGCAACCATACTGTGACAGAACCTAAGGAGATTCTAGGACTTAATGGCTTGTGAATCTCAGTTCTTTTAAAAAAAAATCCTTTAAAGAACATCATATCACAAAATCTGGGAGAGCTTAAAAAAAAATCCTTAGGACAGGAGTCTCAAGCTCCTGGCATGTGGGCCAGCTCCGATGGATTCCTGAGAAGGTTAGTGGGAAGGGGAGCCTGTCTGTTACCAGGCCCAAGTTCCGTCCTTTCCCATCACCATGTCCTCTCCCTCCATGACATCCTGTCTCTCGAGCATATGGTTTTAAGGATCATTGGTGGGGCCTTGGCACTGCACAGCATCAGTGGTCATACACACACACCCCACTTGCCACAGCGGGAGGAGTCATGAGCAAGCAGAGTGTAGTTAGCACATCCACCCAGTTTCCATCCTCTTCCCCCACAAGGCGATGGTGGGAAGGGGAGGGGCTATGAGGCTGGTAACAGACAAGCTCCCCACCCGGCCTGCTGAGAGTGCCAGGCTGGAATGCACAATCACTCCAGTCAGGACTGGTGCCTGGGCTGGGAGTTTGCATCTATGCCTTAAGACATTATTTTAAGGACTTACTGATTACAATGTCAAATATCCAGATATCCTTTTTAAATTTCCCTTTCTCAATTTTGTCCTAATACTTAATAGTTCCACTTCCTTGTACAGCTTTAAATAATGTCTCTCAATCATTGTTGTATACATTCTTTAAATAGTTATAGACAGTTAGTCACCCTTAGCTAAGTTATAGACATTTCATTCTTTTAAGGACAAATTCTTAGCCTCACAACTGTTCTAAATTATTTTGACTTTGAATAGCCACAGGGACTATTATATTTTATGGGAACTGCTAAAACACATGAGTGCACTAGCCATGCCTTTTTCTCCTGCCATGCCTCCTAAATTGGAACCAGAAAAGAAAGCAATGCCTCCTATTTAGCCTGCAAATCCTCTCCAGCATAAGAATCCTCATTTGGCCTGATCTGGAGGGTTTTTAGTCTCATTGCACCTATGAATAAAAACAAAAAGGACAAAGTATGGTGGGAGAATCTATGCCTTCCTCTTCCCTTAGGGTATGTCTACACTAGCTTGTTAATTACAGGCAGTCCCTGGGTTACGTACAAGATAGGGACTGTAGGTTTGTTCTTAAGTTGAATTTGTATGTAAGTCGGAACTGGTACATATTGTAGGGGAAACTCTAGCCAAACATTTGTCCAGAGCTCAGTTTTATTCTCACACCTCACTTCCCTCAGTCCTTTATTCTCAAGCTGAGGTGTCTGCTGAGAAAAGCCGTCCCGCGTCTCCCTGGTCTGCTGGGGGGGGGGCGCTAGCTTCACGTCTCCCTGGTATGCTGGGGGGAAGCAGCTAGTATGGGGTTGCCTCACCCCGTTTGTAAGTAGGGATCCGATGTAAGTCAGATCCATGTAACCCAGGGACTGCCTGTAATTAAATCCCGGGCTTCATTTGCAACTCTGGTCGCCTCATTTGCCTACCTAGCTCGAATTAACAAGCTAGTGCAGACATACCCTTATAAATTAACAGTCCAGCTCACTTCATTTTTCTTGCTCTTCTCTCAGGGTACATCTACATGGCAACACTATTTTGAAATAACTAGCCCTATTCCAAAATAACTTAGACTGCCTCTACACAGCAGGCAGTTATTTCGCAATAGTGTCAAAATGCTGTCAAGCTGGAGGACTTTTTACTCTAACTCCTGTAACCCTCATTGTACGAGGAGTAAGGGAAGTCAGAGGAAGAGTGCTCTATTTCAAAATAAGTGGGGTGTAGATGCTCCCTATTTCAAAATCAGCTATTTCATAATAAGATACGTAATTAGGAGTTAAGCCCTGCACTGTAGACACACCCTCATTGTCCTCTACTATGTCACTATATTTCTCATAGCAAGGTGTTCAGAACTGAATGCAGTGATTCAGATGCTGCTGAACAAAATGTACATAGAAAAAAGTCTATCTTGTGATACAGAGATTCATCATATGTACCCCAAAACTGAATTGGTATTTGGACAGCCATATTTCATTGCAAATTGATATCTAATCTCCTATCCACTATCATTTTCTTGTCTCTTTCATCATTTCTGCTTGTCAGGATTCTCTGCCCCACTGATTTATCTGTGTTTTGGATTATTTCCCTTTCAAATATATTAGTGTACAGTTTACAAGGTGAATCATATTTTATTATTTTCAGCCTTGATCTCTAATCTTTCTATAAAAGCGACGAGGAGTCCTGTGGCACCTTATAGACTAACTGAAGTGTAGGAGCATAAGCTTTCGTGGGCAAAGACCCACTTCGTCAGATGCATGTAGTGGAAATTTCCAGAGGCAGGAATAAATATGCAGGCCAGGATCAGGCTGGAGATGATGAGGTGATCCAATCAAGGAGGATGAGGCCCACTTCTAGCAGCTGATCTGGAGGTGTGAATTCCAAGAGAATAGAAGCTGCTTTTGTAGTTAGCAAGCCATTCACAGTCTTTGTTTAATCCAGAGTTGATTGTGTCAAACTTAAAGATGAACTGTAGCTCAGCAGTTTCTCTTTGAAGTCTGGTCCTGAAGTTTTTTTGCTGCAGGATGGCTACTTTTAGATCTGCAATTGTGTGTCCAGGAAGATTGAAGTGTTCCCCTACAGGTTTTTGTATGTTGCCATTCCTAATATCAGATTTGTGTCCATTGATTCTTTTACGTAGGGACTGTCCTGTTTGGCCGATGTATATAGCAGTGGGGCATTGTTGGCACATGATGGCATATATTACGTTGGTGGATGTGCAGGAGAATGTACCAGTGACAGTATGGCTGATCTGGTTAGGTCCTGTGATGGTGTTGCTGGTGTATATATGTGGGCAGAGTTGGCACCGAGGTTTGTTGCAAGGATTGGTTCCTGAGTTCGAGTTATTATGGTGCGGTGTGTAGTTGCTGGTGAGAATATGCTTCAGGTTGGCGGGTTGTCTGTGGGCAAGGACCGGCCTACCTCCCAAGGCCTGTGAGAGCGAGGGATCATTGTCCAGGATGGGCTGAAGATCGCTAATGATGCGTTGGAGAGGTTTTAGCTGGGGACTATAGGTGATGGCCAGTGGTGTTCTGTTGGTTTCTTTCTTGGGCTTGTCCCGTAGCAGGAGGCTTCTGGGTACACGTCTGGCTCTGTCAATCTGTCTCCTCACTTCCTCGGAAATTTCCACTACATGCATCTGACGAAGTGGGTCTTTGCCCACGAAAGCTTATGCTCCTACACTTCAGTTAGTCTATAAGGTGCCACAGGACTCCTCGTCGCTTTTGCAGATTCAGACTAACACGGCTACCCCTCTGATACTAATCTTTCTATGTCACTTTATTTTACTTAAATCTTGTAATAATTGTGATTTACCACAATATAGTATCTTCTATCAATGCCATCAATGTGATGTTTACTTCTTCTTGTGCAACATTATTAAAGAAGATAAAAGAAGCCCACAGACTCTTTCAGTATTTACCAGATACCGCACACCAGTTCAATCTTAGTATTTATCAGGGCTGCCAATGGGGGCAGGGAAAGGAACAGTTGTGCCATGGTATGGCAATTAAAAAGGGTCCGGGTCTCTGGGTCATTTAAACTGCTGTTGGAGCCCCACACAAGATATAGACAGCTTTTCCAAAATTCAAATGTCACATCCAAAATATTCCTTTCATCCACTCACTTCGAAAATCTACCATAGAAACAAAACAAGCAACTTTTTATCTTGCAAAATGTATTTCTTATAAACAAACACTGTTTTTGCAAACAGTAATTATCCTGTTATTTTTTTTAATTTTCTCTTTTCCACCATTTTTCCACCAGTTTACTAGAGAGAGAACTTAACTGCTAAAAACACTCTTTTTTTAAAAAATAAACCAGTTACTCACCTTTTGTAACTGTTGTTCTTTGAGATGTGTTGTTCATGTCCATTCCAATCAGACGTGTATGCATGCGCATGCACAATAGCCAAAAAATTTCTCCCCTAGCAGCTAGCCGTAGGGTCGGTCTTGGTGTCTTGGTGTCCCCTGAAGTAAAGCTGAAATGACAGCCAATATAGAGCCCTGCCAAACCTACCCCTCCTCAGTTCCTTCTTGCCGACTACTCTGACAGAGTAACAATGTTGGACACGAACAACATATCTCGAAGAACAACAATTAAAAGGCGAGTAACCGTTTTTTTCTTCGAGTGATTGTTCATGCGTATTCCAATTAGGTGACTCCCAAATCCAAAATCTAAGAAGCGAGGTTGAAGTTCTTCACTGATTGTAGCACTGCCCTCCCAAAGACTGCATTGTCTCTAGATTGCTTCGTAATAACATAGTGTGCAGAAAAAAGTATGTATCGAGGACTATGCTGGTGCCCCGCAGACCTCCAGGGTAGGAAATTGGGCAAAGAATGCAATGCAGGAAGCCTGGGCCCTGATAGAGTGCGCTGTAAGCAGAGGTGGTGGTATCCCCACAAGGCCATAACACTTACGGATACAGGATACTATCCATGAAGAAATACATTGAGAGGATATTGGCTGGCCCTTCATGCTATCCACAATTGCCTCAAAAAGCTGAGGTGACTTTCTAAATGGACTTGTTCTGTCAGCGTAAAAGCACAACACTCTACGCACATCAAGAGAATGGAGGCTTTGCTCCTTATCACTAGAATGTGGCTTTGGGTAGAAAAGAGGCAGAAAAATGTCCTGACTCATGGAAACTGGAGACAACCTTTGTTAGAAATGCTGGATGTGGGTAGAGCTGCATTTTCTCCTTATAAAAAATTGTATGCAGGGGCTCAGACATTAGGGCTCTGAGCTCAGAAACTCTCCTTGTGGAGTTTATTGCAACTAGAAACACCAGCTTATAGGAAAGGTAGAGTAAAGGGCAGTGGCCAGTGGTTCAAAGGGGAACCCTGTTGTACTGTCCAAATGGAGAATCGCTGCCTTTCCAGCATGGTCTTTCCAGCTCTATAGCTACTCTCTCATAATCAAGCTAGGTGTGTATGGTAGGTGACCTGTAAAGCAGAGTAAGTGAAGACCCCAAAACATGCAATCTCAATTGCCAAATAACTGTTACTTAGCAAAGGTATAGGTGAGTTCACCAGGGTTCCACACAGCGTGCCAGCTTTGAAATGTACAAGACTCTTGTACATTTCAAAGTTGGCCGTGGCTGCGCCCCTGCCCCCTTCCATGGAGCCAGCACAGCACCCCTCCTCTTCTCTCCCCTTGCTGCCTTCTTGTATTAGAGACAGTAAGGGGTGGGGAGGAAGTGACTAGTCAACTCGTGTGTCGACTATCCGATAATCTTTTATCACCACCGGGGGCTCTTGTGCATTTCAAAGCAGAAGTGCCCATATAGAGCTTGGGGTCAGCAGGGGATTCCACTCTGGCCCCAGGCTCCACGCAGCGTTCCAACTTTGAAATGTGCAAGAGCCCCAGCGGAGACACTTGTACATTTCGAAGTTGGCCACCACTGCGCCCCTGCCCCCTTTCATGGAGCCAGAGCAGCACCTCTCCTCTTGTCTTCCCTTGCTGCCTTCTTGTATTAGAGACAGTAAGGGGTGGGGAGGAAGTGACTAGTCAACTCGTGTGTCAACTATCCGATAATCTTTTGCTTATCAGATAGTCGACTAGTAGATTAGTTGCTTACATCCCCAGTGCAGAGGGGAACACTCTAACACCTATTCTACAACAACTAACTGCTAACTAAGACTGTTAAACTAAGAAGAATACACAATTTAAAACTATATTCAGAAGAATGAGACAAGCACTAATCAGTTTGCAAAGCAAGAGACAAGAAAGGGAAAGCTCTAGCTACCATCACTCGCATTGAGAGGAACAGATGACGATGGGTCAGAAGCAGCCTGTATTTGCAGCCATTTCAGCGCCACTCAAGGAGGCACCAAGACCAACCCTGCTGCTAGGGGAAAAATTTTCTGGCTACTGTACACATGTGTGCACACATGCCTGATTGAAATGCACATGAATAAGCATTAGAAGAACAACAAAAAGTTCTACCAGAAATTTGCTTCTCTAGTCTTCCAGCAGAAAGCCAAATATCCAGTACTGTTCAAAGTTATCATAAATAAAATAAATGTATTACCATTTGGATCTGTTTTACCTGGGACAACTGATTTTGAGATATGGAAATTTTCCAAGTTATTACCTTATCTGATCTTTATTCAATGCCATTTTTCCAAGCTCTTTTTTATTTCCCCCTTGTCAAACTTCTTTTCTTGTTCAAGAGAGATTTTAAAAAGGAGTTCAGTATTTCTGACACACAGGACATTTTTTCCTATCATAGATAAAAGTTGCTGAAAAAATTAATTTACCTGAATTGTCAAAAAAGTTTCAGAGTCCTTTAATGAAGACTCTAAAAACACAATTTATAACCATGGGATAAAAACAAAAGTACCATCAGGAGTTAAAAATTAGTTAAGCAATAGGATACAAGTAGTTATAATATATAATTGCTTCTTCAAATTAAGAGAAGTTGTTAATAGCTTATCTTAAGGATATGTACTGAAACCAGTCTTGGTCAACATTATCTGTGGTGTATATACAACAGAGACAGAGTCTGGAAATATATGGTGGTGTAGTAGGAAACATTTCATTGCCATGTGTTTGGAATGGCTGCATTCTCCAATGATGGTGAAACCATGAGTAAGTTATTCAGGTCATCCCAAATAAGTACTAATACAATAATGAATTCCCTTACTGCCATATCTGTTACAGGAAACAAGTGGGATCTTTATGTGGCGGAAGACAGGGAGGTAAGGGGTACAAATCTCATCAGTGAATTGTTGGATGAAGCTGGGAGTACCTTGTGCCAAAGAACTATGACCATCTGGTTAGCACAGACTTAAAAATCCAAGTTTATCAGTATAAGATGAAAACCACAGGGTTTTTTTATTTTTTAAAACACATACAGTTATTCTATTTGTACACATTATTAAAATTGGAAAGAGAAGAAAACAATTGGAAACGTACCTCTGATAAAAATGTCTGGGCAGATTTCTGTGCTCCTACATGGAGCAGATATTCATATACATACAGTGCTAACCTGGAAAATGAATGAACAAAAGGTATTCAGTATAGAAAATCTGAATGTTCTTTGCTCTGTTTTGGTTTGTTGCTCTTTTATTACAAATAGTCTCAGAAATTAACATACTGAAATAAACTATGTATGCTTCATTGCAGCAAATATCATGTACTAAAAGTGTCAGATCTACTATTATCTCAATTCTTAATTTTTAAACTAGAGTATGTGGGTCAATCATAGCAGAGCTGTTTAAATAGCACTTAACAAAATATTATTAAAAAAACAAATTAGTCTATGTCAATATTTTAATGATATTTTGGACAGATGCCCAGTTAGCTCATAGCATTTCAGTTACTGCTGCTCCATATTTACCCATACCAAGCCAAGGCTACAGTAAAAAAATACAACATATCCATAAATTATAAGCAACACTGAATTTTTTTAAAGCAAATTTTTACTTGTGGAAGGTATCAAACTGTTAGCACCCTTGGCCAATATCCTTTGTTTACTTACAGAACGTGTAAATCACAGACTGCAGCAGTAAAAGCATCCTTCGCTTAATCAATAATTAATGCACCCCCAGTTCTGTTGTGGAGGTTACCATCTCCTTAGGGGAAAGTGTGAATTAATCTTAAAATTCACTGAGTCCCTTGTATTTCTACTGAGATTGACATTAAAGGTGTCAGTTATGGTCATAGCTCTGGAATGAGCTCCACAAAAGTATACCTCCAGTCATGCAGATCACCACTGAAATCAATGAAGCTCTATGCAGAGCTCATTGCGTAATTGGGACAGGTTTTGCAAATACCTGTGCACTAAAACTAGGGCTGAGAACACTGTCTCACATAGTTCACTGAACAAGCATGAAATGGCAAAGTTCAGGCCCTAATAACATATAACTGAATTTGCATCAGTGATCTACTAATAAAAGGCTTTCTCTTCCACTACCTTTTCCCAAACAAATCATTCCTCTGCATAACCCTTCTTTTTTCCTCACAATGCAGCAGTTTAAGATCTTTCCGGTATATGTTTCTTTTTTTACATCTCTCCTGTAAAAACTGCTCTGCACAAAACTTGTATCTAAAATGTCTCCTCCCAAGAAAGGGAAGGGAGTTTGTCTAGTACGCTGAATAGACAAATAGAATATATTTCTCAAACTGAAAAAATGACTTTTTCATTCTGCATGCAATCTGAGAATTTGAACTAAATGCTGTCACTTTTTAAAAGATTTATATTAAAAATATGATGTTACTAAAAAGAAGATACAAATGAGAGACAAAGTCTGCTACTGCTCAGAACAGTTCATGTTGCCATTTGGTCAGCTAATAGTCAGAACCTGGAAAGGCACTAAGAGCTTGCTACAGTAATTAATAGTCTATAAAATAAGAAAATGTGAAATGTAAAATACGAAACTGTGAAATATAAAATACAAGAAAGGAATTCCAAATTACAGATTTTCCTTCATTCATACTTTGCTCGTAGTAGAGGGCTGTGTCTACACTGGCATGAATTTCCGGAAATGCTTAAAACTGAATACAGGCAGACCCCGGGTTACGTACAAGATAGGGACTGTAGGTTTGTTCTTAAGTTGAATTTGTATGTAAGTCGGAACTGGTACATATTGTAGGGGAAACTCTAGCCAAACATTTCTCCAGAACTCAGTTTTATTCTCCCACACCTCACTTCCCTCAGTCCTTTATTCTCAAGCTGAAGTGTCTGCTGAGAAAAGCCGCTCCGCGTCTCCCTGGTCTATTGGGGAGGGGCGCTAGCTTCGCGTCTCTCTGGTCTGCTGGGGGGAAGCAGCTACTGCGGGGTTGCCTCACCCCGTTTGTAAGTAGGGATCCAATGTAAGTCGGATCCATGTAACCCGGGGACTGCCTGTACTATTCCGTTTTCAGTTTTTCCGGAAAAGGAGCGTCTACATTGGCAGGCTGCTTTTCCGGAAAAGCCCTTTTTCCGGAAAAGCGTCTGTGGCCAATGTAGACGCGCTTTTCCGGAAAAGAGCCCTGATCACCATTTTCGCGATCGGGGCTTTTTTCCGGAAAAGACTACTGGGCTGTCTACACTGGCCCTTTTCCGGAACAGTGCTCCGGAATAAGGACTTATGCCCAAGCGGGAGCAGAATAGTTTTTCCGGAATAGCGGCTGATTATGTACAGTAGAGCATCGTTGCTTTTCCGGAAATTCAAGGGTCAGTGTAGACAGCTTGCAGCTTATTCTGGAAAAGCGGCTGATTTTCCAGAATAAGTGGCCCAGTATAGACACAGCCGAGGAGACTGAATACTCTATCTCCTATATTATGCACAAAACTATAGACTTGATTTTCCCTGTATGTTTTAACGAAATAAGGCCATTCCCCAAAAGGGAAAGAAATGAACTTCTGATAAAAATAATCAGGATAACTTTACACCTAAAAACATCTTTAAAATATTTCTGCACTGGTCCTTCAGAGACACAGAAGCTTTTTTACTTCATTGTTTTTTGTTTAAAAAAAGCATAATCTCTGTTGGATTAATCCACAATTTGAATACAAAAGGATTGATATGAGAATATTCCTTCTCCCATTACAGAGAAAAACAGGAAAGCACAACAACCAAAAGTTTATTGACGATACATCAGAATCATAATACTACCATATACCCAAAGCTTCAGCAAATATTGTACAAAAGTATCTAACATACACTGTAAGGATGTTAAAATTTGTGTATTTGTGTAAACGTGAAACCACTGAAATTTTTAGCAGTTACAGGTTTACACACAGGGAGCGCAGGTGCGTGCTGATACTTGCGGGGAGCCAGCTTCCCCCAAGCACCAGCTCCCACATGCCCCCCATGCTGCTGCCTCTGTAGGAAGCAGCAGGGGGAGGGGAGAGGCTGCTCCATGGGAGCCGGCATGCATGGCAAGCCAGCTTAAAAGCCTGCCCCCCGTCCCGTCTGCCCCCTCATGCACTGCTGCCTCTGTGGGAGGCAGCTGGGGAGAGATGAAGGCAGGTGGCTCCAGGAGCTTTAAGCCAGCTTCCCACAGGTATCAGAGGCAGCAAAGGGTGTGTGTGTGTGCATGAAACAGTTAAGATTAACCAATAAGCCTGGTCTTATTGGTTAATCATGTAAAAGACTACACGCTAACATCTCTAATACAACATAGTACTTTAATACCTACAAAAAATGTAAATCTCATACAAGACTCCTCTGCAAATTAGAATAAGGAGCTTATAATAATTCAACAAACTCTCTGAGATGAAATGCAGGTATTACATCGTGGTTTAAATTATCAATATGCAAAAACACATTGTCTACATGAAAACCATATTCAGGTTTCAAGGGAAGAACATATAAAAAATCCCTGATACTAGGTCTAAAGAAGACTCAGCTGTGGGAAACTCAGGGTAGTATCATATTTAGTGAATGACTGCAGAGTCCCACAGGTAGAAAAGTCTAAGATTGTGGTAATCATCCGGTCAATTGGGATCAATTGGTTGATCCTGAACGGCATTCAGCAGGCTCCTTGCCTGCTCTGGCCCCATGCACTTGCATGTTCCTGGGAGTAGCCAGTGTAGCCCTATGTGTGTGTTGGGGGAGACGGGGAGTGGAGCCTCAGCGAACTGCTCCTGACTGCAAGCACTGCCCCCCCCCCCCCCAACTCCCATTAGCCAACAATGGGAAACTGGCAAACTGGAGCTGACTGAGGCTGTACTAGCAGAGAGGGGCGGAATGTGGAGCCATGTACCCCCTCAACCTCCACCTCCGAGGCCACCAGGGCTTGTTGGCCCCTTCTGGGAGCAGCATGTAGAGCCCTGCACAGATACAAAAGTTCTCCTGCAGCTAGAAATCAGTATCCACTGCTCCACAGGACTCTGCTTCTATGAGACGCTGTGGTCAAAGGAGAGGAATGCAGTGCCGCCATCCTCAAAAGCCAGCTCCACACCCCCCCCCCCCTCCCCCCCGCAAAGCTGGAAGCTCTTCCCAGCCATGTAGCTGCCCCACTCCCAGTCACATCAGCTGTCCGGGATCGTATAGCCCCGCTGCTAGTAGGGCTGGGAGTGATACAGCCACAAGACTAGGAGGAGATGTCATCTTGTGGTGTTGGCTCCTGGGAGCAGTGGCACATGCTCTTCTCTTTTGGTTGCAGCATCTCCAGGAGTAAAGCCCTGTGTGTCAGCAGATACTGATATCTACCCGCATATAGACATTTGTATCCATGCAGGACTTTAACATGGGGCCAGAGAAGGCGTGGAGCCTGCCTCGGCCTTGTTGCACCAGCAACCTGTAGCCGCCGGTTGTAAGTGCCACTCTGTAGGAGCACACACCACAGACTCCCAGAGCCAGCATCTCCTTCTGCACCCCTGCACGAGCTCTGATGGGGGGGTCAGGAGTGTAGGAGAAGGTGCTTGCTTTGGGAAGGCTGTCAGGGGTATAATAGGAACTACTGTCTCTAGGAGCAGTCTCAGGGGTACAGAAGGGAGTGCTGACTCTCGGAAGGGCCTCGGGGTGCAGAAGGGGGTGCATGGGGTCTTGGAGCTTGGGTTGCCCTTAAATTCTGAAAGTGGTCTTGGGCATAAAAAGGTTTGGAACCACTGGTCTAGGACCAATTTAGAGGAACAGGGTCCTTGAACAGAAGTGAAAAATGAGAAAAAGCACATACTAATCCAATTGGTTCTTATTATCTCTAAATTTTTTCACATTCCTTATTGCTCTTCTGTCAGGAAGTCTTTAGGAAAGTTAACAACATTATAAATTCAACCAAAAATAAATGTATTTGCCTCAGAGATAAAAAGAAAAATAATACTGTTTTCTGCATTAGCCACAACAGAGGGATCAACAAAAATTGATGCTCAGCGGAAAGACAGTGAAGAAATCAGAAAAGGTGTAATACAGTGCTATACCACAACAAGGGGGGTTAAGGGAGTAATGACTACAACTACAGAATGAAGAAAAAGGAGATTAAAATGGATATAATCTAGGTATATAAAATTAACAGACAGATAAACAAGTAGATTAATGTTCTGGATTGGTGTCTGAGAATAGAACAATGGGACAAACTTTGCCTCAGAAGTTCCCGAACCAAATGTGATTTTTACAAGGAATGTCTTTACTTGACAGACAAGTGTAATGAATGGACTACCAAACAGGATGATAGTAAATACCTAGGCTGTGGTAAAGCAAGGTGACTAGCACAGCTTCTCTCCAACCTAAAACATTGTGCAGCAAATTTTTATATAGGCCAGGTTTTTCTCAGATTTAGTCTCAGTTATGACAGGCATAGTGTCTCAAAGTCTTTTGGTGTCATTCAGCTTGATAACATAGCAACCACCATACATTGATCAACAGTGTCAGAGGTTTGCTGATATATCTTTTCTATGAATTTTAGATTATTTTTCTAGATATCCTCAATGCTGCAATTTTGCTACACTAACTTATTTTGAAATAATAAGTCCTGCAATAACTTATTTTGAAATAGCGTGTCCACACTTACAGGGAAAACTTCAAAATTAGTCTTTGAATGATTCTGGGGAGTAGTTATTTCGAAATAGCAGTGGAGTATCCACACTACCACTATTTCAAAATAATTATTTTGAAATAAGTGTTATTCCTTGTGGAAAGCAGGAGTCATTGTTTTGAAGTAATCAACCTCTTATTTCAAAATAACAGACTTGGTAATATGGACACTCCACTTGTTATTTCAAAATAAGGGGAGTTATTTTGAAATAACTCCCTAGTGTATACCAGGGCTAAGACTGGAAAGGACTTTGAGAGTCTCTCTTCTATGCTGTGGCCTAGATTACAGGTGAGCAATAAGTGGACCCTGGGCTTGCTGCGGTTGCCAAGGTTAAACCCTGGTGGGCCACCAGATGCTTTATTCACAGCCTCTCACTGCTCCCATTAGCCAGAGTTCACCATTCCCAGCCAATGGGAACTGCAGGAAGTCGCACTTGGCTAGGCCACCACTTCTCGCAACTCCCACTAACTGGGAATGGCTAACTACAACCAATAGAAGCTGCGAGCAATCATACCTGGAGATACTCAGGTAAATAAAGTGTCAGGTGGCCCGCTGGGGACTAACCCTGCAGAACTGTGTCCAATTCGCAGGCTGCCCTTGGTCTCTAGACCATTTCTGACAGTTGTTTGTCCAACTTGTTCTTAAATACCTCCAAAACCTCCCCTTGAAGCCTATTCCAGCATTTGAATAGCCTTAGGCTGTGTCTAGACTGGCAAGTTTTTCCGGAAAATCAGCAGCTTTTCCGGAAAAACTTGCCAGCTGTCTACACTGGCCGCTTGAATTTTCCGGAAAAGCACTGATGATCTCATGTAAAATCATCAGTGCTTTTCCAGAAATACTATGCTGCTCCCGTTCGGGCAAAAGTCTTTTTCCAAAAGACTTTTGCGCAAAAGGGCCAGTGTAGACAGCATAGTACTGTTTTCCGCAAAAAAGCCCCGATCGCGAAAATGGCAATCGGGGCTTTTTTGCGGAAAAGCATGTCTAATTGGCCACGGACGCTTTTCCGCAAAAAGTGCTTTTGCGGAAAAGCATCCTGCCAATCTAGACGCGCTTTTCCGAAAATGCTTTTAACTCTTCCTGATTGCAGAGTAAGCCCATTACCTCTTGTCCTATCTTAACAGGACACAGAGAAAAATTGATCACTGTCATCTTTATAACAGTCCTTAACATATTTCAAGACAGTTATCAGATCCTCACATAGTCTTCTTTTCTCAAGACTCAACATGCCCAATTTAACCTTTGCTCTTAAGGTCTGGGTTTCTAATCCTTTAATAATTTTTCTTGCTCTTCTCTGAATTTTCTCCAGTTCATCCACATCTTTCTCAAAGTGTGGTGCCCTGAATTAGACATAGCATGCCAACTGAGGCCTCACCAGGGCTCAATAAAACTGAAAAATAAACCTTCCAGGGTTTTATATGTGACACTCCTGATAAAGCATCCCAGAGTTGTATTACCCTTTTTAGCAACTGCACTGTATAACAGGTTCATATTCAATTTGCGATCCACTATAAACCCCCAACACCTTTTCAAAAGCAATATCATCTTGCTAGTCAGTCCCCATTTTGTAGTTGAAGATTTGACTTTTCCTTCCTCTATGTAGTATTTTGTGCTTGTCTTTACTGAATTTTATCTTGTTGATTTCTGATCAATTCTCCAATTTATCAATATAATTTTGAATACTAATCCTGTTCTCCAACGTGCTTGCAAACTGTCCTAGTCTGGTGTCATCCACAAATTGTATAAGTATATTGTTCATTCCATTATCAGTCATTAATAAAAATGTTAAATAGTGCTGGACTCAAGATGGTCCCCTGCTGAACTTCATCAGATACATCTTTACAGTTCGACAGTAAACAATCAATAACTACTCTTTGCGTCCTATCTTTCAGTCCGTTTTGCACCCAGCTTGTAGTATTTTAAGCAAGACCAAGTCTCCCTACTTTGTTATAAAATTGTCATATGGAACTATGTCAAATACCTTACCAAAAGCAAGATATATCACATTTACTGCTTCCCCTGATCTGCTAGGCCAGTAATCCTGTCAAAGAAGGAAACATATGTGATAAGAAATATCGATGAAGATTCCAAAACTGAAACAATAAGGCATTCTGGTCAATTAGTCACCACCTGAAGGTATTACCAGGAAATAAACCATAATAATTCCAAGTATGTTGCAGGACCAACTTGTTAGGTAGTAGGGAAAAAAAAGCTGAAAAAGATATACGTAAGCTTAACCTAAAACAAAGCATCTGGAAATAACAAATTCCTTCATCTTCAAATCATGGGATTAGGAAGAAAACTAACTGGCTGTGTCTAGACTGGCAAGTTTTTCTGCAAAATCAGCTGCTTTTGCGGAAAAACTTGCCAGCTGTCTACACTGGTTGCTTGAATTTCTGCAAGAACACTGACTTCTTCTTACTGTCTGAAATCAGTGCTTCTTGCGGAAATACTATGCTGCTCCCGTTTGGGCAAAAATCGTTTTGCACAAAGCTTTTGTGCAAAAGGGCCAGTGTAGACAGCTCAGATTTGTTTTGTGCTAAAAAGCCTCGATCGCGAAAATGGCGATCAGCGATTTTTTGCGCAAAAGCGCGTCTAGATTGGCACGGACACTTTTCCGCAACAAGTGCTTCTGCGGAAAAGCGTCCATGCCAATCTAGACGCTCTTTTCCACAAATGCTTTTAACTTTTCCGTTAAAAGCATTTGCGGAAAATCATGCCAGTCTAGCCATAGCCACTTAGTATAAAGCAATCCATGAAAGTCTGAACATCAAAGTCTCCTAGCTTTCTAGAGGTCTGAACTCTGCACCCTGATTGAAAAATCAGTAAATGTATGCCAAATATTCTGGCATCAGCCTTTTTGGAAAGGATTCATTGAGAAAATACAAGACTATAGTGTCTTAATTTCCTTATCTTAAAATTATATTTTATCATCTCTTGTTATCACAAGATAACATTTGAAAGACAGGATCTTAGCCTACTTGCAAAGACAGACTTAAGAATTCAAAAAGGGATATCCCAAATTATAACTGTGGTACATTTCACAGCGACTAGGCAAACTATCTATATTGCTAAAACAGATAACAAAAAAAGAAATGTAAAGTAGCTTTAACTTTGGTTGTTTCCTGAAGTTCAAAGGCTAGGGTCAGAAGGTTCCACTTTCTCATGGAAACTTCCTGATAATCTAGTTGCAGACAGACAGATATAAGGCAAAAGAAAGGAAGGTTATTTTCCTTTTGCTGTATAGTCACCTGTCACAATTGAACAATATGGTTTAACTGAAGGTTATAACTAGTTATACAACCACAAGTAAGGATGTAACATCTTTAACCAGTTACCCTAGAGCAGCCCCCTGCCCACTGTAGCTAGGCTGGAGCAAGCCTCCACTCTAGACAGGGGCTGCTCTGCCTGGCCATTCGGAGCAGCCTCAGCCCAGAGCAGCCTCTGTCTGTGGTGGGCCCCGCAGGACTGGAGCAGCTCCCTGCCCATGGCAGGTGAGGAGCTGCTCCAGCCCCTACTGGTTAACCAGTTAACCATTCACATCTCTATCACAAGCTACATGGTTATACTTATAAAGGTAATGTGGCAGAGCCAAAACCTCCTGTATCTCATACTTAATTTGGCACAGTGGCAAAGTGATATTACAAGTATACTTTATGTACCTCTGGATATCCTCAATAGCTACTAGGAACCTGTTGCCTTTTTTATAAAAAATCTGCCACAAAGGAATTAATGTGATCATGAGATTTGTCATTTTATTCCTTGCGCTAGTAGATTCCTTGCATCAATAAAGCATTATGTTGTAAAAGTCTGACACCTGGCACAAAAAGTATGAAAATCAGAATATTTCAACTGTGAATATCATAGAAATTAATCTGTCACTTTTGCTATTTCTTCCCTTTTTTAATGTTACTTACTCAGGGCAAATTATGGATATAAAAACATCCTATCTGAACTTAATATTAACAATAACAAGGAAAAACTTAATACAGACTTGGACACCACTTCTTGCATCTCCCATTGGCCAGGAATGGTGATCCATGGCCAACAGGAGCTGCGAGTGGCCGTATTTGTGGCTGTGCAGGAAAATTAAGCATCTGGTGGCCAGTCAAGAAGTAGTAAGGTTGCCAGGTAGGAAGCACAAGCCTGTAAAGTCCTTGCCTACACTAGAAACTTGTCTACACTACATGGGTTACAGTAGCATAGCTTCAATGGCATGAGTATCCTTCTATAACCCTCTAGTGTAGACACATACAGAAGGGCCATAATACAGAAAAGATACATACAGAAGAGACAGGGTGGTAACTCTACCAGCCTGAATGATGGATGCTAGCTTTATTGAAAAATAATTCTAATGATCTAGTCATGTTTATAGTCGGTCAGTATGGCATCCACACTCAGGATTGTGGGGGGGTTTTTCACACTCCTGAGAACTGTAGTTACATTAACTCTTAAGTTTTAAGTATAGACATGTCCTAAGTAAATAGGTTATATTTAAAAATCTGTTAACTAGCAAATTTTAAGTGATATAGTTGACAGTGTTACTACTTTTAGAAACATGAAAAATAGTCAATTCCATCTTAGGCTGTATCATGATCAGCTAATATATTAGGAAAGGTGCCAAATCATGTGTACTGTACAGAACATAGCAATGGCCATCATACTTGTTCAGATTAATGATCAGTCTAGACCAGCATCCTGTCTTCTAACAATGGCCCAGGCCAGATTCTTTAGATGCAGGTTAGTTATTGATTGATTCATCCACTGAAGTCCAGTCCCAGCTTCTAGCAATAAGAGGCTCAGGGACACTAAGGCCATGGGATTTTGTGTCTCTGACCCTCTGGGCTAATGGCCATTGATAGACCTGTGCTCCAAGAACACTTGCTGCATGTAACAAAAGGTTTTGTTATAAAACTGTGCCTATAATAAACAAGGCAGATATTGATTAATGTCACTACAATTGAAAAATAACCAGGACATTGGATTTTGATGTTCTCCACCCCTATAATATTTGAAAAAAAAGGCAACAACAGTTAGCCAAGCTTGTTATCTGAATAGGTCTTCACTAAAAATATGTATTTTTAAATTGTGTATGTGAAGCAAGATGGTAATTGTGTTATTTTAAACTCTCCAATATTTAAAAAAAAAAAAATCAATGGCTAAATCCTACTCTTGCCTGCAACTCAGGATTAAACAAAGACTGTGAATGGCTCGCTAACTACAAAAGCAGCTTCTCCTCTCTTGGTATTCACACCTCCAGATCAACTATTAGAAGTGGGCCTCATCCTCCCTGATTAGATCCACCTCGTCATCTCTAGCCTAATTCTGGCCTGCGTATTTATACCCGCCTCTGGAAATTTCCACTACATGCATCTGACGAAGTGGGTCTTTGCCCACGAAAGCTTATGCTCCAACACTTCGGTTAGTCTATAAGGTGCCACAGGACTTTTTGCCGCTTTTGCAAATTTAGACTAACACGGCTACCCCTCTGATACATAAAAAGGACTGAGACATAGGTTAGAATGAGGGAACATAGGTTAGAATGCATTTTCCCGGTCTGAATAAAACCTTAATTCACCTCAAGTCAGTATTTACTGGGGGTTGCAGTATGCAAGCTAGTCCTTGCTCCTTAAATGAGACAACTAGTGCTAATTCTGATTTGATTCATAAGGTGGCCTCTCTTTCTAGGGCACCACCACAAAGAACTTCCATATTTTAGAAGAGTAAGTTACCTTGCATTTTAATACTGACATGATTTCTGGTGTATGTGACTCCCAGGTTATGTCTACACTGCAGGCTTCTTGCGCAAGAACCTTTTTGTGGAAGAGATCTTCCGCAAAAAGTTCTTGTGCAGGAGAGCATCCACACTGCATGGACGCTCTTGAGCAAGAAAGCTCTGATTGCCATTAACAGAATGGCCATCAGAGCACCTGTGCTTTTTCCAATAGGCTGTTTTTGCGCAAGAAACCTCTGTTGCCTGTCCACACACGCCTTTTTGCGCAAAAGCTCTTGAGCAAAAAGGCTTATTCCTCGTAGAATGAGGAATAACTCTTGCACAAAAAGCCCTCTCTTCTTAGGATTTGCTGTAAATTTTCTTGCGCAAAAACGCGCTTGTAATGTGGACACTCTGCAAGTTTTTGCACAATAACTCTGCAGTGTAGGTGTAGCCTTTGGGTGGGTTTTAAATGAGGAAACTAAACATTTGCAATGTTGTAGAAGTGTTTGTCCCTGGATATTAGAGAGACAGGTGAGGTAATATCTTTTATTGAATCAACTTTAATAAAAGGGACCAGCTTTTGTACTTACACAAAGTTCTTCAAGTCCCACGAAGGTAATCAAAGTGTTATAGCTAAATACAAGATGTAACAGACTGCAACATGTGTTAATTCCTTATGCTTGGCGATCTATTGCACCTTATATTTATCTGTGATGGTGAGAATAACTTTCCCAGATCTGAAGAAGAGTTCCGTGTAAGTTCAAAAGCTTGTCTATTTCATCACAAGAAGTTTGTTCAATAAATATCTTAATTCACCCACATACTGGAAGTATCCCGAAATAGCTATTCCACATCTATTGAAGCAGCCTGTTATTTCAAAATAGATTTTGAAATAATAGGTGGCTTATTCGGACATCCCAGTAATCCTCATTCCACGAGGGATAAGGGGCATATCGGACTTGCGCATTATTTTGAAATTTGGTGCTGTGTAGACAGCACCAAATTACGAAATAAACTATTTAGGAATTAACTTGAAATAACCCATGCAATTTGCATAGCACAAAATGAAACACCGAAACAAAATGAAATTTAGCACTTACATAGCTTTTCGCATATTGAAAGCCACAATACCCTTGAAAAGTAGATGAATAAGTGTTATCCCCATTTTATAAAGAGTGAAGCGGAAAGATTAAGGGTCTCATTTTCAAAAGTCATTAGTCACCACCAATAGGAGTTCTAGGTGTTCAGCACTATTTAAAAATCAAAATTTAAGTGACATATTCAAGGCCATATAGTGACAATGCAGACCAGAATTAGAACCCAGGTGTTTCACCTCCTGACCGCATGTTTAATTCATTAGACAAAACTGCCTCTCAAACATTAACCAAGTTGGCGACTCAAGTGAGTCAGAAGTTGTCATGATAATATCTAATTGTTATTCTTATGTTCACAAAGTAGGAATTATCACTGATTATGAATCAATTAGGAGCATAGGGGTAAAAAAGAAATATAAAGGACATAAGCTGAATTATCTCAAGATTTATAGAATACAAAATCACTAGAAGTTCCATTTACTGGCTCTTTGCACATAACATCAAAACTATCAGGTTTGCTAAGTGCCATGCATTTGCCAGCTCTATCATGCTTGTCCATAGCTCAGCTGGATTCAAAAACGTTGGCTGAGCATGGATGTGTGGAGACATTTGCCTGCAGTTCCTCCTTGTGGCTGCCAGATGCCTGCTAAGTAGGTTGCAAGGATGCATCACTCTCTTTCAGCTCCCCATGCTGTAACATAGGAACAAACGTAAGAATGGACACATTGGGTCAGACCAATGATTTAGCTAGCCCAGTATCCTGTCTTCCAACAATAACCTGTGCCAGCTGCTACAGAGGGAATAAACAAGCAATTATTAAGTGATCTATCCCGTCATCCACTTGTAGCTTTTAACCATCAAAAGCTTAGGGACACTCATAGCATGGGGTTGCATCCCCAACCATCTTTGCTAATACTAGTTGAACCTATCCTTCATGAAGTACCCTAACTCTTGTTGGAACTCAGATACATTTTTGGCCTTCACCACAGCCACTGGCAATGAGTTAAACAGATTACTGTGCTGAAAAACTTCCTGATGCTGGATTTAAACTTGCTTTTTATTACATTGCCCCCCCCCCCCCAGTTCTTGTGTTATGCAAAGAGGTAAATAACACTCCTTTATTCTCTTTGTACACATCATTCACTATTTTATAGACTTACATCATGAACCCTCTCAGTTGTCTCTTCTGGGCTGAGCAGTCACAGTCTTTTTAATCTCTTCCAAAATGGAAGCTGTTCCATACCCCTATTCATTTTTGTTGCCCACTCTATACTTTTCTCCTATTCCTATACATTTTTTAAAAAAATAAGGCAACCAGAACTACACAGTCTTCAAAGTGTGGCTGTATCATGGACTAACGATATTTACTGACTTGTAATCTGTTCTTTGCCTAATGCTTCCTAACAACTGTTGGCTTTTTTTGACTGCCACTGCACACAGAGCAGATATTGTCAGAGAAGACTCCAAAATCTCTTTTGAGGGGGAACAGCTAATTCAGACCCCATCATTTTGTGCATATAGTTGAGAATTATGTTTAAAATGTGCATAATGTTTCCATTTTCTTTCCCAGACACCCAGCTCTGTGAGATTGCTTTGTGATTCTTCACAGTCTGCTTCAGATTAAACTATCCTAAGTAATTTTGTGTCATCTACAAATTTTGCCAACTCACTGTTTTTCCTTTTTCTAGATAATTTATGAACATATGGAATAGTACTGGTCCCAGTACAGATCCTTGAGGGACCCCTCTAATTATCTCTCTCCACTGAGAAAACTGACCTTTTATTCATACCCTTTGTTTGTTGTCTTTTAACCAATTACTGATCCTACTGAATCTCAAGAGGACCGTCCCTCTTACCCCATCATTGTTTATTTCAGTTAAGAGCCTTTGGCAATGGATCTTATCAAAGGCTTTTTGAAAGTCCAAGTAAACTACATGCAGTAGATCGTCCTTTTCCTCGTGTTTGTTGAGGAATTCTAAGTGACTGGTGAGGTATGATTTACTTTTACAAAAATCATGCTGACTCTTTCTTACCATCTGCTCAGTTTCTATTCCAAAATGTCATGTTCATCTATGGATCCAAGGATTCTTTTCTTCGTTGTAGTTTCAGCCAATGTGTCTGATACATAAGTTAGGCTTTCCCGCCAGTAACTGGACTCTGGACAGCCTCTGGAGTCTTTTTTTTAATTGGTATTACATTAGTTATTCACCAGCCATCTGGTACAGACCCAGATTTAAATGACAGGTTACATGCTACAATTAGTAGTTCTGCAGTGTTATATTTGAGTTTCTGCTGAACTCTTGGGTAGATGCCATCGAGTCCTGGTGACTTATTATTTATCGGTTAGTTCCAAGAACTCCTCTACTGATCTTAGTCTGGGACAGTTCCTCACATTGTCACAAAAAAGAATGGCTCAGGTGTGGGAATCTCCCTCACATCCTCTGCAGTGGTAACCAAGGCAAACAATTCAACTAGTTTCTCTGCAATGGCCTAACTTTTCTTGAGTGCTGTTGTAGCACTTTGATCATCCTGTATCCCTACTGACTGTTTGGCAGGCATACTGATTCTGATAAACTTAAAATAATTTTGCTGCCAATTTTTGTGTCTTCTGCTAGTTGCTCTTCCGATTCTTTTTGGCCTGCCTAATTATACTTTTACACTTGACTTGCCAGAGTTTATGCTACATTCTATTTTCTTCAGTAAGATATGACTTCCAATTTTTAAAGGATATTTTTGTCTCTAACTGACTCTTTTATTATATTGGTTAGCTATGGTTGCATTTTTGTGCTCTTATGTATTTTTTAGTTAAATTTAGTGGAGATATACATTTAGCTGAGCATCTATTATGGTAATATGCTTGCAGGCATTTCACTTTTTTTAGTTCCTTTCAATTTCTATTTAACTAGCCTCCTTGTTTGTGTATAGCTCCCCTTTCTTAAGTTAAATACCATGATTGTGCTTTGTTTTTTGTCATGTTAAATTTAATTATATTGTAATTTGTATTACAAGTTGATTCAGCTATATTCACCTCTTGGACTAGATCCTGAGCACCGGTTAGGACTAAATCACAAATTGCCTCTCCCCTTGTGCAGTACAGGACCAAATGTTCCAAAAAGTCATTAACAGTGTCTAAAATTTTATCTCTGCACTCTGTCATAATATGACAAATAGCCAGTCAATATTGAGGTGGTTAAAATCCCCCATTCTTATAGGGCTTTTGGTTTAAAGCCTCTCTAATTTCCCTGAATATTTACAAGCACTGTTGTAATCCTGGTCAAATGGTCAGTAGTACGTACCTACTGCTATCTTCTTATTGTTCACTCATGGAATTTCTATCCATAGAGATTCTATAGTACAGTATGATTCATTTAAAATTTTTATTCTATTTGATTCTATACTTTCTTTCATATGTAGTTCCACTCCTCCATCAACACAACATACTCTGTCATTTCTACATATTTTATAGCATAGTATTCCATGTCCAATTGATTATAATTGTTCCACCAAGTTTCTGTGGAGCCTATTATGTCAATATTCTCATTTAACATCGAGTTCAAGTTAATCTACTTTAATATTTAGACTTCTAGCCTTTGTATGCAGATACTTATAAAATCTGTCAGTATTTCATTTTCTGTTTTCCTTTGATGTAACACAATGGGACTCTTTTTCTTTGACTGTTTTTGTTTGTTTGTTTGTTTGGATCTGTGATATATCGACTTTTATCCTCTTCTCTTTACCAGGATATCAAGTATCCCCTTTAATAAATTTTTGCCTAGGGGACGTCTCTGTCCAAACTGTGTGGTTCTCTGCATCTGTCTGCTTTCTCCCAGGCTTTAATTTAAAAACTCCTCTATGGCCTCTTTAATTTTATATGCCAGCAATACGTATGTTTGTTTTAGGTGGAAGCCAACCTTTCTGTATAGGCTCCTCCTTTCCCAAAAGATTTACTGTGAAATGGATTATCTAAATCCCTCCTCTAAATACCATTGTCTCATTCACATATTCAGACCCTGCAGTTTTGTCTAAGTAATACTGTGTGTGAAACTGAAAGCATTTCAAGAAATGCTACCATGGAGCTGCTGGACCTAAATCTTTCTTAGATGCCTAAATTTGGCCTCCAGAACCTGTCTCCTACATTCCTTACGTCAGTGGTACCTACACCATCATGGTCACTGATTACTCCTCAGTCTGCACATAAGTCTATCTGGATGTCTCGAGAGGCTGCAATCTTCTCACCTGACAGTCAATTTACCCACTCTCAATCATCCCAATAATTAACCCTTATATTTTTAATTATCAAATCCTCAATACTATTACCTGTTTCTTCCTAATCAGGTTCGTTCCTGGGAGAGGTATCCGCAATACAATAAGATACTATTGAATCATCCTAAAGGTCTGGGTCAAAATTCATCTGGGACTCTCATCTTCCTACTCAATACTCCTCAACATAGCTACAACCATAGCAGCCTCAAATACCAACCCACCTAACCCAGCCACTGATACCAACTTTTGTGTAACTTCATGTCCTATTCTCAGCCACCGATCAGGGCAAAGGTTGACTATAAATTTACAGCTGTATTTGTGAATATTTAAAATATCTCAATCTGCATAAAAAGTGGCAACTGTAGCAGCAGAAAATGTGATAGCTATGTGTTGTAAGAATTATTTTCTTCCAAATGTAAACCCTAAAATAGAGCTTTAGTTTTCTTCTGCTTCCAACATTTTTTCAATAGAACACTTTCCAGCAGTTTCTTTCTACTGATGAAGATCTTCCCATTTGGAAAGCCCTGCTAAGAGAGAGACATTCTCAACAAACCAGCTTAGCAAGCATAAATGAAATAGCTATTTGGAAGTTCAGACATTACCACTGTGAGCAGCAATCAGGAGAATTTGAATTCAAACAGGATATGCTCTCAAGTAGTTTTGATTTTCTGACTTCCTGGGTAGGGCATAGGTCCTATTTGTTTCACCCTTTAACTCATGGGTGTGTATTATTGGTCTGAGTGCACATGTTTGTTAAGAAGGATGAACTGATTTAATTTTATTTTGTTTTTGTCATTTTAATAATAAGCAGGGGAATTTGTGCTTGGGCAGGTCCATTTTTAAATAAAAAAGAAATAATTAAGTTAAAATAAATAAAAGTATTGGGAAACCAAGCTGCTACAGCATCCAAATGTCTCAACTTACATCACAACAGCTCCTTTTCGGACACACTAATTTTATTATTTTACCTAGCATTTCTGTACAGCCCGTATTGATGAATTATATAGGTAACTTAGGTGTTGCTGGTTTATGTATATATATTTTCAAAAGTACAATTTAAACAAAGCCATTTATGCCTGGCATGGTACACAAATTCTATTTTTTTCACTTGTAATTAGAGCTAGTGTACCAGAAATGAAATTGCCTGTGATGGCATGAGCACATTTAAACCAGGGTTAACCTGTTAACCAGTAGGGATTGGAGCAGCTAGGCCTCTCCACCAGAGGTTAAACACTGCCACAGTAAAGCCACCTTCCTGGGAGTGAAGACAGAAGGGGATGCTAGTCCCACTCCCAGGGAGGCTTGGCTGGGGACTCTGAAGTATAAAGATTATTTAAGCTTTATACTGTAGAGCCCACAGAGTGTATAACCATGTAATCGTTATGGTTTTTAGTAGTTACATGGTAACATTTTTAAACACATTTTAACTTCCCTAAATCAAACATACAAGAATACCTTTATTGGCACATAATAAGCACACAAGTAATAGGCCATGGCATAGGCCATTCGCCAGTGTCAAAGTGCCTTGGTTCAATTTTGCAATTTATATTAAAATTGGAAGAAAAATAAAAAACACACTATAACGGAAGGCTTCAGCAGGCCACGGTAAAGTTTTAAGATGCCAGGACTTGCTGTCAGATCCAGAAAGAAAAACAGATGGAGCTTTGATAACCATATAGTTCAGTGTTTCTTAAACTTTTTAAGACTGAGGAACACCAAACAATAGGATAAGGGTCGGGGGGAAAGTTATTGAGCAAAAAAAAAACAAAACAAAAAAAAAAAAAACCCCAAGGTCACCTGCCATTTTGAACTATTTTGTTCTCCTCGGCACACCTCTGACTGCCTGATGGCATACCGGTGTGCCACAGAACACAGTTTAAGAAACACTGATATAGTTTGAAGCTTCCAGAAGCTAGTATTAAGGCTTCTGCTCCACTAGGTTGATGTACCTCAGCATTACACACCCATTAATATAGCTGACTGAACCCACACCTGACCCCCACTATATAGACTTTATAGAAGCATATGAGAAAGCATAAATGCCTATGGGGATTGCAACAGCAGTATAATAAGCTCAGCAAAGTAACGTAAGTTAGCTTGTGCCCTAAAGAAAACAAAGAGTGATGAAGAAAAGCTCTCTTCATAAAAATGGGACTATGTATGTTGGGGACTCTTTGACACTGCTTTGGGGTTGAAAGTTAATTTTAGCTGAAAGAGATGCAGAAGATACATTCCAAGAAAAGTACCAATGATGCTAGATCATGTTCCCTAATTATATGGTTTGATGATGTGTTCATCATAAAAAACCAAATTTATCCCCTTTTATGCAGATGGAGCCAAAAGAGGGGAAAATACACTATTTCAAGTCTATGATGGATTTCATTTCTAAAATAAAAAAGGAATCTTAACATTTAGTAAACACCTACTTTTAAAAAGCATTAACTAAAAATTGTCCTATTATTTTTCAAATAAATAAGTGGCCAGTACTTTGTTATTTCTATCACCCTATCAAATGTATTAAACCATCTAGCTGTGCACATAGTAAATGTTGTCATGTGTTTCCATCTATAGAGAGTAATCTCTCCTTCCTCCATTTTTTTCAGTCTGTTACAACCATTTGTTGTGCCTTGTCTTAAATTAGAATGAAAGCTCTTCGGTGCAGATGTCTCTTCTTATGTATTTGTATAGTGCCTGGTATAATAATACTATGAAACCAACTGAAACATACAGACATCAGAGAATGGGCTCTCCTTTGCTTGCCTTTGTTTCAGATCTGATTCAATAGTCACCCAAACTTTTTCACCATCTTTTCTTCATCCTTACACTTGGATGCAGGGGAAAAGAAGGGGTACCTTTGATTTTTACCTCCTGCCCAACCTACCATCTCTTATCCACATAAAATCGTAATGAAATCTTAACTCCATAAGTTATGGGGTTGCCAACGCTCCTAGATTGGTCAGGAGTCTACCAGAATCAGCATGGATCTCCCAATCACTATTGAAAGCATTCTGGGAGATTTTAATAGGCTGATTAAAGTCTGGGCAGCAGGACAGCAGGGCAGCGGCAGGCTCCCTACCTGCCATGGCTCTGCAAGGCTCCAGAAGCATCTAGCATGTCCTCTAACTCCTAGGCACAGGGATGATCAAGGGGCTCTGTGTGCTTCTATCACCCTGAGCACCAAATCCACTGCTCTCTTTGGCTGGGAATGCCAAGCCCTTATCCCATCCTGCACTCCAAACCTCTTCCCTAGCTCTAAGCCCCCTCCCAAACTCCCTCTCAAAGCCTGCATCCCTCACCTCCCCCGTCCCCCTGCTCCACCCCTGAGTCCCCTCCTGCACTTCAAACCCCTTGGATCTAGCCCAGAACTCTTTCCTGGCCCAAAACCCCTAACTCTCAGCCCCACCTGAAAGCCTGAACTCGGAGCCAGACCCTGCACTTACTCCCATACCCCAACTCCCTGACTCAGCCTGGTGGAAGTGAGTCAGGTAGGCGGACAGTGAATGATAGAGGGAGGGGGGATGGAGAGAACACGGGGAGGGACTAAGGAAGGGGCAAGGCAGGGGTGGGACTACGGGGAAGTGGCAGTGAATGGGTGGGGCAGGAGTGTTCAGGTTTGGGCAATTAGAAAGCTGGCAACTCTGAAAAGGTAGAGCAGGATTTGTGTTCTCCTCTAGGATTGTGTTGTTCTGCTGTACGACAGGGGGTTGTAACAATTTTGGAAATCTGGATAATACATTAAGGCTGGTTGTTATTAAGGAGGTATTGTGACATTTCTGTATCATGGGACTTGTCAATACAGATGTGGAATCCAGCCCTTGTTGACATGAGCTGCAGCACCTAGATACCAGACAAGTGACAATGGAGAGTCATTGCTCGGTGCTGAACAAGGGCTGTGCTATGGAGGTTGACTGAAAAATGGAAAAATTACTCCCTACAACATGTTGTCATGGGAAGGAGGTGGAGATAGTGGAAAATACCCAAACAAGAAAAGGATACAGAGATCTAAAATCAGAGGCTTGAAAAGGACTCAGAAGAGCAGGAAAGAGGGATGGATTTGGGAGGGGAAACCAGCTTGGGCAAGGAAAGAGGAAGAGATGTTTTCACAGCACCCAGGCATCCCATTTACTACAGAACTATCTGAGAAGGCATGAGCTGCAAGAGAAGGATCCTGGACATCTCAAAGAGCTTTGCCCAAACCCAAAGAACTCTCTAATGTGGTGAGAAAACTGAGGCAGAAAAAGCATATCAATGTTTTTATTATTTTGTCTAGATCTGTATATCTCCCTTGCTAAGTAAAGAGTAATGGTGATTTAGGGCCCTGTACCTAATCTGTGTCTTTTGCTTTCATTACTGTATGTGAATAAGTAAACTGTGTAACAGAAGGCTCATGCCTTCTGTGAGATTCTGGGAAAACTGCAAGAGCTGCTGGAAGGCTTACAGGAAACAGAACTAGTTTCAGGGTCTAGGCAGTTGGACCACAGGGTCTCACTGTCAAGAATCTCATTCTCAAGATGGGTGTCAGACGCCATATCTGCACCTGGAGTCCTAAAGTCAAGCCTTGTCTATACTTCCAAGTTTTGTTGCCAAAAAAGCCTTCTGGGTAAGAAAACCCAGAGAGTGTTCACATTGTGTGTGTTCACATTCTGTATAGTATTCCTATTTCCTATTTGTGCCTAGGGATGTTACAGTATACACGATAAGCAGGGTGGCAAAGCCTTCTCCCTGAGAGCTGGGCAGGCAAAAACTACCCATTCAAATCCCAGGGAGGCTTTGCTGTGGGCTCTGCCAGCACCATGTGACATTGTAACTGCTGAGATTTACAGTGGTTACACAGTTATCCTATTACACAATTTTTAACATCCCTAAGGGTATGTCTACACTACAGCGTTATTTTTGAAATATCTTATTTTGAAATAGTTAATTCAAAATAAGTTATTTCGAAATAACGCATCTACATACAAATGCATTTCAAAATAGCCTTTTGCTATTTCAAAATAGCACGTCCATACTGACTGGACGCTGAATCGCATTTAAAGGCAGTTGAAACCAGTTCTAGCAGTGCATCAGGTCAGGAGTTATTTTGTGTGGCTGCTGGCTGAGGCTATCTGAGGCTTGTGCATAAAGGGACCCCCCAGACAGTCGATTCTCAGCTTTCCCTGCTTGCTTGCTTACCTCGCTGAGGGACAGCAAAGCATTTTTGTATCTGTCTGATTTGGTTGCCCTGATTCGGGACACCACAGAACTCAGCATCATGGAGGCAGAGCTGCCCCTGGGCACTTTGGTGCTAATTTTGGATGTCTTGCTGCAAGCCTGGCTGCACTTTCTGCAGGCTGCCTTGCAGCATGTCCTCCAGCCTGACCCCCATGCCGTCCTCCGGACCCTCCTGGGAAACGGGGAGGAGCAGTCACAGCTCCCAGATGCCCCGCCGCATCTGGCGTCTGGACACCAGCAGCGACTGGTGAGACCACATTGTCCTGGAGCGCTGGGGAGACCAACAATGTATCCAGAACTTCAGGATGAAGGAGGACACCTTTCTCGAGCTCTGTGAGTGACTCGCTCCTGCTCTGTGGTGACAGGACACGCACATGAGGCCCGCCATTCCCCTCCACAAACTTGTGGCCATCGCCCTATGGGAGCTCTCCACACCGGATAGCTACCGATCCGTGGCGAACCAGTTCGGTGTGAGGAGATCCACCGTCAGAGCAGTGCTCATTCAGGTACTGAAGTCTCCGGCCACTGTGCCGGGGGGGGGGGGGGAGGAAAAGAGGTGATGGGCTGCCCCAAGAAAAAGGGGGGAGGTGGTGAAAGTCCCCTCACTGGGAGGGTTTGGCCTGTCCCACCTGCACTGCGGGCTGCTCGCGGTGGCAGGATTGCAGGGGGGGAGATTGCTCCTGGGAGTGGGGGCACGGTGCACTGGCGGGGAAGGAGCACTCTCAGCCACCCTGGCACCCCAGTGACTCTCGGTGGTTTTGTGTCTCCCTCTGCAGGTGTTCAAGCCCATCAACAGAGTGCTGCTCTGCAGAGTCATCTGCCTCGCTGATGTGGACGCAGTGATCGAGGGGTTTGGTGCCCTGGGCTTCCCCAACTGCAGGGGGCAATCGACGGGACGCACATCCCCATCCGTGCCCCGGACCACCGGGTCTCACTCTACATCAACTGTAAGAGATACTTCTTGGTCATCCTGCAGGCTGTGTCTG
Source organism: Pelodiscus sinensis (assembly GCF_052426305.1). Classification (NCBI taxonomy): domain Eukaryota; kingdom Metazoa; phylum Chordata; order Testudines; family Trionychidae; genus Pelodiscus; species Pelodiscus sinensis. The sequence continues at coordinate 81,343,032 of NC_143057.1, read as the reverse complement.
AACACCGGGGCCAGTTCGTGGACATCAACGTGGGCTGGTCCAGCAAAGCACATGATGCGCAGGTTTACCACAACTCCTCCATGTGCCAAAGGCTGCACGCCGGGACTTTCTTCCCTGACTGCCACATCCAGGTTGGGGATGTGGATGTGCCTGTGTGCCTGGTGGGGGATGCGGCCTATCCCCTACAATCCTAGCTGATGAAGCCCTACACGGGACACCTAAACCCCTCCCAACAGGCCTTTAATGCCAAGCTCGGCAGGTCCCACATTGTGGTGGAGGGGGTGTTCGGCCGGTTGAAGGCCCATTTTAGATATGTCCTCACCTGCCTGGACCTATCCAAACGGAATATTCCACACGTGGTGGCAGCATGTTATATGCTGCATAATTTGTGCGAGAGGAAGGGGGAGGCTTTCCTGCCAGGCTGGATGGCAGAAGCTGATGACCTGTCTGACCTGTATGTGCAGCCCCGCACGGCTGCCAGCCGGGAAGCCCATCGCAGGGCTGTCCATATCCAGGAGGACCCTGCAAGAGAGCTTCCACCCCGAGGAGGACTAAAGTCTCCCTGGTGTGCCCCACTGGGGGCTTGTGCCTCATTTCACCCTCACATCCTTTTACTGACCCCTCCCTAACCCCCCTTCCCGTTAAATAAAGACACATGTGTTTACAAAAACAAACTCTGTTTATTGAACAAAATTGGGGTGGGGGGGAAATGAGGGCAGGAGATGGGAGGGATAAATTTGGGAGGAGGGAGCTGGAAGGGGGAGGCAATGGGAGGAAGGGGGAGGAGAAGCTTAGGGTTGGAGGTCTTGCCGGTACACCTGTCTCCCAGCACTGTGGGTGCGGGAGCCTCGGTGTCTCCATGGGGGAGCGAGTATGGAGGGTGGGGCGGGAGGGGGAGCAGGAGTGGGAGGAGGAGCGATAGCTGGGGTGGCAGCTGGGGCTGGAGCAACAGGAGGCAGTAATCTCTGCACCAGGATCTGCAGGTGGTCGGAGATGGCACGGCTCTGGGCAAGCAGCTCCTACCAGCTCTCCCGCCACAGCTGCAGGTCTTCGTGCACCCAGTAGTTGAGGGTGCGGTGCTGGCCTCGCAGGATCCCCAGGTGCTGCCGCTGGTACTCCTCTTGGTTACAGGTCAGTCTGCTGGCCCAGGTGCGGGAGGCTGTCCTGGGCGGGGTGGTGCGCCGTGCACTTGCAGGTGCTGTGGCTGTGGAGAAACAAGAGAAGTGGTCAGTTCTCCCTGGGGACACAGTGGGTGAAGCCCAGCCCTGCTCTGCACAGTGAGGACGGCAGGTTTCCGCACCATCAAAGCCGACGTGCTTGCACATAGGCCATGTTCAGCATGTCCTGCTATCCTCGGGAGTGTGAGCTGACCCGGGACTGCACCTATGCCCCTGTGCTGTATCTATTGTTGGGGTCGGGGGGAGGGGAGATGTGCCCTGCATCTGTGTAGAGGGGGCTCGTGGAGGGAGGACATTGTGCAGTGTCCCTCCCTGCAGTCAGGAGCACGTCATGTGCCTTCATACATACAAGCGTGTGGGTAACAGGCCAGGGCCCCTGTGTGGCAGCCAGTCGGGGCCACATGCCCAGGGTTCTATGGAACATGCACAGGTTTCTGTGTGCTCCGTGGTCAGCAAGGCCCACACGCGTGGTCCCTGGTCTCCCTCTCCCGCTCCCCTCCCGGTCCCACATAAGGGGACAGTGATGGCACTCACATGTCGAAGCCTCCCTGGCCTCAGATGACACCGGCAACAGGCTTGCTGGGATGGCTCAGGGGTCCTGGGTGCAGGGCACGCTCCCTCCTAGCTCCTGCGGCTCCTGGCCATCCTCCTCCTCCTCCGTCTCATGGGCAGGGCCCTCTGCCTCAGGGTTGATGACCACCTGGGAGGCACGGACCGTCTGACTCCCCAGGATGCAGTCCAGGGCATCATAGTAGGGGTAGGGGTGCGCATGTGGCCTTTGATGGCCAGGCTGTCAGCCATCCGCCTGTAGACAGCCACGCTCCTGTGTCTAATCCGGAGATCATGGACATTGGAGGCCTCCCCCCCAAACTTCAATGAGGTCCATGATCTCCGCACTAGACCAGGAAAGCACCCGTTTTTTGTGGCCCCTGGTAGGCTCCTGGTAGCTGCCAGTCTGCTCCTGGGGAGCGGTGGAGGGCTGGGTGCCACTGGGTTGCTGGCTCATGCTGGGCCAAGTGCACAGACTGCTGGCTCTGGGCTGGCAGGCTTGCAGCTGGCACAGGCACTGTGGCCAGAGTCTACCCCTTTAAGGGCTCCAGGGAGAGGGGGAGGAAGAGGAGTTTTCCTGGTTGTGCCTAGAGTCTACACAGCGCTTATTTTGATTTAGCTATTTCGAATTTGGCATTATTCCTTGTGGAATGAGGTTTACCAAATTCAAAATAAGTGCTCCGCTATTTCAATTTAATTTCAAAATAGTGGTTTGGTTGTGTAGACGCTAGAAATGTTATTTTGAAATAACGACTGTTATTTCAAAATAACTTTGCTGTGTAGACATAAAAGTTGCAACAAATGCACAGTTTTGGCAACAAAAACTTTTACCTCTGTAAAATACTTTTATCTGTTCCCCTCCCTTTTGTTGACAATCATGTAGTATGTACTACAGAAGGTTTTTTTTAGTTTATTGACCTCCGGCATGTTTCTCACAATGCCCGATTAGCTACTCAGGACAGCACTTTGACCTCTGCTGCTCTGCAGTTAACAGGTAAACAAATATGCGCATTTCAACTGCAAACCCCAGGAAGTTTAAAAATCCATTTCCTGTTATCTGGCTCATTGTGTAGTGGTTCTCATGGAGTGTTTGCAGGAAAACAGGGATGGCTATTACTCAAAACATTCTTCTGCTTGGAGCAATGCTGAGCTTTTGGATCTTATCAATGTACGGAGTACAGAAGCAGTGCAATCACAACTGCAAGTGACCCATAGGAACTGGGACATGCAGTCACATTTCTCGAGCCCTGTATGAGAAAGGATATGAGCAAGACACTTTACTATGCAGAGCGAAGATAAAGGAACTCTAGCGGGTGTACCAGAAGTCAAAGGAGTCAAAAAGCCGATCTGGTGCTGCACCCACCACATGACATTTTGAAAGAATTGGACGCAATCCTGGGTGGGGGTCCCTCGTCCACACCCAAGGAGGACATAGATATATCCCATAACAGAGAGTCAGAAACAATTGTCCTGGAGACAGAAGTTATTGATGAGGAGATGGAAGTGGATAAAGGGTTTAGGATCAATCTAGTGACAACCAGTGCACCAGGCAGTGAGGAATTGTTCTGAAGTCCCAATGTTTGTGAGGACTCTCAGCAACTGCATATGGAGCATGAACGAAGGGAAGAGACACAGGGTCATGAAGCAAGGGAAGAGATGCAAGGTAAGTTGTTCTAGTGCAGCCAAGAAGTGAGGGTAGCCATGTGGGGCGTTAGGTTTCTGTCTATTGCAGTGGGATGAGGTAAGCAACAGCAGCAGCACAGGTTGGTAAATTGTTCTAGTGCACCTGTGAGATGGGGGTATTGGTGGGCAACAGACGGTAAGTTGGTATGTATTGCAGCAGAGGAGGGGTGGGCGGTGGCTTGAAAAGTTGCTGTTGCAAGTAGGGGGAGGATGGCACGGGGCGAACGGAGGTGTATTTCTGTGAGCTGGCTAAGCCCTGCCTGGGTCTGTGTTATACCCAAACAGAGCATCAATGTACGCAGAGTTATCAACAGAACGTTACTGGGAAATGGCATCAAAGTGTGCCTGATGTATTTATTATTATTCCAGAGCAGGGATGCCATTTCCCCAGCACTGTGGTGCAACACTCTCCCAAACCATTTCTCCTACTGTGCTGCCAGAACCAAGGTAACAGAGTTTGGCTGCATAAAGAGCTGGGCACCCCCCTTCTCATGCAGAAGCTGAGCCCGGGTTTGCCCATTAACTTTCTGCAGGGATATATCAGCCAGAGTAAACTCAGTCTGTGGACAAGTATAGGATTATTACTAATTATTTTCATGTACACCTGGTGCACAAGTGCAGACTTTAATTCCTTGGTGCCCATGCCCAGCACTCCTTTCCCATTTTACCTCCACCTTTAAAACTCATGATCAGAGTATCTGGAGAGATCTGTGTTTGGCTCTGGGGTAACAAGAAAAGTGGCGAGTTTTGTTCAGAGACTAGCGAAATGTTACATGAACCATGAATAGTATAGTCGCGCCATTATCAATACAGGTTGGACCTCCCTGGTCTGGCACCTCTGAGACCTGACCAGTCCTGGATGAAGGATTTTGCTGGACCAGAGGAAGTCATTTCTGGATCCCCTGCTGCTGGCCCCCTAACCTGGCCACTAGCCTCCTGGCCAGTGCTTCACCTCCTACTGGCCCCGCTGACCTGCCAACCCACTGGACAGCCATCACTGCTGTGGCTCCAGGTCCCTCCCAGCAGCCACACACACCACGCTGGGGCTCCAGGTCCTGCCAGGCAGTCACGCAGTGTCTCCCAACCCCACTGGGAAGACCTGCTGCAACACGCTGGGTGGCCCCACTACCAGCTTATTGCAGGCAGCCCATTGCCCTGCTGGCCCCACAGGGATCCTTGCCACTAGCCGTCCACTGGGACTCTCTGGTCCTGCAACATCCATGTCAGATCATTGATGTTGCCGGACCAGAGAATTCCAGATAAGAGAGTTTCAACCTGTAGTCACTTTTTCAGACCAGACCCTGAGAAGTTAGGCTCATTCACCAGTAGACAGACTCTGTCAACTAAGGAAAAAATGACAAAAGATGAGGGAGGATCATCTTGACCAGATGGTCAAAGATGTATTGTGTCATTCAACACTTCAAATAGAGAAAAAGGCACAAGATAGAAGTGATAACATAAGCTACTAAGCACATGCTAAAGCCCATGGAAGACTAAAATGAGATGTTGAACTGTCTTATCAAGATGCAGACCATACAGTACCAAAGGCCACACTGTCAACACATGCAGAACTCTTTTCACAGAAAGCATCCCTCCACACCCACACATCAGCCTCCATGGCCGCAGATGCAAAATTCTTTATCCAGAAACCCTCCCTCTATGTTCACACATTCATTTTCTCAATCAAGTAATTATTTTTCCTGAACACACCACTCCCTGTGAAAGCAGCTATGACTTTAACAGCTGGACATTAACACCACTGTGAGGTTTTTCAATAACCCTTACCATCCCTTAGAACTAAATATCCTGACTGAAAGACATCAATAAAGAGAAATCTGATGAAGATTTCTATGAGTTTTCTTTGTGTGACAAACCCCCACAATAATCTTGGCCCCTATGAAAGCCTGAAATAACCCATGGATTTCATGGGAATGCCTTGCTTAGGATGAGGCAGGGAAGCAACTCCAAAACACAGAAAGGTTGGTGCCCCTCATTGTCAAAGTGGTTCCTAAAATCCTCCCTGATGTTAGTGGCCACCCTACGGATTCCTCTGACAGCACTAGTGTCTGGCTGTTCAAACTGTGCACCCAGGTGCTGTGTCTCATTGTTCCACCCATGGCCAAATTCCTCACCTTTACTCTCACATAAATTATGTAAGCAACAGCATGTGGCTGACACCTGCTGCCACGATGGTAGCTTTCCCTATTCCAAACTGATATGCAACTGAACGATAGCAATCAGGAGTCGCCAGCTTCCTCAAAGCAATGGCAACATGCTTCTCTACTGAGAGCAGCTCTCATTCGGGTGTCCTTGTCCTGCAACTCTGCGGCCAGCTCAGCACACAGCTCCAGGAAGGTTGCTTTATGCATCCAAAAGTTCTGTACCCACTGATCTTCATCACACACCTTCTTGACAGTAGTGATGCTGTACAGTACATAGCTGATCTGTGACAGCCCATGCAATGACAATTCGGTGCTATCACTGTCACTCACATTGTTGTCCACATCCGAATCTTCCTACTCTGCTATCAATTGCATAGGTAGCTCTAACCACATTGAACACAACATGGGAGAACATTGAAAGATTCATGATTTCTCACAGCAGATGCAGGAGTTCACAGCAAGTACTGTCATTCAAATGGTGCAAAATTAATCCAGAAGCCCAGCGAGCAAATAGGGGTCTGACGGGACGTTTTTCACATTTTCAAAATGTATAGCACTATGTTGCACATTCCCACAGTGCTTAGCAACTTAAAGTGATTCCAGGCATTGTGGGTTCCTTGCTAGGGATGTTAGATATTGTGTAATTGAATAGTCATGTAACTGCATGAAATCTTAGTGGTTATATGATTATTTGATAATCCCTGGGGGCGGGGCTGGCAGCCAGTGTGCTCCAGCCCCACTCCCAGGGAACCCCCTCCCAGCTTGTGCTGCTGCAGAGCTGATCCACAAGGGGAACCAGCTTAAAAAACAGCCCCCCCTCACAGAATGGCCTCAATAACAGTATTTAAATTTTGCACAGCCCCAGCAAGCTAAGAGTGCATGTAATTTGGATTTTAGATGCTGTCATAGCAGTCCCACTAGATGTTGATAGGGATGTTACCAACACTACAGAAGAAACACAGAAACCTGAAGCTTGAATACAATTCTTGAAAGGCCAAAAGTCTTCTTATTTCTTTTATCATATTTGCAAACGTTGTCTGAGATTTGACATAATTTTTCTTATACCCGAGAGCATAGTTTGTGTGGCACTTCATTTTATTTCTCAGGTAGCTCTCTGCACCTGCTTCCCCAAAATTCTGCAAAAGGTACCTTTTCAAACCTGCACTGGAAAAAAAAAGCAGTTTAAGAGCGAAAAACCAAGAAATCTCTATACTTCCCTGGAAGAATGGCAAGCTGATTCAGAACTGCCACAAAAAAAGCTAATTTATGAGAATCACCAAACTAATTGGATGAGATGCTGCTGTCAGTTACAGTGGTAAAAGCGGCCAAGAAGTACAGAAAAGCTGCCTGTCCTTCTGGAACTTTCCCCTTTCACCTTTACAATTCCAACAAGATTCTTCAGCATCAACATTCAAATCTCTTCACACACTGATTTCCCACAACACTGACTATAAGTAGTAGCAATTCCACTTATTTTCACTTTACTACTACTGTTACACCATGCAAATATGCTGGATGTTTGGAAGTAAACATCAGAATGACCATCAGAGTAGATTACCCTTTGAAAATGTTGTCAGAGTGACTTTCAGAGATTTAACCTTCAAAGAGTTTGTCTGCGATCAGTGAAGATCTAAGGGTATGTCTACACTACCCCCCTAGTTCGAACTAGGGGGGCAATGTATGCATACCGAACTTGCTAATGAAGCCCGGGATTTGAATTTCCCGGGCTTCATTAGCATAAAGCCGCCGCCATTTTTAAAAGCCGGCTAGTGTGAAACCCGTGCCGCGCGGCTACACGCGGCACGGACTAGATAGTTCGGATTAGGCTTCTAATCCGAACTATCTGTACGCCTCGTGGAACGAGGCGTACAGATAGTTTGGATTAGGAAGCCTAATCCGAACTATCTAGTCCGTGCCGCGTGTAGCCGCGCGGCACGGGTTTCGCACTAGCCGGCTTTTAAAAATGACGGCGGCGGCTTTATGCTAATGAAGCCCAGGAAATTCAAATCCCTGGCTTCATTAGCAAGTTCGGTATGCATACATTACCCCCCTAGTTCGAACTAGGGGGGTAGTGTAGACATACTCTAGGTGGGCATGTCCTCCCCTAATTTCTTTAGTATTAAAAATTACATTAAATAATTGGCTCTATGTATTTGCTTTACTGTTCCTGACATGGAATTGTCATATGTTTATACATTTTTTCAGTGTTCAAGCATCAGAGAAAAAGCAAAAATAGTGCATATTCCATGCTTTATTCCTTTCTCTCCACAAACCATCTTTTTCTTCCTAAATATAGAGTTCCCTGAATTTCTAGACATTACCCTATACATAAACATACTATCATACTATAATGCCTGCTTCTGGGATGATGTTATCTATTATAACATATTTTCTGTCACAAATGAGGCCCAGGTTCAGATTATGACATGTGGGCTCCATTTCTTTATAAATGTTAAATAATAAAATAAATAATAATACAGTAAAACCTGAGCTATCGGGCACTTATTATCCAGAAAACTTTAGAAACTGGAAATTTCCTATAGGCTTGGTGCGGCCATGTGGCACAGCGCTTTGATCCGGCCAGCCAGTGGCTGGGCGTGGCTGCATGGTGCTTTGATAGCTGGGTTCTATTTTGGGCTTTGAGGAGTAGGGAATTTGCAGTCGGACCCTGGCATTCTATTCATGGCACTGAAAGGAAGCCTTGCCTAGTTGTAGGAGCAAGGGAATAAAAACCAGGACTCCTGGGTTCCTCTTCTGGCTTTTGGAGGCTTCATAATGAGTTTGGCCGTCTGGAGTCCTGGTCTCCTGGGTTCCACTGATGGCTCTAGAGGGGCAGTGGTCTGGCAGGCAAAGCCAGGAGGAAAAGAGAGTCTTTTTAGGAGACAGACAGATGGATCAGGGCTCTTTGTTTCCTTGGTTGGCTGAGCAGCTGTTGGGTGAGTGTGACTACATTGGGTGGTGCCCCTCGATCCTGTGTCATGTAGGTAAGCATGATCTCCCATCACTGCCGCTGCTGCTGCATGGACAATGTTGCTTGTTGCTGTTACCCACACGCTTACTGCCATGGGCAGCTGAGCAGATCCCCGGCAGCTTCAGTCTCCCAAGGGCATAAATTAATTACTAACTGCATGTTGTGTGATTAGTCCCTGGTGGCTAGCCCCAGCGGGGAGAGGGTGCTTACAACTTCAGTGCCGTCAGCCTGCCCTGTGCGGTTCCTGTCATGTCCTGCACCATCTTAGACCGACCTGTATTGCTCACATGGCCTCTGAGATCACTGCAAAACAGCACCAGCCAGCACCGCTTTGATCCGGCCGGCTGGGGACTGGGCACGGCCGTGCGGCACAGCACTTTGATCCATCCGGAGCAAGGCTGGGCCGGCAGCTGGCGGCCTCTGCGGTGCAGGGGTTGTAGCTCCAAAAAGGATGAGCACCACTGTATTTGATCTTTTTTGACCCTCAGATAACCAGAATTTTTAAATCACTGGAACGCCCTAATCCCCGAGCGTGCCGGATAACACAGGTTTTACTGTAGTAAGTGAGAAGTAAAAAAATTCAATGAAGCCTCTCTCTTCAGAGATGTAAACAAAAAGAGGAAAGGTAAAAGTGAACCTAAGAAAATAAGAGACAGGGATTGCAATAGATCAGAGAAAAGAGCCTCAACTACACATAACTTAACTGAGTGCTAAAGCCCTCCAAACCAGGCCTCCCTTAAAATAAGGGATAAGGGATCTTTCGGAAAAGGCTTTATTTTCCGAAAGATCTGCGTCTAGACTGGCGCTTTTTTCCGGCAAAGCTCCGTGCCGAAAAAAAGCGGCAGCCATTTTTATGCTAATGAAGTTTTTCTGTTAAAAGTATTTCCGCAAAAGCGCGTCTTTTTTGAGGTGAGGAGGCCACATCTGTACACAGTATTCAAGATGTGGGCGTACCATAGTTTTATACAGGGGCAGTAAGATATTCTGGGTCTTATTTTCTATCCCTTTCCTAATAATTCCTAGCATCCTATTTGCCTTTTTGATCGCCGCTTCACTCTGTGTGGAAGTTTTCAGAGAACTGTCCACGATAACTCCAAGATCCCTTTCCTGATTTGTCGTAGCCAAATTAGCCCCCATCATACTGTACGTATAGTTGGGGTTATTTTTCCCGATGTGCATTACTTTACACTTATCCACATTAAATTTCATTTGCCATTTTGTTGCCCAAATACTCGCATTTTAGCCATCGGGCTTTCTTGCGCAAAAATTTAAGGTGCCTGTCTACACTGGCCCTCTTGCACAAGAGGGCTTATCCATGAGCAGGAGCATGAAAGTATTAGCACAAGAAGCACTGATTTTGTACATTACAAAGTGTAGACAGCTGGCAAGCTTTTGTGCAAAATAGAATACTTTTTGTGATGCATTATTAGCCTTATTTTTATTGTTCTTATTCATTTACTTATTAATTCATAAAGTTCAGCAATCTGCAATAAGTCCCCCTGTCATTAATGAGCATTAGTGAGGCCCTTCTGCCAATTAATCTAGAGCAGTGTTTCTCCAACTGTGCTCCGCAGAGTCCCAGGGCTCCGCGAGACATCTCCAGGGGCTCCGCAAGGTTGACAAACTGGAAATATTGATAGGTACAACACATACAATCAGTGGACCGCTGGGGCTCCGAATAAATTTGTATGCATGTAAAGGGCTCCGGAGCCCAAAAAGTTTCAGAACCACTGATGTAGAGTGATGTAAATCAGATTCAAATCATAAAAACAGAAACACTTTACCAATGTGTGTTCCTATTAACTTACCCATATAACAAATAACAGTCTAAGGGTGATTTTAGACTACAGGGTTTTTTCGAAAAAAGTGGCCTTTTTTCAAAAAAAACTTCATCTGCGTCAAGACTGCTGCTGTGTTCTTTCGAAATTAAATTGAAAGAATGCAGCAGTTTTTTCAACCACAGAAAACCTCATTTTATGAGGAATAACGCCTTTTTTGAAAGTGTTCTTTCGAAAAGAGGCGTTATTGAACGTAAACAGTGCTTTTTCGAAAGAGAGCATCCAGACTGGCTGGGTGCTATCTTTTGAAAAAGCGGCTCTCTTTTTTGAAAATACTGGTTGCTGTCTCGACGCTCTCTTTCAAAAGAGGCTTATAGTCTAGACATAGCCTATGAGTCTGTTTGATTTCTCATTCATTCCAGGTATAGATGAAAACACTACCAAATCTGTTGCTATAACTTCCTGCAATCATGTTTTTTCAATATATGTACTGTAAACAAATTAAAAGTGTTTTATCTTGTTATTAAGTATGAAAAGACTTTATTTTTCGAAAGATCTGCGTCTACATTGCCTTTTTTTCTGAAAAAGCTCAGTTTCAAAAAAAGCAGCGGCCATGTTTATGCTAATGAAGCACGGGATATTTAAATCCCCGCTTCATTAGCAATTTCGATGTGCCTAATCTACAGCTCTGTCGACAGAGAGGTGTAGTCTAGACACAGCCTCTGTGCTGCCACCTCTGTATCAGAGGCAGCAGCATGGGGTGCAGGTGGGAGCTGGTCTGCGAGGAGAGCTGGTTTAAAAACCAGCTCCCCTCAAGGACTGGCTGCCTGTCTCCCCACGCTGCTGCCTCTGATACAGCCAGGACTGAGCTGGGCTGCTGGCCAGCCTGCTAAAAAAATTCCTGGTGGGGGTGTTATCATAGGTTTTGAATGTGCATGGTGATGTGGTGGTAAATACAAAATGGAGTCACAAATGGGTTCCATTCTAGGTGAGAGGCAAAGGTTAGGGTTTCCCTCCTCAGGTTTCCTGCCTAATCTACGGCTTGCACTCATTACTAGTCTGTACACCCCATCCTAACAGTGTGCACACGACACTCTACGGCTATGAACACCACCGGCTATGCACTTGGCACCTAAGATCTGCACACCACCTAGGTAACCTATGTGCATACGTCACCAAAGAAGTGCACTCAGCCCTCCTCAGGTTTTCCTGCCTTAGAGGCACAATAAAACCCCTTGGTTCTGAGAGGTTCGGGTTGGTTCTTCCCTTGTGGACATACTTACCAGATCATATGGAGTTAGCTTGTTGTCTTGTCTGTCTACCTAAGTCTGTCTTGTCTGATATTGTATGTGAGGTTGATTAATTTGTGTCATCATCAGGATTATGGCAGTAAGTATTTCGTTAGCTGGCTATTTCGGTGGGTCACCTGTGTGTGGTGTATTCCCGCGTTGAGGTAATTAAGCCAGGAATAGTGGCTGCTAAACCATCCTCGCTATCGCTTTTGGGATTACGTGAGCGTGCCGAATAGTTCCTTCCCGTGACTCCTGTGCGTGACTACTACCCAAGGAGCCGAGGATCCTAAGACGGACCGGAGTCTTAAGGCCTGGTGACCAAGCTCGAGAGGTCTCCTCACCATTCCTCCATTGTAGCTTTTCATTAGCCAAAGTGTAGCAGTCGTGAGCAACAGCTGTATTATCAACTGACTGATTGTAAAGTACACTCCTATTGCTTAAGAGACTTTTCTGTTTTCTTTCTTTTCTGGTTTAGGGTGGTTTACCAGTTGCCTGTCGTTTTCTGTGTATGTTATCTAAATTGTTACGTTATATGGTTTGGCCCCAAATTGAGAGTCTGTCTATTCTTTCAAAATCTCTACCGGTGACTAGATACAGATTTCTCGGGCGTATCTCACTTCTGAAACAAGGACGATATAATAACTAGATAATCAGAGCGAGCCTAGATATCTTAATTAAATCAAATTAATTGTTGCAGTGTTCCCTGTGCAACGGGGGGAGGGAGGCAGGGGGAAAAGAGGAATGCATTGTTGCTCTACAGCATGTAGTCTATAACATTAACCTATAAGCTTTTGCTTATCGGTTAATCAACGATACTATTACATTCCTAGTTTTCAGCTGTGCTTGAGTTTTCACATAGCATTGGAAACCAATGTTTCTCAATTGTGCTGGCTCATCCAAACTGCACTATAAAGACCATAGTCAGAAATTCAACATCTGTTGGCATATGCCATCCTATCCCAGTGTTCCTAGCACCTACACCAGGAAAGTTGTGGGACAGCTTGTATGTCAATCCCACAGGAATCAACTAGAAACATTGTGGGTGGTTTTGGCCCACCAACACATCCAACAAAGCTATTTTGTATCCGCAGACTCCCAGATGCTGAAGTCATCAGCATGGACCCCAATGTGGTGAAAACTTCTCCATCACATTTTGTCAGTCCTATTTCAGGAATCAGACAAAACAACTGCAAGATCCTGGTGGAAATTGTGATAGAGATTCTTGAACTACCAAAGGCACCTCTTGGAAGGAGGTACTGACATGCAAGTTGCAACCCAGGTAATATTGATTCCTGCTATGTAGACTAGCCCAGAGTAACAAGCACAGACTACTGGGATCACATTGTCATGCAGATGTGGGATGACTAACAATGTGTCTAGAACATTTGCATGAAGAAACAGACATTCCTAGAAATTTGTGCTTCAGTTCATTGAGTAATTCTTCATGGTTATTCAACAGACAACTGTAATCCAGATGAAAATCTTTAAACTTCTGAAGCTTTCTGATTCTCACATCTTCAAATTCTATTATAAAAGTGAACTAAGACTCCCCTGATAAAATGCAATTGACCTAAACTCTGCCTTGAAATAAAACTTACATGGGAGGATCGTTGGACAGAATGTGATCCCTTAGTCTAATTTAAAGGTAAAAATGTCCTTTGCTGCTTCCTAAATTTCACCAAACCACACTGATCAGATCTGCCCCAGCACTCCTTTGAATCAGTGACATAGCTAAGGTTCCAATCTTGCATATACATATGTATGTAAATAATCCCACTACTGTCAATGGGGATACTCACATGTATAAAATAAATCACATGCATAAGTCTTTGAAAAATTTGAGCCATAATAACCAGATCAAAGACACAGTAAAACCAGAATTTGTCAGTTTGATCCATTATAAAGATAACATATACTTAAAAAATGTTCTCACATATATTGGTATCTTTAAAAGACTGCAAAAAGCTAGAAATAAACATTCCTTTCCTCAGCAACTATATAATGCCCAAAAAACAGAATATACAGATCCAACATCTGAGTGGAACACACCTTTGCCTCTTAACAAACTGTTGTCAGCACAACGGGCAATCTTGATTTATCCAGGCAAAAGATGATATATTGGGGGGGAAAAACAAACAATCCCATTTTAAAATAATTTGTTCAACTCAATATCACCCATCTACTCCGAATAAATAAGAAACTACAAATTACATCCAAGGTTTCTCTTATACTATGTGAAAACTGTTGACACATCAAATAATAACCTGAGCTCAGATTTAAATGATGCCAACTCTACTCCGGTTAATAAAACAGGGTATGTCTACACTACAAAGTTAGTTCGAACTAACGGATGTTAGCTCGAACTAACATTCATAGGCGCTACACTAGCGCTCCGTTAGTTCGAATTTAATTCGAACTAACGGAGCGCTTAGTTCGAACTAGGTAATCCTCATTCCACGAGGATTAAGCCTAGTTCGAACTTACTAGTTCGAATTAAGGGGTGTGTAGCCCCTTAATTCGAACTAGTGGGAGGCTAGCCCTCCCCAGGTTTCCCTGGTGGCCACTCTGGCCAACACCAGGGAAACTCGTCTGCCCCCCTCCCAGCCCTGGACCCCTTAAAGGGGCACGGGTTGGCTACGATGCCCGTGCCAGTTGCAAGCCTGCCAGCACCCAGCTAATAGACCCTGCACCTGGCACGGCTCGAGCCACCCACCCGATGCCCCCCAGACCTCCCCCTCTTCCCGAGACCAGGCTGGCGGCTCCCGGGAGCTTGCCCGGGACCGCAAGAGGCGGGCACCTGCCTGGGCTAGTGCGGACATCGTGGACCTCGTCCACGACCTCCGCACTAGGCACAGGAAGGTGGCCGGCTAGGGCAGGAGAGCTGCCAGCCTGGCCACCCAGGAACAGGTGTGCATGAAAATCAAGGGGGTCCAGTGAGACCCCCGACCCTGAGCCCTGAGCTTACAATGGCCGTCCTGGGTCAGACCAAAGGTCCATCTAGCCCAGTAGCCTGTCTGCCGACAGCGGCCAACCCTAGGAACCCTGGAGGGGATGGACCGAAGACAGTGACCAAGCCATTTGTCTCATGCCATCCCTCTCCAGCCTTCCACAAACCTTGGGCAGGGACACCACTCCTACCCCCTGGCTAATACCACTCCATGGACCCAACGTCCATGACTTGATCTCACTTCTCTTTAAACTCTGTTCTATTTCTAGCCTTCACAGCCTCCTGCAGCAAGGAGTTCCACAGGTTGACTATTTGCTTTGTGAAGAACAACTTTCTGTTATTAGTTTGAAGCCTGCTACCCATTCCTTTCCTTTGGTGTCCTCTAGTCCTTCTTTATGGGAACTAATGAAGAACTTTTCTGTATGCACCCTCTCCACCCAACTCCTGCTTTTAGAGACCTCTATCTTGTCCCCCCTCCGTCTCCTCTTTTCTAAGCTGAGAAGTCCCAGTCTCTTTAGCCTCTCTTCATATGGGACCTGTTCTCAACCCCTGATCATTGTAGTTGCCCTCCCCTCTCCCAGCCTCTCTCTTCCCCTCTCCCACCTCCTTTTCCCAGTCTCCCCCAGTTTTGTTCAATAAAGACAGATTCTATTTTTGAACACAATTGTCCTTTATTTTGTACATCAGGAAGGGGGGCTAGGGAAGGGTAAGTGGAAGGAGGTGAGGGAGGAATGGGGTACGAGCCCCCTATGGGGAGGACTGGGCTGGCTCTGCAGGCTTGTGGGGGTGGAAGCTCTCCTGCAGCCCCCCCAATTTCTCCCTCTCCCCAGATGGCAGCCTGCGGCAAGTGCAACCGGTCTGATGGCCGAGTGCTGTGATTTGCCCAGTGTGGGTAGTCCGGGCACTCCAAGCCAGGACTGCTTTGCAAGCGGGGCACCCATGAGAACTGTCTGTCCGGGGTGGGGGTCGGGACCCTTTAAGCGCAGCCCTCGGCTAGCCTGAGACAGCATCTCCACGCTCTAAGTCCTCCTCTGATGCCCTGCCGGCACTGCTTCCGGCCATCCTTAAGCCTGGTTCAGGATCCACTCTGTGTGGACATGCTAGTTTGAATTAGCAAAACGCTAATTCGAACTAGTTTTTTAGTCTAGATCCGTTAGTTCGAATTAGCTTAGTTCGAATTAACTAATTCGAACTAAATTAGTTCGAATTAACGTTGTAGTGTAGACGTACCCACAGAGAACAGAAAGTTGGGAAGGCATGTCCTTGTTCACTCAAAGCTCATGTTATCTCAAGAAGAATGTTACAAAACGTTACCTTTTTTCCTCTATAAAAGAAATAACCATGCTACCTACATGAAAACTGACTGCAAGTCCAAGTCCCATAAATGAAGAAGTGCTACCAGTGAAAACACCTTTTAATATAGAAATATTTTTTGAAAAAATAATTAGATTAGGGAAGCAGACATTAAGATCAAAGGGAACACGCAACTGTCTCAATACTAAATAGCGTAATGTCTGTATAAATTATGCTTTCTTATACCTTTTTGTATTTTCAATAGCTGTAATGAACGAGAGACCTGACTACTATTTTGAACTGATTCTACCCTGAGTAACTAAGAAACAAAGACAGCATTTTATGTCATTCCAAATTGTCACTACATAATGTCCTAAAAAGTATAAAAAATATATCCATTCACACTATATAGTTGAATAGGGTACCCAGGGTTGTGAGACACTTCATCACTACCTTTCCTTAGGGCATGTCTACACTAGGAAATTATTTTGAAATAACTTTTTTAAAATAATAACTCCCAAAATAACTATTTTGAAATAGCACATCCAAACGACAAGGAAGCATCAAAATAGCACAGAATTATTTCAAAATAAAATGCCCACACTGATTGGAGCCTGCATCACATTTAAAGCCCCCAGAAACACTCTGGGGAGGGCACTAGGAGAGCAGACACTTTCTGTAGTTACTTGCTGAGGCTAGCTGTGACACAAGTTTAAAGGGGCGCCTCTCTACAGGTGCATCTCACACGTAACTTCTCCACTGCCTGCCCCTCACAGGACACCAAACCCATGTTGTGTGCTCTGGTTGCTCTTGCAGACACTACAGCATTAACTATGTGGAGCTGGAGCTGCTGCAAAGCAGTGCCAGGCTCACTGGCCCCATGCTGTGCCTCATGGTGCAGTACATCCAGACAGCCCATGTGCTGCTTCAGGACGATGATGATCATTCCAGACTAGGGACCTTTTCGCCAAGTCCCTGGTGCTCCTGATGCAGCAAATGATCTTCAATCACCTGAACACCAGGGAACATCACTTCTGGCGGAGGGATACCAGTTCTGACTGATGGGACCACATCATCCTGCAGCAATAGGACGACCAACAGTGGCTCCAGAACTTCTGCATTAGGAAGCCCACCTTCCTAGAGCTCTGTGAGTTGCTCATTCCTGCCCTCGGGCAACAGGACACATGCATGAAACCCTCCATCCCTCTGCAGAAGCATGTTGCTATTGCCCTGTGGAAATTCACTACATCGGACAGCTGCCGATCCATGAGAATCCAGTTTGGCATAGGGAAATCAATGGTTGGGGCCATGCTCACGCAGGTAGTTAAAGCCATCAACACCATATTGCTGTGAAGGGTAGCCACCCTGGGGAACATCAACCTCATTGTCACTGGCTTTGCCACCATGGGCTTCCCCAACTGCAGGTTGGCCATCGACGACACCCATATCTCCATAGTCCCCGATCACCATGCTTCAGACTATATCAATAGGAAGGGGTACTTTTTTGATGTTGCTGCAGCCTTGATGGACCACAAGGAATGGTTCACGGACATTAATGGTCAGGGAAGGCGCATGATGCTCACATATTCCAGAACTTATACCTGTTCCGGAGGATGTATGCTAGCACATTTTTCCCCAACCGCACTATCAGAGTTGGGGATGTGGACATGCCAATCTGAATCCTGGGCAGCGCAGCCAACCCTTTGCTCCCCTGGCTGATGAAGCCCTACACAGGCAGCCTGGACCACACTAAGGAGCACTTCAATGCCAGGCTCAGCAGGAGCCTCATGGTGGTTGAGTTTGCTGTCGGCTGCCTAACAGGGATATTTAGAAGTCTCCTCACCAGCCTGGACCTCAGTGATAGAAACATCCCCTATGCGATGGCAGCATGCTGTGTGCTTCACAATATATGGGGGTATGTCTACACTACCACCCTAGTTCGAACTAGGATGGAAATGTAGGCAACCGGAGTTGCAAATGAAGCCCGGGATTTGAATTTCCCGGGTTTCATTTGCATATTGCCAGGCGCCGCCATTTTTAAATGTCCGCTAGTGCGGACTCCGTGCCCCGCGGCTACACGTGGCACGGACTAGGTAGTTCGGATTAGGCTTCCTATTCTGAACTACCGTTACTCCTCGTTACTACCTAGGCTTCGGAATAGGAAGCCTAGTCCGAACTACATAGTTCATGCCGCATGTAGCCGCGGGGCACGGAGTCTGAACTAGCGGACATTTAAAAATGGCGGTGCCCGGCAACATGCAAATGAAGCCCGGGAAATTCAAATCCCGGGCTTCATTTGCAACTCTGGTTGACTACGTTACCACCCTAGTTCGAACTAGGGTGGTAGTGTAGACATACCCCCTGAGTTCAGCTCTCTGAAACAAAGTCTCTGGGCACATAAGCACTGTTTTCCATGATTCTGCAGACCTCCACAGAGGAGTGGAGCAAATATGTCTGCCAAGTGTGCATCGCTTCCTTGCAGCTCCTGTAATGGACAGGCTCCTCCTCTTGGCCTGGTGGGACTTCCAGGCTGGATTGTGTAACGCTCTGGATGGGCTGGCCTGTAGGCCAGGGGTTTAAGACCCCTGTTTTACATAGAGAATAAGGGAAAAATAAAATAACTATGTGATGTTGCTTGTTGTTGTCCATTGTACATTATGTTAATTCCTTATGATTGAAAAGCTCTTTTAAATCAGATCCTGCAATAGGAAAGTGTCTACTGGACAGACTGTGACAATAAATTGGTTTTAAGAAGGGATTTGATGGAGTTTGCCTGACAAGCCAGGTAAGGGAAGGCATCCAGACTTTAGGAGCAAGTACAAGAGAAGGTTTGTAGACACTTGTAAGCAAAGGAAATAAAGGGATTTGCAAGAGGTGGAGCACAGGGCCTAAGAAGAAGCTTTGGGATGATACAAAGCATAATGATGTATTTAAAGTAAAGGTGAGCACTCTGAGTTTGATGAGGGAGAAGATACAGAAGGGATTCAAACAATGAATGCTATGATTACAGCAGTAGGAAATGAAGAGGCTAAACTGCAGGGACTCAATGTTGGATCTAAGCAGGCCAGAATAAAAGAATTGAGTAGGCAGATTTGGCAATAGAGATATAGAGGAATGGAGGGGTTTTAGAAACACTGTAAGAAAGAAGTGACCAGAATTAGCAATAGACAATGTGATGAGAGGGAACATGTCCACTTCAAACATACAGTACAGTACTACGCACACATGTATTATTCCCTATCAGTTTCTGCTGCAGAAAATATTATTATTGCTCATACTAGAAAACTTTACACAGCCAAAATAGTACTACATCAATAGGAATACAATTTTAGTGTTACAGCTATTTGGACTTTAGTCTTACAACGAATGATAAAAGTTATATCACTGTTAGTTCTATTGACCTTGCTAAAATTGTATTGCTTGTTATTTCATAGGCTACGTTTAGAAAATGAAGCAGACATGAAATTCTTAAATTTGATGTGAAAAGATTTATCAAACAATATTTAACAGCTTAGTTTAGATTTTGCTTTGAAAAAATCTGAACTACTGAAAATAATCTTGAATTGAATTAAACTGTCTTAAACAATTCAGTTCAGCTCAGCAGTCTTAGACATATCAACTCTAACCAGGCAACCCCAGAAAACTAAGACTTCCTCTTCTTTCCATTTTCCCATATCCATTCTCATTTGAAGGATTTTCAAAATTAAATGAATTAATCATATCTCAAGGGTGGGGGGAAAGTTAGTTTATTCAGTATATTTTACAGATGAAGATATGGAATTGGTGTCCATTTATTGGTACTGTATTGTCCTTCAATCATTTTACAATGCAGTACAATATAGAACCCTAGCAGTAATCACAGAACTTCATATCTCTGACTGCCAATAGCAGCCTAACTCCTGGCTAAACTACATTTAAAATTCATGGCCAGGTAAGAGAGGGGGGGGATGTCTTGGCTGAATCAACAAGTAACGAAAATGCTTATCTGTTTTGAGTTCTGGTATGGTTAAATAAATAGTTATTGCTAGGTGGTACTTTCCAGTTAATACTATCACTTACAATCAGTATTTTCAAATTAATTTCTAGAGGATCTCTAAGTTTGCAGAGAAATGATCTGATAATCAAAAGCCACAAATGGATCTGGTAGGAGAGGGGGAAGCCACAATTACAATTTTTCCTAGCTGAGTCTGTATACTGTATTTTGCGAAGAAGTGTAAACATAGATGAATCACACAAACATATTGCCAGTCTGTGGGATTAAAGTCTCAGGACCAAGATGAATAGAAGCCTGAACTTGCATCATATCTCTGGGCGAACACAAACTGATGCTTCTTAAA
This sequence comes from Pelodiscus sinensis, assembly GCF_052426305.1. Classification (NCBI taxonomy): domain Eukaryota; kingdom Metazoa; phylum Chordata; order Testudines; family Trionychidae; genus Pelodiscus; species Pelodiscus sinensis. The sequence goes on along the minus strand of NC_143057.1, from coordinate 81,322,842 downwards.
TACTGCTATGAGCAGAAAACTGCAAACTCTCAAAACTCTTATATTTGTGCATTTTTTTAAATAATGTGCTGCATGCCCTTGATTCTACTGTACTTTTTTCCTGTCAAAATAAAAATGATTCTATCATCCTTCTCTCTGACTCAGAGTTCTCACAGGGATTACTAAAGCAATGCTTCAGCCCAATTCAGGAGTTGTAGAATTACAGACTCCCAACTAATTTAACTCTTTACAGTGTTGCTTAATTCCATGAACATGTACAGAGAGATTTTATTCTGAGCTATGTAACATCATTGCTTTTGAAACAGCTGAATGTTTTCTTCCAAGTATTTTAGAATGCACTAACTCTGAGCATCTAGGTTGCAAATCTCCTTCCTGAAGCCCAAACTTAGCCTGGGAATCAAATATGTGAAAGATGACAGGTACTTGTCTACACTACACAGTTTTGTTGACAAACTCATGTCAACACAGAAAAACCAATAAAACAAAAATTGCCAAAGGGGGTTCAAACTTGCTCCCTCTGACAATAGATTAGGTCCACATTGGGGGCACCATCGTCAACAGCATAAGCAATGCACTATGGGTACATATCCTATATTGCCGCATGACATCTTCTGTTGCTAGGCATTTGGGGAAGGTGGAACAGAGAACAGTATATTTTGGGACCATGCTAAACATCCCATCATGAATTGCTTTCTGTCCCAGTCCTCCAGTGGTTTCCAAACTGCTTTCACGCTATTTTTTTCAACTGCTGCTCTTTACTGTGCACTCCAGTATCTGCAGTGAGAAAGAATGTATCCCGCACTTCTCTCCTATATTCTTTTAAGTGTCTTGAGGACATCATGCAGTTAAGCTCAAAATTACTTACAACAGAAGGCTCATACGTACCTGACATTCTGCATGATATGGACAGCAGCAATTTAGCATTGCTTTTGGTATTCACAGTACAGCTCCATAGGGTAGGAAAAACAGCAATGATTGCCGGAATCCCATCATCATGATGGTGTGGGATGAAGACCAGAGGCTACAGAACTTTCAGATGTGTAAACCCACCCTCCTGGAAATGTGTGCTGAGTTGGCCCCAGGCCTATCGAACAAAAATACCAGAAAAAGAGCTGATTTCATGGCAGAGAAGTGTGTGGCAAGCTGACAACATCCAGACCACTACTAGTTGGTTGCAAATCAATTTGGAGTGAGGAAGTCAACCACTGGAACTGTATTAATACAAGTGTGCACATTTAGTGGGGTGGCTGCACCACTCCAACAAGGAAGGAGTTAAAGGCAGCCCAGAGGGAGTCTGTGCAAACCCCTCCAATCAGAGAGAGGCTTATAGTGAGCCAAAGTACAGCTTGCTGGGGTAGCCCTCACATAGGCTGTGTCTAGACTACATGCCTCTGTCAGCAGAGGCATGTAGATTAGACACATAGGCAAAGGCAAATGAAGCCGCGATTTAAATGATCGCGGCTTCATTTACATTTACATGGCTGCCGCGCTGAGTCGACAAACAGCTGATCAGCTGTTTGTCGGCTCGCGCACTAGTCTGGACGCTCCCCTGCCGACATCAAAGCCCTTTGTCGGCAGCCCCGTTATTCCTCGTGGAATGAGGTTTACCGGGGCTGCCGACAAAGGGCTTTGATGTCGACAGGGGGAATGTCCAGACTAGCACGCGAGCCGACAAACAGCTGATTAGCTGTTTGGCGGCTCAGCGCGGCAGCCATGTAAATGTAAATGAAGCTGCGATCATTTAAATCGCGGCTTCATTTGCCTTTGCCAAAACAACAAATCTACATGGCTCCGTCGACGGAGCCATGTAGTCTAGACGTACCCATAAAGAGCTGCTCAACAGAGCAGAGGGAATTAGGATCCTGACCAGTGAAGGGGAGGTACTGATTTCCAGGGTGAAGCACTTTGGATGGAGCAGTGCTGGGCAGGCTCAGGGGATCAGAGAGAGAGGATCTTGCCTGATACCTGCCAAGCTGTGGCCTTGATACAAGGGACAGGAAAGTCCAAGGATCACTAGGAAGTGACCCAGCAAACATTCAGAGCAGTCAAGGGGAGTGAGGGAAGGAGGACAGGACATGGCTGCCACCACAGGGTCCCTGGTCTGGGACTCAGAGTAGTGGGTGGGCCTGGGCCTTGTACTGCACCTGGACACACTGGAGCATGGTCTATGTAGCTTGCAGCTTGTCCCTGAGGCAAGGGGCTAAACTTTAGAGCTGCAGGTGTGAGACTGAGAACTGCTGACACCGTAGAAGGATGCATGAATAGAGCAGTGGGCACTGCCAAGGGGCAGTGTCCTCAAGAGGACACTGAAGTCTAGAGTGCAATGCAAATCCAGAATAGAGAGTGGAGACAGCGGAGCAGAGAGCAGAGTGACAACAGGCGAGACACCGGCCAGAAGGCTGCACACTTTATGCACTGAGCTGAATTCCCAATGTGACCAGCAGGAGATGCCACAGCAGTTAGTTGACCCCATGAAGCAGGGTAATAACTTGCATCCTGCTACAGAGGACCATGACTCTGGGAAGTGGACATGAAATAGTCAACAGCTTTGCAGAGATGGACTTCTCTAACTGTGGCACAGTGATAGATAGCACATATATTCCAATTTTAACAGCAGACGACCTTGCAATAGAGTACATCAGCAGGAAGGGATAGTTTTCCAGGATGTTGCAGGCACTTGTGGACCATCATGGGCATTTCTCAGACATCAAAGCAGGGTGGTCTGAAAAGGTGCAGGACGCATACATCTTCAAGAATACTGGTCTATACAGAAAGCTGCAAGCTGGAACTTTTCTTTCTGACCACAAGATTAGTGGGGAATCAGGAATACTCATAATAACCATTAGAGATCTGGTTTGCCCCTTACAGCCCTAGCTCATGAAACCTTACACAGGGAACCTGGATATCAGTAAGGAGGATTTTAACAGACTGAGCAGGTGCCTCATAACAGCTGAAAGTGCCTTTGACAGATTAAAGGCACACTGGAGATGCCTGTGTGGCAGGTTAGACCTTACTGAGGATAATGTTCTCACAGATCTGCAATATACATAATCTGTGTGAATCTAAGGATGAAATGTTTATTCAGGGGTAGAGTGCTAAGGCGGAGCTCTTGGCTGCATAGTTTGAGCAACTGGATACTAAGGCTGTCAAAGGAGTCCAGAGAGCTGCAACTGACATCAGGGAGTCTGTAAGGAAGAACTTTGATAATGAGGTGCAGTAACATATATCGGTTTTGCAATTGCTTCCCTGCTGCATCTTAGGGATGTAAAAGCATGTTTAATCACATAACGTTAAACGTTATGTTTAACCAGTTAACTGCATAACTAGGATCCTACTGTGTCACTTTTATAGATATGTGGACAGAGTTGGCAACAGGGTTTGTTGCAGGAGTAAGATCGTGAGTGAGCGTATCTGAGGTGTGATGTCTGGCTGCTAGAAAAGATTTACTTCAGGGATAGTTTTCCAGGATACATTTTTAAACTGTTAATGATGCGCTGAATGGGTTTAAGCTGGGGGCTATAGGGGTGTGTCTAGACTACATGCCTCCTTCGACGGAGGCATGTAGATTAGCCAGATCGGAAGAGGGAAATGAAGCCGCGATTAAAATAATCGCGGCTTCATTTAAATTTAAATGGCTGCCCCGATCTGCCGATCAGCTGTTTGTCGGCAGATCGGGGGAGTCTGGACGCGATGCCCCGACAAAGAAGCCTTTCTTCATCGACACAGGTAAGCCTCGTGAAACCAGGTTTACCTGTGTCGATGAAGAAAGGCTTCTTTGTCGGGGCATCGCGTCCAGACTCCCCCGATCTGCCAACAAACAGCTGATCAGCAGATCGGGGCAGCCATTTAAATTTAAATGAAGCCGCGATTATTTTAATCGCGGCTTCATTTCCCTCTTCCGATCTGGCTAATCTACATGCCTCCGTCGAAGGAGGCATGTAGTCTAGACACACCCTAGGTGATATCCAGAGGTGTTCTGTTATCTTCTTTGTTGTGCCTGTCTTGAAATAGTTAACTTCTGGGTACTTGTTTGACTCTGTCAATCTACTACCTCACTTCCCCAGGTGGATATTTAAGTTGTAAGAATACCTAATAAAGATATTATAGGATTTTATCTGTGGAATTGAAACAATTCTGGTTGTTTCTTGGGGCTTGGCTGTAGACAATGGATCACGTGATGTGCCCTAGTCAGAAGCTACAGGCATGTAGGTAAGAACAGCAGTGTGTATACTCTCACTGTTTTGTCACCAAAAGGCAATTTTTGGCGACAAGACTTAGTACTTTAGATAAGGCCTTAGAAATCAGTTACACAAACCCACCAGTATTACCTGCTTCATTTTTAACAACAGGTACAGTTCAACTTTGTTTTCCTAAATATCATCTTTATTAGGAAACATTATTATGATTTCAAAATTACAACATTATTAACATCTGAATTCCTTATCCAGATTATGTGTATTTGCATTGGCTGTTTATTATGACAACATACAAGCACAGGGTAACAGATATCTGCATAACCTATAAAATGTATCTAGATTCAGATATCTTATAACATGGAAATAACTGAAGGAAGGCTTGATTTTTAATGGACATCTTCAATTTGAAATTTAGTCAAAATAAAATTAAATTAAAAAATAGGATTGATACTTGTTCTGGATTCACCTACCACTTTTTGTAGTTTTATTATCAAATTTTCCTTTGATTCACAAAAGTAAACTGAAAATAAGATTATTTTGTTTATAGCATTAATATTTATTACCTATACAAATAGCAAATAAAAATGTTTCAGATAGGGGGAGGAGTAAGCAGATTGTGTCCCCTTACCCAAGCATTATTTGAAACCAAAGATTATATATACACAATAGGTGTATATACCTTCAAAAAAACTGAGCTATTTAATTCAAGTTCTGCTTTTAAATTGGCAGTACATATAGAAAGGATTTTAACTGCATCATAGAATAATTCAATTTAAAGTTGCAGTAAGTTACATCTGAAAAATAGCAACTAGGTGCTTGAAGAGAATTAGTTGAAATACTTTGATTTTTCAAAGCTTACTAGATTTTGATCAGGTTATTATTTGAATGGGTGACCATCCCTAATTTGTTTTAAACTCACTGCTAGATGATTTAATGTGTTTTGTGCATGGAGACCTGTGTGTGTATACTGCATATACAGGCTGTTTTTCTTAGTGGCCCAGTGAGAAAACTATGTTGTGTGGTGTAGGAGAGCTGAGTATCATTCCTGCTCCAGTTATTTCACTCCCCAGGGCTTCAATGAATATAACAAATGAAATCACATGGGCTGTGATCTTGTCAGATCTCATAAGCAATGCAAGATTTGGCCTGGCCAGTACTTAGATGGAAGACCTCTAACAGAAAACTGAAACAAAGGAGTTCATGGAAAACATATTTTCTTTGTATCCCAGATTAAAGCCACTAATTTATCTTCTATGAAAAGTCTTTTTTCCCCTCAGCCTCTATATTATTTATTTCATTGTTTTTCAAATGAGTTTGGCATCCAGGAGGAAGGGCTCCTTTATAGTATTCACACAGCCAGCTGTGGCCAGAGGTGTTCCTAAGGGCATGCGGGGCCCTGAACAACTATCTCCCTCTGACCTTCCTGCCATTGCTCTATCCCCACCCTGCCTCTTCCTGCCCCTGCTCCCATTTCACCCCTTCCCCAAAGTCCCTAGCCCCTCCTCTCCCTATGACGCTGGGAGCTGATGAGGCAGGGCACGGCAGAGCAGAGCAGGGCCAGTGGCACTGCCTAGGCTACATATCCCTTGAAGAGGGGGAGGAGGGACAGAGCAGAGCAAGATCAGTCACACTGCCGCTGGCTCACTCATTACCCAGGCCTCACAGCCGCCTGAAACCTGGGACAACTGCCCCAAACTGGCTCCGGCTACTTTGAGTTCAAAATACCCAAAGAAATATTTGGATGGCGTAGGTCTGGACTCTGGCACTGGGGGCATGGCCAAGACACACCTATACCTAGTTGATCTCCAGCTAACTGCATAGACAATGCTAGCAGCTGGCAGAAGACAGAGCAATATTTAAGCACTCGGATTTATACCAGGGGCTAAAATGGCACCTGGTGGCCCCAGCTTTGGGTAGTACATAGGTAACTCAAGGTTACTTTTGCATCAAACATAGCTATGCTGGATCTGAAAATTATATATATATTTGTATTATGAGCTGTAATCATGTAGGTAACGAAAAAAAGTTTGAGAGAAATAAAGAGAAGATGACATTAACAGTATTTCCTGATTTTCTTTGGTTTAAATACCCATCCTGAACTTGGCAGTATTTTGCTTTCAATTAATTTCTCTTCTTTCCTTTCTTCCCCCTCCCACTTGCCCTTCACTATAATGAAGTCTATAGTGTATATCACTTATCACTATATTTCCTCAGGGGGGTGAATTTAGTGGTAATATTATGTAAAAAATGAAGTTTTCTTTGATGGTTCTTAAATAGCCCCCAAGAATTAGAAGTTCAAATATTCTGGGGATATGTCTACACTACAGCATTATTTTGAAATATCTTATTTTGAAATAGTTATTTCGAAATAGCTTATTTCTAAATAATGCGTCTAGACACAAAATGCATTTCGAAACAGCGTTTTGCTATTTCGAAATAGTGTGTCCACACTGATAGGATGCTGAATCGCATTTAAGGCCGGCCGGAACCGGTTCTGGCAGGGCATCAGGTCAGGAGTTACCTTGTGTGGCTGCTGCCTGAGGCTATCTGAGACCTTTGCTTAAAGGGACCCTCCTGGACAGCCAGTTCTAAGGTTTCCCTGCTTGCTTGCCTACCTCGCTGAGGGACAGCAAAGCATTTTTTTCCTCTGTGTGCTCCAGTTGCCCTCACTCAGGACACCACAGCACTTTGCAGCATGAAGCCAGAGCCGCCCCTGGGCACTCTGGTGTTTCTCCTGGACGTACTGCTGAGAGCCTGGCAGCACGTTCTGCAGGCAGTAACAGTCTCCCTGGTGTGCCCCACTAGGGGCTTGTGCCTCATTCCTCCCACATGTCCTTCCACTTACCCGTCCCTAACCCCCCTTCCTGCTGTACAATAAAAGTCGTGTTCATTACAACAAAGCCTCTTTATTGAACAAAGCTGGGGCAGGGGACGGGAAATGAAACTGAGGTGAGACTGGGGAAAGAAGGTGGGAGAGGAGAGGAGGGAGGGTGAGAGATGGGAGGGGGAAACCTGGGAGGAGGGAGCTGGCAGGGAGAGGCAAGGGGAGGAGAAGTTGGGGATCTCGCCAGCCCAACTGTCTCCCAGCACCGTGAGTGCGGAGGCCTCGCCGTACCTGAGGGTGTGGGGAGGGTGGAGAAGAAGAAGCAGGAGGGGGAGAAGGAGTGGGAGGAGGAGCGGTAGATAGGTAGGCAGCAGGGGCTGGAGCAGCAGGAGGCAGCAAGCTCTACCCCACGGTCGATGACCACCTGGGGGGCACGGACCATCCTGCCCCTCAGGATGCGGTCCATGGCATCAAAATAGGGGCAGGGGTCTGGGTCTGCCCCTGGTTGGGAGCTGCCCCCTGTGGCCCTGGCATACGCCTGCCGAAGCTCCTTTATTTTCATGCAAACTTGCTCCTCGGTTCGCATGTGGCCTTTGGTGGCCAGGCTGGCAGCCATCCACATGTAGACAGTTGCGTTCCTCCGTTTAGTGCAGAGTTCATGGACATTGGAGGCATCCCCCCAAACCTGAATTAGGTCCCTGACCTCCGCACTGGACCAGGAAGGCACCCGCCTTTCCCGGCCCCTGGCAGGTTCCTGGGAGCTGGCAGAGTGCTCCTGGGGAGTGGTGGAGGGCTGGCTGGCACTGGCTGCCTGGCTCATTCTGGGGCCATTGGGTCAGGTGCAGCAACTGATGGCTCTGGGCTGGCAGGGTTGGAGCTGGCACAGGCACTGTGGCCAGAGTCTACCCCTTTAAGGGCTCCACGGAGAGAGGGAGGGAGAGGAGTTTACTTGGTTGTGCCCAAAGTGGCCACCAGGGTACCCTGGGAAGGGCTAGAGGCCCCCATTTCTAAATAAGCATCTACACAATGCTATTTCAAGATAGCAATTTTGAAATTGGTGCTACTCCTCGTGGAATGAGGTTTACCAATTTCGAAATAAGCCCTCCCCTATTTTGATGTAATTTCCAAATAGGGGTTTGGATGTGTAGACGCTGGTAAAGTTATTTCGAAATAATGGCTATTTCGAAATAACTTTGCTATGTAGACATACCCTAGGTGATTTACTTCTGAGGCATCATCTTCCAAATGACAGTGCTATTCCAATTATTAAAATAAAGTTTTATTTTATTTGTAGGTATTTCAGCACTATATTAACACAGAGATATATAAATAATAGGCCTATTCTGTAATTTAAAAAACATTAATCATAATGAATCACACAAACAATAAAAGAATACCATTTTATGATTATTTTGGATGATTTTTCACGTTTTCACACATACTGATTCCACTTACAATACTGAATATAAGTATACAATGCTCACTTTATATTTATTTTTATTTACAATATGAAAGAGTTTATGAGTTAGTGAATCTGTCCATCCATCTGTCCTCATAAATGGTAAGAACTAGGACCACTAAATTTAGTATACCACTTCCTCTTATCATAACTTACAGCAAGATAAGGGGTTGGTTGTGCCAGGACAATGGGATGTACTTAGAATGTAACTGTTTTTCATAACACGGAGAGGGAAGGAGCTGCTAGCAGGGACAGTTATACTGTGTCATAGAATCATAGAATACTAGGACTGGAAGGGACCTCGAGAGGTCATCGAGTCCAGTCTCCTGTCCCCATGGCAGGACCAAATACTGTCTAGACCATCCCGGATAGACATTTATCTAACCTACTCTTAAATATCAGAGGGGTAGCCATGTTAGTCTGAATCTGCAAAAGCGGCAAGGAGTCCTGTGGAACCTTATAGACTAACTGAAGTGTTGGAGCATAAGCTTTCGTGGGCAAAGACCCACTTCGTCAGATGCAGTTAGTCTATAAGGTGCACGAAAGCATATGCTACAACACTTCAGTTAGTCTATAAGGTTCCACAGGACTCCTCGCCGCTTCTACTCTTAAATATCTCCAGAGATGGGGATTCCACAACCTCCCTGGACAATTTATTCCAGTATTTAACTAACCTGACAATTAGGAACTTTTTCCTAATGTCCAACCTAAACCTCCTTGCTGCAGTTTAATCCCATTGCTTCTTATTCTATCCTCAGAGGCCAAGTTGAACAAGTTTTAGATACCTTTTAGATACCTGAAAACGGCTATCATGCCCCCCCTCAGTTTGCTCTTTTCTAAACTAAACAAACCCAATTCTTTCAGTCTTCCTTCATGAGTCATGTTCTCTAGACCTTTAAACATTCTTGTTGCTCTTCTCTGGACCCTCTCCAATTTCTCCACATCTTTCTTGAAATGGGGTGCCCAGAACTGGACACAATACTCCAACTGAAGCCTAACCAGCTCAGAGTAGAGGGGAAGAATGACTTCTCGTGTCTTGTCTGTTAATGCATCCCAGAATCATGTTTGCTTTTTTTGCAACAGCGTCACACTGTTGACTCATATTTAGCTAGTGGTCCACTATAACCCCTAGATCCTTTTCTTCTGTACTCCTTCCCAGATAGTCGTTTCCCATTCTGTATGTGAGAAACTGATTGTTCCTTCCTAAGTGGAGCACTTTACATTTGTGTTTATTAAACTTCATTCTGTTTACCTCAGACCATTTCTCCAATTTGTCAGATCATTTTGAATTATGACCCTATCCTCCAGAGCAGTCGCAACCCCTCTCAGCTTGGTATCATCTGCAAACTTAATAAGCGTACTTTCTATGCCAATATCTAAATCGTTGATGAAGATATTGAACAGAGCCGGTCCCAAAACAGACCCCCTGCGGAACCCCACTTGTTATATCTTTCCAGCAGGATTGTGAACCATTAATAACTACTCTCAGGGGGTATGTCCACACTACCACCCTAGTTCAAACTAGGGTGGTTAATGTAGGCAACCGGAGTTGCAAATGAAGCCCGGGATTTGAATTTCACGGGCTTCCTTTGCGTGTTGCCGGGCGCCGCCATTTTTAAATGTCCACTAGTTCGGACTCCGTGCCCGCAGCTACACGCGGCACGAACTAAGTAGTTCGGATTAGGCTTCCTATTCCGAACTACCGGTACACCTCGTTCCACGAGGAATAATGGTAGTTCGGAATAGGAAGTCTAATCCGAACTACCTAATTTGTGCCGCGTGTAGCCGCGGGCACGGAGTCCGAACTAGCGGACATTTAAAAATGGCGGCACCCAGCAACACGCAAATGAAGCCCGGGAACGTCAAATCCTGGGCTTCATTTGCAACTCCGGTTGCCTACATTAACCACCCTAGTTCGAACTAGGGTGGTAGTGTAGACATACCCTGAGTACAGTTATCCAGCCAGGTATGCACCCACCTTATAGTAGCCCCATCTAAGTTGTATTTACCTAGTTTATTGATAAGACATGGCCACAGGGAACCACAGGGGGCAGGACAGTTATATCATGTCATGGCCACAAAGGGCAGCAAGTGTCCAGAGCATTCACATGTCACTGTTGTAGACAGTGTTGCAATATGCTTATGTGCCAGATGTACTAAAGATTCATATGTCCCTTTATGCTTCAATTACTATTCCAGAAGACAGGCATCCATGCTGATGACAAATTCTGCACTATAATAATCCAAAGCAGTGCAGACCAATGTATGTTCATTTTCATCATCTGAGTGAGATGCCACCAAAATAAGATTGATTTTTTCTTGAGTGGTTCTGGTTCTGTTACCACATCAAAGTGTTGCTTTTTTAAGACATTTGAAAACATGTTTCACATCCTGTCCCTCTCAGATACTGGAAAGTACATCAGATTCTTAAATATTGGGTCAAACGCTTTAATCTTTGACAAATGTGTTTTGTCAAATCTGCAGTGAAAGCATTCTTAAAACAAACACATGTGCTTGGTTATATCTGAGACCACTAAAACATGAAATATATGGCAGAATGTAGGTAAAATACAGAGCAAGAGACATACGGTTTTTCCCCAAGGAGCTCAGTCACAAATGTAATTAATACATTATTTTTAAATGAGTACCATCAGCATGGAAGGATCCCTTCTGGAACAGTGGCCAAAGCAAGAAGAGGCATAGGAATGTTTAGCATATCTGGCACATAAATACCTGACAATCCTGCTTAGAAAAGTGTCATGCATAAATCTGTTCTGTAATGTATACAAACTTTTTTCTCCTAGCGAATGGCTGAACAAGAAATAGGACTGAGTGGTCTTTTAGGCTCTAACGTTTTACTTTGTTTTGGTTTTGAGTGCAGTTATCTAATAAAAATATATATTTTTATAAGTTGCACTTTTAAATTAAAAACACTGCACTACATTACTTGTATGAGGTGAACTGAAAAATGCTATTTATGTTGTTTATCATTTTTACAGTGCAAATATTTATATTCTGCATTGAAACAGAAAACAATAATTTGAAAATGTAGAAAAACCATCCAGAAATACTTAATGAACTTTAATTGGTATTCTATTCATAGAATCATAGAATAATAGGACTGGAAGGGACCTCGAGAGGTCATCGAGTCCAGCCCCCTGCCCTCAAGGCAGGACCAAGCTCCATCTACACCATCCCTGACAGATGTCTATCTAACCTGTTCTTAAATATCTCCAGAGAGGGAGATTCCACCACCTCCCTTGGCAATTTATTCCAATATTTGACCACCCTGACAGTTAGGAATTTTTTCCTAATGTCCAATCTAAACCTCCCCTGCTGCACTTTAAGCCCATTACTCCTTGTCCTGTCCTCAGAAACCAAGAGGAACAAATTTTCTCCTTCCTCCTTGTGACACCCTTTTAGATATTTGAAAACTGCTATCATGTCCCCTCCACTATTGTTTAATAGTGTAGTAAAAACAGCGATTAATCATGATTAACTTTTTTAATCATGATTAATTTTTGAGTTAATCACATGTTAAGTGCTATTAAGCTACAGCCCTCATAAATAAATAAATATATATAAAGCTTCTAGCATTAAAATGATATCTTTAACATCAAATCCTCCTTTCTCAAACAATATTTCATAAGGCAGACTAGTAAAAATGAACACTCTACCACATAATTAATCAAACATATGTTAAATTTTATTATTTATTTATAAGAACTTATAAGTTGAAACAGTTTAAATTGCAGTTACAATCAGTTGAATCGATATAACAAATTATTGTTGCTTATTTGCTTTCAAAGTAACATTTGTATAAATTCTATGGAAGAGAAGTATTTTATTCAGAGATGTAAAAAGCTGTGCATACAAAATATGCTAGTGGGTTAAGTATTTAGAATATTAAGTAGTTGTGTTATATCATAAGAAAGAAATACAATAAAATAACAATGACAATGGCAGAAGATAGAATGCCTATTTGTGAAAAATATATAAGAAAAAACAAGAAACAATTAGAACATAATGAAAAAATTATATTTTGTACCTGGAGTCCCCATTATGAGATTCTCTATTCCTACTCCTATTATTATTATTTTTAAGCAGACTGCTAAGTATATTTGTTTTTATGGTAAAATATGCTTTTTAGCTAATAAGAAGTTTAAATTAAGATTTAGCTCCAGCAACTTTAATTCAAAAATGAAGCAACGAATAGAAGAGAGGCTGATCCATGGGAGTAACTATGGGAAACTTGGCAAGCATGCTCAGAGAATATATTGACTAAAAAGGAAAGAAACTTTTCCCCATCTAATAAATATCAGCCAGAGAAAAATGTAAAGAGGCCATAACCTAAAATTATTTGGAACTTGCTGAATGGAAGTTGTTTTGCAACGCAGACAGGAACTAATACATTATAATTCTTCTTCCCCATACAAAACAATCTGGAGTTAAAAAAGACATTCTGAAAACTTAAATAAAGATGGGGGATTCCCCCCCATACACAAACAGTCCCGAACATTAGGGGCAGAGGATAAAGAAGACCACAGCAACACAATGGTGATAGGAGAGAAAGGAAGTAAGCCTATACTTTCACCTTTACCCCTTCGATGCAACCATCTTTCCTTTTGTTTCAGATGAGCCTAAAGCTGTCATCACATTCACATCTGACCTATGACATACAAGCATCAGTAACAATCCTAGAAAACTGCTTCTCAAACTATGGAGCGGGCCTTCCAAAGGAGGCACAGGAACATGTCAAGGGAGGTGCAACCTGTGTTATTTTTATTGTTCGTTCCTTTACAAAGCTCTGGCTGTCAACCACAGGTAAGAAGGACCATGTACACCCTGGAGGTGGGGGCAATAAAGTAGACAGTCAGAGACCAGCTGTCCTAGGTCTGACAGCTGGAGCCACATCACCCAGGCTCATACTCTTTCCCCTGCCCTCCCCAAGTCCTCACTTGGAGGCAGCCCGGGCTCAGGCTCTCCTTCCTACCCGCCTGCTAAATTCTTCATCCATCAGCAGTGTGACTCCAACTGTCAGCCTTGGGATGACAGCAGTAGCGCATATGGGTTGCAATGGCATGCTAAGTGTACTCTGAAAAATGATAACGAATATCACTTCCCACATTTCCATCCTTGCTTGTGTGCTGCTGCAGGCACCTGGAGGCGGCTGAATGCCCAGCCATCAGTCGCTGCTTTCTACTCTGCCTTCAAGGTTGGGTGGTGTAGAGTAAACAACTACAGACACAAAGACATGAACCTAACCAAATAAGTTTGAGAACCACTATGCTAGAGGTGATTAATCTCCCATGTGATTTGCAATATCTCAGATGTATGTGATTTTGACTATATGATTGCATCTGCTCACTACTAAGCTTTTGCCTTTTTTATCTTTTGCCCCATATCATTACAAGGTTACTTCTCTTCCAAATACATTGCACTGCTTCCAAACCAGAATTAGTACGCTAATAGATACAACTAGTGCTACATAATTCTGTCTTTTGTTTCAGCTAGACCAGACTAAGGGTACGTCTAGACTACCACGTTTTGTCGACGGAAGTTTTGTCGACAGATACTGTCGACAAAACTTCCGTCGACAAAGAGCGTCCAGACACATTGAGTTCTGTCGACAAAGCAAGCCGCTTTGTCGACAGAACCCCGTAGTCTGGACGCAACCCTACAGGAAATAACACCTTCTGTCGACAGAACTCTGTCGACAGAAGGTGTTTTGCCTCGTAAAATGAGGTATACCAGCGTCGACAAAACTGCGGAGTTCTGTCGACGTTATGTCGACAGAACTCAGCGGTAGTGTAGACGCTGGTATTGTTTTGTCGACAAAAGTCCACTTTTGTCGACAAAACGCGGTAGTCTAGACACACCCTAACACGGCTGCATCTCTATCACTACAACTATGCTCTGATAGTTATATCCAAAAAGAATGCCTCAGTCAGCAAAATCCAAAATTTTGAGCAATGGTCACTTTAAATTTCTTTCCTGGTCTTTAATACTTAAAGTGATGTAATCAAAGGTTGTAGGCTAAAATGAGATTAGCCAGCTTTATTTTGGTTTGTCAGAACCATATCATTTCTTCTTTATGTTTGCTCCATTTTTATGAGCAGGCATCCTATCGAAATATAGGGTTGCCAGATGGTTTCAACAAAAATACCGGACACACTTGACATTACATTACATCTTACTTAGAAAATACTGGACATTTATATTTTGTCATTTATATTTTCTCAATTTGTTTCCCGAACAGAAAGCTCAAATACTGGACTGTCCGGTACAAAACTAGATATCTGGCAACCCTAACGAAATACAAACCAGTAACTTGCATGTTTAAATGCTTTGTGTATTCAAAAGAATGAAGAAAGCAAAGTGGCAGCATGAGGATGGCTGCAACAAAGAAAAAACACTGCTCACAGCAGCCAGAATGTCTTTCTAAAGCTCACCCAGCAAAATAAATGAGATTTAACAATATTGCATTCCTTCATTTTGGAAGGAAAATACTTTTCAAAATCAAGATAAACCGTATAAGGAAAAGTTATATGGTTAAGGTATAGAGACCTTTGTAGACTTATCAGAATTGATGATATTCTTAACAGTGGTACATCAATACATAATTACATTGGGTCATATTAACAGAATCAAAGAGTGAGATACACATAGGTTTGCAATCAGTGAAAGTTTTTTAAAGGGCCCTTTTACATGGAATGCTATCAGAAATACAGAATTGTTCCCATATATTGATCTCTTAATTCAAATGGAGCTTTTCTAACTCTTTTGACATTAAAAAAAAACACCAAACAAAAACAGTATAACCCTCCTCAACTTTATAAAGAGTATGGTAGAATGTTACTTATTCATACTAATACCCAAGAAAAACTTAATGTTAACATGAAAAGGAATGATAAAAGATTATTTTGCTGCTAGAAAACATTTTTGCATTCTGATCAGGTGCAGAAGTTGATAATTTTGGAAGACTGTTCCAAATACATGGTATTTGAGACAGACTTCTCAAAACAATCTCCCTGTTTAGGCAAATTCAGTCTTCCATTCCTCTACTGCCTTAAAGTTCACAGCACAATCCCTGCACCTCTCCCAGTGCAGGCACCTCCATCTCTGAAGCTCATATAGTTGGGCCACAGGCTCAAAGTGGGATAGTGGGTTGGGTCTTGAGTTCCTCCCTGCAGTCCCTGGCAGCTTCAGAGCTTGGGGAAGAAACTCTCCATTGCAGCCCTGAACCCCTGCATGGAGTTTAGGGGAACTTAAGCCAGCACCTGTTCTTATTAAGAAAACTTTCACTGCAAATTTGACAAAATGCAAAGAAGGTACTAATGTGAGATTTTTAAAAATAGCTACAGCACTTGACCCATGGTTTAAATTTTTAACAAATAAAAAGATAAAAGGGCTGGAGAGGTCACATGATTGGCAATGGAAGTCAGCATCTTTTCACTTCTGAGTTAGTTTCAGATTTAGTTTGGGAGTCATATTTTTCCCTGATACTCATCTGAGGTAACTTCATTGACTTCCCTGCATTTCCTGTTGCAGAGGACACCACTCAGAGAAGAAGCTGATTGCAAGCTCACAGATTATCAGTGACCTATAACATGACTATGTGGTCTGGAGTCCACATAGCAGAGTCTACTAAAATGACATTCTTACTGGCAGTCTCAGAACAACAGACCAAGGAATGAATGGATTATTTAATTTCCACATTCCCCTCCTTAAATGTGGCCCTCTCACACAAAAGCTAAGGTACATTGGCAGAGCAATGTAGGGAAACTCACTCAATAAGTAAAGGGATGCTATACCTATTGCTCCAGGTCCCCTGAACTATCACTCTTCATACTCTTCATGAGCACTAAACTGTTCTCACTTTTATAATTATTTGCATTATTGTAACACCTAGGAGTAAGGTCCTATTATGCTGTTTTGTACAAACTGAATAACAACAACACAACAGTCTCTATCCCACAGACCTTAAACTCTACATAAGACATAACAGACAACAAGTGGATACAGATATAAGGAATTATAAGGAAACAATGGGACAATATTTGTCAACAACGTAGGCTAACCACTGTCAAGTTTTCTGTAGGCATCACAACATAGAAAATTTGAAGCGGGGAGGATAGGTTTTTGGATACTTATAGGGAGCTCCTCCAAATATCAGGAGCACCATGGGAGAAAACACAAAAGTGTTTGAAAATGTAACAAGTGGGCATTTGAAGCTGACATTGACGGACTGATCAGAGGTGGGAGTCCTGTATAGACTAACTCAGCTACTTCCTGAAGCTCTTCCTCATTCAGTAGAGATAATACATAGGATAGAGATAGGCCATGAAGGGTCTTGAAAGTGAAGTCAAACAGCTTGGCTACGTCTACACTGGCCCCTTTTCCGGAAGGGGCATGTATATTTCATGAGTCGTAGTAGGGAAATGCGCGGGGGATTTAAATATCCCCCGCGGCATTTAAATAAAAATGTCCGCCGCTTTTTTCCGGCTTTTAAAAACCCGGAAAAGAGCGTCTACACTGGCCCCGATCCTCCGGAAAAAGTGCCCTTTTCCGGAGGATCTTATTCCTACTTTGAAGTGTAGGACGCCAGTGTAGACGCTCTTTTCCGGCTTTTTTAAAAGCCGGAAAAAAGCGGCGGACATTTTTATTTAAATGCCGCGGGGGATATTTAAATCCCCCGCGCATTTCCCTACTACGACTCATGAAACTTACATGCCCCTTCCGGAAAAGGGGCCAGTGTAGACGTAGGCCTTATGTTTGATATGATAGAAAAGACTGAGCCAGTGGAAGGATGCAAAGAGAGGGGTGACATAGTCCAAGAGAAGGGCTAGGAAAATGATCTTTGCAGCTGTATTCTGAATTGATGTGAGTGGAACAAGACAGCATTTTTATGGCCAGAAAGAAGAACATAAGAACATAAGAATGGCCGTACTGGGTCAGACCAAAGGTCCATCTAGCCCAGTATCCTGTCTACCGACAGTGGCCAACATCAGGTGCCCCAGAGGGGGTGGACCAAAGACAATGATCAAGTGATTTGTCTCCTGCCATCCTTCTCCAGCCTCTGACAAACAGAGGCCAGGGACACCATTTCTATCCCCTGGCTAATAGCCTTTTATGGACCTAACCTCCATGAAATTATCTAGCTTCCCCTTAAACCGTGCTATAGTCCTAGCCTTCACAGCCTCCTCTGGCAAGGAGTCTCCACTTTTCTAAACTGAAAAGTCCCAGTAGCTTTAACCTCTCCTCATATGGGACCCGTTCCAAACCCCTAATCATTTTAGTTGCCCTTTTCTGAACCCTTTCTATGGCCAATATATCTTTTTTGAGGTGAGGAGACCACATCTGTACATTGTATTTAAGATGTGGGCGTACAATAGTTTTATACAGGGGCAGTAAGATATTCTGTGTCTTATTTTCTATCCCTTTCTTAATCATTCCTAACATCCTGTTTGCCTTTTTGATCGCCACTACACACTGTGTGGAAGTTTTCAGAGAACTATCCACGATAACTCCAAGATCTCTTTCTGACTTGTCGTAGCCAAATTAGCCCCCATCATACTGTATGTGTAGTTGGGGTTATTTTTTCCAACGTGTATTACTTTACACTTATCCATATTAAAGGATATTGCAATAACCAAACTCAAGGTAATGAGAGCGTGGATGAAAGTTTTGCCTGTGTGAATAGAAAGGAAAAGCTTTGTCTTACAGATTTTATACAGATAGCCAGGATGTGAGAATCTATATAGAGGATCCAAGCTACAGGCAAGAGTGTAAGGAAGGATGGCGGTATTGTCCACAGTGATCAAAAAAGCAGTAGCAGGGAGGGCTTGAAGGTGGGTGAAATTAAGAGCTCTGTTTTAGTCATGTTGAGCATGAGCTGATGGCTAGACATCCACAATGAGATGTGAGAGAGACAAACATTTTAATTTGGACAGGAGACAGGTCTGGAATACAATGTGGATGTATTAGTCATCAGTCTAAAGATGGTAGTTGAATCTGCATCTGTGGATTGGATTACCCAAAGACAAGATGTATAGGAAGAAGAGAAGCAGATCAAGGATAGCATCCTATAGAATACACAGAGAAAGGTGGAGGAGGGACGGGGAAGATCTTCTAAAAGAAATAATCAGAGAGGCTGAAGGAGAACCAAGAGAGGACTGTATTTTAAAAACACAGTCAACTGTGTTGAAGGCAGCTTCCAGATCAAGAAAGATGAGATCAAGCTCTCAGTTTTGGCTAATAAGACATTATTAGAGATGTGAGTGAGAATGGTTTCAAGTGGAATGCAAAGAGCAGAAGTCAGATTGCAAAGGTTCTAGACAGGAACTCCAGATAGAGATAGTAAACAGCACATTCATCAATGAATGAACATAGCAGTGAAAGGGTGAAGATTTGTGAGCTAGATAGGTAAGTGGGGTCAAGGGTGCATTTTTGGTTTATTCATTTTTAAGGTGAGAAAGACATAAAAAAAGCATACCTATATTGTGAGAGAAAAGAGCCAAAGGAAAATGAGAAGTTAAGAATAAGAATAAGTGAGGGATATGTGTTGGCGCAAAAGAGATCAGGCGATGGGATGGGGACATTGGAATAAGTGGAGGATTTAGAGAAGGAGAGTAGACAGGAAACTTCTGCATCTGTAACAAGGAGAAAGGGAAGAACTGTAAGAGCAAAAGGGGATGGGGCAGGGAAGGCAAGCGAAGAAAACAGCAAAGGTCCTTCCTTATTCTGTCAATTTTCCCTTGAAAAAATCAGCAAGATCCTGTGAAGAGACTGTAGTGGAGGCAACAGGAAGAGAGAGTTTGAAGAGTGAGTCAGAAGTGGTGAAAAGCCTTCTGGGATTGTAAATGTGAAATTTAATTAAATTGGAGAAGTAGGACTGTTCAGCTAGGAAGATGGCAGGTACTGCATGTGTAGATGACCCTTATCTTTCTCTCTACATTACCACCAGTACTTAACTCCATTACTAGAACCTTACTAGACTTCCAAATTAATTACTGTAATGGAATATTGAGGTACTCTTCCTATCAAGAGGAAGCTTTGAATACCAACAAGAAAAATTAAACTCAGATGAACTATCATGGACTTTATATGATTCTGGTTATGTGATAGAAACTGTGGTTTAAAATATTGACTTTTTACTAGAAAATGTATGTAGACTTAAATAAATGGCACAGATTTTCCTCAAAGAGGGTAGAGAAAGAGAATACATTAAAAGTGAACGTAAGTCCTGGAGTACTGTATATGTAATATTGTCTTTCTATTTCCATGAATTTGTTCTATTTGATTTAAATGGGTTCTTTATCATGGGAAAATTGGAAAGAAATCATGTGGCAGAGCTAGGGTCAGAGTAGCAAGAGCGTATTCATTGGAGGCTCAGGTCTGAACATAAACAACCCTTGCTAGAGTTTTAGGTTTATATCAAGGGCTCTACTTTAAGCATCATGATATAAACTTGGCAAAAGTGTTTGGCTGCAATCCCAATTAATTCTCAGCTGAAAGTGCCTCCCTGAGTTGATTGAGAATTAAACCCTTAAGCCGGAGGCCTGAACTATGAGATAAGACATAGTCCCTGACCCAATGAGCTTACAAACTACATTGGAATAATATAGAAAATGAAGATAGTAAACACAGGGACAAATGAAACAAACAGCAGGAGATTGTATTACAAAAAAAATTCATAATGAGAGCGAGTGAAGTGCATGTCAACGGAGAAAAGCAAGTTGAAAGTAGAGTGTACAGAAAATAGTAACAGAAAATAGTAAAGACTCATGGGATCCTGAAAGAGGGATGTAAGTCCAGTTTAGGGAGAACCATGAAAAAGGCATGAAGAGTGGGAGGAAGAGCCAAAGAAACTAAGACTGAAGAATGAACAAACTAGAGAGCACATATTAGGGAAGACTAGTAAATCAGATTTCATCAATCTGCCACTCATATCCTCTGTTGCAAAACACACTGAAGTCCACTACAATCCAAATCAATACTTAATGGTTTTGTTCATGTGTTTTATTTTAAAGGCTGAATTGATTTTATGGGGCAAAGTATTCACCTATGAAATAAGTGAAAAAACTTTAAATGTGAAGAGACTGGGTAGATTAGTGCATTGCTTTCATTCATAGCTTTGCCACAAGATATTTCTATATTTTGAGGAAACATAAATTGCTTCTATCCAGATAGCACCAAAACTATGATATTCAATTAAAATGAATACATTTTAATTTTTGAGGTGATGGATGAGTGTTCTAAGCATTTCCAGATGTAGCTTCAATCTTAACTCTTCTCAAAGTAGGAATGTAAACAACGTTAAAGAATAATAACTGTGTAACCTATGAAAATTCCATCCGTTATATGGTTAAATGGGCTCCTCAGGCTGCCCCGGCTGCTGCTAGCCCCACGCGCTCCCAGCTGCCGGCGCTGTCAGTCCTGCAGGTTCCTGGCTGCCCACCCATGCTCCCTACAGAGTTTAAACGATAGGAGGAACCCATAAGCATCACCTTATCAGTAAAGCGGGTAGCCATTTAAACTCATAAATCCCAATCTCAAAGATTGACAGGAAGTGATAGAACAGCAGCAATGTGATTGTGCCATAAATGATGATCATGGTGGCTGAGCAATGGGGTAATCAAACCTAATGAGTGTGCTGCAAGATTGAAATTGGGCATGAGCACTAACAATGACCCCAAGAATAAGATTAAATACATTGCACTTGATTCTCTTCCTTTATCATGCCTTTTTCAACACAAAGTGATTCATTATTAAGAGCAAATTAAATTGTCATCAAAACCAACATAAAGAAGGAGCAGGAGAACACGGCTCTTACAATGTTCTGTGCCATCAGCATGCACCTCACATGTGCCCTTGCTTTAAATGTGTGTCACTTCTCATTTTGCCCTGTCCCTTCTCCTCCCACTTGCTCTCAGCATTTCTGGAGCTGTGTGAATCAGCTGATTTCTGGCATTCAAGCTCTGGGAAGGAGGGGGAGGAGAAGCAGGGCAGGATCCAAATCAGCTGATTCACAGTCCTTCAGAAGTGCTGGGAGGGAAGGAGAGAAGTAGGCAAGTGTAGCCAGTGCATGAGAGGCACCAGGGGAAGGGCCAGAAAGAATATATGGGTCTCACACAAAAGCCCGATGGGCTTCATATGGCTTGCAGACAACACGCTGCCCACCACTGATTTACGGACTACATGCTGGTATCTCTGGCCTGTATTTGGAGAAGAGATTTTGAAAGACAAAGCAATCTATCTATTTTAGGTAAGATAGGTTAGAAGATTGAAAGGTCTTTTTATAGCATAGACTGATTAAACCAAAATTATTTATTCATATTGGACACTGAGCTTGCCCTCAAAATGATTGAGGCATGGCTCCTCTTAGTATTCTTCTCTGAATTCTCTAGGAATGGCATGACCCATGACTCCTAAGAAGACATACCTACTACAATTAATCCTTTTCTTAAATTTTATCTCATTAAACTATAGTTGATATCATTTGGAAATCATATAATGTATTGGACTTCTACTACAGAAGACAAAAAAGTTCATGATGCACCCTTATTACAAAAAACTAGAAGCCAGCATAGTCTAAAGGGATTAGGATTACTTATTGATTAATGATTTGAGGAACGAATTATTTTAGAGATGGGCATTTGAAAGAACTTCTAGAATACAGAATGTAAAGATAATGGTGTTTATTAAGGTATATAGAGAAAAATAATTAACATAGTATAACTGTAGCTCTTCAAGATGGATTGTCCCCTCTTGTAAGAACTTGCAGGGTGGAATCTGGGGGCCATGAGGTATTCAGTTTGGTTGATGCCTCTGCTTCACCATTGGAGGGTTAGGCTGGGCTCCCAGAGGAGGACTTCATAAGGTTGGACTGAAAAGGAAATATTGCCCAGCATGACACGTGTGGCAGTGTCTCACAACTCCTTGACTGGCCAGTTCCAGTACTTAAACTAGTAAGACATGACAGGGACCTGTCTGAGTAACAACACAGACTGCTAGTGATCAGGAATAGTCAACCTGAATTCACCAAAGGCATGTCATGCCTGACCAACCTGATTGCCTTCAGTGACAATATAACTGGTTCTGTGGATATGAAGAAGGCAGAGAAATTGATATGCTGGGTTGCTAACATGAAGGGAAAAGGAGTCCAGGGGAGCTGGCAGTATTTTAAAGAAGTCTTATTGAAGGCACAAACCATCCCAAATGTGCAGTAAGACAAGCAAAAATGGTAGGCAACCAGATTGGCTTACCTGGGAAAGCTTTGGAGAGTTTAAATACAAAAAGGAAGCTTATAAGAAGTAGAAACTTGGACATATGACTAGGGAGGAGTATAAATATATTGCTCGAGAATGCAAGGGAGAAATTAGGAAGGCAAAAGCACAATTGGAATTGCAGCTGGCAAGGGATGTGAAAGGTAACAAGAAAGGTTTCTACAGGCATGTTAGCAATAAGAGGGTGATCAGAGAGAGCGTAGGGCTCTTACTGGATGAGCAAGGTAACCTAGGGTACGTCTAGACTACATGCTTTTGTCGACAGAAATTTTGTCGACAGATAGGGTATGTCTAGACTACAGGGTTTTGTCGACAGAAGTTTTGTCGACAGATACTGTCGACAAAGCTTCTGTCGACAAAGAGCATCTAGACTACATTCAGTTCTGTCGACAAAGCAAGCTGCTTTGTCAACAAAACCCTGTAGTCTAGATACAACCCTACATGCAATAACACCTTTTGTCAACAGAACTCTGTCGATAGAAGGCGTTATGCCTCATAAAATGAGGTTTACCAGCGTCGACAAAACTGCTGAGTTCTGTCGACGTTATGTCGACAGAACTCAGCGGTAGTGTAGACACAGGTATAGTTTTGTTGACAAAAGTCCACTTTTGTTGACAAAACTCTGTAGTCTAGACACACCCATACTGTCAACAAAGCTTCTGTCGACAAAGAGCATCTACATCCAGACTACATCCAGTTCTGTTGACAAAGCAAGCCGCTTTGTCGACATGGCACTGTAGGCGCAAAGGACAGTATAGATGCAATAACGCCTTCTGCTGACAGAACTCTGTTGACAAAAGGCGTTATTCCTCACAGAGGGTACGTCTATACTACAGGATTTTGTCGACAGAAGTTTTGTCAACAGATACTGTCGACAAAGCTTCTGTCGACAAAGAGCATCTAGACTACATCCAGTTCTGTCAACAAAGCAAGCCGCTTTGTCGACATAACAGTGTGGACGCAAAGGACAGTGTAGATGCAATAACGCCTTCTATCAACAGAACTCTGTCAACAAAAGGCGTTATTCCTCGTAGAATGAGGTTTACATACGTCGACAAAACTGCTGAGTTTTGTCGACGTTATGTCGACATAACTCAAAGGCAGTGTGGACACAGGTATAGTTTTGTCGACAAAAGTCCACTTTTGTCGACAAAACCCTGTAGTCTAGACACACCCAGAATGAGGTTTACAGACGTCAACAAAACTGCTGAGTTCTGTCGACGTTATGTGTAGACGCAGGTATAGTTTTGTCGACAAAAGTGGACTTTTGTCAACAAAACCCTGTAGTCTAGACACACCCCTAGTGACAGACGATGTGGGAAAAGCTGAAGTACTCAATGCTTTTTTTGCCTCTCTCTTCACAGACAATGTCAGCTCCCAGGCTGCTACACTAGGCAACACAGTGTGGGGACGAGGTGGGCAGTCCTCGATGGAGATAAAACAGGTTAAGAACTATTTAAAAAAGCTAGATATACATAAATCCATGGGTCCGGATGTAATGCATCTGAGAGTACTGAGGGAGTTGGCAAATGTCATTGCAGAGCCTTTGACCATTATCTTTGAAAAATCATGGAGATCGGGAGAGACCCTGGATGATTAGAAAAAAGGCAAATGTAGTGCCCATCTTTAAAAAAGTAAAGAAGGACAATCCAAGAAACTACAGACCGGTCAGCCTTACCTCAAGCCCTGGAAAAATCAAGGAGGGAATCCTCAAGGAATCCATTTTGAAGCACTTGGAAGAGGGGAAGTGATCAGGAACAGTCAACATGGATTCAGTGTTACCAGCAGCCTCCCTAAAGCTCACCACTACCAACTGGATCCAACACATTCATGAAGAGCTCAAGAATCACGTAGAAGAGGTAAAGAAGGCCTACAAAAGGCATACAAACTATTTAAAACAAGAAACTCCAATATTGGGTAGGCCACAGGTGCTCCTTATAGATTCTTTCACAGAAATTCATAAAAGATTCTCTTCCTGCCTCCCCCTGTCCCAGTAGGGATGAAGAAAAGGAGTGCACATCTTCAAAAGGAAAGATCATCCCGCCAACACTTGGCTCTGTTATGCTCTTTCTAACTGGGCAGGGAGTGAAATTGGAACTGCAAATAACCTCCTTTACCTGCCATTCCAATGATATGATAGCCGACGGTTTAGTTATCACCACACTCAAAATCTCAGAAGAATAAAAGAATAATACTTAGCTCTTACATAGCACTTTTCATCAGATATCATTACCCCCCATTAACCTCATTTTCACAGAGGAGGAGACAAAGGTGAAGTGACTTGCCTAGGTTCACTCAACAGGCTAATGGCCGAGTAGGAGCGGAACTCAAGTGTCCTTCATCCCAGTTTATACATGAGGCTACACAGCTTCCCATCCAGGAGAGAGGACTCTGGTACCAGGCCCACAGATAAATCACTTGGAACTGTGTAAGTCCAGGGTACCAATGCACTGGGCACTGAGGATCATAGAATCATAGAACTGGAAGGGACCTCAAGAGGTCATCGAGTCCAGCCCCCCGCCCTCAAGGCAGGACCAAGCTCTGTCTACACCATCCCTGACAGATGTCTATCTAACCTGTTCTTAAATATCTCCAGAGAGGGAGATTCCACCACCTCCCTTGGCAATTTATTCCAATATTTGACCACCCTGACAGTTAGGAATTTTTTCCTAATGTCCAATCTAAACCTCCCCTGCTGCACTTTAAGCCCATTACTCCTTGTCCTGTCCTCAGAAACCAAGAGGAACAAATTTTCTCCTTCCTCCTTGTGACACCCTTTTAGATATTTGAAAACCGCTATCATGTCCCCCCTTAATCGTCTTTTTTCCAAACTAAACAAGCCCAGTTCATGAAGTCTGGATTCATAGGTCATGTTCCCTAGACCTTTAATCATTCTTGTCGCTCTTCTCTGTACCCTTTCCAATTTCTCCACATCTTTCTTGAAATGTGGCACCCAGAACTGGACACAGTACTCCAGCTGAGGCCTAACTAGTGCAGAGTAGAGCGGCAGAATGACTTCACGAGTTTTGCTTACAACACACCTGTTGATACAACCTAGAATCATATTTGCTTTTTTTGCAACAGCATCACACTGTTGATTCATATTCAACTTGTGGTCCACTATGACTCCTAGATCCCTTTCCGCCATGCTCCTTCCTAGACAGTCGCTTCCCATCTTGTATATATGGAACTGATTGTTCCTTCCTAAGTGGAGCACTTTGCATTTCTCTTTATTAAACTTCATCCTGTTTACCTCTGACCATTTCTCTAACTTGCTAAGGTCATTTTGAATTATGTCCCTATCCTCCAAAGAAGTTGCAACCCCACCCAGTTTGGTATCATCTGCAAACTTAATAAGCGTACTCTCTATCCCAATATCTACATCATCGATGAAGATATTGAACAGTATAGGTCCCAAAACAGACCCTTGAGGAACTCCACTTGTTATCCCTTTCCAGCAGGATTTAGCACCGTTAATAACAACTCTCTGACTACGGTTATCCAGCCAATTATGCACCCACCTTATCGTGGCCCTATCTAAGTTATATTTGCCTAGTTTATCAATACGAATATCATGCGAGACCGTATCAAATGCCTTACTAAAGTCTAGGTATATGACATCCACCGCTTCTCCCTTATCCACAAGGCTCGTTATCCTATCAAAGAAAGCTATCAGATTAGTTTGCCATGACTTGTTCTTCACAAACCCATGCTGGCTATTCCCTATCACTTTATTACCTTCCAAGTGTTTGCATATGATTTCCTTAATTACCTGCTCCATTATCTTCCCTGGGACAGACGTTAAACTGACCGGTCTGTAGTTTCCTGGGTTGTTCTTATTCCCCTTTTTATAGATGGGCACAATATTTGCCCTTTTCCAGTCTTCTGGAATCTCCCGTCTTCCATGATTTTTCAAAGATCATAGCTAAAGGCTCAGATACCTCCTCTATCAGCCCCTTGAGTATCCTGGGATGCATTTCATCAGGACCTGGTGACTTGCTGACATCTAACTTTCCTAAGTGATTTTTAACTTGTTCTTTGTGTATCCTATCTTCTAAACTTACCCTCTCTCTGCTTGTATTCACTACGTTAGGCACACCTCCAGACTTCTCGGTGAAGACCGAAACAAAGAAGTCATTGAGCATCACTGGCATTTCCAAGTTTCCTGTTACTGCTTCTCCCTCCTCACTGAGCAGGATCGTAGTGTGGGTGTTGTGCCAGGTACCAGGGCTATTATCAGCACTCTCAACAGTTTGTATCAGCATGCCAGAGGGACCCTTCTTCTCAGGAGGTTGTCTACCTTTTGACAGTTGAGTCTGAGATGAATCTGACTTCTGACCCTTGTGCCTGGACTAAGCAGGCACCTGTGCTTTAGCTCAACAAAACTGGTAGGTACAGAGGCAAACTGGAGCCTTTTAGTCAATGTAACCCAGAAGCTCAAGTGGAATCTCAGCTCATCAGGGTACTCATGGAGATCCACTAACCACAGGACTAGTGTCCAACTGTGTTCTTCCTTTTGCCATCCAAGGAGACTTACCTAGAGAGCTCCAGAAGGAACAATTTCAAGCTGATTTCTGTAACTTCTAGAATCTGCTTAGACAAGGAGCCACATATAGTATCATTATTTTTTTTTAACCTAAGCAAGTAGTCAAAATTTGGGGCATTGAGGAAGTTCTAGATGTGAGCAAAAAAAATGTTACAGTCAGGTATTTCTTTGATGTTGTTTTGTTTATTTGCAAAGAATGTAGAAAGGAATCAAACAGCTTCTTTTGTTCTCTTTTTCAGCCCACACCTTCTCCAGGTTTCTTCCAGCATCCAATACTATGCTTTCAACTGCTCTTTCCAGCTATCTCCTACTCTCTCTAATGCTTTGTCTACACTTCACAGTTGTAACAACATAGTGATGTCAACATATCCATGTCATTAAAAGTCGGACAGTACAACTGCTGTTTGTCAGTTTTTTTGCAAAAAAAATACTTCTGCTCCCTACAAGCAGAATGCACACTGTTGGCAGGAGAGCATCCTGCCAACAATGCACTGTTCATCATGACCCTTACCACAGCAAAATTTTTTTTTGCTAAGTACCTCTGAACAACAAAAGTTTTGTTACAATGCCTGCATAGACACGGCTTTAGTTTCTGAATGTTCTACTGTTTCCCTCATGCACACAAAACATTAACAATATTTAGCAAAAGCCCTCTCCCCACTCAGTACAAACTTCTGTGTGGGTTCATAGCCCTTTTATGGTTTAGGTACAGTGTTGGTGGGTTCTAATTAACTCATCCTGACAACTACCTATGGTCACATTTAATCTCAAGAATGTATGTGATCAAATCAATCTTCACTACTTCTTAACACAACAGTACATCTCTCAGGAATGGTCCTTATCCTAAACCAAATGGGAACCTAGCGGGCCCATAATTAAGTGGCACCAAAGCCACAAGGAGCAAGTTTTAAATCCCAAAGATTTTGCTTCTGCCACTGCTATAGCTTGTTTGAGGTATGTGTTCTAGCCTAAAATCCAGAAACTAACTAAAATAAGAATTGGCATTTGTGTGCCTGTATGTTGCCAATAGATAACACAACTAAAAAATATTAAACCAGCACAGTGCACAGAGAAGCAGGCTCCTCACTACCATGGATGTTAAGCATGAACCAAGGAACAGCTGGGCCCTTTCCACCTTTTATGCTTTCAGGGCACGTCTAGACTACCCTCTGCTTCCGAAAGAAGATATGCAAATTAGGCATGAATTTGCATATCTGTTTCTGATCCCTTTGTCAGGTTTTTTCAGGGGAAAAAAAGCATCCTAGATGGAGAGGGGTTGTGCAACCACCACCACCCCTTTTTCAAAAGAACCCTTATTCCTCAAAAAATGAGATTTATAAGGTTCTTTCAAAAAGAGGGGGGGTTGCGTGAAAAACCCCATCTAGACTGCTTTTTTTTTAACTTCTTCTGAAAAAGGGATCGAAAGAAAATATGCACATTCGTGTCGAGGGTAGTCTAGATGTGTCCCCAGTGAGGAAGGATGGAGGGATGTGGATCTAGGGCACAAGCGTGGCCCAAACAGACATTGCTAGCTAAAGCAATCCAATTTCACACATATGGGGTACCTGAGCATCAGGAGTGGAATCCATATGCACAATAACTCAAAGAAGAACCAACATTTATCAGTTTTACAATTAGATGTATTATTTTCGTGCCTTTTTAGAACATGTATTATGCTTAATTACAGCTGCTGTTCCAGATGCATGTTAGCTACCTTCACACATTTTTGTGGTCTTCAGCTTCTTTCTTTTTTAAGTTATACTTTTTAAAATCAGATTAAAATTAATTAAGCTAAAAGAAATGTTAATATATATCCATTCACTGATTTTCATTAGTAACTAACTGCTTCTTCCAACAAGGTTTAGACTTTTATACTTGAGCCCAATCATGTTCGCAACTAAAAGAACGGGAGATTTGCAACTGGCCTTAATGGGACAGAAGTCGTTATTCTTTTTCAGCAAAGGTTTGCTTAAAATTAAAGACAGCATTGAAAAACTTAACACTGGGATGAACATCTCACATTTCCCATGGTGAAGAACACAGAAAGATTTTTAAGGTAGGTTGGGGGAAAGCAGATGAGAATAGGAAAGAGGAAAAAGTAATTTTTTATAGTTTAGCTTTTACCACCCCCTTCCTGCACCAGATCTATCCAGCCCAGCAAAACGTGTAAGCACATACTTCAGCTTAGCCCTGTTGAAATAAATAAGACTAATCACATGTGCTGAAAGTTATGTTCATATATTACTATGCTGGAATGAACCTAAATAGCTACAACTTCATAAAGCTAATGTCTGCTATTATCAATTGTATTCTAGAATGTAATAAGATGTATAACTTTAATTCAACATCTTCGGGATAATTTAGTTACAGTTTGAAATGCCCATATACTTGAAATCTTTTCTAAGAGCTCCTTGCTCAGTGATGTACCCCAACACAGTGATCAACAGCAAGAAATGAAAAATGTTTCTCATTTCCAAAACATTCTATATGTGGTCTGTCTTATCAAAATTTCTTGCATATTGAAGCAAATCTATAGATAGGGTCCCATAATAAGATTCCTGCAGCCAATACATTTATTTTTACAGGAAGCATCCAAGTACTGTGTATCATTTGAACTGATGGATGAAATCAACATATAAACTCAATGTTCATGGATTTTTCAGAATAATCTGGATTCACTTGACAATTCTGTTCTCATGTTTAGAAATTAAAACTGCCCTCTACAACCTTAAAAATGTTTTAAAATGGCAGGATACATTGTCAGCCCTCCAAGATTTATTTTAAATAGAAGTTCTAGAATGAAGATCTGCTATGAAAAGGAGAAGGAGGAAACCAACCTCAAAAACTTGTTAGAGACATACAGAGGTCAACTTCAGACAGTGGAATTTGGCGTTTATCATTGGCGCTTAAAAAAAACCCAGAAAAGTAAAAAAATTGGAGATGAATTGGGTATCAGCATATCTCAGTGGTTCTCAAACTATGGGTTGGGATACCAAAGTGGGTCAGGATCCTATTTTAATGAGATCACCCAGGGCTGGCATCAGAATGACTGGGGCACTGGCAGGGGCGGACTGGCCCAGTGGGATACCGGGAATTTCCCAGTGGGCTGTCGTCCGGTGGGCCGTCATGTCCGCACGCCATTGCCCCTCACTCCGAGCGGCTCCATGTCTGCACTGTATGCGACACACAGAGACTGACCTGCCACCTGCACCGCATGCCGGACATGACGCAGGGAAAGGGGGCAGAGCTTGAGGGGCATGCAGGGGTGATGTCCTGGGCCGTTCTCAACCCATTTCCCGGGCCTATTTTGATTTCCAGTACACTCCTGGGCACTGGGGCTCAGGTCTCCTGCCTGGGTATGAAGTCTTGGAGCTTTAGGACCCCTTCCCAGGGTGGTGAGACTTGGGGTTTTAGCTTTGGCTCCCCGTCCCCAATGATGCGTCTTGGGCTAAGTTCCCTCTAAGCTGTGTGGCCGTAATGATGCCTATTAAGGGCAGGGGTTCAGGGCTGTGGTGGAGAGAGATGTCTCTCCCCAACCCAAGGCCTGCTGCAGCAGGGAGAGGCACCTCTGCCCACCAAACCCAGAGTGAAGCTATAGCTGCCACAGCCAGGGAAGAGGCACCCCTTCCCTAGCTCCAGTCTAGCCTTGGCTCAGACCCACCACAGCTTGGGGAGAGGTGTCTCTTCCCTTACCCACATCAGCCTAGCCCAGACATGCCAGAGTCAAGCAATGGCAACCTTCCCCAGCCAGGACCCACTAGAGCTGCTGTGGCCGAGAAGAGACACTTCTGACTTTGCCCCAAGCTGCTGTGGTGAGAGAAGGGGGTAGTCCTCTCTCTTCTGGGCAGCCTGCATCCTCGCCAAACTCAACATCTGCAACCTCACCTTATAGCCCGCATCCACATATGAAGCACTCACTCCCTCCTGCACCCCTCTGGAACACCAAATCCTGCATCCTTGGCCTTACCACAGAACCTGCTCCTCCTACAAAAGCTTATCCCCCAACCCTCTATCTACTCCAACCCCTCCCACACTCTCACACTCTCGGCCCACCCCCACCATACACCATCCAGGTGCAGAATGAGTTCTGTGATGCGCACCAATATGGACGTTATGTGTCACATATCACCTCCATACCAGTGCACATAACAAAATTTTGTGGACATAAAATATTAGAGGGAACACTGGTCTTGGGCAGGCTAAGGCTTCTGTCCCTCCTTTTGGGGATCATAGTAATTTTTGTTGGAAGAAGGGGTTTGCAGTGCAATAAAGTTTGAGAACATCTGACATATCTTATAACTCAGAATCTGAGAACCTGACTTCCTATTAATAAATAGGAAATTTGGCCTGGTGAGAGTGACAGGCCTAAAATATTAGTTACTTTTGAATTTAAGCATTCATTTTTTTTTAAATAATTATGTTTCCAACTCTTATTAGAGTTACAAAGATAATTTTCATAATGTGAATTGATATAATTTTGCAGACAAAATATTCCAGAACTTCTGCTGCTGTTTACAGATTTGCTAGTAGCAGAAGAATCAGATATAAATATCACTAGTCAGTTTCATTATTTCTGTGGGCACTAGGCACCACTGAAAATTATAGGAATTCTGTAAATCTACTCTACTGTTTCTTGGGAAATTATTCTGAACCACGCTAGACACAAAAGCTTTTCATCTAAAAGACACCAAAAAACAAGCAAAAAAGAATGGAGTAGAGGAGACCACTTTCCTCACAACACCAAGAAGGTTCAGAGAGAGAGGGGGAAAAAATAAAGAAAAATCTCCATTTCTTGCTGGGAAAGGTCAAATTTCCAAAGACATCTACTAGTCAGACTAATACTAAAGGTGAGAAGGATCAAGATAGCACGTGAACAGAAATACAAGCACTCTTGTCTTCAGTTTGGGGGTAGAAGAAAAGCTAGGGTCCTTATTAGTTCTTTGATCCTAAACTATTAAAGTCAAATGGAAGATTTTGCCTTTGACTTAAATGTGCATAGAATCAAGCTGTAAGGTCATTTATTTTGGCTAATCTGTCCCCTGTAATAGCCCCGCCCAGTAGGTTTATTCCTCTGGTAAATTTTTCAATTTCTGCCAACACACCCATACAGCCCATTGTAGGGAAAAGCACCCTGATGTTCCCAGTTTAGAGGTTTGCTGATTGCTGCTGAAAGATCCAGATTAATGAAGATACAAACAACTATTTGTATGTGTTAGTAAAAAAGTTTCTCTTCATAAATCTCCAGTGTTCCACTTTAGTCAGAAAGAGTGTGGCTTGTAAGTAAAGGTATGTAAGGAATCACATAGGATGTAAAATCTGATCCCACAGTCACTGAAGTCAATTTATGGAATTTTGTCATTGAGTTCAGTAGCAGTAGGTCTAAGCGCAACTCTGAATCCACCTTTGATGCAGAGGAGAGAGTCAGGGAGATACATTCTGCCCAGAGGAGACAACAAAAAAGAGTGCTGAGAAAAAACTGTGATCCTTTTCACAATATAGATGGCCTTAGTAGGTCTTGACACAGCGAAAGTAGTAGAGGATTTATCACTGAATACAACTTTCCCATTCATTCTGCAAAGTGGGGTGGCCTGACCCCAGAATCAAGTTACCACTCTTTCACTAGGATGGTGGGGAGATAGGAACCTCTATCTTGTTGGGTTTTTTCCTTCCATACATTTTCCCTTTTTAAACTTTGTTCTTCAGAGCTACTTTGTCTTCCTTTAAGTGGTTTACTTAACTGTGCTATGCCTGTTTGGTGTACAGTAAAATACAGAGGAAAATATTTCTATCTGTTCATTTTACATTTGCTATTAAGATACTTTAAATGAATGACTTGCCCCTTGAGGTTAGATGGGAGTGAAAAAGAGAGAACACAAGAGGAAATTCTCATACTCTTGATACTGAAATCTTGCCAGGGGCTATTATAAGTGATAGATTAGATTGAAAAATATTTTTTAAAAACTAACATTTTTTCTTTAGTTTACTTAAGAAAAATTTAAGAAACATAAAAAAGGGTGTTGATAGCAGCACAGAATATAGATATCCCTGAAGAAAAACACCTGACCCTGGGCTCAGTCCACATGCCCATGACGCCTGATTTTTAACAAACAACAACAAAAAAGGTGTGCACAGTTTTCCACAATTCAAAAATTATCCATCATTAATAGATTTCTTGTGCATAATTTCTGTCACCAGCACTCATTTTTCTCAAGCAAGAATCAACTGTGTAAACACATACTATTTAATTTTAAGAAATATTTCATATAACCCAATATAACATGGAAAACATTTAAAATGCATAGCTTGTAACAAATCTCATAGATACATAAGCATAGATAATTAGGCGTGACGGTATATAGTTAACCTAAATAATTTTGCATTCTACATACATCCCCAGATATTGGTTAGTATCAGTGTGTGCATAAGAAGGAGAGCCAGAGACCCCATCACAGCAATCACCAATTTTTTTAAACAGTTTGGTATAAAGAAAGCTATGTTGTGACTATCACAAATTCCTCTTAGGAAATACTGTAATAAATTCATATATTTCTTGTTTCAAAACTATGCTCTTTTATAATAGTGATATTTTAAAATATAATTATTATCACAGCCTGTTGGGAGTAAGTAAATACTTTACATCAGTTGAGTCAGACATGCCTCTTAATTCTATGGTTTTCAAATCAACACAACTTCATTCAGAAGTTAGGAAGAAGTTTCCCTCTGTAGGGATACTTTTCTAATCTGACAACAAAAGTTTTCAGTAGAACCAGAGTCAAACATCTATTCTGGGAAAAATACCATAACAATGACAAAACCAACATTTTTTTGGACCTAGGGAAGGAAAAATATCCAGTAATGCATCTTGCTCTAATGAAACAGAACTTGAAAACATTTAATACAAAAATTCTGAAATGTATACGGCATGCCATAGCAGTAGTCAAGCTTATTTTTGAATTTTAAATTATTTTAATCCATAAATATAGTCAACAAAATACTGTGTAGTTATCATCCCATCAACGGTTTAAAAGCAATCCACCTGAAAATGCTGTACATACATAAGGTAATCCTTATATGATCAGTACAGATTTCCATTTGTTAGATGTAATGAATGAAAGATGGGATGTATTTAGATCAAATAGCACCATCTAGCAGTCCCCCATAATTTCACGTAGGAGGGTAGTTATTGCTTGGTGAAAGCTCAGTTTGGCAGGCCTCACTTGTAGAATATTAAGAATATTTATACTGCACATTAAAGTAGTGTGGTCTTATTGGTACAAAACTTTGGAGGAAAATAAAGTAGAGAGAAAAAGATATATATAAATTTTACAGTTTCAGCCTTAAGATAAAAAAAAAACCAATACTGTAAAAACTTCATGATGCAAGCCATTCAGGAAACAAAACTAAACTAAATCTACAATCTACCATTCTGAAAGTCAGATTCATCTGAGCGTCCCCTTGTAGGTTCAACAGAAAAATAATATTAGTTGGATTTTAATGTTTTGCAAAGTGGATGACACACAGTAGTAAGTACCAGGCACAAAACAGCTGAAATTTTACAATTTTTCTATACACAAAGAAAGCAATGTTTGTCCTGATAATTTAACTTTAAAAAAATATTTTTGTAAGAGAACCAACAGTTAACTAGTCTCTTTAAGTTCTGTCTCCAACCCGCACTCCAGCAATTAGCATTTATTTTCAATAATTTCCTGTGCCTTTGTACAATTCCCTATTACAAAAGTTATACATATAGTTCCCAAAAGTCATACAATAACAGTGCTTAAAATCTCTTCAAGCATCTTCCTCTCCTTGTGTCTTTCAGAAAAGATGCCTGGTCTGCTACTGCTCTAGGAAGTGTGTTTATGCCAGCCTCTGGAATTAGGAAGTGCTACTCCTCTTTAAAATGCTTGCAACAAGGAAAACTTTTAGGTGAAGGTTCAAGACAAACTGCCTGAAGAAAAACTCAGCAGTCATGCCTGGACTATCCATTTTCATGTGAAATGCAATTCTGTATGGTGGGAGGGGGGGGATGCAATGTCATTAGTGCACAAGATATATACAAATAATTTTTCTTAATGGAGGTCCTCTAACCCCCCTCAACAGCTTTATCCTGAGCTTTCACAGGCTGCAACAAACAGACTGAATGGTCCTGGTCAGAAGAACTGAAGCCAACTACTATACACTTCCTTCTCCCCCTCAGCTGCACTTAGCAGCTTAGCCCATAACGCAAGGGGCTCTT
This sequence comes from Pelodiscus sinensis, assembly GCF_052426305.1. Classification (NCBI taxonomy): domain Eukaryota; kingdom Metazoa; phylum Chordata; order Testudines; family Trionychidae; genus Pelodiscus; species Pelodiscus sinensis. The sequence goes on along the minus strand of NC_143057.1, from coordinate 81,287,293 downwards.
CCTCCTCCTTCTGAGTAAACACCTCCTGTCTGTGCTTCACCAATCTCAATAATGCAAGAACAGCAAACTTAAAGGGACACCATCAACTTGAAAGTCAAATTTCTGTCTCAGCATGCTGTACCTACTACAATTGCAAGTAATATCTAACAATACCATTACTGAAGGAGGCTACCCAAATCACTTTATTTCTCCATATTTTTCCAGTTTATTTATTTTGTGCATTTGGTTATGCTATAAATAGTTAGTTTCACTGTTTCCCCTGTACACTTAGTTTCTTCCTCTCTGAAAAGATATTTGTAAACATAAACAAGTGAACAGAAGCATAGCTGTACCATTTATTTTAAAGAATGTTTTTTTAAAAGATCAAGATATGATATTTAAAGGCGCATCTCAAAAAATTTAATATTAGTCAATTTAAGTTCTTGGTGCCCTTTAACATGTATTTTGGGAACACAGGGAAAGAGATGCCTCATTGCATAGAACAAGAGATCCTTCCTTCTCCATCTAAATTGTCACTAGCTGCACTGATGGCACCATCCCACCAGGTATCCAGAACTATGCAAAAGCCCCCACCAAAACCTTTTAAACATGTCCCTTTCTTCCTCAAACCAACAGGCCCTCCTACTATCTCTATTCCTTCAACACAACCTCCTTTTCCTCCTTCTCCTGAAACCGCAACATCTCCATTAATCCTTTTTCCCCACCCAAAACAATCCCAGTTTCACTTCTAAAGAACAATGAGCGCGCGCGCACACACACATACACACACACACGCTCTTCCTCTCCACACACTGACTCTCTGTCCTGCTCTTATGCTAGGGAGGGATGTGGCTGGGAGACGGGATCAGGGCTCTGACTAGAAAGGACGGGGGAGACATTAGGTCCTGATAAAAAGTTGAGAGCTGCGAGTTACAGGCAGCACAGGGCTCTTCGGTTTCTACCTCTCCTGCCCCCGCGGGAGCCCCACAGCGGCTCAGCCCCCGGCAGCACAGGCTAGGCTCTTTGTTACCAAAGTTAGTCCAACTCTTCGCACCGGCACAGACCCCCTCGGGGCACGGGAGGGGGGGACCTGCCCCGGCCTGCCCCTCCCTGCCCTTCACCCTGCCCCTCCAAAGCCAGGGGCTCAGCCTTCGTCCGCGCTGCACCCCCGCCCCACAATGCGCGGGGCTCAGCCAGCACCTGCCTTTCACCCCGCCACGGGCGAGGGGGTTCAGGAGCTTCCTGTCCCACCGCCCCGCCAAGCGCGGGCAACTCGGACACTCCTGTCTCCGCCACCCGCGGCTCACATACGCCCCGGCCCCGCTGCCCCCGAGGGGGTGGTGCACCCAACTGCTAACCCTCGGGTCCCGCGCACCCCAACCCTGGCGCCCCACTCCGGCTCCCGCCGGCTCCGACAGCGCGCGCGGCCCCTCTCCGGCGAGCAGGAAAGTTACTTTGGGCAGGGTCTGTGCGGGTGTGTGCGCCCCCCGCCCAGTCCGGCTGTGCGGTCCGGCGGGCTGTACTCACTTCTCCCTGGCCTGGCTGTCGGACGGGACGCTGCTGTTGCTCTTGCCTTTGCCGTACATGCCTGCAGAGAGCTCCGACTGTCACGCACCTGTCAACCCATCACAGCCTCCCCGGGAACAGCCCCGTCACCATGGAGACGCTGCCACACACACACCCCATTGGCCCGCTGCACGTTCCGGCACGCCTTCCACACAGTGACTGACAGGCAGACACCAGGACAGGCTGCTCTCTCCTCCTCCCCGCTTCCCCCACCCCTCGGCTCCTCCTCCCCCTCCCCTCTCGCGCTCTCCCTTCCCCGGCGCAAGGGGGAATTTGAAACGGTTCTAGAAGGATTTTAAACAACTGGCTGTTCTGTGCGCTCGGCACCCCCCCGCCGCCGCTGCCGGAGAGGGAGAACGCTGGGGAGAGAGGGAAAGTGCGGACTGGACTCCGCAGCCAGCGGCACCCGGCAGCTTCGGGCCCCTTCTCGCCCAGCCCGCGGCACGGGCCGCTTCAGGCCGCTCTGCCCCCGGCATGTGATCAGCCGGCGGCAGCCCGGGCTGCCCCGTCCCTTCGTCCACCGCCCTGCCACCCACAGACCGCGCCGCACCCCGGCCCTGATGCTCAGCGGGGGAGTGAGGCCCCGAGCCAGACTCAACCTCCCCCACATCCAGCCCCAGCAGAGCCAGTCTCAGACCCCCCCCCCGCACACAGCGCGCCCCCAGCTAGCCTCGCCCCCCCCCCCCCCCCCCGCTGCTCAGGCCCCCCCCACCCCCCAGCCTGTCTCAGCGCCCCCCCCCAGCCTGCTCAGCCCCCCAGCTCAGCCCCCCCTCTCCCCCCCATGCTGCTCAGCTCCCCCATGAGCCCTCATTGCTCAGCCCCACTACAGCCAGTCTCAGCCCCCACAATGCTTAGCTCCCACACACGCAGTGCAGCCCCCCCCCCCCACCCCAGGCTAGCCTCACTCCTCCCACTACCCAGCTCCCCCAGATCAGCCCCCCCACTTCTCAGGCTCCACTACAGCCAGTCTCAGCCCCCCATTGCTCAGTCCCCCCCCCCCACAGCATAGCCCCGCCAGCTAGCTTCAGCCCCTCTGATGCTCAGCTCCCCCAGATCAGATCCCTACTGATCAGCCCTCACCACAGCCAGTCTCAGTCCCCTCCATTGTTCAGCCCCCTACACATAGTGCAGCCCCCCAGGCTAGCCTCAGTCCTGCTCCCCTGCTGCTCAGCTCCCCCAGATCAGCCCCCACCACAGCCAGTCTCAGCCCTTCTACTGCTCAGCTCCACACACACACAGTGCAGACCCACTGCTGCTCAGCTCCCCCAGATGAGGCCCCCTGTTGCTCAGCCCCCCTCACTGTACAGCCACCCCCACACACACACACCTTTCCTGCCAGCCCCCAGCACAGGCTGGCTCAGCCTCCCTTCCTCCCACACTTCTCAGTGACTAGCACAACCAGCCTCACACACCCCCTTTATTCCCCCCACCCACTGCTCTGCCACCAGCATGACCAGCCTCAGACCCCTACCTCTTCCAAAACTTTTTTTTAAGCACTTTACTATTACAACTCTGGATAGTCTTCTTCTGGGATCTGGTTCATGATTTTTCATATTTGGCGTTGGCAATACTATATGGCAATACTATATTACCTAATGGAGGGTGTTTGATAGATATGAACAACAGTCTAGCCCTGGTCTGCCTGTGGAGAGCAGCAGCAACTGTAACCCCCCTCTTCCAATTATACAAAGAAAAGAGTCTCAACACACAATTTCTTGTGAACCAAAACTGAAGGATTTAGAACAGTTTTGGTAATCCCCCATATAAATAATATTAAGAGATATTATGTACTTTTTAAAGTATAGCAGTGACATCATTTTAAAAGGAAAATGTGATTATTATTATTATTGTCTTATGGTAGACCCAGAATTTTCAGTCAGAATCGGGGCCCCATTGTGATTAATAACACAAGCAGTCATACCGGGTTTCACTGTGGTTGTTGCCAGATGCTTTACAGGAATTGAACAGAACAGGGCAATTTATCAAATGATCCATCCCCTTTCATTCAGTCCAGCCACTAACAGCCAGAGGTTTAGGAGCACCCAGAATGTGGGGTAGGTTGTGTTTTTGACCTTCATGGTTAATAGCCATTGATAGATTTATCCTCCATGAACTTAATTCTTTTTTTAACCCAGTTATATTTTTGTTCTTCACAACACCCCTGGCAACCATGGCTAGAAGTTGGGGTGCTGATGCACCCCTTGGCTTGGTTTCTATGATATGCAGGATTTACTGTTTGAGTCAGTGACTCTCAGCACCTCCACTGTACCAATTCTTCCAAAACTCCTGCTGGCAACAAGTTCCACAGATAGACTGTGTGTTATGAGAAGAAGTACTTCCTGCTGTTCAATTTAATCCTGCTGCCTATTAATTTCATTGAGTGCCCCCTAGTTCTTGGTTATGTAAAGGGGTAAATAACACTTATTAACTATCTCCACACCATTCGTGATTTTATAGTCGCATATTGTATCCTTCCCACTCCCATTGTATCTTTTCCAAGCTGAACAGTCCCAGTCTTTTTAATCTCATCCTATGAACGCTGTTCCATACCCCTAATAATTTTTGTTGCTCTTATCTGTCCTTATCTGTCCTTTTCCCCACTCTCATACATGTTTGATTTTTTTTAATATGGGACAACCAGGTGGGCCCAACGTTTGGGCATAGCATACATTTATATAGTGTCATTATGATATTTTCTCTTATTATCCAGCTCTTTTCTAATTCTTCTGTTCTTAGCATTGTTAGCTTTTTTGACTGGTGCTGCATATTGAGCATATGTGTTCTGAGAACTATCCATAGTGACTCTAAAATATATTTCTTGGGTGGTAACTGCTAATTTAGACCCTCTCATTTTGCATGAATAGTTGGGATTATGTTTTCCAATGTGTACTACTTTGCATTTGATCTGCCATTTTCTTGGTCTTTCACCCAGTTTGTGAGGTCCCTTTATAATTCTTCACAGTCTGTTTTGGACTTAACTATTTTGAGTAATTTTGTACCATCTGCAAACTTTACCACCTCACTCTATATGCCCCTGTTGCCGGATCATTTATAAATATGCTGATATTAAAGATCCCAATACAGATTCTTTAGAGAACTCACTATTTATTTCTCACCACTCTGAATATTGAATATTTATTCCTACCTTTTGCTTTCTATTTTTTAACTAAACTTTGAAAGAACCTTCTTTTTTTCCCATTACAGCTTACTTTGAACACTGGTGTCTCAACTTTTCCAGGGTTCATGCTCCTTTCTATTTTCCTCACTAAGATTTGATTTCCAGTTTTTAAAGGTGTCTTTTGTCTGTAATTGCCTCTTTTCTTTGTTGTTTAGACATGGTCAATTTTTTTGGCCATCTTATTTTTATATGGAAAATATGTACATATAGTTTTAGCTTCTATTATGGTGGTGGGGGGGAGGTTAGTTTCCCTGCAGCTTGCAGGCATTTCACTCTTGTGATTGCTTCTTTTAATTTCCATTTACCAAATCTTGTTTTTGAGTAGCTCCCCTTTTTGAAGGTAAATATTACTATAGTGAGTTTCTTTGAGTATTTCTCCCCTACAGGGATGTTACATTTAATTTAATTTAATTGTGGTAGCTATTATTGAGTGGTAGTGCCTGGCACTTTACAAGTATAGGTCCTGATCTTACAAGACAATGATGCAGATGCACACCATTCTCAACTTCAATATATAAGTGAAGAGTGAGAAACAAAGGGACTTTATTATGCTCCCTTATTCATACTGAATAATATTTAAATGTGCTCTATCACCATGAATACAGGTGGCATAAGCAGAAAACAGGCAAGGAGAAAAGACAGAAAGAACATAAGGGCTAACATAGACAAGAAAAAATAATCCCAAGTATTGTTCTCCTGTAAATCTCTGATTGTCCTATTTGAATTATTGTTCTAAAGCAATTATGTGTGACCAATCCAAATATTCACTATTTACCAAGTGGTAAGTTTATGCTTAAACCACGGCAGCAGCACGGCAGAGTACTTCGGTCTATACACTATCTAATCCAACAGGAGGGGTTCTCTAAATAATCCAGCTCCCTGAGAAATGGTAGTTATGTTAACAAAATAATTCTTCTGTTCGAGCACTGCCTACACCAGGAATTAGGTCGGCATAACTATGACATCAGCACGGGAGTGCATTCTTCACAGTCCTGAGAGATATAGCTAAGCTGATGTAAGTTCTCGGTGTAGACCAGCCCCTTATGGTTTTATAGTGCCACTCAACACCATAGTATATCTACACATTTTAAAACCTGTGGCAGTGATTTTCAGAGCACAGGTCTACAGACTCAGGATTCCTCCATGATGCTAAAAACAGCTCTGCAGGTGTGTTATGGGCTGGAGCTTGGCTTCTGAAGCCCTTCCCTATTCCTGGACTTCACATGTCTACACTCATTTTTGTGCTCTGAGACTCGCTGCTTAAAAATACTGGGTAGGATACCTTGAATGCCTTTCATGTGAAACAGATAACAATAATCATGTTTCTACCAAACTTTATGGAATGTTTGACTTTTCTCTATATCCAAAGGGGGGAAAGTTTTGGGGTACATTAAGGTGTCTGTCAATTGGTAGGATGATGTCTGCGTCTAGTTTGGAGATTTTGTTTTGGGATGGTGGTGGTTGGACAGAAAGGTGTCACTGTCAGTGTTACTCTTGCAATGGTAGAAAGGCTTTTACAAAGAAAAAAGATGTTAGTATTTTTTTAAGGATGATTAGACTGTGGAACCACCTAATTTCCTTAGGAAGTTGGTTCCATAGCCAGATTTCCTCAGTTGAGAAAGCTGATTCCCCACCTTTCCCATTTTACATCCCAGGCACTGTGCAAATATCTCAGCCTTTCAGAGATAGAAATTTGGCATTTAATGTAGTTGAAGATATCCATTGAAGTAGGCTGAACTATGAAAGGGTGACAATGAACAACTAAGAATAAGTAAAATAAGTAGGGCACCAATAACTTTTTTGTTATTGGTCCCCCAAAATTGTAAGGGTCATTCTTCTGGACCCTCTCCTCCTATGTCTAATTACAAAATTCAGAAGGTACGTTCAGAACTGTACTTTGAGATCCTTTAGTGAAAGGTATTTATACTTAATTATGGTGTATGAAAAGAATCCAAATACTTGTAGGAGTTTGAAATTTGCCAAGTTAACACCACAATTGCCTCACAAGAATGTTATCATTTTGTCTTACAGGTTATCAATACAATGCAAACAAAACATTCTTCTTAAATGGATACAAAAGTTTGTTTAGTAAACAGATAAATTAACATGAAAACATCCAAACACTCTTATGAAGTTTTTTGTCATTAGTCTTCTTTAAAAAGTATTTACAAATGTACATAAAATATACCTGTGCTCTTGCTCAAATCATTTTGGGTACAAACATTGTTCATTGCAACAGCATTGCATGTCATGAGGACACTACTGTAATTAATGAGATTTGAAACACATATACTGAGACAAATTAAGATCCTAATATAAAAAAGGAAGATCCATTGTTTTTGTTTAAAGGGAGGGGGGACTTTAAAGCCTCTTAGTCCAAAACTGGAAAGGAATTCACAATGTATTTTTAGAGTGTTATAAAAAAACCTCTCTTACATAATGCTGATTAATTCTTAGGTTTGAAGGAAGAGCACCAGGCTTTGTGTGTCAGAGTGTTGACCAGCTGAACCACAGGGGGGGATGGTTTCAGTTGGATTTTTATTTATTTATTTATTTTTACTTCTACACGAAGAATGCTGCAGTTATTCAACTATTTACAGGATTTAGCTTTTGTTTGGGCAGCTATCAATATTTTTTCTGTTTCTGGAATCTGAATCCTATGCTTGGAAGTCTTTATCATTTTAAAACATATGTTACATTGTATCACCCTGCCTGAGATATAGGATAGCTGCAAACCATTTCTTTCTTTTTCTTTTCTTTTACTGCAGCTAGTTATGTTATGGAGTAATGTTAAGAATGTCTGCAGTGGCACATTACCAGTGCAGCTTTGTCACAAAGGCTGTTACTTATGTAGAGCCACTACTGCTCCAGTTTCTTTATATGTTTATTAGAATGCTGTGAATAATCAATTTAAAGTTCTTTTCATTTTGTGCCTTTTTAAAAACCCTAACTAAATGGCTGAGTTCAGACAACATTCTCTTCTAAGACATTATATTTCAATAATCAGTCATTAAATGACATTTCTTTATTTTAAATCCTAGTTATACCTATGTCGTTTTGAAGTGCAGCTGGAATGAATTTTGGGCTAGTTATCACATTTTAGAAATAAGCGTCATAAGGAAGAATAGACTAGGCTTGTTCTTTTTTAAAAAGACATTTTAGTGTTAGGTTAGCCTTGGGACCCCAAGAGTTTCTCCTCTTTTAATGGGTTTCATCTCTCCATGACATTTCTAACTAGGGACCTGATTCTGCAATTGTTAATGACCAGAGCAATCACATGAATGAGGACTGCTTGTCCGAATAAGGGTGGGCTTAGCTCATCATTAGAGGCAGTATAAGGCGCAGAAAAAGCAAAAGAAATGCTCCTGATTGTTGCTGTCTTCCAATAGGAAAGAAATCAATGGCTGGAGGGAAAGGCTCAACTGCAGTAAGTGTGGAAGGAGTGAGAAAAGGCTCATTTCCTCCCGGCTTAATGGCTGATCTAATGGCATCAGCACTCCTTTCCCCCTTATCCTACAGAAGAGCTCACTCTATTACCCCCAATTTCTGTTATGAGTGTTTCTGCAGTCCCGGGGAGAAGTTCCCACCACTGGAGGTTTATTCCCTACTGGCAGCTAGTACTGCACAAGGTTGCTTGATTGGCCCCCAATCCTGATGATAGAGGGCCCAGTCTTGTGAGGTTCTGACCATTCATATTAAAAAGATATTCAGGGGCATTCAGCATCTTTCAGGACTGGAACCAATGAGCTAGATTGTGCTTTTATGACACAGTCCACATCCATCCATGCAGAGAAGGCAGACCACTGGTGCACCTTGCTCACTTCTCCTTGCTGGTCCTGATTTGCAGGTTTTTGCATGAAATCTGGTTACAGTCCTGCTCCTCCTTTCCCCTTTTGTCTTCTCCAAAGAACACAATTATGCATGGCCTTTACATGGGACATTCAAATGGAAATAAAAGCTCTTTGCACACCCCTCTGACATTGTTCACTAATGTGAGGATCGCACAGAAGCTTTCTCACAGTTAGCATGTCTTAGCAGAAGTCAAGACACTTAATATTAGAAATAACTTTAAAAAAAATCAGACCAAGATTAACTTATTACTTCTGGCACAGTGTAAGCCAGTGTTAATGCATAACACTTGTGATCAAATCACTATTCCGGATTCATGTTTGCTTCCAGGTGCAAATCAAAGTGTTGATGATGCTCTTCAGAGCCTTGTGTGACAATGGGACTTTGTCCATGATTTATACAGTAGTTCATGACAAAGAGAACGCAAATGAAACAACCTGCTCATATGTTTTAACAATAGGCATGACTTGAAACAACCTGCTCATATGTTTTAATAGGCATGACTTGAGCCAGATAACCTAGTTTGTGAAAGGTGGTATCCATGCTAGGTTGTTAAGCATTTGAAAGATACCTATTAATTATTATTGCCTCAATGGTCTATCTTCTAAAGAATGCAAGACTCCAGTGTGTGAGTAGGCAACTGAAGAATAATGGCTTGGAAAGTGGGGAAAACTGTCCTAATGGTGTGTGGGAGTAGGGTGTGTGTGTGGGAAGGGGGGACATTTCCAGAATAGATGACTTAGTTGGGCCCCAACACTGCAAGAAACTCCATTTAGGCAGAACCAGCAAAGGCACTCCTTGCAGATGCAGGGGTCCACCCACGTGGACATTACAGCTCCAGAAGCTTGATCTGATTCAACTAGCATCATGTATAGAAACAAATACTTGTGTCAGAACAGTCTATATTTTTTTTATTTGTTATGCACAAAATTCAGCACTGTTTCATGAAAACCAGATCATCTCATTATGTAGCAGCTGATAATTTACGAGTTGGTCTGATACAGGCAGACTGCTAACATCAAGAATCTTAGCCATCATAATAGCCACTTGTTTGTTTTGTCTTTAAAATTAATCAAAATGTGGTACTGATGAGATTATATATGATGGGATGTATGATAGGTGTGTTGGAGAGCATAATTTGGTCTTTAGCCAGTATGGTATCATTACTAGGACAACGAATCTCTTCAGCATCTTCAACATTTAAAAATGTATTAATCTCTATTTTTTGAAAAATATCCTAACACAAGTAAAAGCACTCAAACTGAGGAACTGGAATATAAATGACCACAGCTATCATACTGTGACAGCTTTGGTAAACCTTTACATAGTTTTATAAAACAAATACCAGGTGATGTTCTATTCCCTGGGTAGCTTTTTACCATTAGATGTTCATACTTAATATAAGAGAGGAACAAAATGGTTTTATCTATCCACATATTTACTTAGCACATATCAGTGAATTAAATATCATCCCAGTGGTAGGCCACACCAGCCATACTATGTCAACATGTTCAAACATACATTAGCTCTGTGGGACTTTCCTGTCCTTCTGGATGTAACAAAAACTATAATAGCCTGTGGAAGATCATTTCAGTCAGCAGTATGGGCTTAATCTTCTAAGGTGCTGAGTTCCCTTGACCTCCAATGAACGGAGTGGGAGAGGGAGAGGAAATTCACAGGGCTCACAGGCTCAGGCCTACCTTCTGGAAAGCACAGAGTATATAAAGTAACCCTGGACATCTGCATGTTTGCTTCTCATGGTTTAAAAAACTAATTTGAGTGTTTCACACAGTTAAAAATGGAAATACTGACAACTAACTATAATTTCACTCCATATCATATTTTGAGTTTCAAGGCTCAGGAAAAGGATGGTCATAACTAAAAATCATATGGTTTATTCAAAATGGAAGTTGTGCCAGATCTGACTGATGGTTTATTGGTTTACTTTTAACAGCAGTGTTTAAAAGTAAAAACAGAGCAAAAACTTGATTTAGTCAGGAATCAGCTTATATATTAAAGTATATTTAAAAACTTGTATTTCAGCATATGATGTCTCCTGTAACTGACTGAAGCATACAATAGATCTGCAGAGCCAATCAGAATGCAACAAAATAAGCAATAGTGTTTGAGAATTACAGGAAGGACTGATTTGAATCAAACCAATTTCAAGCACTGATTTTAATAATGATTTAAATCAGCAAGCAGGGAATTTTGAGTAAAATCATCAATTTTAATCTTGTTTTGCATTTGTACTTTGCAGTTACTTTCCTAAGGAAAGGCTGATTCTAATTGGTTAATAACCATTAAAACATGCTCAAAAGCTTCAGAGGGGTAACTGAGTTAGTCTGTAACAGGAAAAACTTAAAAAACAACAAATAGTCTGGTAGCACTTTAAAGACTAACAAAACATTAAAGCATGTTGATTTATAACTAAATATAGCCCTCACATTAAATGTGGAGCTTCTTTTTGTTAACGAGGATATACTTTTATTTAACCAATTACATAGCATAATTTATTCAGATCATTAATATTTACATTTTTATTATGTTTGAAAATGGTGAATGAAGCATATTTTTAGTAGATGATGAATTACTGTTTACTTGTGATTTGTATCAAGTTCTATATGGAAATGAAAAATTAGTTAAAAATACACAGACACAGGACTGATTGTTTCGGGTCACCATTGCCCTTCAAGATATTAGAACTAGTAGAGATCATTCTCTTACACCTAAGCTACGTCTAGATTGCAAGCCTTTTTTGAAAGAGTCTTCTTCAAAAGATACTTTTGAAAAAGCCTCTTTCGGAAAAGAGCATCTAGAGTACAACCAGTACTCTGGATGCTCTCTTTCAAAAAAGCACAGTTTGCGTTACATAGCGCCTTTTTTCGAAAGAGTACTTTTGAAAAAAGGCATTATTCCTCATAAATTGAGGTTTACAGTGATAGAAAAAACTGCCATGTTCTTTCAATTTACTTTTGAAAGAACACGGATGCAGTCTAGATGCAGGTGAAGTTTTTTTGAAAAAAGGCTACTTCAAAAAAAAAAACCTGTAGTCTAGACACACCCCTGGATTGTATGTATAGACTGGAAGAGGAAAAACAAACTTTCCTGCATTTTCAGCTCCCAAATGGTTTCTTAACTTTGCATGATCTACTCATAGAACTGGACTAGTTCTCATTAATCACTCCACAGCCCTTGCCCTTTTTAGCTCATGGGATTAACTGGGGGTATGTCTACACTACCCTCCTAGTTCGAACGAGGAGGGTAATGTAGGCATACCGCACTTGCAAATAAAGCCCGGGATTTGAATTTCCTGGGCTTCATTTGCATAAGCGGGGAGCCGCCATTTTTAAATCCCCGCTGGTTCGAACCCCGTGCAGCGCAGCTACACGGGGCTCGAACTAGGTAGTTCGGAATAGGAATCCTAGTCCGAACTACCTAGTTCGAGCCCCGTGTAGCCGCGGTGCACGGGGTTCGAACCAGCGGTGATTTAAAAATGGCGGCTCCCCGCTTATGCAAATGAAGCCCGGGAAATTCAAATCCCGGGCTTCATTTGCAAGTGCGGTATGCCTACATTACCCCGCTAGTTCGAACTAGCGGGGTAGTGTAGACATACCCTGGGAGACTAATAAACATTATACAGCAATTCTCCACAATAAAAACAAACATGCCAGGGGACCCACTTAAAATATAGTGATCATATGATCCATATAACTAGTTCATATATGAACATGGTGCCAAAAGCACTGAAGAGGCCCAAGGCCCCTGGTTCTTTAATATGTTGTGTGACAGGGTCACGTCAGAAGGTTAAAAAAAGTAGTCCTATTGGAGTTTGGAAGATGGGTGGGCACGCCTCCCCCCTTCCCAGAACCCAAAACACCAAGGCTGTGTCTACACTGGCATCCCTTCCGGAAAAGGGATGCTAATGTAGCACATCGCAATTGCAAATTCCGCGGGGGATTTAAATATCCCCCACGGTATTTGCATTAACATGGCTGCCGCTTTTTTCCGGCTTGGGGATAAGCCGGAGAAAAGCACCAGTCTAGACGTGATTCTCCGGAAAATAAGCCCTTTTCCGGAGGATCTCTTATTCCTACTTGCCATGTAAATGCAAATCCCGCGGGGGATATTTAAATCCCCCGTGGATTTGCCTATTCCAAAGTGTCTAATCTGCATCCCTTTTCCAGAAAAGGGGTGCAGTGTAGATACAGCCCTCATGATTATGGGGGACAAATTAAGAAAAAACAGATGGGTGTGGTGCTCATAGGGCTAAAACGAGGGGACTGGATGGAGACACTGAGCAGAGAACTCCGGACAGCATCCACTGCCCTCAAAGGCCTCTAGAGAGCCTGCAGATGCCACCCAGCGGAACTCTGACTGGATGCACGAACAGATACAGAAATGGAAATAAGCCCCACAGTCACAGGCCCCTCCTTCAGCTAACCTCTGCTCCCTGGTTTTACAAATGACCATTTTGGCCATAGCCAGGAGGAAGCTGATGACAAGGTTCCGCAACTTTGTAGGGCCATGGATGGGGTGTGCATAAACTAATAGGTGAGGGGAGAAGTGTAGCCTGAACCTCAACAAGAGGAGTAGAGGTAAGGGGAGTCAGGGGATCCGGAAGAGGAGTAAGAGATGGAAGCGAAACATTTCCATGGAGAAGTGGAAAATTTGGATGGGATGAGCAGAGAACAGGGGTAAGACCGGGGCTGGGAGTGGAAACAGACTCAGCAACCTCAGTGGAAGAGGCATCAGATGCAGTACCTCCTTGCAGGGTAGGGGATTAGTAGCAGTGGTAGGGGAAAGTAGTGTTTCCCCAGTGTCTGGCCTCAGTGCCACAGGGAGTGCAACACCTGAGGCCCCAGTGCTGGGGGTGATGGGATAAGTTTCCTGTAAGCTGTGTTTTGAGCTACACTCAGAAGTTCAAAGCTCCCACGCAGGCAGGGAGCTCAGCTGACCAGCAGAAGGCAGGGTATCATCTCGCTAAGCAAGCAGCTAAATGAAGCTGCTCCATGTTTCAAACAGAGTAGCTCCCAGAGCAGGTAAACAAGGGAGACAACGAGTGGCTGGGGGGAGATGGAGTAGGATGGGGAAAGAAGATAGGGAGGGAGTAATTGGCTGAGGCAGAGTCAGAAGGGGTGGGAGTTTGGAGAGTCCCATCTCCGCAAGGAGAGGCAGGAACTCAGCGCTCTCAAGCCTCCTATGAAGGGGGAGATAAGAGGCTGACTGCATGGCATAGGTGAGGGAAAGAAGGGGAGGGTGGGTGCTGGCAGAGAGGAGAGGTGGGGGAGGTGTGGATATTTTGTGCTTTAGCTTGGAGTTAGGAAAGGACAGACTGCTGGTGCCTGCTAGTTTGAGAAGCAGGATTTTATCCCAGATTGAGCAGACTAGGTGGGAGTGTTACCTCAGTTTGTATGTTATATGTTTATTGATTGTGCGGATGGGAAGGTGTAGTGCTATGAGTGCTGTCCTGACCCAACTAAGGCAGTGAATCGAACTATCAATGCTAATTCGAACTAAGGAAGCCTGCCATAAGGGGAGGGTTCCCGCCTTTTCCCTAGTTGCACATGGTACTAGTGCTCTGCACCCCCTTCTAATTCTTTGCACTCGATACCAAATAGCTGCACACGGTTCAGAATGTTATGCACCCCACCCGCAAAAGAGTGCACTCAGCACCTTTGGAATCTTCCCACTGGAGAGAGCCCAGTTCAGTGGCAGCTGGGGGTTCCTTTTTTTTTTTCCTACCTGGGTTCCAGTACGTGCGGTTCTGTGTATGTCCCTCTGCTGTAGTATGAATGGTAGGGTGAATGAGAGAGAGAGAGGGTATGTCTACACTACCCCCCTAGTTCGAACTAGGGGGGTAATGTATGCATACCGAACTTGCTAATGAAGCCCGGGATTTGAATTTCCCGGGCTTCATTAGCATAAAGCCGGCGCCGCCATTTTTAAAAGCCGGCTAGTGCGAACCCCGTGCCGCGCGGCTACACGCGGCACGGACTAGATAGTTCGGATTAGGCTTCTAATCCGAACTATCTGTACGCCTCGTGGGGCCGGAGCTCACTGGTTGCCAGTCCTTGCCAGTGTGGGGGAGGCTATAGAATGGTTGAGTAACTGATAGGAATTCATGAGGTTACTTGACTATTAACTGTTGTCTAACATCCCTAGACAAGCTAGCTTCTTGATGCTTGTAAAGGATGGCCTCACTATCCCTAACAAGGCCAACGTAGCATTCTGCATGCTTGTGTGTGACTTGCAGGCTGTTGACCAATGCTAGTCTTGGACTGGTGGTGGTTGAGCGTGTAGAAGTCTGCATGTCTCTCGACTACGCTGCTCGCAGATCTCAGAGGGGATGAATCCCTTCCTAGAAGTATGCACAGGAAAAAATGTGCTTTGGAGATGATGATGAGGAGGAGGAAGGATTAGATTTCTTTTAAGGGCAGCACTTACAAATAAGACCCTTTTGGTCCTAGAATCTGTAGCAGCACTAGTAGATATCAGTCTCAGGGTTAGACCTGGTTCAACAGAACCCTCCTCGCTGAAGGCCAAAGTTAATGCCTGTCTTGCTCCACCATAAAAGCCTGGGAGGGGGGGGGGCTCAGTCAGGGGCGACAGCCGGTGGAAAAGGACCTGTGAAGGGAGCTCCCGCACAGCTGGCACCCGAGACTCCAGAGGACATGGAGGCGAGGAAGTCTCCCCCCGAGGCTGCCCGCTGAGGAAACACCGACCCGGAAACTGCAGCAAGTTGGACAGGTGCATGGGAAGGAACCCCAGTGAACCAAGTAGGAAGTGGCCCAGAGCAGGAACGGGAACCGACTCTCCCGCCCCGAGAACCTTGGTGTGTTTCGGCTGGATTGCCCCGCCGACGGGGTGACCCGCTAGCCGGTCACTCACAGGGCCCTGGGCCGGAACCTGGTGGAGTAGGGTGGGCCCGGGTCCCCCTACCTGAGGGGCATCCCCGCTACAACCCTAAACTGTGTTTGGACTCAGGCCGGAGGGCCTTGGCCTTGCCTCAAAGGGCCAGACTTAAACTGCATTTTGGGGCTCAGGCGGGAGGGGCTCACCACAGTCCTTCATGGATAGTTCCAGAAGTTGGAGCTTCAGCCTCACATCTTGAGACTTGTGAGACCTCACAGAGAATAGTAAGCATATCGAGCAACTTTTGGAACATGGGATTCCAAAGAAGCACCTACTATGTCCATCTCATAACATACCAAGCTTGAAGACTGCAGGTTTTGAATTTGCCAATAAAGAAACCATATATGAGGAAAGAGGTGTCAAACCGGAGAACTTTTAATCAATCACTTGATCAGTTTGTGGTGGTCAAAACAAAAGATCAAAAGTGATTCTGAATATTCACAAAAGTTTGGATTTCAAAGGAGTTTAGGCTAGCTAAAAACTAGCTGGTCAGACAAGCCAGGTTCTGTCTCAGTGTTTCATGGGATAAGAAGGAGCTGGGGGGAAAATTATGAAAGGTTTATGTATTTTCAGGGGAAAATGTCTAGGCAGAGGGCAAGTGGATAACCAAAATCCAGTCTTGCAAGCCCGAGGTGCAGTGGAATTTACCACTGACAAATACGCAAAGGAGTAGTAATGTTAATACAGAAATATGGTCTTTGGGATTTATGTTTTGGTTTGTTTCTGCAGCAGCATATTTGTTTTGTAAGACAGAGCCTCTTGCAGGAACCAGACTGCTACTTGTATACTTTCACATTTCCATTTATAAATGTCTAATCAAGTTCATTTTCAGTAATTTTTTGTTCATCTGGTATGGAAAAAATAAAAAAAGAAGATTGACATCCGTCTACATATTATGTGTTCAAAAGCCTGGCGAATTCTTCTGGGTCTGCTGTGGGTCAGATTTCATGAAATAGCAGTAAAAATTCCTTTTTTACCCTTGTCTCCATGTGTTCTGAGGAGGATTTGTAAGGTTTGAATTACTAAGTAATCACCAAGAACTCCCCATTTCGTGAGCTTGCAGCTGAGAAATGGACAGTTTAATATTAGAGGAAACAACAAACTCCATCTCCTTTTTCTCATCTTCCACACACCGTCATTTTCCTCTGTAGAATCCCAATACTTTACTTGCTTTCATGCAAGTACAGGGCAGATCACAATGCAAGATGAGGCCTAATTTTTAAAAATCTTGTTTATTGAGTTTTGTAAGATTAAGAACATTACTGTATGTAACTTCAAAGCAGGAAAATAGAGTTCATTCGTGTATTTACAATTAGTTTTTAAACAACAAAACATGCATTTAATGCATCTGCATACTTGCCTTATAAAATGTGTTCTCATTACCATGGCAGGGTAAGGTACGGAAATGATCACTTCTAGTTCCTAAAGAGGAAAATATATCAAGAGCATTTATTAAAAATAATTAGATACAAATTATAGTAATCTAGTAGAAATAAACTGTAGCCTCAAAGATAAAATTAGCCTAGTAGCAATAATACAGAGCACCTTCTCATTCTGTATATACAGAATAAATGTATCTAATGACTCCATTGACTTCTATCCTTTAATGTGGTACCCATAAAGACTACTCAGAAATATTCTCTATATTTGTATTCACCTTTAATTCTGTTATAGCTTTTACTCCCAGACAATACCAGAAGAAATTAAAGTTAACTGACATTCAAAGTTTAATACATTGCAAGTCATACTCATACCCATCTGATGAAAATCCAGTATGATGTCTGAGATGACAGTCCTGAAATAAGATGCTAAAGCACAACCCGCTCCCAAATGAACAAAGGGTTAATTCTTGCTAAGCTCTGCACCTCTCCTTTCTTGCACAGGTGCTAGGGAAGAACTATAAATTGTGTGCTTAGAGACTGCCTGTAAGAAAGATCATGGGACTGAGCTGAACCCGAGGCAAGGGAAGCTTTTATTTCTCCACTTCCGATTATGTTAACTTGTTTTCATTTCTGGGTATAAATGTTATCTTTGACTAAAACCTCTGTTGACTTTCTGTGGTGTGTTTTCTGATAAGCCAGTCTACCAGCTACAGTTGTTATATGTTAGTCTAGTAGTATCATATAGGGCATGTCTACACAGCAGCGTTATTTCAAAATAACAGTGAGCATCTACACAGCAAGCCTGTTATTTCAAAATAATATCGAAATAACGGGTGCCATATTCCAAAATCCATAACCCTCATTTTATGAGAAATAACGCTTATTTCAAAATAGCAATGTCAAAATAGGGTATATGTAGACAGACTAGCTCAAGTTATTTCAAAATAAGTGGCCTCCAGGGCTTCCCACAGATGCCCTGCTAGCCACTCTGTCCATACTCATCAGATTCTATATTTCCCTTTCCCTGCAGCCAAAGTCACAGGGAAAAGGGCTTGTGAAACAATACAGGTCTTGCCAGCTCTGTGCCACATTGCAGCAGCCTTCACAGCTTTTGCCATGAGCCACCCCCGTGCTCCATCCAAGCCCTTCACGGATGCAGCCGAGCAGGAAGCCAGTTCTCAGGACCCTGCCCAGGTCTGCTGTGGAGATCCTGGACTTCATCGAGGTCGGGGAAGAGGAGGCAAACCTCCAGGATCTCCAGATGCAGGAACACCAACATCTACAGCCAGATGACTGACAGCCTGGGCCACAAGGGCCACATACGCACCCAGGAGCAGGTAGGCCTATGCCAAGGCCAGGGAGCATAGCTCCCACTCTGGGGCAGCACCCCACTTCTGCCCCTATTATGATCAGAGCCACTGCATCCTGGGAGTGGGTCAATTCCTTCCCCCCGCTTGTTGTGGACTCTGGGCAGGAGATGCCACATGGCACACGGGCATGTCCTCACTCTCAGGGTAGCATCCGCTTCTGGGGACTAGTGCGGAGGACAAGGTGGAGGACACCAACCGCCTGCCAGGGGAGCTTCCTGGGAGGGGAAGAAAGTGGAAGGAACCCCAGGAGCACCCTCCCCTGTAAGTGGCATTTGCTGTTCATACACACCTCCCCCAATACCCTGCCTGCCTCTCCTCCAGCAGGCAGGGATACAAGTCCTCTCTCTGTGTGGGATGCCTCCACTGCTGGACCCAGTGTGTTCACGGCATGGAGGGAAGCCAAGCCGCCCCATAACCCCCGCAGGCTCCTGGCCTGGCTGGCATGTTCCCATGCCTGCTTGTCTCCGGGATATGGGGTAGTGAGGCTCCCCCCGGGGACATCTGTGTCCCTACAGAAAAGGTCCCACCGTCCAGGCCTCAGGTAGTCTTGCTGCAAGCACGGCCCCTTCATCTGACCTGAGACCTGTAGGTGTCAGCTCTGAGAGGAGGGCTGGCTTCATGCACGGTGTCTCCTGGGATGACTGCCCTTCTCTTTGTTCTACAGAGTTGGACCAGCTGCAAGTGGGGCACAAACCACATCTCCTGTGCCATCCTCCCAACCCTGCATGACCTGCAGGTGATGGCAAACACAGGAAGACCTGCAGCAGGAGAATATCCTGCACTTCCTGCAGCAGGAGAACATCCAGCACTTCCTGGACTAGCAGGACTGCAGACTGGAGGTGGACCTGGAGCTGTGCCAAAATACCTGGCAGGAGCTGCTGCAGTTCGACCAGCTGGTGGCTGCTCCTAAATGCCACTCCTACTCCTGCCCCCTCGCTTTCTCGCCCTAGCTCTCCCTGCTGTGCTTGCCAAGGGCACCACACAAGAGGCAGTGGGACTGCTTGAGGCAGGCGCCAGTCCTAGCTCCATCCCCTCCCCGCTCCTTCTGCCCCTTCCACTTCCCTCTCCCTTCCCAGCTTCTTTCCCCAGTCCCTTCCCAGTTACATTTACCCCAATTAAACAAAACCAGTTTATTATTTCAAAACAAAAAGTATGGTTTATTGTCTCTGTAGGGGAGGAAGTGGGGGAAAGGAAGGGGAGGGGAAAAGAGGGCAGAAGAAGGGAGGGGTAGGGGAGGAAAGGCACACTGGGTCACTGCAAAGGTCCCTTGTGGGGAGGCCCAAGGGAAACTCTCACAGCTGGCCCTGGCTGAAACTCCCTCAGAGCCTCCCAGATGCTCACAGCCCTCTAATGGGCCTGCCAGATGGCAGCCATGCACAGCTGCTTGAAGGTCCAGGTGAGCCTCTCGGCCTCTGCTCCCCACCTAAGCAGGAACGTCTCCCCCGAATGTTCACAAAGGTTGTGGAGGACACAGCACATAAGCCACCACCTGGAGGACATTCCACTTGCCGAGGTCCAGACAGGTGAGGAGTGGGGATGTAAGCGACTAATCGACTACCCAATAAGCACATGCTTATCGGGCAATTGAGTAAGAACTTGACTAGTCGCTTCCCCACCTTGCTGCCTCTATCAGAGAGAGGCATCAGGGGAGGGAGCCAGAGCCGGTGCTGGGAGGAGCCAGCTTAAAAGTCACTTCACCCCAGCACTGTCTCTGAGGAAGGCAGGCGAGGCAGAGGGCAGTGGGGAAATGGCATGAGTGGAAATTGAAATATTCCTGCGGCTCTTGTACATTTCAAAGAGAGAGAGGCAGCGGGAACCCACTGGGTCTCTCCCTTTGAAATGTACAGGAGTTGCAGATGGCTCTTGTACATTTCAAAGAGAGAGGCGCAGCAGGATAGCGAGCGCCTTCCTTATCGACTAATTGAGTATTTGATGGAAATTCCACTGACTATTCAATTAGCTGTTTAATTGAAATTTAACATCCCTCATGAGGAGGCAACAAAACCTCTCTTTCAGACGACCAAAGGCTCCCTCAACAATAATGCAGGCCATTCTGAGTCTTCCATTGAAGTATTCCTTGCTTTGGTGAAGATGTCCAGTATAGGGTTTAGCCAGGGGTGCAGAGGGTAGGCTGCGTTCCCTACAATCCACATCGCCATGTCCATGTCCCTGACCCTGATAGTGCTGTTGGGAAAAAAAGTGCCAGCATGCAGCTTCTGAAGCAGGCTGAAGTTTTGAAAGATGCGCGCGTCATGTACCTTCCCTGACTAGCCAATGCTGTTATCCGTGAACTGGCCACAGTGGTCTACGAGGATCTGCAGGACCATCGAAAAGTACCGCTTGTAATTCATGTATGTATTCGGATGCCCGATGGTTGGGGGCCTGGATGGGGATATGGGTGCCATCAATAGCTGCCCCCCCTCTGCAGTTGGGGAAACCCATGGTGGCAAAGCCAGTGATGATGGGGCCCACGTTACCCATGTTGATGACTCTGTGCAGCAGGATGGTGTTGATGGCCCTCACCACCTGTAGAAGGAGACAGAGAATCACAGGCTTGCAAGAGCCCTTGGGAGGTCCCTGAGCCCAATCCTCCCCCCACCCACCCACCCACACCAGAAGCAACCCCTACTTACTCCATCCCCTGGCAGGACTTTGTGAAAGCAGGTCTGAAAAACCTCCCAGGGAGGGAGCTGCCACCACCACCACTCCCCCCTTCCCTAGAGAACCTCATTCTAGCAGTTCACTGCCCCCCTGGGACAATAGCATGAGGGAATCATACCTGCATGAGCATGTCCCTGACAGTTGATCTCCCCCTGCCAAACTGGTTCCCCACAGAGTGGCAGCTGTCTGTCATGGCAAGTTTCCAAAAAGCAATGGCAACCCACTTCTGGAGGGGGTTGGAGGTCTCATGTGGGTGTCCTGTCACATGAGGGCAGGAATGAGCCATTTACACAGCTCCAAGAAGGTGTCCTTCCGCCTGCAGAAATTCTGGAGCCACTGCTAGTTGTCCCACCACTCCATGACAATCTGGTCCCACCAGTTGGAAATGGTGTCTAGTCACCAGAAGTGGCGGTGCATGGTGTGCAGAGGAGGATGGGTGGGATTGAGCTGTATGAGCAGCACGTGAAGAGAGGAGAGGAGGTGCACCACAATGAGCTGGGGGTCCTCCTGCTGCACAGCCATGATGGTGGCCTGCAGAAACTGCAGCAGGAGGTGCAGCATGAGACTTAAGAGCCATCGATTGCTTGGAGGCAGGTCTGGCTCCATGGCAGGAGTGCTATGTTGTCCTCAAGGGCAACCAGATCGCACAGATAAAAGGCTTTGCTGTCCCTCAAGAAGGAAGGCAAAGGAGAAGAGCCAGAGACACAACTGTACAGGGGGATCCCTTTAAGCAAGACCCTCAGATAGCCTCAGGCAGCAGCTACGGGAAGTGACTGCTGTCCTCACGCCCTGCCTGAAGTGCTTCTGGATGGCCTTAAATACGATTCAGCGTCCAATGAATGTGGATGCTCTATTTTGAAATAGCTCAGTGCTATTTTGACGGGCATTTGCTGTGTAGATGTGCCATTTCAAAATATAAATTTCAAAATAGCTTATTCTGAAATAAGTGTGCAGAGTAAATGTACCGTATATAGAGATTGAATTGAATTACCTATCCTGTCCTCTTGCTTTCTAAGCAATAAGAGACCTGAAATATTCTCTGTGAAATGTTCTCAGGCTCTGGAAGAGATGGAGCACCTGGCCAGGGCCACAAGCCTTCTCCGTCCAAGAAAACCTGAGCACACCCTCTTCATGTACCTGGAGGAGCCCCAGGGCAGCTAGAGCTGCAGCAACCCAATCTACCCTCTGGAAAAGCCACAGCATCTCCTAATTCAAATGCCCCATGCAGGTTCCAGGTAGCTAAAGCTGTGTTTTTTGTTAGTCTGCTGCCTTGGCTGCCCTTGAACCTGCATGGGGCATATCAAAAGAGTCTTTGAATTATGAGAGATTTTTCCCCACAGTAGACAAAACTACTATGGACGCAACAAGGGTGCTATCCCTTGTAAATTGCCTAGCTAGGTCCCTGGGCAAATGCATTGGTGGGCCCAAGCAACCAGGGAGAGGGTGGCCCTACCCCCAGCGCTGGCTGGTGTGGTGGAGGAAGGGCTGGGGGGAGTCTCTCTCTGGCCCCCCTGTCCTGCCTAGAGCAGCCTGCCTGAACGTCGAATCTCTCATCTAGGGTCCCACTCCAGAGCTAGCACCCACATCAGGAGTAACCCCTACTTTATCCCCTAGCAGGGCTTTGTGAAAGCAGAGCCTTCTTGAGCCCGAACCCTCTGCCCCAGCTCTGAACCCCTCATCCCCAACCCCACCCTGTAGCCCTCATTCCAACTCTCTGCTCTAGTCTTGAGCCCCTCCCACATCCCAAACTCCTCCTCAGTCCCAATCAGAGTGCTCATTCTTCCACATACCCCCACACAGTGCAATATAGGGAAACTTAAACTCTTCCAATCCATTTTTACATTATTTAAAAAAATATACAATAGCTTACAGGACAAGCATTGGTGGGTGGGAAGGACTTGGATCCATTCTGGGCACCATTACAAATTATACAAACAGGGTGCCCCTGCTCATATGTCATGTTTTCTAGACCTTTAATTACTTTTTATGTTCTTTGGATATTTTTCCAGTTTGGCCACATCTTTCCTGAAATGTGGCATCCTGAACTGCACACAAGATTCCAGTTTAGCCTAATCAGTGAGGAATAGAGTGGAAGAATTACCGTAAATTAGTGTATATAACCTGCACTCGTGTATTACCCACACCCGGGCATAACCCACGGTTTTTCCAGAATATATAAAAAAGTCGTGTATAGGTTATCTAAGACTTTTAGGTACCTGGTAATTGCACATACCAACCTCAACCTCCAGGAGGGGGGAACGGAGAGCACAGTGCAGGTGAGCTGGCTGGCCTGCTGGAGGGGAGCTGCACTCGTGCCCAGGTTCCACGCAGCCGCAGCAAGGTGCAACCTACTCTCCTGCAGGCAGGGGGAACGGAGAGCGTAGTGCAGGCAAGTAAAAATAAACTTGTATACTCCACGGACATGTATACCCTGTGGCAGGGGGGGTTGCGGGGTTTGTAAAACTTTATATAACCCGCAGGTTATATGTGCTAAAACATGGTCCTCCTTGTGTCTTGCTTACAACATTCCTGCTAATACATACTGGAATGATGTTTTCTTTTTTTGCAACAGTGTTACAGTGTTGACTCATATTTAGCTTATGGTCCACTATGACCCTAGTCTCCTTTCTGCAGTACTCCTTCCTAGACAATCACTTCCCATTCTGTATGTGTGAAACTCTTCTTTCCTAAGTAGAGTACTTTGCATTTGTCCTTATTGAATTTCATCCCATTTTACTTCAGACCATTTCTCCATTTTGTTCAGATCATTTTGAATTATAATCTTATCCTTCTAAGCACTTGCAACTAGGGATGTGAACAGGTAACTGGGTAACTGGTTACCTGGGAGAAGCTTTCTGCCTGCAGCCCACTGTGGACACAGGGCTACTCCATCTCCGTGGGGTGGCTCACTCCTAACTCACATGGGCTGGGAGTTGACAGCCTTGCATAGGGGGTAGAGAGCGGTAGTAGGGGGGAGGGATGCTGGCTCCCAGACCATGCAGGCTGGGAGTCTACCGCCTTGTGATCCTCGTGGAAGGAGCAACAGTGAGGGATGAAAGCAGGGAGGATTAGAGTCAGAAGTCCTCCTCCCCTGCTGAAACTTCTGTTTCTACCCTTTGCAAGGCTGACAACTCCCAGCCTGTGTGAGCTGGTAGCCAGCAGCCTCTGCCCGTGGCACAGAGGCCACTCCAGCCTGGTTGTAGCTCCAGCCCAATGGGCTCGAACAGGCTCCTCACCCACCCGTTTATTCAGTTAATCAGTTCAACCTAACATTTAACTAGTTAATTAATTAATTGGGATTTTACATCCCTACTTGCAATCCCTCCCACCTGGCATAATTTGCAAACATTGGATTCTCTATGCCATTATCTAAATCATTGATGAAGATACTGAACAGAACTGATCCCTGCAGAATCCTACCCATTATGCCCTTCCAGCATGACTGTGAACTATTGATAACTATTCTCTGGGAACAGTTATTCAGTCTATCATGCACCTACCTTATTGGTTGGTTCCATCTAGGTTGTATTTTTCTAGTTTGTTAATGAGGTCATAGAAGATTGTATCAAAAGCCTTGCTAAAGTCTAGATATACCACATCTACCACTTTCTCCTTATCCATAAAGCTTGTTATCCTGTCAAAGAAATCTATCAGATTGATTTGATATGATTGGTTCTTGACAAATCCACTCTATTACTTATCACCTTATTTCCTTCTAGATGTTTGCAAATTGATTCTTTAATTATTTGCTCCTTTATCTTTCCTGGTACGTAAGTTAAACTGACCGGTCTGAAACTCCTTGGGTTATCTTTATTTCCCCTTTTAAAGATGGGCACTATATATAGTCCTGCCATGAAGGCAGGGGACTGGACTCGATGACCTCTTGAGGTCCCTTCTAGTTCTAGTGTTCTATGATTTGCCCTTTTCCAGCATTCTGGAATCTCTTCTGTATTTCATGACTTTTCAAAGATAATATCTAATGGCCCAGATATCTCCTCAGTCAGCTCTTAGAATATTCTAGGATGAATTTCATCAGGCCCTTGTAACTTGAAGACATCTAACATGTTTAAGAAATGTTTAACTTGTTCTTTTCCTTTTCCTTGTTCTTTTAGCTTTTCAACCAACCCCATTTTCACTGGCATTCACTATTGTGGGCAACCAATTGCCACCAACCTCTCTGGTGAAAATTGAAACAAATAAGTCATTAAGCACCTCTGCCATTTCCACGTTTTCTGTTATTGTTTGTCTCTCTTCATTGACGAACAGGTCTACCCCATCCTTAGTCTTCCTATTTCTTCTAATGTATTTGTAGAATGTTTTCTTGTTACCCTTTGGCTGTGTCTAGACTGCACCTCTTTTCCGGAAAAGGGATGCAGATTAGCCACATCGCAATTGCAAATGAAGTGGGGATTTAAATCTTCCCCGCTTCATTTGCATAAACATGTCTGCCGCTTTTTTTCCAACTCGGGGCTTTGCCGGAGAAAAGCGCCAGTCTAGACAGAGATCTTTCAGAAAATAAAGCCTTTTCCGTAAGATTCCTTATCCCTCTTAAAATCAGGAATAAGGGATCTTTCGGAAAAGGCTTTATTTTCCAAAAGATCCCCATCTAGACTGGCGCTTTTCTCCGGCAAAGCCCCGAGCCGGAAAAAAGCGGCAGCCATGTTTATGCAAATGAAGAAGGGAAGATTTAAATCCCCGCTTCATTTGAAATCCCTAATCTGCGTCCTTTTTCCGGAAAGGGGGTGTAGTCTAGACACAGCCTTTATGTCTCTAGCTAGTTTGATCTCATTTTATGCAGTGGACTTTCTAATTTTGCTCCAACATATTTGTATTATTTGTTTATATTCATCCTTTGTAATTTGACCCAGTTTCTACTTTTTGTAGGACTCTTTTTAGATGTTTAGATGATTCAAGATCCCTCAATTAAGCTAGTGTGGTTTCTTGCCATCCTTTCTATCTTTCTTATGCAGTAGAATAGTTTGCTTTTGTGACCTTAATAATATCTCTTTGAAAAACTGCCAACTGTCTTCAATTGTTTTTCCTCTTTGACTTGCTTCCCATGGGATCTTACCTACTAACTCCCTGAGTTTGCTAAAGTCTGCCTTCTTGAAATTCATCATTATCTATATTTTGCTGTGTTTCCTTCTACCATTCCTTTAAATCATGAACTTTACCATTTCATGATCACTTTGTCAAAATCAAGAATAGCCTCTCCCTTAATAGCTTTCTCCACCTTTTAGAATACAAAAATGTCTCCAATACATTCTAAGAATTTGTTGGATAGTCTGTTCCCTGCTGTTATTTTCCTAACAAATGTCTGTGTATTTGAAGTCTCCCATCACCATTAAGTCCTGTACTTTAGATGATTTTATTAGTTGTTTTAAAAAAGCCTCATTTACCTCTTCTTCTTTCTGGTTAAGTGGTACATAGTAGATCTCTACTGGGACATCACCCTTGTTTTTTTATCCCATTTATCCTTATTTAGATACTTTCAACAAGTCTATCTCCTATTTCCATCTTGACCTCAGTCCAGATATATACATATTTAATATATAAGGCAATATTACTACCTTTTTTCTCTGTCTGCCCTTCCTGAGCAAGCTGTACCCTTTGATACCAATATTCTAGTACCAATATTATCCTTCTTGTCCATCTGGAAGATATTTGTCTATGAGTATTAAAAACCCAGAGAATGATTCCTTTGTACTTTAAAGTTTAAATTAGAGATGGAAGTGACTAGTGGACTTGTTCCTCAACTAGTTGCTTCCCTCCCCCACACCGCTTGCTACCTCTAGTAGAAGCAGCAAGGGAAGGAGTAGGAGCCAGTGCTGGGGACAGCCAGTTTAAAAGCCAGTTCCCCCCAGCACTGTCACCGCAGGTGGCAGGAGAGTAATGGGGATGGGCACAAGCCGGGAATCAACAGATTCCTGACTTGTGCCCAGTCCCAGATGCTGCGACTCTAGTTTTTAAATGTATTAACAGCCTTCTGTCTCTTAATACATTTAAAAATCAGAAGCGCAGTGGGGGGGACCCAACGCGAGCCAGACCAGCTGATTCCTGGCTCATGCTGGGTCCCTCCTTCTGTGCGTTAGCCCTTTAAATGTATTAAGACCCTCCGGGTTCTTAATACTTTTAAAAGGTTAAAGCGCAGCAGGGGGGATCCAGTGTGAGTCGGGCCAACTGATTCCCAGCTCACGCTGGGTCCCCACTGCTGCACTTTAGCCTTTTAAATGTATTAAGACCCAGAGGCTCTTAATACATTTAAAGGGCTGGTGTGCAGCAGGGGAGGGGATACCAGCGCAAGCCAAAACAGCTGATTGCCAGCTTGAGCCGGGTCCCCCTGCTGCTCTTTCTCACTTTAAATATATCAAGAGTCGATCGGCTCTTAATACATTTAAAATGCAGAGCCGCAGTGGGGTTAGCTGCCAGGACCAGGAGCCAACCCCACTGTGGCTTCCCTGTTTATTGACTAATCAACTAGTCAATGGAAAATCCATCATCTAGTCAATTAGTTGATTAAACTATATTTAACATCCCTAGTTTATATGCCAAAAGATTCTTGTTGCAGAGTTTTCTCAGAGAAAATTCCTGTAAATAATCCTGAGATTGGCAGGCATGTGATATTTTGAATCGCTTCTGAAATAACCCATTTTAAATTTTCCTACAGAAGTGTATAGCTTGTTCTTCTAGGACCATATTTTGCCCCAGTTCTGAAACATTTCTAATATGCCTAGTGGACCCTCAAGAAGCCCGATAGCCGGCAGTTGACACTTATAGATGAGTCTAATACCTGAGATGACTTTATGCATTCCTGACCAGCCTTCTGGGCAGGCCTCAGATGTTAACCATTTTCTGTTCAATATATTGAAATCTCTCATAGGCCTGCAGCATATCATCTCAGGCTTCCAACTGCAATATAAGAATTTGTAAGGTCCGGGGGGTTTTGTTTAAAACAATTTTATTTTGACCCCCTGCTGTAATCCTAGTAAAAAATACATGTCTGTCCTGAATATTAATAGACTGAGGGATATTTAACAGCTCTGTCTCTATTTTCTCTTAGAAAGACACAATTCTCCTAAGAGACAGAGCTTGATTTCTCATTGCTTTATTTGGAAGCAAGAGTAGGTACTTGGTCTGATTTTCCAAATATTCAATTCTTCATCATGAGTGGATGGTTATTCTTTAAAATTGTTCTTGATTTGATTCTGGTGTTTCAATATTTTAGGCAATTATAACACACATTTAAAAAAACATGTTTAACATTGAAAGTAACATTAATTTTAATCAGCATGGTAGATGCATTCAAGGAAAAAGATGTGCAACCAACCCCCTGATCCTCTGAAGTTAATTTAAAGAAATATATTTTTCTACTGAGATTTTTACTCTCTTTCCATGGAAATCAGTGGAGATGATTCAGAACTGGGACAAAATATGGTCTTAGACAAACAAACTGTGCATTTCGATATAGGAAAATTAAAATGGCCTATTTCAGAAAAAATTCAAAATAACCCATGCCTCCCAATCTCAGGATTACTTACAGGAGTTTTGTACAACAAAATTGTGTAATAAGAATCTTTTGGCATTTAAACTTTAGGGTACAAAGGAATCAACTCTGGGTTTTCCAGATCTCCTTTCTCTGCTGTATTTGCTTATAATGTCAGGTGAAACAACACATTTTGAATTGAGACTTAGCAGATCTGATCATGTAGTCTAAAGGCAAACCTCCTGTTGGAACCAAGAAAGATCAGAATGCATAACTAGGCTTTGCTGGTGAGTGGTAAGGAAAATAAAAGATTTCAAGATTTTGGAATGTTATGAGAGAAAATCTGTGAGGAAAACCTCCCTGATTTTTTTTTTAATTTTGCCCCTTTCAGTGAATTTTGTCATGGGTGTTATAACCCAGTAATCTTCTTTCCACTTATGTAAGCAGTATATGGATAGTTGGAAGCCAAAACACTGAAGGGGCACTTATAAACTAGTTCAAAGCTCAAAGTTTACATCTTTTAAAAATAAAAAAATATTTTTACTAATGCTAATATCCGGCGGGGGGGGGGGGGGGGGGGTGTCTAGACTACAGGGTTTTGTCGACAAAAGTGGACTTTTGTCGACAAAACTATACCTGCGTCCATACTGCCTTTGAGTTATGTCGACATAACGTCGACAAAACTCAGCAGTTTTGTCGATGTATGTAAACCTCATTCTACGAGGAATAACGCCTTTTATCGACAGAGTTCTGTCGATAGAAGACATTATTGCATCTACACTGTACTTTGCATCCTCACTATTATGTTGACAAAGCGGCTTGCTTTGTCGACAGAACTGGATGAAGTCTAGACGCTCTTTGTCGACAGAAGCTTTGTCGACAGTATGTGCCGACAAAACTTCTGTCGACAAAGCCCTGTAGTCTAGCCATACCCCAATAGAGGTCTTGCTGCTGAATTCAGTGGTAGCAGGATCAGACCTCCTAATATGAATTTAAATGTCACTTTTTTCTCCAGTCCCTCAAACGTTAATGAAAACAGTCTTTTGGAAAAATGTGGACTTTGCAGTAGTAAGAACTTAACTCAACCATATTATGTTAGTTCACAAGAAACAGATGGGGAAAACTGACCAATTCAGTGACACTGTCCAAGCTGTGTGAAATGAAAAACAGAGTTTAAAAATGAAAACTACATTAGAAAACGTGTTTTTGCATTGATAATTTAAATGTAGTGAATATTTAAAGGCCAAATGTGAAGAGACAAGTGCTAAAATAGAATAAGGTAAAACAATAAGCACAAGACTAGGCAATATATTCCATATGAAGTCTCAGAAGCAATTTAAATATTTCTTTATAAGATAGCCTCACATCCTAAGACTTGTGAAAAAAGTATAATATTCAAAGAAGGCCAGATCCTTTCCAGATTTTTCATCATTTAAGAAGTATCTGCTGGATCTTTCTATAGAAACACCTATTGCAATTTAAATCTGAACTCAAATAAATGCACTTCAAGTCTTGCATTCAGTTGCATTCAATAAACATTTGTTTACAATATATCTTTTTCAATCTAGTCATTGATTTTGACAGGGTTCTTGAAATAGTCTTTTTAAAGTAATTTTAATTTGGAAAGCCTGCACATCACTGTTCAGAATCATGATCATGTTTTTCCATGGAATAAGCTGATACATTCAATATAGGTTGCTTGTTTTGAGTATCCAAATGCTGCACTTAGTGTGAAAGAATTCAATGTTATGTTTGCTTCATAACAGAACTCAAGCATTCTAATGGCAGTGCAGTATTTCTGTACTTGCCTGTAGGCCCTAACTGTTAATTTTGAAGTCCAGATACTCTGTGCTCAGCTAACAACCTTGTTTACGACAAAAGCTACTGCTAAAATTGCTCAGTGGTCAGTCATGTTTCTTGAAATTAATTTTCAGACTGAATAGCTGCTTGCTGTGAGGAGCTTCCCAATAGAATCTCTCTACAGAATGCCACAAGTTGCTCACGACCTTTTGATAACCAAGCAATAAATTTTAAAATATGCATTTGTTTAGATACATTATTATTATGAATAATTTGAACTGATGTTCTCACTCTTTGTCTTCATAGAAATGGTTATAATTTTAAAAAACATTATCATAGAAGAACTGTGTATGTAACTGGAAATGGATAATAGCATACAAGGACCTCCAAGACAATAAAAACTACTTAATTGTAAATAAGAAAACATCTCTTCCTTACCCAAGTATATGTGAAGCAATACGTGTGGAAAGACTGACCAAAGGAATTAAAATTAGCAAGCAAGTTAGTGAGTAGCTTGCCAATATATTTTCCAGATTTAAATGTGCTTTGTGCCTTATAAATACATTTTAAAATACACTTTTCCATGCACTAAGGAATCTCACTTCGTGAGGGAAAATAAAATGGGGATGGAAAGTGTGAAATTCATCCCACAATCCAAACGCAAGCTATATAACTACAGTAGAACATCAGTGTAGCTGATATATCAACTATGGGAGCCACCCCTAGGGAAACTGCTCCATCTGCACATTCCTGTGTACAAAGGTGCTACAGGCTTTACCTGGTACAGAAAGTCTTATGTGGGTCCATCACCCTTATTGAGAAAATGTTTCACTGAGGAGTTGGGGAGAGGAAGATTTTCATCCTTACAGCCAAACCCTGGTCTCATGGAAATCAATGGCAAAGTTCCCACACTCTCTTCTAAGACTAAGATTTTTCCAGTATTCAGAGAATACTTAATGCACACTGTCATCAACCATAACAGGCTTTTTAATCAGCCGATTGATTTCAGTGCAGAAGCTCACCATGCTTTCCTTGGTGATTCTTGTTTCATCCTTTAATATCTAATAGATTATTATTATTTTGTTAGATTTCATTCAGGTTCACATTTGCCTTCTGTTCCACTTTCCTATCACTGGTAATTTCTGAAAGCCATAGGGGAAACTCCAGTGTATCTGGGGCTTTCAGCTCAAGTTCCCCTCAAATTTTAAACTTTTATAATTGTTGTTGTAATTTATGTATTAGTTTCCTCACTATATCCTGGACAATAAAAAAATTGAAAGCTAATAAAGACAATCCTGTCACAATTTAAAGAGATAAAAGCAAACAAAAAGATCTACTACAACAAGAGGGTAAAATAAATGAGACAGAAGAGTAATAAGTCAAGTAACAATAGTGGTCTCTTAAAAAAAAACATTGAAAAGAAAGATTTTAAGTATGGTTTAAAAATGGAAAGAGAGGAACAACAGTTTTCAGGACCAACAACTTCTAGGTTCTAGAGTTTATCACCTACATAGTGAAGAGAGACCTCTAAATGACAAGTGGTGTATGAGGCCACACATCTGTCAGGTCAAGGCTGAAGGAGGTCTGAGATGAGGCCAAGGAATCTTATTACTTCTATTCCTAGACAGAGTTTACCTATATATCTAACTAAAAGAAGAATTTGATCGGAACCTTTCCATAAAAATTACACCAAAATTCTTTGGAGGTCTGAAATAGCTCAATTAACTTTCAAAAAAAGATTGTTATGGTCCTCTGCATTTCCTGAATTCATGCAAGCCCAGAGCAGAAGTATTGAAAGACTGTGCCAAAACCTTTTCTTCCAGAAGTGATGTGAATGCTGCAAGCAAGCCTATTCTCACAAGACCTTCAGTCCAATCTACTGAGAAATGGAGTTTGGATAAGTTTGATTAAGCTTGCAAATGGCTGACTCAGTCCTTCATCCTTCAGAGACAGATAAATTGAATCATGGGTTCCATAAAGAATAAACCTTGCCAGAGAAACTTGATTGCTTTTTTGATAGAATTACAAAATTAGCAGATGATGGGAAAGCAGCAGACGTAATATATTTGGATTTCAGTAAAGCAGTTGATATAGTCTCATACATTATTTGACAAATTAATTCACATTGGATGGGAGAAGAGCACTGTCATGTGGAATGAAAACAAGCTTAAAAGTTTATAAACAAAGGCTAAGGACAAACGACAACTGTCAGGGCTCTTTCCCCACTCTGGCACTCTGAATGCAGAAGTTGGGGGCTCGCAAGAGACGTTACATACCTTGCCTCTATAGGATCTTCTTACAAAAACTCCCCAGAGTCACAGATTTACTGACTTTGGAAGGTAGCTGCCATCACCAAGTGAAACAAACCCCTTTCTTCTTGAACCCAGAAAGAAAACACTTGGACTTCCTTCCCCAGGGGTACCCCAAGCTCCTCTGCCACAACAGCATGAAAAAAGAAAAGAAACTGTGTCTTTTGATAGCAGACCTCTCAGGCTAGGCAGACACATACTCAGACAGATCTCCTGTTTCTTTACAGGACACAAGAATCAAATCTTCACCTTAAAAAAGGTGATTTTATTAACAAAATAAAAAAATATACTTGATAAAACATACTTGGTTGTAGGTGTTACAGAGCAACTGAGTAAAACAAATTAAAACACAGAGAACATCTCTGGGTACACTATTAGGGTATGTCTAGACTACATGGCTCCGTCGACGGAGCCATGTAGATGAGTTTACTAGACATAGGAAAATGAAACGGCGATTTAAATAATTGCCACTTCATTTACATCAAAATGGCAGCCACGCTGTGCTGATCAGCTGTCTGGCGGCACAGCGGGGCAGTCTGGATGCTCCGCGGTCGACAAAGGAAGCCCTTGTCGACCGCTCCGGTAAACTTCATTTCACGAGGCATAACGGAGCGGTTGACAAGGGCTTCCCTTGTCTACCGTGGAGCATCCAGACTGCCCTGCTGTGCTGCCAAACAGCTGATCGGCACAGCACGGTGGCCATTTTGATGTAAATGAAGTGGCGATTATTTAAATCACCGCTACATTTTCCTATGTCTAGTAAACTCATCTACATGGCTCCATCGATGGATCCATGTAGTCTAGACATACCCTTAGATAGTGAATGGAGGAGGGAAGACATAGATTTACACAGGGAATTTTAACCAAACAATCAAAACAAAGAAAAATGCCTTGATCGCAATTAAATACATATTTCCCCTTCATTTACTCACGATCCCTTCCTGGTTCAATCCACTTCCATGCCCCGAATTCCTTGGAGACATGGTAGTCCTGCCTGGGTTTAAATCAAGCTGTTTTCCAACCATTCCTGGCTTAACTCCCTACACAAAGAAAGCAAGCAAGGTATCTTATACAATTCAAATTTCAGCACTGTATCCTATTGGTTCTTCTAGCTCTGTGCCAACCCCCCACCCCTCCTGCACTAGCTACCTGAGTTTAACCCTTTAATCACCAGTGCTGGCCAGCAATCCTCCTCCTCTCCATCATAGCTATAGATATGAGCACATACCTTGCCATTGCTTCCTTCTCTGAGTGTGATGGAGATGTCCCGTTGCCTTGTCCTGGAAAAGTAGGTGGCAGCTGCTAGGCTGCCGGATGCTATTTTTTATGGGTCTGGCTATCTCAGGTGGTTTTGAGGACCTGCTTCAATGCTAATTAAATAAACTAACTTAGTCTAGATGGAGGACTGGTAAACATTCTGGTATGCTGATGAATTTTGGGCCACAGATTCCCCCCTAGACAAAAGTAAAACTGGCTATGCAATCTGAGATGGGGACCTGGAGAGATGCTCTGCTCTTCAAGGCTTGAGCTTTCTCAGTGCTGTATCCACGTGCAACAATCCTTCGAAGTGTTAGCACAGCACTGCCCTTTATAGGACTTTCTAGCTAGCTGACACTCAAAAAAAAAAAAGTAGCCACTTGCTTGTTCAAAGACTCTTTGGTGGAGCAGGGAATACATGTTTGTCCAGCAGGCTGAACCCCTTTAAAGATGTTTACCTGCAACACAAAAAAGGCAGGAATATATAAAGCACATAGGCCATTTTGAGGACAGACTGAAATTGATATCCCAGACATCCTGGATTAGTTTGCTGCAGCATTTTACGGATGAGAGAGATAGCACTCCTGATCCAAAATGTTCTGTTGTGAACTTATGAGCTTGTTTTCATTCCACATGACAGTGCTCTTCTCCCAGCCTTTTGGTGTCACATTATTGTGTTTAGTTCTGAGTGCTGCATTATCAAAAATATTGATAAATTGGAGTAAATTTAGAGAAAAACAACCAAAATAATCAGGTGCTGATATGAGGGTGTTAGCTATGGGAAATTATTTAAAAGAGCTAAATATGAATAGTTTGGCTGAGGGCATGTCTAAACTAGGAAACTATTTCAAAATAACTTATTTCGAAATAATAAGTCCTGAAATAACTAAATCCCAAATAGTGCGTTCACATTAGGGATGTAAGCAACTAGTCGACTACCCGCTAAGCAAAAGAGACAGCAAGTGGAGGGGGGGGTGGGCTTAAAAGCCAGTTTCCCGCAGCACCATCCCTGCGGGGGATCAGGGGATGCATGGGAGTAGCGGGACTGGGCTCATGTCCAGTCTCAGAAGCTGTGCCTCTGCTTTTTAAATGTATTAAGAGCCTGCTGGCTTTTTACATTTAAGGCTGATGTGCAGCAGGGGGACCTGGCACAAGCCGGGAATCAATTGGCCCAGCTTGCACTGGGTCCTCCCCACTGTGCTTCAGACTTTTAAATGCATTAAGAGCCTGCCAGCTCTTAATACATTTAAAAGGCAGAGCCGCAGTGGGGTTAGCTCCCAGAGCCCGAAGCTAACCTTAGCGCAGCTGCCCTGCTTATCGACTAATCGACTAGTCAATCAGTTGATTAAACTAAATTTAACATCCCTAGTCCACAATATAGGGAAGCCTCAAAATTATTCTGAGGCTTGCTCCTTTAATATGGATGTGCTACCTTGACTTAGAGCCCCAGAAAGCACTGGGGAGTAATTACTCTGAATGGCTCCAGGGAGTAGTTATTTCAAAATAGCAGCAGTGGAGCATCCACACTACCACTATTTCAAAATAATTATTTCAAAATAACTCTAGTGTAGACCAGGGCTAAAAGTCGACTTTGTCGAGTTGACAAGATAACAGTCTACAAATATTGGACAGGTATAAACGCAATCTTGCCATCCAAACATAATAGATTCAATCTTATCTTGTAGTGTAGACAAGGCCTCAGGCAAATTCCCATTAACTCCAGCAGAAGTCTTGTTTGAGTAAGGAGGGGCAGGATTGAGACCCATGGAACAGCATGAATTATTTCATTTGCAGGAATGTGGTATAATTAGGGAGAAAGAACTAAATCAAGAGAAGGAAAATTTAGGGTGAAACATACACAAAATTTTATTACTGTCTACAGGACTACTAGGCAGTAAAATAGCCTTTTAAAGGAAAAGGGTAAAAGTCTCGTCCATTGGGACATTTACATTTAGTCTGAATAAAACAGGCTTTTTCAATATGGATTGCCTGGATTCCACTGAATTCTTGAAAGTAACACTATGCTCAGAGGGACCAGTGAAGTTTGTGGTCTTGCCAGGGCCGGACCAAGGGTGGAGGGCAAGCTGAGCAGCTGCTCGGGGCGCCAACCTGTGGGCGGTGCCTGATGGCAGCTGTAAGGGGCGCCGCAAGGCTGGGGTTGGGGGTCGCGTGGTGCCCCTTAGAACTGCCATCAGGCACTGTGTGCCTGATTGCAGCTGTTAGGTGCACAGCGCGCTGAGGGGCAGGGGAGCGCATGTGCCATGCGCCTGGGGGCGGAGCCACACATGCATCGCGTGCCCGTTGCCCAGGGCGCAGGAATGGCTCGAGCCAGGCCTGGGTCTTGCCTACTTCCCAAGAAGGCAAATCCCTCATTCCCCCAATAGAAACATCTTTATTCTGGCCACCTGTGTTTTTCCATAGGAATCTCTGTGTCTGTTTCAGTTCTCTCTTTCCTTTAAGTTTGCCTCTCAGTGTCTCCATTTTCCTTTCTTTCACCGTGCCTTTGATTTCATTGAAAAGGGCCAGATCAGCAGCTGCAGAAAAACTTGATTAGTGCCTTCCTCCTGTGCAGAAGCCTTTTCTCCCTAGCATTGATTCTAGTCAGTTTCACTTTTCAGACAGCACCATTGAGAAAGTGTTTTTGGACAAGAGCATCCTACAGACCTCAGCTACTGTAAAGGAGTTTGAATCTATCAACTAATCAGTGTGGGTTCTGGGCAGGTAGGTTACCAATTTGTTTATATGAGTTCAGCTGTTAATCTTTTTTGTTAAATACCAATAGCCTGAATCTAAATATCCACTGTTTTACTGAGACCTTTTAAGACAAATTTCAAAGGCAATTTTTATTGATTGTTATAAACCCACTTATAGAAGGGAAGTTTTAAGTTTTAACATTTTAATGCAGTGTTTAAAGTTTCTTTTTAGATTTTTGAGTCTATTTTTTAAAGACAGATGGAAACAGGTTTTCAACCAGCCTCTTTTATAGGGCACCTATATTTTCAGAAGCCAAAATAATATCACTTATTTGGATTAGACAAAGCCAGACTTAGAAAGTAGGGTAAGAAATACCAACCTTACTTAAAAACATTGGGCCCGACTCTTCAGTTTTTATTCAGACTAAGGATTCACTGAAAGCAAATAAGCTTAGCAATAATAAACAGTTTTAGCAATTATAAACAGTTAAATATAACAGCATATAAATGGCAGGAATGTGCTGTTCTTCAAACTATTGTAAATAAGAACTTATAGAGTGCGGCTGAATGCAAGATTTGTATCTGAAGTGTGCTAATCTGAGTTTGAATTTAGTTTGAAGAACAGTAGGTTCGGACCCTTTATTTTCCAATATATTTGTTTATTATTGCTAATACTGGTTTCTTACATTTTGTCCATTTCAACAAGCGAAATGGATGTAGTTTTGTTTTAACTTTTACAGTGAACCTAACAGTTAGTAATTTGTGAGCTAATTAGCCCTTCCCCTTTCCCCTGTCCCTGTCCCTGTCCCGCACCCCTTCCACGAAGGATTTTTAATTTAATCTGGACAAATGTTGAAAATTTTTTTGATTAGACTAGAGTTATTTTAAAAAAATAAATCTCAGTCTTAGGTAGGGCTAGAGGTTTGGGGGAAGTAGGAATTAATTTGGGTTAGCATTAGGGAATGGGTGACAGAGACAACTGGCTAACAAGAACAGTAAGTAGAAAGAAATAGTTTCTTCCCACTTCTGTTTCTGAGGGGTTACAGAAGGGCATTATTGATCAGCCTGGTGTTACTAGACATTGTAGAGCTGGGGTAGAGAAAAGAGATGGAGATTTGGGAAATTTTTTAAAAGAAATTCCAGTAATACATATCGTAAATGTAATGTTTAGATAAATATCTGATATTTTAGGCTTACATGATATATGTCTATTATTGTCTTGTTTATTTAGATTCCAAATTCTTTAAGGCTGGCACTGTCTCCCTCTCTGTGTCTGTACAGAGCCTAGCTCAATGGAGCCCCAATGCTGATGGAATCCCATAGGAGCTACCACAATACAAGAAATAATAATATGGCATTTATAATCTTCCGAGGACCATATATACATTAATTAATCTCTTTATATGTACCGTTTTTATTATAAGTATGACACATAAAATGAAC
Organism: Pelodiscus sinensis; assembly: GCF_052426305.1. NCBI lineage: Eukaryota > Metazoa > Chordata > Testudines > Trionychidae > Pelodiscus > Pelodiscus sinensis. Next base: position 81,249,408 of record NC_143057.1, on the reverse strand, counting down.
CAAGAAGGAACAGAAGCAGCTAAAATAGACTGCACAAGGCCGTACAGTGAGTCTGTATCAAAGCCAGAATTAGAACACTGGAATCCTTTAGCTCCCACTTCTATATTCAGAATTCTAAAGCCAATCTTTCTCTGTGACCACAATGAAATTATAAAAATGTGTATCCTGACATATTCTTCCAAATAGTTTCTTGTAAATAAGTTGTATGGGTAGATACCAACCAGTGTAGATGAAGGATTTTTTTTTAAAAGCAGCTCATTGAAAACTAGAACAGAACAAATAATTTTCAATCAGCAATTTAGTCATCCTGTTTCACTCTTTTGCCAGTTTGTGGATTGTTTATGAACAGATTTTAAAATTCTCATATGTATACATTATTCTGAATTTTCAGATGTTTTCAGCAGATAATTCTTGGTCTGCAGATTATGAATGAACCTTTAACTGTAAACATTCAAAACTTGAGCTCTGTTTATCAGTTATATAACTAATATGATATTTTTCTGTTCCTTGACTTCCAGTTACTAACAAGTAATGTGAATTGTGAATATTACAATAAAATGTCTAATTCAAAATTTGCATCATGATCACTGGATGAGTCACATGGTGTAATTTTTGTTCTCTCATTGGATGATTTATGTAACTAATACTATACATTTTGTCATTGAATGAACAACTCAAATTCATTTTTTATCAGTGCTCCTGCAATCAAATTTAGGATTCACTTTTCATGGGTATTTCAAACTACTGAAACTCAAATGTTCTACATTCACAGAAAGCAAACACAAAAGGGTCACAAACACCAATTAATTGACATTTGGTTTCTTAAGTCAAGTGAATTTTTTACATTAATCTTCATTAAGTGCCAATCTCCACTGAAAACTATTCACAACCATTTAATAAAATTGCATATGATCCACACAGGCCAATACAATTACATTACCCGAAAGAACTTTCAAGAAGCATTTCAAAATTAGAAACATTTTTGTGCGGCTTATCGCTAGTAGATGGGCTGTAGTATATTTTAGTGTGATTCCGGGGTACACAAGAAATCATATTCATAGCCAATACCCATAATGTAGGGATGTTCTGTCAATTCTGTATTTCAGCACTGTTTTCAGCCAAGAGCACTTAAATTATCTCTTATTTAAGAGTTTTTAAATTTTGAGGTTTGATATTCTTCTAGGACAGTTTTAGCACACAGAGACTCCTGTATGCAACACTGTCAGTGCACTTCGGACTTGGCATACAAGGGGCGCAATTAAAAAGTTCAGTTTGTTTGAAAGACTCTGGTGGTTCTTTATACTTAAAACAGTAATTCTGTTAGAATGAATCAAGTCTTTCAACCAGAGGAAATGTTAAGGGTGTCAATTTATACCACTCTTTTTATCCCCAAGCTTGGGCTCCTTCTGAGGGAAGACTCCCAAATGTGTTCAATTGTGTGTGAGGTTATTTTGTGCTGGGCAAATGTCACTTTAATCATTTTAAAGAGACAAAGTGGGTGAGGTAATATCTTTTATTGGACCAAGATTTGTTGGGAAGAAAGACAAGCTTTCAGGCTCCATAGAACTTGTCTTCAGGTCACCTTGTCTCTCACAAACAGAAGTTGGTCCAATAAAAGATATTACCTCACCCACTATGCCTCTCACTAATATCCTGGGACCTACACAGCTACAACAACACTTTAAGCACTTAGCAGAATACAAGCCAGAAAGAAAGACTAGTAATGCATTAACTCTTGTGTAACCTAACCACCTCTAAACTTCGCTGATTACATCTTCTATGTGGCCATATTCAGTACACATCATTTACCAATGCAGTAGAAATAGTGAATCAGGCTATCATGAAGGCCTCCCATGTTCAAGTGCAACTAATGGGCTTCCACTCCCTTAACTGCTGCAGCAAACAGCAAAAGAGAGCTCATCCATTAGGATCCAGTTATTCATCCACTGGTCCATGCCATGATGTTCCCAGCCTAACTGTAATCCCTATTTTTTTCTCATCTGCTCAGCTTCACCTCACTGATCCCACACCCATGGTTATGGTAAATAAGTGTCTAATTTTGTAACACTTACATAGCACCACCCAAATTAACAAAAGGAAATTTAGGAGCGGGGGAGGCAAATTTGGTTTTGGACAGAAGGTTTCTTAGATGATTTTCAGTTTTCTGCCACAAATGGAAATATCTATTAAAACATTTGTAACCTTTGCAACAGGATAATGGGGCTACAAATGGTAGTAAAAGCCTATGATTTAATTCCCATTCTGTCAATGAATCAGCAGTATTAAGAATACGGTAAATCCTTGTAATTTTTATACTCTGCCTGCTGACAATAAAGGATGGCATGCTGAGTGTCAATGCCTCTTTCTAAGGGATAGTTTTGTGAACACTGTTGAGCCAGTACTTTGTCATAAAACCTCTGGATCTTTGCCAACAGAATCAGGGTCAGACTCAAGAAAGCTTCTATGGTGAAGTAAAATTGGAACATAATGCTAAATGTCCAAGTTAGCGTGTCTGTGTACAGCATGTGCATGTGCTATGTTGGTAACAAGACACGACAGATAGGAATGCTTGAATTCTCATTAGGTACAGCAGATCAGCTATTTATTTATTTTAGATCTGTTTGCATGAAGATACCATATGTGCCTCATTCAAAAATAAAAGGGGTTTTTTTTCATGAAATTTAATGCAAAACTTTCTTCATTTCATTGTGGGTGATGGAAATAAAGAGAGGTAGGACAGTAATGGAAAGAAGGGTATAGCTGGGGCCCTGCTGTGTGTATATTTGAGGATAGCTAGGATAAAACACCACAGAACAGCTATCTACTTTATATTAGGGATGTTAGCTATCGGGTAATACAATATTCTACTAACTGCATGAATTCTTAGTGGTTAGTCGTCTAGTCTATAGTCCCCTGGGGCGGGGCTGCCAGCCAGAGCAGTCCGGCCACACTTCCAGGGAGCTCCCTGCCACCCCACGCTGCTGCCTCTGTATTAGAGGCAGCAGCATAGGGTGACAGGCAGGATCCAGTCCACAAGGGAAGCCAGTTTAAAAACCAGCTTCCTGTGCAGACCAGCTGACTGGCACCCCACACTGCTGCCTCTGTATCAGAGGCAGCAGTACGGGGGGGTCTAAGCTCCCCACAGACAAAGGCTGCTAGTGAGGAAGCTGTCCGCAGTGGCCTCTGTTTCACAGCAGCAACCGCTATCTGCGGGGGGTCCCAGTGGATAGGAGCCACGGTGGACCCAGGCTCGCCGCAGACAGAGGCTGCTGCACAGCAAGTCTGGACCCACCGTAGGCAGGGCTGCTTCATGGCAGCCTTCCCTACCCTCTTCCCACGCTGTTGCCTCTGATAGACAGTGCCTCTGTGGAGACAGTGATGGGGGGAACCGGCTTTTAAGTCAGCTCTCCACAGCACACGCTCCTGCTCCCCTCCTTGCTGCCTCTAATACAGAGGCAGCAAGGAGGGGGAATGCGAGTAGTCGACTAGATTAACCAATAAGCCTAGGCTTATCAGTTAGTTGACTAGTCAACTACTTGCTTACATCCTTACTATATATTTGAGAGTTTGTATCTGTGTGCCCATAGGTCCATCTGTGAGTCCATTTGTTCAAAAACTCCTCCTAAATGGTAAGAGCTAGCCCTATTAAATTTGTATGAAGCTTCCTCTTATAACTTAAAGCAAAGTCAGGGGTTGGTTATGCCAGGACAATGGGATCTGTGTGGAATGTGACTGTTTCTCATCAAACAGAAAGGGAAAGGGTGTGATAGCAGGGACAGACATACTTACAAGTGACCACAGGGGAGGCAACAAGGACGGCGGGGGGGGGGGGGGAGACAGTTATAACCCTGAATGACCACAGGGAGGCAGCAAGCACTCCAGCCCCCTGCCACCCTGGCCTGCCCCAGGGAACAGGTGAAAGGGAACAGGGAACAACTGCAGGCTGGCTTCTGCCACCCTAGCCATTCCCAAGGAGAAGCCAGTGGCAGACTACTAAGCTCCTCCTCCTCTCCCACCGTGGGCTGGCCCTGGGGAGAAGTGAACAGGCACCCATACCCCACTGTCCTGAGCCTCCAACCATATCTCTCAACCACCTCCCAGACCCCTGCACTCCTACCCCCTTTCCTGAGCCCCACATTCCTTGCTCTGACTCCTGCACTCCCAGTCCCTTGACTAGGCCCCTCTTCACCCCAGCTCTGACTCCTGCATCCCTTGCCGTGAGCTCCCCATACCTCTAAGCCCCAGTGTTGACTCCTGCACTCCCCATACCCGCAATCCCCTGCCCTGAGCCTTCCATATACTCAAGCCCCTGCCCTGACTCCTGAACCCCCCTCACATCCCAATGTCCTGTTGTGAAAAACCTAAGCAATGCTAGGAACATCTTCTAGTCTGTAAATAACTAGACCAGCTAATATCTGAATGTATTTGACACTTTTAAAGGTTTTAATATATTTTATATTTTTTATTTGAAGAATTTTCAAGACCATGACTCTTTCTGCAACTAGCCAGATTTCCACAGTATTTTCTGCATGTAAACTTTAAGTATGTAAGCTATACTTACAACTGACCTTATGGGTGGGGGACAAAGTGAAAAAAACTCATTATTTATACAGTTACTTATTTCTTACACACATGTGCCATGCACAGTTATCTTGCTCTGAGAGAAAAAGGGCGGGGAGGAAGCAATCAGGAGGGGAGAGAAGACTAGGTGTAGCAGACCATGGGGGACAGGGTGATAGAACATAAAGGTTTGAGAGATTTTACTTCAGAGGAGGTGCTGAGTTAAGATATTATACGAAAAGCGCACAAGTGAAAGAGGATATATATGGACTTAAGTCATGCACAGTGTTTCTGACAAAGTGAACAACGCTCAACAGCTCCTATAAAGGTGTGTACTCATCCCTGCAGGTAGATGCCAGTCTTATGCTCCCCCAAACAATAGGGCCATCACAGTTAGCATCAATACGTGTGTACACTTATGGCATAAGGGAAGAACCTGGGGTTTGGTTCCCAGCAGGATTTCTTCTCACCACTATTAGTATGTATTGAAAGCATTACTGATGTGATGGGTGCTAGCTGCGCAGTGTTCATACAATCAGAGGGCTAAAGGTTATCAAACAGATGTTTAGCAGCATCAGTCAGAAGCAACAGAAGCAGCACCAGGCTAGACTTTCTCAATAAGACACTACCATAGATGGATCAAAGAATAATGAGAGTTTTGTTGATGGATTATGATTCTGATCCTGCATCTAGCCCAACCTTAGCATTTGAAAATGCACCACAAATAAAATAAGTCATACCCAACTTTGGCAATTTCACGTAAGCAGAAAATTATCCTTAAAACACTGAATTCTTATGAAAGACCTGTTCCCACATACGGGTGAATTTGGCGTGCTCTCAGTTCAGAATGAATATTTTGTATAAATACACTAAAGATCATTGTAAGAATAGAATACACTAAACACCTATAATAACTAGTTAGCTAAAATACCGAACTGGGCCAAATTCTGGTCTTATTTAAATGTGTATAGCTCCCAATTCATCCCACTCTTGAGAGTAAACTCTCATGAGAGATACACTGCATGATATAATAGGAAATGATTTCTGGACAATAGTGGGGATATAACTAAGCCATTTCAGACATTTTTACCACAATGAATATATATAAGAAATATGTCCGCATGAACATTTCCTTTTCTATTTTGCAGGGATTGAAACTCTTCTTCCATAGGCGGGCTTATAAATTTGCCAGGGTTTTGAGTTCTGACCAGTTTGCAGCATGTTATATTCAGGCTGTATGATCTCAACAGGAGAGCACAGAAAGGGAACAGACACAGAGGATCAGAAGCAGTCAGGGAACATTAACTGCATACATGCATAATTATTACTACAGTGACCTGATGGAAATTCTGCAAGGAATTCAAAATGCTTCTGTGTACAAGGAACATTAAGAATCCAGTCTTTCTTGATCTGCTTTATGTATGCAGACATATTTTATCAAGTAGATACCACAAAATACTAATTAATAACAATACCTTGCATTTCAATCAGCCCTTTTAGTAGAAGGTCTATGGGTATTTTGACAATGAAAAAGCACTTCTATGATTATATAAAAAAATCAAGCTGAATATCTTCTCATTTGGCCAAGATAAAACAGTGTAATAATCATAAAATGGAAGACTAGAGTACTCTCACTGCCACAGTCCACACTGTGGACTGTTTTGAGTGTTGATTTAATACTGTTATGAAACTATTGTGGCAAATTAAGGAGGAAGAATACCAATGCACTTTGATTGATAGGATTTCTTTTCACTGTGAATAATGTATACAAATTAAATGTTGTGTGACAATGTAATGTGACTGAAGCGTTAGATTTGTAGACTGTAGATTATGGAGTTTCACGATATGCTAAAATTAATAAACCACAATCCACTGATCCATGATTTTATAGCAGTCTGACTCAGTCTAAGGTCAAACTAGAAAAGTTTTTTGACAAGTGCTCTAGGTCTGATTCCCTGCTTTTGCTGTCAATTCAATGTTTAGCTAAATAAGAATGATATAAGCAAGAAGATACTCCAAAAGCAAAATGTAAAAACTACTAATTAAAAACAAAAGTTATGGTAACGTAAGTGTCTTTAAGTTTTGCAATAATCCTTACAGTACTTTTGCATCCCAAAAGGCTCCAGATGTGACCAGCCACTGCAAAATGGTATGTTGTTTATCAGCATTCTACACTGCAAACTGGCACCTGTAATTTCACTCTCACTTTGCATCAGCAGAATTAAGATACCTAGAAAAACCCTATCAAGACAAGTTTCTGTGTATTACTGTATAAACACTGATAGTAAAATGTCCAGTCTGTCACCCTCAAGGTGAGGTACACAGCATCATATTACTCTTCTTTTTCTACTACTCATATGTAGGATGATAGAACTGCTTCTATCATACTAGATCTCAAGGGTAGCTGTTTCAAGCAAAGAGAGAAAATGAAAATATACCAGCTACTTGACAGCACTGTTATTTAATAACTGATTTTCTTCTACTCTTTCAAAAAACACCGCCTGGATTTTTATTTTTAATTTGGGGGCCACAGGCATCTAGGCATGGACTCTCCCTTGCCCACCAAAAGTCTTTTTGAAAGGCTTTGTAACAACCATTTTAAACACTGACCCAATCCTGCAGTTTTTACTTGTGTGAGTAATCCTTACTCATCGAGTAGTTCCATTGTAATTGCAGGATTGGGTCAGTGCAATTACTACAAGATGTTATTTTAAAAAACTCTAAAATCTTACCTACTCATACTGAGCACTCCTTACTCCTTGCTGTTCTGACCTATTTACATCTTCACTTTATCCTGATCAGGGATCCTTTCACTGGGTTGCAGGTTTTTAAAAACTGACACTAGCTTCTCCACTTTGATTCACAGTTTTGAATATACCAGTAATGAACTCTTCAAAATAAGCCACACTGTACTCAAATGGCAGATATAGTTGTAGAAACTCATCTCCTCATTTATGAGAAATATGTGCCAATTAATATGATAATAATACAGCTAGGCTTATATAAGTTATTGTAAAATACTTTTGCTCTCTGACTCTGCACTGTCTCACCTACTATTAATAATTAAATATGAGCATACATTAACATAAACTCTAAACCAAACAGCTATAATTTAAGGTGGGTAAAGAATTCTTATCGCCGCTCTTTTTGTGCATTACTATTCTAATGTTGTACACATGGCCTGATCCTGAACTATTAAAGTCAATGGGAGTTTTGCTATTGTGTTCAGTTGAAGTAGAATCTGTATCCCTGATCAGAGCATCACACAAATTTGGTTATATTACACTAGGTTCCACTGTGCTCCACTAATGATTTGTAATTTATTTGCTACAGTTCGCAATTTATTGGTATTGGGATGGGAATGGTTGAGTGAGTTCTAGGCTCATCATGTAAAATAAGCTGCCCAAGGTCACTTGAATCTTAAAAGCCTCTGTTTTTCTAATTTTTCTAAGAGGAGAATATATGGAAATTGCTCTTTTGGGCAAGTTCTGCCAACTATCTCTCCACCTGATGGGTGCAATTTTATGTGTAAGAGCAGAATGATTTCAAGTAATGTGGGTCTCTTACATGAATTACGGACACATCCTAGCTACAAATAGTACGAGGGCAGAATAAATATGTCCCTTATTGTACTTCACAGCTTAGATGGTATACGCTGCAAATGGGCATTTAAACGTAATAGGATTTGTATGTTATGAATCTTTGTTAAAAACCCCAGGCTACTGTTAATATATGGCCAGGGCATGGGGGGTTTTTTGGTCTAAATTTATTGAGGATAGTGAGAGTGATACACTTCAATTTCACATTAAGGACTTAATCCAAAAATCACTAAAGTTAATGGGAGTTTTTACAGTGATTTCAATGGGATTTGGATCATACCCTAAGTCCAGGATTTATAACTTGCCAAATAAGAGACCTTTTCTTGCAAACCTCTTCTCATACATAGATTGGCAGGACCGGGCCTTTAGTTTTAAAAAGGGAATCTGTTTTTGGATTATAAAATCACCCAGAGCCAGTAAACACCTATTCTACCCAAGCCTCTCATTCCTATAATTTAAATAAAACTGAACACATTTAAACCAATGGTTTGAGTCTGTCATCAGAAAGATATGTGAGTGAGAATTGCTGTGTATCTTGTAAAAACAGCACTACACTTGCACATGCATGTGTAGAACTGTTACTGATTTTACAAGATACTTGGGAATGTTTGCCTGCTTATCTAAGGAAAGAAGTGAGCTCAATGTTTACCAAAAAATAAATAAAAAAATATACCCTCTGGCTGTGACATTGCCTGCCAAGCTTTTTTTTTTTTTTTTTTGAGAGAGAGAGAGAGACATATACCTTTTTGTTTACAGTGAAGATTGAGGATCAAATTCCATTCTTATTTGCATCACCGAAGACTTAATGAGACTATAATTTAGAGTAAGAATATAGTCAAGGTATATTGGATTGGATGACTCAAGATGAGAGCAGAATTTGGCCCAACAGCTGAAAGCATAAACTAAAGACTGGCCAAAGTGAAACACATGATCAGAACTTAAACTATGAATTTGATGAAGTTCAAATTCACATCAGGATCTGATCTTCATAACTGTAGCCTATATCCATAAGGGCAGAATAGGAACACCAAATTCAAATAGCCCTGAACTTTTATTCCAAACTCTTTGGCTCTGGCCTATCTATAAGCCCCTGAAATCAGAAAATGAAAATGTTGACTGACCTTTAAACCAAAAGGTCCAACTAAAATGAGTTTAACTTGTTTGAAAATCTTTGATGGGTGGGGCCTAAAATTCAGAGTTCAGTTAAAATATCTTTAATATGATGGCAATAATCATTTTTACACTCTTTACTTATTGAAGACACAGGAAGAAACCATCCCGATGTGCAGCAAGAAAAGCAAATATGTTAGGCAACCATATTGGCTTACCGGGGACATCCTTGGGCCGTGTCCAGACTCAGGGGTTTTTTCGGGAAAAGTAGCCTTTTCCCGAAAAAACTTCCCCTGCGTCCAGACTCAAGCCGCGTTTTCGAAATTATTTTGAAAGAACGCGGCTTTTCTTTCGATGGCGGTAAACCTCATTTCACGAGGAAGAACGCCTTCTTTCGAAAGTTCCTCTTTCGAAAGAAGGCGTTCTTCAATGTAAAGAGGCTGTCTTCGAAAGAGAGCATCCAGACTCGCTGGGTGCTCTCTTTCGAAAAAGCGGATTTTTCTTTCGAAAGATCCGCCTGCAGTCTAGACGCGATCTTTTGAAAGAGGCTCTTTCGAAAGATGCTTTCGAAAGAGCCTCTTTCGAAAGAAGCCTGCAGTCTAGACATAGCCTTGGTGAGCTTAAAAACAAAAAGGAAGCTTACAAGAAGGGGAAACTTGGACAGATGACTAGAGAGGAGTATAAATATATTGCTCGAGAATGCAGGGGAGTTATCAGGAAGGCGAAAGCACAATTGGAATTGCAGCTAGCAAGGGATATGAAGGATAACAAGAAAGGTTTCTACAGGCATGTTAGCAATAAGAGAGGGTATGGGGCCCTTATTGGATGAGGGAGGTAAGTCTAGGGTGTGTCTAGACTACAGAGTTTTGTTGACAAAAGTGGACTTTTGTTGACAAAACTATACCTGCGTCTACACTACTGCTGAGTTCTGTCGACAGTAAGTCAACAGAATGCGGCAGTTTTGTCAACGGCGGTAAACCTCACTCTACGAGGAATAATGCCTTTTGTCAACAGAGTTATGTCGACAAAAGGCACTATTGCATCCACACTGCGCTTTTTCAAAAGAGTGTTTAGACTCTGTCGAAAAAACGGCTTGCTTTGTTGACAGAACTGGCTGTAGTTTAGATGTTTTTTATCGACAGAAGCTTTGTCGACAGTATCTGTCGACAAAGCCTCTGTTGACAAAAGCCTGAAGTCTACATGTACCCCTAGTGACAGATGATGTGGGAAAAGCTGAAGTACTCAATGCTTTCTTGGGTAGTGATCAACGGCTTCATGGCAGGTTGGCAGTCGGTTTCTAGCGGAGTGCCCCAAGGATTGGTTCTTAGACCGGTTTTGTTCAACATCTTTATTAATGACCTGGATGAGGGGATGGATTGCACCCTTAGCAACTTCACAGATGACACTAAGCTAGGGGGAGAAGTAGATACGCTGGAGGACAGGGATAGGGTCCAGAGTGATCTGGACAGATTAGAGAATTGGGACAAAAGAAATCTGATGAGGTTCAACAAGGACAAGTGTAGAGTCCTGCACATGGGAAAGAAGAATCCCAAGCATTGTTACAGGCTGGGGACCAAATGGCTAAGTAGCAGTTCTGCAGAAAAGGACCTGGGGATTTACAGTGGATGAGAAGCAGGATATGAGTCAACAGTGTGCCCTTGTAGCCAAGAAGGCTAATGGCATATTGGGGTGCATTAGGAGGAACATTGCCAGCAGATCTAGAGAAGTGATTATTCCCCTTTATTCAGCTCTAGTGAGGCCACATATAGAATATTGTGTCCAATTCTGGGCCTCCCACTGTAGAAAGGATGTGGACGCATTGGAAAGGGTCCAGCGGAGGGCGACCAAAATGATTAAGGGGCTGGAGTGCATGACCTATGAGGAGAGACTGAGGGATTTGGGTTTGTTTAGTCTGCAGAAGAGAAGAGAGGGGGGATTTGATAGCAGCTTTCAACTTCCTGAAGGAAGGTTCCAAAGAGGATGGAGAGAGCCTGTTCACAGTAGTGATGGATGGCAGAACAAGGAGCAATGGTCTCAAGTTGTGGTGGGAGAGGTCTAGGTTGGATATTAGGAAAAATTATTTCACTAGGAGGGTGGTGAAGTACTGGAATGGGTTACCTTGGGAGGTGGTGGAATCTCCATCCCTAGAGGTTTTTAAGTCTTGGCTTGACAAAGCCCTGGCTGGGTTGATTTAGTTTGGATTGGTCCTGCCTTGGGCAGGGGGCTGGACTTGATGATCTCCTGAGGTCTCTTCCAGCTCTATGATTCTAAGTATGACATTTTCATGTAAACTGTTAATAAAACAAATGGGTTTTCCTGAGGAACAAATAAAAATAATTTTATATTGTTTTACAAGGCGGCTAACACAATACTTGCACTGGAGATGTGAAAATATTTCAAATTTTACACAACTGGGCCCAATCAAGCTGTACTTGAGCATTGACTTCATTCTGCATTTGAGTATTTAAAGGCTGCATAGCTGGGTGTAGTGTTGGAAATTGTACACTTTTTAAAAACACTGCTGAAATGTAATGTGAAATTGCTTTTTATTACTTATAGTAACAGACTTACCCAGAGTTGCCTGGGTCCTCCAGGGCAGGGGCTTGTGGTATGGGGGGCTGCAAGTCTCAAGGCAGGGCCTTGGGGATGGGGAGGAGGGAAGTGCAAGAGGCTAGATGTGGGGGAGGGGTGCAAAAGTGCAGGTTGGGGTGATGAGGAGGGCTCAGGGTGGGTGGTCCCATCTGCCAGGGACCCTTTTCTCTCCCCCGTCTCCCCAGCCCCCAAGGGTTCTTTTCTCTCCCCTCCAGCCCATGTGGCCATAAAGGACCCTTTTCTCTCTGCCCCAAACTTCCAGGGGTCCTTTTCTCTTCTTCCTAGTCCCCAGCCCTCCAAGTCCCAGGCCACCCTGGACTCTTTTCTCTTCTCCAGCAAACAAGGGCTCTTTTTTCTCCCACCCCCAAACTCCTGGCTGCTAAGGGACCCTTTTTTCTATCCTCTAGCCCCTTTCCCCCAAAACTGCCAGGGGCCTTTTATCTCCTCCCAGACTCCCAGGCCACTAAGGGCCTTTTTTCTCCTCCTTCTGGTACTGCAGCCAAGGGCCAGGAGGAAGGGAAAGGGTTTAGGTCAGCGGGCTACTTACTGGTGTGCAAGCATGCAAGATGGCAGAGACCCAGCCCTGTTGGCCACTGCTTTGGTGGTACAGCTGCCCCCAGTGGACACTCTGCAAGATAGCTCTCACCTGCAGACACACTGCCCCCAGTGTCCACTATCATATCATGACCCTCTCAACAGCAACTGCTCTCTTTGCAGTCTTTTTCCGGGGCTTCGATTGTCTGGGCACAACTAAATCCTGACCTTGGATTAAATTAGGAGAATAGGAAGGTGCATACAAATTTGGTCGGCCTAGTTCTTACAGTTTAGAAGAAGTTTTTTAACAAACAGACTCACAGACAGACAGACGCCTTCTGAAACATATAGAGAGATTATTCCTTGAGAAAGATTGCAGTTGGTATCATGCTTAGCATGTTGTTTTCTAGGTACTGCATCTTTCAGTTTCTAGGAATTGGCTTTCTGCAGAGGCAGCTGCCATCTTGTGAGCTGATGATGATGCAGCATATGCTACAAAAGCGATATACTGCTTTCAATTACACTTCACTTTTGTCTTTCTTGATTGGTTATTTTCCTTTAATAAAAATAAAAGTAGTTCAGACTGAAAGAACATAATTTCTCAATAAAACAGAACAGATAGCTGAAAAGCTGGAAAAAGCCTTTAGGACCACAGTCTCTTATGCCTGCTCAGGGCATTGACTGAAATGGGAGTCTGAAGTGAGCAGAAAGCCTGCAGAATGAGGTCTTCACCTGTTTAGCTGTAATCAACTTATCTTTTTATTGCTTTTTTATAGAATACTTGCATGAATATTAAAAAAATAAAATATCAGCCACTAAAATGGTAGTTGTTTTTATTGGAAAATATTAAAACAAATAGTAATGTTATCATACATAAACTTTAATATCAACCCCCAAGAAGAAAATGATTCCTGATAATGAGTGGAAACATAACATGAGGAACATTTTGTCTTATAAATAATATTAATACTGAAAAGATGCAAGTAGTGAGATTGCCTAATTTAATTTTGCTGACAGAACACATAATGAGAATCTATGGAATATACGGTATAAACCCATTGTCTTGTAAGCAAAGCTAACGTTTCCAAACAGCACAGCAGCAACTCCATGATTTAATTGTGAAGCTCTTTCCTCATAGGCAGCATTAATTCCATATGCCATGGATGTTAATTATGTTTACATTATAGAGACACAAACTTAATTGTTATTTTTTTTTTTTTAAAGGTGAACACAGGCGCTTAAAAAATCCCAAAATATCTACGTAAACTTTCAAAGCCATGAGAGAATATACATGTAGATTAAAGAATAACAAATAGATTTTGAAACCAAAATGTGATTTTAGATATGTGATGTGACACAAGTTCAAAGTTCTGTTTTTTTCTGAATTTGAACATTTTACTTTTAATTTTCTTGTAACCTTCTTGTTATTCAACAAAATCACAACATACAGCAACATTTGAAATAGGTGGATTTTAACAATAGCCAATGCAAGAGGCAGAATCCAAGGGAACAATAATACATTTAAGAAATTAAAGTTTTTGGCAAATACTTACATATATAAATAATCCTTTTTATTCTGTCAAACAAGGGAGGAGTTGGGGGGGGGGGAGGGAAATCTGGGGTGATGGTTGTTTTTGCCTGCTCTGCACTTCAGGCTTTGGTGCTCCCTCATTAAATAATACAGTAAAACAGAATTAGACAACCAGTGCAAATACTCATATTTATGAGTTCAAAATGTACTTTCCCAAATATTCTCCAGTCAGGGGCAGATGACTGTTTTGCGGGGCCCCAGGCAGCATAACTCCGTGGGGCCCCCCTTTGCCACGGCACATGCGCCGTGACGCCATGCACATGCGCAGTGGCACCATGGCGCATGCGCGGGGCTTTTTTAAGCGCTGGGCCCGGGGCGGCCGCCCCGTTTGCCCTGCCCTAAATTTGCCCCTGTCTCCAGTATTTGCTTAAAATGTACTGTTTCTATAAACATTCCTTTAGTAAACTTATTAGTTAAAATATTTACAGACAGCACTAAAAGAGAGCACATATATAGACACATCAAATTCAATTTTCTGTCCTAGTATATACACTTGTTGAAACATTTTAAGTATGTTCCCAGCTCTGATAAGTAATTTGAGTTCCACAGTACTAGTGATATATTAACAAATACATATTAGAAACCCGCAAAAGTTATTCAACATAGATTTTCTAAATATAATTACACACAAGTTACCTTAAAAGAACAGAGGCAGCAAGGGGGAGCAGGAGCCAGTGCTGGAGGCAGGCAGCTTCAAAGCTGGCTTCCACCAGCACTGTCTCCATGGTGTGTGGAGGGGAAGCAGGAGAGACAGAAGTGCAGTGATCCAGGAACAGGCAGGAGCTGGGACTGCTCATTCTCAGCCTGCACCGGGTCCTGGACCTACCCCCACTGCTGCTTTGCATTTTAAATGTAATAACAGCCTGTCAGCTCTTACTACATTTAAAATGCAGAGACGCAGCAGTCCAGGACCTGGCAGTCTGGGACCTAGCCCGCTACACCTCTGCAGTTTAAATGTAGCAAGAGTTGGGCTGCCTGCGCACCTGGCTCCTATTACATTTAAACTGCAGAGCTGCAGCAAGGGCCCTTATTGACTAATTGTGTAGTCCGGTGTTTCTTAAACTATTTAAGACTGAGGAAAACCAAACAATTTTTTTTATGAGGAAACCAAGGATTTTTTTGTTGAGAAAAAAAAAACAGTTGGGAGGAAAGTTATTGAGCAAAAATAAAGGTTGCCTGCCCCTTTAAGGGCAGCCATTTTGAACTCTGTTGTTCTCCACGGCACACCTCCAACTATCTTACGGCACACCAGGATGGGGAAAAAATAAGGAGTAACATTAGTTTGGACTAAGGGCTTTAGTCCGAACTAACGCGTCCCGGCGCAAACTTCCTGGTTTGAATCAGCTGTGATTCGAACTAGCGCTCCGGCGAGATCATGTTAATGGAGCGTGGGATATTTAAATCCCCGCTTCATTAACTACTTCGGTTGTCTCCATTTGCATCCCTAGTTCGAACTAGGGATGCAGTGTAGACGTACCCTCAATGAGTAGCTATTCGATACTTTATTTAATCCCCATTGATTAATATAAGTCCTTAGACCTTATGTATTGTGCACTGTTCAAAGCTTTCTTCAAAGTAAGAATTGTTCATTTCTGTAGGTTCTTTTCTATTATCTCATTCCTGTAATATCGGAGTACTCCAAACATAAATTAATGTTCACAACTCCCCTGTGAGTTGAGGGCGTGGTATTACTATCATCATGCAGATAGTGAACTGATGCATGGACAGATTATGTTCAAAAGTATCCACTAAATGTGAGTGCCCAGCAAGACATACCAACATTATATGTTCAAATCCCAGCTCCCACTGACTTCATTCACACTCAAGTTGGGCCTGTAAAAGAAGAATTAATGACCACCTGTAAAAAATTAAGGTTAAGGAATTTGCTTAGGAACTCTGGGGCAGAGGCAGAGATAGAATCAAATTACATGGCAGCATTCCCTTGTTTTAACTATGAGAACTTTTTTACTTGTCCAACAATCCCACGCCTTCAAGTCTCACTTGGTGCACTGATAATGGTCTTGGCTGGCACCACCAAGGCTCTGAGACTTCCTGGACTACAATCAGAGGAACTGGGCAGACCTCACTGCATGTAGTGAGTGCATGAGACTATCTACCCCATGTATCCCCCCACTGTGTGTTCCTGGAGGTGACAGTAGTCTTGCCTTCTGCTTCACTTGCTTTCCTTGAGCAGGTCCTTTAAGAGATTGCTCCCCACCTGCCTTCCATCTCACACCCTTCTGAACTTTCATCAACCCCGATCCACTAACTTCCATGGCCACCCCATCATGCAACCTATGTAATCTGAACAGCATGCTGCTGGTCCACCTCCAAACCATGCCCAGAAAACATTTGTATGCATTCGTGTTTCACTCCATCCACTTTACACCTGTGTCTCACCTAAACACCAAATAAGACCTGTTGCCACCTGAAGAGGGCAAGGAATACTGGTGTCTGTAATCCAGTTTTGCAGCCTGCCAGAGACATTAGAAAATGGCTCTTCATGGAACCATGAGTGCAGGTGTGTACTTGCCATAGTTCACACTCACCCTCACCACAAATCTGTGGAGAGTTTATCAGGATCTAGCTCATGTTCTGGAGGAGCCAGAATCTCTTATTGAGGTTCTTACTGCACTTCTCCAGACACCTTCTGATCTACCCCATCCATAGCCCCATAGTCACAGGACTTCCTTGTCAACATCCTCCTAGCCTGGCCAAGATGGCCATCCTTCATACCAGGAGGAAGAAGCGGGATGGAGAGGGATGTACTCTGTGACTATGGAGCCTTTTCTGGTTCCATATCTGCTCACATCTCCAGAGAGAGTTCTTCTGGGGCATGTCTAGTGATGCCTTGGACACATTTGAAGAGCACGAGTTGCTGCCTAGGGTTCTCTGCTTTATGTCTCCCTCTGTACCCCTGATTTTTAACTTTTGATACCACTCTTGTTCCTGTTTTCACCTTCATTGGCCCACATACTCAGTTACAGCAGGCAGTTATTTCAAAATAATGTTGAAATACTGTCAAGCTGGAGGACTTCTTACTCTGACTCCTGTAATCCTCCTTGTACAAGGAATAAGGGAAGTTGGAGGAAGAGTGCTCTATTTTGAAATAAGTGCTGTATAGATGCTCCCAATTTTGAAATAAGCTACACAATTGATGTAGCTCAATTTGCATAGCTTATTTTGAGTTAAGCCCTGCTGTGTATATGCACCCTTACAGTTTATAATCATCTTCATTACACATTACTGATTCACCCCACTGCAGGTTATCCTGTACATGTGTAGAATAACTAGTATATTATCATGTAATTAAAAACCGTATTATAATGCACAAACACAGAGGGGCCAAATGACTGCTGCACAAACTGTTTTGACTCTGGCATTTCCAAACTTTTGAGGGCTTAGGTTCTCAACCTTAGTGTTCTTTTAATGTGTAATTTCCTTGTTTTTGTAAGATAAGTTCTACCATGTGGCATCATATTGACACGCACTTCCTGTTCTTAGATCCACCTGTGATGTCCCAAGCATGTGAGCTCTCAGATAGCCATCACATCCAAGTCTGGTGAAGCTTGGTGGGTTGAAGAGTTAGCTGGTATATAGAAAAGGCATCACCCAGGTGGATCCTTAGTTAGAGGAGTGCCTGGCTCCATCAATTGGACTAACCATGCTATTTAAAGGAGGCAAAGAAGTTGTCTAAGCAAACAGGTGACTGTTTCCCTGTTGCTGCTGTGTTGGTCCCTGCTTGTGCTGTTTCCTACATTCTGTACTCCATCCTGTCCTTCATTCCAGATCCATTTCTGGCTCCTACTTCACCCATAAGTGTGCTCTTAGTTCCCATTGTGCTCCTGCTCCACGCCCAAAATGTGCTTCTCCCTGGGTTTGAATCTTATGCCTCATTTCTGGCTATTGGTTATGGCATGACCATGAGGGATGGGCAGCAGCCTAGGGACTAAAGGTATGTCTATACTACCCCCCCTAGCTCGTGGAATGAGGAGTACAGCTAGTTCGGATTAGGAAGCCTAATCTGAACTAGCTACTCCGTGCCGCGTGTAGCCGCGCAGCACGGGGTTCGAACTAGCCGGCATTTAAAAATGGCACCAGCCGGCTTCATGCAAATGAAGCCCAGGAAATTCAAATCCTGGGCTTCATTTGCAATTGCAGATGACTACATTACCCCTGCTAGTTCGAACTAGCGGGGTAGTGTAGACATACCCTAAGTGGTTAACTGTACCTAGCCAGGTAGCAGTCAGCCAATAGAAATGCAGGTAGGAATTTCAAATTGGGACAAAGGAAGTTTTGGTTTTTCCCTCCTTGGTCCCTGGGCAGTTGACTCTCCAGATAGTGAGTTTTATTGTTTTATGGTTTGGGAATGGGAATCTAATGTCTGTGCATTTAGAAATGGGGTTTCCTCTCTTTTGTAACTAAGTTTTGTTCCCATGGGAAATTCCTGATGAGTTTATTAATCATTGGCTCTTACCATCTAGCCAATCCAATATGCTTGTTACAGGGGTATTGTTTTGAAAATAAAAGTTCTTTCTTTTTTATTAACCTGGTATTGGTTCAGTTCTGTGTCCTGGAAAAATCTGTCTGGATATCTGCATGCCTCTGACTAGAGGGCAGCAACCACAGAATGCAGTTTATATTTTCTCTTTCTTTCTCAAGCTCTTTGGAGAAAAGAGCTTGGGATGCCCCTGGGGTTGGTTTCAAGTGTCCATCCCTGCTTGTGGATTCAAAAGCACTTGATGGTGGCAGCAGATTTTATCCCCAAAATCTAGGTTTTTAGGATTTTGGTGGGAAGTTTTATACCACAGCCTGGAAAGATAAAGTTTTGGGGTACTTTTGTGGGCCCCCACTTCTGCATTCATCGTGCCAGAGTGGGGAATCAGACTTGACAGGTTACCAGTCCTGTTTCTGACTCCCAGCTGTAACTTTCTGACTCTGGGATCTAGTATCTGACCCTGGCTCTCACCAACACCTTTGATTCCTGGCTCTAATTCTGGCTTGACCCCAGCTTTGGCCAAGCAGTTGACTCTGGTACTGACCTCACCTCCATTTCCCAATAATGAATGCTGTTCCACCCACTAGACATGACTCCTGCTCTGACCACTAGCCCAGACCACTTGTGCTCCACACAGACTTCTGCCACTTGATAGAACAGAGAAACTGATAATGTAAGTAGACTGTTCTCCTCTTTGTGAACCAGCACTAGAGGGGAATGGAATATTTGACAGCAATGGAATGGTGAAATTCAGAATCTTAGGTTCAACTCCAGTCTCTAGAAGAGAGTGTGTTCTAGTAGACACAAACTCTTTTGCCCATTCCCTTCAGGCATTACCTTTCCTGCTTTGTCCCCTCTAAACTGCTCCTCTCTGTCCTGAGACAGAACATCATAACTCAAGGTGAATTTTGACAAAGATAACGGTTCTAATACTCCTCTTGTGAAAAGTGTGATGGGACATGTACATAATGATAGGTGGTCAGGACCTCGGTTATAAGTTGGGCCCTACCATATTAATGGCCATGAAAAACATGTCACAGGCCAATATAGATCTCATGGGAGAGATCATGAAAACAAATGGGGAATCCTGACCCAAAGGGGGTTGGAGGCGGAGGGGTCACAAGTTTAAGTGGATTAAGATATTCCCACCCTTACTTCTGTGCTGCCTTCAGAGCTGGGCAGCCAGAGAGTGATGGCTGATCGCCGTCAGGCACCCAGCTCAGAGGGCAGCACCCCACCAGAAGCAGCAATGAAGAAGTAAGGGTGGCAAGTAAAGTGCTGCCATCATTATTTCTGCATCATGCCACCCTTACTTCTGTACTGCTGTCTTCAGAGCTGGGCAGCTGGAGAGCGACGGCTGCTGACTGAAGGCTCAGCCACTGCAGGCAGCAGAGCAGAAGGTGACAATACCATATCGTGCCATCCTTACTTCTGCACTGCTGCTGGCGGCATCTCTGCCTTCAGAGTAGGACTCCCAGTCAGAAGCTGTCGCTCTTCAGCTGCCCAGCTCTGAAGGCAGTGCCACTGCTAACAATGCTGAAGTAAGGTTAACAGTTCAGCAACCCCCTGTACAATAACCTTGTGACCCATCCACTATTCCTTTGTGGGTCATGATCCCTACAATTACAACATCATGAAATTTCAGAGGTAAATAGCTAAAATAATGTCATTTACATTTTTTAAAATCCTATGACCATGCAATTTACCAAAATGAAATGTGAATTTTGTAGAGCCCTAGTTACAAATATAATTTGACAGAAGACACCACTAGCAGCACAGTGCCTTCTAGTGCCATGCTAAAATACTGACTGAGACGGGAAACTACCATTTACCAAATTAGTACTACCATCTCCTGCAATTCATATATTTTCATTGGAAGTCTGAGCTGGCTCTACTATGAAATTTGCTATCTACTTTTTTTCCTTCCAGTGCAGCAGTGTTTTCAAGCAAAGCACAAATGTGAAGCTTTATTTTTGGGTCCATTTCAGAACATAAGAACGGCCGTACTGGGTCAGACCAAAGGTCCATCTAGCCCAGTATCCTGTCCACCGACAGTGGCCAGGACCAGGTGCCCCAGAGAGGGTGGACCGAAGACAATGATCAAGCGATTTGTCTCCTGCCATCCCTCTCCAGCCTCTGACAAACAGAGGCCAAGGACACCATTTTATCCCCTGGCTAATAGCCTTTCATGGACCTAACCTCCATGAATTTATCCAGCTTCTCTTTAAACTCTATTATAGCCCTAGCCTTCACAGCCTCCTCTGGCAAGGAGTTCCACAGGTTGACAACACGCTGTGTGAAGAAGAACTTCCTTTTATTAGTTTTAAACCTGCTACCCATTAATTTCATTTGGTGTCCTCTAGTTCTTCTATTATGGGAACTAATAAATAACTTTTCTTTATCAGCCCTCTCCACACCACTCATGATATTATAGACCTCTATCATATCCCCCCTCAGTCTCCTCTTTTCTAAACTGAAAAGTCCCAGTCTCTTTAGCCTCTCCTCATATGGGACCCATTCCAAACCCCTAATCATTTTAGTTGCCCTTTTCTGAACCCTTTCCATGGCCAATATATCTTTTTTGAGGTGAGGAGACCACATCTGTACACAGTATTCAAGATATGGGCGTACCATAGTTTTATACAGGGGCAGTAAGATATTCTGAGTCTTATTTTCTATCCCTTTCCTAATAATTCCTAGCATCCTATTTGCCTTTTTGACCGCCGCTGCACTCTGTGTGGAAGTTCTCAGAGAACTGTCCACGATAACTCCAAGATCTCTTTCCTGATTTGTCGTAGCCAAATTAGCCCCCATCATACTGTAGGTATAGTTGGGGTTATTTTTCCCGATGTGCATTACTTTACACTTATCCACATTAAATTTCATTTGCCATTTTGTTGCCCAATCACTCAGTTTGGTGAGATCTTCTTGAAGTCCCTCACAGTCTGCTTCTGTCTTGACTATCCTAAACAGTTTGGTATCATCTGCAAACTTTACTACCTCACTGCTTACCCCTTTCTCCAGATCATTTATGAATAAGTTGAAAAGTATTGGTCACAGGGCAGACCCTTGGGGTACACCAGTAGTTACCCCTCTCCAATCTGAAAATTTACCATTTATTCCTACCCTTTGTTTCCTGTCTTTTAACCAGTTCTCAATCCAAGAAAGGACCTTCCTTCTTATCCCACGGCCATGTAATTTACACAAGAGCCTTTGGTGAGGGACCTTGTCAAAGGCTTTCTGAAAATCCAAGTATACTATGTCTACTGGATCCCCCTTGTCCGCATGTTTGTTAACCCCTTCAAAGAACTCCAATAGATTAGTAAGACAGGATTTCCCTTTACAGAAACCATGTTGACTTTTGTCCAACAAATTATGTTCTTCTACATGCTTCACAATTTTATTCTTTACTATTGTTTCGACAAATTTGCCCGGTACTGAAGTTAGACTTACCGGTCTGTAATTGCCAGGATCGCCTCTAGAGCCCTTTTTAAATATTGGTGTCACGTTGGCTACCTTCCAGTCATTAGGTACGGAAGCCGATTTAAAGGATAGGTTACAAACCACAGATAATAGCTCAGCAATTTCCCATTTAAGTTCTTTTAGAACCCTTGGATGAATGCCATCCGGTCCCAGAGATTTGTTAACATTAAGTTTTTCTATTTGTTCCAAAACCTCCTCTAATGACACTTCAATCCGGGACAGTTCCTCAGATTCATCACCCACAAAGGACAGTGCAGATTTGGGAATCTCCCCAACGTCCTCAGCCGTGAAGACTGAAGCAAAGAAATCATTTAGTTTCTCCACAATGGCTTTATTGTCCTTGATTGCTCCTTTTATAGCTCGATCAACTAGGGGACCCACAGGCTTTTTAGCAGGCTTCCTGCTTCTAATGTACTTAAAAAACATTTTGTTATTTCTTTTTGAATTTTTGGCTAGCTGTTCCTCAAAATCTTTTTTTGCTTTTCTTATTACATTTTTACACTTGATTTGACAGTGTTTATGTTCCTTTCTATTCATCTCACTAGGATTGGACTTCCACTTCTTAAAAGATACCTTTTTGTCCCTCACTGCTTCTTTTACATGGTGGTTAAGCCACGGTGACTCTTTTTTAGGTCTCTTGCTATGTTTTTTAATTTGGGGTATACATTTAAGTTGGGCCTCTATTATGGTGTCTTTAAAAAGTTTCCATGCAGCTTTCAGGGATTTGGCTCTAGTCACTGTGCCTTTTAATTTCTGTTTTACTAATCTCCTCATTTTTGCGTAATTCCCCTTTTTGAAATTAAATGCCAGGGTGCTGGACTTCTGAGGTGTTCTTCCCACCACAGGAATGTTGAATGTTATTATATTATGGTCACTATTCCCAAGAGGTCCTGTAACGGTTATATCCTGGACCTGATCCTGCACTTCACTCAGGACTGAATCGAGAATTGCCTCTCCCCTTGTGGGTTCCTGCACTAGCTGCTCCAAGAAGCAGTCATTTAAGCCATTGAGAAATTTTATCTCCGCTTCTCTTCCTGAGGTGACATGTATCCAGTCAATATGGGGGTAATTAAAATCCCCCATTATTATAGAGTTCTCTATTTTGGTAGCCTCTCTAATCTCCCTCAGCATTTCAATGTCAGTATCGCTGTCCTGGTCAGGTGGTCGGTAATATATCCCTACTGCTAATTTCTTATTATTGGAGCATGGAATTTCTATCCATAGCGATTCTATGGAACATGTTGATTCACTTAATATTTTTATTTCATTTGATTCTACATTATCTTTCACATACAGTGCCACTCCGCCACCCACCCAACTTGCTCTATCCTTTCTATATATTTTATATCCCGGTATGATTGTGTCCCACAGATTTTCCTCATTACACCAGGTTTCAGTGATGCCTATTATGTCAATATCCTCATTTAATACGAGGTACTCTAGTTCAGCCATCTTATTAGTCAGACTCCTAGCATTTGTGTACAAGCACTTTAAAAATTTGCTACTGGTTATTTGTCTGCCCTTCCCTGATGCATTGGATTCCTTTGTATGCGGTTGTTTGTCAGCTCTGGCCAATGGTTTGCCCTCTCCCCTCCTCTCTTTCTGACTACAGCTTAGAGAATCTCTATCAACGGATTCTCCTCTAACAGAAGTCTGTCTCCGATTTACATGCATCTCCGCACCAATCGGCTTTCCCCCATCTCTTAGTCTAAAAACTGCTCTACGGCCTTATTAATGTTTAGTGCCAGCAGTCTGGTTCCACCCTGGTTTAGGTGGAGCCCATCCTTCCTGTATAGGCTCCCCCTCTCCCAAAAGTGTCCCCAGTTCCTAATAAATCTAAACCCCTCTTCCCTACACCATCGTCTCATCCACGCATTGAGACTCTGAAGCTCTGCCTGCCTACCTGGCCCTGCGCGTGGAACTGGAAGCATTTCCGAGAACACCACCATAGAGGTCCTGGATTTCAGTGTCTTTCCTAGCAGCCTAAATTTGGCCTGCAGGACATCTCTCCTGCCCTTCCCTACGTCATTGGTACCTACATGTACCACAAACACTGGCTCCTCCCCAGCACTACACATAAGTCTATCTAGATGCCTCGAGAAATCCGCAACCTTTGCACCAGGCAGGCAAGTGACCATACGGTTCTCCCGGTCATCACAAACCCAACTATCTATGTTTCTAACGATCGAATCACCCACTACTAACACCTGCCTCTTCCTAGCTGGCATTCCCTCCCCATCAGAGGTATCCTCAGTGCAAGAGGATACCGCAACATCCTCTAGGAGGAGGGTCCCAACTATGGGATGGTTTCCCTCTTCTCCCATTAAATGCTCTGTTCCCTTGAGACTTTCATCCTCCTTAAGAACACTGGGGCTCTCAGACTGGAGGTGGGACAGTACTACAGTGTCCCGGAAAGTCTCATCAACATAGCTCTCTACCTCCCTTAGCTCCTCCAGTTCAGCCACCCTGTCCTCCAAAGCCCAAACTCGGTCTCTGAGGGTCAGGAGCTCCTTGCAACGGGTGCACACATATGCCACCCGCCCACAGGGCAGGTAATCATACATGTTACACTTGACGCAATAAACAGGATAGCCCCCACTCTGCTGCTGGGCTTCTGTCTTCATGTTTGTAATGAATAAGTTTAAGTACAAACTGGGATTCTTTTTAAACTTCTGGAGTATAGATTATTCTAAGAGTTAGGTTTTAAAGAAGGACACAAGTCACTAGTGCCCTCTAAACTCCCTCTCCAAACTCTCCTGTTACCTGTTCCTGGTCGCGCTCTCCCTGGTCGCTGAGTCACAGGCTTATATAGCTCTGGTAGCCCCTCCCCCTGACTGAGGCTCAGCCAATTAACAGAGGCTTCTAGATTTCAAACCATTTAGAAGCTCCTTCAAACAAACAAACAAACCAAACAGACAAACACAAGCTCAGCACACTGCAAATAACTCCCCCCCACACAAACACACACTCCAGACAGCCACTTACCACAAGGGTCCCATTTTTACTCCTCTTTTACCTGGAAAACTCCCTCTCCAAACTCTCCTGTTACCTGTTCCTGGTCACACTCTCCCTGGTCGCTGAGTCACAGGCTTATATAGCTCTGGTAGCCCCTCCCCCTGACTGAGGCTCAGCCAATTAACAGAGGCTTCTAGATTTCAAACCATTTAGAAGCTCCTTCAAATAAACAAACCAAACAAACAAACAAACCAAACAGACAAACACAAGCTCAGCACACTGCAAATAACTCCCCCACACACAAACACACTCTGAAAAACCACTGTTGGCTACCATCCTACAGAAGTCTGTGAGCAGCCATGGAAATCTCTGACTTGAGAAGTTTGTGGTGTGGAAGAAGCAAAACCTATTTTTTTTATTAGTTCAAACTTCAATTAGCTCTTTGTTTATTTTGATTACATTGTTCTATGTTAATGGATATTTACTGAATAAATGCAGAAGAAAACAAATATTTGTCCTGAGTCCTTTTTCTTTTCTCTCGAATTTGGTGCTGCATTTTTGAACCACATTTCCTCCATCCTGCCTCCAACAGTGACATGCATAATCTGTATTTCTCCATGATCACTTGGCAGAAGTAAAACAATTTCCATCTCCCACCCCTTCTATCTTTCACTAAGAGCAGTCAAATGAATTTTCACACTTCACTCAGTTGCAAAAGAATTACAGGCACATTGAGAACATTAGACTCAATTTGCTTGCAGGATAATATATTTTTGGTAAGAAATAAAATTTACAGTATATAAAACTTATCTCTGTAAATGAAAAATATCAGAATAAGGGAACATTAAATATATTCAACTTTAAACACACATTTGAAAAGACAGAATGTCCAATGCAATGACATTTGAAAGACAAAGGGGAAAGAACTCCTTAGTACATGGCTGAATGTGCTGGGCCAGGATCAAATAGGAAAATATGCATAGATCAAAGGTGGATCTAACACTCACCTCAGTTTATACAAAGATACCCATGATGTGGTACAGATTTATCTGTACCACTCCATTTGCCAGCTGTTAGGAGAAATGCACCATAAGTTTAAAAACATCAAAGTATGCTTTGTGGTGCCCCAGATAACTATAGCCTTTTTAACTTACTGTGGAAATCCTACAAGACCCATAATGGAGTCTGTTCAGCTCAAGGTATGAGCACAACTGTCCTGCATAGGAAAAACAGAACAGAACCTAAAGGAAAAAGTGCAGTGATTTTACACATAAAAATTGATTCAACTCACCAGCATAAATTATTTTGTACATTCAATACCATATATTCGTCTATATATTAAGCAGACTAAGACCAGGTCTACACGTCGGCTTAAGGTATGCAACTTCAGCTTCATAAAATGAGTAGTTGGGGTTGGCTTACCTTAAGCTGAGGCTTGGTGGTATCCACACTGAGGGAGGCCAATGGGAGCAAATACTCCTTTCGGATTTCCTTACTCCTTGCAAAAAGGAGGAGAACCAGATACTAGTGGGTGTTGGCCTCAGCATTTGTATTATGGATCTATACTAGATCGAATGCCAGAGTGTTGAACTTCTGATAAGTATAGATGTTCCCTTAAATTATTTGGACATTCTAGTCAAAGTTAATATTTGTACATTTGGCTGAGGAAATTAAATCTCAGGGCAACATATCACAAATGAAATAAGATACTCAACATTAATGCACTCACAATGTATAAAGACCCCACCAAAAGTCTTCCTCTTGTCTCTGTAATCTGCTCATATGCATATGGAGCAATAAGGACATAGACTCTCTATGGAGAATTAATATTTCTTCTTGATAGGTGAAAGCTCACTGTGACAGATAAGACAATATCTTATACAGAATAGATTGAATTAAGTTTAAGTATTTTAGGAGTTTGCTGTATTGAAAATGCAAATGTTGAGGGATTACATGAAATTCCATGGGAAAGGGGGACCACAGACCTCCAGGAACCAAGAACAGTGGGGGACAGTTAGGCAAAGTCACTGAGGTTTTAACCCCTCCACAGTGGTGCCACTCCCTGGACAGAGGCTCACATACAGTGGTTCATGCTAGATTCTGTAGGGACCAACAGACTAAGACCATGTCTATACTTGTGGGAAGATCAACTCTGTGGAGGTCAATCTTCTGGGGTTTGATTTAGTGGTCAACTAAAGACCTGTTAAATCAAATGCTAAGGGCGCCTCCATCGATCATGGTATTCTGTCGTGAGGAGTAAGGGAAGTCGAAGGGAGCATTTCTCCTGTCAACTTCCCACTGTGGGAACAGTGCCAAAGTTTGGTTTAAAGGACGTTGAGCTGGAACTGCGTATCTTAAGCCAATCTTCCCCTGTGGTATAGACCTGGCCAGAGAAAGGACTTTTGAATAAAACGTCTAAGTTAAAACTGACCCTGGGTCTTCTTTCTGATCCAGAAACCAGACAGACACTTTCAGGGAAGGGTTGGAAAGACTTTGGCCTATAAGACTGAGGACATGTCTTAACTACTGCGGAGACTGATGCTGCAGAGGTTGATCTTCCAGTGTTTGATTTAGAGGGTGTATATTAGACTCATTAAATCAAAGGTTGAGAGTGCCCCCGTCAACTCACTAAATCAAAGAGTGAAAGTGCCCCCATCACTGTGAGTACCACTCACAGGGGTAAGGAGTAAGATAAGTCGACGGGAACATTTCTCCCATCGATGTCTCACTGTGGGGACAGTGTCGATACTAAGATTAAGTTACATCAACTTCAGCTATGTTATTTATATAGCTGGAATTGAGTACCTTAAGCTGACTTTTGCCTGTAGTGTAGACCTGTACTGAGTTCTCATTCTGACCAAAAGGAATGATAAGCTGGTAACCACTGGAAAACTCCTGGGTGGGACTTAAAGGAGTATTCACAAGCCAGAGAACTTTTGTGAGTGATTTCTGGTAACTTTGTTACCATACACGTAGGTTCTTTTATTGTTTTTAATGTTTTCTTTGTAATCTTTCACCTTAAGAGCAAATACACTTGCTTATACAGGCCATGTCGTAAGATGGTACAGTATCATCCCTGAGGCGAGAAGCGAAACAGGCCTGTTTAGACAATCCATCTTTTGGGGATACAACAGCATAGTCAGGGAACTGTGCAGCCTAGAAATACCCCCAGTCAGGCAGGAAGGAGAGAGACACATAAATTAGCTCAAGAGAGGTGAAAGCTGAGTAGCTTGGAGCTGTAAGTGAGGGCTGTCACTGAGTCAGAGAGGCAATACAGTACTATTATCCTGAACTGTTACATTCAGCACAGCTTTAGTTTTTCATCAACACTTAGACAAGGTTGCTAAAATGTAGCTTTCTAAAGAAACATCCAACACGTTTCTATAAAAACATATTTCACAAACATCATTTCAATATATGTTTCAGATATGTAACAAAAACTACTGATGTTATATTTGAAACTTATTAGTATTTTCTACTTTCTTACTAGAATTATCTTGGAGAAAAAACGCACACTCCAAACCAATAAAACCAATGGAAACAACTACAGCATTTTGACACTCTACAACTGAATGAGAGCAATTATTAAAGTTTATGATTAACTAGTACAAAAATTGACTATTATCAAAATAATATTAAAATTAAACATTGAACAATTTAAATACCAAATTACCTTGCACTGCAAAAATGTAGTGTTGTCAAAGAAAACATTAACATTCCTAAGCACTACATTCATAGTAAACATCTCTTGTGCATTGTTTTTCCAATGTACTTTCATGTTACACAGTCTGTTTTCACAGCTGAAATATATGAAATTGTATGAAAAACACTATCAGTTAGAAAGGCAATCCAAGAGCTAATTAAAACTGGGATAAATATGTATATTTATTTATCCCAGTTATAATATTTATCCCAGTTATAATATCCAGTATGATATGTTACCTTATTTTATTTTTTATAAAATAAGGTAACATATTATACTTGCTTTTTCATACATCTTTTGCTAATTTTCCAGGATCAGAACCCCAAGTAGTTTTTTATTTAAAGGGTATGTGGAACAGGTTATTAGATTTGGGCTAGAGTGATTAAATAGGCGAAAGTAGAAAGATGCAGTAAAGCCATCATCTGGAGACTTATATTGCTGCCCTAGTCTATTACTATATGGTTCTATGCAGCAAACTCGATTTGGCTTAGAAGAGCAGATTGACTTATTTGCCTGAATTCACTGGTGGCTCTTATTGTTTTAGGTCAGTTATTAATGAGTGTGGTTGTCCTCACCCCTTCAGACAGAAGGCAACAATTTGAGCTGCTTACAGAGCCTTTCTCCTGTTTGTGGCACACAAGGGATTATCCAAAACAAACAAAAAACAAGCCAAAAAGGTCTTTTTCCTGTTCCTTCCCCTGGGAGAGGAAAAAATAGAGTTTAAAAAAAAGTGTAGGAAATTTTGGTCACACCTTTGGGACTTAGCTTATCTACAGGTACAGTATCTTTACCCAGGGTTGGGGTCTGTCTCCCAGACTCTTATTTTGGTCATTCCCTGCTTTATACCTGGCCCATGCAACTGCAGAGGTGGCAAGTGCTACAATTGTACCTCAGGCACATCAGCAAAGAAAAAGACAGCAGTCTTCTCCCCATTCACTACGCCTTTCTAAACTTCCCCCTACAAACAGTGCAAGCCTTACAGATGCCTGATTCATGCTGGCAGAGCCCAGAATAGCTTGTTGGCCCCCACTCTATTAGAGTGAAGGTGTGCCCCCACACAAAGAGGAAGAGAGGATTAATGGAAACAAGAGATGCTGCTATTCTAGTTTTTTTTATTGTTCAATGAAGCCTATATAATGCTAGTTCAAAAAATGGTACTCCTACACATGATTTACAAAAATGGGACATTTTTCAAACAGGTTTTCCAATCATAATTGGTTGGGACCATGCTTATTTTTGATTACAGGACATTTACCTCTGTAGTTACACTGACTAATAAGATGTATGTGCAATGTATTATCATGACTAACTACACAGATTCCTGTTAATACTGTGAGCAGGTACTGGGTTCAGCAGTTAAATCAAAGATGTTTCAGGTCAAGCCAACACAGCCCTTTGCACATAGGAGATCCAAGTCTGAAGGGTCAATTTAACAATGATTTTCATGATAAGGAGTAACTGTACACTTGCACTACATTGGATTGGCCCTGGAGACTTCAGTGTTTTTCACTCCTCTCTAGAAAACTTCTGTCCAATTCATGAATGGAAAAAGCTGCATCCAGCACTCCTTGGTCAAGAGGAAGCTCACCACCATATGGGGCAATTGAAGGAAAAAGAATAAAAGATTTAAAAAAGAAATGGACCCCACAGGATCCTCCTCCCTGAAAAGAAGCAATTTATGATAACTTAATTCATGCCTCTATGGCTCAATTGTTTGTGACTTCTAAAATCTGAAAATTAGTGCTGAACAAGAATCGGAACCATGGATCAAATTTTTCAAGTGTGCAATGGGTTGAAGAACATCTCCCTCCCCTGACTTAATATGGAAAAAAACTGAATTTGGGGGTTGAAATCATGATAAAAATCTATTTTCACAAATGTAAGGTGTCTGAATTCAAATAATTACAGAAATGGGTATGAGCTGTGAACAGATGGCCAGATCCTCAAGTAGTATAAATCAGCATAGCACGGAGGAGATTCTGGCAAGAATATTCAGATGAAGAATGGATGGAGCAAAGAAAGGACAATCACAATGAACTTACAGAATAAAATATTGTTTTAAAATTGTAATCAGTAAATATATGACAACTGAATATTTCAAAAAAAAAGAGAAAGCAGAAAGGATATAAATCGAAGGGTGCATCTACACTGCAGGGCTTAACTCAAAATAAACTACACAAATTGAGTTACATCAACTGTATATCTTATTTCAGAATAGCTTATTTCAAAATAGGGAGCATCTTATTTTGAAATAGAGCACTCTTCCTCCAACTTCCCTTATTCCTTGTACAATAAGAGTCACCGGAATCTGAGTAAGAAGTCCTCCATCTTGAAGTATTTTTACAGTATTTTGCAATAGCTGCTTCCTGTGTAGACGCGGAATAAGTTATTTTGGAATAGCACTAGTTATTTCGAAATAGTGTTGCAGAGTAGATGTACCCTTAGACTATAATGGATACTTGCAGGAAGGGATGTCATAGTATAGTTGATTAACGGATAAGCAAAAGCTTTTCAGTTAATGCTATAGACTACACACATATTCTCTCCCCCTCCCCCATGCCAGTAAATTTTTTAGCAGGCTGGCTCAATCCCGGCTTGTGCCAGGTCCGGGACCTACTTCTGCTGCGGCTCTGCATTTAAAGTGTTTTAGGAGGCAGGCAAGCAGGCAGCCCGGCTTAGTTCTGGCTCATGCTGGTTCCGGGAGCTCAGACCCACGCCTGGACAGGGCTGCTGCCACCCCGCGCTACTGCCTCTGTATCAGAGGCAGCAGTGCAGGGCGACAGGCAGCTTGTATGTGAGGGGAGCTGGTTTTTAAACTGGCTCCCCTTGTGGACCAGCTCCCACCTGGTACCCCAAGCTGTTGCTTCTGATACAGAGGCAGCAGTGCAGAGTGGCAGAGGGCTCCTCAGGAGTGGGACTGGAGTGCACTGGCTGCCCGCCCCACCAACAGAGACTATAGAGTAGTTGAGTAACTGATAAGAATTCATGAGGTTCATGAACTATTCAATTAACTGATACTTAACATTCTTACTTCCAGGTATGGTTGGAGAATATAGGCAAATGGTGCACTCTCAGGGCTCATCTAGACTACACTAAAATGTCGAAAGAGGATATGCAAATTCTATGGGAATTTGCATATCTTCTTCCGATCTCACTTTCAAAAGTGGAGCTTTCGAAAGTGAAAGTAGTCAAGACGCGTTTTTTTTCAGCAACTCCCTCCCCTTTTTCGAACAGCCGCTTTTTCTCAAAAAATGAGATTTACACGGCTTTTCGAAAAAGGGGGGATTGCTGAAAAAAACGCATCTTGATTACTTTCACTTTTGAAAGCTCTGCTTTAGAAAGTGAGATTGGAAGAAGATATTCAAATTCCTGTGGAATTTGCATATCCTCTTTTGACACTTTAGCATAGTCTAGATGAGCCCTTAGTAAATATGATTGATCATTTGAAATAGGTGTTGGAAGTAGAGATATCCATGCAAAAAGTAGTTATCTCCAATGGATAAAAACCTATCTTTAATAAAGAAGAGTTGGAGTAATAACATTCCCGCAGTAGGGATTCAAATTATTCTGCTGGAACAGCGTACAGAAGCGCAGAATAATGGGAAAGTAAATATCTACCAAGAAGTGTATGTTATTGACATTCCAAAATCAACAGCACATAGAATCATAGTAAATATGGGTTGAAAGAGGCCTCAGGAAGTCATCTAGTCCAACCCCCTGATTCAAGCAGGACTAACCCTATTCCACCAGGACTTTGTCAAGCTGGGTTTTAAAAACCCCTAAAGATGGAGATTCCACCACCTCCCTAGCTAACCCATTCCAGTGCTTCAGCACCCTCCTAGTGAAATAGTTTTTCCTAATATCCAAACTAGACCTTCCCCATTGAAACTTGAAACCATTGCTTTTTGTCCTGTCATCTGTCACCACTGACAACAGTCTCTCTCCATCCTCTTTGGAACTCCCTTAAGGTTGTTGAAGGCTACTATCAAATCCCCCCTCATTCTTCTTTTCTGCAGACTCAATAAGCCCAGTTCCCTCACCCTCTTCTCATAAGTCATGTGCCCTAACCCCCTAGTAATTTTTGTTGCCCTCTGCTGGACTTTCTCTACTTTATTCTTATCCTTTTTGTAGTAAAGGTCCTCAAACTGGCTGCAATACTCCAGATGTAGCCTCACAAGTTCTGTATAGGGTGAATAATCACTTCTTTCAGTCTACTGGCAATACTCATACTAATGCAGTCCATTAGCGTTCTTGGCTACAAGGGCACACTGTTGACTCGTATCCAACTTCTCCTGTACTATAATCCCCAGATCTTTTTTTTGCAGAACTGCCATTCAATCCCCAGACAGTAGCAGTGCATGAGATTCTTTCATTCCTAGTAGAGGACTTTGCACTTGTCCTTGTTGAACATCATCAGATTTCTTTTGGCCTGGGATGGGCAATAAGTGGCCTATGGGCTGGACACGGTTCATCAGGGTTCACTGTTGGTGGGCTACCGACAGTTTATTTACTTGAGCATCCACAGGTACAGACACTTGTAGCTCCTATTGGCTGTCATTCACTGTTCCCAGCCAATGGGAGCTGGGGAAGTAGTGACCTGGTCCATGCCACTTCCTGCAGCTCCCATTGGTAAGAAATGATGAATAGTAGCCAATGGGAGCTGTGGGTAGCTGTACTTGCAGATGTGCAGGTAAATAAAGTGCTTGTGGCCCGCCAGAGGCTATCCTTGGCAAACTGCATCTAGCCCACAGGACACTCATTGCCCACTCCTCTTTTAGCCCAATCCTCCAATTTGTCTAGGTCACTCTGGATTCTATCCCTACTCTCCAGCATATCTACCTCTCCGTGCAGCATAGTATCATCCGTGACCTTGCTGAAGGTGCAATCCATTCCATCATCCAGATCATTAATGAAGATGTTTCACAAAATTAGCCCCAGGTCCCACCTGTGAGGCATTCTGTTGGATACTAACTGCCAGCTAGACATCCAGCCATTGATCCCTACCCATTCAGCCTGACAATCTACCCAGCTTTCTATCCACCTTATAGTTCATTAATCCAAGCCCTGCTTCTTTAACTTGTTGTCAAGAATAGTGTGGGAGACTATCAAAAGTTTTGCTAAAGTTAACAGGCCTGTATGCAGGAATTTCTATGGAGGGTAGTTTTTTGTAAATGTGGACCACAATTTTTTTAAATATAAAGGAGTTCAAAATTATCATGCATGAGAGGTTAATGGAAAATTTGAGAGGAAACAGTGAGGGGTAAAATGATTTTGTTATAACATACTAAAAATTTATACAGTAATAAAGGTTTTATAGAAATCACCTTTTGGGATCATGGCAGGCAGTGTGGACACCATGGCCTCCTGCTCCCTTCGCCACCTCTGCCTGCTGCTGTTCTACCTGCTTGATGAGGCCAGTGCTGAGTGAGTGTAGGCAGGGCTTCCAGTCAGCAGGGCTGGGCCCAGGCTGCTCCTTGCGGGTGAGGAGCACCGTTCCCCCAGCTCTGCTGCACTGCCATGAGCCCTGCCCGCCCATCCCTCTGCAACACAGTGCTCTCTCATCCACCTAAGAGAGCCCCCTCGTGCTTACAGGGTACATGTGCATTTGCACCCTTTGTACCCCTCCTCCCCCGCCCCACATAAGGGCCTGCGAAGCCCACTACATCGAATGCATGATGCAGTGGGCTCCTGCCTGTGAAAGCTTATGCCTGAATAAATGTGTTAATCTTTGAGGGTATGTCTATACTACCCTCCTAGTTCGAACTAGGAGGGTAATGTATGCATACCGCACTTGCTAATGAAGCCCGGGATTTGAATTTCCCGGGCTTCATTAGCATAAGCGGGGAGCCGCCATTTTTAAATCCCCGCTGCTTCGAACCCCGTGCAGCGCGGCTACACAGGGCTCGAACTAGGTAGTTCGGACTAGGGTGCCTATTCCGAACTACCGTTACTCCTCGAGTACATTATAGGAGTAATGGTAGTTCGGAATAGGCACCCTAGACCGAACTACCTAGTTCGAGCCCCGTGTAGCCGCGCTGCACGGGGTTCGAAGCAGCGGGGATTTAAAAATGGCGGCTCCCCGCTTATGCTAATGAAGCCCGGGAAATTCAAATCCCGGGCTTCATTAGCAAGTGCGGTATGCATACATTACCCCGCTAGTTCGAACTAGCGGGGTAGTGTAGACATACCCTAAGGTACAACAGGACTACTTGTTCTTGAAGATACAGACTAACAGGGCTATCCCTCTGAAACAAACTCAGAGGATGGGATGCGTAGTCCTAGGGTTGGGGGTTCCACAATCATTCCCCCCAAAAAGAAGAAGATGAGTGGTGGCGGTCGGGGACTCCCTCTTAAGAGGGACGGAGTCATCCATCTGCCATCCAGACCTGGAATCTTGAGAAGTGTGCTGCTTACCAAGAGCTAGAATTCAGGATGTGACTGAGAGTCCTCCAAAACTGATCAAACCTTTGGATCACTACCCCTTCCTACTTCTCCATTGGGGAATGAACGATACGGCCAAGAATGACTTTGAGTGGGTCACTGCAGATTATGTAGCACTGGGAAGAAGGATCAAGGAATCTGAAGTGCAAGTGGTGTTCTCTTCCATCCTCCCTGCTGAAGGAAAAGGTCCAGGTAGGGACCATTGAATTGTAGAAGTAAAGGCGTGGTTGCACAGGTGGTGTCAGAGAGAGGGCTTTGGTTTCTTTGACCATGGGATTCTGTTCCAGGCACAAGGATTGCTAGGAAGAGATGGGATCCACCTAACCTAGTTCGAACTAGGGTGGTAGTGTAGACATACCCTCAGAGAGTAGTTAGTAATGGTTCACAATCCTGCTGGAAAGATATAACAAGTGGGGTTCCGCAGGGGTCTGTTTTGGGACCAGCTCTGTTCAATGTCTTCATCAACGATTTAGATATTGGCATAGAAAGTACGCTTATTAAGTTTGCAGATGATGCCAAGCTGGGAGGGATTGCAACTGCTTTGGAGGATAGGGTCAGAATTCAAAATGATCTGGACAAATTGGAGAAATGGTCTGAGGTAAACAGGATGAAGTTTAATAAAGACAAATGTAAAGTGCTCCCCTTAGGAAGGAACAATCAGTTTCACACATACAGAATGGGAAGCCACTATCTAGGAAGGAGTATGGCAGAAAAGGATCTAGGGGTTATAGTGGACCACAAGCTGAATATGAGTCAGCAGTTTGTTGCTGTGGCAAAAAAAGCAAACATGATTCTGGGATGCATTAACAGGTGTGTTGTGAGCAAGACACGAGAAGTCATTCTTCCGCTCTACTCTGCGCTGGTTAGGCCTCAGTTGGAGTATTGTGTTCAGTTCTGGGCACCGCATTTCAAGAAAGATGTGGAGAAATAGGAGAGGGTCCAGAAAAGAGCAACAAGAATGATTAAAGGTCTAGAGAACATGACCTATGAAGGAAGGCTGAAAGAATTGGGCTTGTTTAGTTTGGAAAAGAGAAGATTGAGGGGGGATGTGATAGCAGTTTTCAGGTATCTAAAAGGGTGTCATAAGGAGGAGGGAGAAAACTTGTTCATGTTGGCCTCTGAGGATAGAACGAGAAGCAATGGGCTTAAACTGCAGCAAGGGAGGGTTAGGTTGGACATTAGGAAAAAGTTCCTAACTGTCAGATTAGTTAAACTCTGGAATAAATTGCCCAGGGAGGTTGTGGAATCCCCATCTCTGGAGTTATTTAAGAGTAAGTTAGATAAATGTCTATCAGGGATGGTCTAGACAGTATTTGGTCCTGCCATGGGGGCAGGGGATTGTACTTGATGACTTCTCGAGGTCCCTTCCAGTCCTAGTATTCTATGATTCTATGATTCCTCTCCCCACGAGGAATAACTTATTTTTGCACAAGAGTTCTTGTGCAAAAAGGTGTATGTGGACAGAAAACAGGGGTTTCTTGTGCAAAAAGAGCCTATCACAAAAACACAAGTGCTCTGATGGCCATTCTGTGAATGGCAATCAGAACTTTCTTGCGCAAGAGTGTCCATGCAGTGTGGACACTCTCTTAGGCAAAAGCACATTGCTTTTGTGATGCGCTTTTGAGGTGTGGATGCGCTTTTGCACAAGAGGTTTTTGCGGAAGATCTCTTCTGCAAAACGCTTCTTGTGCAAAACCCTGCCATGTAGACAAAGCCTAAGGGTGCATCTAGACTGGCATGATTTTGCACAAAAGCGCCTGCTTTTGTGCAAAATCTTGCCGCCTGTCTTCATTGGCCGCGAGTATTTGTGCAAGAAAATTGACTTTGTAATGTACAAAATCAGTGGTTCTTGCGCAAATACTCCGATGCTCCCGCTCAGGGATAGGCCCTCTTGTGCAAGTATATAGACAGCCACATTAATTTCTTGTCAAGAAAGCCCAATGGCTAAAATGGACATTGGAGCTTTCTTGCGCAAGAGAGCATTTACACTGGCACGGATGCTTTTGCGCAAAAGCAAATCTTTTGCGCAAAGGCACATGCCAGTATAGACTCTCTCTTGCGCAAATACTTTTAACGGAAAAACTTTTCCATTAAAAGTATTTGCGCAAAATCATGCCAGTCTAGACGTAGCCCATGTGTTTCAAAATGGATTTCTTGAGGATGTTCTTCATGATTTTTCCAGTGACTGAGGTGATGCTGAAAAATGCATTTAGAGAAAAGGAATTTAAAACCATAATCTACACACATGCCTTGCCATCCTTTGGTGGTAAACAAGGACAGGCTAAGTTCTTCAGACATCCAGTGTTCATTTGGGTCCTCTGCACAAGTACTCTCTCTGTTTTTTTGAGATAATGTTCTTTTTTAAAGCTGCCAGCATTCTTTTTATCTCCTGTGTTTGTGATTCTTTCCTATCCTGGTTCAAGCCAGTTTTGTTGGTTAGTTGGAGAGGAGGTAAAATCTTTAAACCTAGTATCTTGGCTTTGTCCTTTAACAACTCTCTAGTATTTGTGGAAAAGGGGTTTATCTTGAGTCATTATTTCTGTTGCTACTTCCCCCACCCCAGGCCATCTCCTGTTGCATTAAACTAATTTGGTCATACAGAAAACGTCTCAATAACCTGGCCAACATTCAGTATTCATAAATTGCAGAGCAGCTCAATATCCATCACATTCCAGCCAGTGAGGGAGCTGTCTAAGTTTGTGTTGTTGGATGATATTGGCTTTAATAGACAATTTAAAGGTTTAAAACAAAGAAAAGGAAATATTCATTTACACAACACACAGTCAACCTATGAAACTCCCTGTCAGAGGATGTTTTGAAGGCCAGGACTTTCACAGCACTCAAAAAACAGTTAGATAAATTCATGGGGGTCCATTAATGGCTATTAGCCAGGAATGGTTTTCCTAACCTTTATTTGTCAGAAGCTGGGAATGGGTAACAGGGGGTGGATCACTTCGGCAATGTCTACACTACTAGGTTTTTGCTCCAAAATAGCCGGTTTTGTGCAAAAACCAGCAGAGCGTCCACACTTCAAGCATGTTTTTGTGCAAGTAAATCAGCAGAACAGAGGGCTTTTGCCGGTATAGTTATTTCTCTCCCCATGAGGAATAACTCCTTTTTGCGCAAGAGTTCTTGCGCAAAAAGGCAGGTTTGGACGTTCCGGAGGGGTTTTTGTGTAAGAAACCCCTATCGGCAAAAGCACAGATGCTCTTATGGCCATTCTGTGAATGGCAATCAGAGCTTTCTTGTGCAAAAGTGTCCATGCAGTGATGTGCTTTGCGATGTGTTTTTGTGATGTGCTTTGAGGTGTGGACGCGCTTTTGCGCAAGAAGTTTTTGCGCAAAAACTTTTGCGCAAAAGGCTTATTGCACAAAAACCCTGTGGTATAGACTAAGTCCAGATGATTTCCTGTTCTGTTCATTCACTCTGGGCACTTGGCACTGGCCACTGTCAGAAGACAGGATACTGGGATAGAGCCAATTTGCTCCCACACACTTTTGGGGTTTTAATCAATTTAGTGAAACAAATGCAGCTTAGTTTTATTTAGTCTAGCTAAATAATTCTCATGTGAACGTTATGTCACTACAACTACTCCTCATTGACTACAGTCTCATTTAGTAGTAAGCAAAAAATTGATGAACTACAGGCAGCCTTATCAATGACTTGGGCAATAAGCCGATGGAAGTTTCACTGGGAAACAGCAACCTTCACAGGAGTAACTGCCAGCTTATTGCTGATAAAAGAAACATACGGCAATAAGCTGAACAGCAGTGCAAAGTACTGAAATAAATTCTAAAGACTACCTAGTAGAATAGAGAAGTGTGCCAGCTGTTAAGGAATTTCATTTTTAACTGAGTGTTTTTTCAAGGCATTTTAACTTAAGTTCACAATGGAGTCAGTATTAATGTACATTTAATTACTGCTGTTTACAAACAACCTGTGGTTCAACAACATGCACAAATCACCAGTAACTGTTGATATGAGTTATCAAAGGTCTATCTGCCTAACACTCCTGCCTACATAGTGTGCAGATATGGTGGGAAATAGTTTATGCTCTATATAATTTCTCATGAGGATTTCAGTTTCTAAACCATTTTCAGTGACATACCTAGAGTATTCACTATAGGCCTGATCCAAAGTCAATGGGAAGACTCCCACTGACATAAGTGGGCTTTGGAACAAGCTCCACCGTTCTTCAAACTTTACTCAGATTTTACTCAGTCATTTCTCCCACTGAAGTCAATGAAATTATTCCCTAATATAATAGAGTACACTGTCAGGAAGATTTTAATGATATTCAGCCTACAATTTCCCTATCTTAATCTCATCCCATTTCTCCTAGTTATACCTCATTATATGACTGTTTTCTGTATGGCTATTCTCTCTTTTAGGAGCCCAATCCTAAATTAGGCAACAATCCCAATGATTTTGATTATGGAAGCAAGATCAGGCCAGAGTATTTACACACAGCAACTGTTCTCATTTCCCCCTATCTATGGAATTTTTGACTGAGTGAGGACTAGGTAAAGACTTCAGAACTGAGCCTTATGGCAACACTGAAGAAGAGAGAAAATTAAAATATTTGTAATTATAATGCCAAGCCACACAAACTTTTAAATAAAATAGCTCTTTTAAGATCAAATGTTATAATTTCCCCATATTCGAGCTTATAAATCCATAGTAAAATTATTAGGTGTAGTTTTTATTTCACTAAGAACCTAATAAGTTTAGAGTAGATTTATAGTTTGCAATGGGAAAGACAAATATTTACCTCTTTTTTCAACAGTTGTGTATAATTTGGCCTTTCTAGATGGTTGGTCTGAAACGTTTTCTAGTTTACCAGAAGCTGAAAGTTCTTTCTCTTTAACAATGTCCTTTCCTTCCATTTGTACTGAGACTCAGATTTTACTTGTGACCAAGATGTCACATGGTATTCATGAACTCCATAAAGATTTTTTTTGCAATTTGCTAGAACTGTATTAATTCAGAAGGATAAATTTAATTAATGGAACCATCTTAGTTTCTAATGTTCAGTTTGTTTACACAGGATTAAATTTTCCCTCTGTAGCACAGTTATGTTGTGGGAAAGGCTGCAAAGAATCCCTTCCTCACCATCTACTCAGCCAACAAATGGGATAGCAGCACAGAGTACACTTAGTCTGTGTCTACACTGGCACAATATTGTGCCAAAGCGGCCGCTCTTGCACAAAAACTTGCTGCCTGTCTACACTGGTCGTGTGTTCTTGCGCAAGTAAACTGACATTCTACTGTATAAAATCAGGGTTTCTTGTGAAAGAACTATGATGCTCCCACTCAGGAATAAGCCCTCTTGCACAACTGTTCTTGCGCAAGAGGCCAGTGTAGACAGGCAACATGAATTTCTTGCGCAAGAAAACCCTATGGTTAAAATAGCCATCGGAGTTTTCTTGCACAAGAGAGTGTCTACATTGGCATGGATGCTCTTGCTCAAAAGCACGTGCCAGTGTAGACGCTCTCTTCTGGAAGCGTTTTTGCACAAGAACTCTCCCGCAAAAGAGTTCTTGCGCAAAAAGCTGCCAGTGTAGATGTAGCCCTCGGGTGCACCTACACTATACCCTTAGCTCGAAATAAGCTACTAAAGTTGAGCTACACAAATTGTGTAACTTATTTAGAGTTAATTTCAAAATACACAGCTATTCCAAAACGTCCCTTAATTCTCATAGAATGAGGTTTATAGGGGCATCAGAATAGTGCTCCCATTATTTCAAAAGCTATTTTGAAATTACAGGCGTGCTGCCAAGACGTGAGAAAAACTCTATTGTGGGATATTGGAAGTATTGTGAAATAGCATCGCTGTGTAGATGCACCCTTAGAGTAGAAACTTCAGAATTCCATCCTGAAACAGATACAGGCTTATATCTGAAAGGGTGCACTTAAGGAGGCAGTGGATAGCTAACCCTAAGTTGTGAGGATCATGGATAATTCATTTATGACTATGTAGCCAGTTTGTCAAATATCTGTGCCACTGGAACAACGCCTGCGGATGGGAGAGTTGATGACTTTTCTGCACTCCAATACTATCACATGAAAATGTAACAGCAGTAAATGGAAACCATAATTACTGAGAGATACATGCATGTAATTCAGTTAAAAAGATGTGTAAAGTTCCCTTACTTATTATTTTTTCTTATTTGCAAAGACAGATGTTGTTCAAGGCTCCTTTAACATAATGACATTTCATCACAATACCATGGATAAGGCTATAGAGGAAATTTAAAACATTGGAAACTGCTCCTGAGACTAACTTGAAAGGTGGTGCTTGAAATGCTTTTTAAACATAATGTCCAGTTATGATCAAACCATGAAAAATGTTCTGAAATATTATAATTTATTAATTTAACATTTTCTGGCATTATTGAAGTCCCACAGATATGAAGATAAGATTGTGACAAGAAGTGTGGAGACTTACTAGGGTCTTTCCACTTCCTGTGAAAGTGTATTTTCTACCAGGTGTTTGTGAAAATCCAAGTGTATTTTGATTCTATTATAACATCAGTTGTCTGACAATCTTTGTCTTCATATAAACCCCACTCTTAAGCTCTTCCTCTTGATCAACTAATTAACTAATTTCATTTTTCCTTTAGATAGAGACTAGATTTTGACACATCTCAGGAAATTTTCTAACACAATTTTTTCCCAAGGAAAGATTTTTATGTTTCTGGAAGTTTCTAGAACAGCAAAAGCCAGAATATGAAGATTTCTTTAAAATTAGCAAAAAAGCCTTGATTTTAAAGGAGAACCCAGTAAATTCCATGTAAAATATCAAAATAATGTTTTAATGAGAGCAATAATTGCTATCTCTTATAAAAATAAAAGCAAACCAAATTAATTTGGAGAATGTTTGTTTTCTACTCAGGGATAATTGAATCAAGATTTTGAAATTTGCAGTGGTAATCATACACATAATTGCTGCTGTCACTGTTTTTCTGAGCTTTCAGTTTATGTCACCTTGAATAAGTCAACATTTACCAACAATTATCATACAGTGGCCTATGATATATATCAGTTATTTAATATATTATGTGCAAGAAAATAGTGCTGTGACCCTGATACCCAGCCCTGGCCTTTGGTCAAGGCAAGCGAGGCGGTCATCTTGGGTCCCGTGCATTCAGGGCTGCTTGGCCCACCTCCTGGCTCCGCCCATCTGACTGGGAGCCGCTTGGCCGTGCAGGTCAGTGTGCTGCCTTGGGCCCTGCACACTCTTTGCCTGGGCCTGCTGATACCACTGATTATTCTCAACAAATGCTCATATTTCAATGGTGGAGTGTAGAGTTTTCAAAAGCATTTATGGCTAAGTCTGTACTTAAAACATTAAAGCATGGCCATGGCTCCAGCATCCCATCTCTCCATGTAAACCACCTGGGGCTATGTCTAGACTATGGGGCCGCATCCAGGGAACGCATCTGCTCTTCTGTTTTGTTTTTGCAGAAGAGCAGACGCGCTATTTCGGAAGCCCTGTCTTCCTCTTTCCACGAAGAAGAAAGGCTTTTCCAAAAGAGGAAGATTTTCCAAAATTTTGGCCAGTGTAGATGGGACTAATTTTGGAAAAGCCTCTTTCGAAAAAACTATCGGAAAAAGGTACTCAAATTGTGGAGCGCAGTTTGTGTACCTTTTTTCAATAAAACATTATAGTCTAGACGTAGCCTAAATGAGGGGAGTAGCTAACAGCTCCCTGCACTG
Source organism: Pelodiscus sinensis (assembly GCF_052426305.1). Lineage (NCBI taxonomy): Eukaryota > Metazoa > Chordata > Testudines > Trionychidae > Pelodiscus > Pelodiscus sinensis. The sequence goes on along the minus strand of NC_143057.1, from coordinate 81,206,624 downwards.
GATGCAAGTTTACAATGTGTGCGTGTTCACATGCGTGCGTGTCTTCACACCCCTGAACATGAAAATTGAAGCACAGTAAAGTGTCAGTATAGACACGGCCTATGTAACTGAAGAGTCTTAGTCCAATGAAAGTCAGGGGGCACTGGGTTCCCAAGAGTGTTAGGTGCTACAGAAAATAGGGCCGAAGCTCCCAAGTGACCTGGGCATTTTTTAGAAATTTCACATAAATACTTCCTTTGATAACTTACAGTTTGAATATTTGAGGTTTTTTGATTAACAGTGACATGCCTCGAAGGTGAAATTCACCTCTATTCAGAGAGCTGCTGCAAGTAATCTGTACCACTTAAGAGTCACCTAAGCTTTATTTTTGCTAAAAGCCATACTGGATCAGACGCAGGGTCTTTCTCAATAGTGGCTAGAACCGTATGTTGCAAAGGAAGGTGCAAGAAACCCCACAATAAGCAGTATGGGGTGAGTTGTCCACCATGAAGGTCTCATCCTAATCCCTGCTCACTACAAAGTAATTTAAACACTCAAGCATGAGTGTTTTCAACATTCTTTGCTAGCTTTAACTATCATAGTTTTGAATATTGTTATCCATATAACATCAGTCTCTCACTGAATCGTGTTAAAGTCTTTATTTTAATGACATCATGTGGCAATGAGATTCACTATGGCAACAAGTACGTATTTTATGCAAAAAGTATGTATTTTTATCTGTATTGACTTTCTTAAGATTGTCCCCTTGTTCTTATATATGAGACGGTAAGAATGTAAATTCCCAACCTACTGTCAACAATTGCACTTAACCATGACATTATCTAGCACAGGGCAAGTGAAGACTACTATACACTGTAATGGGAGGCACTTACTTCTTGAGAACTTCTGCCTGCTACATGTAATGGTATACTTCTTTTCCCACTCCTGGCACTCCTTGTAGATTGCTTACTTAGCTTGGTGGGTCTTCAGAAATTTGATCCTCTGGACAAGTTGCAAAGTCAAAATGAACCCCTTCCAGGACAGTGAAAAGTCAAACTATCTATCCTCAGAGTCTTCAGCTCCATCTCAAGGTTTTTTAAATAGAGCCCTTTTGCTCAGGCTTCTAACCATGGACTTAAACCATTTCACTGGTAGGAACCCAGGCCTATTTACTACTCTGGTTCTAACTGAGGAACTCAATAAACAGCAGATACATAGTGCTCACTTCAAGCTGCCACACTAAGCCTTAGGATTGGGTCATTTCTTTTCATGACCTTCAGGGGATTTTAACTGTGATGGACACTATTCTTCTTTGAATTGCAATCCTTCATACAACCCTATAAAGTTAATGGAGTTCCTTGTTGTTTAAGTTATAGCAAAATTTGGCCTTCCAGAGATTAATGCTTGAAAGCTGCTAGCACAAAAAAGAAGATTGCATTAAGATCAAAAAGTCAGTACTTATGAATTACAACTAGAGTATCTGAAATAAGAATTATTTAGATAGCTAAACTAATGGACGATCCTTTTGTGATTGTGTAACTCACACACCTAGGCTATGTCCACATTGGCGGGTTGTTGCACCAGAAATATGCAAATGAGGCTAAGCGTGGAATATCGCCGAGCCTCATTTGCATACCTAATGAGCCGCCGTTTTGCGGAAGAGGCTCTTGCGCCAGAAGGAGCTGTCTACACTGCCCCTTCTTGCGCAAGAAAAACCCTCTTGCGCAATGCCACTAGGTTGATTATTTTCAGGAATAACGGTATTGCGCAAGAGGGTTTTTCTTGCACAAGAAGGGGCAGTGTAGATGCTCCTTCTGGCGACAGAGCCTCTTCCTAAAAAATGGCGGCTCATTAGGTATGCAAATGAGGCTTGGCGATATTCCACCCTTAGCCTCATTTGCATATTTGTGGCGCAACAACCCGCCAGTGTAGACATAGCTCTAGTGTGGTTACTGAGCAATGCAAGTGGTACCTAGACCACAGCAACAGTTAAGACCAAGAGACCTCTACCGCATGGGCTGGGAGCCAGCTGGCTTTTAGTTCAAAGAGTAGAGGCTCCTATACTCTACTTCAAAGGTCTCAGGTTCAAATCCACTTGGTGGTGGTTACAATTGCAGAACAAATGAAATTAAAGACTGTCTGAGAGGCTATCTACAGAGATAGTGCAGATATTAAACACTACAGGTTCTTCAGAATCATGCAGCTTAATAGAAAGGTAGAGTGTAGATTAACTGGAGATGAATGTTCAGAAGCAGAATGCACACAGCTCAAGGGTACCATGGGTGAAATCCTGACCAAATTAAGTTGTGGGGAGTTTTGCCACTGACTTCGAAGGGGTCAGAATTTCACCCCTTATAGCCTCTAAAAATACAAGGCCAGTTCTGATTTGTGTGGATGGGTGTAGCTAATGAAAGTGATATCTTTTTTAGCTAGCAAAAATCAGGTATTAATTAGCAGTGAGTGGGGAAGGTGTGACATGCGCAGAAAAAAACACGAAAGAATGGAATAGACCAGTTTGGAAAGCACAGCAGGCAGAGCAGAGTACACAGATCAGAAGAAAGTAACTGGTTGGATAGGGTAGTGTCCTGGAGAGGAAACTAGGAAAAACTGAAATAGTTCACTTCCAAGGAGGCAGTAGGGTTTACTGAAGAACTCTGATTTTACTGAGATTGTTGGAAAGCTATGCTTGTAGGACATCAACAGTATTTATGATATATTTATTTTATTTATGAATAGTCATTTCTATGCCATTGATCACAGTGATGAGTGATTAAATAGCCTAGATACATATATGTAAGTGTCAATGCAACATTACAACATAGTGACATATCGTGACAAATGTCACCACTAATGTGATGATGGAGTGAAAGACAAGGGGGCTGAGGTGATTTCTTATGCTGGTGAGAGACAAGCTTTCCAACTTACACTGAGCCCTTCTTCAGCTCTGGAAAATGGACTCAGCCTGTCATAGCTAAATACAAGATGGAACAGATTGTTTAGCTTCAGTAGTAAACACATATTTCAAGGAACCATTCAAGGTAAAGTGACCCATTAACACCCCACCAGTCATAGAGAGAAAGGAGGGGGGTTGTTAGTGGATTATAAATTGTTGTAACAAGCCATAAATCCCATGTCTCTATTCAGTCCATGATTTTTAGTGTCTATGTATGAATGTAAGCACCCAGTCTCATCTTTTGAAAGTGTTGTGCAGGTTTCCTTTGAGGATGAGGACCGAAAGGACAAGATATTGCAGTTAATGGTACCCATCCATGCAATGAGAGACCTGTCTTTGAGAGAAATAAGAGCTAGAGTAAGACAGAGATGGAATGGATGGCCTGAGCCACAGTGTGAGGAGTGGGTTTGCTCAACCAGGAAAGAGCAGCTTGTGGAGAGCATAGTTAGGGTTGCCAACTGTGGTTGGATGAAATTCCTGGAGATTTCATCATATAATCTTTAATTAAAGATTAATCTTTCATTCCTGCAGATTTCAGCACAATCTTGGAAAGTTGGCAAACCTAGGCTAAGAATGGAAAGAAGCGGCCTAAGCTGTAGAGTAGTATGGAATGTCAGTAGCTCAGGTTAGGGTCTGAGAATGAGGAAAATTAGAGATGCACCAATTCAAAAGCTTAGATATGAGCATCCCCAAACTTTGGTGTAGTTTGGATCTGGATTTGGATATAAACTTTGCAGCTTGGGCAGGCCAGTGATTAAAAACAAGCTGACTTTTTGGCAGCCTTTTTTGGATAATGATCTGCAGCATGAATCAGTCCTTGCAAACAAATGCAATTTCTCCTATGCCTGTCAAATTGTTGGAGGTGAAAAAAAAAAGATACAAAATAATGTGAACCATTTCCTGCATGTGTCCCTGCCCCACTCCCTCCCACTTCTATGCACAAACCCTGTAAGGTCTAACACCATATCACCAAATGAAAGGCACGATCCAGGCTGCTATTGCCTTTTGGATCAGCCTGTGTGTGCTGAAGCAAAGCAATCTCTTGTTGCTAGCAGCCAGGCTGTCGGAGGAAGGTAGCAGTGCGCTCTCTCACTTTGTCTTGGCAGGGCACAGCCATCAGACGAAGTGGGAGGAAGAAACATTAACTCCAACAGCTGTTTCTTGACCCCGGCTGTCAGTCTGCCCGAGAATACATTTTTGGAGAGTCCCATTCGGAAACAAAGAGGGAGTTTTCGGGCGCGGAGAAGTTGGGTGACCCAAGGGGCCGCAGCCCAAAGCAGCAGGGGAGGCGCTGCTCGCACTTCACACGCAGCCTGCCTGCCTCTGCTGTGCGCAGGCAGGATGGAGCAAAGTAACTTGAAAGCTCCCCACTCGGCTCCCTTGCCTGCAGCTCTCCCCCCCCCCCAACGCGCACACACACATCCAGCGCCAGTGCTAAGAGCCGTAGCTAGACTACAGTAATTCCCCAGCATGGGCGGCTTGAAACTGCTCGGGCTGAATAGCATTTGCTGTTCCGTCCCCGCGGCCGCCTCCCGCCGTCCCTGCAAGAGCCGCTCTCTCGTTCTCCTGGAAGTTGTGCTGACACAGTCTCGCTGCCACAAGAAGTTTGTCAACATCAAACTTACCCTGTGCGCGGTACGTTCACCTTCCGCCAGCATTTTCTCTATTAAAACAGCAGCACCCTCTCGCCATGCCAATGCCTCTTCCCTGCCCGGGAGGCAAGGGAAGCATCGCCTAGGCAGAAATGGCGCATTTGATTGTCTGCAGCAACTCGGTCTGAGCTGGGGGGGGGAGGACAAGAAGAACCCATAGGTTTAATTGCAGTTTTTGTCACACAGTTTGAGGTAGATTTTTTATATGCATGGGAAGTGGCAAGCAGCCTTTGCTTTTTAGGAGTGGAACAGAGGTTACATGGAAATAGTGGCATGGCAAAGCCAGGGATGTTCACACACAGACATATGCCTGCAAACCATTTGCTCGAGCCACCCTTTGAACAAAGAAGGGTCGAACATAGCTCTTCTTCTTGAAAATGAACATAAATATGTCAGAGTGGAAATTACTGTCATTTGTATTATGCACGAGCAATTACTCTGCCACCTTGGTTGGCTATGCAGCATAAAACTTCAACCAAGTCATTTTCCTAATCAGAGACACGAACAGGTTTGCTGCAAGTTACTGCTGCATAATTTTTAGCTTTTACTGGCTTGATGCACTTGGAGTTCCCCCAAGGCTTTTAAAGAGGAAGATTAACTCTTTGCATTCCTAAGAATGCATGCTGTGCATGCACAGCCCTGTGCAGTATTGCAATCTACTTGAAAATAATGGGCCTGCTTGCAAAGATAGGACCCTGGGCATGCATGAAGTCATGACCTGAAGGGGTTAAAGAAGGAAGAAAATGAAACAAGCATTCAGTTGGTTCAAAACTGTGACACTGTAAAACTATTACAACTGTTCATCCCTTCCCCCATTTAACTTTTTATTTAGGTATTTTTAGCAGTCTCAGACATTTGTAACTACATATAGAGAGAATGTGTGCTAAATGTATGGACTTGATCCTGTGAGATGCTGAGCATTCTGGACCAATCTAAGGAAGCACTTAAAGCAAATGTTTACCTTTGAAGAACTGAGTAGTTTCATTGACTGAGTGCTTAACATCTTACAGGAATAAGACCCTAACAGAAGATTACAGAAATCTCTGTGCAACACCCATATCATCCTTGTTAGATTGGTGCCACCAACATGCCATACATTCTTCTACTAATATTTAACAGAAATCCATCAGTGCCCAATTAAGATGGTGCAAAAAAGGACTAGAAAGAGAAATGAAATATTAAAAGGAAGATGTTTGTGGGCATGTGTTTGTTGGAGGAGAGCCAAGAAAGAGTATTTTGAGTAGACTCAAAGAATGAGATTTCCATCAGTAGCTGTCACTAAACATCAATTTTGGCATACGCATACATGGAGGGAAAATATTTCCATTGATAATCAATTTACAGATAGGTAAAGTAAGAAAAATGCTGCTTGAGGACTGTGAGTCTGATTTAAGATTATTTATTTTATATATTTTGACACAAGCTGATAATTTAAATTATTCTTTTGAGCCTTCCCATAATTTCCCACAGCTGAAAATATAAATGGATAAGATTTGCTATTGCCCATCAAAATAATACTAAACAAATTCTGGTAGACCTACTTATTGAGAGATATGTCAGGGCAACCAGTTTATGAGACAAAAATCTGTCAGATACGGTCCATTCTTGCCAATGCATGAAGTGATAGTCCCTTCCAGTCCTATATTTTTATGGTTCCGAGGACTGAGACAATCAGCTTTACTTATTTTACAGTAGACAGCAAGTCACTGTACCTGACCAACTTTTAAAATGAAACTTTTTCATATTTCGGTAACAAAGGACAATTTCTGATTCTGTAAACTAAAATGGGAATACTTGCCCACTCTCCCACTTTATATAAAGAATGGTGTTATTTTGATTTGGAAAACACTGTGTACAGTCTGTATACATAAGGTTTTTTGCAGACTATGAGGAGGAAGAGGAGGTTGCTTGAGGGTTTGGAACATTTATATTTTGGGGTAATATTTTTGTATTTTATTATGTGACTTTTACATTTATGGATAGGTGCCCAGAGCATAGGATGGGTTTTTATAGATAAGTTTATAAATACAAAGACATACATTTTAATTGATTGTCAACTTGATTGCTGTTAAGGTTCCTTGAACTCATGCATAAGCATTGCCTGTTATGAAGGTGGCCACACTTACCATTTCACCAAGCCACATATGACAATCTTTAGCCCCACTCCTGCTGAAGCCCTAAAGCCCTGCTCCCTCCCCACTGGGCAGAAGCCCCTACCCCACCATCTCCCTGCAAGACAGAGGTCCCAAACTCTCCCCCCACCATTCTGGGAGGCAGAGAATGGGGGGAGATGTTGCGGCTTGAAAGCTGCATTTTAATGGTAAGCTGCAGTAAGGCTCACAAGCCAGAGTTTGGCCACCTCTGCCCTATTATTTTAAATGCATATGCTACTACTATTAATAATAATAATAATAATAATAAAATGTCATTGAAATATTTCAAGAGATTGGTGTTGCATAAAGAGAAACCAATGAAATATACCTTTCTTTGCTATGAAAGGAACATCTTATTGTCAAGTACATTCCACACTTGAAGTTTCAAGATGAACAAATTGACCTTTTTTCTTTTAATATGTTTCTGATTTAACACTGTTGAATTTTGTGGGTATGGTTTTTGTTTTAAATCTTAACCTGACATGATGTCTGAACAATCCAAATAACAATTGTGGGGTATGTCTGGAGTGGAGAAACAGACATGACAAGGTAAATTTTCCAAATACATTTGTAACTTGAATGTTTAGGGTACACTGTAAAGTATATTTTATTTTAAAAATAAATCTTAGTTTGTTTCTTGGGATTTTGCCATCTCATCCAAGATAAATTATATTTAAATCACATGTTTAAGAATCATAGAATCATAAATCTGGAAGAGACCTCAGGAGGTCATCAAGTCCAGCCCCCTGCCTAAGGCAGGACCAATCCCAACTAAATCAACCCAGCCAGGGCTTTGAGACTTGAAAACCTCTAGGGAAATACATTTAAAAATTGATTTTTTATTTTATAGCGTAAGCAAAATATCTGTATTGTATGGGTAATAGCCACAGTTCCCAGAACTGATAGGAAATTCACATACTTTAATGATATAACTCAAATCTGGGCTGTCATTTATTCCATATTTCTCATAATATTTTTTTATTTATCCAAATTCTATCTATCTATCTATCTATCTATCTATCTATCTATCTATCTATCTATCTATCTATCTATCTATCTATCTATCTATCTATCTATCTATCTAATCACACTGACTTCAGTGGTGCAGCATTGGTCCTATAAAGAAGGAGAGGACAAGAGTGAAGGATCATAGAAATCAAGATCTTCCATGGTACAAAGAGACTAATAATGTTCATGCTTTTCCAAAAATTTCTCTCCCACTTTATTTTTCCTCCTTTGCTACTACTAATAATCTGCTGCTTTGTTGAACAGTCCGTTTGTATAGTATTGATGCCAATTTTAACCTGAGATTACTTTGCCTGAAGTTGAAAACTGTTGATGTTTTGTAATCTGTAGTGTTTCTACATGTTTAGCAGTACAGTTAATCTATATTTATGTTTAGTTAAATATGTATAATGCTAAAATAGACAAGAAAGGCTGCAAACATAGATTTGAAGACTCTTGTAAGAATTATAATTTAAATTAACTAGAAATATATTTAATATTCAAAATGTATTTTCTCTGAAAAACTGCATATTAGTATATTTTTTGTATTATTTCTACAGACATTTCTTCACTTACAAGGTAAAAATATTAAAGTCAGTTTTGATGTCTCACAGTTTCTGTATTTGGGTGTACGTGGGCAAATTCAGTTCTTTATTCCTGCTTATATTGGTTGCCATTCTACTTGCAATTAATCATGTGTAGTATTTTAAGCATTACCCTCAGTGATCTAAAGGAAATTTAAAATGTTTCTTTTTTATAAAAGAAACATTTTGGCTTATTTTAAATTATGGAATTTTGTAGATAATGCTCCAAATGACCTCTTAGTACAGGCATGTCAAACTTGAAGCCTACTGAGGGCAGTACAAATGAAAACTGATAGCTTTCAGGGCCACCAAAGAAAATGTATTTTATCAGAAAGTCGTAATTATTTATTATTATTATTGATTATGTTTTAGGTATATTTTATAATATTTTTTCAGGTCTTTTTTTAATGTAATACAATAATTTGATGTATAAAATTGTTATTTGCTCATATAAAATAATTTTTAATTTAAATATAAATTTAAGGTACTTTTTAATTTTTTATATAATACATAACTTGTTTTGTTGAAATAAAAACAAGTATAGACCGTGGTTAATCGAATAGAACACGCTTCTGTGAAAATTTCAGATACTTTGTAAGTTTGAGATTTTGCATAAACATGTAATTATTCGTGCAATTGCAAAAATTGACATTTATTTATTGATATAAACTTAATATACATTTTGTGATTTTATTTGGGAATGAATAAAACAAAAATATTAACAAAATAACCCCTTCCTCTCCCCCAGAGCCAGGCACTCCAATGCCCCCATTCTGACTCAATCCTCCTCTGCTCCCCCAGAGCCAGGCACCCCCAACGTAATGCCTTCCCCTTCCCCCAGGCACTCCCAGCCCCCTCAACCTAACCCCTCCCATTCTCTCAAAGCCAGGCTCCCCCAACCCAATGCCTCCTCCCCTCCCCCACCTGCCCCGTGCAGAGCAGCCCAGCTGGCCGTGAGCACATGCTGGGTGCAGAGTGGCCAGGTTGGCTGTGAGTGCATGCTCAGAGTGCCCAGTGCAGAGTAGCCCGGCAGCTGTGACCATGTGCTGGGTGCTGTGCGCAGAGCGGTCCCAGCCATGAGCAGTCGCTGCGGCACAGAGCGGCCCGACCGGCTGTGATCTGAACTCAGCCACGTGCTCCAAATGGCCAGTGGGCCACACTTTATTCCTTTATAAAAATGTACTGGCAGGACGCAAAAAATGTCAATCGGAACACATGTGGCCTGCCAAATGCCAGTTTGACATGCCTGTCTTAATATGTGGCTTGCTTAATGAATATATACAAGAAGAGAAAATAAGCATCTGAATGGTGGATTTAATGTTTCAGTGGCTCTTAAAAGTGTGATTGTGGTCAGAAAATTGATGCTATAAAAATATATTAGAGTTCTATATTTCTAGTCCATTAATGATGCAGCTCCAGACAGGATTGTACTAACTGCCAGGAGTACAAGCTCAACCCTGTATGTAAAAATCCTGCTACAGAACTGTCTTTTTGCAAGATACAGTATCACCATTAGCAAGTCTGGAATAAGAAACAAAGTTGAGCATTTTGTTCATGATGATATAAGACCAATAAAGATCCATTTTGTACTAGCCTAAATTCCTGTTCCTGCCCAACTCTTTCTATGAGCATTAGATCTCAACACTGACAGTAGCAGTAAACTTGATTTTGTCTATCAACTCAATAAATAACAACATACCAGAAGTATTATGGGCAATACCAAGGTGCACTATTCACAAAATAACTTTTCTGACCATTTAAATACGTCAATATGTAATATATCAGAAAAATACTTAGTAGCATTTTCCATATGATTCTCTGTCAACCATTATTGAGCACAGGCAATTGTTTCTGAAAGGTCTTGGTCACTCAAGACTGTAGATCACTAAAAAGGACTGTGAAATACTATATTTGGGTCCATGATTGTACTGTAAGGATGGATGATCAAATCTTACTTATCTTTGCTGCTCTATAACTGCAGAACCTGACTCTGTGACCTGAACATACACTGTGCCAGAGAAGTGCTGGTCATATCCTAAAAAACCCCAGCACCGGCTCCGTGGTGCTGTTTCCCCTGCCCACGCTGCTGCCTTTATCAGAAGCAGCAGCACAGGGGGGAGGGGCTGTTACAAAGTAACCTCTGTCCACAGGGAGCTCAGACCCCCGTGGACAGGGGCTGCTGCCAGATCAGCCACAGAGCAGACAGAAGCGCACTGTGGCAGCTGCCCCCTCCCTCCCAGCAGCCTCTGTGCACAGGGAGCTCGGACCCCCCCCCCCCATGGACAAGGGCTGCTGCCACCATACACTGTGCCTCTGTATCAGAGGCAGCAGCGCAGAGCGGCAGGCAGCCAGTTTGCAAGGGGATCTGCTTTTTAAATTGGCTCTCCTTGAGGACTGGCTCCCATCTGAAAACCCACACTGCTGCCTCTGGGAGTGGGAGTGGGGCCAGATTGCACTGACTGCCGGCCCTGCCCCCAGGGATTATAGAATAGTTGACTAACTGCTAATAATTCATGACGTTAGTTGACTATTCTATTACCAGCTATCTAACGCCCCTATAACGGACCTGCATATTCTTTAATACTGGGCCCGTGGACTGTACAATTGAGACACTTAACAGTCAGTCTATAGCAGTGCTGCATCATTGGAAACATTCTCTATCAGAGAACAAGTAAACATGGCTCCCCCTGGACTAAGTTGGAGAACACTGCTCTAAAGCAACACAGTTGTTGTTGCACAGTAATACTCCAGGGATTAAGAGTGCTCCGAGACCCTGGGATATTGGGAGTATTATGATTCATATAATGTTCTCACATTGTATAATGAAAGTATCTACACATTAAAAGTGTTTCAGTTAAAAATGAGAAAGGTTATATCAAACAAAAAGCCTTATTTAAAAAAGGACTGAAGTTGAAAGCATGTTTCATTGGATTTCAATATTATGCTTTCTTTATACAAATTCTAGACATTTTACAATACCCAAATATTAGAATGTCTGGAAATAAGTAGTTAAATGAATAGGAAATGAATAGTTAAATGATGTAGCTAGTTCCCCACAGCCATATGAGTATTCATCACTGTCTCCCCCACCCAACTTATACACCTACCCAACCTTAACTTCTGCCCATTGTTTTGTTCTGTAAAGATAATAAGATGCATTCTGTTTTTATGTATTGTGAAATATGTAATAAGGATTTCAAAAGACATATAGCTCCAGGGTTCATTAATTTATGTCAGAATTCTGTATGTTCTCTCATAAAGTAATGTGTTGGTGGAGAAAAAGAACATTTTATATGAACTGAATTGGAATGATTGATCTGTTTGGAGTTATGGAATGTGTTGATTATATGATGTTGTAGGCTTAGGTAAATGTAGGTAGACTAGCAAGTTTGTATTTTTAACTATACTGTTTCACATTTACCATATGTGGGGTCTTTTTGTGATGAGTAATGTTGTGGTATGTGTTAGAATTATATTGAAAAAATATTTGTTGAATAGAAAAGGTATTTTTTGACTGAAGAGAGCTATCACATTAAAATGTAGAGACATGTAATGGTCACATATGTCTACACAAATTTTAATGATGTAAATTATTAGTAGTGTAAATCGGGGGAATAATATGAGGATGAAAGATTATATAGACATGGCAGAAAAACTAGCTTACCCACTTGTTCAGGGTAAGCATGTTTGGCTGGGCAAACAGTCAGAATGAGGTTAGGAAGCCTTTAGCTCCTCCCATGGAATTGAGCAGGAAGAACAGAACATTATAAGTGCTGCTGGTGGGTTTTTTTAACAAGAACGTATGAGGAATTTGGAGAAAAAGAACATCTGAACTAAAGATGTTAAATAGCGACTAACTGATTAATCACTTTGCATCAATTATTCGATTAGTCGATAGTGCGATTCTGCCTTTGAAGTGTAGCAACAGCCCTAGGGCTCTTGCTACACTTCAGAGGTGAAAGCGTGTGGAGCCTGGGATCAGCTGGGGACTCCAGCTGATCCTGGGCTCTATACAGTGCTGCTGCTTTGAAATGTCTTGAGGAGCCTGACGCTGGGCTCCCCACAGCATTTCAAAGAAGCAGCGCTGCAGGGAGCCCGGGGTCAGTGGGGGAGTCCATAGCTGCCGCATTGAAATGCTGGGGGGAGCCTGAACATCTGAACTAAGGATGTTAAATAGTGACTAACTGACTAATTGAATAGTCAATGCATTTTGCATCAACTATTCGATTAGCTGATAGGGCGATTTCGCCTTTCACAGCTCTAGGGCTCTTGTTACACTTCAAAGGCAGAATCGCCCTGTCAACTAATATTGACCGATAAAGGCAGAGAGTGGGGGGGGGGGGACGAGAGGGGGGAAGAGGGAGTCTGTGTGGAGTTGTCACAGTAGAGACAGTATTGGGGGAAACCAGCTTTTAAGCCGGCTCCCCCCAGAACAGGCTCCTGTCCTCCCCTTGCTTCCTCTGCTACAGAGGCAGCGGGGGAGTGAGGAGTTCTCGACTGCTTGTGTACATCCCTACCCTGCTTAGAACCCAATGGTCCGAAGTAATGTGGGGTCAGGCATAGCAGAAGTGGGACAAACAATTCCCAAATTGGGGGGTGAAAACCAGAATGGGTGCTGGTATGAGGTCCCCGGGTTTACTCTCAAAAAAGGGGCTTGGGTCCCTGCTGGTGTTTGGAGGGCCCCTGCTCTTGCTCTGGCATCATCTATTAAACTTGCCCTGACACTTTGTTGGCTTCTTTGCATCGAGGGGCAGTGTAGACATGTGAGGGAGGCTGGAAGGGCTTCTGTTGTGGAGCAAGGGTGTGAATACCCAGGCTCTTGAGTGTGGCCATGGTATCCTTCAATCTGTGCAGTGCATAGCATCCACTAACAACCCTGCGGAGTCAAAGGTGTTGCCCAGGCTGGTGTTTTTGAAATGGAGTTTGTAATTCAAAATGGAGTCTGCTGATCCCTTTTCACCTAAACAGTGTCTCTTCCCACCAAAACCACCCTGAAGAAGGCTTTGCACTACACTCTTTGGCCTCTGCACATGGCACCAGACCTATGGACCCCGCACTAATACCATGTGTGCGCATCCCAGTTATGCACCCGACCCTCTTTTCCTGTGCACACCGCCCAATTACTTTGCACCCTACATGCTAACCCAGTTTTCCCACCTTGACATCTTTATAAACCCTTCTCTGAGGAGAGATCGGGTTGTTTCTCCTTCGTCTGTCTATGTGCGTCGTTGTCTACCCTGAGGAGCCCATTCATCCATTCCTGCGTGACCTGATTGGGACTATCCAGATCCAGTGGTGTTACTTCGAGGTGTGAGGGAAACCTCCTCCTTTTATCCAGCACTTTGGGATTTTGGATTATTATCACGGGTCCTGCTTATAATGGACATTCAGACAAGGACTGGTGTCTACCAACTCTAAGCCTCAGTTCACATGGAAGGCGAGGATTGATCCCGAGCACTCTGGATCCTGGATCGCCAGACCATCGTCGAGGGGGATCTCCCTGCTGTCCTCCCTCAAGGCTTCCCATTAGCCACGAGGTAGAAGGTCGCAGGTATCTATCGCCACCTTCAGACCTTTGTAAAATATAACCTTCTGTGTACGGGATCTTTCCTATCTCCTTTTCTTCTGGGCTAGGGCGGGACATTTACTGTTTTATTGTTGGTTGATACGTGTTCACATCTTTTAAAATATATGGTTTGGCTCTAAATTCTGTCTCAGACCTGATTTGTGACTAGCTGTTCACCAGTGATAGATATGGGTACCAGGTCGAATCTGGTTTCTGTGAGGGAGGCGCATTAGGCTTTAATTAATTGCCCACAGCAATTGTTTACCTCAGCCTTCCGGGTAACAAAGGGCAAGTCCTGGATGGTGATCTGTACTTCAGGTGGAATGTTGAACATCTGTACTCACACCAAATGCCTCATGGTGATGGCCATGGCCACAATATGGGCAGCCAAGTTGTTGGAAACCAGGGCTGCTTATAGTGCTGTATGGGAGACCTCCCTAACCTCCTCGAGGATGGCAGTGAACTCAGCACGAGAGTCCTGGGGTAGCAGTTCCTTGACTTTAACTAGAGGTGTTCCTATCCCTTTTGGGTGACCCCCTTGGCCTTGAATGGGATGGAGGCTGGCATTTGCCACAGCACCTCTATAGTGTTGATAATGGACTTAATGAGGGGCAGCACCACTCTCTGCTGTGGAGGATATCCACCATGGGATCCAAATCCTCCACCCCCTCCTCTGCCTGTAGTTGCAGATTTTGTGCCATCCTGTGTACTGTGTCCTGGTAGACCCTGAGATGCAGGATATACTAGATGCCACCTTGCTGTTCCAGCAACTGTTATGAGTGATGAGAAGAAACTGAGGGTATGTCTACACTACCCTCCTAGTTCAAACTAGGAGGGTAATGTAGGCATACCGCACTTGCAAATGAAGCCCGGGATTTGAATTTCCCGGGCTTCATATGCATAAACTGGGCGCCGCCATTTTAAAATCCCCGCTCGTTCGAACCCCGTGCCGTGCGGCTACACGCGGCACGAACTAGGTAGTTCGGACTAGGCTTCCTAGTCCGAACTACCGTTACTCCTCGTGGAATGAGGAGTAACGGTAGTTCAGACTAGGAAGCCTAGTCCGAACTACCTAGTTCGTGCCGCGTGTAGCCGCGCGGCACAAGGTTCGAACGAGCAGGGATTTAAAAATGGCGGCGCCCAGTTTATGCAAATGAAGCCCGGGAAATTCAAATCCCGGGCTTCATTTGCAAGTGCGGTATGCCTACATTACCCCGCTAGTTCGAACTAGAGGGGTAGTGTAGACATACCCTGAGAGGGTCGGGGGTCAGCTGTGCCATATATACATTGCTGCAGCAGCACCACTTTAGGGGATTCCACTGCTGGCTCTACAGATGTCACAAGGGTAAAACCTTTCTGGAGATCCTGCACGTGCACACATGTATTGGAGCGCACATGAGCAATCACTCCAAGGACTGGGACTGGCATCTGGGAGTGGCAACTAGGACAGATTAGATTGGATAAGCACACAGGACTGGCTGGGGAAAAAGACTGGGACTAAGAACCAGTTGGTCTGGAGAGGGAGGGGAGTAGTGAGGGAGTTCAGATCTGATGGAGAGCCAAGATATGGGGGGACAACTGGGGCTTTCAGTGTTCAGAGACTGGAACAAAGAGCTGGGGATGGGATGGACAATGATATGGAAAAAGTAGCTTAGGGTGGGAGATTTGGATTGGGACCCAGTGGAAACAGGAAATGTGAATGGGGGTATGTCTACACTACAAAGTTAATTCGAACTAACGGACGTTAGTTCGAATTAACTTTGATAGGCGCTACACTAGCGCTCCGCTAGTTCGAACTTAATTCGAACTAGCGGAGTGCTTAGTTCGAACTAGGTAAACCTCATTCTACGAGGACTAAGCCTAGTTCTAACTTACTAGTTCGAATTAAGGGGTGTGTAGCCCCTTAATTCGAACTAGTGGGAGGCTAGCCCTCCCCAGCTTTCCCTGGTGGCCACTCTGGCCAACACCAGATAAACTCGTCTGCCCCCCTCCCAGCCCCGAACCTCTTAAAGGGGCACGGGCTGGCTACGGTGCCCGTGCCAGGTGCAAGCCTGCCAGCACCCAGCCAGCAGACCCTGCACCTGGAACGGCTTGAGCCAGCCACCCGATGCCCTCCAGCCCTCCCCCTCTTCCCGGGACCAGGCTGGCGGCTCCCGGGAGCTTGCCCGGGACCGGAAGAGGCAGGCACCCGCCTGGGCTAGTGCGGACATCGTGGACTTCGTCCCTGACCTCCGCACTAGGAACAGGAAAGTGGCCGTCTAGAGCACGAGAGCTGCCAGCCTGACCACCCAGGAGCAGGTGTGCATGAAAATCAAGGTGGTCCACTGAGACCCCCGACCCTGAGCCCTGAGTTTACAATGGCCGTACTGGGTCAGACCAAAGGTCCATCTAGCCCGGTAGCCTGTCTGCCGACAGTGGCCAACCCTACGGACCTTGGAGGGGATGGACCGAAGACAGTGACCAAGCCATTTGTCTTGTGCCATCCCTCTCCAGCCTTCCACAAACTTTGGGCAGGGACACCACTCCTACCCCCTGGCTAATACCACTCCATGGACCCAACCTCCATCACTTTATCTCACTTCTCTTTAAGCTCTGTTCTAGTTCTAGCCTTCACAGCCTCCTGCAGCAAGGAGTTCCACAGATTGACTCTTTGCTTTGTGAAGAACAACTTTCTGTTACTAGTTTGAAGCCTGCTACCCGTTCCTTTCCTTTGGTGTCCTCTAGTCCTTCTATTATGGGAACTAATGAAGAACTTTTCTTTATGCACCCTCTCCACCCCACTCATGCTTTTATAGACCTCAATCCTATCCCCCCTCAGTCTCCTCTTTTCTAAACTGAAAAGTCCCAGTCTCTTTAGCCTCTCTTCATATGGGACCTGTTCCAAACCTCTGATCATTTTAGTTGCCCTCCCCTCTCCCACCCTCTCTCTTCCCCTCTCCCACCTCCTTTTCCCAGTCTCTCTGAGTTTTGTTCAGTAAAGAGAGATTCTATTTTTGACCACACATTTTCTTTATTTCGTACATCAGGAAGGGGGGCTAGGGAAAGGTAAGTGGAAGGAGGTGAGGGAGGAATGGGGTACGAGCCCCCGATGGGGAGGACTGGTCTGGATCTGCGGGCTTCTGGGGGTGGAAGCTCTCCTGCAGCCCCCCAATTGCCCCCTCTCCTCAGATGGCAGCCTGCAGCAAGTGCAGCTGGTCTGATGGCCGAGTGCTGTGATGTGCCCAGTATGGGTACTCCGGGCAATCCAAGCCAGGACTGCTTTGCAAGCGGGGCACCCCTGAGAACTGTCTGTCCGGGGTGGGGGTCGGGTCCCTTTAAGCACAGCCCTCGGCTAGCCTGAGGCAGCAGCTCCACGCTCTAAGTCCTCATCTGATGCCCTGCCGGCACTGCTTCCGGCCATCCTTAACCCCGGTTCAGGGTCCACTTAATGTGGACATGCTAGTTCGAATTAGCAAAACGCTAATTCGAACTAGTTTTTTAGTCTGGATGCGTTAGTTCGAATTAGCTTAGTTCGAATTAACTAATTCGAACTAAGTTAGTTCGAATTAGCGCTGTAGTGTAGACATACCCAGGGTGACTGGAGAATGGGGTGAAGTAGTCAGCAAATAGATTTATGTTACAGGACAGAAGGGATCATATTGTAGGGAATAGGTAGAAGAGTCTATATCCACTGCAGAACACTTCCAGGACCTAGAATGGAACCCAGGATTCCTGAGACTCAACCATTCCTTTACAGTCAGCAGGTATCTGTGAAACCCACTGGGAAAGAGCCCCATTCCCTTCTAGCACTTGTCCACACAGAGATTGACAGCTTACTACTGCTATCAGTTACTGTTAGATCAAGGGGCAGAGGCCTATGTGGCGGATCTAAACATTCCCAGCTAAGTTCCCTTAAAGCTGCACAGCCATAGTTTAAAGGGAAACATCTGTCCTGCAGCTGTGAGACACACCTCTCCCCAAGCCCTGAAGCTGCTGTGGTTTGGAAAGAGACACCCCTCGCTCAGCCCTAGCACGGAGCTGCCACAGCTCTAGGGCAGTTCTGCTGGGGCCTGCAGGGAAGTGGCCAGTACAGCAGCTCCAGCTTCTAAATGGGGGGGTCATGAGGCTCCATGTGCTATATCCAGACTAGCCAATGGGGTGGGAGGGCAAGGGGGAGAGGGAGTGTGCTAAAGTGAGAGCAGCATGCATGAGCCTCATTCCTCCCCCCAGAAGCTGGATCTGCTGGCCATGGTGCCCTAGGGCAGCTACTAGGCAGCCTCCCTTAGCACCGCTGACCTGGAACCCCCAGGAAAGGCCAAGCCCCAACCCTTCACCCCACCCAACCAGGAGACATCTTGTATATCCCAACTTCCCATCCCCAAAGCTCACAACCTCAGTCCAAAGCCTGTACCCCCTCCTGCACTCCAAACCCCAGGCCTGAGCCTCACCCCAAACCTGGAGCCCCCGTTTGCATCCCAACCCCCTCATTCCCAGTCCCACTCTAACCAGAGCCCTCCATTCCTCCTGCACTTCAGCTGCCTGTTTCAGCCCAGAGCCCCCATTGAAAGCCAAACCCACAATTAGAGCCCTTATCACCTCAACTTCATGTCAGCCCCACTTCTGCTACACATTGTCAGTGTGCAGAAAGACTTATGTGATACCTCAACTCCCTGTTGGTACACATAATAAAAGTCATTCTGCATATGGATACAAAAAATTAGAGGAAACATTGGTTCCCTGACAATTGAAGAACCATGTAGGTATCAATATGATGCCCCATGGTGGAATTTCTGGTTTTTTTTAGTATGCCTTTTGAAAACTCAGGAAATTACACACACAAAAGCTCAATTTAATTGACCATTATTAAGATTACAAAGTTAAACTTTCAAAAGTTAGGAGATGCCAAAGTTAAAGTGGCTGGTCAACTTCCTATGCCTCCACTTGTGTGTATGCAGTATAAAACAGTCTATAAGTAGTACAGTTCTTATTCTACAAGCACCTTGCACCATTCAGTGTATAGGATGAACCTGCTCTGGGATGAATGAGGGCTGTGCAGTAAAGCAGGCTGTGGTATGTTGACCCTCTGCTTCATTTGCTGCAGAAGTTGGAAGGTTTATCATACAGGAGATGGCAGGAAGAGTAGGGAGGGCAGCTGAATGCTGTCCTGGGGAATTAGATTCTATCCCTGCTTTTGCCCCTAGAATTCCTATATGATTTTAGTCAAGCAACATAAAGCAGGCTTTTCACAACTGGTCACTATGTATATTTCTCATTTTCTGGGTACCCTGATACTTTGAAGTTTGATTTACAGAAATGCTGAGTACTCACAGCTGTAGCTGAAGTAAATCGGAGCTGCCTTGAACATACAAAATACTACATATGCTAAAAATCAGCATCAATGGGTTATTCACATTTTACTTTAATCTCTCTGAGCCTTAGTATTTAATCTAGAAAATAAAGATACTAGCACCTCTTCACCAGTGTTCCCTCTAATTTCTTCCATCCATGTGTTGAATAAATTGTATTATGTGCATCAAGGCACATGCAGATGTGGACTACCAGTAGAAACACTCAGCCTATAGGGAACACTGCTCTTCACCTGATAGAAGTGTTGTGAACATAAATTACTTAATGTTTTTGAAATATGTATGCTCTGTAAAACTGAGTACCATAGAATAGCCCCTGCAGAAATTAAAAATTCAAACTTCAGGGCAGGGTTTGAATAGTTTGCAGTATATAAAGCACAGGGCTACATAATGAATAATGAGATTAAACCAAAACACTGAATAGCTGTTCATTAAATGAGCACTGTTCATACAATATAGGGGTGCTGTAGAAAAAAAATATAGCAGTAAAACTGTATAACAATACATACGCACAAATGAACTGAATTAAATTTCATAGGCAACTTCAATTCTGTCATTTCCTAGCTTCTGCTAGGGTTTGATTTGTAACCTTAAATGTATTTGTGTATGCATAATATGTATAAATGATGCTGCTGATGATTTAAGTACTGCTTTTTAGATAGCAAATTTTATTTGTGATTGTGTCACCTAGAGTCTTAGTTAAAAATAAAAGGTACACATAGTAGGACTACTATACCTTGTTAACTCATCAGTAGCCATTCCTAAAATACTAAGGCATTTCTCTTTAATGAAGCTAACAAAACAAACATATCTGGTATAAGAAATATTTCAAAAAAGATATAAGTACATTTTCAAAATGCTATAATTAAAAATTACTTTAATGATTTTAACAAATGCTCTATCATTGGCCCTTGTCTAAATTAGGGAGTTATTTCAAAATAACTCCCTTTATGTCAAATTAATATGCAGCACGTCCACATTACCAAGCCCATTATTTCGTAATAATGGGCTGGTTATTTTGAAATATGTACTCCCATTTTCCTTCGGGAATAACGCTAGTTTCAAAATAGTTATTTAGAAATAGCATTAGTGTGGATGTTCTGCTGATGCTAATTCAAAATAATTGGCCTCCAGAGGCCTCTCTCAGCTGCAGTTTTGACCACTCTGGCCTCACCTTGCATCTCCACTGCTCGCCTTCTCATGTGGAGCTTAAAACTCCAGTCAGCAAGAGAAGGGCTTCTTGCATGTTGGAGAGCAGTGAGAGCTACTGTGAGAGACAGCAGCCAGCAAGGGAGTCATGATGGACCCAAACTCTCCCTCACACTGCCAGCACTCCCTTGGTTGGCACGTGCAAGGGACACAGGAGAGCTCCGTACTGGACTGCTGAGGAGATCCTGAACCTCATCAAGGTCTGGGGAGAAGAAACCAACTTCCAGAACCTCTGTACCAGGAAGAAAAATGCAGAGGTCTACGGCTGGATTGCTGGCAGCCTGGCAGACAAAGGCCAGAAATGGACCCTGGAGCAGGTCTGGCTGAAGATTAAGAATCTCCAACAGGCCTAATACAAGGGCAGGAAATAGAGTAGATGCTCCAAAGCAGCACCACGCAACTGCTGCTCGTTTGACCAGCTGGATGCCATCCTCAGGAGGGGTGGAAGGGAGTCATGAAGTTTGACCAAGAGGGCAGGATGGGCAGCCTCCAAGAGGATGGGAGGGCAGATGAGTCCAATGAAGAAGAGGAGGAGAAAGAGGACAAGGCGGAGGCTAGGCAGGCAACCGTGCCTGCCAGCGAGGACCTGTTTCTCCCCGCCCCCCAGGATGTCTCCCAGGCTTCGGATGAACCTAAGAATGGCACTTCAGGTGAGTTCCATCATTTTCCATATGTACACACGGGGGCAGGTGCCAGGCCAGAGCACTCAGCCT
Source organism: Pelodiscus sinensis (assembly GCF_052426305.1). Classification (NCBI taxonomy): domain Eukaryota; kingdom Metazoa; phylum Chordata; order Testudines; family Trionychidae; genus Pelodiscus; species Pelodiscus sinensis. The sequence continues at coordinate 81,185,465 of NC_143057.1, read as the reverse complement.
CATGACACTCTGTAACAGGTTCAGTCCTGTCAGCGAGCGCCCCTTAGCAGCTACAAGGGGGCTCATAATAATGACCTCACCCACTCAGGATGAGATACAGTCCAACTGGCAGTCGAGGTCCAGGGTTCCCCCCTTGTCTGGAGTTCTTCCATGCCGCCACAGGCTAGCCTCCTGTTGCAGGATCTAGCCTTGGTTCCTTGAAAATATCCAGCTCCCACTCAGAGCTGGCCCAGGTGCTGATGCTCACAGCCAGTTCAGAGTTCTAGCCAGGTTGAGCTCCAGGAAGGAACTAATTGACCTTCACTCAGCAGCTCCTTATACCAGGATGCCAAACCCTGATTGGCTGCAGGGCCAGCTGCCCTTCTGCCCCGATTTGAGGCCCTCTCCATTGTCCCTGCTGCTGGCCAAGGTGCTGAATGGCCTCCAATGGAAGATGGGTTCTGTCTGCCCCATCACATACTCTCACACAGGAACCCCTTGGTCCTTCTCAGAAAGTTTCTGGAGAGGCCTGCCTTATTTCAGCCTCCATGGTGAAACTCCTTCCCATGACAAGCCACCACTAAGGAGTCTGGGGCCATGGAACCACAAAGCTGTGTCGCACACAGCACAGGTCATGCTTACACTTAGGCAGCATTTGCTCCTAGTCAAGAATGACGATGCGGAGGAGACTGATATTGTGCATGGGAGGAGGAGGAGGAGAACCCAGTAGTATTCTCTCCAGCAAGCGACATCTGCCGCTCACACACACCTTCCCCAACATATCCTCCCCCCTCCTCCAGCAGGCAGGGATAGAAGTTCTCTCTCTTAGAGATGCCGCCAGGACGCAGTGTGTGTGGGACACAGAAAGAAGCTGCCCTGTCCCTCTCTTGCCCACAGACTCCTAGCCTGGCCAGCACCTTCCCATGCCTGCTTGTCCTGGGCCTGTGGATGCAGTGATGCTCCCTACGTCTGTGGCCCTGCTGGAAAGTGCCTATTGTCTTGGTCTCGTTCAAAGCACATCACCATCGTCTGAACCGATACTTTTAGTGTCAGCTCAGAGATCAGGCCTAGGCTTTATACACAGTGTCTTCTGGGATGACTGCCCTTGTAACTTTTCTTCACAGGTGGGATAGGTGCGAGCTTGGCACGTCCCTCACTTTCCATGCCATCTATCTGAATATTTGGGATCCACAGGCAGAAAAGAACACACAAGGACAATGCAGCATGAGGCCATGTGCTCCTCTCTTACCTCAGTGAAGGACTACATGATGTCATGAATGAAGCGGGCCATCAGCCACTTCACCATTCCCCCATGGCTTCCCCTCCTACTCCTGCCCAGGGGCCACCAGGGCCCCAGAACACTAGGTGGTTGGACCTCTTGGGCAGCCGGAGCCTCCCAACCACCCAGAGACAGGTGCCAGTCCCGATGGAGCAGTAGTTGTCCAGCGTGGCAAGCTTCCAGAGGACGATGGCCAAGCACTTCTGCACAGGGACGGTGGATCACATGCGGGTGTCATGTCACTGAGGGCAGGGGCATGCCACTCACGGAGCTCAAGGAAGGTGGCCTTCCACATGTGGAAGTTCTGCAGCCACTGCTTGTCATCCCATAGCTGCTGGACGACGCAGTCTCCCGCTTCCAGAAGCAGAGTTCCACGGTGTCCAGGGGATTGAGGGCCATGCACATCAGCAGGAGTGCTAGGACCTGAGTGATCTGGGCCTGCGGTCCAGGCTAGTCCTTTTCCTGCTGAAGTAGCATGTGAACAGTCTGGATGAACTGCGCCAGGAGGTGCAACATGAGGCCCACGAGCTTATCACTGCTTTTCAGCAGCTCTGGCTCCACGGTGTAAGTGCTTTGGCATCCACAAGAGTAACCAGAGTATACCATGTGAGTTTGGTGTTCCGCAATGGGGTAGGCAGTGGAGAAGTGGCATGTGAGACATGGCTGTAGAGAGGAGCCCCTTTAACTATGTCTCTCAGCTAGCCACAGCAAGTAGTTACAGGAAGTGTTCACTCTCCAGGTGTCTTCCCTGGAGTTCTGCTGGGAGCTTTAAATGTGATACAGGAGCCAATCAGTGTGGATGTGCTATTTTAAAATAATTCTGTGTTATTTCGATGCTGCTTTGTCATGTGGATGTGCCATTTTGAAATAGTTATTTTGGGAGTTATTATATCAAATTTAGTTATTTTGAAATAATTTCCTCATGTAGACATGCCCTTGGAAAAGATCATGCATGTAATCTTTTCAGATTGGTTTATTTTTCGAAAAGCAATAAGGGGCAGGTAAGAGTGCAAGTTAAAAATCAAGCCTCCAGTGGGAAGCTAACTCTAACTTTAATTATGGAATGCTACTACAGCTGTTTTGAGAATGTTTTAAAGCAATATTAACACTAGAGCATAGGTAATTATGCAAAATGTATAAGGTTAATTTTGCAATGGGTTATTTTGGTCAGCCATTATAGTGTTTTCATATTCAATGAAAAATGGCTTTTTAAATACGTATATCTATACATCATATGGTTACATAACTCGGTAATTGTGCAAAAAAGCCATGTTCAATTTGTGATAAAACCTTAAGATGTCCTACCATTCTATTAATTGTTCAGAATAATATGTACTTATTGTATTGAGTACTGACACATCATATACCTTTGACAACCATTTTACATACTAAAATAACTGGCAACTCCATTAGCTACTAATTAGAAGTTCTGAATTTCTTTCCTGTCATTTTCCTAGTATAATACTTAATATGCTATATGAATAGATCTCTGCATATCCACAGATATCCGCTTTATATTTGTGAGTATCTGCATCTGCAGATGTGGATATCTGTGACTCATATTTGCGGGATACAGATGTGGATACAAATTTTGTATCTAGAATCCTGCAAATTTGTGGATCATTTTTGTAGATGAAGATGCATATGTAGATACCAATTTTGTATCCTTATAGGACTTGATGTATGAGAAACATATGAAAAAGATGAATACATTTAAGTGAAAGTAAATCTCTGCTGTTTAACCTGTGTAGACAAACTTCCAGTGCCAAACTTTAACATCAGTAATATGCCTAGAAAGATCACATTTGATGTCTGCAAGATATGGTATAGTTACACTATCAGTTGACTGATAAAGTGTAGCTAAATACAGCAATCTGACCTTATTTGTTTGGCCAATACAGAGCCAGTTTTGGCCCTGTTTTTCATGTTTGTAAGAGTAAATGTAAGGCATTTCAAAACAACACATATTTATATGTAAATTATGGGTGTTTTTTATTTCAAATTTCTTTGGAGCATCTTTACTCAGGACACTCAGGGGCTACGTCTGCACTGGCATCCCTTCCGGAAAAGGGATGCTAATGTAGCACATCGCAATTGCAAATTCCGCGGGGGATTTAAATTTCCCCCGCGGGATTTGCATTTACATGGCTGCCGCTTTTTTCCAGCTTGGGGAAAAGCCGGAGAAAAGCGCCAGTCTAGACGTTATTCTCCGGAAAATAAAGCCTTTTCCGGAGGATTTCTTATTCCTACTTTCAAAGACCAAATAAAAACCCAACTCACAGTTGTGCGAACTTGTCCTGCACACACTTACAAGAAATATGTATTACTGTGATCAAATATGTTATGCTAGAAACAGAAACACTCGTACAGCATGGATAAAGGACAAGTGTCTGGAAGACCTAGACTTTGTTGCTGATAGTGTGCTATTGAATGATACCCCTGAAAAAAACATAGCAAAAATAGCAGGCCAAGGAAGGCTTAAACTTAGGTATTCTAAAACAAATATCCTTGAAATCCAGGACAATCAGTAACATCACTTTAGAAGGCAAAAAATCAAGAACAGTTCATCTATATGGGCAGGATCATATTAACCAACAGTGACAGCAAGAAGGAAATAACATCAAGAAAAGGAAAGGCATCCATAGCATTTATTAAACTCAAACATACATGGAAAGTAAAGATATAATAAAACTGATAGATTTCAATTAAAATGTAATCTCAGTGTTAACATACAACTGCAAAAGCTGGCGATCCACTAAAATGTTAGATAGAAAACTGGATACCTTTGAAAAGAGGAAAGATTCTGGGCACTGGTTGGAAAGATTTCACTTTACAGGTCTGAAAAGTAATCAACCTGCAGCTCGTTTCCACCAGAATCAGAATGAAGTACTGGATATATTTGGGGCATTTACTTTAAAATCCAAGACATACTCTGAATTCTAAGACATACCACATGAGGTTGTCAAATGGAAGCCAACTGATGTGAGGAAATGTGAACCCACAAAAACCCTTAACAGGGAGGGCAAAACAGTTGCAGATAACAAATGAAAGCAGCAGCAACTGATAGAGAGGAATAGAAGCTACTGGTTTCTATCCTTTGTTCCAACATTGGCACAGGAAGGATGTAAAATAAAACAAAACCTATGATCTACAGAACACTAGTCTCTGTCTGACACCATCCTTTAAAGAATGCTCTTTATTGTTGTAGCTCAAGAACACAAATGTTGAAGAATGTTCTTCATTAATACCTTCCTATTTAATGAACTACTTATACATTTAGTTTCCCATCATGGCTTCTTTAACAAGAAGCTTTCTTCTTTCTAATCAACTTCCCCCCAATACCTTTAATAATGTGTGTGCTTTTAAAATTCATTGCTTTGGGAGTGACTGGGATACCAAACATTGGAAAGGCAGGCAGGAGTACTAGAAAGAAAACATTTCCCAGTGGAGAAGTGTCATTTTCACAAAAACTACATACCCATCCATCTCAATAGCTAGTAGAACTGGATGTCCAGAGAAGGAGGGTATGCTGCATGTTTCAAAGGGCAGTGAAGCGCCCACTGTAAAGTGCACTCTCTCCATCATACATTCCCCCAGGGAATTGCTGGCTGAGTAAGAACACTACTACAAGCAACAGAGTTTCTACAGCATTTTTGGCTGTTAGATTTTGGCAGGGGTGGAGGGAGGTTGAGACTTTATTTTGTTTTGTTTTAAATCTCAAGGACCGTTATCTAAAATGAGAACTAGCACTTGGTTGCCTAGAACAAGCTGATATTCCTAATAGGGAAGTTATATAGTATCAAAAATAAGCAGTTACACAACTATTCGATAGTCTCCAGGGGAGGGCTAGCTTCCAGTGTGCTCCGGCCCCACTCCCCACTCCCACCAGCTCCTGCCTGCTCCCTTCTCCCTCCACTGCCTCTGTAGGATGCAGCAAGGAGGAGGGAAGGCAGGTCCGTGGAGCTGGAATGCGTGGAGAGCCAGCTTAAAAGCTGGCTCCTTGCACGTATCAGTTTCCACCTGCTCTCCTCACCCTCTATCAGAGGCAGCAGCACTGGGGGAGAGGCAGATTCAGAGCTCATGAGGAGCTGGCTTAAAAGCTGACTCTCAACAGGCACTGGCTCCTGCCTCCCCCTGCTTTGCTGCTTCTGATACAGAGACAGCAAGGGAAAGGGAGTACATGTAGTCAACAGGATTAACCAATAAGACCAGATTTATCAATTAATTGTATAGTCATCTACATGTTGACATCCCTAATTCCTAAATATTATAAACCTGTCTTATCACTTTCTTAAAAAGACCGTATGTAAATAATGACGTTCCAAAGGATTTGCAGTTATGATATAGTTACGTACACACATTAAAGATTGAGTGCCAGCATACTTATGAAGTTTATGTGCTACAATGTAATTGCATACAATGAATTTTTGAGGTTCTTATATAGGTATTTTAATGTTTTAGCTAATGTATTCTTGCCTGTTATAGGTATAGTGTTATAATTACCTGTAATTACAACATTTAAAAGCCACATCATTACCCAGTCACTGTGCTCCCACAAGATATTTTCTAAATTGCTATAAGTATTATTCCCATACACAAAAAATTATTAATTTTGAGTTAAGGTTCCCATTCTGCATAACCAACACAAATTATAAATGCAAAGAAATAAGAAATTCAGATATTCAGCACCCATTTATGCTCTAGTCATCAGTTCCTTTCCTCAACCTCTATCATCTCCTTCCTTACAGTCACAGCTCACATATCATCACCCTGATCTTAAGCAACCAACATGCACCCTTTACCCAAGCAATGTGTCCTGGTTATATGATCACATCTGGATGATTAAAATAAGGTTGGCATGATTTTCAAAAACTGCACTGTTAACAATATGATATATAGGGGATCTTTTATTAGTACTTGGAAGTAAATGAGATAGTGTCATACTGCAAATGGTGGCAGGTACAGAAATTTCTCTGTAATGATGAGAAAATACGTGAATGAGTGATCTGTGTTTTTTGATAGTTCTAATCCTGATAGTATAAATCACAGAAATTGAAATCTGAACACATGCCTTCACTTGTGTAATATGCTTATGGCTTTTAAAAACTGGTATTTTTCACCAAAATATTCATGGCTTGTAGCAAGTGGCCAACAGAAATGAGCAGTTGCATCCGCTAATCTTGACAGAATTCAGTTGGTATATGATAATACAAGGGAAATAAGTCTTTATGTGTTTAATTTTAAAAGTTCAAAGTGCCTGCATTTAAAAGCATGTATATGAGAAGTCAGAAATTTGTGAGGACTCTGGAGACACTAGGGGTATGTCTACACTACCCCGCTAGTTCGAACTAGCGGGGTAATGTAGGCATACCGCACTTGCAAATGAAGCCCGGGATTTGAATTTCCCGGGCTTCATTTGCATAAACCGGGCACCGCCATTTTTAAATCCCGGCTAGTTCGAACCCCGTGCCACGCAGCTACACGCGGCACGGAGTAGCTAGTTCAGATTAGGCTTCCTAATCCGAACTAGCTGTACTCCTCATGGAATGAGGAGTACAGCTAGTTCGGATTAGGAAACCTAATCCGAACTAGCTACTCCGTGCCACGTGTAATGAGGAGTAACGGTAGTTCGAACTAGGAAGCCTAGTTCGAACTACCTAGTTCGTGCCGCGTGTAGCTGCGCTGCACGGGGTTCGAACCAGCGGGGATTTAAAAATGGCGGCTCCCCGCTTATGCAAATGAAGCCCGGGAAATTCAAATCCCAGGCTTCATTTGCAAGTGCGGTATGCCTACATTACCCTCCTAGTTCGAACTAGGAGGGTAGTGTAGACACACCCAAAGGGACTTTGCTTTAAGAAGCTGATTCTATGTTACTGAAAGTAGTGAGGGTTTTATCCTTTGACTTGTGTGGACACTGGACTAGGTCATAAATGCAAATCCCAATAATAGCTTTGCTACTGAAGCCTCCAAGATACTGCGGTAATCCCAACAAGCAGATAAATTTAAGAAAGTTCCATAAATGAAATGTGGGATAGTATAACTTTCACTCTCTTAGTATTATATCTCATTTATGTCTGACTTTACATCATTCCCAGTACAGTTATAGTTAAATCAGATTTGTGGCAACTTGAGCTTTATAAATGTCATCTCTTTAGCCTTTTCTGGATTGAGTTGTAGATACTTCATCTCAAGAAGTACTAAATATTCTCTGAAAAAGAACATTAGTTTCAGAAGGAACATTAGCTGAGGAGCAGCCAAGGGACTTGATGGCAACATGGATTAGTTCTGACCTTGACTAATACATAAAAAAGATCAATCTTAGGGCACAGTTTTCCTTGGGCCTAAAAATTTGACAGTTATAGTAAAGCTATGGAATATCTACAGTACACCATTATCCAATGTATCAACATCCATCCATTCATCCATTTCTTGCCAGATCCTGAAAATCTTATTCTTAACTTCTAGGAGTAGTCTCAGTAAGTTCAATGGGACTGCTTACAGAAGTAATGGTTACAAGATTCAGCCTTTAAGTTACATTATTACAGCTTCTTTTTTCCTCAGTCATTTTATACCAACTTGTATCTTGTCTTATATATCAATATGCAAAAAAATAATAAAGGAAATGAATGTTCCCTACATAAAAGAGCACTGTGAGCTGAGTGTGATGGTATTCATTTTTCTTCTTTAATGTCAGGTCTCAAAGTCTTTCACTTTCAGTGCTCTGATTATCACATTGTCCTCTTGGATTCCCTTTCACATGAAACAATAAGGTATATTTTCATAATAATTGTATTTTGATTTTCTATATGTGAATAACAACACCTCTTAAAATATCATTCTCATTTTGCAGATGGGAAAATAAATGGGCAAGTAACTTGCCAAAGGTTACATAGTAAGTTAATGGCAGAGCCAGGAATAGCTCTCAGATTTTCAGATAGACAACCTTATGCTCTTACCTCTAGACATATTCTCTGTTCATCTTGATCAAATGGAATAGAGGAGCTGTTCCTAAAACAAGACTGGAGAGGTGCAAAGATCTGTCATATCCTAGGGTGTTGATAGTTCCTTCTTGCTTTCAGCTGTTACTATAAGTTTTCAGGGTCTTCGAATTCAAAAAGGATCAAACATTTATCAAAGACAGATAAAATACATAAATATGATCCTAATATTACTTTTCTATGTAAGCAATTGCAGTAGTCTTTTGTACAGAGATGTTATTTGATTATGAATGGGAGGGGAGATTGTTTGCCTATTTGTGAACGGAAGAGAAGGTGGTTCAAAATATAACCTTTTTATTAAAATCCACAACATGAAAAGTTTGAGAACTCTTAGAATGGAGGATGTGTAATTGAAATGGAAAGTTTTTTAAACTGCAATCATCACATAACAATTGTTAAAAATATTACGGAGGCATGGAAACATAGGAATTCCCATCCTTGATCAGACATAAGAATCCTGTCTCAGACAGTGGCCAATATTTCAGAGGAAATTGTAGAATTCCACAGTAAGCAGATGTGGGATAATTTTCTCTAACATGAGGTCTCATCTTGGACTCTGATAGTTAGAGATTGGCTTAAGCCATGACGTATGAGGTAGGGATATGAAAGGTTAACAGGTGGGGGCAGGTGGGGTTGGGCAGAGGGCTGCTCCAGCCCCGCAGGAGGCCCACCACAGACAGGGACTGCTCCAGAGTTCAGAGCAGCATTTGTCCACAGCAGGCCTGGGTGTCTGGAGCAGCCTCTTTCTGAGGGGGCATTGGGTGCCTCACAGGCAGGGGCTGATCTGGCATCCGAAGCAGCCTCTGTTTGTGGCAGGCCAAGTTGCCCTGCAGGCAGGAGCTATTCCAGTATCTGGAGCAGCCTCTCTCCACAGAGACCCCAGTCCGCTGCAGACAGGGGCTGCTCTAGTGGGGATTAGCAGCTGGCACCCAGCTCCAGTGTGGGCCTCGGAGTGGTATCCCTGCAGAGTGGGGGCTGCTCCAGCCATGCCAGAGCAGTTCCCTGCCCAGACCCCACTAAGTCAGTTAACCGGTGAAATGTTAAGTCAACCTAATGTTTAACCGATTAACTGATTAAACAGGATTTTACTTCCTAATACAGTAGACTTCCGATAATCCGGAACCTATGGGACCTAGGGTATGTCTACACTACCCTCCTAGTTCGAACTAGGAGGGTAATGTAGGCATAACGCACTTGCAAATGAAGCCCGGGATTTGAATTTCCCAGGCTTAATTTGCATAAGCGGGGCTCCGCCATTTTTAAATCCCCGCTCGTTCGAACCCTGTGCCGCGCGGCTACACGCGGCACGAACTAGGTAGTTCGAACTAGGCTTCCTAGTTCGAACTACCATTACTCCTCATTCCATGAGGTGTACCGGTAGTTCGGAATAGGAAGCCTAGTTCGAACTACCTAGTTCGTGCCGCGTGTAGCCGCGTGGCACAGGGTTCGAACGAGCGGGGATTTAAAAATGGCGGAGCCCCGCTTATGCAAATGAAGCCCGGGAAATTCAAATCCCGGGCTTCATTTGCAAGTGCGGTATGCCTACATTACCCAGCTAGTTCGAACTAGCGGGGTAGTGTAGACATACCCTTAGGTGGTGCCGGATTTTCAGATATGCAGGACTATCAGGAGGTACTATAAGATGGTTATATATATACTGTATACATTATATACTGTATATAAGGTGTTCTTAACCCTTTTTATTGTACATACTATATACAGTATACTGTAATGTTTTCATTTTTTTAAGCCTTTTTTACCCTTTTTGCTCAGTTCAGCTGCTGCCGCTGTTACCTTGTAACTCATTTTTTGCCAAAGCTCACTCACTAGGCTCTTGCCATTTTGATGCCGGACTATCAGGAGTGCCGGACTATTGGATGCCGGACTATTGGAGTTTTACTGTATGAAGTTTAGGATAACTTCCAAAACAAATTATAATAAACTATGACTGGATATTATTGATATCCATATAAATGTTCAGTCTGTAGTAGTTCAGGACAACAATACAGTACATTCAGGATACACAGGTATGGCATCCTGACAGATCACCTGCTCCATCAGTGATGATAAACATTCAACTGCATTTTCCTATGCTCCCTCAGTATATCGTGCCAGCTCTGCACAGACAGCTAGCATAATAGACTTCATGAGAGCCTCCAAAAACCACAGACTCAGATAAGATATGAAGGCACCCAAGTCAGGTTTATTATTGAACGAAGTACATTAGTAGTTGTCGGTAGTCAGATGGCCTCTAAGCCCCTACATATTTATACCTGGGACAATGGACCGGCTCAGTCAATAGTATGGATTTCACTATTGCTCGGCCCAAGGGAAAAAAATCTACTTTGTTTTTAAAAATCCATTTAAATGGCTGGACTTACAAACACCAAACTGCCTTAATCTTAAACATATAGTTACAGCATGGTGCCAAGATTAAACAGGGGAGCAAAGACTGCAAGGATTTAGGAACTGGGAGGGTAGAGATAAATGGGACATAATCAGCAGAGAAAAGAGATGACATGGAAAGGAAAGGATTGAATTGAGCCAATTAAAGAAAAACTTTTGGGAAGTGTGGGTGTGGAGGGTTTAAGAGAAATCAGACACACTAGAAACGTTGGTGGAGGATGTAGAAAAAAAAAGTCAGCAGGCACTGGAGTGGAACAGAGAGTGGATTGAATTAGGATGGACATTCTGGATAACAGACAAAAAGAACAAGACTGGGAAACAGAATACATCACTTACTAGTCTGGGTTGAGTCCCTTTGAATTTGTCTTTGGAGGCACATCAAAGTATTGTTATACTCCAAATTACTACATCTCCTGTCTTTAAAATACAAATCACATACAGCAGAGGGGATTAAGATTATAGTATCTTAATATTTTATTTTGGCTTTGTGTTTTACTTTTATATAACATACAGGGTATTGACCTTTAATTTTGAATTGATTTCCTTCAGGACAGTTCTCAGAAATATTCCTGCTGTTCAAGGAAGTCTACACTACTGCTTATGTCAATATAATTTATGTCACTTGGGATGTGAAAAAGCTACTCCGAGTGATGTAAAATACAGCAATGTAAATGCTGTCCACACTGGTGCTATGTTGGGGAGAGAGCATCTTGCGGAGATGGAATACTTACGCTGATGGGAGAACTGTCTCCTGTCAGCATAAAGTGTTTTCACAAGACTGTGACCATGTCTACACTGGTGAGGCAAAGCAGTGGCAGTCAGAATGCTGCTCACAAAGCACAGCTGTGAAAATGCTATTGGGTGTCTACACTGTCAGCCATCAGCATAGTAGCATGACCCATTTGCAGCGATGTTCAGAGTGGTGCATTTTGGGAAGCTATCTTAAAGAGCACCTTTTTGTCTTATGCTGCAGAAGTTTGTGGGAAGGCAGAGGGGAGGCGTGGAGCATCCTGAGTCCTGTCCTAATGCTCTGTGGTGCACTGTTTCACATCCCAACAACCCGTGCACTTTCATCCTCATTTGGCACCATCTTTCAATGGCATCTGTGCTGTACAATCTACCTCCACAGTGTGCAGGAAGAGATCCGCAGCTGTTGATGAAAATGCTGACAGGCCTCACTAAGACATTACGAATGACAGTCAAACTACTTCTGAAGCTGCAAAGTGACACTGAGAAGTCCATGCAGCATCTGTACGTCACAAGATTTCTTGTGGCATTCACAGAGTTGCTGACCACAGTAGATTGCTGCTTTGGGGCGTGGGAAACAAGCACTGAGTTGTGAGATCACATTTTCATGCTAGCCTGGGTTGATGAGCAGTGGCTGCAGAACTTTTGGATGAGGAAAGCTACTTTAATGGGACTGTGTGTTGAGCTCACCCCACCCTGTGGTTCAAAGTCACATGAATGAGAGCTGCTCTTCCAGTGAAGAAGCATGTGGTGATCACAGTGTAGAAGCTGGCTACTCCAGACAGTTCTCATTCAGTTGCCAATTAGATTGGAGAAGGAAAGTTGGCCATTGGACTTGTGCTGATGGATATGTCCATGGCCATCAATCATATCCTGCTCTGAAAGACTGTGACTCCGGGCAACGAATGTAAGATTGTGGATGGCTTTGCAGGGAAGAGCTTTCCAAACTGCAGTGGTGTGATAGATGGTACGCACGTTCCAATTCTGGCACCAGAACACCTATCCTCTGAGTACATTAACTGCAAGGGGTATTGCTCCATGGTTCTGCAGGCACTAGGTTCAAAGTTCACAGACATTAATGCCAGCTGGTGAAAGAAAATGTAGAACAAATGTAGAATCAAATGAAGTAAAGATCTTAAATGAACCAAAATGTTCCATAGAATATGGATAGTAATTCTATGCTCTATTAATGAGAATATAGCAGTAGAGATATATTACCAACCACCTGGCCAGGATAGTGATAATGACTATGAAATGCTAAGGGAGATTAGAGAGGCTATAAAAATAAAAAACTCAAAAATAGAGGGGGATTTAAGTTATCCCCATATTGCCTGGGTACATGTCACCTCAGGATGGGATGCAGAGATAAAGTTTCTTGACACCTTAAATCACTGCTTCTTGGAGCAGCTGGTTCTGGAATATACAAGAGGAGTGGCAATTCTTGATTTAGTCCTAAGTGAAGCACAGGATTTGGTCCAAAAGATAAATATAACTGTACCGCTTGGAAATAGTGACTATAATGTAATAAAATTTAGCATCCCCGTGATGAGGAAAACTCCTCAGCACTCCAACACTGTGGTATTTAATTTCAGAAAGGGGAACTACACAAAACTGAGGAGGTTAGTTAGACAGAAATGACAAGATACAATGCCAAAAGTTAAATCCCTGCAAGCTGCATGGAGACTTTTCAAAGACACCATAACAGAGGCCCAACTTAAATGTAAAACTCAAATTTAAAAATACAGCAAGAGAACCAAAAAAGGGCCACCATGGCTTAACAATCAAGTAAAAGAAGCAATGAGAGATAAAAAGGCATCATTTAAAAAGTGGAAGTTAAATTCTAGGGAGGAAAATAGAAAGAAGCATAAACTCTTAGTCAATTTAAGTGTAAAAATATAATAAGGAAATCCAAAAAGGAGTTTGAAGAACAGTTAGCCAGAAACTCAAAAAATAATAGCAAAATATTTTTTAATTACATCAGAGACTGGGCGATTGAGATGCTAAAGGAGCACTCATAGATGATAGGGTAACTGAAGAAACTAAATGAATTTTTTGCTTTGGTCTTTATGGCTGAGGATGTTAGGGAGATTCCCAAACCCGAGCCATTCTTTTTAGGTGACAAATCTGTCCCAGAGTGAGTTGTCATTAGAGGAGGTTTTGGAACAAACTGATAAACTTAACAGTAACAAGTCACCAGGATTAGTTGGCATTCACCCAAGAGTCAAAAAGAACTCAAATGTGAAATTACAGAACTATTAACTGTAGTTTATAACTGTAGCCCAGTGGGGTTTGGGGAGGTGCTCCTACCCCTTTGGGTCAGTGGGTGGCCACTCCGCCCCACTACAGTAACCTATCCTTTAAATCAGCTTCTGTACCTAATGACTGGAACACAGCTAATGTGACACCAATATTTTAAAAGGGCTCTAGAGGTGATCCTGGCAATTACAGACCGGTACGTTTAACATCAGTACCAGGCAAATTAGTTGAAACTATAGTCAACATAGATTCTGTAAAAGGAAATCATGCCTTACTAATCTACTAGAGTTCTTTGAGGGTGCCAAGAAGCATGTGAACCAGGGGGATTCAGTGGATATTGTGTACTTGGATTTCCAGAAAGCTTTTGACAAGGTATCTCACCAAAGGCTCTTACGGAAAGTTAATTGTCATGAGATAATCCATGTTATCCTCTCATGGATTGAAAACCAGTTAAAAGAGAGGAAACAAAGGGTAGGAATAAATGGTCAGTTTTCAGAATGAAGAGAGATAACTAGTGGTGTCCCAGAGTTAAGTACTGGAACCAATCCTATTTAATCTATTTATAAATTGTCTGGAGAAAGGGGTAAACAGTGAGGTGGCAAAATTTGCAGATGGTACTAAACTGCTCAAGATAGTTAAGAACAAAGCAGACTGTGAAGAGCTTCAAAAGGATCTCACAAAACTAGGTGATTGGGCAACAAAATGTCAAATGAATTTTAATGTTGATAAATGTAAAGTAATGCACTAAAAATAATCCCATCTATACATATAATATGATGGGATATTTAGCAATAAGTACTCAAGAGAGAGATCTTGAGACTAATTTAGCAATAAGTACTCAAGAATGAGATCTTGGAGTCACTGTGGATAGTTATCTGCAAACATCCACTCAGTGTGCAGCGGCAGTCAAAAAAGCAAACAGAATATTAGGAATCACTAAAAAAGGGATAGAGAATAAGATAGAGAATATCTTATTGCCTCTATATAAATCCATGGTAAGATCACATCTTGAATACTGCATACAGATGTGGTTATCTCATCTCAAAAAAGATACATTGGCATTAGAAAAGGTTCAGAAAAGAGCAACAACAATGATTAGGGGTTTGGAACAGAACCCATATGAGGAGAGATTTAAAAGCCTGTTATTTTTCATCTTAGAAAAGAGGATACTAAAAGGGATATGATAGAGGTCTATAAAATCATGACAGGTATGGAGAAAGTGAATAAGGAAAAGTTATTTCTTGTTTCCATAACATAAGAACTAGGGGTCACCAAATGAAATTAATAGATAGCAGATTTAAAACAAACAAAAGGAAGTTTTTCTTCACTCAGCACACAGTCAACCTGTGGAACGCCTTGCCAGAGGATGTTGTGTAGACTAGGATTTTAACAGGGTTAAAAAAAGAACTAGATAAATTCATGGAGGTTAGATCCATCAATACTTATCAGCCAAAATAGATGGGAATGGTGTCCCTAGCCTCTGTTTGTTGGTGGCTGAAAATGGATGACAGGAGCAGGATCACAGGGTGATTACCTATTTGTGTTCCCTTCCTCTGGGGCATCTGGCATTGGCCACTGTCGGAAGACACAAAAATGGGATAGATGGACTTTTGGTCTGACCCAGTATGGTCATTCTTATGTTCTGTTATGGTTCAAAAAGGTGCATGATGCTCAGATCTTTCAGAACAACTGGCCTATTCAGATAGCTGCAAGTGGTGCCTTTCTTCCCAGACCAGAAGACCACTATGGCAGAAGTGGAAATGCCCATTGAAATCCTTGGAGACCCTGCCTATTCTTTTATGCCATGGCTAATGAAGCCATACATGGAGAGCCTTGATGGCAACAAGGAGTGGTTCAATAGTAGGCTGAGTTAAGTACAGAATGAGTGTGGAGTGTGCCTTTGGTCATTTGAAAGTCGGCTGGCATAGTTTATATGTGAAGCTGGAGCTGGTCAATGATGACATCCCTATGCTATTGCCGTGTGTTGTACCTTCCATTATATTTGTGAAGGGAGGGGTGAAAGTTTCACTCCGGGCTGGACTGCTGAGGTTCAGTACCTGGAAGCCAAGGTTGAACAGCCTGTAAACAGTATTATTAGAAGAGCACAGAATGGGACTGTAAGGATCAGGGATGCCTTGAGGCAGCAATTTGATGCTGAAAATCAGTAAATTTGTTGCTATGCCTGGGAGTGCAATTGCTACATTGCTAGGGGTTTACTCTGATTGGTCCATGCACTGAACTTAGCATTACATTGACTGTAGCATTGATGGAGGATGCTTAGTTGCTTGCTTTCGGTAAAGATTGCTTTGAAATACATGAATTTCATTTATTAAACACAGTAAACATAGGACCACACATGAAGCATGAAACATCTGCTCTGGGTGTTAGACAGGGAGGGAGTGGGTGGGAGAGGCAGGAGGTGAGGCATGCCCTAAGAATTTCACAGGTTTGCATATGTCCAAGTTTCATATGCAGACTCACTGTTTGATGTGCTGTGCAAGGGAAGGCTTCAGTTCATCAGAGTTAAACTACATGTGGATAGGCTTTGAGTGCATTGGGAGGGAGTCTGCATGGGTGCAGGTTTGGTGAGCAGGTGTGGATTGCAGTGAATGGCAATCAGCAATAAGGTGGTGTCTCTGGGGTCAACACTGGCACCCCACCTCTGTATCCAGAGCGTACCAAGCTCTATGTTTCTTGTAGAGATGGTTTACCTAGCATGCACTAACTGTGAAGCTAGTGAGCACTAAGTGCTTTGCTAGTGTGGACACTTCCAAAGTTACAGCCTTGTGAACTGATTTCCTGCACAGTAACTTGTCAGTGTAGATTAGGTCTGTAGTATCTTTAGAGTAGAGTACCCCATAGATGTGGTATAGTTTTAATCACATAGAATCACATTTATTAATGGTGTAACCCCACTGATTTTAGTAGCACTCTGCAACAGGGAGAGGGAGTCAGAGCTGCCTCTGGGCACGCAGGTGCTTCTCTTGGACATGTTGTTGAGCTTCCACCCCGAGGAGCACTAAGAGCCTCCTTGGTGTGCCCCACTGGGGGCTTGTGCCCCATTCTTCCCTCACGTCCTTCCACTTACCCCTCCCTAACCCCCCTTCCTGATGTCAAATAAAATACACATGGGCTGTGTCTAGACTGGGCCCCGGGCAAATAGATTACATGATTTGTCGAGCCCAGGTCATGAACACAACTCTCTTTATTTAACAAAACTCGGGGAGGGGGGGGGGGAGAGGGAATGAAACTCTGGTGAGACTGGGGAAAGGAGGTGGGAGAGGGGAGAAGAGAGGGTGGGAGTGGTGAGGGGGAAACCTGGGAGGAGGGAGCTGGAAGGGGGAAGCAAGGGGAAGAAGGGGGAGGAGAAGCTCAGGGCTCAGGCTTGGGGGTCTCGCCAGACCAACCTGACTTTCATGCTAACCTGCTCCTGGGTTCGCATGTGGCCTTTGGTGGCCAGGCTGGCAGTTATCCTGCCATATATGGTCGAGTTCCTCCATCTAGTGTGGAGATCATGGACATTGGGGGCATCCCTGCCAAACCTGAATAAGGTCCATGATCTCCACCCTGGACCAGGAAGGTGCCCACCTTTTCCTGGGAGCTGGCAGACTGCTCCTGGGGAGCAGTGGAGGGCTGGCTGCCAGTGGCTTGATGGCTCATGTTTTGGGGCCACTGGGTCAGGGGCAGTGACTGATGGCTCTGGGCTGGCAGGCTTGGAGCTGGCACAGGCACTGTGACCCGAGTCTACCCCTTTAAGGGCTCCAGGAAGTGGGGAGGGAGAGGAATGTTCTTGGTTGAGGCTGGAGTGGCCACCAGGGCACCTTGGGAAGGCTGGAGGCCCCCTATTTCAATATAAGTGTCTACACAGCACTTCTTTTGAAATAGCTATTTCGAATTTGGCATTATTCCTCGTAGAATGAGGTTTACCAAATTCGAAATAAGTGCTCCACTACTTCGAATTAATTTCAAAATAGCAGTTTGGCTGTGTAGATGCTAGGAAAGTTATTTTGAAATAATGGCTGTTGTGTAACTTTAATGTGTAGACATACTCTCTGTGACTTTCACTGCAGGTGACTAAAGGAATGATGACTAAATCTGAAGAGATGGGAAGGCTTAAATAACCTCTGCAACTCCCAAATTCTGAGATCCTTTGATCATATTCATCTTCAGTGGAAGTTTGTGCAATTCTGATGAAATAATTAGAAGCATACCTAGGGTGCATCTACACTGCAGGATTTAACTCAAAATAAGCTACGCAAATTGGGCTACATCAATTGTGTAGCTTCTTTCAAAATAGGGAGCATCTCCCCAACACTTATTTTGAAATAGAGCACTCTTCCTCTGACTTCCCTTATTCCTCATACAATAAGGGTTACAGGAGTTGGAGTAAGAAGTCCTCCTACTTGACAGTATTTTTATACTATTTCGAAATAATTGCCTGCTGTGTAGACGCGGACTAAGTTATTTCGGAATAGCGCTAGTGATTTTGAAATAGTGTTGCTGTGTAGACGTACCTCTACTTATGCCAACAGTGAATTTATTGATATGAGTGAGTCTAAGTAGGTTTTAGAGGTAACCTCTCCCAAACAAAAGCATTAATAAACCACAAGCCTTGCATAAAGCAGAAAGAATGGGAACTGAAAACGTCCAATATATTTATCTTGAGATTGCATTGAAGTTAATATCATTGCTTGCGTTAATAATGATTTGAAAGATCAGATCCATATGATAAATTCTCTTCAGCACTGATTCCTTTGGTGGTAATCTTTAGATTTGTCGGATCAGAAAAGTAATCTAGGCATGGTTCTTTGGATAGAATAGAGAAAAGTGTTCTCCAGAATATCATTCTATCTGATGTATTCAGTGATTTCTTGTACAGAAAATAGCATATTTAATCATGCTGTAGGTAGAATTCTACTGAAATTAGTGCACCCTAGGTTAACTATTTTATGGAAGATTTTATACTAAAATGATGGATTAGAGAACTAGACTTTTATTTATTTATATTTATACTTATATTTTTAAAATCTCAAACTTCTGGAATGTTGCTAAGGTGAGTGTAAAAAAAGGCCTCAGGCTTTTCTAGATTGAGATAAAAGGTGTATTAGTGGCATATTTGTTAAATATTCTAATAAACATGTTCCAGAAGTCTAGTATAGTATAGGCAATTTATACTTTAACATCTTGTAAAATGGCCAGGATTAAATCCTAGGGAGGAATCTAGGCTTTGACTTGGCTGGTTTAGTATCTTGTCTAAACTAATTTTTTTTGGGGGGGGGAAGAGAGAGGATTGAAACATAGAAGTTAGAAACAAGACTTTTCAGTTAATTCTTTTCATCCTCTTACTGATGCAGAATCATTTTCTACAGTATTTGTCCAGACTATTTTTAAAAGTCCCAACCAATAGAACTTACACCATGAATATATTTCACTGTCAGGAAGTTATCTGTATTCATGAAATAACACAAATGCAATAATGTGCAATTATTTGTATTCCAGTAGCACCTGAAGGCCTAAGGGAGAAGAGGGCCCTATTTTGCTAGGCAAAAAACATATAATTTGAGACAGTTCCTGTCCTGAAGAACGGACATGCTAACAACTAGACAGGCTAGACAAAGGATGGACAGAGCTACAGAAAGATGAAATGATATGTTCAAGGTCACATGCTTTATCAACTAGATGACACTGCTTCTCATGTAGTATTTTACTAATATGAAAATAATGGTACTGATATTAACATTTTTGCAAGATGTGATTTACATACAGGTTGAACTTCTCTAGTCTTCCACTCTCTCGTCTGGCAATATCTGTGTATGGCATGATTTTAGTTAGCTGGATGTCCACTTTTCCTGTGTGTGACAAAGTTTCCCGTGGCCCCATAAAATTTGTTTACAGCTATCAGTCCTGGCTCTCAATATTCTGTGCTGTTATTTAGCTCTAATTTACCCCTAAATGTATTCAAGAGCACAGCAAGCAGTGGAAGTGTTGATAATGCTGCTAAGCATTAGCATGGTTTTTATACTTTATCTACTTACTAGAACAGTGGTTCCCAACCTTTTCCAGATGGGGACACATTTTGACAATTCAGGATGACTTGGTGACCCAAGGCAATTCAAAAATGGGGGGGGGGGGGTAGGAGGGCAGTGTCGTAACTAGCTAATTTTGCACCTGAGGCAAGAATATAAAATTGTGCCCCCTCCTGTTTATATATTCATAGTAGTTATTTAATAGAAAAACTGAAAATACATTAATAATAAAATAATAACATTACATTTATTTGAGTTGTGGCGGGGGAAAGACACTCATCCCCAAACCACTCCTCACACCCCCCCCCACTCCTCATCGTGGAATGAGGAGTAACGGTAGTTCGAATTAGGAAGCCTAGTTCGAACTACCTAGTTCGTGTCGCGTGTAGCCACGCGGCACAGGGTTCGAACGAGCGGGGATTTAAAAATGGCGGTGCCCTGCTTATGCAAATGAAGCCCGGGAAATTCAAAACCCGGGCTTCATTTGCAATTGCGGTATGCCTACATTACCCCGCTAGTTCGAACTAGTGGGGTAGTGTAGACATACCCTTAGTTCCTTACAAAGGTTTTGAAATATGCATATTTTGAGTGCGCTGGACTTAATAACATTTACAGCTTTAATAATGTCATTAAATACCTGGTTCAAAGAAATAGGTAAAGTTTTAGTTGCTAGTATTTGCCAATGGATGAAACAGTGAGTTCCAATTACTTTTGGAGAAACATTTTTAACCAGAGTTTGGAATCCAGACTTGCAACCAAGCATAGCAGAAGTCTCATCTGTGCAAATGCCACACAGGTTTTTCCATTCTATGGAATATTCTTCAAAGAAAATATTCAAGATATTGAACACATCTTGTGCAGTGGTCGTAGTGTCCAATGGTTTGCAGAAAAAAATCTTCATATTCATTTTAATATACCGAACATACACCGTCAGTTGTGCAAGATTACACACATCAGTTATCTTATCGAGCTACATACTGAATAATCCTATGGGAGAATTTTTAATTTCTTCGATGACTAGAGATTTGATTTCGTTAGACATGTCGGTGATTCTACGTTTAATTGTATTATTGGACATGGACAAAGGTTGTAGCTTTTTCAAAGCATTTGCACCTACAAAATGGTGGACAATCTCCTTGGTAAAGGGAACTATTAGATTCTTGGCTATGATATGCACTTACTTAGCTTTCACAATTTTCAACATATGATGATTCTATGGCAGCTAACTTTTGTTGCTGATAAGACCAACCAACATCAAGTCAGCATTTCTTGACACCTTCTGCTTTTTGTTTAAAAAAAATCCACATCTCTGCTCTTAAATTGAGAATAATTAGTATTTAAATGATGTTGCAATTTATTTGGTTTCCGTGATTCATTGGAAAGAACTTTCATGCATATGACGCATTGTGGCCTTTCCACTCCTGCTGTTATTATTGAAATAAATCTATACTTGATGTATTCGTCAACATACTTTCTCTTTGCTGAAGTCATTTTTTCAAATAAAGGGCAAAATGAAATTTACAATCCCTTGCCGTATTAATAACAAATACACATGCACACAGTAAGATTGCACCAAACAAACACCAGATTGCTGCTTTACTAACAAAAGCACTTACACGCATTATCATTGTGCGACGCGATAAGTCTGAGACGGCGTATATTACTGGTTGTTATTTACACCAGAGCTACTCAACTTTGGAAGCCCTTCGGCCATAATGATACCCATAGCACATGCTGAGGGCCGCAACTTAGCGTGGCTGCATATATGCAAATATATGCAGATCACAAAATTTACTAAAATAGCCCCTTGCCTACCCCAGAGCCAGGAACCCTCCAGCTCTGCCACTCCAACCCAATCCCTTTCCACTAGAACCAGGTACTCCCCAGTACCCTGCTCCAACCCAGTGTCTCATCCCTTTCCCAGAACCAGGCACCCTCCAGTCCTCCCACTGCAACCCAATTTCCTCCCCACACCCCGAACATAGTCCCAGCCTCTACCCCAGGCCCACTGCACCCCCCAGCACAGTCCCCCAGGCTCCACAACGAGGCCTGAGCTGCCTCTCCACCCAGGCCAGGCATGCAGAGCTTACTAGCGCTGAGGCAGCCCCGGGGTGGCTGCAGACAAAACCACTTCCCGCTGGGCACCAGCCGCATGTTGAATAGCCCTGATTTACAGTGCCCAGTGGCGCAGTTAATTTTGCCAGCGATGAAAAACCCGAGGCAGCAGATTAAACCAATTAAGTTGAATACCACTTCAGGTGAATGGCTCCTTAAGACTAAGCCACCCAAGGAGCCGCCCAGCAGGGAGCCTTTTCAAATGTGTGAATGGCTCCTTAAGAGCCACCCGGGGAGACTCTTGGCGACCCTTTTGAAATGTAATGGCAACCCATAGGTTGGGAAACCCTGGAATAAGGGACATTTCCCCCCATTAGATTCAAACTTGGAAGGTACTACCAGACTGGCATAAACTGGAAGTAGGGATGTCAATGTGCTACACAATTAAGCAATAAACCTGGGCTTATTGGTTAATCCTGTTGCTTATGAGCATTTCCCCTCCCCTTTGCTGTCTCCGTATTAGAGGCAGCAAGGGGAGAGAAGGAAGCTGGTGCCCCCTCCCACACCCATGCTGATGCCTATTTTAGAGAGGCAGCAGCATAGAGGTTGGGGGGAGGTAGGCAGGAGCTGATGTGTACATGAAGCTAGCTTTAAAGCTGGCTCTCTGCAGACCTGCCTCCCGCTGCCCTCTTGCTACCTCCTTCAGAGGTGTTGGTGGTAGTGGTGGGGGGGAAACAGGCAGTAGCTGGTGCTAAGGGGAGCTGGCTTAAAAGATGGTTCTCCCCCAGCACAGGCTCCCCTCCCCTACACTGCTGCCTCTATCGGAATGGCAGGGGGCTCCTCAGGAGAAGGACTGAGAGTGCACTGGCTGCCAGACCTGCCCCCAGGTACTACTGAATAATTGTGTAACCGCTAAAATTTGATGTGGGTACATGACTATTCAATAACACGCTATCTGACATTCCTGACTGGAATTAGTGAGCCTAGAGAACAAATGTTCTGTATCCTATTAGCTCACCTACTCAGTCCTTCATATTTGTGGCAATTAGTCATATGGGGCTGTTTAGCAATATGGCCACCTATCAGCTTGCCTTCACACCTTCTCCCCTTTTCTAATGAATACAGCAGCCCAGTAATTCCAGGATTATTTGAATATTTCTAATTATTTATACAGATTTACTTTCCTTAGGCAAAATGGTGCCCTGGCTCCTGTGGGTGTGGCACCCCCAGAATTTCTCCTGGCACCCATGGGTTCACCAGCACATGTACCCTCTTAATCACTAACTCCTGCATTGTGCCCCCATTTACCCTCTGTCACTAATTCTTGCATTGCCACAACTGAGGAGAATTGGCAGTTTTTCAAAGGAACATTAATAAGGACACAAAAGCAAGCTATTCCGCTGCGTCGGAAAGATAGAAAATATGGCAAAAGACCGCCTTGGCTTAACCATGAGATCTTGCATGATCTAACAATAAAAAAGGAGTCATATAAAAATGGAAAGTAGGACAGATTACAAAGAATGAATATAGGCAAACAACACAAGAATGCAGGGGGAAGATTAGAAAGGCAAAGGCACAAAATGAGCTCAAACTAGCTATGGGAATAAAGGGAAACAAGAAGACTTTTTATAAATACATTAGAAGCAAGAGGAAGACCAAGGACAGGGTAGGCCCACTGGTCAGTGAGGAGGGAGAAACAGTAACCGGAAACTTGGAAATGGCAGAGATGCTTAATGACTTCTTTGTTTTGGTCTTCACCGAGAAGTCTGAAGGAATGCCAGACATAGTGAATGCTAGTGGGAAGGCGGTAGGTTTAGAAGATAAAATAAAAAAAGAACAAGTTAAAAGTCAGCTAGAAAATTTATATGCCTGCAAGTCACCAGGGCTGATGAAATGCATCCTAGAATAAATATTCAAGGAGCTGATAGAGGAGGTATCTGAGCCTCTAGCTATCATCTTTGGAAAATCATGGGAGACAGGAGAAATTCCAGAAGACTGGAAAAGGGCAAATATAGTGCCCATTTATAAAAAGGGAAATAAAAACAACCCAGGAAACTACAGATCAGTTAGTTTTGTGCCAGGGAAGATAATGGAGGGAGTAATTAAGGAAATCATCTGTAAACACTTGGAAGGTGGCAAAGTGATAGGGAACAGCCAGCATGGATTTGTAAAGAACAAATCATGTCAAACCAATCTGATAGCTTTCTTTGATAGGATAACGAGTCTTGTGGATAAGGGAGAAGCGGTGGATGTGGTATACCTAGACTTTAGTAAAGCATTTGATACAGTCTCTCATGATATTCTTATCAATGAACCAGGCAAATACAACTTAGATGGGTCTACTATCAGGGTATGTCTACACTACAAAGTTAATTCGAACTAACAGCTGTTAGTTCGAATTAACTTTCATAGCGTCTATACATGCAAACCGCTAGTTTGAACTTAAATCGAACTAGCGGAGCACTTAATTCGAACTAGATAAACCTCATTCTACGAGGAGTAATGCCTAGTTCGAATTAAGTAGTTTGAATTAAGGGCTGTGTAGCCACTTAATTCAAACTAGTTAGAGGCTAGCCCTTCCCAGCTCGCCCTGGTGGCCACTCTGGGCCAAACCAGGGAAACTTTTCTGCCCCCCTCCTGGACCTGGAGCCCTTAAAGGGGCACGGTCTGGCTATAGTGCTCATGCCAGTTGCAAGCCTGCCAGCACCCAGCCAGCAGACCCTGCACCTGGCACGACATGAGCCAGACACCTGCTGCCACCCCGCCCTCCGCCTCTTCCCAGGACCAGACTGGCAGCTTCCAGGAGCCTGCCCGGGGCCCCAAGAGGTGGGCGTCTGCCTGGTCTAGTGCGGAGAGCTTGGACCTTATCGAGGTTTGCGGGGAGGCCTCCAACGTCCATGACCTCCGCACTAGGCACAGGAATGGGGCCGTCTAGGGCAGGATAGCTGCCAGCCTGGCCACCAAAGGCCACATGCTAACCCAGGAGCAGGTTTGCATGAAAATCAAGTTGGTCCAGTGAGACCCCCGACCCTGAGCCCAGAGCTTAGAACATAAGAAAATAAGAATGGCCGTACTGGGTCAGACTAAAGGTCCATCTATCCTAGAAGCCTGTCTGCCGACAGTGGCCAATACCAGGTACCACGGAGGGGATGGACCGAAGACAATGACCAAGCGATTTGTCTCGTGCCATCCATCTCCAGCCTTCCACAAACAGAGGCCAGGGACTCCGTTCTTACCCCTTAGCGAATAGCACTCCATGGACCCAACCACCATGAATTTATCTAATTTCTCTTTAAACTCTGTTATAGTTCTAGCCTTCACAGCCTCATGTGGCAAGGGGTCCCACAGGTTGACTATGTGCTGTGTGAAGAACTTTCGCTTATTAGTTTTAAACCTGCTGTCCATTCATTTCATATGGTGTCCTCTAGTCCTTATATTATGGGAACTAATGAAGAACTTTTCTTTATGCACCCTCTCCACACCACTCATGATTTTATAGACTTCTATCATATCCCCCCTCAGTCTCCTCTTTTCAAAGCTGAAAAGTCCCAGTCTCTTTAGCCTCTCTTCATATGGGACCTGTTCCAAACCCCTAATCATTTTAGTTGCCCTTTTCTGAACCCTTTCCAAGGCCAAAATATCTTTTTTGAGGTGAAAAGACCACGTCTATACACAGTACTGAAGATATGGCGTACCATAGTTTTATACTTCCCCTCCTCCTTCTTCCCCTGGCTTCCCCCTTTCAGCTCCCTCCTCCCAGGTTTCCCCCTCCCCTCTCCTACCCTCTCTCTTCCCCTCTCCCACCTCCTTTTCCCAGTCTCCCCAGAGGTTAATCCCCCCCCCCAGTTTTGTTAAATAAAGAGAGTTTCTATTTTTGAACACACGTGTCCTTTATTTTTTACATCAGGAAGGTGGCTAGGGAAGGGTAAGTGGAAGAAGGTGAGGGAGGAATGGGGCACGAGCCCCCGATGGGGAGGACTGAGGTGGCTCTGCAGGATCCTCGGGGTGGAAGCTCTCCTGCAGGGCCTCCTGGATCCTGACAGCTCCCCGATTGACGCCCCCAGATGGCAGCCTGCGGCGAGTGCAGCCGGGCTGATGGCCGAGTGCTGTGATGTGTCAAATGAGGGCACTCAGGGAACTCCAAGTCAGGACTGCTTTGCTTTCCTTCATCGAGTTAGACAAGAAAGTGGGGAACCCTGAGAACTGTCTGTCCGGGGTGGGAGTCGGGTCCCTTTAATCACAGCCCTCGGCTAGCCTGAGGCAGCAGCTCCACACTCCCAAGTCCTAACCTGATGCTCTGCTCGCACTGATTCCGGCCAGCCTTAACTTCGGTTCAGGGTTCACTCAATGTGGACATGCTATTTCGAATTAGCAAAATGCTAATTCGAATTAGTTTTTAGGTCTAGATGCACTAATTCGAATTAGCTTAGTTCGAATTAACTAATTCGAATTAAGTTAATTCAAATTAGTGCTGTAGTATAGACATACCCTCAGGTGGGTACATAACTGGCTGGATAACCATACTCAGAGGCTGTGTCTACACTGGCATGAATTTCCGGAACTGCTTAAAACGGAATACTACATTGGCAGGCTGCTTTTCCGGAAAAGCGTCTGTGGCCAATGTAGACGCGCTTTTCTGGAAAAGAGCCCCGATCGCCATTTTCGCGATCGGGGCTTTTTTCCGGAAAAGACTACTGGGCTGTCTACACTGGCCCTTTTCCGGAATAAGGACTTATGCCCGAGCGGGAGCAGAATAGTTTTTCCAGAATAGCGGCTGATTTTGTACAGTAGAGCGTCGTTGCTTTTCCGGAAATTCAAGGGCCAGTGTAGACAGCTCGCAGCTTATTCCGGAAAAGCGGCTGATTTTCCGGAATAAGTGGCCCAGTGTGGACACAGCCAGAGAGTAGTTATTAATGGTTCACAATCCTGCTGGAAAGATATAACAAGTGGGGTTCCGCAGGGGTCTGTTTTGGGATCGGCTCTGTTTAATATCTTCATCAACGATTTAGATATTGGCATAGAAAGTATGCTTATTAAGTTTGCAGATGATACCAACTTGGGCGGGGTTGCGACTGCCCTGGAGGATAGGGTCAGAATTCAAAATGATCTGGACAAATTGGAGAAATGGTTTGAGGTAAACGGGATGAAGTTTAATAAAGACAAATGCAAAGTGCATCACTTAGGAAGGAACAATCAGTTTTACACATATAGAATGGGAAGCGACTGTCTAGGAAGGAGTACGGTAGAAAGGGATCTAAAGGTTATAGTGGACCACAAGCTGAATATAAGTTAGCAGTGTGATGCTGTTGCAAAAAAAGCAAACATGATTCTGGGATGCATTAACAGGTGTGTTGTGAGCAAGACACGAGAAGTCATTCTTCCGCTCTACTCTGCGCTGGTTAGGCCTCAGCTGGAGTATTGTGTCCAGTTCTGGGCACCACATTTCAAGAAAGATGTTGAAAAATTGGAGAGGGTCCAGAGAAGAACAACAAGAATGATTAACGGTCTAGAGAACATGACCTATGAAGGAAGGCTGAAAGAATTGGATTTGTTTGGTTTA
Organism: Pelodiscus sinensis; assembly: GCF_052426305.1. Taxonomy (NCBI): domain Eukaryota; kingdom Metazoa; phylum Chordata; order Testudines; family Trionychidae; genus Pelodiscus; species Pelodiscus sinensis. The sequence goes on along the minus strand of NC_143057.1, from coordinate 81,158,159 downwards.
GAAAAGAGAAGATTGAGGGGGGACATGATAGCAGTTTTCAGGTATCTAAAAAGGTGTCATAAGGAGGAGGGAGAAAACTTGTTCATCTTGGTCTCTGAGGATAGAACAATTAGCAATGGGCTTAAACTGCAGCAAGGGAGGTTTAGGTTGGACATTAGGAAAAAGTTCCTAACTGTCAGGGTAGTCAAACACTGGAATAAATTGCCCAGGGAGGTTGTGGAATCTTCATCTCTGGAGATATTTAAGAGTAGGTTAGATAACTGTCTTTGAGGGATAGTCTAGACAGTATTTGGTCCTGCCATGAGGGCAGGGGACTGGACTCAATGACCTCTCGAGGTCCCTTCCAGTCCTAGTATTCTATGATTCTATGATTTTTATCCCAACCACTGTGCTTCCTTCCCACCTATGCCCCCGTCCCTGCACTACCAGTGTTCTCCACAACACCGGCCCTGCCTAGTACTCCCCTCCCCCATCCCTTATGCCTAGCAATATTGTTAGGGGAGCCTGAACCGCCGTGCCTTGACAATAAATGTTAATGTGTGCCTTGACCATAGCGTGGATCCTTAAAAAGCAAAACCCAGGCCCATCTCAATTCTGGGTCACATAAGCATGCAGGCAAGGTTTGGGTTGGGGAAGCTTTGAGAGGCAGGAATGTTTTGCATAAGAATGCAGATTAAGTGGCACAGCGAGACAATGTCAAAAATGCACGACAACAACCTTGTACTGGTACTTCTGTTTCTGATAAGCAAAAATTACAGATGCACTCAAAAACTGTCAACTACGCACATCTTTTTTGCAACATCCTGAGTAGCAGGATTAACCCTAAATAGGGCACTAGTTATTTTACACAATACATAATCAACTGGTAAATATTATTAGAACAACTAAGTCTCGCTTTGCTTTAAAATGGGCTTAGTGAGAAGAATCAATGGGAGTGAGTGAGCATATTTAACCCAGAGGTCCTGCTCTTTGTAACTAGAAGTAAATAGACCCTTCACACTGATGAGCCCAATGCTGGCGATGCTCGATGGGTGGGAATCAAAGGAACCACGACCTCCTGCCTGATACTGTAGGTAGTATACGGGTGAAGTGTAAGTGAACTAAGCTTTATTATTGTATTATAGTAGATCTTCTATTAATTGTTTTTGCATTGCTTTGAGCTGTGTTAATTGCTTTAGAATTTATAGTATTTAAGGTTTAAATTGTATAGTAATTGTTTTTAAGGCTTTTAATATTTAAATTATATTAACTGCTTAAAGCTTGCAATAAATAAGAAAGTGGTTAAGTATCTCTGGAGTGTCCTGGTTTCTCTTGGATGTAAAATAAATTGAACAACACAACAAATATCCATGCCCAGTGACTTTTCACCCAGATATCTCTACCACAGATCTCTGTGCTCAGCTATCTTCCACCCCCAGACCTTACCACTGCCCAGCACCTCTCTCTCAGCCTCTCCACACCATAACTGCCTAGTACCCCTTATTCCTGAGAGTCCCATCCTACTCCACCGGGTCCTGGCCCAGGGCCCTGTGAGCAGCAGAATGGTTCATCACTCCCTCTGCGGGGAATCCCACTGAAACGTGCCGAGGATCTCGGTGGGAGAGGCTGCTCCAGTACCCTCTGTTACCCCAGAGACTTAGGTAATCCAATTAATTTACAGCCAATTAGGGAACTTAAGAGTATTAGGGTGTCTCTGCACAGAAGAACAAATCCAGCCTGGTGTTACGTATCTCTATCACTGCTGGATTGATTGTCACAAATCAAACAAATACACTGGTTTAGGGCCAAACCATATATTTGAAAGGTAAAAGCACAACAGCAACAAACAACATTAACGATCCCACCCTATCCCTAGAAGAGAAAGAAGATAGACAGATCCCCAATACAAAAGGTAATACTTTACAATGGGAAGAGGCAGCGATTGAGGCCTGTGACCTACCACCCCAAAGCTAATTGGAAGCCTTGGGGGAGGACAGCAGGGGAGATCCCTCGCAGAGATGAACCGACCAACTGAATAGACCCTCGAGCAGACAGAGTCTCGCCTCTCATGGAGTGGTCCCCCTGGATATGGACCCTCAAGCGGACAGAGTCTCGCCTCTCATGGAGTGGTCCCCCCGGCTATAGTGTTCACCAGTCCTGCGACTCAGTGAGCCAAACTGGTGGGTGAGGATGAAAGTGAATATAAAAGTCCAAGTCCATATGGCGCCAGCCAATAATCCAATGGATGGGGGGGTTTCCCACATCCACGATGGTTGATACACCAAAGCCTGGGCTTTCTAATCCCAATCCAGTATCCACGAATATAAAGGAATGGAGCATCACGAGGAGACAAATAAACACACGATGACAGGGCTATGGACAGACAGTGACGAACCCGAGCTCCCCTCAGAACAAGAGTTTTAAGCTCTCCGAGGTGGTAAAATCATGATAGGGAGCTGGGTGCAACATTTGGGGATGTGTGCAGTAGGTGATGGAACGGAGTGCATAGATTGACTGCATGAATTACAAGGAGGGTTGAGTGCAGAGTGTAGTGCCATGTGCACCTTGTGGAAGGGGTGCAGAGGCTGAGTGAGTGTGCCTGACTGATTTTGGCAGGTCCTCAGGCTCCTCGGAGACTGTGCCTCCCTGGTATTCTGTGGTGGTTATGTCTCAAGCACCACTGGGACCTCCACTGTTGTCCCCTCGGGCGGCTGGCTGTTGCTGATCAGGAACTCTAGCCTGAGGTCCTTCCCCTTCAGCAGTCAACCCAGACCAAGCTTTTCCCCAGGCTTTTATACTTGGGCTACAGTCTGAGCATGCCCATCAGGGCTGTGGGGGGAGAGCTCCTTCAGCCAGGGTAACCTGGCTAACCCCTGTTAGTTCAGTGTGGAGCTGGTACACTCCGTCACAGGCATGCTTCAATCAGTGTGGACACACTATTTTGGAATAATTATAACTAATTTCTATCCTTCCCCATAGTGGGAACATGCTATTTCGACTGAGTGAAATCGGGAGTTATTAGGACGATTTTACTTATTTCGAAATAATTTCCTAGTATAGGCATGCCTTAGGAGTCAAAGGACAGGAGACAGTTTCATACATAGTTCTAGACAGTTTCTATTTTGCTGCATGTGGAGACCTGGGAGGGGCCAGAGCTTTTCTGTTAAATATTGTTTAGCCAAGACATTCAATCAGCAGTATATCATTATTCTTATTATTCCATTTTCTAGATTTTAGCTGTTGCTAGCTTTGTGTTTAAGCACATAGCTTGTTTTGTATTCAAGTATAATTTCTCCTGACTTTTATGAAAACATGAAGACTCCATATAAATCCCTGTTTTCTTCATTGGTTCTCCATAAACAAAGTATTGTTAAATGAGCGCATTATTTTGGAAAGCCAGGAGCATGTGTATCCTGTCAGGTGGGCTTTACACATGTCTTTGCTTTGACCGAATATACCATGTGTTTCTTTTAAAAAGGCAGTTGCATTGTTTACATTTTGAGATTATTGGTGAATGAACACTCATATTGGGTCAGTGTTAAGGTTATGTTGTGGTGAATATACATTTTTATTTGTATAAGAATAATTTGTTTGAAATGTCTTAAACTATTGATTTCCTTGCTTTTAAGTGCTTGGGATTTGAAAATGAAGTGATAAGTATGTTATTGTCACTTAGCAACCGTAACTGATTTTTAAGCAAAGCTTTTTGTTACTGGAATATATTAGAGATGCCATTTTTTGCCAAAAGGAAGTACCTGTATTTAAAATGGGAACATAATAAAATGGAGCACCTCTTTGGAAGCTAGAATTCTTGGGCTGTGTCTACACTGGCATGAATTTCCGGAAATGCTTAAAACGGAATACTATTCCGTTTTCAGTTTTTCCGGAAAAGGAGCGTCTACATTGGCAGGCTGCTTTTCCGGAAAAGCCCTTTTTCCAGAAAAACGTCTGTGGCCAATGTAGATGCGCTTTTCCGGAAAAGAGCCCCAATCGCCATTTTCGCGATCGGGGCTTTTTTCCGGAAAAGACTACTGGGCTGTCTACACTGGCCCTTTTCCGGAACAGTGTTCCGGAATAAGGACTTATGCCCGAGCGGGAGCAGAATAGTTTTTCCGGAATAGCGGCTGATTTTGTACAGTAGAGCATCGTTGCTTTTCCGGAAATTCAAGGGCCAATGTAGACAGCTCACAGCTTATTCCGGAAAAGCGGCTGATTTTCCGGAATAAGTGGCCCAGTGTAGACACAGCCTTGAAGTCTAGTTCTAGCTCTGATGCTGTTTTGCTGGGGTGACCTATGCAAGAAACTTAAACCTAAAAATGGTTTTTTTAAATCAAAAGTGGTCTCTAGAGTCCTGATTCTGCATAGTCAGAGTCAGTGGGAGCTTTGTCATTTACTTCAGTGAGCACAGGATCAAACCCTAACTTGGGATGCCAAACTCCTGAAACCCAAGACAAAAATTCTTTATATCCGACTACTGCTGACTTCATTTGGAGATGTGGAGAAGTACTTCTGAAAATCAAGAGTATCCAATACTGAGGAATTCAGCATTTGTGGCCATTTTTGAAAATATGGACTTCAGTCTCTTTCTGTCTCTTACTCAGTAAAACTGAGATAATACTGTCATTAGCTTACAGAGGTGTTGTCAGGACTTAATGTGCATGTTGAATATGTAGTACTATATAATTAAAAACACTAAATGATTTATTTTCTATCCTCCCTGAAGGCTCAATACCTTACTCATGGGCAGTATGTCACCTTTCTTGTCATGTAAATGAAGATGGGGTAAATACAGTTGAATCTCTCTGGTCTGGCACCCTGGGGACCTGATACTGTGGAATCAGGGAATTTGCTGAACCACAGGAGGTCAATATTGTGCTGCGTGGGGTGAGGGGGGAAGGAAGAGGGGAGGAGGCACCCTTGCCTTGTCCTTGCTCATGAGAAGCCACCAACCGGCCAGGTAGCACAGCCCTGACCCTTCATCCCACCCCACGAGGAGCCACCAAACAGAGAAGCCTCCCACCGCCAGGAGTCACCAGGGAAATGCAGCTCCAGTAACTTGGGAGGAACCACCATTGCCACCACTGGCAGCCCTAGTAAGCCCTGGCCTGAGCCCCTCACATCTCCCACTCCCTGCCCTGACTCTTGAAGTCTCAACTACTGCCCTGATTCCTGCACCACTACCCCACCTGCTGCCCACTGCCCGGAAGGATGTGAGCAACAGCAAGTAAATCTTTATTCACAGAAGTGTTGTGGGAACTGACAGAGGATTCAGTTTCAAGGGCTGCAGGGCACTTTTAAAAAAAATAACTCCTCACACAGAAAAAATAATTACCACGGCTCACATCTTCTGTGCTTTGCTCACATGGGACAAGGCAGGAGTCACAGGTCTGAGCTCTCTGAAGCTGCTGGTGGCAGATGTGACTCTATTGAGCCTCCATTCTGAAGCGCGGCATCGGGGCTTAGGCCGAGGGAAGGCAGAGCCTGTGGGGCCACGTTTCTTCATGAAGCGCAACTTCCGCCCGCCCCAGCACCAAGCTCACCTCAGGACTGCCACCAACAGAGAAGTGCGTTCCGTGCCCGCCCTCCACCTCCCATGTGAGCCGCGCGCAAGAGTGTTCACTGATTGCACTGCACGCTGGGTGGGGCCGGAAAGGAGTTTGGTTGGGCCTCGGGCCAGGCAATCCCGCAGTTCGGCATGTCCCGTGCCAAGGAGAAGGTGGGCCTAGGGCTGCCCAACTGGCGTGCAAAGGCTGGAGCTGTTGCTCCCTCCTGCTAATGCCTACGCTCTCTCTCCCTGCCCAGTGGGTAATCGTTTTGAAGGGGACAGGGCTTTTCCATTCACACGGCCCCGGGGTCCATTCTCATGAACGCCTCCTGCCACCAATAGGGGTTTGTACCCCGCCCAAACCTGCCCGCGCAGAAAAGCTGCCAGGTGACGATTGCGCTCGATGTCTTGCGGCTCATAAAGGCTGTGAGTGCACCTGGCTTCCATGCAGTCCCTCCCTGCCCTTGGCTAGGTAACGTGCTGGGCCATCACCCTGTGGAGCGGGGAGAGGTGGAGCTTGCTGCGTGTCCCACCTGAGACTAGCAGGAGGAGGGGAGGCGAGGCGCGATATGTGGCTGTGTAGAGCAGTGCGCTGCTCCCTCCCTTCCCCAACCGCGAGGACACTGACACCCGTTTCTCTGTGTGTGCGTTTCCCCTGCTGCGTGCCTGCTTTTCTACCATGTGTAATTTGCCTCTGGTGGGCGAAGGGCTCATCTCCCTTTCCTTTTCCTTTGTATTCTTCCTGGCCAGATGTCTAGCTCCTAGAGTTGCCAGGTGTCCAGTTTTGAACCAGACAGTCCAGTATTTGAGCTTCCTGTTCAGGAAACAAATTGAGAAAATAGAAATGCCCGGTATTTTCTAAATAAGATGTAATGTAGATTGTGATGTAATGTCAAGTGTGTCCGGTGTTTTTGTTGAGACCATCCGGCAACCCTACAGTGGCACCTTCCCTTTCTTCTTCCGCTCTAGGGATTCCCTAACAGCTTTAAATGTCCTGTCCCGGTGTCCCTATGAAGCAGGGAAATGTCCCGGGAAGCCCATTCGGATCGGACTATTACTGGCACCGCCATTTCCCTCCCTTGCTCAGACACGCAGCGCCAGGCTGGGCAGCAACACCCCGCCTCTGCCCAGTGCATCACCGCTCCCTTGGGGCTTTGCACGGGCAGGCCGGGCTGCTTCCGCAGGCGCGCAGGTTCCAGGGCTCCCGTGCAGCGTGCGCCGCCCTCCGGCAAGCCCCCGCCACCACGTGGACCCTTCCCTCCCGCTGCGGGACGGCCTCAGCCGTGCGTGGCCACGCCGCCGCCTCCCTCCGCCCGCTTCTTCTTTGCACGGCGGCCGCCATCGCTGCCGGAGGGGGAGGGGTGCTGGCCGGAGGATAAACCCGGCGAGCTGCTCCTTGGAACTGCCCCGGCAGCAGGGGCCGCGCAGAGCCCGCTTGGAGCGCTGCAGAGCGGGGTACGTTCGGGCTCTGCCGGTGTGAGCTGTTCACCGCCCTTCCCCCCGCCGCTTCCCACCCTGCTGGGGGAGTGGCAATGCACAGACCCGCCCGCGCTCCACAAGCCGGGTCTGGCAGGGGGGGGGCTTTCTTCACACCCCCTTCAACCGCCCCCCCCCCCTCCTCATATGGGAAGCCAAAGCAGGTGCTCCAGCCTTGTGGTTGTGTGGGCTGCTTGCAGCAGGGCTGAGCTTCCTCTCCCTCCTCCCCCCCACCCTGCTGAGCGAATGGCAGCACGCTGTCCGGAAGCTTTCCCCACTGACAGGTGGTATGAAGCCAGGTAAGCGTCCCCCCCCTTGCCCAGACTCCCACACCTCAATCGTGCTCACTCACTGCCCTCCCACCCCCTCCAAGACTCCCTACCCCCAGCTGATGCTGACACCCTCTGTTGTTCCTGCATCCTCCCGCCTGGCCAAACACCTATCCCCACCCTGCCCCTTTGTCCACAATTGATCCTGCACCCTTCTTCCTGGCCACACACTGCACCCTCCCTTGTTCCTGCCCCCTTTGCCTGGCCAGACACCCTACCCAGACCTCACAACCTCTCCCACTCCTGTACCACACCATCCTCCCAGATCCTGCACCCCATCTCTATCGCACTTGGCAGCCCTGTCCTACATGCTGAACCCTAATTTTTGTCCCTACCCCAGAGCGTAAAGGGGCCTATAATAGCCACTAAGTCTGGAACCCCAGAAAAGTGGATCTGGCCTATGGGAAGCCCAGAACCTCAGTCCTCCATGTCCCTTCCACTCATCCATGGGGCTGGAGCACCAGAGGGGTGAGTTGTCGAGCGAGGGGGCCACTTCAGTGCACGTTGGAGGATTTTGGAGGTGTTTTTTTGCTTTTCGCTTTTGTGACCCCCCAGCTGATTTTTCTGTGTGTCAGTGGCACCTGACTCAAAAAAGATTGCCTACCCCTACCATAAGTAAGAAGATATTGAACATAAATTAATATTTTACTTTATTTAAAACGAAGTTTGATAAACAAACATGAGAAAGTTAAACCGCCTAATCTGTTTAATAATTTAAATTAAACCGTTCTCCCTAGCTGCAGCGCTAGCAAAATGACTCGAGCGTAATTGTGTAATTGTGTAATTGTGGGTGAGTTTCCATTACCAGTTGATGGTTTGCAGAAAGGTTTACACTGAGTCAAGGGCCCAAAAGTTTGAGAACCACTGAAATAGAGGTAACTCCTGTCTCCCCTTTGCCCCTCACCCTCAAGAGACTGCTGCAGACTCCTTGCTGCTCCACAAGAACCCACAGAGAGATCAGGTCTGTTAGCACAGTGAAATCACCATCACTCCTGTGTGGGTGATGGACAGACACTTTGTGAGTCTTACTCATCCAAGCAGTTGATGATTTAAACAACCTCTTAAGATGTCTTGTGAAAACACTTGGACTATGTCTACTCTTGTGGCTTCTTGTGCGAGAAATAAGCAAATGAGGCTAAGTGAATATCTCAGAGCCTCATTTGTATATGTAATGAGCTGCCATTTTTGCAGAAGAGGCTCTTGCGCCAGAAGGAGCTGTCTACACTGCCCCTTCTGGCGCAAGAAAAACCCTCTTGCGCAATGCCGTTATTCCTGAAAATAATCAGCATAGCGGCATTGGGCAGTGTAGACAACTCCTTCTGGCACAAGAGCCTCTTCTGCAAAAATGGCAGCTCATTAGGTATGCAAATGAGGCTCGGGGATATTCCATGCTTAGCTTCATTTGCATATTTCTTGCGCAAGAAGCTGTGAGTGTAGACATAGCCTTGGTGCATCCACAGAGAGGCAGGATGTATCCTGTCTCTACAGAGCGTGTTGTTATGATTTGTGTGTCTGAGTAAACAAGCCCTTTCTGAGCTCTGAAGAGGTGAGATGTTTTGACTTCCAGTTTCAGGGGATTTATTCTCTTTGGGCTGCACGTTATCTAGACCTGAAATGAGTTAATTGTGACAACACATTTCTGAGTTATTCTGATACCCAAAGTGAAACCTGTGCTAAAGACCCCACATCCAATGAAAGAAAGCACTGCTGTCAAAAGAAGTAAATTCAAAGTCTCTCCAATCTCCTTCAAAGGTCACCTGTACCAAGCAGTGGGGCTTTTACTGATTGGTCCCTTATATTTTTGAAGGGTGATTAAATGTTAATTGGATCTTTTCAGGTAATATCAACAGATTGCTTTGGGCCCAATCCTAGCTTAAAGTTTAAATTAGATCAGGCCTTTTGTAAGCAGGTTGGGAAGTGGTTTCATTTGGCAACTAATATTAGGTATTATTTACATAATACAGGCATTGCCATCATAGTATTGACATGTACATTTCACAGTAGCTTTACATATAAAATAGTCCAGCGCCATTGACCTCCATGGGAAATGTACCTTTCAAGCCCTGATAGTGAGTGTTAGTTCTCCACCTTGTAATTGTCATGGTTAGTTCAGAATTGTCATTCTGGCTTGTGGAAATGCAGACACTTGATAGTTTTGCAGTAACGTCAAAAAATGAAGTTGCAGTACATCACATTAGGGATGTAAATTCCCATTAATCAGTTAACCGGTTAATATTGGGTCACACTGGGGCTGCCGCTGGCTCCCAGCTCCCTCCGGAGCAGTCCCTGTCTACAGCAAGCTGGACTCCCCATGGAGAGAGGCTGCTCTGGACACTGGTGCAGTCCCTGCCAGCAGGGACCTCAGGTTCCCCACAGACAGGGTCTGATCCAGACAAGAGCAACCTCTGTCTGCAGCAGGCCCTCTGGGGGGGATGGACCAGCCCCCTGCGAGCAGCAGATGGGAAGCTGTTCCAGCCCCCTCTGATTTCCTGTTAACAGATGAGGCTTACCAGTTCCAATTAAGAGAACTAAGGAAGTTGTCCCTTGAAGTTGTGGGATAGTTCTGGATGATTCCCAGGCTCTGAGTCAAATGGGGTTGCATCTACACTGCAAAATAATAGGTCTCGGATCCTGGATCTCATCTTGAATTGAGGTTGGACCCCTAGTGCTGCAGTGTCCTGAGACTCTAGGTCTGGGGTCAGGGTTAATGCAATGGCAGTATAGTTGCATGGGGGCTCCTATAGTTCCCAAATCTGTCCTTATTGGTAGAGGATGATGGAAGGAGTGTTTAGAGGGGTCACATGACACCCTTTACTTCTGGTCACGTGTACATCTTGGTCCTGGAAGTAATACTCCCAGGGGAGGGACATTATTTTTAGTTTTCATTGCAGCTGCCAATACGGGTTCAACTTCTATAGTCTGAACTTCCGTGGGCCAGCAATATCTTTGGTCTGACATTCCTGTGGGTGATCCTGGCCTGGAACACTCATGGGGAAGTGCTGGGCCCTGCGCTCAGGAACTCTGCAGCGCCCACTCAGAGCTTTGGGAGCACCACAAAATAGTTAATTTGCAGTACTCAAGCTTGGGAGTGGAAGGAGGAACAAAGAAGGGGGGAAGAGGCAGGGTGGCTGCGGAGTCCTAGGACTGGTGGACAGGAGTGCAGCCCAGGAGGTATAGTCCCCTCTCGGTCAATGCTGGCCCCTCTGCTGCTGCTGGAGTGAAGTCCCACAGCTGGTAGCAGCAAAGGGGCCAGCATTGACCTCCCATGCTCTGGCAAATTCCCTGGTTTGGGGCCAGTCAAGCCCTGAGGGTGTCAGACCAAGGTGATACAACCTATACTAACGTTTCACTTTCTGTGCAGATGTCTCTTAACGTGGATGCTGAAGCTGACTTCTGTTTGGAAGAAAGTAGATTCAAACAGTATTGTGCAGAGTTCATTAAACATTCACAGCAAATAGGAGATGATTGGGAATGGAAACATATAAAGGTATGGACAGTAATTTGATATTTAATAAAACTTAATGTTGCAAGGTTTCCCCTGGTATTCTACAGGCTGGTAAACCAATGAAACCCCAAATCTGGTGTCCCATTATCTGAGGCATTGTGAAAACACATAATGAGAGACTGTTCTTAGCAACAATAGTTTATTATCTAAATTAGGGATGGGGAACCTTTTTTGGGTTGGGGGGCCACCGGCCCACAGAAAGATCATGCAGTGGCCAAATGCAAGTGAGAAGCAAAACGGCCTGCCCCACCTCACTGAAGTGACCCGCAAATGAGAAGCTGCAAAAAAAATCATCTCACCAAGAGCTTTGGGTGACCAGGGCTAGTAGATTTTGTGGGGGCCCCCTTGTTTCTGGGGTGAGGCCAAAATTAGAGGTATATGGGAGGAGGCTGATGGGGAACAAGCTGGGGTGAGGATGTGTGGTCTGGACAGGAAGTGGGGTGCAGAAATGAGCTTGGAGTACAGGATATAGGTAGGGTGCTAGAGCAGAATTGGGGTGTGGAGTCTGGGTGGGAGGGAGGGTGCAGGAGTGGGCTAGGTGTGCGAAGAAGGGATGATGTAGGATCAGGCTAGGGATGGGGGTATGGGGTCTGAAAAGGGAAGGTGCAGGAGCAGGGTAGGGATGGGGATGTGGGGTTCTAGGGGAGTGCACTGAGGGTGTGGGATATGTATGGAAAGGGGGGTGTAGGAGTAGAGTGGCGGTAGAGGTGCAGAGTCTAGAAGGGCGGAGGGTGCGGGAGCAGGCTGCTGGTGTGGAGTCTAGAAAGGGGGTGCAGGAGCATGGTGTGGGTTCCAGGTGGGAGTGAGTAGAGATGGGGGCACAGGCATGTACCTGGTGTAGCTTCGGGGTGAGAGAGTGTGCATGTGGCTCTGTGCAGTCTGTGCATTGCAGACATGCTCCCCCTGTCTCTTGTTATTCCCATTAGCTGTGAATCGACACTCCAGCAATAGTGCCCTGCCTCTCCCTCCTTCCACGCAGCAGGCTTGTGACCCTGCGGGGAGAAGGAGAAAGACTGAGGATCTGTCCTGCAGGCCATAGGTTCTCCCCTCTGATCTAAATAAATAAGACAAACTAAAAGTGGGAGGATAAACAGGAACATCTCTCTTTGTCACTGCATAGACATGCCCATATTCTGGTCTCGGGTGTGAGCACTGCTGGATAAAGAACCTAAACCTCGGATAGTTAAGGGTGAGTGGATATCTCCAGGATAACAAGATACGTCTCGTGGGCAGTGTTTCCTCTCATTTTTTCCATGCAGGTGCAAATTAAAAGTTATGTGCACCAAGGGATGTGCAGATGTGCACCACCAATAAAAACATGTCCTACCGGCTGAGGGCGCTCTGCTAATCAGCTGGGCAGCACCTGAATCTCTACTGAGTATCTGCACAAGCACTCAGATTACATGGAACACTGCTTGTGGGATACAGCATGCATAGCAATTTCTAATCCACCCTCTTCCCAACTTCTCTGTCCTGGGGCAGCCGTTTTGACCTTTTAGTGGTGTTTGCAAAAGATGATCTGAATTAGAGAAGGCATTCTTTTACTTTCTGAGGCCTCTCCCACCATTCCCCCTAATGCTATAAAAACTCGATGGCCCACCTCTGCCTATAAAAGCCAACTATTAGGGGATACAGTAATTCCTCGTTTAATATGTGCCCGCTTAACACGTTTTCGCAATAGCATGATTTTTTTGTTTTTAGGGAACATTTTTCGAACAACATGACCCGTCCTCACAATAACACAATTTCCCCTACCAGCTGGCCGGTCGCCGGCAGCTACGCGGGGCTTCCCCTGCCTCCCTGCAAAGCGGCGGAGGTTCACCGCTCGCCACACCATTCCTTGGCGACTCCCTCTAGCTGGATGCTTCTCTCCCTCTCCTCCGACCCCCTCTTGCAGCTGGCGGCTGGGTTTTCCCAGCTGGCTGGTCGCCGGCAGCTGTGCAGGGCTTCCCCCCTGCTTCCAGAGGTTCGCTGCTTGCCGTGCCGTTCCCTGGTGATCTCCTCTGGCTTGTTAACTTGTGTCCGGTGAGGAGGGGTCGCTGGGGAACGGTGCAGCGAGTGCGAATGTCCGTCACTTTTCAAGGAGGAAGGGGAAGTCTCACGCAGCTGCCGGCGACCGGCCAGCTGGGGAAACCCAGCTACCAGCTGCAAGCCCCCTCCCCTGTCTCTCCCTAGAGCCAAACACCTCCCCTCCCTGCTATAACCCAGTCCCCTTTCTCCTCCAACTTTATGTCCTGGTCCCAGCTGCTAACAAGTGCAGGCTGGAGCTGCGAGCACACATGGGCTTGAAACGCAACCCCCACCTTTTCCATTATTTTCAATGGGAAAATTGATCCAGCATAACATGTTTTCACTTCGCATGATCATTTTCTGAAACGTATCTACCGTGTTAAATGAGGAATTACTGTAGTAAGCAGGTCAGATGCCTGGCACCTCCTGCCATATGGGAACCCGCAAAACAAAGTTGCTCAGACTTTGGCTTTCTGCCCAGGGCCCCAATGAGTCCAATGCCAGCCCTGCTTGGATGAGTCTCTGAAGCCTGCTTGTGGCACCCTAGTGTGCTCTAAACTCATGGTTAAAAACTTTTGAGTTAGAGCATATCCCAGGCTCCTTGAGCACACACATCAGAGAGCTTGGTCATTTACACGGAATTAGAAGATGCAAAGGTGGCTGTAGCTGAGAAAGAAGGACAGTAATTCTGTTTGATGGCTTAGTCCCTCCCCATTCTTAAAGTTGGGAAAAATCGTGTGCAACATTTAAGTAATCTTTTTGTAATACTTTAAAATATATTGAAGGGTTATAGATGTGTGACAATATTTACCCCAGAATTTGTAATAGAGGATTTAAGACACTCTCCATAAAAAAGGCAGAACTCTGGTAAAAAACAAAGAACATGTTTTGAGTCACAAATTGTGATTTCTCTTTAAATCATTTTTTTTTAAAAAAAAGAGTGAAAATATTAGTAAGAGAGTTACAATGCACCCTTTCATATAGGCAACCATTTGAAACCTTAGATTTCAGTCCAAGGCTATGTGTCTGAGGAGTTTATTCAGAACAGAAAGATGCTCTGAGCCTCTATCAGGAATTCAATACTTGGGTCAAAGTTTGAACTTTCTGTGAAATAGAAGCTTGGCTGAAAACAGTGAAATGAGACAGATTTTTTTGTTCTCGCGCATAAAAAATGGTGAGATTTTTTTTTTTTAATGGGCCAAGTTGGCGACTCTGTGATTCCAGATTGTGATAAAAACCTGGCCATGGAGAACATCCATTTATTCAGTGATAATCAGGGGAGGAAATTTCTCTTGAAAGAGATGAGTGTCTCAAAGCAGAATGGGTAATAGACAGGCTTTTTAAAAAAATGTATGTCTCATGAACTGCTTGGTGTACTATTAATGTTACTGATGTCATTTACTTGGAGCCCATTCCTGTATTCCATATTTACATGAATAGTCCTTTGATGTCAGTGAGACTGCTCGTGTAAGTCAGGATTGTAGAACTGTTAATGAATTCAGTAGAAATTAAATTTAAATGATAAAACATCCAACTTTATGTGAATTAGGTTATAATGTCATAAACTCACCTGGTCTGAGCAAAACACTGTACTTATAGATGTGGAGGGTGAAGTCCATATTATGTTATATCCCTGCCTTCTCAAGGGAGAACTACAACATTCAATGTAGGAGTATGTCATTTTACACCTGATGAAGCTGAATTTGGATAGTGATATTGAATATTGCACAAATTAGGCAGTTGCCTCTAATCTGCCAAAGCCATGTATGCATTTGTTTTCATTATCATTTTTATTTCATATGCAAATAGGTCAATCTTATCCCCAAATAGGCATGAATAACCATGTCAAAGACTATTGGGGCCCAAATATATTTGATATACCCTCATTTATAAACCTATTTAAGTAGAGGTGAGCTGTCTTCCATCATTTTAAGGAGAAAAGTCACTACACATTTATAGATTCATTTATACACAAATATATGCTGTACTAGAGAGGTTCTGCAACATGAGATATGTTATCTTTTTTGGATGCCTTACTACCACCTTACTATAAAATATAGAGATTTCTAACTCCAAAGGTTTCTGGCTTTCATGGACATGTCTTCCATGGAATTTAGAGGCTACAGAGTCTGGAAGCATGCAGAGAGGCTGGTCTCCTTCACCTGCTCAGGAGAAGTAGGTTGAAGGAGGTCTATTTTACGTGCCCATCTATGGACCATGAGAACTATTTTTTCAGTCATTTCTGTCTACTTTTTGCATTGCTCTGATGGCACTTTGTAACTGATAATGCAGCTGGCTCTACCATCAGGGACATTCCATGTATAAACACACCTTCAGTGAATTTGGGAAGACAAATATAGTGTGGCAACAAAAGAAGCTCAGAGCAAGGCAAATTCTCAAAACAGCATCTGTGTTAATAATTTGCTGAAAAAATATATATAACTAGCATTATTGTCTTGTTTCAGGTATGAAACGTGATAAGAACAAAGTGCACAAATAGCCTATAACAGATGCTGCAGTTAAATATATTTTGTAATATCATAGAAAAGACAAGACAGTACTAATGTGTTAAGACGGAACACATGTTGATTTACAGATCAGAATAAACAAACTAAACTGTGTCAGAAATGGTAGATTAACCAAAGAGTTAAATTATAGTTAAATTTGCAGCCTTGTCAAGCAATTTAATGCTACATTAATGAGTTTTGTTCAGAGACTGTTTTGAATGAATCCTTTTGCATCAGATGTTGCCCATATGCTTTCTCTGTTTGTTTGTCTAAAATAAAACATAATGAAACAGCTAATAAAACCCCAATTTATTTGTTTCCTTCAAAAAATAAGTCCTTAGCATGTAGATGCTGTTTATTTTTTGAATGCATTTTTGCTGTTTTTCAGTATGTGCATTTTCCAGCAATCCGTTATTAACGTTTTCTCCCATCTCTTATTTCTAATTGACTAACTCATCAAATATCCACCAAAAGTCATTCTCCACCCTTGTGCTGTTGTGCAACAACCTTTTACAAGACTTGTGATAAAAGGGAATGGAGTCTAGCAAAGGTCATCATTGCCCTGTACATTTTCTTCCAATCTGGGGTCCAGTCTGTTCTCTTAAAGGATGGAACAGATTGCAGTTCTGTGCACCCAAGGGGTGTGTTCTTGGATAAACTGCTTGTCTGAGACAGTGCTCCCTGTACAAGGCAGTGATATAAATGCCCATATGTTCTGAAGTACTTATATCATGCTTGTATGTGGTTTAAATGGAAAAATATGATACCTAACATGAAAATCTGTAATAATCTATATGATGAAAATGAGAGCATGTTAAGGGTTAATTTGATGCCCTCACCCTATTTCTTCTGATCTTATATGTGTGAGGTTATGAAAGCCGTGGAGAAGAAGAGTCCAATTAACCTGAGGAGTTTTCTGAGATTATGGAATTTTTCTTTTGTGTGAGACTAGATGGTTATAGGTATACAGGTACAACCCCCCTACTACAGATAGTTTGCACTGATGCAGTACAGAGCATGCATTTGTATGGCAAAACCTGAGGAGGGTGCTAGTATGAGCCTTTTCTTATATTGATACAGCTCATCTAGCCTATGGATTTGCACTGACTACATCAATGTAGCTACACTTCATAAAAACCTCCGGTAAAGATAACTCCTATGTTAAACAAAACATTTAACACACAGTTCCTGTACTGCTCACTGTTTTTATAGATGTTGTCTTTATATTCTGAAACTGTCCTTTTTCTAACTGCCTTGTTATATGCAAAAGGTTTTAGATCAGATGTAGATTTTAATGAGCATTCAAGACTTTAATATGCATTTCTCTCTGATGCAGTTTTAAGAAAATTAAGTGTTTTTAATGCTATCAGCACTCCAATTCTGCAATTATTCTATTTTTGTCTAGTATACATTAGGCCTGCTTATGGCAAATGGGACAGTTTCCCCACTTGGCATTGAATTTCACATAGTTTTATGCCATTTTGTTGGAATAGTCTTAGTATGATTCTGTTCCTGGGGGGAAAAAGTTTGGTGTCAGATACTATAAATGAATTCTTCTATATTGCTCTTTCTGTGTGCCTCCTATAAAGTATTTCCCTCCTCCTGAGACCTTCCACCTATGCCTTCAGCTGCTCAACTCTCTTCCAAGCCTCAATACAATGTTTTCCAACAGCTACCTTGTGTCCCTTCCGGTGCACAGATATCTAGTACTGATGCATTATCTTAGCAGCTGCATCATGTTTTATTTTAATTAGTGGGGCAGTTGACCTCCACTAAAGCTGTTAAAATTGCCCTGAATTGGCCATCAGGGATACTGAAGATGACTGCAGTTAGTACCCCCTACCAGCAGGTGCAGAATGCCAAGCATTGGAGCCAGAATACTATATTTTATTTATCCTGTACAGTGGTGGTAAAATATTTAAATGATTACTGAAAATGTTTTTGGTTTGTATTTCCTGAGTACAGAACTTTCCTGATGGTTATATGAGTAAAACGCAGATCCAAATGAAAAATGGAACTATCCCATCAGTTTTCAAGGACAGCACTAAGGAAAGTGATGACCAAACATTGACACATGTTGAGGTAAATACAGCTTTCTGTATTGATTTTCCTTTAAAACTTAAATTTGGAGAAAAACATTTTCTCTATTATTGTTTAGAGAAGGGAACAACAAAACACACTTGGTTCCTAGTTTAATAGCAGGTTGTGAGACTATTCAGGTCTTGAATTATTGGTGGATTTGAACAATTTTCATATAAATTTTTATCCTCTCCCTTCTAGTTTATACATGAATTGGGTAGGAAACAGAGAAGCTCTGAGGTTTTATTCAGAGACATAGCTTCATCTTGGAAGGATGGTACTAATTTGTACCATAATCAACCAATATTAAGGAAATATTGACTTAAAAAAACCTAAAACTTAATATCAAGATTTAATTATCTAAGAGATAACTGTTAATCAAGGCAAAATCTGAGGCCATTTACCTTGAGGGACAGTAGATATTGGTATTTATTGAAATAAGTCAGTATATGAATTATGAGTATTTTTTAAATACCTTTTCACAGACTCGAGTCCCACGACTTGAACTTGAGTCCGACTTACGTCGCCTAAGTGACTTGACTTGAGACTCGACTCGGGTTCATTGTTTGTGACTTGAGACTCGACTTGAGACTTGCTAATTTTGTTAAATCGACTTGGTGAAAAAATTGTCCGAAAATGCCAATATTGATGGCTTGTACAGAAGTGACTTGACATTTTTTAAATTAAGACTTGAGTCTAGGCTCGGGACTTGACTCGAAAGTGACTTTAGGGACTCGAGACTCGACTTGAACTGTTGTGACTTGAGATTTGACTTGGACTTGACAATGACAACTTGAGAACAACACTGCCTTTTCAGAGAGAGATGGAAATCACTTCCATTGTGGCATCAGGTTTTTATCTAGTGCTCCTCCCCTGCTCCCCTCCCCAATTGACTTTTAAAAAGGGAAAGTAACGTTGGAGATCCTCATTTTTACTGAGCTTGGAATGGAATTATTTAAATATGTGATTTGATTGTTTAACGTTGCTCCAGACTTTACTATTATTGACCATTCAGAAGAAATACGATAGAAACTTATTGTCTTATTACATGACTATTTTCAGCCACTCAAAACCAAAGGGTTCAGGTAAATATGTGCCCTCGTGCTTGTAATTAGAGATTTTTATAGCAGTGATGCCTTCTGGCTAACGGTCTCTAACAGTGGATCCTCACCGCTTTCAGAGGAAGGAGTACTAGTCAAAAAGGGTGACAAAGAAACAGGTTCTGACCTCCCCTTCGTGGGAATTTTCCAAAGAGACATTTCCTTACCTAATCAGATATCATTGGTACTGACTGCACAAGACCGTCCACCTCTGAGTTAG
The DNA here is from genome assembly GCF_052426305.1 of Pelodiscus sinensis. Classification (NCBI taxonomy): domain Eukaryota; kingdom Metazoa; phylum Chordata; order Testudines; family Trionychidae; genus Pelodiscus; species Pelodiscus sinensis. The sequence goes on along the minus strand of NC_143057.1, from coordinate 81,139,409 downwards.
TGAGACCATCCAGTGCCAGCCTTGATTATTGTGTGAGCCAAAGACCTTAAGCAAGCTTGCTCAGAAAAAGGCACAAAGGAAAACCTACCATCCGTGCCTCAGTACCATCAGAGCTGCTCAAACACATGTTATTGCGCAGTGTGGCAGTGCTACAGTCTGTGGGGCCACCTTCTGCCTCTACAGCACGTAGTACATCATCCTTAGCACTCGTAAAGAATCCAGTACTTATGACAATACCATTCCTGGTACTAATGCTCTTGGTACTGTAGCAATTTTTCTGACATAAAAAACTTTTCTTCTTCCCAGCACCAGAATTTCCACTTTTCTGTGCTGACCTTACTCCAGCATCCTCAATACCATGCCAATCCTACCCAGATCAGCTCCTCTTTTATCCAATCACAAGGGTAATGATAATAAAGGGGAAAACTACTCCTTGCCTATCCACACAACTGCCAGACCAGGTCCACTAGAACAGTGTTTCTCAAACTGTGCTCCGCAGAGCCCCAGGGGCTCCGTGAGACCTCTCCAGGGGCGCTGCGAGGTTGACAAACTGGAAACATTGATAGGTATAACACATACAATCAGTGGACCGTTGGGGCTCCACATAAATTTTTACACATGTAAAGGGCTCTGGAGCCCAAAAAGTTTGAGAACCGCTGCACTAGAAAAACATGAATACCATCCTGCACCTGAAATTCAAGAATGGTACATACTGCTATACACCTATGGATGCCACAACTAATGCCATTCCACCACAGTGGACTTACTGGTACCAATAGCCAACGGTATCCTAAGCTTCTAGCCCACTCGAGAAGTCAAAGCATGCTTCATCACCTTCTGTCCCTGAACACTCTGACTCTCCTGAGGCTGCAGTCGAGGAATTGGAGGAGGCTTTGGATCAGGAAGTCACCCCATCTGCAAATTGTTTTATCCTTGTCTGTGGATAAAGCTATCCTGTCCCATTCCCCAGGATGGGGGATGACTTTAAACAGTTCCAAGAACTATTTAAGAGGATCACAGGTTCATTGGAGATAGTTGTGAGTCCCAATGTAAGGTGTTGGACATAGTCCAGACTTCAATCTCTTCCAAAATTGCTCTCCCAATAAAAAGGTTCTCATAGTCCCAAGTCAAAATCATCTGGCATATCTCAGCAACAATTCCACCCACCGCTAAAAGACAGGATAATCTGAAGAAGTGGGCTGTGCCCACAAAAGCTCATAATACCATCTACATGTTTTGTTAGTTTATAAAGTGCTACCAGACCATTTGTTGTTTTGTAAGTTTAAAAAATACTATGTCCCTTCCAAGGGGATGGAATTTCTATTTTCGCATCCTACGCCAAACTCTCTCATGATAGAGACCGTGAATGAGCAGTGCAGACAACACGATTGCAGATCCACCTGACGTGAAAGTGACTTGACAAGAGTGGATCTTTTTGGTTGTAAAATTTACTCTTCAGCGACCCTATAGTTCAGGATCACAAACTATAAGCATTAATGGTGAAATACAATTATTCCAGTTATTTTAAAATGTCTAACTCTATGAAGCACGCTACCAAGGACAAAAAGGAATAACTTAAAGTTTTTATATGCAAGGGTCAGCTGCTAGCTTGCACAGCTTGACATTGGATGCCACAGACATGGTGGCATGCTCCTTTGACAAAGCCATAGTAACGTGTCAGGCTTCTTAGCTCCATCTCTTGGGTTTTCCCAGAGAGGTACAATTAATTGTCACTGATGTCCCATTTGAAATAGGGATGTAGCTGGTTAACTGGTAAGCATCACCCTTATCAATTGATGCTTAACAATAACCAGTTAACTGGTGGCTGTGTTGGGTTGCTCCAGTCTGGGCTAGGCCCACTGCACTGTGTTGTGGTTTGGGAGCTTTCCAGCCTAGCTGGGCTTACTGTGCCGTGGGCGTGGAATGGTTCTCCAACCCAGCTTGTCTGGAATAGCTCCCTGCCCATGGTGCGGAGGGCCTGGCCCAGATGGAGTGCCACCTGCCCTCAGTGTAGCAGGCTCAGCCTGTCCTAGTTGGAGCAGCCCCCCATCCATGCCACAAGTGGGGGACTGCACCAGTCTGGTTGGGACCATGGGGTGGGAGGTGCCATTCCAGCTTCACTGGGCCCTCCACATCATGATGTGGGTGGGGAGGGGCAGGCACTCCAGCCAGCTGCCCTCCCTCCCTTGCCTGTGGGATCCTAGTTAAGCGGTTAACCAGGATTTTACATCCCTGATTTGAAGGCTCCAAGGTGTTCTCAGCCAAAACAAATGAATCCCTTCACACATCGAAGGACTCCAGAGTGACTCTGAGATCCTTGGGCATATACATACCTATACAAAAGAAAGAACAGAGGAAGTATTACTTGACACAAAGATCTAGATCCATGCCCTACACCCAAGTTCAGAGGCAACATGACCTGCAAAGGTGGGGACAAAGACCTGCATATGAGAGACTTTCTTGGCCCTTGATGTCTCAGCAGCTTCCCTCTAAACAACAGTTCTGAGGGCTTGGTCAAAGATCAGAGATATCTTTCAGTTCTTCTTCGAGTGCTTGCTCATGTCCATTCTGATTAGTTGTATGCGCGCCGCGTGCACGGATTCCGGAACTTTTTTCCCTTAGCAGTACCCATAGGGCCAGCACGGAGCCCCCTGGAGTGGCGCCGGTATACCGGTGCATATATACCCCTGCTGGCCCTCCCACCCCTCAGTTCCTCTTACCGCCCGTGACGGTAGCTGGAGCGGTAGAATGACGGTAGAATGATGGTAGCTGGAGGGAGAATGGACATGAGCAACCTCGAAGAACTACAGTTACGAGGTAAGTAACCTCTTCTTTTTCTATTGCTGGACTCATCCAACATCATCCATCCATCTGGAGACCATAGAATCACAGAATAATAGAACCGGAGAGAACCTCTCATATACATAGGCACAGCAGATCCAATACTAGCACAATACAGAGGGAGGGGGTTTTATTCCCATTATTTTCTTATCCAGAAAAGAACTGGAAGATGAAGTACCATTCTTGACTTATGAAGACTCAAGAAATTCATGAAAACCCAAAGATTCAGGGTGCTAGCAACAATAATTCCAGCACTAAAACAAGGGAATGTGGTTCTTAGCCTTCTATCTTCAGAATCAGCGACGAGGAGTCCTGTGGCACCTTATAGACCAACCGAAGTGTAGGAGCATAAGCTTTCGTGGGCAAAGACCCACTTCGTCAGATGCATGTAGTGGAAATTTCCAGAGGCAGGAATAAATATGCAGGCCAGGATCAGGCTGGAGATGACGAGGTGGATCCAATCAAGGAGGATGAGGCCCACTTCTAGCAGCTGATCTGGAGGTGTGAATTCAGCTGCTAGAAGTGGGCCTCATCCTCCTTGATTGGATCCACCTCGTCATCTCCAGCCTGATCCTGGCCTGCATATTTATTCCTGCCTCTGGAAATTTCCACTACATGCATCTGACGAAGTGGGTCTTTGCCCACGAAAGCTTATGCTCCTACACTTCGGTTGGTCTATAAGGTGCCACAGGACTCCTCGTCGCTTTTGCAGATTCAGACTAACATGGCTACCCCTCTGATATCTTCAGAATGTCTATTTCCACATAACTGTACATCCCTCGCATGGAAGGTTTCTCAGTTGAAACTGGAAATAAACTGTTCCCAGATCAAAAGTACTCCCTTTGGGTATGTCTACACTACAGCACTAATTCGAACTAACTTAATTCGAATTGGTTAATTCGAACTAAGCTAATTTGAATTAGTGCATCTAGACCTAAAAACTAATTCGAATTAGCATTTCGCTAATTCGAAATAGCATGTCCACATTGAGTGGACCCTGAACTGAGGTTAAGAATGGCTGGAAGCAGTGCCGGCAGGGCATCAAGTTAGGACTTTGAGTGTGGGGCTGCTGCCTCAGGCTAGCCGAGGGCTGTGCTTAAAGGGACCCAACTCCCACTCCAGACAGACAGTTCTCAGGGTTCCACGCTTGCTTGTCTAACTCGATGAGGGACAGCAAAGCAGTCCTGTCTTGGAGTGCCCTGAATGCCCACACCCGGCACATCAAAGCACTCGGCCATCAGCCTGGCTCCACCTAGAATCATAGAATCATAGGACTGGAAGGGACCTCGAGAGGTCATCGAGTCCCGCCCCCCGCCCTCAAGGCAGGACAAAGCTCCGTCTACACCATCCCTGACAGATGTCTATCTAACCTGTTCTTAAATATCTCCAGAGAGGGAGATTCCACCACCTCCCTTGGCAATTTATTCCAATATTTGACCACCCTGACAGGAATTTTTTCCTAATGTCCAATCTAAACCTCCCCTGCTGCACTTTAAGCCCATTACTCCTTGTCCTGTCCTCAGAAACCAAGAGGAATACATTTTCTCCTTCCTCCTTGTGACACCCTTTTAGATATTTGAAAACCGCTATCATGTCCCCCCTTAATCGTCTTTTTTCCAAACTAAACAAGCCCAGTTCATGAAGCCTGGCTTCATAGGTCATGTTCTCTAGACCTTTAATCATTCTTGTCGCTCTTCTCTGTACCCTTTCCAATTTCTCCACATCTTTCTTGAAATGTGGCGCCCAGAACTGGACACAGTACTCCAGCTGAGGCCTAACTAGTGCAGAGTAGAGCGGCAGAATGACTTCACGAGTTTTGCTTACAACACACCTGTTGATACAACCTAGAATCATATTTGTTTTTTTTGCAACAGCATCACACTGTTGACTCATATTCAACTTGTGGTCCACTATGACCTCTAGATCCCTTTCCGCCATGCTCCTTCCTAGACAGTCGCTTCCCATCTTGTATGTATGGAACTGATTGTTCCTTCCTAAGTGGAGCACTTTGCATTTCTCTTTATTAAACCTCATCCTGTTTACCTCTGACCATTTCTCTAACTTGCTACGGTCATTTTGAATTATGTCCCTATCCTCCAAAGAAGTTGCAACCCCACCCAGTTTGGTATCATCTGCAAACTTAATAAGCGTACACTCTATCCCAATATCTACATCATTGATGAAGATATTGAACAGTACGGGTCCCAAAACAGACCCTTGAGGAACTCCACTTGTTATCCCTTTTCAGCAGGATTTAGAACCGTTAACAACTCTCTGACTATGGTTATCCAGCCAATTATGCACCCACCTTATCGTGGCCCTATCTAAGTTATATTTGCCTAGTTTATCAATAAGAATATCATGCGAGACCGTATCAAATGCCTTAGTAAAGTCTAGGTATATGACATCTACCGCTTCTCCCTTATCCACAAGGCTCATTATCCTATCAAAGAAAGCTATCAGATTAGTTTGGCATGACTTGTTCTTCACAAACCCATGCTGGCTATTCCCTATCACTTTATTACCTTCCAAGTGTTTGCATATGATTTCCTTAATTACCTGCTCCATTATCTTCCCTGGGACAGACGTTAAACTGACCGGTCTGTAGTTTCCTGGGTTGTTCTTATTCCCCTTTTTATAGATGGGCACAATATTTGCCCTTTTCCAGTCTTCTGGAATCTCCCCTATCTGCCATGATTTTTCAAAAATCATAGCTAAAGGCTCAGATACTCCTCTATCAGCTCCTTGAGTATCCTGGGATGCATTTCATCAGGACCTGGTGACTTGCATGTATGGCTGCCATCTGGGGGGGTCAATCGGGAGGCAGTCAGGATCCAGGAGGCCCTGCAGGAGAGCTTCCACCCCGAGGAGCCCGCAGAGCCACCCCAGACCTCCCCATCGGGGGCTCGCGTCCCATTCCGCCCTCCCTAGCCCCCCTTCCTGATGTAAAAAATAAAGGACATGTGTGTTCAAAAATAGAAACTCTCTTTATGTAACAAAACTGAGGGGACGGGGGAATTAACCTCTGGGGAGACTGGGAAAAGGAGGTGGGAGAGAGGAAGAGAGAGGGTAGGAGAGGGGAGGGGGAAGCCAGGGGAAGGAGGAGGAAGGGAAGTATAAAACTGTGGTACGCCATATCTTCAGTACTGTGTACAGCTGTGGTCTTTTTACCTCAAAAAAGATATTTTGGCCTTGGAAAGGGTTCTGAAAAGGGCAATTAAAATGATTAGGGGTTTGGAACAGGTTCCATATGAAGAGAGGCTAAGGAGACTGGGACTTTTCAGCTCAGAAAAGAGGAGACTAAGGGGGGATATGATAGAGGTCTATACAATCATGAGTGGTATGGAGAGGGTGAATAAAGAAAAGTTCTTCATTAGTTCCCATAATGGGCAGCAGGTTTAAAACTAATAAGCGAAAGTTCTTCTTCACACAGCATATAGTCAACCTGTGGAACTCCTTGCCAGAGGAGGCTGTGAAGGCTAGAACTATAACAGAGTTTAAAGAGAAGTTAGATAAATTCATGGAGGTTGGGTCCATGGAGTTCTATTAGCCAGGGGATAGGGAATGGTGTCCCTGGCCTCTGTTTGTGGAAGGCTGGAGATGGATGGCAGGAGACAAATGGCTTGGTCATTGTCTTCGGTCCATCGCCTCTGGGGTATCTGGTGTTGGCCGCTGTCGGCAGACAGGCTACTGGGCTTAGATGGACCTTTAGTCTGACCCAGTACGGCCATTTTTATGTTCTAAGCTCTGGGCTCAGGGTCAGGGGTCTCACTGGACCAACTTGATTTTCATGCAAACCTGTTCCTGGGTTTGCATGTGGCCTTTGGTGGCCAGGCTGGCAGCTATCCTGCCCTTGACAGCCGCATTCCTGTGCCTAGTGTGGAGATCGTGGACAGTGGAGGCCTCCCCCCAAACCTCGTTGAGGTCCACGATCTCTGCACTAGATCAGACGGGTGCCCGCCTCTTGCGGCCCCGGGCAGGCTCCTGGAAGCCGCCAGTTTGGTCCTGGGAAGATGCAGAGGGCTGGGTGGCAGTGGGTGGCTGGCTTATACTGCAGGGTCTGCTGGCTGGGCGCTGGCAGGCTTGCAACTGGCACAAGCACTGTAGCCAGACCGTGCCTCTTTAAGGGCTCCGGGGCCGGGACGGGGGCAGAAGAGTTTCCTTGGTTGTGCCCAGAGTGGCCACCAGGGCAAGATGGGAAGGGCTAGCCTCCAACTAGTTAGAATTAAGTAGCTACACGGCCTTTAATTCGAACTACTTAATTTGAACTAGGCGTTACTCCTTGTCGAATGAGGTTTACCTACTTCGAATTAAGCACTCCGCTAGTTTAATTTAAATTCAAACTAGCGGTTTGTATGTGTAGCCCCTATTAAAGTTAATTCGAACTAATGGCTGTTCGTTCGAATTAACTTTGTAGTGTAGACATACCCTTTCAGCTTATTTATGGCTCCCTAGGTATTCTCAAAAGTCCGTGTGGTGTTGGGCAACTTACCTCTGCAGACAAGGGATCATAATATTCCCCTATGTGGATGATTGCTCACTGAAAGTCTTGACTCAGGAAGAGGCATTAGAAACTACGCAAAACACACAGAGATATGTTTACAAATAAATGAACAAAAATCAACATTCATTCCTGTGCAAAGACTGGAGGTCATCAGGGTCTACCTCAATCCTCTGGAAGGTATAGCGTCTCTGCCCAGATTTACCACCACTAGTCAATCTGATTACTGTAACACAAGCCAGTCCACAGATGTCAACCAGGACCTACCTTCAACTGTTGGGCCATGTGTTGGAAATGACATTTGCCATTAAACGCACTAGATTGTATATTAACATCTTCAAGGCTGGCTCAGGATAGTATATATTCCACACAGATACTGTATAAACAAGCATTGTACAATGACAGCCAAAATAAAAAGATTCTCTATACTAGTGGATTCTGCCTCAACGTTTGCCACAGGAGTTCCCTTTGCACAGACCCCTCACAACAGTACTGTGTTAGGTTCAGGGGGCACCTGCACAACCACACAATCTAAGGCCACTGATTCCCATTGGAATCAACGTTTATGCATACTGAAGCTGTGGGTAGTCTGAAAAGCATGCTCACGCTTTCTAATCAAGGACAAGGCCATAAAGGTACTGATAGACAATGTAGCTTGTATGTTTTATGTAAACTGCCAAGAAGAGGCACACTTATACTCCCTATGCACAGAAGCAATGCTACGATGGAACTGATGTGTCTGCCACAACTTCGACATCTCAGTCTCCTACCTACTAAGATGCCAAAACATCACTCTGCAGATACGTTGAACAGAAACTTTTCCCAGCATCGCTAGTGGGAAATGAACACTAGAATACCACAAAACATTTTTAGGCACTGGGGGATTCCAACTGTAGACCTCTTTGTGAGCCCAGAAAACCAACTACCCATATTTCTGCTCCAGAGTGGAACTGGGACCCTGTTCTCTAGATGATAACTTTTCTCCTCAAATGAGATGTGTATCTACCGTACCTTTTCATTCTCCAAGCCAGGGTCAGACATAAGAACTGACAACTTCAGAGTCATCTTGGTAGCCCCCCATAGCCTCTAAAAAGAGCTATCTGCCAACTCTTCCACTTCTACTTCATTTCCTGTCTAAGGATGTGGGTCAGGGTCTATCACCCAAACCTGGCAAGACTCTACCTGAAGGTATGGCTATTCTATGGTTTCAAAGCAATGGAATGACCTGTTCAAAAAGGAGGTAAAGGACATTATTTTAAATAGCAGAAGGTCTACTGCATTGTATGTCTACCTGTGCAAAAAGGAATAGATTCCAGAATAGGCAAACTATAGCAACTATCTCATCTTTATCAATGGGGTTGGATTACATACTTGAACTCAAGAAATCTAGTCTCTCAGCGAGTTTGATCAGTGCGCACCTCACAGCAATCATAATGTCCCACCATGAAATTGACAACTTTTTTATCTTTGCCGGTCCTACCACTATATGCTTTCTCAAGGATCTTCATAATTTTTATTCTTAAATATGAGGCCCTGTTATATTATGGTTTCTTGGTCTTCATTGCTTTATGGGAGGCCCCTTTAGAACCATTAGCAATATGTTCACGTCTCTGCCTTTTGATAAAGGTGGTCTTTCTTTTCATTATTGTATCCAACTAACTAGTAGGAGAACCGGGGCCCTTATGGCACATGCCCCATACACAGTATTTTTCAAAAGTGAAGTTACTTTTGGAACTATATTCCAAATTCCTCCCTAAAATAGTTTATCATTCCTTTTGTACCAGCCCATTTTTGCTGTATCATTCTTCCCCAGACTTCATGGGAACAAACAAAAAATAATGCTTAAAACTTTGGATGTACAAAGGATGCTAGCTTTTTTTTATGTTGAAAGGACATTTTTCAGTAAATCACCAGTTATGTTTTTCCATAACTCCAGCTGCACCAACGTTTTTGTTTCCGCTTCAAACAATTACAATCCCCTAGTGACACCTGCACACGCTGCCTTGGAGCATTCTCTACATTGATAGCCTTCCTCAACAATGTGCCTATTATGGACTTCTTGAAAGCATCAACCGAGCCATCAGCCCATACATTCACACAGCATTGTGCTGTAGAGCAGCACTCATCTGTTTTATTGTCCACCATGACTACATCTCGGAAGCCTTTCTCTTTCACCGAGGGGCACTGCTCTACAGCCAACTAATGTGAAGCATCCACAGGGACACTCCTTGAAGAAGAAGGAGAAGAAAGAAAAAAGAAGTTGTTACTCGCCCTGTGCAGTAACTGAGATTCTTTGAGATGGCTGTCCCTGAACGTGCTCCATCACCCTCTCTCCTCCCCTCTGCTTCAGATTTTTTTTCTCACCCTAGGCTGTGCAGTAGGTAAGGAGCCAAGGAAGGGTACTGCAGAGCACTATGTAATCACCCGAGGTGGCATGAGACGGACATTACGTGTGTGACTCAGTCAGGCACTGCTATTGAAGATTTCTGATTACAAGTGCAGGGGCACGTATTCGCCTGAAGTGGAGCACCCATAGTGACAACCATCATAAAGAACCTCAGTTACTGCACAAGGTGAGTAACCTTCTCTTTTTCTCATATACAGAATAATCATTTATGTTCTCTATATTCTATGCAGTGGTGGACTGTCTGACATGCCTTAATATAATCCGATCACTTTTACCTGTGTCATACCTTCAAACTTTTCACTAGTACATTCACGTTTTCTTCAGAAACTCTGATAAAGATATGCACCCTGAATGAGGGCTTTTTTTAATACTCTGGTTTTTTTTTAGTCTATTTAGTGAATGGTTTGTGCTCATTGTCATGATATCTAGACTTGGCATAAATTAGTCTCCAACACAGTGAACATTATTGCACTTCATACTGCTTGATAGGTCATAGCCACAAGCAAAGGATGTATGACATCTGCCTGACAACTGAAGCATTTTTAGTTTTACTTTTTAGATGAATTTTAATATTTCTGAAAATGGAAGCTAACAACCCTTGCTGCAGACTCATGTTATTTAACTGTTTGGAACACTTTATCATCACAAGGGCAAAAATCTTTTTAAATTTGAAAGCTAATGATGTTCCACAGAGAACTGTCAAGCAACTATAGCTTAAAAATGCAGTTCTCAGATATCTCAGTTGATATATCTGATAATTGTATGATCTTAGCCATTGCTATTCAGATGTAGATTCTTGTATTCTATGTTCACTATTGTATCTGTATTTTCATTACAGGAGGTTTATGTTCATACAGTTACTATTTCCTGATCCTCTCCTCCAATTTCTCTTATAGCAGTGCTGTGCCTGGCCTATTGTTGCTTTTCTGAGTAGGGGGATGGACCCAACTGATAAATTTAGACTGTTGAGAAGGATCAGAGAGGCAATAGAGCCTTCTAGACATGGATAATAGTGACTTCAAGATCTCAACTATAAACTGATTGAACAATGCTTCAGGATCTAGTTTGCAGAAATAATTTTGATAACATACTGTTGCTTCTTGCAATGGCAGTCTGGGCTTGTCTGGAGTTAGTCCTGAATAATACTCAGCGGTTTGCTCAGGACGTGTGGCTGAGCTACTAAATAACTATGTCCATAATATAATTTAGATGTTCTCATAAGGGAGATCACACTGAGAGGGAGTACTGTGATGCTAAACTTTAATACATTTAAAAAATTTGAGTTATCTGATTAGGGATAGCCTGAAAGGAAAAGTCTGTAGAATCAACAAGGAAGCTAGTAAAGAATACCTTATTAGAGGTACAGAAATTATGCATAGCCAAGAACAGCAACAAGGCAATTACCCACTGTGGTTACATGGCAGGCTACAAGAGTATATTCAGTCCATAAAGGCATCCTTTAAATAATGGGAATCCAGTTCAAGGGATGCTAATAAAAAAGAAATTAACTATTGTCAGGAAAAATGGAAATTAAGAGGAAATTTGTAGAGCAAATTACTGATGACGGAAAAAAAATGCAATAATACTGACCATTACATGTAACTTGCATTTACTTATATGCATTACAAAAATTAAAGCACATCAGAAGTAAGAGGGTGTTGCATGAGACAGCGGTGGTTCGGTGATAGGGAAAATGGTACAGTGAGGTACTCAGAGGATATTGAAATTGCAGAGAAACTAAAATTATTTATTTCTTGTTTGTTTTAACTTGCCCAAATACACCATACTTATACCTGTTATTATATACAGGCAGTCTCCGGGTTACGCGGATTCGACTTATGTCGAATCCGTACTTACGAACGGGGCTTTTCTCGCCCCGGAGGACACGGGCGGCGGGAACGCCCAGATGTGCCGCGGTTCCGCCACCTGCGTCCTTTGGGGCGAGAAAAGCTGCTCCGCGTCTCCCTGGTCTGCTGGGGGGGGGGCCCCAGCAGACCAGGGAGACGCGGAGCAAAGCCACGGAGGATGTGGGCAGCGGGACTGTGGCGAGTCTTGGTGGTCCCGCCGCCCGCGTCTCCCTGGTCTGCTCGGGCGCCCCCCCCCCCCAGTAGACCAGGCTTTTCTTGCTGACGCCTGTAGTAGAGCAGCTGGGGCGCTGCCGGGTTGGTCCTGCAGCGCCGCTCCTCGGCGCTACTGGACCAACCCAGCAGCACCCCAGCTGCTCTGCCCCAGGCATCCCCAAGTCAGCTGCTGCTGAAACTGACCAGCGGCTGACTACAGGAAGCCCGAGGCAGAGTTGCTCTGCCCCGAGCTTCCTGGAATCAGCCGCTGGTCAGTTTCAGCAGCGGCTGAATCGGGACGCCAGTTCCGAGTTACGTACAAATTCAACTTAAGAACAAACCTACAGTCCCTATCTTGTACGTAACCCGGGGACTGCCTGTAAACAAAATGTATGAATACAGACCACTTTCCAAAGTGTACAGTATATCTCTATTAAACCAGTTATCGGGATGGCTACAGTTGCCAACATTAATGAAGAGAGATGTGCTAATCTTATATTAGTCCTCTACTAGAAAATAGATCAAATAATTTGATAAACTATATTAGCTTACTATTCAAATGGAAAATTAACTTTTCAAATTTGCCTGATATTTCTGAGTGTTGTATGATAGCAATCTAAATGCTTTTGGCCAGATATCTCAGTTGGAGGGGTGAACGCTGAAAGGGTCAGCTCTACAGAGTAGCCTGGATCATGTGGTAAACTAGGCTCACTTAACAAAATGTGTTTTAATAAAGTAAATACAAAGTATACATCTAGAACCAGGGTGAAATTTTGCCCCCATTAAAGTCCATGGTAATTTTTCTGCAAATGTCATTGGGGTTAGGATTTTACCCCAAGTTTATGGGTCAATCCTGCAAGTGTGAAGACTGCATTTTGGAAAATAGTGACTCAGAAAGGGATTAGAGGTCATGGTAGATAATCAGATGAACATGAGCTCCCAGTGTGATGTAACGGCTAAGAGAGCAAATGCAGTCCTTAGATTTATAAGAGTGGGGGTATGAATTGGAAGTAGGGAGGTCTTTTGCCACTGTATGTGGTATTAATTCATGAGACTACTACTGGAATAATATGCCCACTTTTGGTGTCCACACAAACTGGAAAGCATTCAGAAAAAGAGCTACAAGAGGTCTGGAAAACCTGCCTTATAATGAGAGACCGAAGAAGCTTAATCTATTTTGTTTAGCCAAAAGATCATTAAGAATGTACTTGATCATTATGTATAAGTATCAGCCTAGAAAGAAAATTTCTGATGGTTGAGGTCTCTTTAATCTATCAGGGAAAGACATAGCAAGATTCAAGAAATTGAAGTTGAAGTTAGACAAATTCAAACTAGAGTTCAGGTGCCCTTTTTTTTTTTTTTACAGTGGAGCTAATTAACTATTAGAACAATTTATCTGGTAATGTGTTTTTTTCCATTATTTGAAGCCTTTAAGACTGGCTGACTTTCTTAAAGATATGCTTTAGTTTTATCTAGTTATAGGGTTGGTTCAGGATTCCATTAGTGAAATTCTAGGGCCTCTCTTAAACAGGTGATTAGAGTAGATGATTTTAGTAGTTTGTTCTAATGTTAATATTTTATTAAATTTGTTCCGCAGTATAACTTCCTTGCCCTAGCTGTGATCAGGAAGAAATCCTATACTTGAAGATTGTGTGTGCATTTTGATGTGATCTTTAACTTCCTCTGAAGCAGCCTATATAAGTCATGGTGTAGAATACATGGATTACTGATCTGTCCTAGGATAAGAATTCCTGTGTTTCCAACAGAAAATTAAATCAATCCAAATGATCATTGGAGAGAGAGTATATAACTGAAGAAAAAAATCTCCATTTATATTATTCAAGGCATATTGTCTGTGAGTTATATGGGAGGAAAACCTCTTCTTCTTGGTTGTTGATTGGTAGGCCTGGATGTCCAACTAATTTAGATTCCCATTGTTTTTCTGGATTGGATATGGATTGCTTTCTGCCATTTCTTAACACCCCATTGAAACAGGTCACACTCACCTCTCACTAGCACTCCTTTGGCCAAGTGCATGTGCCTGGATGTTATTTCTGTGGTGTGTCTTTGGTGACTGAGCCTTCTGGCCAAGTGTCACACAGTCTATCTGAATGATAAAAGCAAACCAAAATGTCTTTTGAGGTACAAGTCAAACAAGGGGTGTCTCTCATCTCCCTCTGCAATATCTCTCTTTTGTTGTCCCTGCTCCAAGATAGAGAGCAGTGCCCAATGTCTTCACTTACTTAGGTCCTTTCTGGCCATAGCTCTCCAGTTGGACCACTGCAGTTCACGACCCCAGTGTCCAGGCCTCTTTCCCCACGGACTAACAAAGATTGAGGGAACCCAGGTCCACCCATTACTCCACATCCCAGCCCAGGAACCATGTAGAGAGCAGCTATCCTTTTATCTAAGATGCATTCTCTGCCTCTTTTTTCAATCCTTTTGTTGGAAGAAGCTTTTCCGACATTTGGCCGGTCTAGACCGGCAAATGTAGAAAAAACTCCTCTTTCGGAAGCCCCCTTATTCCTTATTTTATGAGGAATACAGGGGCTTCTGAAGGAGCATGTTTGCTCTTCCGGGGAAAAAACAAGACAAAACGGAAGAGCAAATGCATCCCTGGACACAGAAGTGTTTTTCTGGGATACCTTTGGTATCCTTGACAAACTCTTGTAGTCTAGCCGAACCCTAGGATACTTCCCAGTGTCTTCATCTTTACTTCATGACCTTATCCTGATGGAGTCCTAGCAATGAGTTCAGGGCTCCTGACTCTCCCTGGCTTCTAGCAGCACTGCCTCATCTGAGGTTCTGCATCTCCCTCAGCCAGCCACACACCATCAGCTCTAGCAAGGAACTGGCCTTACTCTGGCCCTGCAAGTCTTCTTGTATTGACCTGCTGAGCTCTGATTCAGCTTGGAAGACTCTCTCCACTGCCCTTTTCTGAGGTGGGGTGTGACAGGGCACTTAGGCCTCCAGAATGGAGCCTTGGAGGATCTCGTTTACCCAGTCTCACACACTAATACTACATTAGATTGTTACATGTGACAAACTCATTCATGTGTCCTACTTTGCCTCAGAAGCATTTTCGTCCCACTGCATCCATTGGGTAGCAACAAGAAAGTCACAGCCATGCATATCATTTATAAAAATATTACAGAAAATATCCACTTCATTGCACCCTACCCCAAAGAGACTGCCACTTAGTTTGTTGTGGACCTTGGGTAGCCCAATGAACTTAAATACTGTCCCTTATTCTAGGCTTGAGTATTTGCCATCAACCTAATCCATCCAAAGCTTTTATTAAATGCTATGTTAACACTTTTCCTTTAGGTGCGAGGGCATAACTATTATGATTCTCTTATTAAGTACTGACAGGACAAGATACAGGACTCAAAATGAAGACAGTCCTGTCCTCCAGAGCTTTCATTTAAAAAGGCAAAAACAAACCTGGATTCGTTTTGAATTCATTTTCCTTATTAGTCAAATGGCTCAGTTGAGGCAGTTACTTGCAGTGATAATTCTGTGTGAGGTTTGCCTCTATCATATATATAGTAGTTCAATGTGTGTGACTCTGCAGTGCTGTAACCCTTGGTGTTGCCTCTGGGCGGCGCTGTTGCCTCTGTAATGTCCGCCTCCCGCTGTGGCGCTCGGCTGACTTCTGTGCCACTCAGCTGGGCCTCCGCGTGGGAGCAAGTGGCACAAACAGCTGTTTGTGCTGCTTGCTCCCGCGCGGCGGTCCGGCTGAGTAGCACAGAAGTCAGCCGAGCACCTTGGCAAGAGGTGATGTGGGATGGAGCGGCGCGGTGACGTACATGGCCAGGGGGCGGGGCCTGGACGAGCGTGCATCACCGACGGAGACAGAGGAGAGCGGAGAGAGAGTCAGAGGTAGGAGGGGGAGGAGAAGAGAAAGAGAGAGACAGAGAGAGAGGCAGGAGGCGGAGGAGAGCTGAGACAGAGAGAGAGGGGGAGGCAGTAGGAGGAGAGAGAGAGAGACACGAAGTAAGAGACCGGAGTCTCAGGAGAGAAGAGCGAGATAGAAAGGGAATGTGGAGGAGAGACCCGAAAATCCCCTTTTATGACAGACTAATTGGCTAGTTCTTGTAGAAGAAGCAAGTTGCTCTGAGCCATTTCTGAAGCTATAGTCATTGCTACTTTTGAGTTAGTGGGCACGTTGAGAATATTCAAGGATAGTTCCCTCCTTTAGAAAATGGAGCATTCACTTAGCAATTGAGCTGGTTAAAGTTATGTGCTTATTCCAACATGGGGCCCATCCCATATGCTTGCGCAGGCAGAACTCCCATTATAGCAGATGGAAGTTCCTCCTGTATGAGAGAATGTAGGACTGACTCAAATACCTTTTTTGTATTCCAGAATATGAGTTAATTGTGTGTATAACAACATAAATGTGAAAATTCTCTGTAATTATTAATCATTTTTCTCCAAACAAAACCAGTATTTTTAGAATAAAAACAAGTCTTTTTTGTGCAAAAGTAAATAAGAGGAACAAAAATGTAAACATTTGCAGAACCACAGTATTTGTTAGTTGGTAAAAAATGTGAAGTAAAAGCCTAACAAACAGTACTTAAGAAAAAATGTAAATACATTTAATAGAATCCAGCATTGTGTAAGAATAGAAAAAGGGATCTTAATAAAAAGAAAAAACTTGAAGAATTATAAACTAATTAAGGGCACAATGGAGGTTTTGTCATAATCTCAGAGTAAGGGGCAGTCCAACTGCCCCAGAAACAGCTCAGAAATTCACACATTCCCTTCCAGTTTTCCATATGATCATGGGAGGCAGTAAACTGATGCATCGGCACAGCATATGTTCCTCAAAACAGTTATGCTGGCTGCCATGTCGTGGGATGGGGAAGGAGAGCCAAGATACTGTTCAGTCTCCTCTTGCCTACCTGTGAGAGGAATCTGGAGTTTGTAGAGCCTGCTTTTCCTTCTGCATTGCTACCCATGATAAAATTAGACAGCATTTAGGGTGTAAATTGCTGGGCATCCCCTTATGCATCTGTACTGCCACACCCATTGGCCACTTTTTGGCCCCAATTAGAATTCATTCCATATTTAATTTTCTAGCATGTTCCAGGAGTGTCCTATCTATAAAACTCTGTGGAAATGCCAGGACCCAGAAATGAATATGAAATTGGGGTATAGGGATGGAACCCCAAATAAAACTAAATGAAATCAAGTATAATTTCTGTTTGTTTACTGAGAAGACCCATATATTGAGGCTTAAATCTTCTCTTTTTATTTTGTGCTCTGTTTTAAACACTCAGGCCTGGTCTGCACTAGACCAGGAAGGTCAGCTTAAGATACGCCATCCAGCTACGTAATATGTGTAGCTAGATTTGGCTTACCTTAAGCTCAGCTGTCAGAGCATCTGCATTGCAAGCTTCTCTTACCCCTCGCTGAATGAGAAGTACAGAATGCTGGCTGGGTCTGCCCTCAGCATTCGATTTGAGGTTTACACTAGAACCGCTAAATTGAAAGCTAGAAGATTCACCTCTGGAGGGTCGATCTTCTCTGTAGTATAGACATACCCTCAGATAGTTGTTTTGTTAGTGCATTATTCTGAGAATTGATTTAGTCCTTAGCGGTCCACAGAAAAATGTGTCCTATGTGAATTTATTAAATGTTGTATTACCATGAAAAATGACAAAAGAATAATATTGTTTAAGAAATATCAAGAATAGAAGAAACTTCAGTAGGCTCATTACATCCTTTCCTTGGCCTGGAAAAATATGAAGAAAGGAAAAACTTTGAAAGATGAAAGAGGGAGGTCATAAATCAGGTAACATATATTCCCAGCCTCTAGAGTCCTAAGTGTGTCATTCTTCATGAAATGTCTAAATACTAATGGAGTGGTCTAAATGTTTCTACTCTTTTGAATAGCCCTGCCCCAAGCTTCTGTATACCAGTCACTTTGTTATCTTTGGAAGTCTGGTTAAGAGCACTGACATGTAGTCCTCATCAGATAGATGACATACTACTGGCTTGATTATCGTTGTGGGTGGTGGGGCTCTGATCTTGTTTCCTCTGTATTTTTAAGTATTCTTTGATATTTGTTTTGTTTTACCCAGAAGAATATGCTTAATAAGTTTCCACAAACCTTAGAAAGAAAATCAAAGAAAATATATAAATTAATTATGAAGCTTTTGGGAGAACTGAATCACATTGTATGACCTCCAAAAATGATCTCCCTCTAGTTTGCATGTTAGCGTAAAGTGACTTCAACTTTTTAACTGCTATCATAACATTCAAAGCTGTCACTTAATATTAACAAATAAATACCACATCAAACGAAATTTTAAAAGTTGTAATTCAGATTTTATAACTGAATGTGACAGTTCAGTTAGAGTAGTAGTGATTTGAAGACGGGCATAATCTCAACAGCATACCTTCCTCAACTCCCATGATAAATAAACCTCATCCTGTTTATGAAGCAAGCATCATTCAGATTGCATTAACTGAAGATAGTTTTCCTAATAGTTGAACTTTGAAAGCCCAATGGATTTATGTACCAATATAATAAAGTTATTTATAATCTCCCTAATCTGTCCTGGTACTCAAGACATTAAAAAAGAAATACAGTGTAACATAGGGCAGATTGATATGGTGGGGAAAAGTTGATCAAAGCTATGCAATTTGAGTTATGTTAGTAGCTTAACTTAAATTGTTGTAGCTTAGATTCACATTGTGCTGGGTTGACAGGAGAAACTCTCCCTACTCATCTCATTCTAATGAAGTACCGGAGACAATGTCTGAGTGATCGGTGGTCGATTTAGAGAGTCTTCACTGCCCTGATTAAATCAACTCCTGGTGGATTGATCACCACATCATCAATCCATCTGGTAGTGGAGGCAAGCCCTTAGTGTCTCATGTAACTTATTGTGCCATTTAGAATGTTTACTATATAAAATCAGTACTGTAAGATTTTCAAAAATGAGTGCCTAAAGTAAAGTATGAACTTAGATGCTATTTAGGGGGAGAGATATCATTGTGATGAGTAACCATGTCAAACTTAGACAAACAGTTTTGAAAGTGTGCCTGATATTTTTAAAGTCTGTAAGCCATTGTTTGTTTTTTTTTCTTTTTAAAAAGCACCCTATAATTTGATTACAGGCAGTCCCCGACTTACGCGGATCCGACTTATGTCAGATCCGCACTTACGAACGGGGCTTTCTCACCCCGGAGGTCGAGGTAGCGGATTGCTACCTGTGAGCTCCGGGGCGAGAAAGCCCTGTTCGTAAGCTGCTCTGGTGCCCCTGGTCTGCTGGAGACCGTCTCCAGCAGACAAGGGGCACGGGAGGGGGGGGGTTCCCGCGCTTCTGAGGCTTTGCCAGAGCAAAGCCTCAGAAGCGCGGGGAACCGCCGCCGCTGCCGCTCCAGTCCCGGTGCCTGTGGTCTGCTGGGGACCGTCCCCAGCAGACCACAGGCACCGGGACTGAAGCTGCATCCGCGGGGGGGTCCCGCGCCTCTGAGACTTTGCCAGAGCAAAGCCTCAGAGGCGCGGCACCCGCTGCCGCTGCGGCTCTGCTCCTGGTGTCCCTGGTCTGCTGGGGGGGGGAGGGGGCGCGGCTAGTGTGCCCCCCCCCCCCCAGCAGACCAGGCTTTTGTTTTGGACCCTGGAGCAGAGCAGCTGGGGCGCTGCCGATTGGTCCTGCAGCGCCGCTCTGGGTACTACTGGACCAACTCGGCAGCACCCCAGCTGCTCTGCCCCAGGTCCTGATTCAGCCGCTGCTGGTCAGTTTCAGCAGTGGCTGAATCAGGATGCCTGGGGCAGAGCAGCTGGGGTGCTGCTGGGTTGGTGCAGTAGCGCCGAGGAGCGGTGCTACTGGAGCAACCCAGCAGCACCCCAGCTGCTCTGCCCCAGGCGTCCCCAAGTCAGCCGCTGCTGAAACTGACCAGCGCTGACTACAGGAAGCCTGAGGCAGAGTTGCTCTGCCCCAGGCTTCCTGGAATCAGCGCTGATCAGTTTCAGCAGCAGCTGACTTGGGGAAGCTTGGGGTTCTTAAGTTGAATCTGTATGTAAGTCAGAACTGGCGGTCAGTTTCAGCAGTGGCTGAATCTGGACGCCAGTTCCGACTTACATACAGATTCAACTTAAGAACAAACCTACAGTCCCTATCTTGTACGTAACCCGGGGATTGCCTGTATATTAGTATTTGGAAAAATGTCTTTCTAAATGAGTTGTCGTCATTCTGAAGTGGGGTTTCTTTTGTTTATTTAAATCTAGACTAGATTCCACTGCTGTTAAGGTATTCACTCTATGTACTATTCAGGTTACCCTAAAATTGCATATGTTATACAAAGGTTTGCAGGGAGTATGCAGATCATGACTTAGATGTGACACCTAAACGATTGTCTACTTTTCCTGTCAGTTTTATTGGGAAAATGTCCTTTTATGTAGGAGTAGAACATACACAGATTCAGATTAATCAGACTAATGCATGATTTAGGTATATGCAACCTATGATGTGTGGGCAAAAATTGGAGATTCTAATCCTAGGCAGTGATGCCACCAGGAAAACGTAAATACATTTAATGGAATCCAGCATTGCGTAAGAATAGAAAAAAGGATCTTAATAAAAAGAAAAAACTTGATGTATTATATACTAATTAAGGGCACAGTAGAAGTTTTGTCATAATCTCAGAGTAAGAGGCAGTCCAACTGCCCCAGAAGCAGCCCAGAAACTCTCACATTCCCATCCAGTTTCCCTGATGATCTGGGGAGGCAGTAAACTGTGATGCATCGGCACAGCATATATGGAGCCATTCAATAGATTCATTGCAACTGGAGCTTTGGAATTTACACTGATCTTTGTGTTTTGGTAAAACTATAAAATATATACTACTAGGAGATTTACCTGGCATTGCTCGGGTCCTTCTCAGTTTTTGTTTTTCTTTTAAATCATTGCTCTGGTGTGGGGATGGGGATGAGGGGTTCTATATGCAGGCTGCTCTAGGGAGAATGAACTACCCCAGCCGTCTCTCACTGCAGCAGCTTGGGGCTAGGTGAGAATCACAGGGGCGGCCCATGAGTATAGGCCGACTTGGCGGTCGCCTAGGGTGCCGCCATCAACGGGGTGCCCGAGGCGCCCGATGATGATGTCATGGGGCGCCTGGGGTGCCTGATGATTACGTCACACCATTGACAGCCATGCTGGTGGGGGCGCAAATCGCGCGTTCCGCCTCTGGCGCCAGCTGCTGCAGCCGGCCTCGGGCCGCTCCTGGAGAAGCACCTCTCCATGCCTTTGCAGCTCCAGCAGGCTCAGCTGGGGGAGAGGTGCATGTTCTCTTGGCTGGGGCAGATTCAGGTTTATCTGCCCCTTGTACTCCCCAGCCAGAGTGAGGAATGCAGCAAAATGTGCACTTTGTCCTTGCTCCCTGAGGATGGGGAGCAGCCTGCAATGTTCCCATACATATGCGGGGTGGGGAAATGCTTCAGCTCCCCCCACCCTCTGTAAAGGGCATCTGGGGAGCTGGGAGGCTCTGGGCTGAGGCAGTCCCAGATGAGGAGAACCATGCTCCCAGCCAGGCCCTTTCATCTGCCTGGTGAATTCTGTCTCTCTTCTGTACAGTTTTATCAGAAGCAATCCCATTCTAGGCACATCCCATTTTCCTGGTACATCGAAACCCTTACCTTGCTTTAAGTTATGATAAGAGGAAGCTGTATGCTGAATTTTGTAGTCCTAGCTCTTACCGTCTAGGGGGAATTCTTAATCAAACAGGCGCAAGGACAGATAGTTTCACAAACTCTCAAATATATAGTACATAATATAATTATTTTTCATCTTGTGTTGAAAAAGTAGCTGTTGCTTGAAAGATCCTTTTGATAAAAACACTGAGCAGCTTCTGCTTCACACAGTTACCCAACACAGTCTCTAGAACTGGTTGTTCAGGATTTGATAGAGGCTTCAGAATGTGGAAATTGTTCAGTGTTTTTATTGAATACAACTCTTAAATGGGGGTAAGCACCTGGCTAAAAGCTCAATAAAAAACATAAAAGAGTAATGTTACTCTGAATTTTACTCTAACAGTTTGCTTTATGTCCCAATTGCACAGGCTTGCATAAATAAACTTGAAATGTTTGTTTCTTTGGAATTCTGATCACTGTGTGCACTTTACTCTTTGTATTTGCATCATTGTTTTAGGTTATTAATAATAGCTTTTTTAGTAGTATTCTTCCATAACTTACTTAAGAATTCAGCAGTACATGTGAAAATTATGTGGGTGACAATCTCTCCATATTGATTAATGTTAATTTCATTGAGATTTACAACATACAAAGGAAGTGCCCTGTCAATTCAGAAGTTGAAACCGACAGAGTGATGCCAAATATGAGAAGAATGGGATTAATAGTAAAATATTATCTACGTTCCTAAAAAAATTAGAAGTGCTTTGAATTATCTACCCCGTTGAAGTAATGGGTTGTAAAGATAAGGGATTTTCTATATTTAATGGAGCGATAAAATATTTGTGAAGAAATTATGTAGGACTAAATTGTGCCCTGGCTATCACAGGGCATAGAGGTGTAAATAAGCTACTTGCATCCTGTCTAGCAAAATGGGAATTGAAGCAGAATTTGCAGACTGTTACATTTCTCTCTCTCACAGATGCATGCAGTCTACGAATCTGGGCTGGGGGGGCGGTGGGAAGAAAGGGTGGGAAAGAGCTCCACCTCCAAAATATGGAGTGGCATAGCTGCACCAGCATGTCATGCAGCATATGCTATGCAAGGTATACACTGCACAGTTTACTCCCTTCCTGGAATGGCAGGGGAACCTGGAGAAAGATTGTGGCACTCTAATCACAATCTTATTCCTGGACTGCTGCACAGACACTGCAACAATTCACTGCCCCTTACTCAGGGCAGATCATTCTCTCACAATCCAGCCCTTATTGTCAGATGTTTATAGCATGAACTCACAACCACAAAGTATGTAGTGTTTGCCAAGACTGTTTTACCAAAAGTATAATCTAATCAAAGTTAACTGCTTCCTGTTTATAATGATACTCAGAGTGCCTGTTTTTTTCCAGTGTTGCATATACATTTTTTTGATTCTTCTAAAATAAGTTATAGTAGTGTAGTAATGTACTGTAATTATCATGTAAGGCAGTGCCCACTCCCATAGACCAATAATGTAATTTTGCTACGTGCCTCTGTTCTGCACACAGCACACTCCAATATCTATCTTTCAAGTCAACATATCTGATTTGTTCACTTTTGAGTGGAAGGTAATATTGTAGATTAAGGATTAATATGCCAACATTTTAGTGAACAATATAAATAGAATAGATAGGATGGCCAAACCTCCACACTGTTTGTTCCAGACCTGAAAAGCCAACATCTAATTGATTATTTGTAATAATAATAATTATTAATAATAATAATATTGTCCTATTTATAACTGACAATCATAAGACTGGAAGGGACCGGAAGAGGTCGTATACTCCAGTCCCCCGCACTCATGGTAGGACTAAGTATTATCTAAACCATCTCTGATAGGTGTTTGTCTACCATGTTCTTAATCATTACCAGTGATAGAGATTCTCCCTAAGCAATATATTCCAGTGTTTAAATTCCCTGTCCGGAAGATTTTTAATGGCCAATCTAAACCTACCTTACTGCAATCTAAGCCCATTGCTTTTTGTCCTATCCTCAGAGGTTAGTGAGAATATTTTCCCTTCCCTCTTGTAACAATATTTTAAATACTTGAATACTTATCATGTCCCTATTCAGTCTTCTCTTTTCCAGACTAAACAAATCCAGTTTTTTCAATCTTTTTTGCTACAGTGTTAACGGTTGACTCATATTTAGCTTGCAATCCACTATGATACTCAGACCTCTTGAATTCCTTCCTAGGCAGACATTTACCTGCTCTTTATGTTAAAAAAAACCTTAAAAAACAAGTGGTCCTGTAGCACAGTAGGGTAAGTCTACACAGCAACATCATTTCAAAATAACTAGCATTATTTCGAAATAAACTTAGTCTGCACCTACACATCAGGCAGTTGTTTTGAAATAATGTCAAAATACTGTCAAGCTGGAAGACTTCTTACTCCAACTCTTGTAACCCTCGTATGAGGAATAAGGGAAGTCGGAGGAAGAAAGCTCTATTTTGAAATAAGTGCTGTGTAGACACTCCCAATATCGAAATAAACTATGCAATTGACGTAGCTCAATTTACATAGTTGATTTCGAGTTAAGCCCTGCTGTGTAGATGCACCCTTAGAAACTAACATATTTTTTGTAAGTCTTTAAGCATACGTCTATACTGCATTCTTATTTTGAAATAAGCTATTTCTGAAGAGTTATTCTGAAATAGCTTATTTTGAAATAACACATCTACGCTGCAGGAAAGCCTCAAAATTAATCTGATTCAGGCTTCCCGAATGTAGATGTGCTATCTTGATTTAGAGTCCCAGGAGGAATAACTTAGAGTGGCCATAGTGAGGGGCCATTTCAAAGCAGCAGTGGATCATCTACCCACACCTTATGTCGAAATAGCTATTTCGGAATAGGCGTTATTCCTCATAGAAAGAGATTTATAGATTTTAGAATAAGCTGCCAGTTATTTCAAAATTATTTCAAAATAATGGAATTGCTGTGTAGACACACATTATTTCAAAATAACGCTAGTTATCATAGAATCATAGAATACTAGGACTGGAAGGGACCTCGAGAGGTCATCGAGTCCAGTCTCCTGCCCTCATGGCAGGACCAAATACTGTCTAGACCATCCCTGATAGACATTTATCTAACCTACTCTTAAATATCTCCAGAGATGGGGATTCCACAACCTCCCTGGCCAATTTATTCCAGTGTTTGACTACCCTGACAGTTAGGAACTTTTTCCTAATGTCCAACCTAAACCTCCCTTGCTGCAGTTTAAGCCCATTGCTTCTTGTTCTATCCCCAGAGGCCAAGATGAACAAGTTTTCTTCCTCCTCTTTATGACACCCTTTTAGATACCGGAAAACTGCTATCATGTCTCCCCTCAATCTTCTTTTTCTAAACTAAACAAACCCAATTCTTTTAGCCTTCCTTCATAGGTCATGTTCTCTAGACCTTTAATCATTCTTGTTGCTCTTCTCTGGACCCTATCCAGTTTCTCCACATCTTTCTTGAAATGCGGTGCCCAGAACTGGACACAATACTCCAACTGAGGCCTAACCAGCGCAGAGTGGAGCGTAAAAATGACTTCTCGTGTCTTGCTTACAACACATCTGTTAATGCATCCCAGAATCGTGTTTGCTTTTTTTGCAACAGCTTCACACTGCTGACTCATATTCAGCTTGTGGTCCACTATAACCACTAGATCCCTTTCTGCCATACTCCTTCCTAGATAGTGGCTTACCATTCTGTATGTGTGAAACGGATTGTTCCTTCCTAAGGGGAGCACTTTGCATTTGTCTTTATTAAACTTCATCCTGTTTACCTCAGACCACTTCTCCAATTTGTCCAGATCATTTTGAATTATGACCCTATGCTCCAAAGCAGTCGCAACCCCTCCCAGCTTGGTATCATCTGCAAACTTAATAAGCGTACTTTCTATGCCAATATCTAAATCGTTGATGAAGATATTGAACAGAGCCGTTCCCAAAACAGACCCCTGTGGAACCCCACTAGTTATACCTTTCCAGCAGGACTGTGAACCATTACTAACTACTCTCTGAGTATGGTTATCCAGCCAGTTATGCACCCACCTTATAGTAGCTCCATCTCAAAATACCAGTGCAGTGTAGATGCACCCTAAGGTGTTATAGGCCCTCTCGTTGTTTTGTAAGGGTTTCTTTAAAGTTACAGACTTAACATGCAAGTCACTTTGTATGTGTGCAATTGATTGTTTCTTCCTAAGTGGAATAATTTGCATTCATCCTTACTGAATTTCATCCTATTTACTTCAGACCATTTCTCCAGTTTGTCGAGATCATTTTGAGTTTTAATCTTATCCTCCAAAGCATTTGCAATGCCTCTCAGACTTCATAAGTATACTCTCTATGTTATCTAAATCATTGATGAAAATATTGAACAGAACTGGACCTAGGACTAATCTCTGTGGGACTCCCCTTGGCATGTCCTTTCTCCTTGACTGTGAACCACGGATAACTACTCTGTGGGAATGGTTTTCCAACCTATTATTCACCCATCTTATAGTAGCTCCATCTAGATTGTATTTCCCCACTTGGTTTACGAGATGAAACAAAACTAATGCTGTCTTGTGTAGGAATGTAAGCGACTTATCGACTATCCAGTAAGCATATGATTATCTAATAGTCGATTTGACTAATTGCTTCCGTCTACCCATTCCTGCCTTAGATGTTCAAATTCATCATCATCACCATCCTGGCAAATCCTCAAGGTATGTAGGGTTCTTGTAAATCTACCCTGTAACTACTCTATGCTACTTGTTAGGGGTAGATCTCCCTGTTGCCCCTTAATGGCTGCTATGCCCACATTTCTTTACTCAGATACCGGCTACAATTTGGATTTTCTTTATTGATGTACTCCAGGTCTCCCAGTACCTGAAACACAGGCCAACAGAAAGGCTTTAAAACAAAACAGGAAAACAGTTTCCCATGCTGTGAAGTTCTTGTAGTCTCTTTCTCTGAGGTGCTGTAATTCCTGTTTTTTTCTTATCCAGAAGCACATTACACAGAGTCCTCTCCTGTCTGAGCCTTTTTACCAGACTCTTATTCTCTGGCAACCTGTTCTCATTTCTCCCTGCCTGGAATCTCTTAGAGAGAGCCCTAGCTCACACAATTCCATTTGGATCATCACTACTTAATCCTCCCTACTCAAGCGGCCTTCCTTTCTTAGCCCCAAAGCCTGCAAATCTTTTGTCCCTACTCACTCCTTTCTTTAACCACCATTCCCAGTTGATCACAGCAGGAATAGTAATGAAATAACTGCAGTTGTCTCTCGTTGGACTCAGTTAACCCTCCGTTTTGAGAAGTCTGTTGGCCACAAGTAACTTGCCCTGATCCCTTTA
Organism: Pelodiscus sinensis; assembly: GCF_052426305.1. Lineage (NCBI taxonomy): Eukaryota > Metazoa > Chordata > Testudines > Trionychidae > Pelodiscus > Pelodiscus sinensis. Next base: position 81,112,595 of record NC_143057.1, on the reverse strand, counting down.
AAAGGGACATAACACCACCCATTTTGATCTGTGGCTGGATTCTTAAGATGGTCTGGGTGACATTCAGTATACAGTCATAACTGGCAATCTGCACTGTCAAAACTTTTGGTTACCACATGATCAGTGTTTGTGTAGCAGCTTTCCTCATTAAACATGCTTTGGAATTAGTTGGTCTTCCATTTTAATGATATATCCATACCTAGAAACTACTGGAACTGAACCAGTACTGATGGAGATAGTTGCTGGGTTCAGCTACAAATATGCTTATTGCTTAGTTTTCCTTGCTGGTTGCCATGGAGCCACTGGTGAAGATAGAAGAAGAATTGAAAACGTCAGTCTAATGCTTTCCAGCCTTTCCGAGTCCCACATTTCACTGCTGTACAGTCGAGTTGGTATAACTGTAGCTCTGAAGATCCGCAGCTTTGTAGCAGTTTCATATCACAATGACTTTGGGTCTGTCGAAAGACCCAAAACATAGCATCAGCTGCTGCTATACAAATGTCCATAACTTTTGAGTATCCCCCCAGTACTATCTGCTTCCCAAGGTGTAGATGTTTAGTGGGAAATTTTTAGTTTCTGTGTAGGGATCAAACACTTGTTAATCTGTATTCTCTGTAAATGATGTAGCTGTGGCAATCTACAAGTGTGTACTCTTGGACTGCTTTTGAGTTTGATGCACAGCAAAGTGTTTAAATTTCAGCACTAGTGCAAATGGGTGCGCAATTCCAATAACTTCACGTTTGTTACTACAACGGCATGTGACAGATAGCTGTGCCTGAATTTGAGAAAATATATTCTTAAAATATACCAGCTACCATTAACTTGACTTCATCTTGTTACTGTTGTGTAATCTTCCAGTTGCAGCTAGCCAGGGATTTGCTCAAACATATCTTTTGACATGTTTATTAACAAGCTTAATTAAATGTTTGCAGTTTAAGTGGACTGTGCATGATAGTGGAAGTGGAGGCAAAGTAAAGGGAAAATTGCTTGCATGTGTGTATGAGAACAGGGAACTACATTGTTTAACATAAACTGACATCTGTAACTGAAGGATTTTCATCTTCCTGAATGAACAGATTTCTGACAATGATTTCTGGTGGTAGCAAAAGAGTCCAGGTCATTTGAACTGAATTCAAATAGCATTTACTATTCTGCCTGAACTTTGGGGAATGACTTCATGCCATATGATAAATAAGATTTGAGTGGTGTGAATCAACAAGAAAGACAATACAACATAAAGATTCTCTTGGGGACAGTGGAAATGCATGTTTCTTTGGGACCGGTGGTAAAATGGGATATAGAAAGATAGCCAGTTTTTATGATGGAGGGGAGACACAACTGAAGACTTTCTCGAAGAATAATAGGCAGCCTCAGATGAACGAAGAAGTGAACAGTTTGCTTAGAGTAATGAATGCCTCTGAAAACAGCAAGTTTGCAGGCACCAGATGGAAGAAGAACATTACTACAATTCCTGCATCCTATTGTGCAACAGCCAACAGAGCTGTTAAAGCTTTCTGGTGATTTCTAAGCTTTTTAATGTGCTTTTCTTTGAAGGTGTTTTGCATTTCCCTGTCAGTTTGTGTGCTAGGCTCAGCTGTCATAGAAACAAATTTTATTGGCAAATTATCAGAGCAGAGGAAAAACATTAAGTATAAACTGAAATAAATACATTTAATAAAATACCTCCAAAAAGGAAATTGGGTGGATATAAAGCCTAAGTTATAAAGTATGGAAATATTTACAAAATGGGAGGAAAATAGTTTACTGGCCCATTTATTGGTGCAAAATCATGTGTCATGATCAATATCAAACATATGAATTAATATTTGAAGAAAAAAAAAGTCAGTCTGAATCCAAATATCAACTCTGAAAGTAACTGTGTATCTTATGCTGTAGGTTTTTATAGTGTGGTGCTTAGGTCTAGTTCCAGGAGTGGAGATACCAGTAACAGTACTCAAAAGAAAATTTTGCAGTGTCTATGTCCAACAGGTCTAGGTAGGACAGAAATTTCAATTTTCATTCTAAATTTCCTGGCTTGTGTTAGCTTATACCACAGCCTTAAAATTACTTTAATTCCAAGAATTATTCAAACTCATTTATAAGTGAGTGACATCTGGACACTGTTAATTTTCTAGGTTAAGAGGTACCCAATGAAAAGCATCATTCTGTGAATATGACTAAACGATGGGATTGGATTATTACAAAAAGCAAGTCTATATGTCTGTTCTTTTAACCTTCCTCCCACTAGTTCCTTCATCTCCTTCCTTGCTATTCTGATGTACTTTAGTCTATTGTTGCCCACTTCCCTACCTCTTTGCAGGATGATATCCAGCAGGGGCTAGAGCTGAAGTAGCGGTGAAAGAGAACGGAGAAGATGAGTGAGTGGACAGCGGAATGGGAATCTGTGAGATAGGCAGGGAGCGTGAGAGACTCTTCCTGCATGATGGGAATTGTATCCATTGTTGTCATGGAAGGATTAGGAAGTTCTGTTAAGAGATGGAGAATGTGGTAGGGCTGGAAGAGGGAGGCCAAATTCATGAGGGGTCAAAAAGGAGAGAGTGACTGAGGGATTGCAAAAGTTTATATTGGTCTTTCTAAACAGAACACAGCTAAAAATCTAAAATGGATGGACATGCCATATTGAAAAGCCTAAAGGATTCCAAATGCATCTATTTTAAACCAATAGTTGCTAAGACAACAAATATATTTCCTCTCCTTTGCTGTGTTGCTCATTATAGGTTGTACTGTTAGTAACGCCTGTAGATAAGGTTGCCCAACATTTCCCATTATAAGATCCTATTTTCAGTTATTTACAGCTTTGCTAAACTTCATTTCTCCAGGCTGAAGTTTTCCATGCCAGGTGTCTACCTCAAGGTTAGATTTTTTGGAAGGTTTCACTCTGCTATTTCCAAGAACATGATGGTAAAATAACTTGTAAGCCTCTGAAAAATCAGAGTTCACTCATGGTCAATGGAGTCTTGTTAGAATTTGGTAGTTCTCCAAAGATTCTGTCTTCTCCAGGCATGCTCTGCTAGGGCTGCATGTGCTGAACAGGGCTTTTGCTGCAATAACTCTTCTTGGCTGCCAGGGACAACTGGGATGCCAGACACCAGGACTGAAAACAGAAACAGTCTCTCCTATGTTCTCAGTTTATACTTCTGACATGTGGGAGAAGAAGGATGCCACCTGACTGGAATAAAAAGGTGGTGGTGGTCGGGGGGTGGGGAGGGGGGAGAGGAGACTAGAGACCAGCATTAAATGATGGGGTGGGGGAAGACAAAGTGTGTGGGTAGGTGGTGTGGTTACAAAATTCCTAGTCTTCCAAAGATCTTAAAGACAACTACAATGTTTTGAAGTAGGGAGCTGTATACATGTAGAAACTTTCTGGTTAGGAAGTTATGTAGTTGCAGCTGATGCTGTTCTTCATGTCATTGCACTACATGGTGTCAGAAGTGAAGGGATCTTTCTCCAAGAGCACTGGGACCTGTATAGAAATGAGGAGGCTATAGACACCAGAACTGTGGTCTTGATCCTTCTCTTCCCCCTGGCAACCTGCCTCCTGGCAAAGCTGAAACTGGGCAGTGGTTAAAGCTGCCCAAGAAACTCAGCTCACTGTGGAGAGCCCTGTCCCCTCCATCTGCATCTGGTAGGGTTCTGGGGGCCTGAGAGTGGCCCTTGGCCTATGTCCCTACCTCCTGGGGTATGCTGCCCAGGGCAGGTGGAGGGTCTGGGGCTCACTACAGTGGCCTGAGCTCTTGCGTGGTTCTTATCAAAGCCTGGTTCCATCTTCCAGCAAGACCATGTGCAGGGCCTTGTAGCAATGTGAGGGACAAGGCCCACTTCAGCCCCTCCCTGTATAGGGAAGAGGCTACTGGCAGGGGCTATGCTTCATGGCATGGGAGATGATCACCTTATTAACTGCCCTGTCACAAAATGCAACCTGTACCATCACTGCTCTGCCTTCCTGAAGTTATTCTGCCCATGTTAAAATGTAGGTGGGCATGGCCCCTCTGCCTCGTCTTTCTCTTTAAAGAAGGAGTAAAGGAAAGAAAAAAGTCTTTCAGAGTGATAAATAAGCAGGAAAAGTGGACAATCAGGGAGGAGGCTTGTGAAAGCCACTGCAAATCCCTGTGTCAGCTCAGCAATGGAGCAGTTAGGACAGTGGTGGGCAACCTGTGGCTAAAGGCCCGTCGGGGTTCTATGTATGGTCCATGAGACATTGTGTTTACTATCACTCACACGCGGAGTTGCCATATTCCCCTTATTTTCAATCAGTGTAATTTTTTTCCCTAGCAGTATTACTGAGGTGGCATGCATGTAAAGTAGGGATGTAAGCGACTAGTTGAGTAACTACTTGTTTCCCCCTATCTCCCTTGCTGCCTTTGTTTCAGAGGCAGAGCGGGGGATGGGGGTGGAGAGTAAGAGCTGGTGCTTCGGGGAGCCAGCTTAAAAGCTATTACTCCCCACCACCGTCTCCACAGTGAGTGGAATGGGTGGAGCAGGGGAGGCAGAGCTGCAGTGGTCCCGGAGCCCGTTCGAGCTGGAACTGTGAAGTCCCAGCTTGTGCTGGCCCTGGAAGCTACCCCCACTGTGGCTGTGCATTTTAAATGCATGCCCAGCTCCTACTACATTTAAACTGCAGAGCTGCAATGGGCATAGCTCCTGGACCTGACGTGAGCTGGGACAGAGCAACAAATTGTATCGACTACACGATTAGCCTATTGACCACTTCTTAACATCCTTAATGTAAAGCAAGGGCACGTGAAGTGACGTGCATACTAATTATACATAACATTGGCTGTGAGTGCCATGTGCTGCCTCCACATTCAATCAAAGTGCTGCTATGGTTCAGTCAGCACACCCTGCAATGCTAAGTACGCAAGCACAGTTAGCAAAACTGTCCTAACCTGAGAGAACGTCTTGGTTACAACAACCTTACGGTCCACGTACTAGCCTAGGTTGCTCATCGCTGCCTTAGGACAAAAGGCTGTGTCAGAGAAGTTTAATTTTAACAATTAAAGCAGTTAGTCTTGCAGAATTTGTAGATTTTTAGTAATTCTGGGTAACCTCATTAAACATTTAAATCATAGAATCATAGAATGCTAGAAATGGAAGGGATCTCGAGAGGGTATCCAGTCCAAACCCCAGCCCTCATAGCAGGACCAAGCATCATCTAGATAATCCATGATAGATGTCTATCTTAAATATCTCCAATGACAGAGATTCCACAACCTCCCTAGGCAAATTTATTCCAGTGTTTAACTCCTCTGATAGTTTTCCTGAATGTCCAACCTAAACCTCCCTTGCTGCAATTTCAGCCCATTGCTTACTGTCCTATCATCAGAGGTCAAAGAGAACAATTTTTTCCCTCCTCCTTGTAACACCCTTTTAGGTACTTGAAAACTGCTATCATGTCCCTGCTCAGTCTTCTCTTTTCCAAACAAAACAAACCCAATTCTTTCAGTCTTGCTTCACAGGTCATATTTTTTAGACCTTTAATTATTTTGTTGCTTTTTTCTGGACCTTCTCCAATTTCTCCACATCTTTCTTGAAATGTGGTGCCCAGAACTGGACACACTATTCCAATTGAGACCTAATTAGTGCAGAGTAGAGCGGAAGAATTACTTCTTTTGTCTTGCTCACAACGCTGACAAATCCCTGATATTTGCTAAGTATAATGCTGATGATTGTATCCTGTGTGACCTATCCCTCATTGGTGAGGAAGAAAAAGAATATCCCAAGGGGAAAGAAGGTTTTGATGCCTGTTCAATAGGCAGACAGAATAATATATAGGAAAGGTCCAAACTTCATAGGTGCATGAGGAACAAGGAGGAACAACTGAGACTTTTCTTACTGTAGCTCATAGTCTTTCTGAACATTGCAAATATGGAGTATTAAAGGAAGAACTATTAAGAGACAGGATAGTTTTTGGTATAACAGCCAGTGTATCAGCAAGGTTTCAGCACAGTTGGACTCAACAATCAACAAGTTGGATTCAGTGATGTCCTCCATATTATTACTGCTACTATCTGAACTCCGGCAGTTTCCAGTCTTCTGTTCTTCACTGGCATTGCTTCCTAGCAATTAGATACAAAGGTAGGGCCCTGGATAAGTTACTGTGTATAGCCAACTATCAAGACCACTTACTTTACAATGTACAGTAAAACTCCAGTGGTCTGGCATCCAATGGTCTGGCACTCCTGATGGTCCGGCACCATCTGGAACCTGGAAGTGCTTCGGGCAGCTGGACAATTGGAGCTGCTCTGCCCCTGGCTTCCCCGATTCAGCTGCTGCTGAAACTGACCAGCGGCTGACTCGGGGAAGCTGGGGGCAGAGCAGCTCTGCTCCGGGCTTCCCTGAGTCAGCCGCTGGTCAGTTTCAGCAACGGCTGACTTGGGGAAGTCTGGGGCAGAGCACCTGGGGTGCTGCCAGGTTGATCCCGTAGCACTGCCCCTCGGCGCTGCGGGACCAATCCGGCAGCACCCCAGCTGCTCTGCCCCAGACTTCCCCAAGTCAGCCGCTGCTGAAACTGACCAGTGGCTGACTCGGGGAAGCCCGGGGCAGAGCAGCTAGGGGGCTTCCGGGTTGGTCCTGCAGTGCCGAGGGGCGCATCCCCCCACTCCACCCCAGACCCTCACCCCTTCCGATACTCCAGCATATCTGATAATCCGGCACCCCCGGGGTCCTAAAGGTGCCAGATTATCGGAAGTTTACTGTAATGTGAAAATCACATTGCAAGTGCAGGTTAAAGTTAAGATGCCAGTTTTCTGAAATAATTGGGCCTCTTAGATAGCATATCAGATGTGATCTAAAGAACAGTGGCAGCAGGTAGCATGGGGTTATATTTTGGATCAGTGGTGCATTTCTTAGAAGTTAAACAACTAATATTTCCAGTTCATCTGATGAAGTGGCTTTTACTCATGAAAGCTCATGATTCTATATATTTTTGTTAGTCTCTAACAATGAGTGCCACAGGACTAGTCATTGTTTTTAAAGTTACAGACTAGCATGGCTACCCCTCTGAGACTGTGTACCATAGTTTCTTTGGATCAGCTCTTGCATGCTCCTCAGAATGCCCATATGAACTAAAAGATCCTTCTCCATTACTATAGATTACATTGTAGTAGTGACAGGTGATTTAGCTTACATTTTTACCATTGGGGCTTCTTGAGCTCCCCATACTACTCCCGAGTAGTTCAAGAACTTCATGCCATCTGGTTACAGACTGCTTTCTGTCTTCTTGATGGTGGACGAATGCACTTGATATCTCTGGATGTTGCTGCCATGATAGCGTGGCTATGTCATTTACTCAATAGTTCATTGTCTGAGCCATCAGAAGCAATCTGCCAGAAGAAGTTGGACCCAGATAATATGCTAGCAAAAGCTACAGCAAATTGAGAATGCAAGAAACTACCTAGAATAGCAATGTGACTTATTTGTTAGCAGTATATGGGAGGGTGCATCAACTAATATTGAAACAGCAAAGAGAAATGTTTATTTGGAGAGAAGCAGATACATTTTATAGGTTACATAATTAGCAATCAGGAAGCTCAGCCAGATTCAAATAAATTGAAGGCATTACTCACTTTACTCAAATCCAAAGATGTTTCTGGATGACAAATCATTTGGGGAAATTCTTACTAAATTTACCTCTTCTAACAAAACTGTGAAGAGAACTCCTTAATTGTCACAATACTTGGATTTGGGATAGTCCACAACAAAATGTATTTAATACAATGCATAGTTTACTAAAGCTCCGCAATGAAGCCTAGGGGTTTCATGCCAGTCCCAAGCCTGGATAAAGGGTGGTTATCCAAGAGTTGGTCAGATGAGTGTCTATGCGCTGATTGTAAAACAATAATACGAATTAAATCTGATGCCAGTACAACTAACTGATAAGTCACTAGCGAGGAATTATATAGGACGATACAGCTGAAAGAGAACCTACTGCAGAAGGTTATACGATGGAAGTTACAACTATTCAGGCATATCTGCAGAATGAATGATGAGTGAAAAGTTAAGACCTTGGTATTCGGCATAATGGATGGCCCGAATAGGAGAGGCAGACCTCGCAGAGAATGGGTAGATGATGTAGTAAATTGGTGCGGAGCTAGTCTACAGAAACTAAGCCACTCCTCACTGGACAGGGAAAGATGGAAGGAAATAGTGAGGGAGGCATTGGACACCAATGGATGTTGAGCCCATTGTTGGTGATGATGATAGTTTACTGAATATTAGGTTTCAATTTTCAGTAAAGAATTCAAGAACAACAGCAGTGAATACATGTTCATATGGTTTCGGAATAGTGCTCACACAGAAGCACCCAGAAGGTGCTATTACATTCATATAAAAAAGACTCAGAAACAAAGCAGCAATTTGCTCAAGTGGAAAAGGAAGTTCTAGAAGTCACTTGTTTCTGTGAAGAACTCTGCATATTTGTTTGGCTTGAATTTTAATATAGAAATAGATCAAAAGCTCTTAGTGGGATTATTGGATTCAAAACCAAATGGTGACTTCCTACTTAGTATTCAAAGACTTTGACTATGGCTGATGCAAGTTTCTTTCAACATTGAAAACTAGGGAAAGCACTCATAGTAGCAGCAACCCTCAGTGGAAGAAGAAAAGGCTTTTAGAGAAATATGTCAAAGTACACATTGACTTTGTTCTGGCAGCAATTCCAGCATCTGCCAGCTGACTTCAGCAAATTAAAGATGAACAACTAGAAGATGGCTCAACTCTGCCAAAGAGAGTGAGGTTGAAGAAGGCAGCTTCTAACAAACCTACTACCATATTGGGTGGACCAGAATGACCTTCACTTGACTGATGGTCTGCTTCTGAAAGGACAACGCATTTTTAACTCTGTGGAACTTCAGAAAGAAGTGCTCTCCCAAATCCATGAGGGGCACCAAAGTATGAACAAGTGCAGTGCACAAGCGGAGTGATAACGAGGCACTCTAATGCCTGCTGTGAGCAAGCATATTTTTGCCCCATGCTCTTTCCCCCCTTCATTTCTTTGCTGTATTTTGCCCTGCTTGCAGTTTTGCTGCCAGCTGCTTGAGTGGTTTCATAGCCAGCCACACCAACTGTTGCTGAAGTGGTCCTGGGACCACATCAGCTGTGATTATAGATGGTCACAGCAGCCACTGCTCAGCAAACCCCTGTCAGTGGTCCTTGGGTAGCTGGAGCACTGTCAGAGGGAGAGGTGGCTGGAGCACAGGCCCACCAACAGGTGTGGAAAAAAGAGAGAGTTGCCCCAGGGCCTGGTGAGTCAAAGGGGTTTGGGGCTTCCTGTGGCAGTCGTGGCAGGATCGGATTCCTTGGCCCTTTAAATCCCGTCTGGAGTACTGTTCCATGCAGTTCTGAGAACTGGGGGGGAGGCAGTGCCTCAGTCTGGGTGGCGCTGAGGGCTGACTTCCTTGGCCCCACCCCTTCTGCATGAGGCCCCACCACTTCTAGGGATGCAGAGCCATCTCCCACCTTACCCAGGGCCTCACAGAAGCTGTCAGCCCCCCTTCTGGAGTGGCTGCTATTTAGTGGCTCCTGTCAGCTGGTACCACTGACACTGAGCCTCTTGTAAGCAGCAGCCCTTCAGGTCACCTCTCCCCCAAGCAGCAGCCTCCCAAGATCACCTAGCAGCATCATCCAAGGCTTGTCCCCCAGAAGTAATTCCCCTCCTCCCCCAGAGTTAGAAGTATAGATTATGAACCATTAATTTTTGTTTATTGCCCATGACCTGTCCATGGCTCTTGCTAAAATTACCCATGACTACAATGCAGCCTTAATTATGATGCTGTCTTTAATTACTTAAGAACATAAGAACGGCCGTACTGGGTCAGACCAAAGGTCCATCTAGCCCAGTATCCTGTCTGACGACAGTGGCCAGCACCAGGTGCCCCAGAGAGGGTGGACCGAAGACAGTGATCAAGCGATTTGTCTCCTGCCATCCCTCTCCAGCCTCTGACATACAGAGGCCAAGGACACCATTTTATCCCCTGGCTAATAGCCTTTTATGGACCTAACCTCCATGAAATTATCTAGCTTCTCTTTAAACTCTATTATAGTCCTAGCCTTCACAGCCTCCTCTGGCAAGCAGTTCCACAGGTTGACTACACGCTGTGTGAAGAACTTTCTTTTATTAGTTTTAAACCTGCTACCCATTAATTTCATTTGGTGTCCTCTAGTTCTTCTATTTAGGGTACTAATAAATAACTTTTCTTTATCAGCCCTCTCCACACCACTCATGATTTTATATACCTCTATCATATCGCCCCTCAGTCTCCTCTTTTCTAAACTGAAAAGTCCCAGTTGCTTTAACCTCTCCTCATATGGGACCTGTTCCAAACCGCTAATTGTTTTAGTTGCCCTTTTCTGAACCCTTTCCAAGGCCAAAATATCTTTTTTGAGGTGAGGAGACCACATCTGTACACAGTATTCAAGATGTTGGCGTACCATAGTTTTATACAGGGGCAGTAAGATATTCTGGGTCTTATTTTCTATCCCTTTCTTAATAATTCCTAGCAACCTACCTGTATTTGCCTTTTTGATCGCCGCTGCACACTATGTGGAAGTTTTCAGAGAACTGTCCACGATAACGCCAAGATCTCTTTCCTGATTTGTCGTAGCCAAATTAGCCCCCATCATACTGTACGTATAATTGGCGTTATTTTTCCCGATGCGCATTACTTTACACTTATCCACATTACATTTCGTTTGCCATTTTGTTGCCCAGTCACTCAGTTTGGTGAGATCTTCTTGGAGTCCCCCACAGTCTGCATCTGTCTTGACTATCCTAAACTGTTTGGTATCATCTGCAAACTTTACCACCTCAGGGTATGTCTACACTACCACCCTAGTTCGAACTAGGGTGGTTAATGTAGTCATTCGAAGTTGCAAATGAAGCCCGTGATTTAAATATCCCGGGCTTCATTTGCATCTTGCCGGGCGCCGCCATTTTTAAATTCCCGTTAATGCGGACTCCGTGCCCGCAGCTACACGCGGCACGGAGTAGGTAGTTCGAATTAGGCTTTCTAATTCGAACTACCGGTACACCTCTAATTCGAACTACCGAGGTGTACCGGTAGTTGGAATTAGCCTAATTTGAACTACCCACTCCGTGCCGCGTGTAGCCGCGGGCACAGAGTCCGCACTAATGGGGATTTAAAAATGGCGGCGCCCGGCAAGATGCAAATGAAGCCCGGGATATTTAAATCCCGGGCTTCATTTGCAACTTCGAATGACTACATTAACCACCCTAGTTCGAATTAGGGTGGTAGTGTAGACATACCCTCACTGCTTACCCCTTTCTCCAGATCATTTATGGATAAGTTGAAAAGGATTGGTCCCAGGACTGACCCTTGGGGGACACCACTAGTTACCTCTGTCTATTGTGAAAATTTACCATTTATTCCTACCCTTTGTTTCCTGTCTTTTAACCAGTTCTCAATCCAAGAAAGGACCTTCTCTCTTATCCCATGGTCATGTAATTTATACAAGAGCCTTTGGTGAGGGACCTTGTCAAAGGCTTTCTGAAAATCTATCTACTGGATCCCCCTTGTCTGCATGTTTGTTAACCCCTTCAAAGAACTCTAATAGATTAGTAAGACAAGATTTCCCTTTACAGAAACCATGTTGACTTTTGTCCAACAAATTATGTTCTTCTACATGCTTCACAATTTTATTCTTTACTATTGTTTCGACTAATTTGCCCGGTACTGAAGTTAGACTTACCGGTCTGTAATTGCTAGGATCGCCTCTAGAGCCCTTTGTAAATATTGGTGTCACGTTAGCTACCTTCCAGTCATTAGGTACGGAAGCCAATTGAAGGGATAGGTTACAAACCACAGATAATAGTTCAGCAATTTCCCATTTGAGTTCTTTTAGAACCCTTGGATGAATGCCATCCGGGCCCGGAGATTTGTTAACATTAAGTTTTTCTATTTGTTCCAAAACCTCCTCTAATGACACTTCAATCCGGGACAGTTCCTCAGATTCATCACCCACAAAGGACGGTGCAGATTCGGGAATCTCCCTAACGTCCTCAGCTGTGAAGACTGAAGCAAAAAAATCATTTAGTTCCTCCGCAATGTCTTTATCGTCCTTGATTGCTCCTTCTGTTTCTTGATCATCTAGGGGCCTCACTGGTTTTTTAGCAGACTTCCTTCTTCTAATGTACTTAAAAAACATTTTACTATTGCTTTTTGAGTTTTTGGCTAGCTGTTCCTCAAAACCTTTTTTTGTGTTTCTTATTACATTTTTACACTTGGTTTGACAGTGTTTATGTTCCTTTCTATTTATCTCACTAGGTTTGGACTTCCACTTCTTAAAAGAATCCTTTTTGTCCCTCACTGCTTCTTTTACATGGTAGTTAAGCCACAGTGACTCTTTTTTAGGTCTCTTGCTATGTTTTTTAATTTGGGGTATACATTTAAGTTGAGCCTCTATTATGGTGTCTTTAAAAAGTTTCCATGCAGCTTTCAGGGATTTGGCTCTAGTCACTGTGCCTTTTAATTTCTGTTTAACTAACTTCCTCATTTTTGTGTAATTCCCCTTTTTGAAATTAAATGCCAGGGTGCTGGACTGCTGAGGTGTTCTTCCCACCACAGGAATGTTGAATGTTATTATATTATGGTCACTATTCCCAAGCGGTCCTGTAATGGTTATTTCCTGGACCTGATCCTGCGCTCCACTCAGGACTAAATCGAGAATTGCCTCTCCCCTTGTGGGTTCCTGCACCAGCTGCTCCAAGAAGTAGTCATTTAAGCCATTGAGAAATTTTATCTCTGCTTCTCTTCCTGAGGTGACATGTATCCAGTCAATATGGGGGTAATTAAAATCCCCCATTATTCTAGAGTTCTTTATTTTGGTAGCCTCTCTAATCTCCCTCAGCATTTCAGTGTCAGTATTGCTGTCCTGGTCAGGTGGTCAGTAATATATCCCTACTGCTAATTTCTTATTATTAGAGCATGGAATTACTATCCATAGCGATTCTATTGAACATGTTGATTCACTTAATATTTTTATTTCATTTGATTCTATATTACCTTTCACATACTGTGCCACTCCACCACCCACCCGGCCTGCTCTATCCTGTCGATATATTTTATATCCTGGTATGATTGTGTCCCACAGGTTTTCCTCATTCCACCAGGTTTCAGTGATGCCTATTATGTCAATCTCCTCATTTAAATACATAATCACATTTAGTGTTATTTTTTCCATGGGACCCTTGCCTCATTCAGAGCTCAAGATGGTCTGTCATCAAGGAATGACTCAGATGAAGGCAGTGTAGTGAATGTGGTTATTCCCTTTGTAGAAGCGGTGTCATTTGTTGCAGGAGCTGGGAATGAACTTGCAGCTGATGGGGGCTGGGTCTGGCCCATTTCATCTGGCCTGTGGCAAGGCTCTGTGCTGCAGGTTGGAAGTCCCAAGCCTCAGTGCTCTGTTGCGGAACTGGAGCTGTTTGCGCCAGCTTGCCAACATATCTTTGTGGTCCCTAGGGAGAGGAGTGATCAGGAAAGCTTTATGTTCTGCTTCTGCTCCCAGTGCCAGCGCTGTAGTTTCCATTGGCTAGGAATGGCAGCCCATGGGAGCTGAGATGGCAGCGTCAACTGATATGGCCATATGCACCGCAGAGCATAAGGGCCACACATAGTGGTCACTTCCAGGTGCAGAGTCCTCACCCCAACTCTAAGCCTTGTTCTGCATCTAAACTCATTCCTGGGGGCCTGCACCCTGAGCCTCCTCCAATACCCCAGCCCCTGTCCCAACCCCAGAGCCTGCACCCAATCCTGCTGCTGAAAGCCTATGCCTTCTACCATACTCCAAAATCCTTGGCCACAGATCAGAACCTCTTCCTGCACCCCAAACCTCTTTTTAGGACTATAATAGAGTTTAAAGAGAAGCTAGATAATTTCATGGAGGTTAGGTCCATAAAAGCCAGGGGATAAAATGGTGTCCTTGGCCTCTGTCAGAGGCTGGAGAGGGATGGCAGGAGACAAATCGTTTGATAATTGTCTTTGGTCCACCCTCTCTGGGGCACCTGGTGCTGGCCACTGTCAGTAGACAGGGTACTGGGCTAATGGACCTTTGGTCTGACCCAGTACGGCCGTTCTTATGTTCTTATCACAAGCCCCGCCCTAGAGCTCATACCTCTAGCCAGAGCTTGCACCCTACCTCCTGATGGAGGCCTGAGTCCACTACCGTACTCCAAACCCCAGCCCCAAGCCCCTTCCTGCACCTCAAACTTCTCTTCCCAAGCCCCACTGCAGAGCCCACACCCCCAACTGGAATCTTCCCACATTCCAACCCTCTGCCCCAGCCCAGAGATTCTTTCTGCACCTTTAACCCTTCATTTCTGGCCTTACCTCAGAGCCTCCAAGAAGCCTTGAGCTTCCAAGCATTTATTAGAATAGGCTAATTATTTGCCCACTTTCAATTTTAAACTACTAGCTGCTATTATACAATTTCAAAATAATAGTTAAACTTGTAAATGTCTGTACAATGTATTGATTGCTCTGTTGAAAAAGCTGCAAAATTTATGTTAAGATCTGCATTCGGTTCCCCAGAAGTGATTTAATTTCCCAAATTGTTGAATACTCAGGAGATCCAATTTATATGTATTGGAAATTCTGGGTGCTCAGCGCTTTTGAAAACCAGGTCACTTTGGCACTTAAATTCAGGCTACTAAATCTATATATAAGTGCCATTATTGAAAATCTTGGCCCAGATCAAGAATCCAAATTGAGAAAACTAATGTTGCGTTTGTTTGTCATATAAGAGTAAAATGCAGCACATGGTCAAGTGCGAATGTCCTAAATGGTGCAGTAAGCATGGAATAAGTTTAAATGTCCCTCACACAGAGTCTTTCTATTCCACTTGTGTAGCAGCATCAGACTTCTCCTGTCTTGGAGACATTTTTGAGCTCTTATATGATTTAAGCCATTATTAAACCTGTGGTTGAGTAGTTAAAGAACTATTGACCAGTTTACAAGGGAATTAGTTCTGAATATTTTTGGTCATATGACCCTGTCTTACTTTAGCTGGTTTGTTTGGCATTCCAAAGGGCACAGTATTGATAGCTCAAGTGTTTTTGTTTTTAAAAGAACCAAAAATGCATGTTTTATAACAAATTTTATTTCTGTTTTGGTGCTGGAATCTTTAACATTCATATTTTCTATTACCGCCCCAAGATCCATGAGGGCTAGAGACTTACTTTTTATTTATAGAAGAATCTCACATTTTATTTTTAATCAGGGACCCAGAGGTTTTAAGAAAAATGGCAAATGTTTGGTACCATTGAGGTGTATAATATACCAACTTATAAGCAAGGTAGCTAGCACTTCACTAAAAGAAGGGCCCTTATTTTCTTGTGATTGTGTTGAAAAGTTATTTTTAAACATTATAGGCAGAGTCTTATTGAATTATGTCAACATTCTTTTGTCTTGTGAATGTGGGTATGTCTACACAGCAACATTATTTCAAAATAACTAACATTATTTTGAAATAACTTAGTTTGTGTCTACACTGCAGGCAGTTATTTTGAAATAATGTTGAAATACTGTCAAGCTAGAGGACTTCTTACTCCTACTCCTGTAACCCTCATTGTACGAGGAGTAAGGGAAGTTGGAGAAAGAGTGCTCTATTTCTAAATAAGTGCTGTGTAGACTCTTCTAATTTTGAAATAAATATTTTGAAATAAGCTATGCAATTGACATAGCTCAATTTGTGTAGCTTATTTTGATGAATTCCTTAATTACTTGCTCCATTATCTTTCCTGGCACAGAAGTTAAACTGACTGGTCTGTAGTTTCCTGGGTTGTTCTTATTTCCCTTTTTATAGATGGGCACTATATTTGCCCTTTGACAGTGTTCTGGAATCTCTCCCGTCTTCTGTGATTTTTTCAAAGATGATCGCTAAAGCAGCCATAGCCAACCCGCGGCTCGCGAGCCGCATGCAGCTCTTTCCCCCCAAAAATGTGGCTCATGAAGCTGCTCCTGTCCCCCCCCCCCCCCACCAACAGCCTCTGCCATCTCCCCTTTGCCCCTGGCTTTCCTGTTCTTACTGGGTAGGAGGTGCAGGGTTTTAAAAATGGTGCCCAAGATGGCGGCTGTCTTAAAGAGGTAGCCGCCTTTAAAAAAAATATATATTTTTTTGTTTGTGCTCGACAGTTCTCTTCCGAGGGGTGGGGGGTTTGTTTGATGATTCTGGTGCAGCTCTTCATATTTTTTCTGCCACGGTTTTGGCTCTCTTTGTTAAATGGGTTGGCCACCCCAAGCTAAAAGCTCAGATACCTCCTCTATCAGCTTCTTGAGTATTCTAGGCCGCATTTCATCAGGTCCTGGTGACTTGCAGACATCTAACATTTCTAAGTGATTTTTAACTTGTTCTTTTTTAATTTATTCATTATGTTAGGCATTCCTTCATCAGACATCTTGTTACTATTTTTAAAACTTGTATGTTTAAGACTTCTATATTTAAAATGCAGAGCTGCAGTGGGGATATCTCACGGACCCGTGTCCGCGGGTGATCCCAGCTCCCCGCTGGGATCTCCTATGGATGGGGGCTGCTGCTGCAGGATGAGGAACACCCGCTGCTCACGGCAAGCCTGGGCCAGCCATGGGCAAAGGCTGCTTCACAGCAGCCTCCCCTGTCCCTGCCCCCGTGCTTCTGCTTCTAGGAGACTGCAGAGAGGTGCTGCGGGGGAACTGGCTTTTAAGCTGGCTCCCCCCAACACCGGCTCCTACTCTCCCCCCTGATACAGAGGTAGTGAGGGGAGGGTGCGGGGGGGGGGGGTGGCAAAATGTAAGTAGTCAACTTGACTAGTCACTTATATCTCTAGTGTAGAGGAGTGTTTCCTCATTGCCAGGCTCAGAGTGGGCCACTCCACCTCATAGCGTCACTTAGTAGGTGATGGTCAATCAACATGGGATTAGTACAGTAAAACAGTAAAGGGTATAGGGCCCAAATCCCAGGCTGCACAGACCGCAAACAAACGTAGGCTGTCTGGTCTAAGGTGGGTAGGCTGCTACCCCAGTGGCAGTGCCTTGGTAGTAGGAGGTTCTGGCACACCCTGCTCAACTGGCTGCACCCACCAGTGGATGGGGAATGTTTCCTCCCTATCAGAATTAAATGGAGGCCACCCCACCTTGCCATAAGTGGTAAGGCTACAGTTACTCTAGGTATAGCTTTTGAAACATTCTGTTTATTCTTTTTATATCACAGCAAGTCCTCAACTTCAGAGCACTTCCTCTCCCTACTAGCCTGCTTCTGCCTGCTATCACTTCACTCCATCTGCTCCACCATCAATGTCAGACTTTACTGCCTGCTTGCCTCTCTTCCTACTAACATTACTGTGAATGGAATGCCGTTCCCTGAATTGATCCTTAAGAAGTCCTTCAGATCCTTCCTCTAGATCCTCATCTGCTGTGATGCCTGTAAGAAATCAATTAATCAAGGAAGGTTAAGGCAGAGAGCAGACATATATTTATTAAAATAAAAGATCATATGTACAGTAAAACTCCATTAGTCCGGCATCCAATGCTCCAGGACTCCTGATGGTCTGGCACCATCAGGAACCCGGAAGTGCTGGGGCAGCCGGACAGGCTTCCCCCATTCAGCTGCTGCTGAAACTGACCAGCAGCTGAATTGGGGAAGCCGGGAGCAGAGCAGCTGGGGTGCTGCCTGGTTGGTCTCGTAGCGCTGCCCCTCGGGGCTGCGGGACCAACCCGGCAGCACCCCAGCTGCTCTTGGGGATGCCTGGGGTAGAGCACTGGAGTGCTGCCGGGTTGGTCCCGCAGCGCCAAAGGACGGCGCTGCGGGACCAACCCGGCAGGACCCCAGCTGCTCTGCCCCAGGGGTCCCCGATTCAGCCGCTGCTGAAACAGATCAGCGGCTGATTCCAGGAAGCCCAGGGCAGAGGAGCTCTGCCAGTCTGATTGGCAAATATCAGAACAAGTGTTGTGAAGTATGTGATCCAACTTTTGTTGAAATCAGTAGAAAGACTCATTTTGATTTCATTTGGGAAATAAATGTGACCCTAACTGGGTTCTAATCTAATAGTAACACATTTGATTCGTAGGCCTAGGCTCAATGATAATCATCTTTCTTAAAATGAAACTGGAAAAGACTATATGATGATGTGAAAATAGTCTGCTCCTTGCTTTTGTATATTGAGTTCCCAGGGTTTGTAGAATAGCCTTGGTACCCATTGGCACTTCTAATCTTTTCCATCAGTAATCAAATTTGTTAAGTTTGAACTTTAAAGTTTGTTCAGTGATCCATTTAGATCTCCCAGATTTTCGTCTGGCATAGTAATTTCATTTATTATTTCTGTTGTCATTGGGTGAAGCTGACTGTCAGAACGCACTCTGTTACCAGAGTAGATTAGATGCTTAATTACAAAAATCGGTTCATGCCTGTCTCTAGAAACAGCTCCCTTCACAGAGAGACATTAGTCTTGTTTAATCTCTAATTCTGAAAAATCTGCTATCTGAATAGGCACCCTATAAAAACAGAATAGAATAGGAAATCATCTAGGAGGGGGGGATTGTTGTTTGTTTCTTTCAGTTAACGTCCTGTATTTGATTATTCTCTTGTTTTATGTGTAGCTTCATTTGAAAACTCTGTTGAGATCCTTAATACTTAATTTCTGGGATGCTCTCCTCAGAGTATTTTACTTAGCTAAGGTCCTTTGAGAATATTTGAACTTCTACCTCTTGGCTTTGAAAACAGCAAATTATCATAGATTACTTGATTTTCTGTAAATACAATAATATTATGAAAGACAGCAGCCTGTACTATTGCTGAAAGCTGGCTATGTTGTGGATCTCCAGATGACGGCATTTTTTATTTTTCATATATAAGGAACTGAAAATATTTTGTATTTTGTAAAAGTACAAGGTCCTTCACAAAGGATACATAAAAGCATAAATAATATGCAATGTAAAAAATGTTTTCTTAGGCTGAAACAATTAATAGGTGTACATTGAAGAAACTAATACTTAATAATAATAATAATAAATTCAGTTTTACATCTGGAATTGAACAGAGTAATATTTTGAAGAGGTACTTACAAAAAAAGGGATGGGCAAGCTGGGACGAGTCTGTTAAGGGTGAAGGACAATGGAGCTGTTGCATGCGACAACCTGGTAATTTTTTTTTTTCTAGAGAAGCAGGAAGAACCACTATAGGTAGTTTAGGACTAAGTTTAGAGCAGCTGTAGGGGTGTTATAAATTGCTTTGTTGGCCATTTAAGCTTCAGGATTAGGAGAGCTGTAAAATCTGAGGGCTGTTGTTCCATCCCCCTTTCTGGTTCTGCTCTGATCATAGATCAAGCCCTTGCAAATACTTTTTAATTATCATATGGTAAATTAATTGTATAGTTGTAAATGATTTCTGAATTAAGTAATGCTTAAAATGTCTAAATAAAACTGTGGAGACTGAACAGTAAAGTGCAACCTCCAGTAATTTGGAAGACTTAATCAGAAATAGTGTTGAATTCAATAATGACTTGTCAGTTTGATAGCAGGAAAAAGCCTTCTTAAGTACCTTCCCTGCTGCAATGGTATATTTGATATAGGTTTTACAAAATGTAAGTATTGTACAATAGAAAAGAGGGAAAAAGAAACACTTTCAGGCAATTAAAACAATATTTTAATTAAAAACAGGAAATAATCACATAGCTTTGAATGACAGTAAACCAGTTAATAATATAATGAGGCTAGATTCTGCCACCTTTTCTCATATTGATTAGTACCTTACTCTGGGCCATACTGTAATATCCTTACTCATATTCAGTAGTACATTATTTCATGAGTAGTTCCACTGAAATCAATAGGAGCACTCATGGAGTAAGGTACTTCTCTACATAAGGGTGGAACAAGATTTAATGAATAAGAAGTGAAAAGTTTCAGTAAAGTTAGTAAAATAGCAAATATCCTTACAGTAAAAAATGTAGATAAATAAACTGCAAAAGATAAAGGAACAAAGATAATAATCTCCCTCATGGTACTGGGCTTCAGAACAAATGCAAATGCCCCCACCCCATTTCCCTTCTCTCCTTGTGCGTTCTATTTATATGCAACATTTCTCTTGAGTGTTTTTAGTCATGATAGATAAATAGCAATCATATCCCTTGGTATTTGGAGGAATGTAGAAAGCCTTCACAGCCCACTCTTCAAAACTAGGTTAGGAAATAATTTTCATTAAAGCAACTCAAAATCAGTTTGGAGGATTTGCAGCTTTTTAGATTTTAAGTTTTGCAAAGGTGCTTTAGGGAGCAGATGATCAGAAAATGAGACAAAAGGTTGCATGCATTTTTTAAATTTAATTCTGTAATATCTGAAGGTGAGACTCTCATCCCAGTTCCAAGAAAGGAGTCCCAAAATCCATGGGTCTGGCTTGGGAGAGAATTCACCCAGGAGTCATTTAAAAGTCAGGGGTTTTCAACTTCTTTCTTTCTGAGCCCCCCATACCCATCCCACAGTATGCTATAAAAACTCCATGGCCCATCTGCCCCACTGTAACTGGCTTTCTGCATATAAAAGGCAAGGCTAGAGTTACAACAGGGCAGTTGCTTGGGGCTCCCATAAAGCTACGTTAGTTGGTTTTTGGCTTCAGCCCTGGGTAGCAGAGTTTAGGGCTCTGAACTTCAGCCCTATGTGGTAGGGCTTCAGCTTTCTTTAGCTGGGACCCTGCCCAGAAGTCTGACATTGGCCATGTTTGGAGGACCACCTGAAACCTGCTTGCTGGCCGTGAGGAAGCCCAGTAGCCCCTGTTTAGAACCACTGATCTAAGATATGCCATGGAAAACTGTAACCCCAGGACAGCTCTAAATCAGAAGAGCATAAAGAGTATTTATAGCCATTTTAGCCTGCTCTCTGCCCCAGGCTGTGAGTTCTGCATTGCTTTCAGCAGCAGACATCTCAATTCAAGTGCCTGCAGATGGATGCAATTACTGCAGTTTGGGGTGCAAATGTAGGGTATTTGCACACATAAATGGGTACTGAACTCATTCATGTGCAGTTATGGTAACTGAATGCAAATATAAACAAATACATATTTTTATGCATGGGCTTTGATCCTCACTTTCTGAAAATTTGACTCCAAGTTTCTAATATTTTCAGAATAAATGAAGTAGGTTTCCCCTTGATGTTTGTGGTATTGTTGTAGCCATGTTGGTCCCAGGATATTAGAGAAATGGAGCGGGTGAGCCAATATCTTTTATTCAGACCTGAAGAAAAGCTTTATGTAGCTTCATAGCTTATCTCCTTCACTAACAGAAGTTTCTCCAATAAAAGATATTACCTCACCAACCTTTTCTTTTTGAGTTAGACTTTTTTCCCCTCTTTATATCCAGACATCCTAAAAACAGATGTAATTCAATAGAGAGACTTCTTTGTAGTTAAAGAAGAGGGAGCTATAGTGAAAATTGTAGATTATGTAAACTAAGGATGCGGGGACACAAGTGAGAAGCAAAAAACACAAAACAAACAACCCCCCCACCTCTTTGACCTGGCTCCCAAAAAGCAAAATAAAATAAAAAATCCCTCACTGACCTGGCTCCCAACAATAACAAAACCAACCCTACCCCTTCAAAAAAGCACACCTCAGTTACTTGGCTCCCAAGAAACCTAGATGTTAGTAAAGCATTTGATAGGGTCTGGCATGACCTTCTTATCAATATACTAGGGAAATACAACCTCGATGAGGCTACTATAAGGTGGGCACATAACTGGCTGGATAACCATTCTCAGAAGGTAGTTATTAATGGTTCACAGTCATGTCAGAAGAGCAGGAGTTCTGCAGGGGTCTGGTTTTGGACCAGTTCTGTTCAATATTTCATCAACAATTTAGATGATGGCATAGAGAGTACAACTATTTAAGTTTGCAAATGAAACCAAGCTGGAAGGGGTTGCAAGTGCTTTGGAGGATAAGGTATAACAAGAGAGGTTCCACAAGGGTCTGTTTTGGGACCGGCTCTGTTCAATATCTTCATTAACGCTTTAGTTATTGGAATAGAAAGTACGCTTATGAAGTTTGCAGATGATACCAAAATAGTAAGTATTGACTAAGAAAGAGTACTGCAGAAAGAGATCTCGGGGTCATAGTGGACCACAAGCTAAATATGAGTCAATAGTGCGACACTGTTGCAAAATAAGCAAACATGATTCTGGGATGTATTAATAGAAGTATTGTGAGCAAGACACGAGAAGTCATTCTTCCACTCTATTTTGCATTGATTAAGCCTCAGTTGGAGGATTGTGTCCAGATCTGGGCACCACATTTCAAGGAAGCTGTGGAAAATTTGGAGAAGTCCAGGGAAGTGCAATAAAAATGATTAAAGGCTTAGAAAACATGAGCTATGAGGGAATACTGCAAGAACTGAGCTTGTTTAGTTTAAAAAAGAGAAGACAGAGGGGACATGATAATTTTCAAGTATCTAAAATTTGTTACAAGGAAGAGGGAGAAAAAATGTTCTCCTTGGCCTCTGATGATAGGACAAGAAGCAAGAGGCTTAAATTGCAGCAAGGGAGGTTTGAGTTGGACATTAGGAAAAACTTCCTAACCGTCAGGGTGGTTAAACACTGGAATAGATTGCCCAGGGAGGTTGTGGAATCTCCATCACTAGAGATATTTAAGAGCAGGTTGGATAGACATCTATCAGGGATGATCTAGACGGTGCTTGGTCCTGCCATCAGGGCGGGGGACTGGACTTGATGATCTCTTGAGGTCCCTTCCAGTTTTAGTATTCTATGATTCTATGAAACAAAATAAAAATAAAGTTTTTAAAAAACCTCATTGACCTGGCTCAGTGGCTGCTGGTGTTTGTGCACTAGCTCATAGGAAGTGAGGGACATTGACACTCAGGACTACCAACACTTGCACTATAGCCCTGGAGAAGGCAGGTTCTGTAGCTCGCCATGGGCCAGATCCAAGTAAGCCAGTGGCTAGATCCAGCCATGGGCCATAAGTTCTCCACCCAGAGGACAATATGATAAGTAATAACCTGAGTTTGTCACAAATAAATAATGACGGGGAAACCTAAGAGTCGTCTTTGACAGGGTTAATAGCGTAATGGTTGTGAGGAAGCTATTAACCTGAGATATGTTGATTGTGACACAATCCCCCATGAGTCTCATAAGCAAATTAGGGACATGTGATTATGTTGAAATTTCTACAAAGTGGGTACACAACTATTTGAAAGATAATAGTTATCAGTGGTTTGCTGTCATTCCTAGGGCACATCCAATGAAGTTGAACAGTCTGTCCTGGATCTAGCACTCTTCAATATTTCCATTGATGACTCTCATAATGGAGTGAAGAGTATGCTTATAAAATTTGCAGATGACACCAAGCAGAGAGGATTGACGAACAATTTCAAGAACAAGATTAAAATTCAAAATGACCTTGACAGATTGGAGAATTGGACTGAAGTCAGTAAGTTGAAATTTAAATAAAGACAAGTGCAAAGTACTTCACTTAGCAAGGAAAAATAAAATGAATATATACAAAATGGGGAATAACTGGCTTGGTGATAGTGCTGCAGAAAAGGCTCGGGGGATTATAGTGGATCAGAATTTGAATATGAGTCAGTAACGTACAGTAAAAGTCCTTTTATCTGGTATGCTGAGGGAGCCAGGAGGATGTTGGTAAATTGAAAATGCCAGCTAACTAACAGGAAGGGGGTTGGAATGTGGGTGGGGGTAAGAGGTGCAGAGCAGGGTGTGTGATGGGCTGTGGAGTACAGACTATGAGAAGGGGCTTGGGTCCAGGAAAGGGTTGGGATGTGGGAAAGACCCGAGTGCTGGATGGAGAGATGCTCATCTCTGGCAGCCCCCACAAGCAACTGCCTGTCCCTGTGCCTGGAGGTGTGGCCAGGTGATTCTGCTGAAAACAGGTACACTGCCTCTGCCGGCAGGTTCTGTCCCTCCCCAGCCCCCAGCGGTTTGCCAGTTGGTGAAGTGTCAAATAAAAGGGCTTTTACTGTAATACAGTGGGGAAAAAGGCTAATATTCTGGGTGCATTAATAGGGATGTCATATCTAAAACCTGGGAGCTAATTGTCTTGCTGTTGCTGGAATGGTGCTACTTCTGTTGAAGTACGGTATCTTTTTTGGGCTCCACCCTTTAAGAAAGGTGATAAATTAGAGAGTCCAGAGGAGAGCAACAAAAAATGGTAAAAGTTTAGAAAACCTGACCAATGAGGAAAGGATTAAAAAAAAAAAACCTGGCATGTTTAGTCTTGAGAAAGGAAGACTGAAGAGGGACCCGATAAGTCTTCAAATATCCTTAAAAGAGGATAGCAATCAATTGTTCTATGCGTCTGTTGAATGAAGGACAAGAAAGTAATGGGCTTAATCTACATCAATGGAAATGTAGGTTAGTTATTAGGAAAAACTTTCTAACTATAACAATAGTTAAGCACTGTAGTAGATTGTCAAGGGAAGGTGTATAGTTCTTCTCATTGGGGGAATTTTAGGAGCAGGTTGGACAAACATCTTTGAGGAATGTTCTATGAGTGTTTGGCTCTTCTTCAGTAAAAGTGGCTGTACTAAATGATCGCTTGAGGCCCCTTCCAGCCCTGCTTTTTTGATTAACTGGAGTCTTCATCTTACAACCAACGAAACTATAGCATGTAAATAAGCCCTAGGGCCTAGAGTAAGAGTTGTGATTGAGTTTCTCCTAAGTGTAATTTATGTATAAAATCAAAATGGACAATAAGTTAACAATTTAATAGTAACCAACTATGAATCTCAGATATGATCGAATCTGGTGATATTCTTAACAACATCAATGAGAAATTGCCACCATGTTGATTGGTGTTTTCATCTCTTAACATTGACTCAATAGACATGACCTCTACCCAACAGACATTGACTCAACAGAGTGACCCAGAATGACATTCCCAGAATCTTATCATCTAGATGTACAGATCCTTCCCCCACATACTTAACAAATAATTAAATCTACTACCTTTTTTATTCTCTAAAATATAGCATATCATCACCTAGGTTCCAGCTTCACAAACAGTTTTAGTAACAGTACAATTAATTGGTACTCACAAACAGTGTTATGAACTAAAGAACATATGCTATTAAAATGTCTGTATTACCTACCTTCTACTGTCTGAAAGTGCAGTCATTTGGAAAACAAACACATGTTTTTAAACTTGCCATTTCATATATCAGTTCTGAAAGCCTGACATACAGGCAGTCCCCAACTTACGTGGATCCAACTTATGTCGGATCCGCAGTTACGAACGGGGCTGCCCCGGAGTACACGGACTGTGGGACCTCGCGGTCCCGCCGCCCGTGTACTCCGGGCGAGAAAAGCTGCTCCGCGTCTCCCTGGTCTGCAGACCAGGAAGACACGGAGCAAAGCCGCTGGCCGAGTCTCCCCCCCCGCCCCCCTCCGCTGCCTCCGCTGCCTCCGCTGTCGGCTTCCCCGAGGCTTTGCAAAGCCGCGGGGGGGGCTCGGGCAGCGAGGTAGCCCAGGTGTGCCTGGGCTGCTCCGCTACCGGCTTCACCGAGGCTTTGCAAAGCCGCGGGGGGGGGGGGCGGCTCAGGCAGCGAGGCAGCCCAGGCCGCCTGGGCTGCTCCGCTGCCGGCTTCCCCGAGGCTTTGCAAAGCCGCGGGGAAAGCCGGAAGCGGGACAGCCCAGACACCCCGCGGCTGTCCCGCTGCCGGCGTCCTCAGAGGCTTTGCTCCCCGTCTCCCTGGTCTGCTGGTCTTCAGCAGACCAGGGAGACGGGGAGCAAAGCCGTGGAGGACCCAGGCGGCGGGACTGCGGTGCGTCTCGGTCCGCCGCCCGCGTCTTCCTGGTCTGCTGGGGTGGGGGTGGGGGCGCAGCTAGTACGCCCCCCCCCCAGCAGACTAGGCTTTTCTCCGGACGTCTGTGGCAGAACAGCTGGGGCGCTGCCGGTTGGTCCCGCAGCGCCGCTCTGGGCACTACTGGACCAACCCAGCAGCACCCCAGCTGCTCTGGTCCTGATTCAGCCGCTGCTGGTCAGTTTCAGCAGCGGCTGAATCAGGACGCCTGGGGCAGACGAGATGGGGTGCTGCTGGGTTGGTCCAGTAGTGCCGAGGAGCGGTGCTACTGGAGCGACCCAGCAGCACCCCAGCTGCTCTGCCCCAGGCGTCCTGATTTAGCCGCTGCTGAAACTGACGAGCGCTGACTACAGGAAGCCCGAGGCAGAGTTGCTCTGGCCCGGGCTTCCTGGAATCAGCTGCTGATCAGTTTCAGCAGCAGCTGACTTGGGGACGCTTGGGGTTCTTAAGTTGATTCTGTATGTAAGTCAGAACTGGCGGTCAGTTTCAGCAGCGGCTGAATCTGGACGCCAGTTCCGACTTTCATACAGATTCAACTTAAGAACAAACCTACAGTCCCTATCTTGTACATAACCCGGGGACTGCCTGTACTAAAATACATTAATTTGAATATCGACGTGGCTCTTAACTTCCCTTGCTCTTGTTGCCACCACCCCGCACATCTGCATGTAATTTATTCAAGTATATTATTTTAGTTTGTAAAAATGAGCAGGTAGATTATAAAAGATTTGTGGTGCATGTTTTTGATAAAGACAGAATGAAGATTCAATAAAAGATATCTACAAATATATTTAATTTTAATTTCCTTTTTTTTTAAATGAGAGGGGCACCCTCAATATTTTTTTTTCAGAAATACTACTTTGAGTTTTACTTCCTTTACGTAAAACAGCTGTTCAGCACTTTTTAAACTCACGTCAGGCATATGGCCAGTGGATTTGGATCTTCACCGTTTTTGATCCACGGTCCCACACCAATGCCTCCATATCTATTTGCATTCTGATCTCCAGGGACCCCTTGCGGAGCACAGCTCTGGGGCACATAGATGGTGTGGGCATCCTGCAGGGGCTGTTAAGTACCTGTTCCCATTCTGCCTTAGTGCTCTGGTTCTGCTGTATTAAAAATCATCCACAGTCACAAATGGAGTGAGAGATTTTTCAAGATCTACCCATATATTAATTGTTTTAGAGGAAATTTGTGTTGCAAAAAATCCATTATCTTGATTATAGAATAATGGTTTTAACATTTTTAAGTTAATTTTGTCTGACACGCAGATTGCTAATTGCAATGGAAACTATCAATAGCAATAATATGAACAGTCATATTTCTTCATCAAAATGACAAGCTTTAAGGCAGATAGTATAATTGTTTGCTTTTCTGCACAGATAGACACGATTTCCTAAAGATTGAGTTATGAAGGTTGTATGAATTAATGTACAAAGTATCTAAGAGGTAAGCGACTTGCATCAGAAGGGAAAAGTAAAAAATGAAACAGAGTGGATGTTACAGAAAATCAGACTGAAGATTTGCTGCAAAAATTAATGATAGACATTTTTAAAATTCATGTCAAATTTAAACAGCATAAAGCAATGTAATATGTTGCTTATCTGGAAGACTTGTTACATGGAAATAAAATAGTGTTCTGCAGTTATTATTATTGTATCAAAAGTACTGCACATATGTACTTTTTTTTAGGGAGAGGAAGGAGGGATTTTAGAGATATACAAGTAGAATAATTTACGTAACTAGTAGTTTTCAACAGCATCTACATCAGGGATGAATTTGTCCTTAAAACCAAAATAAAAATCTCTAATAAATTTCCAAGAATGGGATGGGTTATGTTTTTTTCTGAATCTTCAATTGAATCCTTCCACATGCAGTTATTTCCTTTTATTCTGAGTGTATGCAAAGGGTGTCAGTCCAGTGTAAGCTCTTCTGTATAACTTTCCATTTAAAATAGTATAAAGCACTAGGTTCAAGCATACACATTATTATATACACATATATAGTACTAGTAGTTCCTTTAATTCTGATGTGATTAGGAAACTAGCCAGATGAAATTAGTTATTTTGGTGACACTCGTGTACTAATGTGATAAGAGCTATAAAACTATCCAAGTAGGTTGGTTGATTTTATGTACCATTAGTTTTTATTTTGATCTTTATATTCATTGTGCAAGACCTGCATGTCACTAAAGCCCAAAATGTAATCTGTCCATTTATTATATCCTTTCCTTCCCAGCCAAAATGTTTGGGATAATCTCTTGTGAATAATATTCACAAGCTAATATTTGTTCACAGTCAATTAAATAATCAAGGCAAATGGATTTGTGTAACACTCTTTTTGTGCATCAGTTATGGTGGCTCAAGTACAACCATCAACCCCCCCCCCCCCCCAAAAAGGGGAAATCAGCTGTTAAAGTTCTGTCAAGCACATACAAAGTAATTAGTCAACAACATTTAGAAAGCACAGTCTTTATCTGGACATGTTTGACACACACACATCATCCATCAGAATCATAAGCTAACAATCTTTAAAAACATCCTTTAAAAGTTAGAAAATTTGGATTTATGTCCTTTTATTGCTCCTTTTGATGAATAAGGAAGCCTTGAAAAGGTTTTTCTGGAAAAATGAAATTAAGAACTGGTGTTTTCTGTTTCTGTTTTACATTAGAAAATCAGGTTCCAGTTCTTTGTTGTCTGGAAGACTCCGTGAGTTGAGAGCTAAGGTGTAAATGACATCACAAGAAACAAAGCAAAGGAAATTTGTAGTCATAATCTTAAAAATTCTTTGTGTTTTGTTTAATGCCTACTTAACTAGCGAATACTCATAATTTTGAATAAAATAATCTCTTGCTAGAGTATCAATGTCTTCACCCTTTCAGTTGTAATGTTTAGAAATGAGAAGCATATCTGATACCACCTACAGTCTTCTGGAATCATCAGGGTAGATCTGAACTCTTCAGGATATCACCGGAAACTTTTGTCAGTATAATACATTTGATTAGGAAAATAATTTTATCCAGTTAATGGCCTAAACAGTTATCCATCTTTGAGGATTTCACCCTTCAGATATTTTCAGGCTTGTGTTTCCTTCCACTATTGATGATTACATTTTCTCTTGGCTAACCAAGTGGAAGTTAAAAACTTAAAAAACAACAATAGACTAGTAGCACCTTAAAGACTAACAAAATATGTAGATGGTATCATGAGCTTTCATGGGCACAGCCCACTTCTTCACATGACAGGAGTGTTAGAAGTACCTTTCTAGTGTATATTACCTAATTTATGTAAACATTTGTCAGTGCTTTTTGAACCTTAAAATTAGATAGAAGTCATTATTTTTGTTATATTGACTTGTTTTAATGCTCTCCCTCACAAAGAATAAATTCAGCTGTGGGTAAAGTTGTAAAGATTCTAAAATCTATTTTAAAGTCTTCTGGGACTTGGTTTTGTAAATATAGTACTATGATTAAAGATGGTTCAAATCTTCTGATAAACTTTTAAGCGTGGTTTGTAAGTTACTTTAGTTTTAAATTAAACAATTATGAAAAGGACTTTCAAAACACATTGATATTTTACCACTGAATGATCACAGCTTGACAGTATTTGATCTTGTTTCTGAAATGTTTGGTTTTGAGAACAGTAATGTGTCTCTAAAGCCTGTTTTCCTAACACATCCTTAGCTTTAAAGGTCACTGATGTCCATAAGTGCTTTTATCTACTAAAACTTCAGAATAAGTTTGAAAGTTGCTGTGTTAAATATAAATTGTGAAATCGTGTGGTTACAAATATTTTTGTGTGTTTGGATGTTCAATGCAATCTAATGGGTAAGTGCAGAGAACTGGGAGTCAGAAGTAAATTCAAGTGTCCGCTGTTTCCCTGATTAGCTGTGTGAGCTTGGTTAAGTCATTTCGCCTTTCTAAGTTTTCAAAGATTAAGGTTGTATTTGCAAAGCTATACGTTATGGGAATAAAGCTATTTTTTTATTTGTAAAGTGACTTAACTTTGATACAGAATAATTGAAACACAATGAACATGGCACCTCATAATGCCACTTGGCAATAAATTCTTTATAAAAACCATACATCCATAAAGCATAATTCTCAGCATTTCAAGTGGTTAAAGTGGGACATAGCACCACTCAGATTTGCCCATCTTGCCCTTCTACACATGAAGACAAAGGGGACATAGACCAGCACTGATTGGAGTTGCAACCTAGTTCATGAAGTTGCAGTACCATTCAAATTCAGTCTTGACACCTCTTAATAGACAGGGAAGTAGTGGTGGCTGTACCAAACATGAATGGTGCCATGACCTCACATAACATTGCAGCCGGGCACTCAGTTTGGTTAGCCTCAGAAATGCAGGGTCCTGAGGCAAACTGCACTTCAACCCTTTCAACTGAGGAGTTTAGAGTTCAAACTAAAGTCCCATAAAATCTGGGTCAGCAAGAAAATATGAAGATGGGAACTCTACATTGCACAAACACATAATTTGTCTATATCTAGATTACTGTTGACCCTTTCCTGTTTAAAGTGATAATGGCTATCACATTTAGGAGTCTCTCTTTCCTTCCATTTTTTAAAGATTTCCAAATTTGTCTTCTATCTTGGGTTAGTCTATAGAATGAATGATTATTGCAAAACTAACAAGCTTTTACCCATATAAGTCCATATGACTTCCCCTGTAAGAACTTGTACATAACCATTTCAGAATCAAGAACTGTATAATTGTCACATTGAATCACATTAAGCTTTAACTCAAGATACATATAGATATATAATTTATATAAAGTGGTATGTAAACCAAATATTTACAGTAAACCTTCATTGAAGCCAGAGGAGTTATATCAGGGATACATTTGGCCCATTGTTTCATTCCAACTTTAAAACTTATTTAAACAATAGAAAAGAAACATTAGATTGTCCAAGTGAAGCATGTATGTTTATACGGAATTCCTGCTGCGTGTTTTGTGGTAATGAGATCATGCATATCATTATGGAATCCCCTGCTGCAGCTTGAGTAGTTACCACATTTCCTGACTGAGTGGTAATGTATTGCATTATAAGTGGTTGCACATTTCTCTGAAGACCCATACTTCTAAGCATTTGAAGGACACAGTCATAGACAGAAAAAAAATCCCATTAGAATAAGGCTGGAGGGTTGGCTTAACCCCCAATATCCAGGAAATTCAGAATTTAGTTTGAAATATAACTTCCTGTTGTGGCTTGGCAGTACAGGAGATCTCCAAAGGGTGGATAGTTTTCCTTATCAGATGTGTTGTAATTGCTAAGCCTAGTGGGGTAGGTAAGTATGGATTTTTGTATTTGAGAAAAATAGGGATATTTTTAACAGCCCATTGAAATGCATTACACTTTTTGAGAGCTTTTTGGAGGAAAATAATGGAAAACTAGAGATGTCTTGCTACTGAAAGTCACTCAAAAATAGGCAAAGTTAGCTTGTATGTTTTAATTATAGACTTTTTGGATTTTGGCTATTTGAAGTTACAACTATAATTTTATTTTAATGTAGGAAGTTTTTTAAACAAATAAAATACTCTGACATAAGAGTAAACCTGTCTCTGATGATCTGTAATGAATTGGTTTTGTTCTTACTGTTTATCATGTAAATGCATGTATTGGCATATGTAGCACATTTTCAGTGTGGTAAGTAATGTCAGAGAGTAAATCTCATGAAGCTGATTTGAAAAATACTTTCTGTCCATATGAAATACACAAGTTTCACTGCAATATAATGTAGGTTGCCTTATATTTTAAAATTTCATCTTTTAATTTCAACCAGTTTTTAAAACACACAATGATGGTTCTTCGTGTTACCATATTAGAGCTACAGATGGTTGAGGATTTTCAGTTGGAATAGTCATTCAAAAAAAAACACAGTTGCCACACAATTGAAAATTTCCATGCAAAAATTTGGACATTGCTAAAAATCTTTGAGCTTTTTTGGGAGGAGACAGGGAAGTCAATACAAAAAATTTAGTTTAAGATCAGTGTGGCAAAAATTAAAATATTTTGGTGTATTGGATTGACCTGAAAAATTTCATTGAGTCAATTTAGCATTAAAGTGCCTAAATCTCCTCATTCTCATTTTGTTTGTGTTCCCTAGCTGAACTATACCTCTGTGATGGAACACATATTACAGGAGTTATGTGACTCTGGATTCATCATGGGAGACATTGTCTAGCCAACCATCCTGGCCCACAGATCAAATCCTCACTACATTTCCCTTGAACAATGTATTGCACTAGGGAAAGATAACTTAATGTTAAGTGATTTTTCAAGTCAGTTCAGCAAACCAAAATGAAACATTTTGTTTACAAAATGCTAAAGAAATACATGTCATTATTTCAGAATTGAAATGCTTCTAAATGCTTCTTTCCATAACCTATTTAATCGTTCATTTTTTGTCCTGATTAAGGAAAAATAGCTGTTGAAATATCAGAATTTTCCAAAGATGGACATTTCAATTTTTGCTTGAGCTTTTTGGTTTCTAGTGCTGACCAGACTGCATGTCTCATCCCCACAGATCAATTGTCTGTGGCCCATCCCTTTGCAACTCCTACCTATGGCAGGACTGTGCATATGCCATCCCAAAAGACCAAGTAAGCATGCTCTTTCCAGCCCAGATTTAGAAAGAAAAAGCCAGATTTTCCCTGTAATTGCTGCTCCTAGATTCTTCTTGGGACCAGATATTGAAAATGAGAGCAGAGAGCTTGTCTCCCCAATGACGCCCTGCCAGCATCAGGCAGTGTGGAAGAAGAAAGCTGTCTGATTTGCATGCAGAAGGGATAAAGCTGGATGAGGGGGAGGGAAAGTAGTAGACTGTGACAAGGAATCTAGCAAGACAGGGACTGGAGTTAGGGCAGAGATACTGATTGAGAGCAGGTACAGTTACTGGTTGAACAGGAAGTTTGGGACGGGGAGCCAGCGAAGGAACACAGAGAGTGCACAAGGAGTATGGGGAGACTGGAATTGAGATTAGAAATGTGGGTGATGGTGGGGGGAATTGAATGGGTGGAGGCAAGAGGACAGATTGTCCAGGACCTGAGGAGAGGAGAACTGGATAGACTGAGCAAAAAACCTGGAGTAGGAAGCCAGGGATTGGATGAGTGAGAAGACTGAGAGTGGAAAATGAGTTTGGGGAGGAAGAAAAGAGAGTTGATAACAATAATAGAAGTTTAGGATTGGCAGAGACCTCATGAAAAGAAGCTGAGGGAAAGATGGAGAGAGACTGGTTGAGGAGCCAGGGAAAGACTAGGACTGTCTAGCTGTGGGAGGGATTGAGAGTTGGGAGAGACTAGGTGTTGGACATCTGTCCTAGGAAAGTAAAGTAGGACTAGCTAAGTAAAAGGACTGGGATGAGAGGCCTGAGTCTGGCATTGTAGAGTAGAGTCTGGCATTGTAGGCAAAGAGAATGGGGCTTGAGTGAAGAAGCCAAGTGCAGGGAGGAAACTGGACTGGGACAAGGACATGTATTTGTCAGGAAAGACGTCTGTGCAGTTAGAGAATGCTGACTGCCTTGTGCAGCCTCGAATGGAACCAAAGACCCCAGAGTCTCATCAGTACTCTGCTTTCAGCAAGTATCTGAAACCCACTGACAAAATGTGTTTTTCACCCCTCTCTGCCCCCAATGTTGGTCAGTATAGAGGATGACTGTTTACTCTGTTAGCTCAAGTGGCAGAGATCTGTTCTGTGAATCTTGGTTTCAGCCCCACTGATGAACCACGTGGGAGTCAATTTGATGCTATATGATGGAATTTGTATGTGTTTGCTTTTCTAAAAACCTAGGAAATTACACACACAAAAATACATTAAAAGAACCTTAAGGTTGCCGTCAGTTGCTTAAAAGTTCAGGGTCCTATGGAAAACTAGTACATAATCATGTAAATAAAGACTGTATCATAATGAGAGCACATAACAGGCATGAATTCAAGTTGCACACGTAGCCTTAATTCTGGCATTCCTTAACTTTTGAGTGCTTAACTTAGCAACCTTAAAATGTATTAAAAATAGCTTTTGTGTTAATATGTACATGCACTAGTGATAACCTGTGGCTTTGTCACTCAAGTTTATGGTAAGTATGAGTGAGTGTGAGGTTATGCATGGGTTGTGCTGGGAGATTTTTGTGTTT
The DNA here is from genome assembly GCF_052426305.1 of Pelodiscus sinensis. Classification (NCBI taxonomy): domain Eukaryota; kingdom Metazoa; phylum Chordata; order Testudines; family Trionychidae; genus Pelodiscus; species Pelodiscus sinensis. The sequence goes on along the minus strand of NC_143057.1, from coordinate 81,078,620 downwards.
CTGTGGGTGACAGATGAGGGCTATATGCTGTACTGAGGGACTATCTGTAGTTAGGGTTATTGTGGTGTATTGTTGATTGTGGTGTTGTGCTGGGAGATGCATATGTGCTGGTTGTGTTGATTTTTGTTTGGAGGTAGTAATAGATTTGTGATGAGGTGTATGGGTTATGATGTGGAAGAAGTTTCATGTTGACTTTTGCAGATGATACAGACAGATGTCAACCCTGTAGTCTTATCATATAGATAAGTACTGTATCTTACACGTGAACTTATGTATGTATGTGTGTATATATATATATATAAATATATATATATATATGCATATCTATAAATTTTGTTTGTATAATTTTAATATGTTACATTTATATTTTGAAAGGTCTATATACGGTAAACTTCCGATAATCTGGCACTTTTAGGACCCAGGGGGTGCCGGATTATCAAATATGCTGGACTATCGGAAGAGGGGACTATGAGGGGTCTGGGGTGGGGAGGCGGTGCTCCGGGACCAACCCGGCAGCACCCTAGCTGCTCTGCCCCAGGCATCCCCAAGTCAGCCGCTGCTAAAACTGACCAGTGGCTGACTTGGGGAAGCCCGGGGCAGAGCAGCTCCAATTGTCCAGCTGCCTGGAGCACTTCCGGGTTCCAGGGGGTGCCGGACTATCAGGAGTGCTGGACCACTGGATGCCGGACAACTGGAGTTTTACTGTAATTGTTCATTAAGTCCCAGTTCCTGCAACATGTAATGCGGGAAAGACCATTAGGTCCCCTTGTGTCTCAGGACAGGTCTACACTGGTGGAGAAAATTGATGCAAGATATGCAATTCCAGCTACGTGGATTGCAAAGCTGAAGTCATGTACCTTGCATCAATTTTCTGGGGTGGCCTAAGAGCGGGAGGTCAATGGGAGAAATGCTCTTGTCGACTTCTCTTACTCCTTGCAACAGTAAGGAGTACTGGCACTGAAGGGAGTGTCCTCAGCATTTGATTTAGCACGTCTATACTAGATCCCCTAAACCGAACTCTGGAAGAGTGATCACCAGAGTGGCAATCTTCTGGGGAAGTGGAAACATGGTATCAGTGAAACCAATGGGAATCTGCATTGGAGCACCCTACACATTACGGGTGCAGGACACAAGGAGTTCATTTTTAAAATATCATAATGTGTGCGAAGTCCTTATTTGAAAATCATATGAATTTTAGAACTGCATTATAAACAACTTTTTTTGCAGGGTTTATATTGAAACATCAGATTTGGCCCTTAGTTTTGCAGCAAACTTCAGCAACAAAATTTTCTTTAAGTATAGTTGTATGTGTTTGTTTTTTAAATCACTTTATCTTAAGATATTTTTCTTCCCACTAAATTATTTGATTGGTAGATAACTATAGATTAATAAAATATAGGAAGAACCAGAATGAATCTTGATACTGGGTACTAGGTTGTTTCTTTTACATAATCAGGAGTAATTTAAATAGTAAATGTATTGACATTTCTGCAGATCCTCATTTAGGCTACATGTAGTAGCATGCAGTAATGAAGATTCTTTCAGCAAATGTTTGGTAAAACTCTTTCCAAAAGATCTGCACAAGATTAAAGTAACTGAGTGTTCTTCTCAGTGGCTTCCTGTTTTGAAATTAAATGCCTTCAGGATACTTAGAATATCTCATTATAAAAAAATGAGAATAGTTTAACCAATTAAATAATTCACTCTTTTAGATGTGATTCCAGTTAGTTGAAAAAAGAAAGTATACAAAATAGTCCCTGAGTCCTTTAGTTAACCTAAGCATGGCTCTGTTAATTCTCAATGCCAGAAACTAGGTTTTGAAGGAAGTTTTAGGAGACAAAATGTAATCAAACAGGTTTAGGGCTTCCAGAATCAGTGGAACTGAACTCCAAGGGGCCATGTTTCTTTGAGAGATTATTATTAAGGGGACACCAAGGGAACCAGGAATGCAGGAATTAGAGTGGAAGCAACTCAGTTGTATGGCTAAAGCAGTAAAGTTTCAGTTGTTCAGCTTAGCCTGCATTTAGCATCTCTTTTTGCAAATCAGATGCTCTGCACATGCCTATAATACTATCTGAAGTTTTGCTGCTTTTTCTCTGAGGTTCCAATTTTATGAGGTTCCAAACATATCAACTTCCTCTAAAAGTCAAAGGAAATTTGGAGTACTTTGTATATCACAGATTTGACCCTTCAAACAGGAGTGTTATGTGTAAAGATTAGTGTTACCAGTGAATTGTGGCTAGTGGTGTGGGCTACCAGTGATAGGAGCGTGTAGCAGTTGTTATGACAGCATTCCTTCTCCAGTATCTTTATAGATACAACATTTTTCACATGCAAAATACTTCCAAGAACTTCAGTACTCTTTTCATTTCCTCTAATATTGTAGTGGCCTTAAAAGCCACATTACAAGTCTTAATGCTCACTAAACACTGAGCAGTAGTCAGAGATCACTGTTAAGAGCACTTAAATTTTTTCCCACAGATTTTGAGACTAGACCTTTATGATCATCTAGTCCAGTGTTTCTCAAAGTGAACATAGGCCAGCTTTGAGAGAACTGCTAATGGGCTTCTCCGGTTTCTTATCTAAAAACTCCGTAACCATGAAGCGTTGCGTCTCCATTGGCTCCGGTTCACCATTTATAGCAGGGGTGGGCAATAATCTTGGAATGGGGGCCACTTCACAAATTTCGGAAGTGGCTGTGAGCCTATCTGGAAGGGGTGGAGCCTTGGGCGGAAGGAGAGGGGTTAAGAACTGCACTGCTGGGTATGGTGACCTTATTTTCTGAACCAGCTGCAGCTAATAATTTAATTTAAATTATGAAACAGATTAAGCATTTTATCTTTCTCATGTTAGTTTATCAAACTTCATTTTAAATAAAGTAAAATATTATGTCCAACACAAAAGATTTCAATGTTTTCTTTATTTAAGGGAGAAGTAGGGAACCCTTTTTGGGTCTGGGGTCACTGACCTGCAAAAAAAAAAAAAAAAAAGTTGGGGACCACACAAATGAGAAGCAAAATCTCCTCCAAAACCCTCCAATGCTCACTGATGTGGCTCCAGCTGAGACACCTCACTCCTCTTGTGCCTCAGCCACATTGGCTGATGGGAAGGGAAGGGGGGCGGGATACACCGAGGTTCAGGGCTTCCCATAGACCAGATTTACTTTTCTGGGGTTCTGGAGTTAGTGGATTTTATGGACCTCCTTAGCCTCTGGGGTAGGGACAAAAATGAGGGGTACCAGTGCTCAAGACAGGGCTGCCAGCATGTAGGATAGGGATGGGGTGCAGGATCTGGGAGGGAGCTGGGGTGCAGAAGCAGGCTTGGGAGTAGGGTATCTGGCCAGGTGGAGTGAGCAGGAACCTGGGAGGGTGTTGGAGCAAGCTGAGAGTGCTGGGTCTTGGTGGGGAGGGAAGTGATGGGATTGGGGTAGTAGTGGGAGGGTCTGGGCATGAGGGGGAACTTACCTGGCTTTGTGCTCCCTTGCAGCAATGGCTGCAGCCACGCTGTCCCAGCCATCATGGAGGGATTATATTTTATTTTAGATTTCAGATTTTTAATATTATTTGATTAGTGAAAATCCAGCTCCATCTATACATTTATGAGGTTTTTCATTGCAAAGTTCACTTTTCTGTTTTTCAGCTATTTCTTGGGTTATAAGAGAGCTTTTGGATATATTTACACTATTAAGATAACTGCCCTCATACACAGAATAAACTTGCAAGGCCTACCACTGGGCAATTACTTCAACTTGCAAAAGAGTTTCATGTTACTAACATGAATTCACATTGTTAATGATTCACAGACTATTTTGATTTTGCATGTCTGTGCAATATATCCATGGCAACACTGCTCTACATAATAATTTCCCCTAGATGTACCTTTTTCCTGGTATTCCCACTCCTCCTTTATACTTTCTTGTATCCTTCCTCTGTGATGTACTAATAGGCCATTGTGGTTTCAGTGTCATTTAACTTAGACAGTGCTGCCCACCATTACGGCAGTGATCACATGCTGTTGTTTGACTACTTAACCTGAAAGTGAATTAGAAGGTTTTTCATGACATATAAAAAAAATTTGAAGAGAGAGAATTTCATTGATTCATTTTGACCTGAAATATTGTTCAGAATCTAAATGCAGCATTTCTCTGACCTTGAGTAAGCAAATCCTAATCTTTGGAGCATAGCAAGTTCAGAATGTAATTGTATTATGTTGACATTAGGGATTTAAGTGACTAGTCAACTATCCGATAAGCAGAAGCTTCCCTTCCCTCCCCCCCCCCCCCGCTGCCTCTATCAGAGAGAGGCAGCAAGGTGTGTGTGTGGGGGGGGGAGCAGGAGTCGGTTCCCCCCCAGCACAGCCTCTGCGAGGGGCAGGGGAGGTAGAGGCACAGAGGGGAATGGCGTGAGTGGGGACTGAAGCAGTCTCCACTCATGCCGCTTCTGCTGTGATTCTACTTTTTCCACTGGAGCTCTTGTACATTTCAAAAGCAGAAGCCCCGCAGGGAACGTAGGGCCAGTGGGGGACCTGCCCTGTGCTCCCTGCAGTGCTTTAGCCTTTGAAATGTACAAGAGCCCCAGTAGGATTCTTGTACATTTCAAAAGGAAGCCGTGTGGTCCCTGAGGGGCTTCCGCTTTTGAAATATACAAGATCCCAGCAAGGGCTCTTGCTACAGTTCAAAGGCTAAGGTGCCCTTATAGACTAATCAAATAGTCAATGGAAATCCCATCAACCATTCGATTAGTTAATTACATTTAATATCCCTAGTTGACGTAAAACACAGGGCCCTCCCTAGAGAGGCATGGGATATGGGGCATCCTCCCATTGCCCCAGGCTCAGGGCCCGATGCAACACTTCCACCACAGGTTCTGCCCTGCCCCATCCTTTCCTGTCCATGCTTTGCCTCCTTGCCTGAAGCCCCCTCCCCTGAGCAACATAAGTTGGGGGGACCTGGCATGGGGCAGCAGTAGGGATGAGCTCCTTCTCAGACATTCATGGCAGCAGTGAGAGCCAGACAGACCTGGCATCCTACTCCACTCCTCTCTGCTCGCTTCCAGCTTTTTGTGCTCCTTGACAGCGGGAAGCAAAGCACCCCGGGATCCAGGACACTCTGCTTCCATTTTGTTGCCCATTCACTAAGTTTTTTGAGATCTTTTTTGAGCTCTTCACAGTCTGCTTTGGTCTTAGCTGTCTGAGCAATTCAGTATCATCTGTAAATATTGCCTCCTCAGTGTTTACCCCTTTCTCCAAGTCATTTATAAATAGGTTGAATAGAATGGGTCCCAGTACAGACCCTTGGGGGGGCAACACTACTTACCTCTCTCCATTCTGAAAATTAACTATTTATTCCTACCCTTTGTTTCCTCTCTTTAACAGTTATCAGTCCACGAGAGGATCTTCCCTTTTATCCCAGACAGCTTACTTTACTTAAGAGCCTTTGGTGAAGGACCTTGTCAAAGGCTTTCTGGAAGTCTTAAGTACAGTATATCCACTGTTTTTCCCTTGTCCACATGTTTGTTGATCTTCTCAAAGAACCTTAGTAGATTAGTAAGGCATGATTTCCCTTTACGGAAACCATGTTGACTTTTCTCTAGCAAATTTATGTTCAGTTATGTGTCTGACAATTTTATTCTTTACTGCAGTTTGAACTTATTTGCCCAGTACTGACATTAGACTTACCAGTCTATAATTGCCAGGATCACTTCTAGAGCCCTTTTTAAATATTGGTGTCACATTAGCTATGTTCTAGTCATTAGGCATAGAATCTGATTTAAAAGATAGATTACAAACTACAGTAAATAGTTCCACAATTTCACATTTGAGTTCTTTCAGAACTCTTGGGTGAATGCTGTCTAGTCCCAGTGATTTGTTACTGTAAAGTTTATCAGTTTTTCCAAAACATCCTCTAATGACACTTTAATCTGGGACAATTCCTCAGTTTTGTCACCTAAAAAGAATGGCTCAGGTTTGGGAATCTCTCTAACATCCTAAGCGGTAAAGACTGAAGCAAATCATTCATTTAGTTTCTCCACAATGACCAATGACCTTATCGTCTTTGAGTACTCCTTTAGCATTTCAATCATCCAGTGGCTCCACTGTTAGTTTAGCAGGCTTCCTGCTTCTGATGTACTTAAAAAACATTTTGCTATTATTTTTGAGTTTTTGGCTAGCTGTTCTTCAAACTCATTTTGGCTTTTCTTATTATATTTTTACTCTTAATTTGACAAAGTTTATATTCTTTTCTATTTTCCTCACTATGATTTGACTTCCACTTTTTAAACAATGCCTTTTTATCGCTTACTGCTTCTTTTACTTGGCTGTTAAGCCACAATGGCATTTTTTGGTTCTCTTAGGGTACGTCTAGACTACATGCTTCTTTTGAAAGAGATCATCTAGAAAGCCACAAATTTTTTCGAAAAAAGATCCGCTTTTTTGAAAGAGAGCACTCAGGCAATCTGGATGCTCTCTTTCGAAAAAGCCCTGTTTGCATTGAAGAACTTTTTTTGAAAGAGCTCTTTCGAAAAAAGGCATTCTTCCTCGTAAAATGAGGTTTACCGCTGTTGAAAAACTGCTGTGTTCTTTCGATTTAATTTCAAAAGAACACGGCGGCAGTCTAGACTCAGGTGAAGTTTTTTTTAAAAAAGGCCACTTTTTTTCGAAAAACCTTGTAGTCTAGACATGGTCTTATTGTGTGTTTTGGGGTATACATTTAAGTTGGGCCTCTATTATGGTGTCTTTGAAAAGTTTCTATGCAGCTCGTAGAGATTTTACTTTGTCGCTGTACCTTTTAATTTCTGTTGAACTAACTTCCTCATTTTTGTGTAAATCCCCCTTCTGAAATTAAATGCCATAGTGTTGGGTTGGTGAGGTGTTTTTTTCACCATAGGGATGTTAAATTTTACTACATTGTGGTCACTATTTCGAAGCGGTCCAGTTATATTTACCTCTTTGACCAGATCTTGTGCTCCACTTATTACTGAGTTTTTTATTTTGATAGCCTCTCTAATCTCCTTTAGTATTTCATAGTCACTTTCACTGTCCTGATCAGATGATAATAAATCCCTCTTGCTATATACTTATTCTTGGAGCGTGGAATTACTATCCATAGAGATTCTGTGGAACATTTTGGCTCATTTAAGGGATACTGTGGAAGACCTCTTGGAGGCCAAGAACATCCATTTTAACAGTGCTATGTCTGCACTACCATAAAGTCAGCCATGCAAGGTCAAATTTACTGTTATTCCTCATGAAAACAGGAGTACCAAAAATACCTTTGATGGACCTTAAAATCAATAAAACAAGTTTAGTGGTGTGGACTCATTGTTTAGAAAATTGACCTAAAGCAGTTAAGTTCAATCTAAACTCCCAGTGTAGATTAGGTCTCTCAGGCTGCTGCTCTTTCTAGATCTCTCTTGAGGTATTCTGGAGTAACTTACTGAAATGTGTGTTGTCATGGCTCCTTCCCCACTCTGGCATGATAAATGCAGAAGTGGGGGCCAGCAAATGTACCCCAAAGCCTTATCTACCAGGCTTTGGTATAAAACTTCCCCCAAAATCTTAAAAACCTAGATCCTGGGAATAAAACTTCCGCTGCCACCACCCAAATGTTGATAAAGAAATCAGGGGAAAGATCATTTGGGAATCTCACCCCTAAAATAAAAATCAGGGCACACAATTAACCACTGCCAGGTTAATAAAAAGAAAAGAAAGAACTTTTATTATTACAACAATATTCCTGTTGTAAGCAGAATGGCTTGATGGGAAAGTAACAAAATATACTCATGGAGAAACTCCATGGGCCTAGAACTTAGTTACAAAGAAAAGCCAAAACATCTTTTAAACAGTGCCAGATCTCAGATCCCATACCCGACCCTTAAAACAATAAAGCCTAACGAAACTACCTAAACTTTACCCTACTTACAGAAAATGGAGAATGGTGTCTTGGAGAGAGAGAGACAAGATTGTCCCTCTCTGTAGCTGAAGAGAACTCACTCTTGAGAGACAAAAGGGAGGAAAGAAAAAAAACCAAATTCCTTTGTCCCAGTTTGAAAGTCCCACCTACATTCGTACTGGTCACTCCACCTGGCTAGGTGTAGTTAACCCCTTAATCCCCAGGCTGCTGGCTAACTCTCATAATCATGACATATGTCATCCCTATCTCTTAATCAGTGTTGGTCAGTTAAGTCTGTGTCCTCCATTTTGAGGATCTCTAGTAGAAATAAATGGTGGCCACATTGGATTTTTAACTAATGATCACTAATTATAACGTGTCTAAAGCCTTGTATCTAAAACTAAAAGCAGATGCTTTTGCGGAAAAACTTGCCAGCTGTCTACACTGTCCACTTGAATTTGCGCAAGAACACTGACGATCTAATGTAAGATTGTCAGTGTTCTTGTGCAAATACTATGCTGCTCCCGTTCGGGAAAAAGCCCTCTTGCGCAAATGTATTTGCTCAAGAGGGCCAGCGTAGACAGCTAAAAAGTGTTTTCTGCAAAAAAAAAAAAAAAAAAAACCGATTGCGAAAATGGCAATCGGGGCTTTCTTGCGCAAAACCGTGTCTAGATTGGCACGGACGCTTTTCCGCAAAAAGTGCTTTTGCGCAAAAGCGTCCATGCCAATCTAGACACTCTTTTCCGCAAATGCTTTTAACGGAAAATCTTTTCCTTTAAAAGCATTTGCGGAAAATCATGCCAGTCTAGACGTAGCCATTATAGTATTATGTAAGCCAAGACATCCTAATACTGTCACCATTTTTGTTAAGCTGATTGAGGGAAGTGAATTTGTTGATAATTTAAACCCTTCCAAGATTTTTCCTTGCAAGCAGATGCAGTCATATGCTTCTGTTCTGAGTGTTACATAGCATTAGAGTAGGTTTTTTTAAAAAGCCTCTTTAATCATAAGGTCCTACAGGAAAAAAATGTAAGGGATAAAGGAGTTCAGGAGAGCTGGCAGATTCTCAAAGGGACAATATAGAAGGCACAACTGCAAATTGTTTCATGACGGAAAGCTAGAAAGCTATTTAATAACCTGAAAATAAAAAATAAATCCTATAAAAAGTGGAAACATGGACAGATTGCTAAGGAGTAGTACAAAAGAATAGCACAAGCATGTCGGGACAAAATCAGAAAGGCTAAGGCACAAAATGAATTACACCTAGCAACATAAAAGGCAAAATGAGGAGACTCTCTAAATACATTCGGAACAAGAGAAAACAAAGGGAAGTATAGGTTCTCTTCTTAGTGGGGAAGGAGAGCTGTGTAGATCGCGTCAAATTTTGAAATAAGCTATTTCGAAATTAACTTGAAATAAGCTATACTGTTTGCTTAGTTCAAATTGCATAGCTTATTTTGAGCTACAGGAGCAGTGTCGACACACCCTCTCAATGCTGGCACCATGACCAGGTTGTTGTGTTAAATTTAGCAGTGTAGCCAAATGCTAATATTAATATCAAGGAAAAAGCTTTTTTTTTTTTTGCAAGTCAAAGTAAAGAAAGAACAGATTAAAGAATACTATAAATTAGATGAATTGAAATTGCTGGGGCTGGTACAATTCACATTAGTATACTGAAGGAACTAGTTGAATCAGGCTATGTCTAGACTGCAAAGAAAAGTCAGAAAAAGATATGCAATTGCGGGTTGTAATTTGCGTATCTTTTTCGGGGTGTTTTTTGAAAAGAGGCTTTTCCGAAATTTGGCCTATCTACATAAGGCCAATTTTCGGTAAAACCTCCTCTTTCGGAACATCCCTTCTTCCTCATACAATGAGGATTACAGGGATGGCGGAAGAACGTGTCTGCAAAATTGTTCCAAAAAAGTGGACAGACTACTTCAACACAGCATAGATTTTCTGGGATACCTATGGTCAGTGATTTCTCTGTGACAGTATGCACTGGTACGGCGTACCATCACCTTTTTTGAGAGCACTCTTTAAGCACTTACCCATTATACAGAATGAATTTTCTGAGTTTTCTAAGAATGTATAATTAAATATATTAGTTTATTAGTTAAAATAATTACAGTGGAGTCCTTTAAGAAACTGAGCATCTGTGTAGGTCCCTTGTTTGTCCTAAATGATCTAAAAGAGATTAGCACACACATTTCAAACTTCCCATATAGTTAGAATTAATTGAAATCTTGCGCATAGGCTATATTTGAATAAATTAGATTAACTTAATTACAAGGGGTAAGGATTTTTTTTTCTAATTGCTGTGATTATATAGTCTATCAACAGGCTCAGATCAACATCTTAGCTAACTCGTAAATGGGGCCATCGTGACATGCTAGGTAACTCAACCAATCACCACCTTTCCTCTGCAGAGAATTAGCATGCAACACTTCTGTTGATTGTAATGAGCCTGTGGTATGAAAGATTGTTGGTTTCACTGATCATTTGGCCCAACTCTCACTGCTCTTTTAAAAATTCCAAGGCTGTGTACTGGGTTGGGCATCAATACTTGAAGAAAGGCTTCTTATGGCACTGCTGCCTGTGCTCCAGTGAATGTTGTGGGAAGACTGACAGAAAAGTGCAGAGGAACTCTTTATAACACAAAGATATTAGTACTGGACTTAGCCTGCCTGCCTCTCCTCCTCTTAGCATCAGTTTCTACCCAGGCTTCCACTGCCCGTGGTCAACACTCTGGAACCATCATCATGGGCAGGCCTTTCTGATCTGCCATGAACGGTTCCCTGTATGCCCAGCCTAGAATGGCTGGTGCCTACTGCAGAGTAGCTGCTACCTTATATTGTTATATTTGCTTCCCCCCACAGTTCAGTCCTGCCTTATCCACCAGATGGACCTTTACTACTCCTCCCAAAGAGGCACACGCTTTTCACCAACCACGGATCATTAGATCCACAGTTCCAAGACCCATTCTCTGGGACCCCATTCTGAGGGTTTCTTGGAGCTGGACCTTCTCCTACTCACCTGCCCATGCTCACATTCTGTATCCCAGGTGTAGATCACTTCATTCTCTGGCTTATGGGCCACTGACCCAGGGCACTGTGTACCACAAGAGTACATTGCTGCCCAAATACTCCTATGCTTGGCTCTGATGGCCCCCATGGGATCCATTCTGGAACCATGGTGCACCTTTCATGATATTCTACAGCCCTTTCATCAGTCCAACCCACACTTTTCTTGGGTTCCATAAAAGAAAAGGAGGTATTAGTACTTCCTGTTCTGCCAGTCCCTGCCAGTGCCACCTCCTTGTTTCACTCTCCCTCTCCTCTTATTATGACCAGAAGCAGTACTTATGGTTTGTGCACCAGCCTCAGCGCTGAAGGTCTTGATAGTAACTGTTTGCACTTACTCTGAGATCAGAGACCTAGCCCTGCTCTCCATGCCAGAAAGGCACTATTGTATGAAATATAAACACAGGTTGGAGGGTTCAACATAACTAGGACCCTACCAATTTCGCAACTATGAAAAAAGTGTTATGGACCATTAAATAAGTCCCTTTCCATAAAATCTGATGTCTCCTTGTTCCTAGGCACTGTATCAAAGGGGGCTTCCTAATTATGACTGGGCAGGGGAAGGACAGGACCTGTCCCTCCCCTGCAAAATGCTCTGGTGGTGGGAGGAGGGGACCAGACCAGACCCACCATTGGTTGCTTCGCCTTGCTGCAGGACACTGTCTGGGACAGGGCAGCAGCCTGAGGTTCCTGCAGCTGGAGACTTGTGGAGTTGTATCATATCTTTCCTGTGCTCCTGGGAGCGCACCATCAAAGAGGGCTTCCTAGCTCTGACTGGGTAAGGGAACAATAGGGCAAGAAGTGTGTGTGGGGCGCAGAGCTTTCTACAGCTGCACAGAGAGAGAGAGAGAGCAAGTATTATATCTTGCAAGCTGCCCAGGACTAGCAGCGAGGAGCCTCTAACTGAGGTACCTCAGCAGCAAAGGGGAGATCAGAGCCACCTTTACCTCTTGGAACCTTCTGTGGCTGCTGACTTCTGAGTCCAGCTCTGAAAGCAGCATAGAGATGAGGATGGCAATCCTCTGACACCATACAACAGGTCTGTGATCCCCCTCTCCTTTTGGGGTCACAACACGGGGAAGTTTCAGATTTAAACAGGTGAAAATGTGAAATTTATCACTGTTCAAATCCTGTGTCCATAAAATTAGCCACAATGGACTGTGAATTTGGAGGAGCCCTCAAGACTGTTCCCCATGCTGACACTTTGAGTGCAGAAGGTGAGGGCCTGCAAGAGACCTTAAAATACCTTGTCACTAGAAGCTTCTGTTTAAAAAACTCCGCAAGGTCACAGACTTCTGACCTTTGGTAGTACACAGCCACCACCCAAATGCAAAAACCCCTTTCGTCCAAGAAGAAGCACTTGTGAACTTCTCCCTGTGGGGTAACCCCAAGCTCTTAACACTCCATTAGGAGAGAGCTTGAAAACAAACTGCAGTCTCTTAATAGTTGATGTTTAGTCTCAGGTACATCAACACAGAACCTTCTGCCTTCTAGGGCACAGGAATTAGATTACAGTCTTAAAATGGAGATTCTTCTTCGAGTGGTGTACCCGTAGGTGCTCCACTGGTGGTGGTGTCCCCGTGAGTGCTCCACTGGTGGTGTCAGGCTCGTCCCGGTGCCGCAGCTTGGAGTTTTGATGAGCAGTCATCAGCCGAACTGTGCATGTGTGGCTCACGCCTCAGGCCGTTCGTGCCTTTTGATCTCTCACATGGTCCAGCTCCCATCAGTTCCTTCGCTGCCCACGGTTTCACATGGAGCGAGCTCAACCTCCTCACAGATCTCTGTCAGGAGTCAAAAGAAAAGTTAACAGTGTCTTAGGCATAGTTTCCTTATTAGTTAGTTAGTAGTTACTTCACAGTTAGCAGTTGGTTTTAAAAAAAAATTCTTGTATTTCTAGTTAGAATTAGACTTAGTACTAAAAATGCCATTTATTCTCAGGTACATCAACACAGAACTGTCTGCCTTCTAGGGCACAGAAGTTAGATTACAGTCTTAAAAGGGTGATTTTATTAACAAAACAAAGAAGATATATTTGGTAAAGCATTCTTGGTTGCTAGGTGTTACAGAGTAGCTAAAAAAAGATTGAGGCACAAAGAATTGCTTCCCTGGGATTCAGTTTCAGATGAGTTTAACCAAACTAAAAAAAAAAACCCCAAACCCTAAAAAATAACTTATTGTGTCTAACAAAACATTCTCTGTTCATTTACATATCCTTTGTTCCAGGGTTTCAGTCTTTCCTTAAGCATAAAATCCATGCCTTGGATCCTGGTTCAGTCCATCTCACTCTCCCCAGCTCTTGCTCTAAACCAGTGGTCCCCAACGTGGTGCCCGCGGGCACCATGGCATTTATGTGTGCCTGCCGAGTGACCAAGGCCAGCCCAAGCCATTCTTGCGCCCCCACCCAATGGCACGCGGCGCATGCGTGAGCCCTGTCCCCAGGCGCGTGGTGCATGACTGGCCCTGCCGTTGGGTGCCTGGCAGCCTCAGAAAGTTGGGGACCACTGCTCTAAACTCACACACAAAGGAAAATGGAAACAGGCAAAACTTGTGTCATTTCAAAATCTTTCCCTCTCTTTCCATAGGTTCTCCTGGCTCAGTGCCAACACTTCCTAAATACCCATGGTTCTCAGTTTATCCCTTTTGTTACAGAATGCTAGGATGTTTAGCATCCTCCATCACAGGCCCTAAACATAACTATCATGCAGTGAAGACTCTAGGTTCATACAGAAGTCCTCAAAATCCTCAGTGTTAATGAGGAGCAGCACGGGGCACCAGCAGCAAGACAAAAAGCCAGACCTTCTTTACTGATCCTTTCAGTATTGGCTCCAGGTTCAATAACATTAGCACTGAAACTGCACCTATTAGCAGCACTATTTTGAGAGAGCTATTTTTGCTCCCCATCATAGGTAACTACTTCTCACCTTCATCAGGCAGGGAACCATCATCTGAGAAACAATGACAGTATCCACAGAAATATTACAGAGGTAGGACTGGCAATGGATAGGCCACCTACACTCTGGCTTGTACCAATACAATCTGCCACCATGGTCCCACAAATATTAGGGTGGGACTCTATCAAAGGTCTTAGCAAAGAGGATATATTTTGCCTGCCACTAGCATCTTTGGCTACATCACCATCACTAGAATCAGAGGAGCTTCCTAAGGATGTAACAGAAGTAGCAAGTGATATTCTCCAGCTACTTTCCATGGATGAAGCAGTCTTGTCCCCGATAGCAGCTGCTTTTTCTGGGCTTTCCAGGAGCTGCTGTCAAAGTAGTGGGCACATTGTACACTGAAATGATAATACCCCAAAAAACACTTATAAATTGTTTGACAATTTCAGCTCCACCATGTCCACAAGAATCGCCCCTCCCCCAAAACCCAATGGATGTCCTTTTGGACCTTGTGAAGGGTTTGTGACACACTCCAAACTCATTCCTGTGACCTCAAAATTTGTAGAAAAATGCTACCAGATCTGTCCAAAGGCCTTCAAGCTCTTTTTTGCCCATCTGACACAAGTTGCTTTTCATTTCTGCAATCCAGGAGAAGACCAGATCCACCAAGAGGACTCCAAAAGACAAGGACCCCAAGAAACTGGACTTTGGGGGTTGGAAAAAGCCTATTTTTTAGCCTTCCTTTAATGGCCACATCATGAACTATCAAGCACTGTTCACTAATACAACTTTCTTGTGTGGGACAGGGTGACCCTTCCTAGCTCAGCTCCAGCAGTAATGGGGGGAAGAACAGAGAAAAGTGTTTAACAATGAGCAAATGTAAGCCAGGTTGGTGCTACAAGTAATAATAGGTAAATCTAATACAGCTACATAATCTATGGTGTTGGCTATCACAGCCCCCCAACCTTAAGCAAATACTTACCAGCAGCCACATACTACACTAGATACACTCACCCAGGAACCTACTCTTGCAATAAACCCCATTGCCAACTCTGTCTACACATCTATACTAACTAGCGACACCATCGCAGGACCTAAGGACCTAACCACATAAGCTGCAACATCAGAGGCTCATACAGTTGCACATCCTCTAATGTAATATATGCCATCAAATGCCAGCAATGGCCCTCTGCCATCCATATTGGCAAACTGGACAGTCTCTGCAACAAGGACTAATGGACACAAAACAGACAACAGGAATGGTAATACACACAAACCCACAGGGGAACATTTAAAAGTATCCATTCTTCTACAAAGGAATTTTATCAGCCAATTATAGAAGGAGACTGCTGAACTGGAATTTATTTACAAGTTCAACACTATCAACTTGGGCTTGAATAAAGATATTAATTGGTTAATGCTATTTCCCTTGCCTTTGATATTTGCATTTACACATCAAAAGCTATGAATGAGACACATCCAGCCTGACTCGATTAGCTTCATTAACACTCATTCTGTAATTGACAAGTAACTGCTTTTGCTGTTACATATGCTCTGGATTCTGTAATTTCCACTCCAACTCATCTGATGAGATGGGTTTTACTCATGAAAGCTCATGACATAATATATTTCTTAGTCTCTAAGATGTCACAGGACTGCTTGTTGTTTTTAAAATTACAGACTAATATAGCTATCCCTCTGGGACCTTCAAGAACCAGTCACCCCAGAGACAGAAAACACCATCTTTTGCCCACAGTTTCTGGCCTGAGTATCCATCCAGAAGCCACCCTGCTATCTGTGGAGGAGTGCATTCCCTACTTCCTCAGTTGTGCATCAGCCTCCCTACAAGAGGCAGTAAATAGGCCTAACAAGATGATTGAGAGCCATACTAAAACCACCCCAAAGTTGACCTTTAGAAACCATCTCACTTCTTTTCATTGGGTCTGAGTGGACAGTACAGCTGACAAATTGGTATTGGACGTTGCCTATGGCTGCACCATTTAACTCACTTCCTTGTTGGGCTGTTCACTTTCCTCTTTCAAGGAGCTGTCTCATGAAAACAGATGTAACCTAATTACTTTGTCTATGAACCATAGAAGAGTACCACAGGAGTATAGAGGCAGAAAAGGATTCTAATCCCCATATTTCCTTCTTTTTCCTATTCTAGATCTGAGGAGATGAAACAAAAATATACATCATGTCAATTCAGAATGGTCATATTTGCCTCTATTATTCGATCCCTCCAAGCTCAAAATTGGTTTCTGGTTCTCAGCTGACAGGACATGTAGTTCCTGTGGTTCGGGTAATGGTGATATGAAAATATCTGTGATTCACATTGGGGACTAGTCACTGTCAGTACAAAGTACTGCCTTTTGGGTTCCCTAAGGCACCGAGTCTTTTTGAAAGGCTCTCTGTGGTGGTAATGCATGTGAAGAAGGGCATCCATGTCTACCTGTATTTGGATGATTGGCTGATAAGAGGCGGATCACATCAGTCCTATGCTTTGCCCTCTCTGTTCATCTGGTTGAGCGTCCTGGTGAACTACACGAAATTGTGTCTCAGTCCTTTGCAGTTAAGAGTTCAGGATAGACAGGATAGATTCTACTACCGCAAGGGCTTAGTTGTCTCAAGACTGATCCCTGACTCTGTGGTCATCACTGAATGCATTGTCAGATGCCTCTCTTTTACAGTAAAATCAGGGCCTTCTTTATGCCTTCCAACTGATGCCTAGGAGATCAGCTGGGACTCATTCTCACAGAGTTCTGTGTCTTCCCCAAGGTGATTTTGGAATTCCATTTGAGTCAGTCAGCTTACCTGAGTTCTTCTGAAAGCAATATTCTAGGCAATGGGTGAAGAAGCTGCATGCTTTGGACATATTCAAAGCTCTTCAACACCATATTGATAGGACAGAATCTTTCAGATAGTCCTCATGTATTTGTAGCTGGTCTCTACAAAGGTCAAGCCACTTAATTCCAAATGCTTTCAAAATGGACAACATGCTTACTTTCCTGACACTAGCTGATGTTCCTCTCCTGCTGACAGGGTTCATTGTACCCGAGCTCCAGTAGCATCCTCAATGAGGTGCCAAATATTAGTGTTCAAAACCTGCAATTTTATTACAGGAAGCAGTATTCAGCAGGTTTGTTAAGCATTGTGCACTTGGCTTGGCTGCTAGATCAGATGCAAAGTTTGGGTGAGCAATACTCCAATCTCTTTTGAACTGATGAGGATGATACATCGCATGCCCACCATCCTGAAGAGAATACTACCTGCCAGTCTCCTACACTGAGATCCACACTGACGCATATCTAAAGAAGAAAGAATGATTGCTTACCCAACAGTAATGATGGTTCTTTGCGATGTCATCGTGGATCCACAACTCATCCTCCATCCATTCTTTGAAAATCCTCAGCTAGTACAGCCTTTGAATTGTGAGGCAACAGTGGAAGGGTCAGGGTCACTCTGCCTTTTATGCCCTTTTTATGAGAGTGTAAGCACACATACAGAGCTCTGATATACACTGCTATTCAAAGAAGACTTTGAGGTTGAACACATTAGGTGTATATGCATCTAGAGCACACTCACTATAACATCTCAAAGAGCCACGATTACTGCAGGGTAATTAACCCCTCTTTTTTCCTCCCACTTATTTCCATTTTCAGTAAATTGCTAACATTTCTGAAAAAATATTGCATATGTCAGTTTGCATTACCTGGTTTATTTTTGTTCATAAGAGAAATTCAGCAATACAGAATTTAACACATACTCTTACGCTGTTTTGTTTTTATTTTAGTTAAATCACCATTAGAACTAACTGCACTACATTGCATATTATATATTTGATTTGTTTTTAAGAACCTTGAATAACGGTGCTGTATATTTATCTCTAGATCTGTGGTTTGTCCTCAGACAAATAAATAATAAATCTTAATAAATCTTTGTTGTTAAATCTTTGGATGATGATTTCATATTGCTGATGATTATCATGTTTTGTATGCATTATTTGTAAAATATTTAAAAATTACTAACATTTCAAAATATAATATCCTCATTTGTATTCTTCAAATGATAAAGTTCATATATCCAGGGCTCTAAGTGAAATTTTGTATTTTTTTAAAGAAAGATTATATTTCAGTTTTTGGAAAAAAACCCAAATCCTCAATATGTGTAATTCTTCCTCACTGTAACAGTACAAAAAAGAATAAAAAGATTTTTTTTTTAAATCTCTACTTTTAGATGTACAGCAAGTTTTCATGGTCCATTGCTTCTTTCACTTGAATAGATTCTGCTTTTCACTTATGATAACAGTTTTAGAGCAATCAAAAGACAAATCTAATTTCCAGCGACTAGAAGTAATTGTTAATGCATGAGAAACTATTATAACTTTATATATGGCCTTCTTTGGGGGTGGAATGCTTGAATTTTGCCTATTGGTATGCTTTGAATGGGAAAAAATCGTTGCATTCTCTGGTTCCCCATTTATCTTTTTCTAGAGAAGTGAATCATTTTTATAATGACTAGATTGTTAAAGAATCTTATAGCAAGAGTACTGTCAGGCTGTAAAAGAATGTTCCTTTGGGAGTGGAACTATATGACCACAGGTATCCATTGGTTATCTATATTAGTTAACTTTTAAATTGTTTGTGTGGCAACTTAGTTTAAACTTTCCAAGGAAACTGTTGAGTTCAAAAGGGCTCATACATTTCTAGCTGTGATCATTCTGATAACTTAGTAGTTAATGACAGTGCTTAAGAAGCGGCAACTTTTGCTTTTATTATGTAGCGGTTAGGGATATTATAGTACCTTACAATTGCTTAACTGGGTCTGCACCAGGCCAACAGTAGATAAAAATGAATGTATGTGATAAATTTATTTGTAAATCAATAATCTTAGATTGTAAATTCTTCAGGATAGTGACAAGATTTTTGTGTGTGTCTATTACACAGCAGCTGGCATAAAGGAAGCCCCAAGCGTGATTAGGGCTTCTGGGTATTATAATAGACATATTTAATAGCGATTATAGACTGTGCAGATGCGCAGCCTCTGAAGAACCTATGTTCTTCTGTATGGCTGTCATGGAATTTCCAGAGTTGAAGTCTTCTTACTGTGTTAAAATAAAAATAACTTACCCTAAATGTGTTGGAGGCCCTGGGAAGTCTTGGTCTTTTTCTCATTGTTCATAGTTGTGGTGAACAATCTTCAGTTTAATGGTCCCCTTTTCTCTTCTTGAACAAAAGCTGCAATTCAGATTTGTGTTCTGCAAAGTACACTGCTTATTCAGTTTGTCTATCTTTCATAGTATCATCCAGCCTGGGAAGAACTCCTGATCGGCTATCAGGAGGCATACTCTCTCATGATGTCATCTGGTGTGCCATAAATATTTGTGGGGGTTCTGGGGAAACTTTGGTCAGTAAAACAGTTGCACATAGTATTACTCCATTGATTTCTTTTTGGTTTTACTCTTAATTTACACTACAGTAAGTACAGGCAGAATCAGGCCTAGAAATTCGGTGCCTGTGATTGTGTGTTCACTGCTGAAATGTAACCTGAGGGGCAAAATCAAACGGCAAAGTGACCTAGGAAGATTAGAACAGATGGGATTACAGTCAACAAGTGGAGACTCAGGGTTAATAAATGTAAAAAAAAAAACAAGAAAAGGGACGGAATGAAGATATCTTATACAATCTATCCAAGCAACCACACCCTTCACATTAAAGTTTATTTAACCATATCTGATTTAATACTGTCTTAATGTTAATTGTACATGTTTGTGGAAACTGTATTTGCCAAAGGGAAAGCATGGAGATTGGTGGGGAGCTGCTCTTTTGCCAGGTGACCGGTTTTGAACCGGACAGTCTGGTATTTCAGCTTTCTGTCCAGGAAACAAATTGAGAAAATACTGGACATATAAATGTCTGGTATTTTCTAATTAAGTTTTTATTATTATCATGAGTATCAGCATGTAGTTGTGTATTGCCTGGCTGGTAGACATGCTCACACTGCGTGAGTGTGTCTACCAGCCAGGCAGTTCGCAACTACACAGTAGAGAGGAGGAGGGGGGGGTCCCCCCTGACCAGACCTGCTTCCGCAACCCCCTCCCAGCCGGAGGAGGGGGACCGTGTGCGGGACAGCACCCTGGGATCTGCGTGTGCCCGGGTCAGCCCCACTACCCGCCAGCTGGTCCCCCGCCCTGCTGCCCGGCAGCCGGTTCCCCCCTGACCAGACCTGCTTCCCCAACCCCCTCCCGGCCAGTTCTGTTTCCCACCGGCCGGGTCCCCCCAGCCCCCGATCTCCCATGGCCAGCCCACTCCACCCGATCCCCTCCCGGCCAGCCCCACTCCCCTCCCAGCCGCCCCTTCCCCTCCTCCCCCCGCTCACGCCCATCTGAGATCAAGTGTATCCGGTATTTTTTTTTTAAACCATCTGGTAACCCTATCTGTGAGAGCTTTTCTTTTCACTACAGTATATTTGAAAAAATAAGAACTGTTGAGTTGGAGAAACAATATGAAGCATAAACATTCATTTGTTTTCAGAATTAGAGCATAAAATAGTAAGGTATTAAGAGTAAACACATTTTGAACAACTAAAAAAAACCTAGCTTACTGGTACTGGAAGCATCTCATCTTTCCTCTCATGACTAACCTAACCATACTATGGGTCACCTTTTCCCTTGCTTCCTCCCAGGTGGCTAACTCACACTGGGAGAGCATGGGAGACATGGCATGGCACCAGAGGGAGATCACAAATGTGGGAATTAGGAGGATAGGCAACAGTAACTTTATCATAAGGAAAATGGTGCCTGTTTTTGGAGAAATCACCATACTTCCTCTCCTTTCTCCTCTCTAAAAAGTCCTGAACCTGTATTTCAGAGGGAATTTTTGTGGGACAAGCAGGCTCACACTGTTTTTACATATGTGGGTGGGGAAGACACAGATCCAGTCTTATCATGTAACTCTTGTCTCCCTCCCTGTTTATGCTATCAACTCCTTTATCAATTCATTGAGGCCTAACCTCCCAACATAAGCTGCCTTAACCCTCTTGGATGCAGTTCTTATTAAATACAGTAAAAAAAAAAGTTAATTCTTTACTTCCAGGATCTATAACTTGTCTTCTGTCTCAGAAAGAAAAAAAATGGCATTTTTAAAGAAATGTGTTATTTTGCCTTCAGAACGATGTGCAACATCAATTCTCAGCTATTGATGTAAATATTTTATAATTTAAGAGGAACAGAACAAATATATTGGTTTTGGGAGAAAACTGATCCATTTACATTAGTAAGAATGCATTTATAAAGGAACCAATATCATTAATTAGTCTGTATCTGCTTATCTTTTTTATTATACATACATTGCTGTGGGTTTAGTGCTTTAAAGCATCTGCTCAATAGTCCGTTATGATAGCACAAGAATGCTTTTTCGTGAGAGTAATGAAGTAACAGATGCTTCCTGATGACAACTTCTCAATTTGTTTAGGAAACAGTCAGTCAGTCCTGGATTCAGTTTTCCCTTGTAGTGTAGCAGCCATGCAAGCAAATTCTTATGGAGAAACAAGACCTGAGAAATCAAGTGACTGTGTAATTTTTCTAGGAATGACAATCTAGCCAAAAATCTCTGTTTAATAACACTTAAATAAAATTAGCATTTTATCCACTGTGCAAATAGATCTTTTTCTTGTAATGAGTATTTAAACAAAATCCATCAATTCAATAACAGAGTTTACTCTCCCTCTTTATATTTATACTTCCAAGAATATTTTTGGAGCAATGGTATGACCTATCAATGCTGAAGAGTAAATTATTTATGTTGCATTGTAGCTGTCATAATACCATAGTACATAAAGTATTGTTAACAGCTCAAAGGGTTCAGGACCACAATGTATATAGAGAGGAAAGGAACCAATTAAAAGTAAAAATTATAAAAACCCTAAAGGCATTACATGTCAAGTGAAAATAACTTGAGTTTTATTTTTATATATTAGTTAAACCTTCTATTGTTTATGATTCTGCTAGTGATTATGCAAAAAATCTGATGGCCATTGTTTAAAAATACCTCAGACTTACCTTCTGTTGGACCAACGTAATATTGTGTTAGTCTTTGAGAGTTCTATTCAGTCATGGACAACCAGCTCATTTTATTCTAGAACAGTACTTTAGCAAAGGCTCAACTCACCTGCTAAAGAGACACTGTCAGTACTTGTAGGCTACAGAATTTACTTTCCCATGTTAAATTCCATGAATCACCCTTATAGAGACTGTAAAGTACAGGATTACACATCAGAATTGTATCTTTTTATGTGACATGTCCTGCCACTGCTGTTTACCAAAATGAAAAGGGATTAGAAGTACCTGTAAGAAGGATTCAGGTGTCCATGAATGTATACTGTACAGACAAGAACAGTGCTTCTACTTGTCACTATATATATGGCATACAAAAAGAGCTGAATATCAAAAACTATATTTTTAATTATAGAAGCTTTGTTTACTAGACCAAATTCCATCTTGTTAGCAGGGCAGAGAAGGGAGGTTTTTTTTGTCTTTCATAAGCTTTTGAATGCCCTGTTTCAGACAGAACCCAAAGTACCATTTAAAAGCAAAAAGACAGAGTAATACACAATGATAAAGTTCATGAGTGGAAATACTTAACCTCCAGCTCCCTAAAACACCAGGACAAGGCTGCTTGTACAACCTGCTCTTTCTTGTTCCTAACTGTATCCAGAGCTGTACTGAGTCTGGGGATGCTACTGATGGATGAAATAGCTCTGTCTCTTAAGAAGCAGGATCTTTATAGAGGTAGCTCATAATCTAACTTCCCTCCAGTAGTACCAGGGGTTCTCAAGGGAGATTTTTTTGTAGTCTGTCTCCTCCCTCTTGAGGAATTGGGTTATCAGGAAGAGCTTCTCACTTCTTCACTTTTCTATACCCTAATCCAGTTCATCACCAGAAAATTATGGTTTCTCTTCAGAAGTTGCTCAAACCCTGAACTCTCTGCAATCCCCAGAAGCAGAATTTTTAATGACAGACTGTTCATTTCTTAAATCACAACTTCCAAGTTAGCACTATGTTTATGAGCCCTGTTTTGCAGAACTCAGATTGTGGAACATAGCTTTTTTGTAAATATATTACTTATTTCTCCATGTGCTTTTGGGTGAAAGAGAGCGTGACTTTTTAAAATCTAGTTTAAAAAATTGTTCTAAATTAAAAATCACTATGAGGTTAAATGACTAAAATGGTGTGAATTATTTTTCACTCACACGAGATTGTGCATGCATGTACAGGGCTATAGAATAATGATATTTAAAAACTTATGTCAGCATTGGAACTCTCATTGGTATTATACTGCACTGCCAATAAAAAGTGACTCAGCAAGTACTTCATACTTACACAATGTTGTTTCAGAGCAAGGTTATCTAATGGCCAAATAGTACTTAAACTAATATAAAAATGCACCAAACATGAATGTTTTCACAAAGAATCATTTAAAGTTTTGCTTTAAGAAGAGATTTTCTTAAGACATGCAATTTGAGGCTGGGTTCAGATCTGAATCCAAAGGGCCTCTAAGTTTAAGGGGATTTGGGCTGATTGTTCTTCATTTCCTCCCCCCCCCCCCAATTATTCTCGGCATCAAAAGCACTATCCCAGAAAATATATCTAGTTTAAAGAACTATCAGTTTACTAGGCAAAAGTAATGCCAACCTTTCTTCCACAAAAGATCTTTTACATAGTAATAGCTCCCAATATCGTATCTGATCTGGGATTGCTGTAAAGGGAAGGGGGAAAGTGTGTCTTTATTATATGTGACCTGGATAAGCATACAGATCTGTACCTGGTATGATTTTTAAGTATCTTAATTCAAATTTTAAAATTATGTTTATTTCCAACTCTACTGGTATGTGGCTATCCAAAATCTGGGACTTCTAGTCACCATCTTGTACACTTGTTCATCAGCAACACCTGATTGTCTAAAATACTATTTGGATGAAATCAACTTACACAAGCTTTCCAAAAAAAGAGTATGCTCTCTATGGTTATTCTCATGGTTGGTACTTATGGTTATTCTTATGGTTTGCCAGTTCTTGCATCTCCCTCATGAATTGATTCATGGCAGAGAAAGCATGAAGGTGAGTTAAGGATCTAAGAAAAATACAAAATAGCTCTAACTCCTATACTTTGTAACAACTTGAGGATTAAAAATGTTGGTTTCAGTCTTTAGCAATTTGCTTGGGCAAAGACCTAAATATTCACATTGGTTGGTACCAGTATACCTACAAAATCCATATTTGTGCATGTACACCTACCTTTTGGGGACATATAGTTATTCAGTTTGTATATGCAAATTAAGAGTTTTGAAGGCTCAACAAGTGTCCATATATTTTGTGGACATATTCAGTTATGTTTTCGTGGAAAATTTGTTTCAGTATATCTAATTAGCTTATTTAAAATGGTTAAAAAGTTAATGGTCTAATTTTCAGAGGCATAAACTTCCTCAATTGGTTGTAAAGTCAGGCAGAACTATGCATGCTCAGGACCTTTTAAAAACTGTCTTATGTTCATACATTGGTTAAAACAAGGTAAAAAAAATAAATTGGTAATTGGGAGATTCTGGGAATGTATCAGAATGCCTCTACTAAAAAAACCAGAAGAGGTAGAGTCTAATCTATAGTTGAAGTTGAATTTCGCAGCGTATAGTAAGAGGGGGGGAAATTGTCTCAACTTCAGAAGTGTTATTAACCAACACAATCTCTTGCAAAAAAGTTCTTATTAAATATAACTTGGAATTTTCTTCATAAAATATATAATCCTTTGGAAAGTAAAAACTTAAACAGCCATATTGGGTCAGACCAAAAATCCACCCATCCTAGTATCCTGTCTTCAGACAGTGGTCAATGCCAGGTGCATTCAGAGGGAGTGAACAGAACAGTAATCATCAAGTAATCCACCCCCCATTTCTCATTCCTTGCTTCTGGCAAAGCAGAGGCTAGGGACTTTATTCCTATGCATCTTGGCTAATGGCCATTGATGGACCTATCTTCCATTAATTTATCTAGTTAGTTCCTTTTTGAACCCTGTTACAGTCTTAGGGTGTGTCTACAGTGCAGGGCTTAATTTGAAATAAGCTAAGCAAATTGAGCTACTTCAATTGCATATCTTATTTCAAAATAGCTTATTTCAAAATAGGGAGTGTCTACACACCACTTATTTAGAAATAGAGCACTCTTCCTCTGACTTCCCCTATTCCTCGTACAACGAGGGTTACGGGAGTCGGAGTAAGAAATCCTCCAGCTTGACAGCATTTTGACACTACTTGGAAATAACTGCCTGCTATGTAGACCTGGACCAAGTTATTTCGGAATAGGGCTAGTTATTTTGAAATAATGTTGCAATATAGACGTACCCCTAGGCTATGTCTGCATTGGCAAGATTTTGTGCAAAAGCAGCTGCTTTTGCGCAAAATCTTGCCACCTGTCTACACTGGCCGCGAGTACTTGCGCAAGAACACTGACGTTCTAATGTATAAAATCAGTGCTTCTTGCGCAAATACTCTGATGCTCCCGCTCGGGGATAAGCCTTTTTGCGCAACTGTTCTTGCGCAAGAGGCCAGTGTAGACAGGCAACATCAATTTCTTGCGCAAGAAAGCCCGATGTTTAAAATGGCCATCGGAGCTTTCTTGCGCAAGAGAGCATCTACACTGGCATGGATGCTCTTGTGCAAAAGCACATCTTTTGCCCAAAGGCACATGCCAGTGTAGACGTTCTCTTACTCAAATACTCTAACACAAAAACTCTTGCGTTTTTCGCCTTCATCTGTAGCATGGTACAGATCACAGCTGGAGTATTCTCTGCATCATGGGGTCTTCAAAGTATTTGAAGGCTTCAATATCTGAGATATAGGTGAGAGGATTATTCTAGGAGGGGTGGGTGAGATTCTGTGTCCTGTACTGTGCAGGGGGTCAGACTAGATGATCATAATGGTCCCTTCTGACCTTAAAGTCTATGAGTCTATTTGCTCAAAATCTTGCCAATGTAGACGTAGCCCTAGACTTCACAATATCCTTAGGCAAAGAATTCCACAGGTTGACTGTGCATTGTGTGTAGAAATACTTCTTTTTGTTAAACCTGCAGATTCTTTGGGGATCTGTTATAACTTCACCTTCAGTTGGTAGGATATTCTTCAACAGTAGCAGGTTACGAAGGGAGTAGCTGCTGTAGCTAACATATTGCTAAAAAGTATTATGATAAACATTTTCCAGAGTTGCTTGTTCGTATGATTCTTTGTCTCTCAAAAGCAATCTGGATTGATTAAGGTCACAGTCTTGCAAAGGTTTACAGATGAATTTAACTATGTCTGTGCTCCTCACAGTAAGTGAATTGAAGCATGTAGGTAAATCTTTACAAAATTGTGCATTAGTATTTTTCTTTCTAGTCTTACTATTATTTTCTTAGTAGTCAATTGATGAGTGTTCCGTAAGATCTTATATTTATTAAATTAATGACTATAATGGTAACACATATTTTCTCCTCACTGAAAGCCCACATTTTATTAAAGTACTGTGTTAATGTTTGTTGTTTTAGGAAGCCCTGGATGATTCTCAAGTAGCTGGAGTCTCTGCAACATCAGAAGTGATTCGCTATGAGTATCATGTCTTGTATTCTAGTAGCTACCAAGTACCTGTGCTTTATTTTAGGGCATGCTTTTTAGGTAAGACTTGTTATACATTAAACTCATTGTAAAATCAAAAATATGCAGGAATGAAGTAGAATCTTTGAAACACAGCTTTTTGTACTCCACTTCAGTACAATGATCATGTTTAATATTAAAAAATATGAGATGGGGGTGTTAACTAGTAAATTTTCTGATACTCCAGACACTGTGAGCCTCAGGACCTTGGAGTAGATGATATCATCTCAGCCTGAAGAAGTCTGAACTTTAGACTCCTGGCATCATGCCCATGGTTGACGAAACCTGCTGGCCATTTTTCTTTTTGATTTCTTTAAATGAACACACAGACTTAAAGCTACAGCATCAAATTCAGCCATGCATACTGCAGTAACTTTAGCTGAGTTGCACCTGTTTATTTCAGAGCTGAATTTGATCCACAATGATTAGGTCAAAATTTTCCTGTATGTTGTCTTTCTAATTTAAGCAGCTTTTAAAAAATACCAAATATTGAACGTAAAATCAACTTGCACTAAAAGAAACAGTTTTAAAACATTGCTGAAAATGACTGAAATCAATAAAATAGTTTATTTTCTCCCTAATGTATACATCTTGTCACCCTTTGCCCAGTTGCTACTACCCTGTGATTTCACTCTCATTCCCGTCATGAAAGTGGAACACACTACCGCCCTTCAAGGCCACTATTAGTCACGCTTATTTAATCAACAAGCATAGAGTGATCATACTGCAGCACTGTCTATGCTCCTCTCCTCTTCCCAAAGACAATGCACTTGGAATTGAGGAGTTGAAATCTTAAGGTAATTTTTGAACTTGGTTTCCCACATGGCAGCATGAGTAGATTATGTGTTTTGAATGATCCCTGAATTTTATCTTGAAGGTACCTGAATATTGCCAATGATATTTTTCGTTTTAATTAAAAAGTTGCTTAAGCTGCTTTTAATGTGTTTGTTAGAATTAATCACTCATGACCTTATATTTTTAATCACTTCTAATTTTGCAGTGTTAGTGTTTTAACAAGCACATTAGATTTAAAATTGAAAATCAAATTCTCAGACTCACTGGGGAAAAGATTTTTAGTTTGAGGTGCAGTTTCTAAGAACTAATAATTTGGGGTAAATGCTCAACTTGTGAAGTGGGGATACAGTTCAGTTTCTGTAACCACCACCACCACCACCACCACCACCAGATCACAAATTCTCACACATTTTATGTTGCAAATTCATTATGAGGATTGTAACAAACATTTTACAAATGTTCAGTAATCTGTCATTAAACTTCTTGTGCAAGCACCAAGATAAAGGAACTCTTGCTAGTCAGTAACTTTTGCTGTCTTGAAATAACATACCAAGAGGCTGATTAATTTATTTGTGGTGCTGAAAAATGTCATCTTCTTGGTTTTAGTTAATTAACAGTATATCTTTTCTATGCAAGAGAATGGTGATGCTGCAGGTAGACTAAATAGTATTTCTATAATACTGTACTTTCATATAATTAGTATTCAATATAAGCAGTTAATCACCAGAGAAGAGCTCCCAGAGACAAAACAAGTTGTTTAGCTTGTCAGCATCAGGGAATCGGAGGTGTTGAAACATGACTCCTTATAGCTGGAAGTGGATATTACAGAAGCTGGTGGATGAGCTAATGCACAATCTTAGTACAATGTGCCAACAGCTCCCCTTGCAGTACAGAACTGTAATTGTTCCTACAAGTATAATTATGTTTTTAACACACTTCTTGGGAATCTTTCACAGTGGAAAATTATGGGTTTTTTGAGAATGTCGGTGTCATTTGGAGTCTCTTTATATCCTTATTAACATTTTTCATTTGATGTCTGGTGTGAGAGGAGGATACAGATACTAGCATCCACCTCTTTTTTTCCAGGAGCATATTCAATTAGTACTAAATCTGTTATTTTCATTCTGTATAGCACAGTTGTCTAGATATTGGAAATCCTTCCTTTGATACAAATTATCTACTTTCTACCTGCGTAGTGCTATCCAAAATCCCAAACATGGTGTTTTTCAGAATCTGTAGATCACTATGTATGTCAGACATCTGAGTAAGCGTTCTGTTTTGCTTTGCCTTGCGCTCACCTGAAAACAAGCCCAGGAAATGTTCTGATATTTTTGCCTTTTCATCACAATGTTACTATTCTTTCCTCAGTAACCCTTTGCCCCTTTTTCTTCTGACAGTCACTATTGTTCAGTTCTTCCATTTGCTGAGTAGGTGGGAGAACACCCCACACTGAGACATACATCAGCGGCACTGTGTAAATTGTTGTTATTGCATATAGATTAGGTGGTGGGTGGAGTTCTCTCTCTCTCTCTCTCTCTCTCTGTCTCTGTGTTGGAAATATTTAGGAAATTCCTTGTGTTAGAATCATTGTTAGAAAATTATTCTCTCTCATCTGTGGTTCCCCAGGATCTTTCATTTCTCCCTTTTTTGATATAGTACATTTCACATATCCTGCATTGCTAGGATTCTCTGGAGTAGTTGGGCTGTGCATGGTTTCCATTCAAGCCTGTTTGTATCTCCCTTTACATTGATGAGGGTGGGTTGCAAGAGATAGATGTGAGATGTAACCCACGGACTTTGATCATTATGCTCACACAGCAAAGGATAAACTGGAATCCTAAACTCAGATTCCACACTGCAATGTTTTAAGATATGATTAGATCTGTAGGCCAGCCTAGGAAATTTTAATTTTTCTGTTCAACCAAACTAAACAGCTTTTACAATATTCAAGAACACTTCCTCACATTGTGTTATAAAAATGACTGGTGCCAGCACACCCAAGTCAGCACCTTATTAGGCAGACTATTAAAAAAAACTGTTCTAGAACATTAAATCCTTCATTTCTCCTGTTGTATAAAATTCCATCTAGAAGTGAGTTAGCCAGTCAGTCTCTAGATACACCTGTAAGGAAAAAAGGCTCCCAAGAAATTGCTGCTGGTACTTTTCCACTTAAATCCTCCACTATTCTCAGATGGCAACTTTGAGTGCCTTATGGTCAGTGGCAACATCTTTGTCTGGCTTTAACTCACATATGAATGAGCTGCAGGCATTAATAAGGCCTCCCTTCAGTGTGTTCCATGGAGTCAAAGTTGTTCAGTATCTTCATACAAATTTTATACCTATCTGAAACTGTCTCTTGGAATTCTTCCTGAAATCTCTTCCTCATCCAAATTAAATTCCACATCAGAAGGACTTTGAAGGTGCATTTGCACAGAATAAAAATATTTAGGGAAGCGATCTAGACTTTTTGTAGCATTTGAGGTCAATGTACCTTTATGCCTTAGTGAGGACAAAAAACATCATCTGCAAATAATGACTAAATGTAATGCCTAGTAGGGATGTAAATGACTGGTCGACTACCAGTAAGCATAGGCTTCTTGGATAGTCGAGTCATTACTCAGCTAAACGCTTCCTCTCCCCCCTTGCTGCCTCTTAAAAGCTGATTCCCTCCGACACCGTCTCCACTCAAGGCAGGACTAAGTATTATCTAGACCACCCGAACAGGTGTTTGTCTAACCTACTCTTAAAAACCCCTAATGATGGGGATTGTACAGTCTCCCTAGGCAAGTTTTTCCTAATGTCCAACCTAAACTGCCTTTGCAGCAATTTAAGCTTGGTGCTGGCTTTGGGGCTGGAGTGTAAATACTCAGGGCACTGAATACCACTCAGGGTAGTGAGCCTCCTGAGACAACACACATCGGTTCCACGAACAGGGTCTTGTTCTCTGGCTCTCTGAGAGACAACTTAGCCATGATGCTTCTGGTGCCAAGTGTGAGGTCAAACTAAGCCAAACAAGAAAACAAAACTTTAATTAGAAGTGTAATAAATTAAAACCCTTAATTAACTAAACTACAAGGAAAAAAATACATGACAGAAACTTGGGAGAACCCCAGTACAGCTCTCTGGGAATGGAGCCAAGATTTTTACACCTGCAGCAACTTTTCTGTAGAAAGGAAGAAGTTGTAGCAGTTGGAACTGCACAGTGCTTACATTGTCTTGTTTCCAAACGTTCAGTGCCAAGAAGGGGGGCTCTCTATTGCTTTCTGGGTGTTCCTGAGTCTTGGCGTTTTGGAACGTATAATCCCAATTCTCAACAAAATTTGATTATACCCATTTTATAGAGAAGTAAAATGTGAAGATGTGAGGCTCTGATTAATAAGGCCTCTATCTTTTTTTTTTAAAAGAAGCTTGATACCAATTGCTGCTGCTTGTGTCTATCTAGATTCACTTACCTAGTCTGGTAAATTGATTTGTCCATGAATTAGTGGCAATAATGAGTAATATTCAGGAGTTCCTCATTCCCACCTCTTCCCCCCTTCCTCTTTTAGACTGTGCTAAATCAAACATTTCCTGTTTGGGTATTTCTCAAAATAGCTTTCCCATCATTCTTTG
The DNA here is from genome assembly GCF_052426305.1 of Pelodiscus sinensis. Taxonomy (NCBI): domain Eukaryota; kingdom Metazoa; phylum Chordata; order Testudines; family Trionychidae; genus Pelodiscus; species Pelodiscus sinensis. The sequence goes on along the minus strand of NC_143057.1, from coordinate 81,047,677 downwards.
TGTAAGTGTCAAAGTCTGTATTCAGAGTCTCCCCTATTGTGGATGTATTGGTTAGTGCTTCTTTAGCAGTAACTCTCAGGTGCTCCAGATTATGAACCAAAATAAACTACAGATTTCCACTTGTAGTCAACATACTCTGCTCAAACCAAAGGCAGTGGAGCTGCACAAAATGTGTCTGCAGTGGCAGGGTGGGAAGGTGAATGTATGCTGGATGAGCCTGAGGCCAGAAATGGGGTCTTCACCTTCTCTCCCCTCCACTTTCCTGTACCTGCTGCTCCAGCTGCCATCATCTCCTTTTTATGGCTGCACCTTCCCTGCTCCGATTCAGCATGAGGCATGGGGACAGAAGAGATAAAGCTGTCACACTGTCCCTTGTAGTTATCAGCAACAGTTACAGGCTACTGCTGCTGCCTAGTTGACTGTGTGAGATCTAGCTGGGCTGCAGGAATTTGTGGTAAGGTTGCTAAATGTTTGATTGTTGTCAGTCATAGGGTCTAGAGAACTTGAAGAGCAGGGTAGCAGCTTAAGGGGAAAATAATGGCTAGCTGCAGCTATGCCATCTTTATCAGTTCCCAGACAAACTACATTAAAATGGAGTTAAAGGTAAGAGTAATTTAGAATAAAATATGTTCGAGATAGTGTAATTGTTACAAACAATGCAGGAAATTTAGAGTTAAGGTTAAATGTAAATCAAAATATACTAAAGTACAGAAATGCACGGGTTGGTTATTGAAACCATGCTGCCCTGTAGAGAAGTTATGAAACACCCTATATATTTATGATTAAGGTATTTTAGTGTTTGTTGTCCAGAATAAACTCAGTTTTTGAAAATAAAAATTTAGAATTCGTGGTAATTTTTACATTATTCTTCATTATTGCAAGTTTTTATTTCCACATGTCCACTATCTCCTTTTATCAGGGAGTGAAGCCATAGGCTTCCCTCTGTTTAGATGTTCACTTTCAAAAGAGCTGCCTCCTAATGTTCCCAGTGGCAATTCAGATGAACTGGGGAAGACAGTGGCCCTGTATGCTGTCAGTAGGTAGAGAGGAATACAGTAAGTGAAGGTTAATGGAGGAAGTGGCCATCTGAGCCCAAGGGCAGCCTCTGGCTTCAGTTCCAGCAATAGGAGATGGCAACCATTTGAAAGACTACATTTCTTGGTTGGAATTCTCTGAAGTAGAATGTTATTCTTTAGTTTCTGCTAAAGAAAAAACTTTCAGTTAGGTAGAATAATGACAAAGTATGACCATTAATCCTACAAAATATTCTTCAGATGTAGTCTGTTCACAAGACTTCAGTGAGTTAATTATGTGGGAAGTTTGAAGAGTCTATTTTTTTCATCACTGAGATCTTTTGAGCCAAATCATGTCTGACATTTGCTGCTGAATTTTTAAAGGACACATTTTAAAATTAATTTTAATTCAATTTAAGATAATGGATTTACAATTTCTTAGAAAATTCATTCTATAACTCAAAGAATAAGTGCTGTAGTTTTGGGAGAATATGCTGTATTTTTATACATAAAGTGGTTGGATTCCCGCTTTAAGTTCAAAACTCAGCTCATTCTTGGCTATGGATATTTAACCAGTGCCTCCATAATACTAAAGTGGAGTAAATCCATTTAAAATCAGAGTAATCTGTTCAGTGATTTTTTTGGATCTCAAGGAGCTCAGGTGTTATAAATCACAGCTACCACGGTGGGAGTACAATGTAGAAACCTAGATGTGTTTTAAAGTCTTACATTAGAATGTCACAAATCTATGATATCCTGGATCAGGAGTCTGTAAACTTCATTGTACCACAACCCCCTTCTGACAAAAAAATTACTACTTGATCACAGGAAGGGGGAACTGAAGGTTGAGTCTGCCCAAGCTCTGCCACCCTGGGCAAGAGGGGACCAAAGTTGTAGCCCAGTAGATTCAGTCCCAGGCAGGTGGCTTGTAACTTGAGCCCTGCCATCCACACTCTTTGGACAGAGAGGCTTTGGCTTTGGCCCTGGGTTCCAGAAACTCTAAACTTTCCCTGTGATCTGGGTCCCAACCCACACTTTGAGAATCACTGTCCTAAATTTTGAATTTGTGCCTTCAATTTGTCTGAAAAATGAGGAAAATAAGTTGCCATGTAGCCTTATACTAGATGCCTAGAGGATGTGATTTAAGAGAAGACATTAATTCTTCCAAAGTTACAACAGATTTAAGAAGCATAAATTAACAAACTTCTCCTTAATGTCAACTGTTGACCATGATGATTAATTGACTAATTATCTGTCATCACAACACAGACACATGTTTCAAAGTATAGTTATTGGATATTGTTAGCTCACTGAATGCTTAATTTGTCACATGTTTTGATGCTACTGAAGTACGTTGCTTATGTCAGGACATAACTTTCCACAGTTTTCTATAGAAAATAAGATAAAACGGAGGCTCTACGTAGCAGGTTTTTAACTTGTACCTAAACATGACACTCAACTGTTAATTGGATGAATAAATCCTGTGCATTTTACAGACATGAAAATCTCAATAGATTAGCTCTATTTATTAGAGGAAAATGGTTTTCTGACACCTGATAAATGCCAAGATGAAGCTGCTTATTGGAAATAAATCAAAATATTCTGTTGCTATTTGTCAAAAACAAATATTGAGACAAAATACTGACATGCTTGTTTTTGAAGTGGTTGACACTAATCTTCTGTAATAATTCTATTTTAACACTACGGGTAATATCTAGCTCATAACAGTAAATAATGTACGAATATGGGGGGGGGGAATCTGTAGAACACTAAAAAGCATGAACTTTTTGGCTATAGATAGAATTTTGTTTCTCAGTCATGATTTATTTTTATTTGTAAAATATTTGATGATAAAAATATTTTGCATTTTTATCATTTGTCCAAGGAGTTCAACTGTATAAAACATAAGATAGTGTTGCAGCTCCCTTATAGTGTGTTAGCAAAATTATTCTGTCCATTTTACATGTAGGGAAATTGAGCAGCAGAGACTTTAGGGCTACTTTTAAATGCATACACTGTTTGAGCTGTGCTACTTGGGAATTACTGACACAGAATTTGACCAGTTTTATTTTTTTGATTTGATTGTCAAATTATTTGTTTTGATGATCAAATTATCAATATTTTTCAGGTTTTACATGAAGCAATCTACATATTTAATACAGGATCATAGAGTATCGCATGTGTCTTTTTACAGATGGAAGACCTTTAACTCTGAACGAAATTTGGGAAGGTGTTCATGAATGCTACCAGGCTCGTCTACTGGAGGGGCCTTGGGACACCATTACACAACAGGTTAGATATTACTATTCTTTTATACTATGGAATTTATTTACCAAGCGAATAGTTGACATTAGAGTCACCTATTAAAATATAAGAGGTTTTGTGTCTATTGTGCAGTGATTCACTAATTACGTTATCAAGAAGACCAAAGTGTAACGTTCAATTTAAAATAAACTAATAATTTGTAAAATTGAAGGACAAAGTTAGTTTGTCAGTCAAATTATTTGTTACGGCTGACTAATGAGTTTAAAAGTCAGTATTAATGATGTCCATGTTTTAAAAGAAAAAGTACTCAATAAAATACTTGTGACTTGTTTTATTATCCTCTACTAAAGGTGATCAAACTGCCTATCTTTAAAATGATTTTAAAAGTCATGAGAATTAGTATTAGTATTCCAGTGCAATTATGGTATATTCTCAAGAATCCAGTAGTTGTTTTCTAGAAAATGGTCTAGATTTGGTATGACAAGGATGAAACTTGTGGTAAGGACTCGGGAGGTCTGGATTCAGTTACGGGTTTTGCAACCAGCCTCCTGTATGACATTGGACATGCTATTAAGTGTCTATATTATTGGAGAACCTCCATGTCTCAGTTCCCCACTGTAGACTTAGGATAATACTGTTTGCTTCCTCCTCTCCACCTCGACCCCAGACTTTTGTCTCTCTTGTCTATTAACGTGTAAGCTCTTCAGGGCAAGGACTCTCTCTTACTCTATGTTTGTACAGTGCCTAGCTCAGTGAGGGGGGCCTCTAGATGCTATCATAATACACCATACAGAATCATATTCATAAAAGATGCTCAGTCATGGCAATTTGAGTTTGCACAATCACAAACTATAATTATTCTTTGTAGTACAGCAGAGCCTAGAAACCCCAACTGAAATTGCATGTATGCTTTTTGTTGTGCACTTCTAGGCATTGCCTGTGAGTTCTCATAATACAACTATTGTTATTAGGTAGCTGTAGTCAATGTATTACTTAGGGTACGTCTAGACTACAGGCTTTTGTCGACAGAAGTTTTGTCAACAGTATCTGTCGACAAAACTTCTGTCGACAAAGAGCGTCTAGACACATTCAGTTCTGTCGACAAAGCAAGCTGCTTTGTCGACCAAACCCTGTAGTCTAGACACAACCCTACATGCAATAACACCTTCTGTCGACAGAACTCTGTCGACAAAAGGTGTTATGCCTCGTAAAATGAGGTTTACCAGCGTCGACAAAACTGCTGAGTTCTGTCGACATTATGTCGACAGAACTCAGCAGTAGTGTAGACGCAGGTATAGTTTTGTCGACAAAAGTCCACTTTTGTCGACAAAACTCTGTAGTCTAGACACACCCTTAGACTGACCTGTGTCTTGTAGACTGAGGATGAGCAAATCACTATATAATAAGAAAATAATGAAATCTGGTAGTAGCAGATAAATTGACCTTCTCCAGTGGATATCATGGTTCAAATTGTATATTCTCCTAATTTAAGTCTAGATATTGACTAGCTCTGCATTGGGCGAGAACAGTGCAATTCACCTTCACTTCACTCATGCATATTTGAGTGAACTAGGATCAGCCTAAGTCCTTGCATTCCCAGTGCACAAGGACCTGAGATTCTAATGCTAGCAACAGTGCTAGCAACCCCTTAGGACTAGGAGTGGAACATACCCTACTACACCCTCTGTACTTTCCAACAGAGCTGCCCTGGCATGTAGAATCAGTGCATGTTAAAACCTGTAAAACAGTGTAGCAGAAGCCTCTGCTGTGTGCACTCCATAAGCAATGTGCCTTCTTAGTTGCTGCACCTCTACATCTTTCCTATCCATGGGATGTAGCTTAAAGCCACAAATCAAACTATTTTGTGAAAAGTACTGTGCATGTCACATCTATGGCTATATAGGAGGAGTAAATCAAAATACAAATGTTTCTGAGAATAAAGGAAGTTTCAGTGACAGAACATCTGCCTACTATGTAAAATTAGAATAATGGAAGCCAAAAGAAAAAGATGAAATAAAACTGCCCATAGATACATAATGCAAAATGGGAGTGCATGAGACACACACATACACAGAAGCTTGTGGTAACAGGCATTTGGCTGGTAAAACGTGCTTTTCACTGAAACTATTGTGTGTGTGGCACCTCTCTAGTAATAATACACCACATCTTGGTCCAATATCAAGAATGAATTTAAATAGCAGGGAAACCCGTTTTGCAAAACAGAGACAGTTATAGCAGCAAAATATTCACTGAATATAATACTAAGCTGATTTCCTATGAAATGGAGAAATTACAGAATTAGTTTAACTCTCTCTCAGGAATAATATAGACTATGGGCCTCAGGCTGAAGACTCAAGGCAATTCAGACATCAGTTTGATACAGGGATTGCTGACAATTAGGGGCTAAGCCCCACCAATAATTCCACTAATAATGTGGATACACATTTTAATAGTTTTATACTTTAATTAATTTTCTGTGAAATATGTTCTCCCTAAGGCTGATTTTGCCACTTGATAAAAACTGGAATTCCATTGAATTCAGCATGGTTGCACCACTTCAAAGCTATTATGAATTTGGTGCAAAGTCTCCAATTGCAACCTTGTTGGGAAATGGGGTGAGGATCCTGCTGAGTCCCTCCTTTCTGTGTATAGCTATGAGTGAGAGCCCCAGAAATAGCAGATTCCTATGTGCAGTAATGTTAAATTTAGATTAATCCAGAGAGAAAATGAGTGCTGGGGACTCATTAATACATGATCCAACTTCCTTTGGTCTGATTGAAAAACAACAATGAAGCATCAGGGAATTAGGGTGTGTCTGTGTAGGAGGGGGTCCTTTTTAGAGCTGAGTGAGGTGAAAGGGAAGAAACTAGTGCAGTTTGTGGTGTTGCCAAAATTGTCATATATTTTTGGTGCCAGCTACCACTTATGTACAAACGTATTTTCCCCATTTAAAACTGGGAGATAGGTATGCCAAACCAAATATAGAAACTACCATAAATAAGTCTATACACTAAGGGATTATAGAAAGTAATAAACAGGGCTCGCCGAACCGTAGCGAGCCTTGCTCGCCAGCCGTGCTGTCCCACGATCTGCACATGCGCAGATCGCCCAAGCCCGGCTCTTCAGGGTTGCAATCCGCTCGCCATGGGTGAGTAGATTGCACTATTTGTTGAGCCCTGGTAATAAATATACTAAGCCAATTGCTTACCAGTCTTAGAACAAACCAGGAGCTAGGGCTACAAGAAAGTGTTTTTTGGATCTGAGGGTTGAACACACATGTACCTGCCTATATATGGGAACTGAGGCACTTGATCATATGAGGTAGCTTTAACCAGTTTGGGACATAGGTCAGTTGGTAGAAGTCACTTGCTATCTCACCAAATCAGGGCGATTAGAGAGGCCATAAAAATAAAAAGCTCAATAATAATGGGGGATTTCAGATGTTCCCATATTGACTGGGTACATGTCACCTCAGGACAGGATGCAGAGAGAAACGTTCTTGACACCTTTAATGACTGCTTGTTGGACCAACTGGTTCTGGAATTCACAAGAGGAGAGGCAGTTCTTGATTTAGTCCTAAGTAGAGTGGAGGATCTGGTTTAAGAAGTGACTTTAGCTGGACCATTTGGAAATAATGACTATAATATAATTAAATTTAACATCCCTATGGTGGGAAAAACACCACAGCAGCCTATGGCATTTAATGCTGTGGCATTTAATTTCAGAAAGGAGAACTACGCAAAAATGAGGAGGTTCGTTAAACATATATTAAAAAGGTACAGTGCCAAAAGTAAAATCCCTGCAAGTGGCATGGAAACTTTTCAAAGACACTATAACAGAGGCTCAACTTAAATGTATAACCCAAATTAAAAAACAGGGTAAGAGAACCAAAAAAAGTGCCACTGTGGCTTAGCAACCAAGTAAAAGAAGCAATGAGAGATAAAAAGGCATTGTTTAAAAAGTGGAAGTAAATTCTAGTGAGGAAAATAGAAAGAAGCATAAATTCTGTCAAATGAAGTGTAAAAATATAATTAGGAAGGCCAAAAAGGAATCTGAAGAACAGCTAACCAAAACCTCAAAAGTAATAGCAATTTTTTTAAAGTACATTGGAAGCAAGAAGCTTGTTAAATAACCAGTAGGGCCATGGGATGATCTAGGTGCTAAAGGAGCACTCAAGGATGATAACGTAATTGTGGAGATACTAAATGAATTCTTTGCTTCAGTCTTCACCGCTGAGGATTTTAGGAAGATTCCAGACCCTGAGCCGTTCTTGTTAAGTGACAGATGGGAGGAATTCTCCCAGGCTGAGATATCCCTAGAGTAGGCTGTGGAAAAAATTGATAAACTTAACAATAGCAAGTCACCAGGACTAGATGGCATTCACCCAAATGTTCTGAAAGAACTCAGATATGAAATTGTGGAACTGTTAACTGTGATTTGGAACCTATCCTTTAAATTGGCTTCCATATCGAATGACTGAAAGATAGCTAAAGTGACACCAATATTTAAAAAAGGATCTAGAGGTAATCCTGGAAATTACAGACTGGTAAGCCTAACATCAGAACTGGGCAAATTTTGAAAGTATAGTAAAGAATAAAATTGTCACACACATTGATGAACATAAATTTGTTGGGAGAAAAGTCAACCTGGTTTTTGTAAAGGGAAATCATGCCTTACTAATCTACTAGAATTCTTTGAGGAGGTTAACGAGCATTTGGACATGGGGGATCCAATAGATATAGTGTATTTAGATTTCCAGAAAGCCTGTAACAAGATTCCTCACCAAAGGCTCTTAAGTAAAGGAAGTTGTCATGTGATAAGAGGGAAGGTCCTCTCATGGATTGATAACTGTCTAAAAAGTAGGAAACAAAGGGTAGGAAGAACTGGTAAGTTTTCAGAAGGGAGAGAGGTAACTAGTGGTGTCCCACAGGAGTCTGTACTGGGACCAATCCTATTCAACATATTCATAAATGATGTGGTGAGAGGGGTAAACAGTGAGGTGGCAAAATTTGCTGTTGATACTATATTGCTCAAGTTAGTTAAGAACAAAGCAGACTGTGAAAAGCTTCAAATAGATCTCACAAAACTAGGTGGCTGGGCAACAAAATGGCAAATGAATTTTAATGTTGATAAATGCAAAGTAATGCACACTGGAAAAAATAATCCCAACTACACATATAAAATGATGGGGACTAATTTAGCTATCACTGCTCTAGAGAGCGATCTTGGAGTCGTTGTGGATAGTTCTCTGAAAACATCCGCTCAATGTGCAGCGGCAATAAAAAAAAAAAAAAAGCAAACAGAATATTAGGCATCATTAAAAAAGGATAGAAAATAAGACAGAGAATATCTTATTGCCTCTGTATAAAATCATGGTACACCCACATCTTGAATACTGCGTACAAATATGGTTGCCTCATCTCAAAAAAAGATATATTGGCATTGGAAAAGGTTTAGAAAAGGGCTACAAAAATGATTAGGGGTTTGGAATGGGTCCCAGATGAAGATTAAAAAGACTGGGACTTTTCATCTTTGAAAAGAGGACACTAAGGGGGTGGGGATATGATAGAGGTCTAATAAAATCATGACAGGTATGAAGAAAGTGAATAAGGAAAAGTTATTTACTTGTTCCCATAACACAGGGGTGGGCAATAATTTTTGACAGGTGGCCACTCCAAGTTTTTGGAAAGTGTTCGAGGGCCGCACTCTTCCATGATATTAATGAAGATGTGAGATCTGGAATGGAGGTTTGGTGCAGAAAGGATCTTGGGATAAGAGATTGGGGTGCAAGAGGCGTACAGATAGTTCGGATTATGAAGCCTAATCCGAACTATCTAGTCCGTGCCGCGTATAGCCGCGCGGCACGGGGTTCGCACTAGCCGGCTTTTAAAAATGGCGGCGCCGGCTTTATGCTAATGAAGCCCGGGAAATTCAAATCCCGGGCTTCATTAGCAAGTTCGGTATGCATACATTACCCCCTTAGTTCGAACTAGGGGGGTAGTGTAGACATACCCAAAGAGACTTACTTGTCAGCTGCCAAACTAGCCTGCCTGCAGAGCTTAAAATGTTTCCTAGCCAGCCTGCCTGCCTGGACATGTGCTTCATGAATAACTGAGTCCAGGAGAGGGCACGTGATTCTTCTTAGCTGCCTGTTATTCTAACAAGCAGCTCCCATTGCCTGGTTTCTGCCAGAAACCGGCCAATGGGAATGTTCCGGGGGTGGGGCAGCTCCTAAAACTTCCTTCTTCCCCACCAGTTTTAAAACAGAAACGGAGCCTTGCAACCACATTTCTGCATGGCGTGCGGGGCTGCAGAGCAAGCTGGGAAGCCTCCCAGGGGTTCCCTGCTGACTGCAGGCTGAATCCGGCCCGTGGGCTGTATTTTGCCCAGGCCTACCATAACACAAGAACTAGAGGTCGCCAAATGAAATTAATAGATAGATTTAAAACAAATAAAAGAAAGTATTTCTTCACACAATGCACAGTCAACCTGTGGAACTCCTTGCCAGAGCATGTTTGGAAGACCACAACTTTAACAGGATTCAAAAAAGAACTGAATAAATTCATAGAGGTTAATTCCATCAATACTTATTAGCAGGGCTCGACAAATACGCTTGCCCGTGGCTAGTAGATTTTACCAGCTGGCGAGTGCAGGGGCAGACTGGCCCGGTGGGCCATTGTGACGGGCTGGCCAAAGCCCGCGCTACGGGCGGCGCGGCCCCATCCGATCTGCTGGCCGGTGGAGGAGTAGAGCACCGCCGGGAAGGGGGAAGTGCGGTGATTCTCAGCGCCGGTCTGCCTGCGTGCAGCTCCAGCGCAAGGAGGCGGGGCGTGAGCCAGAGGGCGGGACACCAGCAGATGCCAGGACGCTGGCGTAACATGGCATCCTGACGTCACGGCCAGTGAACGCCGGATTAAAAAAGGCTCTGGCAACCCCACAAAGTGGAAGGCAGAAGCCAGGTAGGGGAGGGGAAGAGGCTTGTGTTGTGCTGTGCTGTGGGGAGGGAAGGGGAGGGACAAAATATGGGGAAGGGGCTTGTGCTGAGGGGAGGGGAGGGGAGGAGGTCAGGAGAAAAAGAAGAAGAAAAGGGAAGGCACCAAGGGACAGGGGTGCAGGAGAGACAAATTCCAGGGGGCCAAGTTGAGACAATGAGGAAAAGGGCAGAAGGGGAGGTGTCAGTGGGAGGGGGGACAGGGTGATGCTGGGAGAGGAGAGGGTAAGGACATTGGGGGCTAGAGGGGGGAGAGGGAAGTGCTCGGAGAAGGCTTGAAAGAAGGGGTGGGCATGAGGAAGGCGGGGATGGAGCAAGGCATGTGAGGGCACAGGAGCATGAGGGGAACGGGGGCAGAGGGTGGTGATGGGATGGACATCAAGGAAAAAGAGGGCAAAGGGGACAGGGGCAGTGAGGGAAGGGGGAGGCACCAGGAGGGTCCAGGTGCCAGGAGATTCTGGGGGTGAAGCAGAAGGGCAGACACCTGCAGGGGAGGGACCAGCACCAGAGGAGAGAGGCAGGGCAGGTGTGTAGAGGGAGGTGTTAGGAGAGGGGATGGGGAGGGGTAGCTCACATGATCAGAGTGAGGCTACTGGAGGAGTGGGCACAGGAGGAAGAGAAGGGCTGGTGGAGGTGGGAAGGTCTCAGGAAGGCTGAGGGCAGTGAGAAGGGCAGGAGTCAGGACAGCAGAGGAGGGTGAGGGGTTGGGGGGCAGCAGGCACCAGGGGAGCTGATGGAGCAAGGGGAGGAGACATGGCAGCAGAGAAAAAAGGTAAAGGTTTATAAGATATTTATTAATAACTTGGGTGATATTTATTAATAACATATTAGTAATTACTGTTCTTATTCTTATTAGGAATTTATGCCATTAAAAAGCACTTTTTTGGGGAGAGGGGTGGCGAGTAGGGTTTTCCATAATTTGTCGAGCCCTGCTTATTAGCCAGAATGGATAGGAATGGTGTCCCTCGCCTCTCTTTGTCAGAGTCTTGGAATTGGTCACCGAGGAGGCATCACTTGATGATTTCCAACAGGCACCTGGTATTGCCCACGGTCGGAAGACAAAAGACTGGGCTAGATGGACCTTTGGTCTGACCCAGTATTGCTGTTCTTATGTTCTTATGTTATGCTCAAGCTAAAAACTCTCAATGAACCATGAACAGCAATCAGAGAAAGTTCATGGTACTCAGATAAATCAGATAAAATTATACATATCATTCAACATTCCAGTAAAATTGGAGCAAACCACAGCTGGTTCAAAATGCCATTTGAACTGAAGCTAAGGATGATTTTGATATTTTTTGATTCAGCAGTTGGTATACTACTAATAATATAGAAAGCATACCCAGCTTAATTTGTTTTATATATTTAGGATTCAACTCCATTTTAAAATACTGGGGACTTGTATTCCATGAGCCTTACAAAATCTTGCTGCTATTCTTTTCACATATGTGATTCAATGTCAGTGATTTACAAGGTGTGTAGGCATATATCTGAAAGCAGCACCCAAGATATGAATCCGGCCCGTAAGAATATATCTGTATTTACTAGGATGTTGGAGAACATGGTTACGGTAACCTTTGAACTAATTTCAGTTACTTTAGATTCATTATGGAAAGTCATATTCTCTTGCAGGAATTATCTTGAAATATTTTTACTGACTAGCCTGCTTTTTTATTGCAACAGGCAGAAATCAACTAGTTAATTTCTCATAAATAAATTAGCTTGATAAGTTGCATAGTGGTTTGTAATGATAGTTGATAAACTATGATGATTTAATTGCACTTCCTCTCATAATAATCTTAAAATCTGCAAGCTAAAGTTCCAATGATTGGCTTTCTTCTGAACTAAATCTCCCTGGAATTTGCAGTCATCCCTTTTCTACATCATCCGATAAGTTGCTTTAACTGCTCCCATTTTAAATAATACAAATCAATTATAAAGACACAGCTGTTTAACGAAACTTCTAAATGTTGTTACTAGTCTCTGTGGGTATTTCCTGATGGCTTATAATGACATCAATTTAGCACACCTGGTAAGATCTGTGTAAATTGGAAGTGACTTAATGTGGCAATGACAAGAAAATTAAGTAGTATTTATGGATTACTGATGATTTTTCAGAACTGTTGCCAACTCTAATTTTGGCTTCTGTTAAAATCAGTAGTGGAGGTGCAGACGTCACATGATTATTTCTTTAAAAGTTTAGTGTTAATTTGTTGAGTGTTTTCACAGGTATCTTATAGCAGTATTTCCTCCCAGTTCTTATATTTCAGGAAATAATTCCTTCTCATCTTTATTAGAATTAGTGGATGCTAGAAATCCATTCCTTCCTGTGAGCTCAGAGTCCCCAAACATAATTCCATTGTAACTTATCTTGAGCATTAAGCAAACAAAGCTTTCCTCAGCTCTATCTCAACTGAAATCTCTTTCTAAGTTTAAACCACAACAGAATCCCAGACCCACATTCTGATGTGCAACAATCCTTGACAAAATTATAGCATCATTCTTTGGAATCCGAAATCTGCAGATTTTCATTTTATTGCAGAGGAATATTTCTTTGTCCTTCATTTTATTTATTTCTAGCATTATTTTTTTAAATGAATTGCTAAGTCAGTTAGTTGAGAGGTACCATGAGGATTAATTCTAAGTCAGTTTTATGGAATATCTTTATTGATAAGAGGGTAGAGAATAAACAGTATGCCTGTGACATTGATGAATAATGCTAACTTGGGAGGAACTGTAACTATAGCAAAGACTGAGAAATAATACACAGGGTCCTGGAGAGATTAGAAATATTAGCAGAAGGTGGTAAAATGAAAATCAACCTAAAAATGCAAGATAATACAACTGGGGAATTAATAATCTGAAAATCATTTTCAGTGGAGGAAGAAGCCTAAAAAACAGTGATAAGAAAAGAGAGACCATCATGCTGATAGATGGCTGCAAAAGACACTCTCATTTAACACTATGATATTCAGTAGAAGAGGCCAGTGCAGTTTTGGCTAGATACATTGACAATAGGGGTTTCAAATTATTAAGAAAATGTAATACTTTTTAATCATAGGATTAAAAAAATCATGATTAATTGAAGTTTTAATTATGCTGTTAATTATTGGATACCATTTATTTGTGATGTGTTCTACATTTTCAAATATATTGGTTTTCACTTACAATATAGCATACAAAGTCTATAGTGCTCGCTTATAATACTTTTGTTACAAATATTTGCACTGTAAAAATAAGAGAGATAATATAAATAGTATTCAGTTCACCTCATACACATATTGTAGTTCAGTTTCTTTATTGTGAGAGTGTAACTTGCAAATAATTTGAATGTAACTGTACTAAAAAATAAAACACTGCAAAATTTTGGATCCTACAAGTCCACTCAATACTACTTTTTATTCAGCCAGTTGCTAAGACAAACAAGTTTGTTTACATTTATGGGAGCATTGCCTGATCTTTAGATTGTGCATTAATTATATAGATTACTTATGAATTTCCAGTTATCACTTTAAAAGTTTACAGGAACTTGTTCCAGGATCAGGCCCAGTATTTAAGTTATTTTGCAGTTGGGAACCCTGATAAGCCCACTTGCAACGCTATAGGAGCTCTTGAATATTTATAGATATCGTTTATTAATTCATTTAGCACAGTCAGAAACACCCCAGCTTCATGAGATAGATAGGTAATGTATATGGAATATATTTCCATATATTCACACCATTCCTTCTAGAACAACCTAAAGTGTTATCCATCGTCTTCCTCATCACCATCACCTTCCCAATCATCACCAGTGTCCTTCATTCTGGCACCTCCCAAGAATTACATCTCCTTCTCCTACCACCCCTAGGCTGGGATACCACTTTTATAATATGTTATGCTGATGTTGTTATGTTAATGAATATTCAGCAGGGAATGTTTCCCTTTCTCCTTATTTGTATTCCCTCCCCTTACAAGTGGTGAAGTGTCTTTTTCCTATAGATCAGTATATCATTGATCTCAACTTATTATCATATATGCCAATTCGTTACCATGGCCTTTTGTGGTAAAGTATCACATTTGTTATTTCTGTCCTATCTGGTTATTCGATCTAAACCGGTTACCCACACACAGGATTGCCAGACTGTGCTTGTTTCTAGCCTCATAGTTTTTTTCCTACCGGTATTACTCAAGTGACATTCATATAAAGCAAGGGCATGTAAAAGCTGGGTGCTCCCTCTGCTTCCATTCGAAATGCTGCTACAATTTAATCAGCATACCCCACAAATTGTAAGTATGAAAGCATGGTTAGCAAAACTACCCTATTCTGGGAGACCATCTTGGTAACAAGACTCTTGCAGTCCACTGAGATGGAGGGCCACTTATGTGGCCCACTCACTAGCATAGGTTGTCCATTGCTGAATCCTCATATTCATATGCCTCTGATGTGACCTAACCTGGAATATTGCATTACATTCATTCCAGTACTGCATTTCCAGAAAAATACTGACAAATTAAAGACAGCTCAGAGAACCCTATTGCTTAGGAAGCTGGGAGTTACTACATGGAGGGAAATTCAGAGGAAGGAGAGGAGGAGAAACGTAAGGATATAGAAAATGGATAGATATGGGAAAAGATGGACAGAGAAGGAATTTAAATAAAGGGTAGAAATCTCAGTGGCCATAAAGGGGTATTTCAATCACTGAACAATGCATAATGCAGCAAACAGGCACTTAATAATAAATCATATCTAAAAGTTTAGCTAAGAACATAAGGACATAAGAATGGCTGTACTGGGTCAGACCAAAGGTCTATCTAGCCCAGTAGCCTGTCTGCCGACAGAGGCCAGCGCCAGGTGCCCCAGAGAGGGTGGACCAAAGACAATGATCAAGCAATTTGACAAACAGAGGCCAGGGACACCATATCTATCCCCTGGCTAATAGCCTTTTATGGACCTAACCTCCATGAATGTATCTAGCTTCTCTTTAAACTCTGTTATAGTCCTAGCCTTCACAGCCTCCTCTGGCAAGGAGTTCCACGGGTTGACTATGAGCTGTGTGAAGAACTTTCTTTTATTAGTTTTAAACCTGCTACCCATTAATTTCATTTGTTGTCCTCTAGTTCTTCTGTTATGGGAACTAATAAATAACTTTTCTTTATTCACCCTCTCCACACCACTCATGATTTGTATACCTCTATCATATCCCCCCTCAGTCTCCTCTTTTCTAAACTGAAAAGTCCCAGTCTCTTTAGCCTTTCTTCATATGGGACCCGTTCCAAACCCCTAATCATTTTAATTGCCTTTTTCTGAACCCTTTCCAAGGCCAAAATATCTTTTTCGAGGTGAGGAGACCATATCTGTACACAGTATTCAAGATATGGGCGTACCATAGTTTTATACAAAGCCAGTAAGATATTCTGTCTTACTTTCTATCCCTTTCTTAATAATTCCTAGCATCCTATTTGCCTTTTTGACCGCCGCTACACACTGTGTGGAAGTTTTCAGAGAACTATCCACGATAACGCCAAGATCTCTTTCCTGATTTGTCGTAGCCAAATTAGCCCCCATCATACTATAAGTATAGTTGGGGTTATTTTTTCCAATGTGCATTACTTTACACTTATCCACATTCAATTTCACTTGCTATTTTGTTGCCCAATCACTCAGTTTAGTGAGATCTTTTTGAAGTTCTTCACAGTCTGCTTCTGTCTTGACTATCTTAAATAGTTTAGTATCATCCGCAAACTTTACCACCTCACTGCTTACCCCTTTCTTCAGATTATTTATGAATAAGTTGAACAGGATTGGTCCCAGGACGGACCCTTGGGGGACACCACTAGTTACCCTTCTGAAAATTTACCATTTATTTCTACCCTTTGTTTCCTGTCTTTTAACCAGTTCTCAATCCATGAAAGGACCTTCTCTCTTATCCTGTGACAATGTAATTTACACAGAGCCTTTGGTGAGGGACCTTGTCAAAGGCTTTCTGAAAATCTAAGTATACTGTATCTACTGGATCCCCCTTGTCTGCATGTTTGTTAACCCCTTCAAAGAACTCTAATAGATTAGTAAGACATGATTTCCCTTTACAGAAACCATGTTAACTTTTGTCCAGCAAATTATGTTCTTCTAGATGCCTGACAATTTTATTTTTTACTATTGTTTTGACTAATTTGCTAAATAAAGATCACATGCTACCCTTTATCTTTGTGGAAAGCAGATCTTCTAAGGCTTGAGAATGATGGAATAAATAACAATGTCTTGCTATTCTGAACAAAACTTCATGGAATTAAAATAAACTCTTCTGAATGAAGTTTAACTTTATTGAATCATGCTAATACCACTGGGATTTATTGTATGGAAATTGCAATTATTCATGTGTTATTGTGGAATTGTATGGAACCTCCTCTAGGAGGAAGGAGATGCTACTATAATTACTCCCATTGTTAGCCCCCGTAAAACCATCCCTTAGTAAAATTTGCATTTAATATTTCAAACAAAATTCTCCAGAAATCAGCAATTTAAAAAAATAAATAGCCTAACTTAAAACAGGATCAAAGTCTTCTTTGCAACTGAGTAAAAGAACAGGACCACTGGTCCACAAAGAACCCAAGTCCTTACGAAAGGACAGGGAAAATTGAGCTTACTGAGGCTCCATGAGACAGCGTGTTCTGATCTGAAGCTGTGATAAAACTTAAAATCCACAAATCCACCATATACCTTGTGTGGAGTGTTGACTGCTTCTGCTAGAGGCCATGTTGGAGTTGGGGGGTGGTCTTTGGTTAGCTTATAGCAGACATTTAGATTATTTTGTTTTTTATGTGTCGTCTCTGTAATGCTTTTTATCTTAAATATAGTCAGCATGCTGGAAAAAATGGTCTATGGTATCTGAGGTCATTCACACAGTTAAGTTTCTGAAGAAAAAGCAAGCAGAGGTACTTCAACCTGTCTTGCAGAAATAAGACTCTAAAGATAGAAAAATTTTGTGGCCTGAAAATATCTGACAAAAAGTAAAACAGAGGACTCCACATGAGAAACGTAATGGCAGGGAAGTTTGAAAGCCTGAGAATTGGTGACCTGGCAGAACCACTGAGGGGAAATATGGCTGCAATTGCCCTGAACCGGTAACATATAGCCAAAATTTATAATCAGACCCACAAAGACTTCTAACTTAAATGCAATTTGGTCCCCTTTATTGAATTAATTTAACTTTTCTTATAGGCTAAGACACATTTTAGCCCATATGTTGATAGGAGGGTGAGAATATGGGGCAGAATTAATGTTATTTTAATGCACTGTATACTGTGGAGATAGTGCAGTATGTATTCACATCTCCTTCATTGCTAATTTCCATAGTTGAGACTGCTTGAGCTTCTGTTTATCTGTAATGTTTCTTGGTATGCATAGTCTTTCTCTTCAGAGTTCCTCTGCAATCTTAACTTAAAGTTATTACTGGATATAAAACTCCTAAAGACTTATAGACAATTTTTTCAAATCTAAGTGCTGAAAATTGGGCACCTAAGTAAAAGTTATCTGATTTTTGGGAGGTGCTAAGGCTCCAAGCTTTAGTTATCTAAACTTAGATGCTTAATTTTGAAAGCTTTGGTCTGGCAATAGCAAAAACTTCACAGAATAATGGTGCATTCACCTGAAATTTCATGAACTGATTTCTGTTCTCCTTCCCCCTATAAATTAAGTAGAGTTCCATACAATAAAAAGTGTTTTAAAAGGTTTATTGTATATGCCCAGTTTACTGTATATGCCCAGTTTTAAAATGCTAATAATTCAGCCATTTGAACTTTAAAATAAAAGTGGCTCTATTCAAATAATATCACATTTAAACAAAGCAACTTGAATGAAGGTATTCATATGTCCCTGATTATCCATGTCTCCTTTGTATTTTGTTTTTTCAAATTAATTAAATGTAGCACTCATGAACAGGTTTCAGAATTACATTCATCGAGGTTGAAGTCGTTATCACACAGAATAGAAAAGAAATGAGCATCTGTAGTGCAAGTTTTTTCATCTGTTCTGGCAACATGCCTCAAACTTACTCTGGAGTAGTGTTCCCTGTAAGCTGAGCGCTTGGGTGGCCACCCAGAAAAGATTCAAATGCTTCCCAGCTGATTAGCAGAGTACCCACAGCCAGAAGTTTGTATTTCTACTGGTGGCGTACATCTGCACATAACACAAATTATTCTGCACATGGGTGGAAAAAAATAGAAGGAACTTTGCTCTAGAAGGACTGCATATTGGGACAAATAGAGCAGTTCACATTCCATGTCTATTTATTAATTGAGCTCTCTTACAGAGAGTGTCAATTGGTAATAGATTTTGTGATTTAAACAGTAGATCATTAATTTCACATAGGCCTCTGAACACCCTTTTGATGATAAGCAAATATTTAGAAATTGCTTATTCATTAAAATTGGAAATATTTGTTCTAAACTCCAGAAGAATATTTTTGTTGAAGAGATAATGTGGCTTATTTTGTTTGCCATGTGGAGGTCTCTTTAACCCCATCCCCATTTTAAAGCAAACAAAAATATTTTGATGAATAAGTGTGCTAATAGCAATCAGTAGCAAGTATGTTACTAGTAAGTAGGGTTTTTTTGTTTTAAGAGTATGGTATTATAATAAACCCTGACCATCCCTTGAGAAACACAGTCATAAGCACAAGAGAGTTTATGTATTAATGCGTAATCAATGTTTAGTAATGATGGAATGTAGAATCAAACATCTAAGGATCAGTTTGCCCTGTTGCAGAAGGAGACTCAACAGTTGAAAAACTTTCCTATAAAACTGGAACAAACAGCTTTGATGATTTGAAGATCCACAGAAATGGTCTAAAAATCTTAGAACTGACTTATGAATATGAAGGTAGTTGGGGGATTATGGAATTTCTTGATTTTTTTATTATTAAAAAGATGGCCAGGTCTGTCTGCTGTTATCCTGTCTATTTCCCATCAGAAAATACACTAAAACAGCAGTGTGCTAGGCATTCCTTCCTACCAATGGAACAAGCAGCAAAAGAACATGTGGCTATATGACAAATTCCCTTGTGTGTGGCCTTTTTCTCAGCATTCCAGAATCTAATTTGGTGTACCAGCTGCTGTCACCACAGTGTTAACATTCAGGCTTTGTGGTGTCCACAGTCATTACAAAAGATTGCCAAAAAAAAGCACATTTAATTCATGTAACTCCATGGTAGGGGTATAAAGTCCCATTTAATTAGTAAACCAGTTAAACATTAAGTTTAACCTGCTGGGCTGGAACTGCTCTTTCCCGCCCACCACAGCTGGGTTGGAGTGGCCCTGTAGGGGCCACTCCAGCTCGACTGTGTCCAGCCCCATTCTGGGCTGCTGGCTCTCAAACCACGAAGACTGGAAGTGGCAGTTGAGGTATGGGGGGGAGGGTGCTGGCTTCCAGGCTGTATGGGCTTGTGAGTCAGCAGCTTCCCACGGGGCAGAAGGGAGCTGGCATCTCTTTTCCACAGTGGGCCATGGGTGGGAGTGCTCCCATATAACTGTTAACTGTTACCTGGTATGCATCACCCATTAAGGGTATGTTTGCTGGGTAACCGGTTACCCGTTCACATCCCTATTCCATTGTTACTCTTCTACTCTTAGTTTAGATCTTCTTCCATCAGTGTTTCCCTTCCAGACATTTTTCAATATTTTGAGATCCTTAAGACTGAAACATGTCTTACAATTCTATGTTTCTCCCTTTATTATTCTGGTGCTCTCACAAAATTGCTGGGCCCCTCTTTCAAAGCTCTGCAGAAAAAATAAACCTCGCAGACTAACTTATGATTAGTGATTTCTAAAGAAACCTTTTCCTTCAAAATATATTTCCCCTGTAGTATGCTTTCACAATTTTTCAAACTCTATAATAAATTTTTAAATATGGGAAATCACTGTTCTCTGTGCAATGTTCTAGTAAAAAACCTTTGCTATCCTACAACTTTAAGTTAAAGATCTACTTTGCATAACCCTTAAAATAAAGATGCCAAATATTGATGTTCATGATAATAGAACTAGAACTGGTAGTGTTTTCTGCTGTTTCTCTTCCACATGCTCTATCAGGGCAGTCTCAGATGCATGTTCTTTGTAAGCTGTGCACTTGTGCGGCCAGTTGGGAGACACTCCAGTGCTACCTAGCTGATTAGCAGAGCACCCACAGCTAGGTTTGTGTTTTTCTTGGTGGGTTACATTTGCACATACCTCAGGGCACATAAAAATTATTCCCCACATGGATCAAAAAAATCCGTACATGGAAAAGATCAGAGGGAACATTGTCCCAGATACTGGGCAGAGTGGGTGAGACCTGGTGCAGAGCAGTGGTGAAGTATGGGTGAGGTCACAAGCTTTAAGTTCTTTGAGGCAAGGACTATCTTCTTAATGTTGTGCAGCACCAATGCAATTGAGTTCCAATATTGTTTGAGACATCTGGATGCTGCCATTATCATAATAATTAATAAATAATTAATACATAACTAACAGGCTTCACCCTGTGCTCACTACTCTTGCCAACCCCTCCTCTCTCAGTTGCTTTCGCGTTTGCGACCAGAGAGCATGAGAACGTGATGACATCATTATTTCACCCGGCAGGAAAAACTTTTTTATATACATAAAGAGATAATAATGAATAATGGAAATTAGTCTGTTTTGTAATATTTCTTTACACTGATATTGGAAGGGTTCTAATGTCCTGGAACATAAGGGTTGTTATTTGGTATGTAGCATGTGGCTGTGGTAACCATCCAGTTATATGTCCATTCTGCCACATAAGAATTTCTACATACCCATCTCCCAAATAACAGCACTGATCTAGCCTATTTTTATATTAATCCACAATCTGCTCTTTTTCAATATGTAGTTAAGCTTCTGAAAGACAGGTTTATAGTACAATAATTCTGTCTATTACATCACTTAATTTATAGCAGTGTTAACTCAGAAATCAATAAACATTATTTCTAAAGTGTCCGGGATGTGATTTTTTTTAAAAGGAAAAAGATTCTAAACTCTTTTTCAGAGACCTGTGATAGTGCTGTGGAAGCACTTCTAGCTGAAACTGCGGTTGGGAAGATTTAAAACATGGCTCAGTCTTCTTGAAAATGTGTGTATGTAGCTATTTTTAGACATACAAATCTTTCGTGCCATATTGTGGGATTCTGCTGAGTGGGGGAGGCAATATATAATGTATCTTAACAGAAGGCTGCTAAGATCAACTTTTAAATCTTTTTGAGTCATATCAGCATTTGCTATGGATCTCCTGCTAGTATTTTGGGGACATTATTTGAAGTACCATTTCCTGAGGGAAGGGAGATAAAGGTTGGACCTCCCTTATCTGGCACCCTCGGGACCTAACCTGTCTCAAATGAAGGTATTTGCTGGATATGGGAAGGTCCCTTGCCACTGGCCTCCCAGGACGCTCCCCATCCCTGCAGTTGGCTCCACTCTGTCCCCACTGCCACTGGGCACCAGACAGCAGAGCTTGGACTTGAGTGCCAGCCCGCTGGGGCTCTCGAGGATGGAGCTCTCCAGCCATCATGGCCCTGCTTCTCCCCCACTGCACTAGGGATGTCTGCTGGGGACGGGACCTGCTGGCTGCCCCACTTCTGCCACGCTCACCTGGGGATCCCCGGTAATGGGTCTTGCCGGCTGCCCCACTTTTGCCATTTACTGGTCTCACTACTGCTCTGGCCATGGCTCCCTGGGTACAGAACTCTCCAGCTGCCACAGCCCTGTTTCACCCTGGCTCAACTGGGGATCCCCACTAGAGATGGAGCTCACTGGTTCTGCTGCTGCCTAACCTGAATGGGACTCCCTGGGGACAGAGCTTCCCAGCCTCTGGCTCCGTTTCTCAATTGCCTGAGTGGGGCTTCCCAGGGGCAGAATTCACACTCCTAGGCACTGGGGCGCTCTGATCCAGTGGATTGTGGATATTGCCAGACCAGAGAATCCTGGATTTCAGAGGTACAACCTGTACCAGTCTTACTAGCATAGGTTGTCTGAAAGTTGTTACAGAGAACAAAATCTAAGAAAGGGCAGTTGAGCTGAATATTTGTTCTGAGCTAAAATTTTCGGTGACAGATTGAACTTAAAGGTTTTATTTACTCTATAAAAACAACTAATGATACTCTTGAAGCTAGCAAGTACTTTATAGTGTTTGACTACTCTCCCATTCAATGATGCTTTCTTCTAATGATTATAATGTTTTAGTATTTACAGAGCAATTTGTGGGTATGGATACTACTCCTATTGAAGTTGATGGGAAAAGTCCCTTTAACATCAGTGGGAACAGATAGCTGTTCTTTAGAAAACTGCATAAATATTAAATAGTACAGCATTTACATATTTGATCAAATGATGCTTTATACATAAGGGTAAGGGGTGGAGATTTCTGTAACCCAGTTTCAGAATGGAGATTCAAGTCATAGCTATATTGTTACTTGAATTAATTTACTGTAAGATGGAGGTTGAATACTGCTTTCCATGCACAATATTAATTGAATGAATTACAGCTTAATTGTAATGGTTCTATTAATTTCTCTCTGATGCCATGGGAAAGTTACTTTTGAGTCCCTAGATAAAGCACAAGAGAACTCCCTTTCCTTACAGAAGTCATTGTAATGCCCGGCTATGAGTATAAATTCCTTGGGACATGGTTCTTTTCTTATATGACTATAAATGTCTCTGTATAGCAGCATTACTATATAAATAATATATACAAATAAAAGGGCCCCACAGGAACACCACTAGTAGGAGTTTTCTGGCAGATACTAAATCAACACATCCCTTTTCTGGTCTGCGATGGCTCACTTTATGGGCAAAACTGGTTGGTTTTGCCACTCTTCTCTAGGGATGTAAAAAGCAGTTCAAAAGGTAAACGTGTAATTGCTAAAAATTTAGCGGTTACACACATTGGAGGTTCTGCAATATAAAGCTTACCAGCAAAGCCTTCTCGAGAGTGGGCCCACTCCCAGGGAGCCACACCATGGCCAGCCAGAGCAGCCCCTGCCTGTGGTGGGCCCCCCGGGGCTGGAACAACACCACGGGGAGCTGCTCCAGCTCTTACCAGCTAACCTTTTATATCACTACTCTTCTCTTATCTCTCCAGCACTGTGCAGTGTTCAGATGGCTTCCATTGCTCTTCCCTTTTCCTCAGGGTATCTGCAATCCAGAAAGTGATCCAAGGCCATTCCGCCTCACTCACAACATGTAGATGTTCCTGTGAAAAAGTTGAAAGAACTTGCTAGCTCAGTCTGAGGAAAGTGAGAACAGTTGAGAAACACTGGCTACAGGCAATGAGTCACAATCCCCCAGATGGAAGAGGCACAAAAATAATTAGGGAAGGGTTTTTGTGGTGTTGAAAATTGTATTGCAATTTAATGCTAAGGAAATCTTACTATTCCAGGTCAGGTATTTTCTGCCAATCTCTCAAAGCACACACAAGTTAGATAGGCTTTTTGTTACCACTGATACTTTTTTTTACTCTTATTGTAAATGTAAGGGGTGGTCAAAATATTTTTTTTGCTTCAGATAAAGGGGTCAAAAGGCTGAAAATGTTGACACACTGGCAAAGCTAGCAAAAGGTCCACTGTTATTTTCATTCTGGCAATGGTATTTTCATTAGTGGCCAGTTAGGTATCAGTGCTCACTGTAGATCTTTAAACAGAGATTCAATTTCCATAATAACTGGAAAGGACTCTTCTCTCCTAAATGGCTCCCTTTCAAAAAAGATTTCAACTGACAGATTATATCCATCCAGATGATGGGTTCTTTTCTGAAATTTTCTAGAACTTTTCATCACCTACTTGTTGCCGGCACACAGTGCCCGAGGGGGGCAACAGCTGGGTTCGTTGCCTGGTGTGTGCATTCCAATAAACACACCGGTGTGGAGAAGCAAAAAAAGTTTATTTGAATGTTCAAATAGGTGCGAGGAGACCAGACAGCTCAAATCAAGCACACGCACGTAAGCAGTTTTCTTTCCTTATATACCTAGGTTGTTTACTTGAAGGAAAATAGTGAACTGTAGCAAGTTTCCCACGCTGGGACATGTTCTTCCTCCTCCCCCTTTACAGAAACACATCTGAATTCTTCTTCTATATTACTGATAGTAACTAAGCAACTTCAAGGTCTTGCTGTTCCCAGCTGTTAGCGAGCTAGAGAAAAGTTATGACCTGGGGGAAGGAAGGGGCGGAAAGGGGGGGGGGGAGAGGGCTTTTAGGGTGCTTGGGCCTAGAGCGGGGGGGCTTCATCGATCCTTGTGATCTTCCACTTCCCCGAGTTACCTAGGATCATGCCGAGTGACCCCAACAGCTCCCTCCTTTGCGAATACTCAACAAACTTTTGTCTGAGTTTTCGCATATTCTGAGGACAAAAGCTGATTAAGTGCACACACACCCAGCAGTTGGAGAGATTAAATTCGCGGGCGAAGGCAAGCTTTAGGGCTTCATATGTGTTAATAGCCAAGTTTGCAGAGGCTCTTCCCTATCCTGCATGCATGGAGGGCGACACGGGAGACAACAAGAGACTGGCACTTGTGGCCAAAAGTATTATTAGGGCAAACTCTGCATTAGAACCCATGGTGAGTCTACTGGACAGGGCAGCTATGTTCCTAACAGAAACCCCTAACCCTTTAGTGCTTTTTAAACAACAACTTAAGTCCTAGAGTGTCAGTGGATGATGCTCTGGCGGGCTGGATGGTCCACTGTTCTGCTGGCGGCGATGTGGGCACTGCTTTCAGACGCGAGTGATGAATCTAGTTTTTGTGTCCTTCAACCTTTGCTGCCGTGTGGGAAACTAGCAGGACGGTGTGGGGTCCCTTCCACTTCTCCCGGAGAGGCTCGTCCTTCTAGGTACGAACGAGCACGGAGTCTCCCGGCTGCAAGCAGTGGACAGGGGCATCCACTGGAAGAGGCTGAGTGTCTTTGGTGTATCTGTGAAGAGAAGAGAGAACAGCAGACAGAGAGCACATATACTGAGATAAAAAGCCGCATCTCAGTTCCTACTCCCCTGCCAGAGCCGGTGTCTTATTCATAGGCCATGCCCTTCCAAACATAATTTCGAAGGGGCTAAGCCCTAATCTACCCTTTGGGAGAGCGCAGATGTGGAGCAAAACAATGGGCAAAGCATCAGGCCACCGTAGGGAGGCTTCATGACAGATTTTCGAGAGGTGACGCTTAAGGGTCTGATTTGTGCGTTCCACCGCTCCACTGGCCTGCGGTCGCCATGGCGTGTGGAGCTTCCACGGGATTTGTAGGGCGGCTGCTATGTGGTGGACAACCTTGGATGTAAAGTGGGTTCTGTTGTCCGATTCTATCCACTGGGGCAGCCTGAAGCGGGGGATGAGTTCCTTAACAAACTTGAGAGCCACAGTCTTGGCTGTACAGTTACGGCACGGGAAGGCTTTAGGCTATCCGCTAAATCGATCCACCAGGACGAGGAGGTATTTGAACCCTTGAGTCTGCGGGAGCTCAGTGAAATCTATCTGCTAAACCAATCCCGGGCCTGGGATGGGTTCTAGAGTAGCTGGTGGTACTGAAAATCCTGGTTGAGGGTTGTTCTTTTGACAGACCAGACAGTTGGCCTGTATCTGAGATGCTAGGGGCCGAAGTCCAGAGGTTAAGAAATATTTATTCATAAGCTGGATTAGAGCCTCTTTGCCGGCGTGAGTGGTTTGATGTAGTCTCTGCAGCACTGGTCAGATTAGGTCCTTTGGTATGAGGATCTTTCTTTCTGTGGAGTGGAGCCATCCCTCCTTTTCCCCAAGCCCGAGCTTGGTGGCCAGGTTTCTTTCTTCAGGTGAGTACTAAGGGGTCGGGATCTCCCCCTCGGATGGGATGAGGGCCTACATACAGGCGTTCTCTGCTTCCAGGAGCCGAAGAATGTGGGCCCCATGCTTGACCGGGCAGCCTTGGGCTGTCAGCATGCCCCTCTGTTTCTACAGACCAGCATGAGCATGTAGTACTCTAAAAGCATATCTGGAGTCGGTAAAGATGTTGACCCGTTTTCCCTCTGACAGTTCGAGCGCACGGGTCAGGGTTACCAGTTCAGCAAGCTGGGCAGATGTCCCAGCAGGCAAACCCTCGGCTTCCACGGTATCGTGGAGGGTCACGACAGCGTAGCCCGCCCTCTTTTGCCCGTCTACTACAACACTACTACCATCAGTGTACCACTCACAATCCGCATTAGGGAGCGGTTGATCCTTTAAGTCCGGACGGCTGGAGTATTGGGCATCTATTATCTCCAAGCAGTCGTGTTCCTGCTGCTCTGTCTCCGGTAAAAGATTGGCTGGGTTAAGGGAGGGACAGGTTAGCAAGGTCACTTCTTAAAGCAGGTTTCTTTTCATATATTACAACATTCGCCTAATTCTTTCTACACTTCTACAGAGTTCATTTTTCACCTTCACATACCTTCAAATCATTTGCTTCGTCTTTCCAAAGAAAATATTTCTCATTCTTATTAATTTAACTTTCTAATGACTTTATTCTTACTTTCCTTATTCCTTCCACTATGTCCATAGGGCTCCAAACCTTTCGCCTGGGAGGAGCTGAACGCTGACAGGGGTTTGGTGTGTGGCTTTTCCTGGGACCCTTGATGACCATACTAGGGGGTACACCTGATCCTCCCACTAGCTCCACTCAGGGGCTTGCACGGCAGAGGGCTCAGCTGCCAGAGTCATTATCCAGGCATTCTCGGGGGGTAAGGTAAGGGTTATTTCATCCTGGGTGAAATGCAGGGTGGCACCTAAGCGACAAAGCAGGTCCCGTCCCAGCAGCGGCGTTGGGCACTCGGGGAGATAGACTAGCTTGTGAGTTATAGTTCTGTTTCCCAGAGCGCATTCTGCTGGGGCATACACTGGACACTGGGCTCCTTTTCCTGTGGCACCCACCACAGTGAGGGAGTCCGCCACGGGCAGCTGAAGGGGTTAGTTTACGGTAGTTCGTGCCGCCCCAGAGTCCACTAAAAAGTCTATTTCCGAATTTCCTACCCTCATTTTTACTCGGGGTTCCGGGGGCAGGATGATCCATTTCCCCTGACACCCCTATTCATGAGTCTCTGTTGCCATGATGGGGGCACATTCTCTTTCGGGGCATTCATGTTTCCAGTGTCCCTCCTTTCGACACAAGGCACACTGGTTGCGACCCAGACGTCTTTCCTGCAGGCCAGAACACCTGCGTCCACGGCCCCGTCCTCTTTCCTGTAACCTTCCTTTTGCACTAGCCTGTACTGCAGCTACCATCATTTTCACTTGCTTCTTTTCCTTTTCTCCCTCTCTCAGGGAATAAGCCCTATTTGTAGTTTCCAGAATCTGTGCCATGGACATGACTATTAAATCCTCCTTTTTCTGTAATTTCCTTTTAATATCAGGGGCTGCACGGCTGGTAAAGATCCCCTTTATAATTGCCTCAGTTGCCTGGTCATCGGGATTTGCGTTAGTATTTTGCTGAATGGCGTCCCGAATCTGCTGCAAAAAGACAACTGGACTTTCCTTTGGTTCCTGTATTAACTCATATGGTTTTGCCTAGTTGTTATGTCAGACAGCCGAGTGCCGGAGACCATGTAAAAGCAACTCCTTATAGGAGGTGAGATGGGTGTACTGCAAGGGGTCATTAGGATTCCACCTAGGATCTGCTAGGGGAACCATGTCTGCAGGCTCAGGGAGGTTTTGTGGATCCCTTTCATGTCTCCGCTGTGCTTCCTCCCTTGCTTTGGCTATAACCTGATTCTGCTCTACCTCAGAAAATAGGGTCCTCAGGAGGATATTACAGTCATCCCAGTCAGGCTTGTGGCTAGCCAGACACCCCTCGAACACTGAGATAAACCGGCTTGGGTTCGTGGAGAATTCTCCAGCCTGTGCTTTAAAGGCTGTTAGGTCCACTGGGTTAAAAGGCACATGGGTGTAAACTTGCATAGTAGTGGCCCCTCTGCTCCTTGGCGGGCTACCACAGTCTCGGTAATCAGTGGGTAAAATCCTACAGAGGGGGCAACCTCTGGGACCTGAGGCACCTGTTCCTTATATAGTCGGGGTGCTGAAGCCGAAGGGGACACTGACTCTGCCATTACAGCTGTAGGAGAGCTCTGGGGGCTCACATTAGTTACTACTGCACCCAACGGAGTTAAATTACACTGTTGCAAAATATCTGTTCTATTTCTAAAAGCCATAAACAACTGCGCATATAAATGTTCATGCCATTTACCCGTTCTCTGACAAAACAGAAGTAATTGGAGGATCGTGTTATAATTAATTGATCCTTCTGGTGGCCACCTTTCCTGGTCCTCTAGCTGATATTGAGGCCAGTCTACTGTACAGAACCTTTTCAGTTTACTAGAATGCATTCTAAGGGCATACACCATGCCCTGACGCCTGCCCCATAACCTCAGGAGACACTGGGCGTCCCCAGGTCTTAACAGGCGAAAGTCCACCCCACTGGACTGTTCCTACCTTATCCACGGGACTGGATCCGCACTGTCGCCCGCAACTGCTTCTCCACTATTTGAGCGCGTTGCACCGTTGTGCCCTCCGGGGTCGATTAAACTGTGTCTCCGCCGAGGCCCCCGATAAAGTCACTGGTGCGCGCTGGGTGTCGGTCGTTGCCACAATCTATCAACCACCGAGAGGGGTTCGGGCAAGGCTAAATTTCAGCCTCGAGCCCCACGTTGGGCGCCAAGAACTGTTGCAGGCACACAGTGCCTGAGGGGGCAACAGCTGGGTTTGTTGCCTGGTGTGCGCATTCCAATAAACACACCGGTGTGGAGAAGCAAAAAAAGTTTATTTGAACGTTCAGATAGGTGCGAGGAGACCAGACATCTCAAATCAAGCACACGCACGTAAGCAGTTTTCTTTCCTTTTATACCTAGGTTGTTTACTTGAAGGAAAATAGTGAACTGTAGCAAGTTTCCCACGCTGGGACATGTTCCTCCTCCTCCCCCTTTACAGAAACACATCTGAATTCTTCTTCTTTATTACTGATAGTAACTAAGCAACTTCAAGGTCTTGCTGTTCCCAGCTGTTAGCGAGCTAGAGAAAAGTTATGCCTGGGGAAGGGAAGGAGTGGAAAGGGGGGGGGGGAGAGAGCTTTTAGGGTGCTTGGGCCTAGAGCAGGGGGGCTTCATCGATCCTTGTGATCTTCCACTTCCCCGAGTTACCTAGGATCATGCCCAGTGACCCCAACATACTTGACTTATTTTTGGAAAGTTTAATGTAGTTTTCATAGAGATTCTAATAAGAGAAGGATTATCATGTTAATTTGATTCTATCAAAAAAAGAAAAGCTAGCATGGGTAATATCAACAGTCCTCTTTTGCTACGTAGGAACATAAGATTTCTCAAACCACCTCAGATCATTTTTCCAGCAAGTGCTAATTCCTGTAATAGCCAATTGATGAGACTTTAGATGGAAAAAGAGTATGTAGCTCTATATAATGCACATATACCTCTCAGATGATGCAAGACATGATGAAAGGATGGGGGAATTTTTTTCTAGGCAAACTCAGCACAGACCAGTCTCTGTTGGTGAGGCAGAGAAGCTTACAGAAAGCATTTTTTCAAGTCTGGGAAATTTCAGTATGTCTACACTACTATTAGACACCCATAGATAGCTGGAGCTAGTGGACTTGGGTTAAAATGCTCATGCTGAGGGATTATTTAATTGCAGTGCAGATGTTTGGGCTCAGGCAAGGTAGGAGAGTCCCAGTGCTCAGGCTGCAACTGGAATGCAAACTTCTACACAATTAAACAGCCCAGGTCAGCTAGCTTGGGGACAGCTGTGGGAGCTAATTGCAGCAGGAACAACTGGTGGGGAGCGGAGGGGTCCACAGGAAACCATGGCCACATGACAATCCCTTTCCCCACCCTCCCGCTGAGCAAGGGCTAGGACAACCTCCCTTCACTCCAGGCCCTGCCTCTCTCTGCCCCTCCCCTCCTCTTCTCTACCCAAGCTCTACCCTGCCCTGCCTTTTCCTCTAACTCCCTCCCCTAGTGATGCAGCCTGGGGGACTAATGGCTACTGGCCAGCCTCTTGTCCCCCCTCCACACTCTATTTGTGAGGGCATGTGTCCACCACGTGTCACCCTTGAATTGCAGCGTAGACATAACCACTGTATCATAGCCAAATGCAGGATGGAATAATTTGTTAACACATATTTCAAGGGACTGTTCAAGGTGGAAATAACAAGTAGTTCTGTGATACCTTAGAGATTAACACCAATATATAGCATCATGAGATTTCATGGGCAAGACCTACTTAATCAGATGAGTTCAAGGTGAAGTTTCCTTTTAACACCTCTTCAGACATGAGGGAGGAGGGGTAAAGGCTGGGAGGAATTTAAAAAGGTGGCTTTGGAGAGTAGTTTTTAGTAGGTTATGAATTGTTGTAATAAGCTTCAAGTCCAGTGTCTCTTCTGTCCATGATTTTTAATTGCAAGCCATGTTATGAATTTAAGCTCCCGGACTCATTGTTTGCAGGTGTTGTGAGAATGAGGACAGAAAGGCTAGATATAGAGTGATATGGTGTTTTTGTCTGTTATTTTTTTGTGTTCACTTGAGAGCAACTACAGCAATACTGCATACATGAAAATAAAGTCATACTTTTATTGATGCTTCAATGCTATATGTATTTGACAGAGAAAAATGGGTCATCCTGTTACTGATCATTGCAGAAAATATTTTTTATGATACTTATTTGTGCAGCTACTCTGTTACGTGAAATGGTTTCTTTGCCTTCTATATAAACTGTAAAACTTAGATGGGAGTACACCATTCTTCTTTTCTAGGTTGTAATGCCTCTGGTTTGTAAATCTTGTGAGATATGTGCTTGCCGTCTCCATTCCTGAGAGTCCTTTGTTCCACCTGAGTTGTATCTGATTCCCAGATTGTTATGATTATCAAGTACACCTTTTTAAAACATATTTGTCAGAAGCTGGTGGGAGAGATTTTAAAATCAGCTTTTTCCCCCTAACTACTCATTATTTAATCATGATAGTGAATCTGGCTCATATCTCATCCATACTTCCCCAGCTTGTTGAATCTTCAAGTTTTGCACATAAGATGAATCTCTTAACTTCAGAACAGATTTTAAATAGTAATTAATTAAGACTTCATGCAAGATTACTAAAATGTTGACAACTAAATTAATCTTATTTTGGCAAGTATGCAACGAGTCATCTGTTTTATTTTCTTGAAAGAATGACTGAGGTGCCAATTGTGATAATATAATTGCATGCCATTTTTCCCACTATAAGTCCCTTTTAAAAACTTTTACAACTAAGTTACAAACTTCTGAGATGTGTTTTTATTTCTGTAATGAAAAAATGTGTTAGCCTTTTAAGCCTAATTTTACAGTCACACCATTTACTCTACTGAGCTTACCAGATCCAAGTTTCAAGGCTGGGCAGGTTTGATTTTTTTTGGATCTTCTGTGGAAATACTAAATGGCTACGTCTAGACTGGCATGATTTTCCGCAAATGCTTTTAACGGAAAAGTTTTCTGTTAAAAGCATTTGCGGAAAAGCGCGTCTAGATTGGCACAGACGCTTTTCCACAAAAGCACTTTTTGTGGAAAAGCGTCTGTGCAATCTAGATGCGCTTTTCCACAAAAAAGCCCCGATTGCCATTTTCGCGATCAGGGCTTTTTTGAGCAAAACAAATCTGAGCTGTTTACACTGGTCCTTTTGCGCAAAAGCTTTGCACAAAAGGACTTTTGCCCGAATGGGAGCAGCATAGTATTTCTGCAAGAAGCACTGATTTCAGACAGTAGGAAGTCCGTGTTCTTGCGGAAATTCAAGTGGCCAGTGTAGACAGCTGGCAAGTTTTTCCGCAAAAGCAATTGATATTTAAATGGCTTTGAAGAACAACTCTTAAGACTGACAAGGAAAGTAGATTAGCAGCCATGGCAGGGTGTGAAACACCAGGGTGATGTATTGAAGGCATTCCAAAACATTGGGAAGATGGGGTGCCACATTCTGCATGAGCTGGAGCTTTTGTATTGTTTCCACCTTCATTACCAGCTATGATAAATTACTGTAATCTAGTATATGGAGCACTGATCCTTGTCCAGGCAGAAAGGGGACTCAGAGCTTAGGCTCCAGCTGAACACAAGCATCTACACTGCAATTTTATAGTCTGTAGCCTGAGCCCCATAAGCCTGTGTCAGCTAATACAGACCAGCTACGGATGTTTTATTGCAGTATAGACATACCCTAAGATGTTACATCATCCTCTTCCACACAAAGAGTCTGCCCCCATTCATCAAGGTGTATGTATCAGCTTGTTATTTGAAATATTCCTCCTTCAGACAAGCATCACCCTGTTCTTACCCAAAGTTAATTTGATCCAACCATTTTTTATGCAGGCATTGAACTCTTTTAGGTATGGTACCCTCCTTATGGTGTGTTACTTTCCATAAGCATTCATTAGCATTTCTAGCTTAACGTGCAGCTCTGCTCTGAAAAAGTGACAGGAAAAATGTCATTTGAAGATTCAGTATTTATCAGTTAACTAATTTCTGTATAAAGTATGCTCACTTCAGAAGTAGGATGTTTATAATTGTCAATTCTGCAAACTCGCCCTAAGATCTGTAAGTCAAACTAAAAA
Source organism: Pelodiscus sinensis (assembly GCF_052426305.1). NCBI lineage: Eukaryota > Metazoa > Chordata > Testudines > Trionychidae > Pelodiscus > Pelodiscus sinensis. Next base: position 81,014,827 of record NC_143057.1, on the reverse strand, counting down.
GATCTTTCTTTCTCATTCATCACCGCTAATAATGATTCCATAGGCCAGTCTGGTACACTTGTGTTTTACAACCCTATTGACTTCACAATCTGTCTCAGTCACATGTATACAACTCTGTTCTCTTCAGGTTTCAGAGGTAGCTCTGTTAGTCTGTTTCAGCAAAACTAAGGAGTCCGGTTAGCCTTTAAGGTGCCACCGGACTCTTTGTTGTTGCTACTCTCTTCAGTGGAATTGGTGGAGTGTAATTATTTGCAGTTGGAATTGAATTTACAATTCTATAGATGATGCATGAAAAATAAATAGTATCCAGCTCACTCTCTGTAGGTACTGCAGGGTTATTAGGAATAAAAATTGACTAATAGAATGTCAGATTATCTGACTATGAATACACAGGGAGAACAGATCTAATGAATAAGAAGGGGCCACTGTAACATAATTTTTCTTCAGCATACAACCTGACTTTCAATCAGAATATCCATGCCTTTTTCTGTTCCCCTGCACAGTTGCTCAGTAGTGGAAAAAAATTGCCTCCCTCTGTATTTTTCCCATTATTTCTGATCTGATTTTTCCCTCCCATATACCTCTCTTGCTAAATATCAGTTCAGTATTATTCTGATTATTTAAGAGGAAGGAGTGTATCACTCATTCTCAGACAACAGCAGTTATGCTTTAGAGGCTACTGAAGGATGATTACTACAGACAGACACGTGTAATTTCTCCATTCTGTTGTTTGGTTTTTGACAGTGCTTGCATCTAGGAGTTGCTTTTCAGTACAAGGTTCCAGTGCTCAGCTACGTAATTAAATTGGCTAGGCTTCTCTTTGTAAATAGAAAACAGGACAAGTAGGATCTATGGCCTAAGACACTATGTTATATACCACAGTTCACAAGGTAGGTGGAGGTTTTTAGTCTTTGTTGGAGTATGAAGCCTTTACAGCAAACCTCTTCCATCAGTCATTTTGCCAACCCTGAAGCATTTTCTTATTATCAAATTTGCATAGCCAGTAAAAACCTATTACTAAAACATTTTTATGAAATTGCTGCTTTAATAGGCGTATTGCAATCTCGTTCAGTAAGCAAAACAGAGTACTATACAATTAGTACTGTAATGGTATTATTATTGTGATCTGTAACTTCTCAGAATGATAAAAGTTCCTTGTGTAATTGCAATTTTATAAAAATGCTGCTTCTGCAACATAGTGATTCCATAGTAATAGAATTTCTGTTGTAGAAACTCCATTATTGGGGCAACGTTTTCTGGAGAATTGCACAGAGAAAATTTGGAATATTCTTTACATGACTGCTGTTGCCTTTTTGGGGAGTGTGACTGGTCATTGTAAACCCACTATGAATATACTGACTTTGCTTCAGTATTTCAGCGGGCTGCATTGTAATGTTTGAAACTCTGCCCCCTACTTCCCTTTTAGGGCATGACCAGAACAGTGCTTAAGCCAATGTGTAACATTAAGCATACCAGTAGCCCCCATTACTTCAAGTTCAACATGCCTAAAGTTACATAGTGGCTCATGCAGTGTGCTGAATTAAAGAAACCTCTCATTTTGTTTTTAAATGAGAAATGTTCCATTTTCTTAAGGCAATCGTTTATCTGCTCTGTAATATTGGTATTAGTGAGGCTGACCAGTACGGCAGAGACACAGAGAATGGATCATTCCATGAAGTTATTAAAAAATTGCTATTGACAATAAACTGAGAAACATAAAATACTGGTGTAAGCATAATTGTTGGATGTAAGAGTTAAAGATGGGCATTGATTTCATTGGCAAGTACTGTTTAAAACTGGTGGCATGATATGGCCATAACCATTTACAGATGGTGAAATGAAGAAGACGTTCATCTTAATTTAATACATCACTGTTCCCATTGCCCCACTTGGAAAAGATTATGTTGAATTTTTACTATTTCTACCATCTTCTGCTGGATAGAAGACTGGCTTGAAATTGCAGGTAGTGCTGGAAAAATGTTTGAGCAAAACAGTGCCTGCTGCTGCACTCAATGGTAGCGCCTTGATAAAAGGCTTGACATCCCTCCGTAAATTATTTTTTATCAAAGCAACATCATGCAAACTGGATGTGGCAGAAGCTGTCTTGGACAAGAATCCCTTGCACTATGGTATACATAGAGAGGCCATAAATGTTATGATGGATGTTCTAAGGCAGTTTAATGTAGCACTGGAGAAAATAGAAGCCATTACTGTTGGAGGTGCTCCAGGTATGACAGAGAAAATAAATGGCGCTATTACAGGAGATGTACAGACAACAAAATACCTGCTGGCTGGGGGAGCGGGAGCAAGATTAGCTACCTATTGCTAATTAGACATTGCCAGGAGTAATAGTTATTGTTAATTACCTCCGTTATTTTAGGCTGCACATAGGCAGTGCTAGCCCTTTGGAGGCCCTAAGCAGGAATATTTTGGGGGCTTCCACTGATGGCCTAAAAAAGTGAACAAGGTTACAGTTACAGTTTAAATAGTAACTGTTTAAAGTGGAGTGATCAGAGAGTTAATTAAGTTCAGCCATCAAGGGACTGATACCCTTCCCAAAAGGCTGCTCTTGCACTTGTTGAAGAAAAAAGCTGGTAATTAACTACAATGTTTGAGCCCCTCATGGACAGGGTAGGATTTAGGGGCAAGTGACCCAAGCAATTACCTAAGCTGCTGGGCTTGGAGGGGGGTGTGTGTGCATTGTGCTGTTTTTGTTAGTGAAAATAGCATGTTTAAAGTAAAATGTTTCCTGTATTCCATATGTGGATTCATTTATCATTAACTTCCTTTGAAGAAAGGTTTGGACAAATGAAGCCCCAGGAAAATATCTGGTGTGGTGGTGATAGTGGTGTTTTAATGACCTGCTTATGACTAGCAGACAGGAAAACACTCTTGCATATTTGCACAGACCTTCACTGGACTCTGACACTCGGGATGTTCAAACATCAATGATAAAGATTTTGGTCAAAATAGACAACATCTGTCACATAGGAACCACTTTCCACTTCAAGTTCTCCAATTCATGATGCAGAGCTGAAGGACACTTTTCCTAATGTGTGGATTGCTTTGAGGATTCTGCTGACACTCCTGGTTGCAGGCACGAGAGATTAATACAGCTCATTAAAATATATCTTTGATTGATAGTTGTCACTGAGGCCGTGTCCAGACTCAGGGGTTCTTTCGAAAAAAGGCTACTTTTTTCGAAAGAACTTCCCCTGCGTCCAGACTCAAGCCGCGTTCTTTCAAAATTATTTCGAAAGAACGCGGCTTTTCTTTCGATGGCGGTAAACCTCAATTTACGAGGAAGAACGCCTTCTTTCGAAAGTTCCTCTTTCGAAAGAAGGCGTTCTTCAATGTAAAGAGGCCGTCTTCGAAAGAGAGCATCCGGACTCGCTGGGTGCTCTCTTTCGAAAAAGCGGATTTCTCTTTCGAAAGATCCACCTGCAGTCTAGACGCGATCTTTCGAAAGAGGCTCTTTCGAAAGATGCTTTTAAAAGAGCCTCTTTCGAAAGAAGCCTGCAGTCTAGACATAGCCTGAGAGACTGACATCACTTGTTATTTTATCGTTTGACAATGCCATTGGCCAGTCTGTGGATCTCTCGTGCATGCAAAGTGTGTATACAAGTCATACAATGGGCTACACAGACAATAAAAAATAAGGTTTAACAAAAATAATAATAATGAAAAATAAGTTTAACAAATTGGAGCGGGGGGGAGGCAGTGGTGCATGCTTAAGACATTTCCTGCCTGCGGCACCATTTAAACTAGGGTGGCCCTGCTCAAGTAGCATGTGGTTTGCATTTCTTTTTTCTGTAACTAAGCAAAACTGAATTTAGTTTCAAATACAGGATGAATCTCTCTGACAGGACCACAGAGACTCAGTGAAGGGCCAGAAGCCAGAGCCCTGCAGGAGGCTGGGAGCTTAGCCACGCTGGCTGCAGGGAGGCCAGTGGGAGTCCAGCTGAGCCTGTGGCAGGGAGGCTGCAATACCAGTGGACTCCAGTGGGCAGCAATCTGCTGTGGTGGGCCTAGGTGACCTGGTGGTGGGACCATGGGGCTGTCGCAGCAGGGCTGACAGGGCCGAGAGTTTTGGCAGTGGGGCCGTTGCTGCCCCAGTAGGACTGACTGGGTCAGAAATCCCAGTAGCTGAGCAGCAATCTGTTGTGGGGAGGGGAATGGGAGTTCTGGCAGGAGGACAGCAGGCTGGCAGGGTTCATGCCGCCAAGGCAGGTCTGGCCAGTCTGGGAGCACCGGTGGTGGAGACATTGGTTTGCCGCGGTGAAGCTGAGAGCCCCAGAGGTTGGGCCGTGAACTGCCATGGCAGGGCAGCTGGGCTAGTTGCATGTGGGGAGCCTGCTGGGAGGTCAAGCAAGGAATGGAGCTGGGCTCAGGGACCTGGTGGAGGGGAGCAGAAATGACTTCCCCTAATGCAGCAAAATCCCTTCTTCGGGACCACTCAGGTCCTGAGGGTGCTGGACCAGGGAGGTCCAACCTGTACCAAACAAAAACTAAAAACTCATCTCCTCTGTCACATCTTTTGCCCATTAACCTTCTCTGTGTTATTCCATGCCAGAAGCTAAGCTGCATAAGCTGGTATGGACCAGCCTTAAAAATCTTTCTTGATGCTACCTAATAAAGTGGTCTTTCCACAGAAGGTAAAATAAGCTACAGTTTGAGCTGAAAAGTCCAGAGGAGCTGCTACTTGCAAAAATTCAATTTCCCATGAAAGTTGGGCAAGACTCAGAGAAGAGATATGCAGATATGATGGGTTCCAATTTATGCCACTGAACAGATTGTATTATGAGTCTGTGTGGGGTTATATAGAGGAAAATAATGCAGCAGATTTCAAATAAACTGACTCACTACCTGGCATTCTGTTACTGTCCAGAAGAGTTGTGTGCAACCCATAAATGTAAGAATCCATGCTGTACAACTCCAGATAGCAATTGTGGGAATAGGCTAGTACCTCCTGCACATTACTGTGAAAATTTACCACTACACAAGTTACTTTGCAATAAGATTGATTTCTAGCTAAAAATAACCTAAAACTGCGACCTTGCCCTATCTCACAGGTTGAGAAACAATGCTGATACAGGCTAGGGGTCATTAAGCCTCCGCGCTCCTTCCCCCAAAATCAGTTGGGGCCACACACAAGTAAAAAGCAAAAAATAAAGACAAACCTCTCTTGCCTGCTCCCAAGTGAGAAGCAAAAAAAACCCTCCTCACTCAAACAACTCGGGGCAATAAGGCTTGCCCCATTCTGGCCATCCAACACTTGTGCTCTAGCCCTTGCTAGAGACTTTCCAGATCAAAATACGCAGGGCTCTGGAGCGGTGTAAATATGTCATTGTCTATATGAAATTTTAATTTGTACTGACTTCACCAGTGCTTTTCATGTAGCCTGTTGTAAAACTAGGTAAATATCTAGAAGACCTCTGCATATCCCAGGTTGAGAACTATTAAGTTAAAGTACAATATTGCTTTCTTAGAATATAGTTCAGTATCTAATTTACTGCATATCACCATTTTCTCTCACAGGTGCAGCAAATAATAAATATGTGTATTAAGTGCATTCTCAGAGAGCTTTTGTTCACTCCCATTTAGGGTGTTTTTGTAGCACTTCTTAAGGATTCTGGATTGACTGTTGTAGAGACTGAAACCCTCTCTTAATTCACAGAATGGGCGCACCACAGATAGCAATAGTGCAGGATTCCCACACTGCCCTGCCAATGTACTTCAACACTGACCTAGAAGAGTTAAGACAAAGGTTATGTCATTCTCCATTGCCGATTCAGTCCTTAGCTCCTGTCATGATAATGAGGCTTAGCCAGCAGCCTGGGAACTAAAGGGTTAACTATACTTAACTCAGGTAGTATTGGCCAATAGGAACGTAGGTAGGAATTTCAAACTGGGACAAAGGAATTTTTGGTTTCTCCCTCCTTTGTCTCTGGGACAGTTTTTCTCCAGCTACTGAGGGAGTCAGACAGAATGTCTCCCTCCAAGAATAGACTCTTCACTCTTCTGTAAGTAGGATAAAGTTTAGATAAATCCATTAGGTTTTATTGTTTTATGGTTTGGGAAATGGGATCTGATGTCTGTGCATCAAAAATGGGTTTCTCTCTCTTTTGCAACTAAGTTTGGGCCCATGGTGGAATTCCCCATGAGTATATTACTTTGTGACTCTACCATCTAGTCATTATGCTTGCAACAGAAATATTGTGGTGATAATAAAAGTTCTTTCTTTTTTCTTTTCTTAACCTGGTATTGGTTAATTTGTGTGTCCTGGTTTGTACTTTAGGGGTGAGATTTCCCAAGTGATCTCTCCCCTGATTTTCTTATCTTTACTTGGGTGGTGGCAGTGGAGTTTTTATCCCCAAAATTTAGGTTAAGATTTTGGGGGGAAGTTTTTTACCAAAGCGTGGAAAATAACGTTTTGGGGTACTTTTGCAGGCCCCCACTTCTGCATTTATCTTGCCAGAGTGGGGAAGGAGCCTTGACAACTCCTCAACTATCAACAAAAGCACTAATGAATGCCAGTTTTGATTATATGAAACCTCACAGTTAATTTCATATAGGCCATCGTACAATGTTGACATTCAGCTTCTACCAACCTGAGCAGATTTGACTTGATGACCTGGCAATAAAAAGGCTTTATTTCCTATTATCAATTCCCTATACCACTCATTCTTGTGATGATACTTACCTATGTATTGGCAACTATCATCATTTCCCTCACAGAGGGGAAGCTATGTTAGTCTATATCTGCAGAAATAATGAGGAGTCTTGTGACACCTCCAGATTAAATCTGTTAGTCTCTAAGGGTGCATCTACATTGCACCATAACTCAAAATAAGTTACACAATTTGAGCTATGCAAATTGCATATCTTATTTGTCAGGGTGCAAGCCCCCACCATGCCTCAGTGCCCCCTGACTGTCCTCATCTAGCCCCTCTCAGGGCAAGTTACAGTCCATATGGGTTGCTCATCATTGGCAATGGGGTTGTCTCAACTGCCCTGCTTACCTCGGTGGCATCATGAACCACCTCCAAACCAGGGTTTTGTCTCCAGCCCCTAGCCAAGAGGAGTCTTGGCTGGCCCTTTCCCAGCCCTTGCTGGCTATCCTCAGCTTGTCTCCCTCCTAGGAGCTCCTACTTTCTCCACAGTCAGCCCTCCACTGACTTCCCCCCACTAAGCAAATTGTGCTTCTCTATTTATAGTTGTCAGCTGGGCTCTCACTCGTCCTAACGGCTTCAGCTGGCCTCTCTGTTCCCATCCCTTGCTCAGGGACTGAGTCAGGGGCTTAAAGGGCCAGTGCAGGGCAGGCGCCCTGTCACATTATTTCAATTTCGAAATAGCTTATTTCATCATTTATTGCTGTCTCAACAGCATCAAATTTCAAAATAAAGCGCTATTCCAAAACGTCTCCTACTCCTCGTAGAATGAGATTTACAGAGACGTCGGAATAATGAGCCTGAAATAACGGGCATGCTGTAAAGATAGCTATTTTGGGATACTCTGATATCCCGAAATAGCATTGCAGTATAAACATAGCCTAAAGGTGCAACTACACTGCATCCATAGGTTGAAATAAGATATGCAATTTGAGTTACACAAATTGCAGATCTTATTTCAATCTAATTTCAAAATAGTTTATTTTGAAATTTGGTGCTGTCTACACAGTGCCAAATTTTGAAATAAACTGCTATTCCAAAACATCCCTTAACCCTTGTGGAACAAGCATTACAGGGACATCGGAATAGCAAGCCTGTTATTTCAAAATCTATTTTGAAATAATGGGCTGGTTTAAAAGACATAGAATAGCTATTTTGGGATACCTCCCAAATCCTGAAATAGTGCCGCTGTCTAGACATACCCTAAGGTGCCATAGGTGCCTCCTTGTTTTTCCTTCTCAGAGGTGCAGATTCAGATATTTAACCTTAAATTTACTTTAAGCATGATAACAGTTGATTAACAAAAGGATGGGGACACGATCATTTACAAGACTTGGAATTCAGGATTTAGCCAAACTTTCCAGCTTCAACATGCAACTTCACTTTGTCTCCCTGATCCCTCAGCAGTCTCATCCCTTGCCTCAGTATTACTTTCTGGAAGCTTTTGTGGAACGTATTTGGTGGACTTTGGATAATTATGTGTTGTGATGTCCTGTGCTGTGGCTTTCATATCGAAACATGAAGTACATTGTATGTGGTACATATCCCTGACCTTCAGGTTTTGAACAGTTCCAAGCAGCACAGTATTCATGTTTTTTGCTGTCTCTTGTTTAGGGCTGAGTACACTATAGCATAATAGCAAATACATTTACATTTCTGACATTAGACACAGCTGTTTGCTTAATGGGATTCTTTCCTACTTTTCATTGTAAAGAATATTGTCTCTGAGAGTGTTGCTTTGGTCCACATTGAGAAAATTGCTGATAGCTTTGACAAAACATCTGCTCATAGACGTGCCAAACACCAGCAGTATGAAATTAACAAAACGGGTCAGCTTCACTGGTACTATTCAGAATCCTGGGCATAGCAGTGAAACTTTCAAGAATTGTGTCAAGCTCATAGCGCTGCTTCTGCTTCATAAAGTGTCAGAGACAAGCTGTGGAGTTACTGACAGGGAAAAAGACCGAAGAAATAGATTGTGAGGTGCAATAGAGTAAGTCAGAGCAGTCAGAAAGTCAGTGGAAGAGAGTGTTGCAGAAACCCTCTTCATTCCCAGCAGCCAGGACAGGAAGAAGAGGTAAAGTGTTCCATTACATTCCAGTTAGCAGGCACTCAAGATCCAAAGCCTGATATGAAATTCAGAGACTGTGGATAGTAGTAGGCTTGTAAAAATTCTAGCTACAAATCGTACCAGTGGAATGGGAGAGAGACATTCCTCTTGGATGGTGCACATGCACGCAGGTCTTGAATATGTACAGTACATCTGGCTCCTAGGTATCTGGAAAATGTTTCAGGCTCCAGGACTCGTTACAAAATAAGGAGGTATGTTAAGAGGAAAGAGGTAGAATAATGAGTTAATGAGATATTACATAATCAGTAGGCTCAGACCTGCATTCCTAACTCAGCCTATGTATATTTTGCCCAACTTGTGCAGAATCAGTCTGAATATGGACTGCTAGATACTGAGCAGAAAATGTGAATATTCAACTAGTGGAATTGTCATTGTGCTCTGTTTGGAGGGCAAGCAACATCAAGAACTAGATGAATTACCTCTCTTAATTTGGGAAGTGAACATATATTTTTGCATTATTCATTATATTTAAGGGTGCTGTCACTAATTGGTTGTTTGCTGTGCAAGTTGAGGAGGGAGTTAATAGTATGTAAAAGTGCTAAATATCTTTTTAATACCTCCAAGGAAATACTTCCGTGAGCGCTGTCTTTTAGAGACATCAGACTGATTCAGACTAGCAGCTGAATAGCAAAGATATTTAATTCACACAGGCAGTTGTTTCTCAGTGCAGAACGGCATCAGTTCACTATTACTGACAGCAGATGGTAGCAGTCTTGCATGAATTAACTGCACTGACGAGAGAAAACAAAGAGGTCTGAAAATATTTTTGGTCTCTGAATGTTATATTAAAGAAAATGCTATCCATCCCCATGTGTATGTTTTAGCAGTAGAACTAAGTGTGCTGCCACTCTAAGAAGGCTCCTAGCTATTATACTAATATTTTAAATGCTGTGGGGGCAAAACCTGATCTCAGAAAAGTCAATGGAAGAACATGCCCTGATTTCAGTGGGACCAGGATTTGGCTGTGGTATAGGCTGGTGACTGGAGAAAATGTGAGCTTTTCATTACACTGCAGGGAGACCAAGTCTATGAGAATTTTTCTGATGAGTGTAGGCAAGGACCTAGGTCTTTCAATACAATACAGCCAAACCACTGCTGAAATATGGCCCCAGAACTGGCCCACATGCACATCGCTTTGGAGTAGGGGTATCCCCAATCAGTGTAAAAACTGTGTGATGGGGTCTGTGCTGCCACCTTTCCCTGTTGTCACTAAGGAGTGCATTTACAGGGGACAGGCTTGTGACTGGGTGCCTCTGTCATGCCAATCCCTAGCTGCAGTTTCAAGCCCTGCACAAAGCCATGCTTGGACTGGGAGGTGAACTTTATTCTAGTTTTATATACACACTCACATCCCCTGTTCTCTCTCTCCCCCCCCCGCCCCGAGCTGCAGTGTGAGCTTCTTGGCCTTAGCTGAAGATCTGGCTCAGTAGTATCTAACCTAAATATGGGTTTTGTGTATTTTGGGTGTTCCCTGTTTTGATATTTGACTTTTCTGGAATCCCTTTGAGATTGCACTTTGCTGTGACATATTAGCTCAGGGGTGGGGAACCTACAGCCCAGAGGCCAGATGTGGCCCCTAGCTTGCCTGGATCTGGCCCCTGAGGTTGGGCCTCTGCCTCCAGCATTGGGGAGCCGGGCTGGCACTCCAGCCCTGCTCTCCTCCCGTCCAGACCCTGGACCCCCATTCCTCCCACCCACCCTTCCTATCGCCAGCCTGCTCCTGCACCCTATCAGCCTCCCAGGCCCACCAACCCCCAACCCACTCCTGCACCCTCCCTCCTGCCCAGATCCCACACCCCAAGCTTGCTTCCTGGCAGTCCCCTCCCACACACTGAATTCTTCATTTTTGTCCCATCCCAGAGCATGGGGGAGGGGGACATAGAATCTACTAGTTTAGGCTCCCTAGCGTCTGGTGTTCATGGGGAATGTGGGGAGTGGCTTTCAGTTCCTCAGTCTTCTTTTTTTTAAATTTCTTCTCACTTTTGTGCAGTCCCCGACTGATTTTTCTGTGGGTCAGTGGCCCCTGATCCAAAAAAGTTTCCCCATCCCTGTACTAGATGCTAATGCCTTCTGCTGAGTATGGAGATGAAGTAGGAATCTGTTTATTTTGATGCAGTAGTACCTCAGCAGTGATCTCATCAATGTTAATGCAAATTAATTTCCCCAATGTGATAGTCAGATGTGCCAATATGTTGATATAGTTGCTGATCGGGTCATTGTTAAAATTTTGCATTAGAGCACAAGTTTGAGTGAGTCGGGGCCTGTATTGCTTTTGTATATTTGTTACTAAAACAATGGGGGTCAAATTATCTTGAAGTGAGCTGCTGAATTAAACGATGGAGGAATTGGACCCTCATTTATTCTTTTTTAAATGGCATCTTGTATCTTTTCCTAAAACAATTTTGATAATAAAACCAACGGATGGATTCTTTCAGGAGCACCCATTACTTGGTCAACCATTCTTTGTCCTTCATCCCTGCCGAACTAATGAATTCATGGCTCCTGTATTGGATAATTCACTAAGAGAAAACAGGTGAGGAACACCAGTGCAGTTTGTGAGGCTATAGTAAGATGTTTAGTGTATGTAAAATAGTTGTGTACATTTGCAAGATCAGAATAGTAGTCAAGAATTGTCATCTTCATCTGTGTGTAGTAAAACTGTGTTTTCATTTAAATCCTGTAAGTTAAAATTGAGTGTTTAAAATGCATGAGTATCTTTATTTTAAAGAAAGTTGTCTGGGTTCTAGGGTTACCAGATGGTTTAAAAAAAATACTGGACACACTTGATCTCAGATGGGAGGCTGGTCGGGAAGGAAGAGTGGGGCTGGCCGGAGAAGATCGGGGGGACGGAAGGGGGAACCAGCTGGTGGGAAGTGGGGCTGGACAAGAGGGGGTCGTGGAGAGCAGGGTTGGATGGAGGAGATACGAGAGGGTAGGGTTATCAGATGGTTTAAAAAACATACCAGACACACTTGATCTCAAATGGGGGAGGGGGAGTTGGCCGGAGGAGATCGGGGGGTGGGGGGGACTGGCCGGCAGGAAGCGGGGCTGGCGGAGAGGGAGCCGGGCGCACACAGATCCCGAGGTGCTGCTGTCCTGCGCACAGCCCCGGCGGGGCGCATGGGTGAGTCTGGCCCCGGGGATTCCATCCTGCTCTGGCCCTGCCCCCACCCTCCTCCTCTCTACTGTGTAGTTGCGTGCTGCCTGGCTGGTAGACAGGCTCACGCACTGTGAGCGTGTTTACCTGCCAGGCAGTACACAACTACGTAGTGATACTCATGATAATAATAAACACTTAATTAGAAAATATCAGACATTTATATGTCCAGTATTTTCTCAATTTGTTTCCCGGACAGAAAGCTCAAATACTGGACTGTCCGGTTCAAAACTGGACACCTGGCAACCCTACTGGGTGGAAGGTTACTTTCAGGCATAGATCTGAACATCAGTAGAGATTTTTTAATACATGCATGCTTTCTTTGGTTTTTTTAGGAATATAAACTACATTACATCATGGCTGAGTATTGTAGGCCCAGTTGTGGGATTAAATCTACCTCTGAGTTATGCAAAACTAGTGTCTGAACAGAATACAGAAGCAGATTAAATCAAAAGGTAAAAGGGTTATGGCATATTTTTGAGTCTTGTATAAATTCAGATTCTAGTTTGCAAGCATTTCATCTTTTACTTCTAAGTCTTTGCTTGAGGAGTGCCTCAGATTTTCCATCTGACAATTTACAGTTTCTCCTGTGTCTTTGCCATTTTGCTTTGCACTGGAGAGATGAGTTGATGTCCCTCTGGCACTCTGCCAGCACCCTTCTTAACAGCCAGGCAGTGTCTCCAATGAAAGCCACTGTGTACTTTTGAGAGTGCTGTCTCAACAATATCAGAGCTTCTTGACTTAACTTCTCCATTGTGCATTTAATGGTGTGATCTAATGTACTTGCACTGCAATGATTTTTATTTTTCCGCTTCTACTACTTCTGATTTCTTACTATGTCTCTCCACTTCAGGGCCCACAAGTTGAAGCACGGGCATGAGTGAATTGTAAATCAGTTGCAACCTGGTCTGCAACTGAGCTCAGACACAAACCACCCAGTTCCCTCATGGTCGGCACAGCTCAGTAAGGCTTGCCATTCAGGTCTCTTTCCCCTAACAGCAACATGCCTGATGACAACTGAACACCAAAGAGCTGGCTGCATTAGTGATGCCTCACGTTCCACATGGACACAAGCTACATTCTATGTGATAACGCTGATTCAGTAGGGTCCTTTTTTCCCTGGATTTGGTCTTTACTGAGATGATATCAGAACACCTAATAAAAGGCCAAGCTTCCTGACATGGGATTGAAAGAATGGCTTTGACTCTACTGAAAGGTATCGGACTGTGTATCTAGAGAAGTATGCTATCAGTCTGCAGATGTTCACAGTTAAATTATATATGTGCACCTTGGTGTGGTTATTCCATGTTAGGGTTAGTATGTAACCTGGAAAGAATAGGTACACTTAATTGCCAGAATTCTAATGATCCCTCAGGGGGGAGAATGTTTTGTATATGTATTGATTCATTGAACAAATGGATCAGAATTGTAGATGAATAGTACTAATACACTGTATTGGCTAAAGTATACAATTCTAGAATTCAGGGTGTCTCAGTACAATCATGTGAGCATGTCCCTTACAACTTCTTCACTATGTCTAAAGGGTTTTCTCTCCTAGGGAAGGTACTGTGGTAAATTAGCATTTCTTTTAGAGCTTGTAAGTATTCATGAGTAAATGCCTGATTCTGCAGTCCTTACTCAAGCTAAACTCCCACTGGTATCATGAAGTTTTGAATGAGTAGAGACCATCCCCAAGATCTGCGAAAAACAAGCTAGAAATAACTTCAGTATGACAGTTGATTTTGATTCCCTCTGAATCACATTTTGTTCTCTGTTCTGCATTTATTTTGTACAATGCTCAGTAGATAAGAATTACAGATTTTGCTTTCAGTGGTTTAATGAAGACAACATCTACATGGGAAGTCAAATATTATAATATGTTGCAAATATAAAATTTGAGGGATTTAAAAATCTGTACTCAGAAGTTTTATCTTCATGTTTTTAACTTAGGCTATGTCTACACTGCAGAGCTATTTTGGGATACCTCTGGTTTCCCGAAATAGCTATTCTGCATCTTAAGAGAAAGCCCATTACAGGCAATCCCCGGGTTACGTACAAGATAGGGACTGTAGGTTTGTTCTTAAGTTGAATCTGTATGTAAGTCGGAACTGGCGTCCAGATTCAGCCGCTGCTGAAACTGACCAGCGGCTGACTACAGGAAGTCCGAGGCAGAAACTGACCAGCAGCGGCTGAATCAGGACGCTTGGGGCAGAGCAGCTGGGGTGCTGCTGGGTTGGTCCAGTAGCGCCCAGAGCGGCGCTGCAGGACCAACCGGCAGCGCCCCAGCTGCTCTACCACAGGCGTCCGGAGAAAAGCCTGGTCCTCCGAGGCTTTGCTCCCTGTCTCCCTGGTCTGACCAGCAGACCAGGTAGACGGGGAGCAAAGCCTTGGAGGATGCCCACAGCGGGACAGCTGCGGCGCGCCTGGACTGTCCCGCTGTGGGCATCCTCTGCGTCTCCCTGGTCTGCTGGGGGGGGGGGGCCGCAACTAGTGCCCCCTCCCCCTAGCAGACCAGGCTTTTCTGCCCACGACGCCTGGGGTAGAGCAGCTGGGGCGCTGCTGGGTTGGTCCTGCAGCGCCGCTCCTCGGCGCTACTGGACCAACCCGTCAGCACCCCAGCTGCTCTGCCCCAGGCGTCCTGATTCAGCCGCTGCTGGTCAGTTTCTGCCTCGGGCTTCCTGTAGTCAGCCGCTGGTCAGTTTCAGCAGCGGCTGAATCTGGACGCCAGTTCCCACTTACATACAGATTCAACTTAAGAACAAACCTACAGTCCCTATCTTGTACGTAACCCGGGGACTGCCTGTACTGGATTCTAATGTTCTAATGTGATACCTTTGTTTCCTGCACGACTTGTAAAATGTAGTCCTTCGTTGACTTCTTATGACAGCTGTCAGATTGCATTCTTTTCAAAACATTCAGTTACGTATGTTTTATGGTAAACAATATCTGTATCCTATTTCACACATTGAAATAGTTATTTCTCTTTATACACGAGGAAAAACAAATGACAAAAAAATACTATTTTAAATCTGTATTTAGAAGCCTGAATATTCAGCACTGCTTATGCTTTTTGTGCTGCTCCAGTGAAACAAAGGAACTCAAACAAATAGCTAAAGATTCTCATCTGGTCATTCTAGCCAGCTTTGCACCAACTGCTTCTGCCTCCACCCCATCATAAGAGGTGGAATGAGGTGTGGCTAGAGTACATTGTTCTTTAGCAGTGCTGAGACACTGGAATGGCTAATAGTTCCAGAGCAAATTAGAGATGACTGCTCTACTTGCACTGAGAGTTGAATTAGCTCCCACTACCCTCAGGGTCAGGCAGGGGAGATCCAGAAAAAAACAACACATTCCATATACATGTATGTACAAGTGTGCACACACATGCACCTGATCCACTGCATGTTGCAGCACCATATTGGAGGATCTAGCTCATAATTATCTTTCTGTAGCATCAGAGATGTTACCCAGTATTGACCTGTTTGTCAAATGTACAGAATAAACAAATCCTTGCACCCCAAGAAATTCAATTTTAAGGTACAGGGCCAGTAAAATATGATACAGAATGGAATTTAGTCTATATACCTGGAATGCTTGTTTTAAAATATGCTTTCTTGTGAAGGGTTCCTTGAACGAGAACCAAAAGATTTTCTTCATTTTTAAGTCTTATTTATTTCGACTAGTTTTTGGCTGCTCGTCAGAAAATAACTTCTAGTTAGTTTGGAGTAAAATGTACTTGCCTAGTTTCTTAGATATTTCTAGGGGTACGTCTATACTGCAACGCTATTTTGGGAAACCATAATATCCCAAAATAACTATCCTACATCTTCACCACAGCAAGCTGGTTATTTCAGGCTTGCTATTCTGACATCCCTATAAACCTCAATCCACGAGGAGTAAGGGCCATTTTGGAATAGTGCTTTATTTCAAAATTTGGTGCTGTGTAGGCGGCACAAATGTGTCACAGATGGTACTTAGTCCTGCTATGAGGGCAGGGGACTGGACTTGATGACCTCTCAAGGTCCCTTCCAGTTCTATAAAGAAAGAAAGGTGGGGGGGGGGGGGAAAGAATGTTGAGGGCCAGGACTGCAGGATGCAGAGAAAAAAATTGAGTCAGTGCAGATGGAGAATCTCCTCAGTTGTTGAGTTAGCCTAGGCTGGGAGTGCTGGTTACTGTCTTTGTGAGGCTGTACTCACTCGAAAGTTGCCCAGAGGCAGGAGAAGACTGCAGCACTGGATTGAGGGCCAGTCGGCCACTGCTCTCCACATCACTCCCTGCCAGACATGGTGTTCTGCAGATGGGCCAAAAAGAGCCAACTTCTCTTAATCCAAGTCTCGCTACATCTCAGCCACGTGGACATCAACTTCTGCATTCACACAAGCTCGGAATTGGGTGTACCTGATGGCTGTGTCTACATTGGCACCCCTTTCCGGAAAAGGGATGCTAATGTAGACTTTGGAATAGGCAAATCCGCGGGGGATTTAAATATCCCCCGCGGCATTTGCATTAACATGGCTGCCGATTTTTTTCCGGCTTGGGGAAAAGCTGGAGAAAAGCGCCAGTCTACACGTTATTCTCCGGAAACTAAAGCCTTTTCCGGAGGATTTCTTATTCCTACTTTCAAGTAGGAATAAGAAATCCTGATGCCTACTTGAAAGTAGGAATAAGAAATCCTCCGGAAAAGGCTTTAGTTTCCGGAGAATAACGTGTAGACTGGCGCTTTTCTCCAGCTTTTCCCCAAGCCGGAAAAAAGCGGCGGCCATGTTAATGCAAATGCCGCGGGGGATATTTAAATCCCCCGCGGATTTGCCTATTCCAACGTGCTACATTAGCATCCCTTTTCCGGAAGGGATGCCAGTGTAGACGTAGCCATATGGTTTACTCATGCCTGCACTGTCCTTTGAGGGTGAATTTTCACCATCAGTGATCTGCATCCCCAAGTTACACTGGTGGAAGCTGCTGAATCAACCTCCCATTCCCACAACTTCAGCATAGAGAGAGAAAACGGAGAGGGAAAATCTCCTGTTGCTGGCTGTTGCCCAAAGCAGGGTAGCACATCGGCTGAGCATATGTAGGAAAAGATTTGGCAAACTGTAGAAATGAGCTAATCTTTTTTTCTTTCTGCACATGATCCAAAATGAAACCCTGAACTGTTACTAGCAGATCGTAGCCAAGCTTTACTTGGCCAAGCAAAGACTGAGCCAGGTGCAGGCAATACTGCTCTCCAAGCTTCATAAGGTTCATTCTTTCACATCCTATAGTTAGCTGTCACTTGCCTACTATGGTCAGCCATCTGCTTTAATATTTATACATGGCCTGCTTTATGACGCAGGAACATTGACTAGTGTTGATGAAAGAATCACACTGCAAAGTGGAGCTAGTTCTGTCTTCTCCGGTCTCCTTTCTGCTGTATTTGTAAATCTTACAGCCACCTGTTATAAAAGACAAAGCTCTCAAAACAGGAGTCAATACAAAGTATAAAGCCATTTTTATCAAAAGGTCAAGTATCTGAGTTACTCTTTAATTTATTTGGGCTTCGACTTTTCTGGAGCACCCTTTTCTTCCAAATAATGCAAGTCTGCGCTCCTCTGGACAAATCCTGATGCCATTTGCTAACTCACCAGTTTGGTGTGTCAATTTAGCCTGTAGTAAGTAACCTAATAAAATTGGTTCATTAAACAAATTGAAATACAGCTTGAAACAGAGAACCAGCTTTGATGCTTCTTTGTGTCATTCTCCCATTCCCCCCATTTTTGTGTATAATCCTTTATAATTAATTATATGTTGACTTGAGATGATGAGGTCTTCAGGACAGGGACAAGGTTTGTTTCTCTGTAACAGCACGTATGCTTTCAGGTGCCCAAATACTGTGAAAGGAATGGGATAATTGGCCCTTCAAAACTTTCACCCCAGTCTATAAAAAGTTAGATTCAACCACATGAAGATTTATTTCCCTGAACCTCTTTTAAACAGCTTTCTAGTTTTCAGCATCCCCCGCCTCCGCCACACACACTTTTTAATATTTTCCCCTCATCATACCAGTAGCAGCATCTAGTGGCAGAAGCAGCTCATGACAACTCTCTGCATTAGGAAACCATACCAGCTGCATGAACACTTTTACCACTTCAGTATTTCCCTTTGCGATCTTTGTTATTTGCTGGTGTTCAAGTCATTTCTCTCAGGATTTCTGGACGCTGCTTTTATTCCTAGTGGTTCTTTCTGAACCAGAGTAGTGAGTTTAAAAAACCCAACTTAGATTCTGTGATTTAATAGTAAGATCTGAGCTTCAGGTTTCTGGTAAGCCAACTACAGCCTCACACTAGTCAGAATCACACCACCAGGAAATTTTTACAATAGTGCTTGTAAGTGAATGCCAGAATTTCAGATGTGCTCACTAACTGTACAATGAACAATGATATTGGCTCATTGCCAGAGATAGATGGTAAAAGTAATGGTGCAGAAACAGAATAAATGTTAAATAAATACTTCTGTATTTGGAAAGACAGAGGATGATGTGCTAATATCACATGACAACAAAAGTCCTTTCCAATCCCCTAAGCAATAAAGGAAAATCTGATAAACATTTTTAAACACACATGCCTGGATAACATATTTCCAAAAGTCCTAAAAGGCTTGGCTGAGGAAATCTTTGGCCTGAGTGCCACTATTTATTAAAAAATTAACAATCTAGAAGAATGTTAATGCCAAGCTGTCAGCCGACGGTCAGGGCAGTGTGCGCGTGTGTGTTACACCCAAGTCTTCAACTGCTGAGACACAAAGACTCGTTGCAGCGGGCAGCCTAGGAGGCTGGAGGGCACCCTGAAAAGTAGTTTAACGTCCGTGACTTTACTGCTAGGACCGAGGTCCTGTCGCAGAGGGTAGCCAAACAGGCTAACAGACGCCCCAGTGTGTACAGGAAGAGCTTATTACGCTTCAGATTTTAGCTGCTAGAATTTCATAATTCCTTCGCAGCGGGCAGCCTCGCGGAGACTGAGAAGCGCCCCAACTGAATTTTGCCACCTGGGTGTGACACAAATCCAAACGCCCAAGCTCTCCCTATATCTGTCCCTTTACGACTGGCTGAAGTTCTTTTGTTTGTGTTCGGTTCGGGTACAGGAGCACGGGTTCAAGTCAGAAGCTTGACACGCACTGGCTTATTTATAGGAGAAAGAAAGAGAAAAGAAATAAAGAAACTTGGTTCAGTGTATATAGATATATATATTTTATAAGTGAATGAGGGCACCCCACTTGTTCCCAAAGTTTATAGCTAAATCACCTTACCAAAGGTGATTTACAATAGAAATGAAGCAGTTTGACTTTAAGAAAACTATAATAAAGTAACTAACTTACAACAGAGAGACAATTAGAGTGTACACATAAAGAAAACACATTGCAGGTACAATTCTCACCCCTGCGTTCCAGACTTGGCGTGGCCAGCGTCTTTCTCTCAATCCCTCGGGAAGAAGTAGGGCGAGGTTGGGCGTCCCACGGACCTCGGGAGACAATCAATACCTGCCAGCAGGTGTAGGTGATTGGAGCTCAAATTGGGTGGGCAACTCAACCCTCTTTATACGCCTTGGGTCACATGGGCTTCTGCCTGGTCTCAAGTGGCCAATCAGGAAAAATGGCTTTGAATGCCAAGTTTCCCACGAAGGGTGCAAAGCATAATTCACACCTGGGAAGATGCAGACAATGGGCACCTCTGGTATGTGATGGGCGAAGATTCCTCTCCCGAGACAGTGCAGGCGTGTCAATTACTGATACTAGCCATCATGGCAACGGGAGGCCTCCCAGTCGTCAGCTAGCCCATTTACTGTCTGGTTTCTGTTTATGGTAGAGTCAGGGACAGGCACCACACCTGCGTTCCCAGGGCATCAAAGGCTGACTGCCTTTCTCTTGCTCTCTGTGGGGGGGGGGGGAAACAAGATGGGGCTCGTGGAAAAACAAGATGGGGTTTTTGTGTCTGGCTACACAAGCCAATAGTCTAAAACAGCCAGTAAGATGACACAGCAATTAGGGATGTGAACATGTGTAGTCATCTACACGATTAAGTGATAACCCTGGGCTAATCAATTAATCCAGTCAACTGCGTGCACACTTCCTTCTGTATCAGAGGACGCAAGCAAGGGGCCATTTCCCCACAATCACTGGATCCCATGGAACCGCCTAAAGCCCCACCCCTACACTGCTGCCTGTGTGAGGCAGTAGCATGGTGGGTGAGATGGGGAAGCTGGCTTTCAAGCCAGCTTCCCACATGTATCAGCTCCTGTGGAGCCACCTGTCCCCCGCTTTTGTTGCCTCCCAAAGGCAGAGGTAGGGGGCAGGCAGGAGCCAGTGCTCAGGGCCAGCCAGCTTAAAAGCTGGTGCCCCACCACTACTGCTCCACTGCCCCCACTTGGGTTGCTGCCTCTATCAGGATGCATGTAAACTGCAGGCTTCTTACGCAAGCAGCTTTTATCGGAAGAGAGCTTCCGCAAAAACATCTTGGCTATGTCTAAAAGCATTTGCGGAAAAGAGCATCTAGATTTGCGCAAAAGCGTCCGTGCCAAAGCACTTTTTGTGGAAAAGCGTCCGTGCCAATCTAGACGCGGGTTTGCACAAGAAAGCCCCGCTCGCCATTTTCGCGATCAGGACTTTTTTGCGCAAAATAATGTCGTACCTCGGTGTTTTCATACCTCGGTACCTTCAGTGGTCTGGACTGTCAGTGTCGGCGTCGTCTGGTCCAGGGTTGTCCATGTTACTGACCTCAACTTACTACAAACAATACTGTGTTGTCTACACTGGCCCTCTTGCGCAAAAACATTTGCGCAAGAGGGCTTTTGCCCGAACGGGAGCAGCATTGTATTTCCACAAGAACACTGACAATATTACATGAGATCGTCAGTGTTCTTGCGGAAATTCAAGTGGCCAGTATAGACAACTGGCAAGTTTTTCCTCAAAAGCACCTGCTTTTGTGGAAAAACTTGCCAGTCTAGATGCAGCCCTTGCGTAAGAGCATGTCCACACTGCAAAAGTGCATTGAAAAAGTGATGCACTTTTGCAAAAAGAGCATCCAGACTGCATGGACGCTCTCTTGAAAGCAAGCAGTGATTGGTATGCACAGAATGGCCACCAGGACACCTGTCCTTTTTCATCTTTTTGCGCAAAAACCTCCTCTTCCCCATCCACACACACCTTTTTGCATTTCAAGCCAGCTCTCCACATGTTCTTCCTCATAGAATGAGGAATACCTACACCGGAAAAACTCCTCTGTTCTTTCGATTTTTTTGTGTAAAAACATGCTTGAGGTGTGGACGCTCCATGAGTTTTTTCAAAAAAAATGGTTGTTTTTCTGAAAAACCTCTGTAGTGTAGACATAGCCTGAGGTAGCTGCATGGGGGGAAGGGGGAAGGTCAGGGGAAGCAGCCACGGAGCAGCCTCTGCCCATGGCAGGCCCAGGCTTGCCACAGACAGAGGCTGTTCTGTGGATGCTGGAGTAGCATTTGTCCACGGAAAGCTTGGGCCCCCCTCTTGACTGAGCTGCTGCTGTCCCATGCTGCTCCTTCTGTATCAGATGCAGCAGTGCAGGGCGGCAGGGGGTTTTCTAAGGGTGGGCTGGAGTGCACTGGCTGCCGGCCTCACCCCCGGGGACTATCTAATAGCTGTGTAACTGCCAAATTTTGATGTAGTTACATGATTATTCAGTTACATGGGATCTAACATACCTGACAACAATTATAGCCTAATTAACTTGACAGCAGTTCTCAACAAAATGGAAAAAGCCAATACAAATTCAATCAATAAAGAATTAAAAGACACATGTATGGTGCCAGTCAATATGGGTTATATGGAAAATAAGTCTCACTTTTTCAGGTAAAAAAGGATCATCATGATCTAGATTTACCTCCTGCATATTGCTTGGGATCCAGGCACTTTAAGTTAAAACTGCTGAAACTAATTCCAAGACTCCATATTCAGTGCCTTGAGTTCTTCAGTCCAATTCACTTTCCTCATTCCCTCCTGCCCATTTTTAGCTTTCCTTCCATTTAGTTTAAACCATTTTAACTCATGATCACTCAGACAGGTTCTCTCTGCCACCAGTTCTTCGCTAGTGGTGCTTTTAGATTTAGTATTGGTATCACCTCTTGTTGGTTCAGAGACTGGTGAAGAAATTGGTTAGCTCTCACATCTGGGAATATGTGGGCCCTACTATTCTCAAATAACACTGTCTTCTAATCTGTATCTGGAAAATTAAAGCCTTCCACAATTTGTCTCTAATGTGATTTCATTGTTTGATTAAAATAATTGCATGTAACTTTTGAAAGATACTTTGGTTCCACAAGACATTTAAAAAATTATCATACCTTAAAACACATACAGATTAAGAACTAGCTGCTAGGCCTCAGAAAGTAGTTGTTGATACTGTGGCAAAAAAGGACTAATGAAATCCATTCATGTATGAACAGGAGAGAGGAGTGAGGTAATTTTACCTGTGTACACAATTGATGAGAAATACTAAAATGTCTAATTCTGACATCCATATTTTGAAAAGAATACTGAAAAACTAGAGCCGATTCAAAGTGCTACAAAAGTGATTCAAGGGCCAGAGAAAATGCATAAGTGAGAAAGTCTCTGTTCAGCTTATCAAAAGATTGAGAGATGACTTGATTATGGTGCATAAGTAGACTCCTGTAAACAAAAACAAAAAAAAGTATGCATTTAAGGGATTAGACAAACCCATCTGGGATGGTCCAGATAATACTTAGTTCTCCCATGAGTGCTGGAGTAGTCTTCAAATCCCTTGCACTTCAATGATTTTACCTCTTACATCTCCTCAGCACTAGGCCTAGCTAAGTGTTCTGCCAAGCATTCCCAAGTTTACCTCAACAAATGCTTAATAAGCTAATTTAACTTGTTGTTAGTCTTGTATTCCTACAAACTATTCTTAACTGCACCTGAACTGCATCTGGTTGAAAAAATTTTCAAAAATTGTTTAATGGATGTTTTGTTTTTCCCTGCCCTCCCCCATCCCCCCCAAAAATTCCCTGGGAACTGTTGGGTTTCGTGCTAAATTTCAATAGAAAGCAAGAACATTGGTTCTCAAGTACAGGCAGTCCCCGGGTTACGTACAAGATAGGGACTATAGGTTTGTTCTTAAGTTGAATCTGTATGTAAGTCGGAACTGGCATCAGCCGCTGCTGAAACTGATCAGTTTCAACCGCGGCTGAATCTGGATGTCTGTTCTGACTTACATACAGATTCAACTTAAGAAACCCAGGCGTCCCCAAGTCAGCTGCTGCTGAAACTGATCAGCGGCTGATTCCAGGAAGCCTGGGGCAGAGCAACTCTGCCTCGGGCTTCCTGTAGTCAGCCACTGGTCAGTTTCAGCAGCGGCTGACTTGGGGACACCTGGGGCAGAGCAGCTGGGTTGCTCCAGTAGCGCGGCTCCTCGGCGCTACTGGAGCAACTCAGCAGCACCCCAGCTGCTCTGCCCCAGGTGTCCTGATTCAGCCACTGCTGAAACTGACCAACAGCGGCTGAATCAGGACTCCTGGGGCAGAGCTGCTGGGGTGGTCCGGAGCGGCGCTGTGGGACCAACCGAGCAGCCCCCAGCTGCTCTACCCCAGGGGTAGGCAAGAAAAGCCTAGTCTGCTGGGGGGGGACACTAGCTGTACTCCCCCCCCCCCCCCAGCAGACCAGAGAGATGGGGGTGGCAGGACCGCCCAAGTCCTCCACAGCTTTGCTCCATCTCCCTGGTCTGCTGACCTGGGAGACGCGGAGCAAAGCCGCGGAGCACGCCCGCAGGGGGACAGCCCAGGTGCACTTGGGCTGTCCCACTGCGGGCGTGCTCCGCGGCTTTGCTCCGCGTCTCCCTGCAGAACAGGGAGACGGAGAGCAAAGCCTTGGAGCATGCCCGCAGGGGGACAGCTCAAGCGTGCCCGGGCTGTCCCACTGCGGGTGTGCTCCGCGGCTTTGCTCTCCGTCTCCCTGGTCTGCTCCCGGGTTTGCCTAGGCGGCGGCTTTGCTCAGGTGTCCCTGGTCTGCTGGGGGGGGTCCAGCGGCTTTGCTGGACACCCCCCCCCAGGAGACCAGGGAGACTGGGAGAAGCTTTTCTTGCCCCGGAGGACACAGGTGGTGACCCACCGCCCGTGAGTTCCGGGGCGAGAAAAGCCCCATTCTTAAGTGCAGATCCGACGTAAGTCGGATCCGCGTAAGTCGGGGACTGCCTGTACTGCCATGCTGCTTCGCATTCCATGGAGCAGGATCCTCATTGGATTTCACAATGTACCTCATCCCCTCATCAAAAGGGAAAAATGTGATGCATCATGGGATAAATAATGCAACCAGGGAGTCTATCATACAGAAGGGAGTGGGAGTATGAAACACCCAATCTAGACTCCATGAAGTATCATCTAAGAATTGAAAACAATCTGGATTTAGATTTGCAAAAACCTTGAAATTTTCCACAAGAAAAAGAGCCAGTTTTCTAATACACTTAAACACAGAAACTCAATACCACTTGCCCACTAAAAAAATCTGGGTTTAGAGCATGGGTTCCCAAACCGGGATGTGAAGAAATTTCAGGGGGGGGGGGCGCACAACCTAGCCCCCCCTTTACGTCCCCTCCCACCAAGTGTTGCTATTTGTTTCAGACCCAATCAGTTCCTTTTTTTTTTTTTGCGCTCAACAAGATTTGCTGATATGAGGGGGTGGTAGTGGTGAGGATTCCTCAAAAATCAAAAAGGGGGCATGACACCAAAAAGTTTGGGAACCACTGATTTAGAGTATCTTTACAAATATCTCATAAGCTTCCAGCTAAATAAAACAGATACAACACATTCTACAATAGTGCACAGAAACACTAAAGGATTTATGAGACTTGGGCCCATTCATCCTGGTCAACTGTAAGAAACGTCTCAGAAGATAAGTTAGTAACAAACAAGGCACTACAGATGTTGAAACACTTTAATTGATATTCAATTCAGTTAATTTAGACTATTTTCAGAAAGAAAAGGACATTAAAAATACAAGAGGTTTCTTTATATGTAAACTTTTGCTGATATCTTTAACAAATTATCAAAAGTTTATGATCTTGGTCTCTCCTTCTTGCCTTTGTACAAGGCTAAGAGGGAAACATTGGCTACTTTGACAACCTTGAAGCGAACTCCAGGAATGTCACCAACAGCATGACCTTTTCGGCCAAAGCCAGCAACCAGTACTTCATCATTTTCCTAGAATTAAAAACAGAAAACACTTCAGTTGCACAGCAGTCAATATAAGATTTATGCATGTGTCTAAAACCATGTATTTTTGCTATTCTGAGAAATCAGAGCATCCCAAACTGGACCTAATACTTTTAAGCATAACACAACTCCTTCCAGGAAAGGCCAGCTGAAGCAGGAAGAAGTGTGGTGGTCAGACATAAAGAGACTTGAAACTTTAGTTCCCTTCACCATTTAGGTAGGAATAAATATTAGCTAAGACACTCCTTTGCTTTGCAGCAGCACAGTGGAGGCATCATATGGAAGGTAAAAGAGCACTTATAATGTCTGTCTTCTGCCCATCATCATGTCAAAGCACAGTGAGCATGGCCTATCTCCCAATTCAGCCAAATACAACATATAACTACTTTCTGTGGTTCATTTCCTGATAAATTATTCACCTCAATGAAATTCAAGCAACCATCATTAGGAACAAAAGCTGTTATTTTCTTGCCATTCTTGATCAGCTGGACTCGGACACATTTCCTGATGGCTGAATTGGGCTGCTTAGCCTCTACACCACTGAAATGGAAAAACACAAAAAGGCATCAGTGACATTTTCCTTGATTATTCTAGCTCATATATTTTAGAACATCAAGGACTGCTACATTAAACACTAGATCACTTTGTACACCTCTATTCAATGAAGAATGTAAACAGCATTGCATTTTCAAGAAGTTCTATAAAACCCAACATTTAATGCACAATTACTGAACACAGCTCATCTAGTACATTGGTCCAAGTAAAAATAATGCCCTAAATGGTCCCTTTGCTTCCTAAATATCTGAACCAATACTGGGGGGAAGTAAGTGTTCCATGGGGATAAATGCTAACTTAATGAGACTGCAAATTAGAAACAGTACAATGGCACCCTGGAGGCTAGAGCAGCTCCATGTATAGTCAAGCCTTCTAAATAAGAGATTTAAAAATGCCAATAGGAATACAGGCATGAGATTTTTTTACGTTCTGATTTTTGTTTGGGAAGAGAGAAGGGGACCTCAGAGACAGGTGGTAATTGCAGAGAACATACAGATAGAAATGGTAAGCATTTCAATTTAAACCAGAATTTTAGATAGGGATGTCAACAAGTAGTCGACTACACAATTAATCGATAAGCCTAAGCTTCTCTGTCAATCTTGTGGATAGCAGGAGGTAGGGAAGAAGCAGGCACTGGTGTAGGGGAAAGGGGACAGAGGCTGCTTAGCGGTAGCAGCACCTGTCTGCAGGGGTTCCAAGCTCACTGTGGACAGCCGCTGTTCCACATCTCCTGGAGCAGCCTCTGTCCATAGGGAGCTTGGATCCCCAGGGACAGGGGCTGCTGCACCCTGCATTACTGTCTCAGAGGCTGCGGGGCGGCAGGCATCTGGCCCACAAGGGGAGCTGGTTTTTAAACTGGCTCCCCCTACCATCCCATGCTACTACCTCTGATACAGTACAGTGGCATTAGCAACCAGTCCCGCCCCTACGGACCACTGAATAACCTTGAACCAACAATATTTTGTGTGGTTCTATGACTATTCAATTATGACAGCTAACATCCCTAATTGTAGACATCAAGTGGAATGATGGCAAACATTTTTCAGGCCTCACAATAAGGGTTTAACAAGAAACGGCTCTGCTGCTGTCAATATAACGCAGGGGTGGGCAAAAGGGCCTCCATGGGCCAGATCTGGCCCATGGAGGCCCTGCTGCTCCCCCGCCCCCAGGCCAATTAGGACCTGGGGGCAGAGGGACATGCACAAAATTTTCTCCACCCTGCCAGGAGCATGCAGTGCTTCCTGGCAGGGTGGGAGAGGAGTTTGTGCACTCCCCCGCCCCCAAGCCCTGATTGGCCTTGGGGCAGAGGGAGCACATGAAGTTTCCTCCACCCTACTTCTGTACTGTGAGGAGCGTGCAGCACTTAGAAGCACTACGCGCTCCTGGCAGGGCAGAAGGAGTCTTCACATGCTTCCCCAAACCCAGGCCAATCAGGGTCTGGGGAGGGGGGAATACATGAAATTTCCTCTGCCCTGCCAAGAGCGGGCAGCACTTAGAAGCGCCACACGCTCCTGGCAGGGTGAAAAGAAATTTTGAGCACTCCTCGGCCCCCAAACTGTGATTGGCCTGGGAGAGCACACAAATTCTCCTCCCACCAACAGGGGCATGGGTGCCTAGAGGATCATGGGGATGGAGGGGGGGGAGGGACTCCCTCACTCCCAGTCCAATCGTGGTCTGTGGGTGGCGAAGCCTGGAAGCATCATGGCTCCGCCCCTTCCACTTGAGGCCTTGCCCCTTCTGGAACAGCAAAAGATTATTTAATGCATAATAATCATTTAACAAAAAAACAAAAACGCACCATACAAAAAATGCCTAACACACACACAAAAAAAGACTTTATTCAGAAAATCCTCAGAAATAAAATAGTATAAACATCACCAGTGGACTTTTACAATGAGTCTGATTTTCAAAAATTCTGAACGTTTACTTCTCCAATTGATCTCAACAGGAACAGAGAAGACTTAGCACTTTTGAAAACCAGACACACTCTTATTTAGCGTCACAGCTTCTTAAATGTAACCTTCAACATTTAAGAAACATTCCACTCTTTAAGAAAAAATAACCTGATTAAATCACTTCCAAAACAAATCTGTGCAGAAATCAAGCATAAACATAAAACCATAAGAATGGCCAGACTTAGTCAAGACCAATGGTCTAGCCCAGTATCCTGTCTTCCAACAGCAGCCAATGCCAGTTGCCCCCAAAGGAATGAACAGAATAGACTAAGACCTCTGAACACCAACTGTGCCTAGCTACAAGTGAATGTGACAATCACTCATAATGCAGAAGGCAATTCACTGATGCAGAAATAATTCTGGTTGCCAAAATATAAGGTGTGATAAATAAGTCCCAGAGCTAGGCATAGCTACAATAAACTTCAACAACTACTCTCAGAAGCTGGAGTGAATTTCTCCAACTAAACTCCAAGAGCATATGAGTTGTACTCACACAAAGACAAAGCCTGAAACTCTGCCCCAACTAACTTCAAATAAATACAGCCGCTCCCCGACTTACGGCCACCTCCACTTATGATCATCCGCACTTATGACCAAAGCGGTCGTAAATGCAGACCCGAGTTACGAACAGCGCGGTCGCCATGTAACTCTATGGGATCTGAGTTATGAACAGTCCGAGTTACGGACCAAGTGTTGGTTGGTAACTCGGAGAGCAGCTGTACAGCAACTAATGGTGCAGAAGTCATGGTTACTTTTTTGAAAATGGAACTGCACCTAAGTTGACATGGGCTGAAAATACATTCTGAACATGTTATTAGGTGGATCAAAGCAATCCTACCAGATCTAAGCACGATAAAAAGTACAAGACCTAATGCGAGGTGCTGTGAAGACACTTGATTTCACTCACACTTTTTCTAGAACAATGCCCTTGGCATGAGACGCTCCTCCAAAGGGGTTGGCTTTCAGGGCAGTGCCCAAATGCGCCTTCTTGTATTGCTTGTCGTGCCATTTCTGATCACGACGGTGGCTGCGAAGCTTTCTGGCCGTACGAAGCCCGCGGCACTTCCCTGCAGCGCCATTGGGCAGGAGACAGAAAAACAACCAGTCAGTTCCACGCCCGGCCCAGGCCGACGCAAATGCCGGGGGCGAGCCGGGGCCGCCTGTCCCGCGCTTAGGAACGCGGCAGCTGCTCCCCCAGAGCGGCCCCGGCCTGCCCCGCCCGCAGAGCGGCCCCCTGCCCCCACCGCAGCGATCCCAGGGTCGGGCCCTGAGCGCCGCGTGCTGCGGGACTGCGCCTCCCCCCGCCGTTCGGAAAACCCGCCTCAGACAGCGAGCGAGCGAGCGCGGATCTCCCCGCCGCGGGGGGGGGAGGGGGACTCGAGCTCGCGGTGCTTGACGGGGGCTGCCCCAGCCTCACTCGGGGCCCCGGCCGCTCACCCATGGCGCTGCTGCTGCCAGGCCGAGCCGCAGAGAGAAAGACCCAGCATGCACCGCGGCGCCTACAAGTCGCTGGGAGGACCCCGCGTGAGGCGGCCTGGCCGCGCCTGATGGAAAACGCGCCTCTAACGCACAGAAGGGGCCAGTATCCGGCACACCTGTCAGTGGGAGTCGTTGTCATGGAAACGGCAACTTCCAGAAGGCATCGCGCAGCCTCCTTGCCTGTGCCTTTCCCCTCCCCGCTGTGACGTGGGCCTCAGCTACCCCGTGAGGTGTCCGCCCTCCCTTTGACCGCCCCCAGCTGGGAGAACGGGCGTGCTCCGTTTCTGCGGGCCAACGTGTCCTTGCTCCCGCCCACCGCGGCCCGCTGCCCGCCCCCTGCGCGCCCGTTGGTGTAAGCACGAGGCTGCCGGGTACCTCGAGTTCCTGTCGCAGGAGTTGTGGACCCCGGAAATTAGAGGTGGCTCATTGACACTCCCAGCAGTAAACATTGAGCAGCCATTCGCTCTCCCACGTGTGCCACGTTTCCTAAACTGTCTCCCCACCCACAAGGGAAAGAAAATTACTTTTTCCACCTGAAACCGAGGTTCTCAATATTCCCATGTCCAGGAGCTGGGTGTTCTAGAAAAACATGAGACTAATGTCTAGTATTTCAGTAACTGCTAGCATGAGCAGAGTTGCAGAGTCACAACTTTTGGCCCTATAGCAACAATACTGAGCAGACGATGATTCAAGAAAAACAGTCCACGCACCCCCTTGCAGCTAAGTCAGTTAATTTTCCCTTGAAGAAATATGTATTAACTTTCTCTTCTTTGCTTTTTCAAACTGCTCAATGAGTTCATATTTACTAGACTATGTTGAGAGTGAGCAGAGTTGAACTGGGCAGGTGCTTGCCTGCAGCTAGCACCTTCCTGTTGCTGTAACAGGTGAAAGGTCCCTACAAACCACATGCTTGGGGCAGACAGATTACCCCCTGAAAGGCTATTACAGCTGGAGAGTGAGGCATACAGGGTTGTTGCATCCACAAACCCTCCCCAATCCCACTTCAGGATCGCTCACTATAGTCCTCTTACTTCACCCTGTACGATGGCAGGCTTTCCCACTGGCTACGTCTAGACTGGCCCCTTCTCCGGAAGAGGCATGCAAAGCAGGCAAGTCAGAATAGGATAAGAGATCCTCCGGAAAAGGGCTTTATTCCGGAGGATCACGCCAGTCTAGACACTGTTTTACGGCTTTTCCCCAGGCCGGAAAAAAAACGGCAGCCATGTTTATTTAAATCCCACGGGAGATATTTAAATCCCCCACAGATTTCCCTATTCTGACTTGCCTGCTTTGCATGCCTCTTCCGGAGAAGGGGCCAGTCTAGACGTAGCCACTCTGTACATATAGTTATCACAATGGTAGAAAACACATCCATACTGTTAAATTACCTAGATGGAGGAAGGATGCTGGTGCAAGTGTTACCTTACCCAGCAAGGAAGTCCAAGCAGAAAGAATTAAATTTATCTTGAACAGGCCAGCAATCCTATAAAGATACCCTTATCTGTGCTTGCCCTTTCTAGATTCTTTTGAGTGTATAACATTCATGGAGAGGGACGGCAGGAGGAGAATGTAATACTGTACATTTAACTAAATAACTCATTTTTCTGACAAACTAATGGGAGCAGAATTATTTCTTCTGCTGTCACACTTAATAGTCAAAGCTACTTTAGTTAACAATGTAAGTCTTTGGAGATTTGTAGATACAAGCCATAAGAACAGAGAAAGCTGCCTAATAAAGGCATCCTCTTTTTCCTATTTTATAAAGGGCACTGTCCAATTAAGAGCTAAATAGATTAGCTTGAGATAAGCTGCCTTGCCCTCAATCGAGGGGTGGAAATGTCTCCACTTACATTTGGCTCCCATTAATATAAGTGCCTTTCTACTTCTGATTTAGTAACACCCAAGTGGGTTAGTCAAAGTCAATATAACTGGATAGACAGTTTCAGTACAGTATAGACATAACATTGCTTATGCTGTTACTGGCTTTCAGTAGCTGTTCCAATATGCCTATACTGATAATATAATTGATGTAAATTCTCCTGGTAATGGATATCCAGCAGAACCACCTATGCCCACGCACACAGTTTTATAACTGTGGTGGCCATATACAGACATAAATAAAGTCAACATAATTTTGTAATGCAGACCCGGCTTGAGTAAATATATTAGGTCTAATCACACATTAAATCTGGAACATCCACTTTCTGCATTCATACAGGGATATTTTAAATCAAGAGTAAATAAAGTCAATTTAATTTGGAGAATTGTTTCACGTTTTCAGGCACTAGCAAAATATTTAAAGTGTTTCAAAAACAAGCTTTAAAATAAAATCAGTTTTAAATCCCTGTGTTCTGTTCCCTGCTCACTGGTTTGTGAGAAGACTACACCAGAAGAAAATACAGTTAAAGTGAAAATGACTATTCCTTAATTGCTTTCAATACACAAAAGTAAACAAGATGAAATAATAATCTTTCAGTTTTAAACACATTCTCTAGCAAATGATTTGACCTGAAAGTGCCCTTTGTCTTAACAGTTTAAAAAAGACTTAATAAAACTTAATACCCAACATTATTAATTTTTAAGCGACTCTTAAAAACCTCTGAAACAGAATTATGCTTGTCTGATCCAAACACCAAATAAAAATTGACCAGAACACGTGCGCCAACATTTAATTCCATGGAGGACTTGAAAGACTGCAACATTTATCAAACTGAAGTTTATTAGTAATTCAGGTGGCATCACAAATTTATGATCGTGGTCTCTCTTTCTTGCCTTTGTACAAGGCTAAGAGGGAAACATTGGCTACTTTGACAACCTTGAAGCGAACACCAGGAATGTCACCAACAGCGTGACCTTTCCGACCAAAGCCAGCAACCAGAACTTCATCATTTTCCTAGAATGAAAGAAAGGAAGGAAAACTGAACATTTTTCAGTCAAATGAACCCAAACAGAAAAACAAATTACATTGACTGAACCAACCCTTTACATCTAAAAGACATCCCTTTACATCTCGGCTGTGTCTAGACTGGCCACTTTTACCAGAAAAGCAGCTGCTTTTCCGGAAAATCTTGCCAGCTGTCTACACTGGCCGCTTGAATTTCCGCAAAAGCACTGACAATCTCATGTAAGATTGTCAGTGCTTTTGCGGAAATACTATGCTGCTCCCGTTCGGGCAAAAGTCTTATTCCGACAAACATTTGCGCAAAAGGGCCAGTGTAGACAGCAGAGATTTGTTTTCCGCAAAAAAGCCCTGATTGCGAAAATGGCGATCGGGGCTTTTTTTGTGGAAAAGCGTCCGTGGCCAATCTAGATGCGCTTTTCCGAAAATTCTTTAATGGAAAACTTTTCTGTTAAAAGCATTTCCAGAAAATCATGCCAGTGTAGACGTAGCCCTCATGTTTTGATCAACTGATTTGACAATAATATTAAAAATATTACTAAGCAGACAGTAATAGTAATTCCTTTCAGATGACCAAATGTCCTCGACAGTTGGGGACAAATAAGTAACTCAGAGAGGTATGACATGGAGCCAATTCACAACAAATTTTTAGGGATTCATTATATTTACCTCAATGAAGTTCAAGCAACCATCATTAGGAACAAAAGCTGTTATCTTCTTGCCGTTCTTGATCAACTGCACTCTGACACATTTCCTGATGGCAGAATTGGGCTGTTTGGCCTCTACACCACTGAAAGGAAAAATTAACTGCTGTAACTGAAAGTAGCCATTTGAAGACAAACAGTATAGTGATCACTAAACTAACTTAAATCTATAAACTTCCTTGCAGTTGCTGGAGTAGAGTGGCACAAAAGAAGCTGTTTCTTTTATAAATGCAACAGAGCTGTTACTAAGAGCTGGTTACAAATACGCACAGCTCTTCTCCTCAGGAACAGCTGCAGAACCCACCCACCCGTTTTTCCTTCCATATCTAATTCAACTGCCACATTCAGGAATAATCATAAAGGAAAGTGCCGCTTCTAATTTTTCATTTATTTTACCAACAAAACATTTTAACAATTATTTTAGCCAAAATTGTTAAAGATGCAATTTATCTTAAAACAACTTTTAATCTTCTGAATTCTGTTTTTTGTGCAATCTCATGAGGCCAAATGTCCCTCTTTAAAGCAACAACAAAACAAAGAACACTGCACCTTTATCTGGTAATATAACCAAACAGTCTAAGGAGCTGGATTAAGCCTCCCATTTCTTGGACAAGGGAAACAGTTCAGAGGAGAGTAGGGATGATAAGAGTACAGCAGAGTAACCATTTAACTGATAACCTAATGCTTATCAGTTAAGAGTCTGTCACACTCAACTGGCTCACAGGGAGGCACAGCAGGGAAGCCACCTTCCCAGAGCCTGGTGGACAAGGGCTGAATGACAAGGAGAAAATTTCACTGTGGTAGGGAAGATGGCTCAACTCCCAGAGAGGTGACTTTACTGTGGCAGCAAAGCCTCCTCCCCAGAAGCTGGGCTCCCAGGGAGGAGCTAAACTAAACTTCATACTACAAAGCCCACAGCGTAAGTAACTGGGTAACCACTGAAATTTTCATCAGTTATATGGTTACCGTATTACACGATTTTTAACATCCCTAGAAGAGAGCAATAAAAAATGATTTAGAAAACCTGACCTATGAGCAACAGTGAAAAATTGAAAATGTTTAGTATTAAGAAAAGTGCAGGACAAACCCGGTAGCAGTCTTAATATAACGAGTGATTAATTGCTCTCCATAGCCCATGAAGGTAGGACTAGATATAGTGGGCTTAATCTACCATAAAAGAGTTTTAGATTAACTATCAGGTGTCTGTCTCCCTCCCCTTCTTCCCCCCAACTAGAAGGATAATTAAAGCACAGGAACAGGCATCCCAGATGTATTAAGAACTTTCATTCATTGGAAGTTTTAAAAGAACAGATTAGATAAACACCTGTCAGGAATGTTATTGGTGTATTTTGTCTTGCCTCAGCACAGGGGGCTGGACTATAAAATCTCTCCAGATCCCTTTTCAGCCTTATATTTCTATGTTTGGATTAGGGATGTTAAAGAATGGTTAATTCAATAGTCGAGTAACCTCATGAATTCTTATTGGTTACTCGACTATTCTATAGTCCCTTAGGGCAAGGCCAAGCAGCCAGTATGCTCCCACCCCACTTTTGAGGAGCCCCCTGATACTTTGTGCTGCTGCCTCCCCATCAGAGGCAGCAGTGCAGGGTGCCAGGTGGGAGCTGGCCCACAAGGGGAGCCAGGGTAGGGGTGGGACGGATACCTCCTTGACCCACCACGACCTGGAACTGAGCTGGGCAGCCTGCCCACCTGGCTCCTAATACACTTCAAATGCAGAGCTGCAGTGAGGGTAGGTTCCAGACCTAGCACAAGCCAGAACTGAGCTAGGCTACTGGCCAGCCTGCTAAAAAATGTTCTGGCAGGGGGAGAAGGGGAAATGCACGTAGTCTATAGCAGTGTTTCTCAACCAATGGTACGCGTATGCTTACCCTTAGGGATACGCAAGAGAAGTCTGGAGAGTGCCTCAACACAAGTAAAATTTGGCAAAAAAGTCAGGGATTTTGCCCTGCAAAGAGGATTGGGGAGGGGACAGCGGCACATGCCTGTCAAATTGAATGTTTGGAGCCACACGCCTGGACGTTAACAGCCGCTCTGTGCACGCACCCCAGCGCTGGTGGGAAAAGTGCATGGCTGTGTCAGCTCCGGTGAGACCCAGGGAAGTTCCAAGGGGGGGGGGGGGGCAGATTTGGGTGGGGAGAAAAAAAAAAATCACTTCCAGGGCTGCCTTTCCTAGTTTGTTTCCTCTCAGGCAGCTTCCCCAGGTGCTCCAGTGGGGAGGGTGGCTGAACCTGGAGATGCGCATTACCCCGACCCCCACCAACAGCTCAGCACAACACATCCCCATTGCCCCTTCTCTGCGGCGGTGCGGAAAAGAGCTAAAAGGCGGTGAAGCAGCACAATAAGCATTGCTCCAAAGAACACCTCTCTCCCCCTCATCAGTGGAGTAACAGGGGGAAGTTGCCCCCAGGCACCATGCTAGGGGGGCGCCAAGTTGGGGTGGGAGCGCACAGCCCTATGTGCTCCCTGCAGACAAGCCACCTAGGCATGGCTATGCGGCAGGAGTGGGCACTTCAAAGATAGGGTTACCGTATGTCCAGTGCCTGGCTCCGGGGGGAGGGGCATTGGGTTAGAGCGGGGGAGCAGGGGAGAACCTGGCTCTGGGGAAGGCGTGCATTGGATTAGAACAGGGAGGCAGGGGTGCCTGGCTCTGAAGGAGGGGTGGGTGCATTGGGTTAGAATGGGGAAGCCTGGCTCTGGAGATACTTAGAATTTTGTGTGTGAAAATGGGGTACTTTATTAATAATAATAATAATAAAAAAAAAAGGTTGAGACACACTGGTTTATAGCATTAACCTATAAGCTTTTGGTTATCAATTAATGAGCTACACTATTACATCCTTAGTTTGGACTGCAATGATAGTCCCAATGGGGGATGTCAATGTATAGATGACTACACGATTAGCTGATCAGCCCAGGCTTAGGGTTAATCCCGTCTACTAGATGCATCTTCCCCCCTCGTTGCCTCTGTGCCAGAGGCAGAAAGGGGGGGGAGGAGGTGGAAGCCAGTGCCCGTGGGCAGCTAGTTTTAAGTGAGCTCTCCAGGAGCACTGGATTTGCCTCCCTTTCTCCCCACCACAAACTATGCTGACAGAGAGCCAGCAGCTTGGAGGGCAGGCAGAGCCTATATGCATAAGTAGCTGGGTTTTAATCAAATTCTCTGCGAGCACCAGCTCTGCAGACCCACCTGCTGACTCCCCTTGCTGCCTCCTTAAAAGCTAGCTTCCACCAGCACCAGCTTTGCAGTGCTGCCTGCTCCTTCACCTGTGTGGCTGCCTTTCAGAGGCAACAGTATGGGGCTTGGTGGAAGTAGAGGAGACTTGACACGAAGCAGCCCGTCTATAGCAGGCCCAAAATCACCACAGACAAACGTTGCTTCATGGCAGCAGTCCCTGTCCATGGGGAGCTCGGACCCCCTACAGACAGGAGCTGCTGCCATCCTGCGCTGCTGCCTCTGTATCATAGACTGCTTGCAACCCCGTGCTACTGCCTGTGTGGGATGCAGTTTTTAAACTGGCTCCCCTCAGGGACGGGATCCCACCAGCCACCCCTAGCTGCTGCTTCTGATGGAGACAGCAGGGGGCTTCCCGGGAGTAAGGGGCCACTGGTTGCTGGCCCTCTCCTCAGGGACTATCGAATAGTCATGTAATGGCTAAAATTTGATATGGTTACACAACTATTCAATTACATGCTATCTAACATCCCTAATCCCAACCAAGATTTTTTTGTTCTACTAGCCTAAGAAGCTTATATTTGCTTTCTGGAAAGCAGATGCCCATGTTGGAGAAGCAACAAATCCTTTTTACAAGACAGATTCAAAGCATAGCTATTCTTCAGAGCTAATATAAGTATATTAATTCATATACTTGAATAGTTTAGGAAAAATAGTAATTGCAGATATAGATCATATCTTTTAAGCATAAGGAACCACTATGTTAAAAACAATATTTACAAACAATCCTCTAAATCCCAAATATCTAAGAACAAAAACCACTGGTCTTTTAGGTGTTCATGTACAACAATGTTGTGATACTATTGTGTGTAAATGCAACAGACATTTAATAACCTACACATAACTGTTACGTTCAACAGCTACAAAAAAGAAGACAAAGCCTAAAACTCTGCCCCGACTGACCTCAATAAATATAGCAACTAATGGTGCAGAAGTCATGGTTACTTTTTTGGAAATGGAACTGCACCTAAATTGACATGGGCTGAAAATACATTCTGAACATGTTATTAGGTGGATCAAAGCAATCCTACCAGATCTAAGCACGATAAGAAGTACAAGACCTAATGCGAGGTGCTGTGAAGACACTTGATTTCACTCACACTTTTTCTAGAACAATGCCCTTGGCATGAGACGCTCCTCCAAAGGGGTTGGCTTTCAGGGCAGTGCCCAAATGCGCCTTCTTGTATTGCTTGTCGTGCCATTTCTGATCACGACGGTGGCTGCGAAGCTTTCTGGCCGTACGAAGCCCGCGGCACTTCCCTGCAGCACCATTGGGCAGGAGACAGAAAAACAACCAGTCAGTTCCACGCCCGGCCCAGGCCGACGCAAATGCCGGGGGCGAGCCGGGGCCGCCTGTCCCGCGCTTAGGAACGCGGCAGCTGCTCCCCCAGAGCGGCCCCGGCCTGCCCCGCCCGCAGAGCGGCCCCCTGCCCCCTCCGCAGCGATCCCGGGGTCGGGCCCTGAGCGCCGCGTGCTGCGGGACTGCGCCTCCGCCCGCCGCTCGGAAAACCCGCCTCAGACAGCGAGCGAGCGAGCGCGGATCTCCCCACCGCGGGGGGGAGGGGAACTCGAGCTCGCGGTGCTTGACGGGGGCTGCCCCGCCTCACTCGGGGCCCCGGCCGCTCACCCATGGCGCTGCTGCTGCCAGGCCGAGCCGCAGAGAGAAAGACCCAGCATGCACCGCGGCGCCTACAAGTCGCTGGGAGGACCCCGCGTGAGGCGGCCTGGCCGCGCCTGATGGAAAACGCGCCGCTATTCGGGAAACTACAACTCCCAGCAGGCGGCTCCCGGCCTGGGGACTGGTCTCTGTCGGGCCGCGGGGATCACTCGGTTGGCTCAGTCACGCTCTTAGCAGCCTGCACCGAGGCATCGGTTCACTTTGCCGTGCTTGTGCCTTTGGGTCCCGTTTCGCAGACTCTCTCCCCAGCCGCGCGGAGAGACCCCCCCCCCCCACACCCCGCCCGTAGCTGAGGTTCTAGCAAGTGCAGGGGCTGAGTCTAGCCCAGTGGTCTCCCACCTTTTTACACCCAAGATCACCTTTTAAATCTCACAACAGGCGAAGATCTACTGCCCGCCCCTTCCTTGAAGCCCCGCCCTCTCTATTCTCCTCCTGTCCATCACTTGCTATCCCCAGCCCTTACTTACACACTCTGATAAACAGTTTATTTTTAAATTACGCGATACATACAATTAAAATCACGTGTTTATAGTTATGAAATAAATGGTCTGTTTTTTATTCATGATATTTGAATCTAAAATGAAGCATTTATAATTATACATTTTGTGGGGATGGAGTATTGTGGCTGGGGGCAGGGGAGAGGGAACAGGGTGCTGGGAGGGCAGAGGACAGGATTCTGCAGCAGGGGACAGGGTGCCAGTGGGGACAGAGTTTGGGGAGTGGGGACGCGAATGAGGACAGAATTCAGGGAGTGGGGACAGTTCTGTAGCTGGGGACAGAGTTCGGGGCGTGGGGACAGGAATGGGGACAGCATTCTGTAGTTGAGGACGGGAGTGGGATGCCAGTGGATGCAGAGAGTTCCCTTTATCTCCCTCCTCCCAGCATTCCCCCCCCCCCCCAGAAACCAGCGCGTGCCTGCCCAGGGGGCCGACCCCCCACACCCGTGCAGGGAAGCCCCGCGCGCGCGCCTGCCCCGGGGCCAAACCCCCCCACGCCCGCCGTGCAGGACAGCCTCGTGCGCGCGCGCCTGCCCAGGAGGCCAACCCCCCCACCCGCGGAGGGAAAGACACGCGCGCGCCTGCCCTGGGGCCAAACCCCCCCGCGCAGGGAAGCCCCTTGCGTGCCTGCCCCGGGGCCAACTCCCCACTCCACGCAGGGAAGCCCCGCGCGCGCTCACCTGCCCCGGGGCCAACCCCCTGCCGCCCTCCCGTGCAGGAAAGCCTCGCGCGTGTGCGCGCCTGCCCAGGGAGCCGACCCCCCTACCCGCGCTGGGAAGCCCCGCGGGTGCTTGTCCTGGTGCCAACCCGCTCCCCGCACCGGGAAGCCCCACGACCAAACCCCAGCGCGCCGGAAGCCGACACTACCTCTGTCTTCTCTGGAGGTAAGTAGTAGAGCTTCTGGGGGGTGGGAGGGAAATGGGGGCAGGGCTTACAGGACGCCTTGCGAGTGACTGGTCGAGGCCTCGAGATCGACCAGTAGCTCACGAGCGACAGGTTGGTGACCACGGATCTAGCAGAAAAACCCCGGGATGAGGAGACAAGCTAGAGTGGGCGACACTTATAGGGTTGCTAGATGGTTCCAACAAAAATACCGGACACACTTTACATTACAACGCTATCTACATTACATCTTATTTAGAAAATACTGGACATTTCTATTTTCTTATTTCTATTTTTTCAATTTGTTTCCCGAACAGAAAGCTTAAATACTCGACTGCCCAGTTCAAAACGGGACACCTAGCAACCCTACAAACCGAGTGCCAATGAGGGACATTTAAAGAAAACCAGCCTAAGCCCTCACTGTTATTATAACTGAGACAGTTGCCATGCAGATTTTATGCATTCATGCAGCTTCTCCTCCCTTTGCTTTTTCATTCTGTTTAATGGTTTCCTATTCGCTCTGCAATTACACATTTTCTTTCACGAAACTTATATCCCATGTTTGTTCTCATGGCGCCAATTAACATTGCTGGATTGGTGTCTTTTAAATTTCAGTCGGGTTATTTTTTGTTTGTTTTTTAAAGGAGGCCAAGGGATCCAACTAGTCATTATTACATTCAGTCATTCCACTTGTTAAAGCAGTCTTTTCATCAGCCTCCTTTTCATGACCTTCATAAGAAAAGAGAAGCTCTTGTTGGTTTGCCACCCTTGTCTCCCACACTAAATTTTCTTGGGTTGAGTTGCTGTTTAAAGGCAGGGTTTATACTTCATTTACTTCTTTATAGGGATTGGAATTGGGCTGCAGACAAGCTTCTTCTCATATGGATGCATAATCCTGAGCAGCCTGGAGTTCTTGTAACTTCTCTGCCTTCAGTCAGATTTTTTTTTTAAGTATGCTGGTGGCAAAGGGTACAGAGAACACACTCTCACCCCTTAGGTGGGAGGAATAGCTCAGTGGTTTGAGCATTGGCCTGATAAACCCAGGGTTGTGAGTTCAATCCTTGTGGAGGCCATTTGGGGCAAAAATTCATCAGGGATGGTACTTGGTCCTGCTGAGAAGGCAAGGGACTGGACTCAATGACCTTTCAAGGTCCCTTCCAGTTCTAGGAGATAGGCAATCTCCATTATATAAAACCTCTGGATGATTGATTGCTGCAGCATCAATCCACCATGTAGTCAAGACAAGCCCTGAATAATGGACCATTTCTCTTCTCTGGTGCCAGCTTATGGTGTGGGATGCTTCTACTTTTCAAAGTATTGGAGGATAGGAAATGAAAATACACATGCATTACATCGATTTTGTGTGTTTGAAGGAGAAATAGGGTGCAAATTAGGAGCTCTGCCTTTGCAGTTGTTCCAGTGTGAAACTTGGGTTGCCTTTGAATTATTGATTCAGAAATCATCTCCTTAATTTTCTGCAATCCTGACCGTCCCCATCCCATGAAAGCCTACTACAGTATAAAGGAACCAGAGGCCAGTTTGTATGGAAAATAATACGGGGTTGGGAGTGGCCTTTATGGGTGTTAGGGAAGTGCTGGTAGAAAGAGGTTCATGGGTGGGAAATTATACAGGCTAGGGGAGGCTAACACTCCCCAAACACCCTTGTGTGGCCCTGCTCCGTCCCCTTCTCCCCAGACTCTTTCCTGCTTTCTGTCTGTGCTCTCCTGTGGCTGGGATGGGGCTAGCAGGGGCCAACCTGTGGCTGGGGGTTCAGGTGGCTCCGGTGCTGGGAGCTGCACTGCCCACCCAGTGCTCTGGGACTGGGAGCAACACTGCTTGCATGTGTGGGGGTTAAGTGTGGGAAACAGGCTGCTTAGGGAATGAAGCTGATTTGTGGAAGGGTGAATTTGTAGAAAATTCCAGTTTATGGTGGGAGTGAAGACTGGATGGTCAAAAGGAACCTTTCATTAGAATTTATATTAGTTTTTGCTACTACATGTTAGGACCAGTTTTTTACATGCTCTTCTATAGCATTCCTAGGGCTGGTTCATTATTTATAGCAAAACCACCATCATTAAATTAAAGACTACCTTTTATAGTAGTCTGTCATCACCTTTGGTTGTAGCATCCTGTTTTATAACTAATTCACCTCCTAGTGTCCTAGTCCTGGTGTGCCATCTGAGCAGTATCAGGTGATAAATAATCACTGCTTGTAGCCAGACAGGAACCCCCCTGTAACATCCATTTTTGCTTGCCTGGAGTATGCAGGGCACACAGAGCAGTAAAAGCCTTGAACAGAAGGCCCGGATATGGCAGGCTGCTGTGACCGTGAATGGCTGTAAACAGAGATATGCCAATTGCTGACCAAGAGGCTGCCAAGGAGTGCCCTTGACTGAAACCCATATTGATATGAACACACAGCCGTCCGCGGGGGGAGGAATCTCTCGCCCAGTAAAAAAATGTCTAGTACTCACAATTTAGTTATCTCCCTTACAAGTGTAAATTAAGTTCGCAACTCCCTTGTAAGAGCTGGCGTCACAAAAGACAGCCCAGCACCATTTGGCATCTTAGATAAGAAAGAGAAATACATGACCCCATGGGTATAAAGATGGGTCCAG
Source organism: Pelodiscus sinensis (assembly GCF_052426305.1). Lineage (NCBI taxonomy): Eukaryota > Metazoa > Chordata > Testudines > Trionychidae > Pelodiscus > Pelodiscus sinensis. The sequence continues at coordinate 80,973,127 of NC_143057.1, read as the reverse complement.
CAGCACGCTCACTCTGAGTGTCAATCTACCATCTATCTGCTGGTCGGGTTAGGTGTTTGACCTCCCGAGGTTCCACGGGGACACCCACCTCGTATTCATCTTTCCTAGGAATTGAGGGACTGGCCCTGGCTTGACCCGCTGCAGTTGAGAAGCACAGAAGGGGGTAAAAATTGTACCTGGATGTGGTCCTTTGTCTTAAGTGTACACATAGACTTAGAGCACTTTAAAGATTAAGCTGTCACTTGGTACCATTATTTCTATTTTCTATCTTTATTTTCTTTGTAACCATTTTTAAGATCTATATTTGCTAGCAGTTAAGAAACAGAGCAATAGCCATTGTAACCATATGATTTATAAGCTTCTTTAATAAACCTGTAACTGTTTAAGCTTTAACCTGACTCCTTCAGTTGCTGTAACAGAACCAAGCACAATTTAAAAGAACTTCAGCCAGTCATAAGGGACAGGTATAGGAAGAGCTTGGGCGTTTTGGATCGTGTCACTCCCAGGTGACAGATCCGTTGGGGCATCTCTCAGTCTTCCCTAGACTGCCCGCTGCAAAGGGATCCTGTATCCTAGCAGTTGAAATCTGAGATATAATAAGTTCTCCTTATAAACTCTGGGGCATCTGTCAGCCTGTTGGCTGCCCTCCGCGACTGGACCCCGGTCCTAGCGGTAAAGTCACGGACGTTAAACCTTTTCTTGGTCACACACACACACACACACACACACACTGCCCTGACTGTCGGCTGACACTGCTACAGTCTGTACCCTTCACAGAGGCTAGAGACATTTGAAAGTTATACACTGATATGAATACAGAGATATGTTAAGAACTGTTGTAATAAGGGAGGTGATTTGTTTTTTCCATGTCCACTGAAAGCAGGACAAGAAGTAATGGGCTTAGTCTGCAGGAGATTCAGATTGGCTATTAGGATAACATTTTTAAGTATAAAGGTAGGTAAGCTCTGGAATAGGTAGCCAAAGGGGGTTGTGGAATCTCCATCATTGAAGGTTTTTAAGTGCAGGCTGGATGGCCACCTACAGTAAAACTCCAATTGTCTGGCATCCAGTGGTCCAGCACTCCCAATAGTCTGGCACCAACTGGAACCCGGAAGTGCTCTGGCCAGCCAGACAATTGGAGCTGCTCCGCGCTGCTTCCTCAAGTCCGCTGCTGAAACTGACCAGCGGTGGACTTGAGGAAGCCCTGGAGCAGAGCAGCTGGGGTGCTGCCAGGTTGGTATATCAGCACTGCCCCTCACCAGCACCTGGTTTGCCCCATGCCGTGCCATTCCCTACCCGCCCCCCGCCCCTCCCAGACCCGTCACAGCTCCCCTGCTGGAGTACCTCCTGATACTCTGGCATATCCGATAATCCGGCACTCTCTGGGTCCCAAAGGTGCCGGATTATTGGAAGTCTGCTGTATATACTTTTCAGGAACAAAGTGAAGCTTAATAGAAGTGAGGTGGACTTTCCTTTCTTCTTGGTTGTGGTTATGCAAAAGCCACATTTTTATCAAGCCAATGATTATGTAGTCCTCTCTTTGCAAGCACATATACCCTTGTAACACAGAGTTCATCTTATGCTAAGAAAACCATTTTCTTACCAACAACCACAGGACATACCACACTAATACCAACTCTGGTACCTTCCCTTGCAACAAACCCCGTTGCCAGCTTTGTCCACATATTCATTCTGCTGATACCATTATTGGACCTAACCAAGTGAGTTATAAGATCAAGAACACATATTCCTGCGCATCCAGAAATATAATTTATGCTATCATGTGCCGAAAGTGTCCATCTGCTATGTACATTGGACAAACATCTCAGACACTTCGCCAAAGGATTAATGCCCACAAAACAGATATCAGACAAGATCACAAAGAAAAAACAGTTTCTTGCCATTTTAACCAGAAAGGACACTCTCTCAATGACTTAACCACCTGCATTCTGCTACAAAGACCTTTTACATCTGCACTTGAAAGGGAATCCTCTGAACTGTCATTCATGTTAAAATTCAACACTCTCCAGGAAGGAATGAACAAATACTCAAACTATCTTACCCATTACCAAGATAGCTTCCCCAATTATCACCTCTAATACCATTAGCTCACAGACATCCCACTCTCCCCACCTCTAATATCATCAATTCACAGACACTTACCTTCCTCCCTCCCCCCCCCCACTGCATCCCCCTCCTGTTCTGAAATGTGATTTGTCCTTTTCATATGTGTTCACTTTTTTAAATTGTATCCTTTGGTATATATGGTTGTGACTATTTTCTTCCACTATTTGATCTGAGGAAGTGGGTCTGGCCCACGAAAGCTCATCATCTAATAAACCATCTTGTTAGTCTTTAAAGTGCTACATTGTCCTGCATTTTGCTTCAGCTACCCCAGACTAACACGGCTACATTTCTATCCTCATTTTCTATGGGAGTCTGGCTAAAATTTTGGCCTATAATTTCTGGCTATAATATGACGTAGGAAATAAGGACCAGAAATGTAATTTTTTAAAATAAAAAACCCTCTTTTTTAACTAAACAGGTTAGAAGATAAGTTACTGGGTCAGTGAGTAGTGAAATATCGCTGGCTTACCAACTGTTGTTTAGAACATGAATCATTCTACCACCAATTGCTTCTCCAAAATCTTGTCTTTATACATAAGAACAAACTGCTGTAATGGGACACCCAGTCTAGTAATTTATATCACAGAGGTGTTTGGTTTAGCATTTTTCTTTCGCAGCTCCCTCCCTCTCTCAAGCCATATGTTGAAGAAGAGATAGAAAATAGCAGCCCATGTGTAAAATCTCTTAAAGGTACAAGTGTGAAACCTAGCAGGATTTTTTTCTCTTGAAATAGTCTTGTGAAGAAGGCAGAGTTTCATTTCTAGGAGATAGGAATTATCTGAAAAATTTGACAGTCTATAACTTTAATGGCTGTTCTTATTCATTTTAAATGCATATATGGTGCCTCCTTGTCGTTCCCTCACCCCCGGATTTAAAATAAAAATTTGGCCCTATTTTTCTTTGCTGTAATAATTATTTTATATCTGAGGTCACAAATATCTGTGTATTTCAAAGAAAACTAGGAATGTGAACGAGGAGTTGGCTAGTCAATTAACTGATAAGTTTAAACTCATCAGTTAATCTAGTGGGCTACTCGCATCCCTCCACTTGCTGTGTCTGTATGAGAGGCAGCAAGGGAGGGGAAACAGGAGCTGGTGCTGGGGGCAGCAGGCTTAAAAGCCAGTTCCCCCCAGCACCGGCTTTGTGGTGCCATCTCCCACTCTCCCCTCCCCCCCTCACTGCCTCTATCAGAGGTAGCAGCACGGGCTGGGGCAGGGGATACTGCTGCAAAGCAGCCTCTGCCCATGGCAAGCTCAGGCTCACCATGGGTAGATGCTGCTTCATGGCAGCAGCCCCTGCCCATTGTGGACCCAGGCTCACCGTGGACAGAGGCTGCTCTGGCGGCAGCCCTTGTCCATGGGGGCTGCTGCTGCAAAGCAGTCTCTGTCTGCGGTGGTGCTGGCCATGGACAGAGACTATTCCAGCCCGGGCCACCATGGACAGAGGCTGCTTCGGGGCAGCTTCCCCTCCACCCCCTCTGCAGCCTCTGTCTGTGGGGAGCTCAGATGCCCCTGTGGACAGGAGCTTCTACCACCCTGTGCTGTTGCCTCTGTATCAGGCGGCAGACAGCCAGTCTGTGAGGGGAGCTGGTTTTTAAACTGGCTCCCTTCGCACACTGGTTCCCCCCTGGCACTGTGCGCTGCTGCCTCTGATGCAAAGGCAGCAGTGCGGAGTCACAGGGGGCTCCCTGGATGTGGGACTAGATTGCACTGGTGGCTGCCCTGTCCCTGGGAACTATAGAATAGTTGACTAACTGCTAGGAATTCATGCAGTTAGTCGACTATTCAGTTAACCAATATATATTTTCTTCAGGGATGTTAGCTATCTTTTTCAGCCAAGCCTCTTCTATCAACTTATAGCTGTACTATTTTCTCTTTTTCTTTTCATTCTGGGATTCTCAAATAAGAGGTATCCAGGTTTCCCCATAATTGGTAATAGTAGCAGTACTGAACACAAGCTGGCGAGGGATTTTAAGATTAGTATATACTCTTTGTATCACTCTAGGAAAAATTAATTAAACACAGTAAATCCTTGATCTTAATGATTGCAGATGCTAAAGCTCTAAGCTTAATCTTATATCTAGAATGCACCAGACTGGAGCCCTTAATCAGTCAAGTAGGGTTTACTTCTGTGATCACATCAGTAGGTATTTGACATTAGCTTCCAAGTAGTATGGGATAACATATATATTCAGCAGATTGGGGCCTCCTCTGAGATGGCTTGTGATTGCCCTCCCCCCCCATGGGGATATGTAAGTGGGGAGGGCAACAAAGGGCTCTGTGCGCAGGGATAGATAGCAAACACGGAGATTAAAGAAAAGGGGAATCTAACTTCCTCCCAATGGCATCAGCTCCCCAAGTGGGAGAAGAGAGAGACATGGGTGATTGAGCAAGGGGAGCAGGACTTTTCTTAGTCAACAACAACAGTGGTAGCCTGAAAAGGGAGAAACTTTAAGGAGGAAAACGAGAAACGCTGTGAGGAAAAGAGAATAGAGGCACTGCGGAGAGGGACCAGCTTGGGATGGAAAAGAGAAAGGAAGGCAAAGATTTCTGGGGAAAAGGAAAGAGTGTCCAAAAGGGGCGGGGGAGAGAAGAACAGAGAAAGGTGGGGGCTCTAGGATCAGAAATGGGGGAGATGAGAGAGAATATTGAATAGAAAAGAGAGCAGAGAAGAAGGGGAGCAGGAGGAAAGGCACAAGCTGAATGAGAGAAAGCAAGAGGGGTGGAGAATAAGAACTGGAAAAATATGTAAGTGACAAGGAATTGAGATCAGCCTTATGATTTGGGGGGTTCTAGACCAGAGTGGGACTCGGGATCTACTGGTAGGTCTTGGAGCCTGTGACAGGTGACTCTGACTGGTTTGGCTTGGAGCTAGAGCTCTTCAGCTGCCCTTCGCTCCACTGCTGTGCTACTCCTGGCCGCTTCCTTAGAGCTGCCTTCCCTCCCTCCTCCCGGTTTCTGTTTGCTGTTCAAGGTGGGGGAGGCAGAAGAGTGGGGCCACTGATATCAGGATGTTCCCTTCCCCACACCTTTGTACCCATGTCCATAAAGTGAGCAGGGTGGGGCCTTGGAGAAGGGGTATGGTGGGGCAGGGCTTTGAAGAAGAGGTAGGAAAGGAAGTAGGATAAGGGTATTTGGATCTGAAGTAAATCCTGGATTGATTTAAATTGGAAAAGTGATTTTGCACTTAAAAAGGCTGGAGACCACTGGTCTAGGCCATATGGGTAGCTTCTCTGGCCTGCAACTGTAAAGGGAAACAGAGTCATCACATGCTCTGCAGAAGATGCATAGGATGTATGATATGTAAAAGATTGGGTTTCCAACTGGCCACTTGCTTTGCTTCCCACAGATCATCTCCTGCATAATCCCAAAAGATGGCAGGGCTTGCTATGAACCATGGCAATGGACCCAGGCACCTCAAGATGGCAACCCCCCAAATACCCAAAAATAAATTGATACTTCTGCAAATTTTAAACTTAATTATGATTATAAAACATAGTAAAATAGAAAGTAGGGCACCCACAAATTGATGCCACTTTTCCCCAAAAGAGGTCTTTATCCTCTCTGTATCTCGATTTCCACATCTGTAAATTTGGGATATTTGATGACTTCTTGGGATGTTATGAGGCTTAATTCATCAAACTGTGTGACCTTCTCACTTGATTATGATTGTTATGTGAAATCACACTTTTCACAGCATTTTCAAGGGAAGGATCAACTATAACAATCAGTAACTGTGATAGGGCTCAATTGAGCTTTCTGAACTTGGAAAGGTGGGTTTTTAAATTTTTTCCCCTTAAAAGACAGCTCACTTCATAGCTCAGTAGGACCCAAGCACTCTGTTCTTTTGTAATAATTCATAACACAAATAATATACTGTAGTATGTTAGAGTTGCTTAGAAAAGGCTTTTTATGTTTACATAGTGCATACAACTGATGCAGTAACAAATGTTTCCTCCTATTGGTTGGATGTGCTATCCATCACATGGTTTGTGAGAATACAGGTTTTGATCCCTTTGCTAGAACAGATGTGCTTGGTCAGGAGAGACAGATTCATTTCTCAATGGAAAAAAACATTGCTTTTAGCTTTTTACTCTTTTTATGTGTAGGATTTTCAGTCTCTGTGGACCAAATGTTCGTAAGAATGGATGAAAGGTCAGTACTTTGATACATTTCAACAAACTACTTTGGGGGAGCTGAATGCATTTTTAAAATGTAGTTTTGTGGTTTTATTTTGTATCATTTGGGAATAGATTTGATCACAGTTAAGCATGGCAGGACAGGATTAGAATATTTTTAGTTTTAAAACATGTAGAACTCGCGTGAGAATGAACCTTTTCAGCCCTAAAATATGAAGTGTAATCTCTTTTAAATTATTTTATACATAAACCTAAAATGGTCTAAAAAAGTATATGCCTTAGTGATTTCTCTCTCCCATACTCTGTTTCATTGTAATGCTTTTCTCACTTTTTCATTCCTGATCAGTTGTTAAAAATAGACTTAACAACAAAATAGCAGCAGAGGTGCCTTAATATTTCATTTATGTTAAGTGGATATTATTGAAATCTAGGTTCAATATTGCAAGAAGTATTAAAATGACAAAATTGCTCCTCATCTTATGTGTTTGTATTTGCTATGGTCTGAGTGCATTCAGTTTTTTTTACATAGTACAAATTGAGGGCACAAAAATGACAAGAAAGAGATATAGTGCTTTCTAAAGCCAAGCATTATAAAAGTGGAAATAGTCACATTTAATTATTTGCATAATGTCTCAGTCATTAATAACATGCAGATCAAATATGCTGATGATTGCAGCTGGCAATAAAATCTGAATATTTAGGGCAACATGTGGTGACTTGCTTAAGCTTGTATTAAGAGATCAGTGAGACAGTTATAAATGCGACAATATGTTTTCATTCAAATAGTTTATTTTTTGTTTCACTTTTCTTTGATTGATAAGACGTAACAGAGTAGAACTGAGTTTTCACAACAAACCTTATAAGAAAGATTAATAAATTTAAAAAGCCCAATCGTGTTCCAAATGAACTCAATGTAAGTTTTGTCTTTGACTACAGTGGAAGCAGGATCATACTCTTCATGTATTAAGTTATCAAGAGTAATAATGACCTCAATTTATTTAAAAAAACAAACTAAACTCTACAGTTTTGTCATTTCTTAGGTTTTTGTTTTATAAACCTTATTCAGGCATAATCCTTTAGAGTCAGTGGCAGTTTTGCCTGAGCTGGAACTTCAGAATCAAGTCCTTAATTGTGAAATATCAATATGTTTCCTCCTGTGAAATTACTGTAGAATTATTCAGTGTAATTAGAATGGCATATTTGCTTCCCTCTGTAAAGTTAAGTATCTGTGTAGGGGTTTGCTAATGATAAGAAATGTTTAATAAACTTAATGAAATATGTTTCATTAGGAGGGTTCCAATAAAGAAATCTACATTTGGGGTCTGATTCTGACCTTACTTACATTGGTTTCATACCAGTGTAATTGCATTAACTTTAGTCAAGTTACTTGTGGTTGGTGTAACTAAGATATGTTTACGCTGCAAACAAGGTGTGCTTGTAAACATGAGTAGGCCAGGGTCCCTTGGCATGTAATTGGTGTGATACCCTGGGTTGAAGTCCATCTATTTTTACCCATGCTTGCTGGATTAAAGCTACAACTCTACAATCACATCTTAACTTGTGATGTATTTGTACACTAAGACTAATCAGATATGTAGCTATATGATTCACTAGCAAACTATCTTCAAAGAAAATTTGAATTTTTCTTTCATGCACACTTAGGTTTGATTTACCTGTGGATAGTGTTATTTTCTAGTAAAATATTGTGCCAATAATTGAAACTTCACTAAGTCAGCAATAGTGAAACAGTTTGAAGTTGGAGAACATGAGAGGGTTGCACAGCTTGTTGTTATGTTTTTAAGGAGTAATCAAGGTATTAAGGAGTCTATTGTTAACATTGTGTTGTCTCATGCAATCTGCATTTCAGAATGATAGTATTGAGTGGTAATACTGTCGATTGTATTTTGTGTTAATAATATAGTTCTCTTTAACTGTCTTGTCTGCTAAAAAGAACACTACACAGGGCAAAATCTTCTTCACATAATCACTCCCTCACTCCCCTTGCAATCAGTAGGCTCACACATGTGAATAAAGCTATTTCCATAAATGGTTTCAGGTGCAGGCCCTATACTTTCACATGAGCTTTTTCAGATGGAAAAAAGAGACTTTGTTACTCTAGACTGATAATGTCATTTGATAAGTAGGAATTTGCACTTCTTTATACATATAATCTTATTTAGTTGGGTATTACATAGTGATTAGTCATTCCAGTGCTTTGTATTAGGGCTAAGCCAATTTCAGTTGGGCTCCTAACAAACTTAGAATGGTAATTTCAACATACAAATCTTGTATCCTGTATCATGGAGCAGTTATTCTCAGATAATGAATTCTAAAGAAATGCCAGTGCTTTTAACACATGAACGGTATTTTATAATGAATTTGAAGTTTTTAGTTTAAAACAAGTGAAAAAGAGTGTTGTCAGTCTAGTTACTCTTTGCTGAGTGCTTTATAGTTTCATTTCTAGTCTCATGTAATCCTTTCAGCCTATAGTACAGCATCAGCAGTAGTAGTCACAGCTAGTTTCTGACTGTCATATTCACATTTACAATATTATAAATCAGAATGTTGTTATGCACAAGTCTAATGTGAGCCCTGAGAATGAATAAATGTGTTTTCATTAATTTGTGTTTTTACACCATTTTCCTGTGATATTTTTGACAGAGTTTTGTGAACAAGCTTAAAAAGCAGCAGAAGAGCCATGAAATGTTCTCTCTAAGCGAGAGAATGAACTGACTTTTGTAACATTGCATTAAAGTGTTGTTCTAAGATGAATGTTTGATCTGCAAACTCACTCACTGAAGATAATATAGGATTGGAAATTGAAATATTGAGACTCGTTAATTTTACATTGTTTTAATTTTATGTTCAGTAAAATGGCTATACGTTAAGTAATTTGCCTTTAAATTTTTGGTGTGTAATTTTTGGGCTTTCCCACTTCCCTCATTTTTATATACATTACCATGAAAAATGACAGTAATCCTTGTGTTGCTGTTGCTTTCCACAAGTACAGTGTTCTACAGTAGAAAAGGAAAATACTGACATTCTATCTCAATCTTCAAGTCCATGTTAAGGCTGCTTAATTACGTTGAGTGGTTGTTTTACCAGAATAAGAACTGACGAAAAAAGAGAGTAAGCTATCCAGAATGTGGACCACCCCAGTCTTTTCTTATGACAAACCAACAATACATGAAATTTAGGGCTATTTTCTTTCATCAAATCATACTTTTAGAAAAGTTGGAGCATAGGGCGTTATACTGATAAATGCAGGAGAACCAGACCATCACCAACCTTAATGTAGGCCAGTGCAAAACATTTCCCCTATTCTTGTGTAGCTTTGTCAGAGTATGTCTACACTTTGAGATAAGGTTGAATTAAGATACGCAACTTCAGCTACGTTAATTGTGAAATCAAATTACCTCCACTCGAATTTAGGCACTGTCCTCGTTGCAGGAAATCGAAGGGAGAAAACTCTCCCTTCAACTTCCCTTACTCCTTGTGAAAGCAGGACTACCAGCATTGACTGGAGTGCCCCTCTCAGTTCGAATTAGCATGTCTTCACTACACCTGCTAATCCAAACCCTGGAAGATTGACAGCAGCAGCTTTGATCTCTAGTGTAGACATAGCCCAAGAGTCTTCCACAATAATGGTCTCTACACTCAGAAAAGTTCAGCAAGATGCTTGCTCCTGCTCGTCCCTGTGGATGAATATGTTAAGAGGGGGCATAGTGGCATCATGAACGGTGCTCAGTACTATCAAGGGATCTACCGTAAAAACACGAGTATAATGCGCACTTTTCCCCCAGGTTTTTTAGGCTCAAAGCCGGGGTGCGCATTATACATAGGAGCAATTTTTTTAAAGTTTTAAACGCCTCCTCCTCTCCACACAGAAACTTTCCCACTGCAGCGCAGCATGGCGGCCGCTGCCCCACCAGGCTCCCGGACAAGGCAAGGAGCCGGCAGCGCCGCCATGCTGCAGTGCCCTGGCTCGCTGCCTGCCCGGTGCTCCTTCAGGCTGTGCCTAGAGGTCCCCGGGGGTCCCCATGGCAGGTGCGAGTTCGGCGTGGTGCGCGGGCAGCTGTCTGCTGCACATGCATTTCCCAGGCGAGCCTGCAGGTAGGAGCAACACATACCTCCCTCCCGCTTTCCTGCAGCCTGGCGCCGCTTCCGGGAAGCAGGCAAGGCTGGGCTTGGTGCTGGTGGGTCGGTTCCTGGCTCAGCAGAGCAGGCCATGTTGCCGCCCACAGCAACTGGGCAGCTGTCCGGGAGGGCGGGGGGCAGGTTTCAAACTCCGCCACTGGCTCCCCAGGCTGCGTGCAGGTTTCCCTGTAGCTTCAGATCTGGTTTAAGGATAATCAAATGTTGTGTTCCAGTTTAGTAGAGACCAAGAAATTCTGGACTTCAGAAACAGGTTACCTCCTGTTCTCCTGTACAATGGGGTGCGCATTGAACATAGGAGTTCAGTTTTTTTCATTATGCTAAGATTCTAAAGTCAGGGTGCGCATTATACATAGGTGTGTATTATACTCATGATTTTATGACAGTGATCCCAACCTTTTCAGGTTGGCGGGCGCCAGGGGGCGTGGCCGTTCGCCTGCCGGGCGCCAGGGGGCGGGGACACTTGCCCGCCCGGGGGCGGCCCCCCCAGCTGCATGCCCGGGGGTGGGGCCCCCCCCATAGCCACGCGCCCGGGGCCGGCGCGCCGTAAGTGCCGCAGGGCCAAGGCCGGGACCGGAGCCGGGGCCGGGGCCAGGGCACGCGCGGTGCCCCCGGGGCCGGGACCGGCCATGCGCCCGGGGCTGGCACCTGCCAGCCCAGATTGCTCCGCGGGCGCATGTAAAGAGCCCGGCGGACGCCATGGCGCCCGCGGGCACCGGGTTAGGGACCACGGTTTTATGGTAACCAACTTTTAGATATGGGACAATGATAATTTTGCCAACTAATGAAATACACTAATCACTAGAGTAAAATATGGACATTATTGGTGTCAGCAACATTAATTTACGGTGTAGGATAGAAAGTGAAGAATGATGGACTAAAATCTGCTCTTTCTTGCATTTGTGCAACATTACTGAAATCAGTGGGTAGATATGTATGACTAAGAGTAAAATTTGCGTTATTGTATCTATCCAGGATTTTAAGTAGGAATATGGTATTTATCTGCTCGGAACTGAAATGGAATATAGAACCTTCTAAGATTTTCCCAGTCCTACTTAGAGTCATTAGAATATAAGAACATAAGAATGGCTATACTGGATGATACCAAAGGTTCATCTAGCCCAGTATCCTGTCTTCCAACAGTGACCAATGCCAGAGGGAGTGAACAGAAGAGTTAATGATCAAGTGATCCCTTTCCTGTCACTCATTTCCAGCCTCTGACAAACACAGGCTAAGGACTCCATTCCTATCCATCCTGGCAAATAAGTATAGATGGACCTACTCTCCATGAATGTATCTAGTTCTTTTTAAAACCCTGTTAAAGTTCTGGTCTTGGCAACATGTTATGGCAAGGAGTTCCAAAGGTTGATTGTGCCATAAGAGGCAGAAATGCGGACCAGCAGAAGCTGGTTTTAATTAGCTGGCTTTAGTTTATTAGTATTTAGTTTGTTACAGTTTCTGAGGAACATTTCTGCTGTCATATTGCTGCCTCTTGTCACAGCAGAGAGGAGTCTTCATAGCGGTTTGGAGCAAAGCTGGCTGAAAGTCCTTGTAGTCAGTGAAAAAGTGACAAGCTGGAATAGAGTCTACTCTAGTTTGTTCAGCTTTACCTTCTGGGTTTGAGATTTTAGAGTTGAACACTAGGGGTGTGTCTAGACTACAGGGTTTTTTTTCGAAAAAAGTGGCCTTTTTTTGAAAAAACTTCATAGAATCATAGAATCATAGGACTGGAAGGGACCTCAAGAGGTCATCGAGTCCAGCCCCCCGCCCTCAAGGCAGGACCAAGCTCCACTTACACCATCCCTGACAGATGTCTATCTAACCTGTTCTTAAATATCTCCAGAGAGGGATCTTCCCCTGCATCTAGACTGCTGCCACATTCTTTCAAAAGTAAATCGAAGGAAAGTGGCAGTTTTTTCGATCGCGGTAAACCTCATTTTACGAGGTATAATGCCTTTTTTCGAAAGTACTCTTTTGAAAGTACTCTCTTGAAAAAAAGTGCCATTGAATGCAAACTGCTTTTTTGAAAGAGAGCATCCAGACTCTCTTTTGAAAAAGCGGCTCACTTTTTTGAAAAATCTGCTTTTGGTCTAGACACTCTCTTTCGAAAGATACTTTCGAAAAAGCCTCTTTTGAAAGAGGCTTGCAGTCTAGAGCCAATGATTCTAGTCCATGTTGCACTGAGTATGCCTGAAAATATACATACTCATTGGGGAGGAACAGATATAGAGACAGAACCTTGTCCTTAATTATGCACCTCAGTGGAGCCAGTATTTCATCCTTAATATTTGTTAAATACCTTAGATGCTTTCCTATTTGGAATGTGGCTGGATTCTCAGTTCTACCTGAGTTGGGCTTGGCACAAGAGCAGGAGGGAAGCTACAAAGGTGGCTTAAAGATACCTTTATGCTTCTCAGGCTTCTGTATAAATTAGAATATGTTGCGTTAGTTTATGTTTGGCTGCTGTTAGCCCCAACTCTTTGTTCTGGCAGCCAAGAAATGCAAGGGCATAGGAATATCCCAGATATGCGACCTTTTCCTTGAGAACACCACTGCTTTGGCTGGAGGATAGGGTGACATGCAGTTGGTGCTCTCAGGGATCCCTCTTACACAAGAGGAACCCTCACAAATCAGGATCCATCAACTGGCCAGCCATTGTGCAGCTAAGACTCTGGCTTACCATGCTTATTTTAATACCATTCAAGAAACCAGCATTTAGAAATGTCTTATTCTTAATTTGCTTGCATGGTGGATTTAAATCTAACAAAAACAAACAAAAAAGAAACCCCAGGATGCATGCTCTCAAATGAAGTGGCTAAAGGGCAACTCCCTTGTTCTGCCCCTCCGTAGTCACACATGGAGTGAACTGAGTTGTTTTCATGTCAGAGGAAACCAGTAGGATAAGGCTGTACAAGGGAAACTTCATCCACTGCATGCAGTGGAGCCATACACCATTTGGTTGTACCCACAGAGGAATGTTTCTGCAGCGTATCTCAGGAGACGTGGGCACAAAGCCAGTGGATCAGCATCTAAGCGGCTCAACCAATCAATCAAGGGAAGTACAATTCCCGAGGAAGCTACCAGAGCACTTCCGGTATAGGAATGATGATTCCACTCTATATTCTGTGTAACAAACCTTCACAAAGCCTGTTTGCTCAGGCTTTGGCCACTGTAAGACATTTGATCCCACAGGCCAGATTATCAGCTGGTGTAAATTGGCAGAGATCAACTGACCACAATGAAGCTGCTCTGATTGAAACCCACTGAGGGTCTGGGGCTAAATGTTTTAAGGAGCTAATGGCAAGCTGAGACTGACAATGGGTTATGTAGGCATTCACTCAATGTTTTCTTGAGCTTTTCCTACCAAGCAACTTGCCTATTGACTTCAGTGGAAGTTGAGGATGTTTTACACCTTGCATGATTGTTCCATTGTACAGCCACATATCTGGGGGGATTCTGTTTGCTCTTTACTGAAGTAGAAAAAGGGTATTTTAGGATTGTGCGGATGCTGATTTTTACCTACAGCTGAGGAATGAATCACACTGACTTTGTGTCCCATTGATCCTGAGCTGCCTGTACACTGGTCAGTCCTTCACTGTAAACTAAAGCAAACTGAAGATTGTTCTAAATTAAAATAGTTAACAGTATCCTTGATGGGCAGATACAGAAAGCTAGGGTCATTGACATGAAGAGGTGGAGGGTGGGGAATCCCTAACTTTCTCTTGGCCGCAGCTTCCATACTGTCAGTAGGAGAGGGATGGCTTAGAAGCTTGTTCAACATTAAAAGAACCTTTCATATTGGGGTGACTTATTCCTGGATATACTAGCTTTTGGCTGCTTATGCATGGCTGGCATTAAGCAGTCAAGGAACAATGATACAGTAAAACCTGTGTTATCTGGCATGCTCGGGGATTAGGGCATTCCAGTTATCTAAAAATTCCAGTTATCTGAGGGTCTCATCAACCTAGGAAAAACCAATGGACAAAAATAGTAAAACTCAAGTTTTTAATATTGGTAGTTTTGTAGTGTGAGGCAGTTGGTCTCACATTTCTATTTTGAGTTAAAGATGATTAGTACTTCTTAAATAAAAAATTGTTAAGCCAATCATGGTAAACCAAGCCAGGCCTGTGCACCTGAAGATGTGACAGTATTATGGCTGGGGGCAATGCCGGTTAACAAAGTTTTCTGGTTAACAGAGTGCCAGATAACAAAGGTTTCACTGTATATATTTTTAAGCACGAGTGCACAACTGTTGAATGAAATGTTACCAATTGGAACTCACTTCAGCAAACTAGGTTTGAATGTTAAGTACAGACATTGTACAATAAGGATTTTTCTCTCTCTCCTCTGTTCCAGTTCACATGCATTTTCAGATCAAGAGCTGTCCCAAAGAAATGGTAAGGCTTTTAAATGAATCTGAATGCACTGATATAGTCTCTGTCAGCCTTAGCATATTCTTGAATTGCACACACAATTCCTATTTAAATCATTAAGACCTCTGGCAAGGAATTAGTGTTTTATACAATGTTCATAGTGAAACCTCTTTATATATTCCCAGTTAAATCATTAGCCTTGTTAAAATAAAAATGTGTGGATATCCCCAGAGCAATGGATGTGAACTTGATACAAATGAAATGAAATGAAATGTTATCTTTTTGGCATCAGTTAAAAACATCCATGGCCAAATGTTCAAAGGATGATGGAAGGGGAGTGTACACACCCCCTAACGTCATTGTAGTGTTCCCACAAAACCTTGTATTTGAACAAAGAAATCATGTGACTACTCACTCTCAGTTCATGTGTACTTTTATCCAACACAGGTATGAAGATCCCTATTTGTGCATGCAGGCTCATGCATACTTACACAGTGCAATCTCATTTGAAAATGTGGTCCAAAACGTGAAGAAACAAGGACCCTGTTTTAAATGAATGTAAAATGGACGATTTGACAGCTCCATGGATTAATCCTTTTAAAGTTCTTTTCCACTGGAGTTTTACATGAATCAGGGCTACAGGGAGAAAAAAAACCGATGTACACCAATGATAATATTTGCCAGAAAATTGATTTGTGGTGGGCAAAGAGGAGCTCTGTGTATGAGTGTTTTCTGTATCAAACTGAAATATAAATTCATAAATCAATAGATCCCTCATAAAGGGGCATTGGCTGAAGGTCCCTTTGTGTTTGGAAGAAAACACACAGAATCATGCATTCTTTAAAGTATCAGTGATTTTCCATTTATATTAGTAACTTTTTTTCTTTTGTAGACCGACGTTATGAGGGTGGTGTGAAGCCAAAATATAACTTAAAACAAGTAGCAATTACACAGGTATGGCAGTATCAGGACATCGATTATAAGTTCTTTAATGGCATAATTAGTTGTATGTTATCTCATGAAAATAATTTAAAAAAATCAAATGTCATGTAGAGAATGACTCCTGCAGTAACAATCTTTTATGTGATTTATTAGATGGTCAGCTACAACTTGAGCAGAAAAGAAAGTGTATCTTGGAGAACAATGCCGCACAGCCATTACAGCCCTGTGAATGTCACCGTTAACGGAAGCCCCTGCATTCTTTTCTGGGCCAGGAGGATAATGATTAAATTTAAAAATCATATGGAGCTGGACTTGACAAAGAAGACATTTGGTGTTCATGCAGCTGTGGATGTTGGAGATTCCAATTGCAGTGGAGACCATGCAATGTAAGACAACATCCTACTCTGGAAATGCTAGTTAATCCTTTGGTATAGCCCCTTGTAAAGTGGGTTGTGTAATGGGTTTGGTCATATAGATATTCCCTTCTGACCAGTGGTGGATTTAGAGTTAATGGGGCCCTGTGCTCGGCTTCATTTGGGGGGGGGGGGGAGTGGAAGGAGCCTGGCTGGCATCCAGCCAAGAAAAAGAACATTCACTCTTCCTGTCCCTCTCACTTTTCATTTTTTTCTTCATCTCCTCGTATAATAAGAAGTAAATGAAAATAAAGTGAGGTACTTTGATTGTTTTTGTAGTCTAATTTTTTTTCCCCACAGATCACATGAAAATTGCTGAGGGTGTTGGTGAACCACTTCATGATTTTTCCAAATATTGTTTATACCATTAGCTACTATTGTAAAGTATTTTGGGTAAGAGTGCTTTATTAAGAAAAAAAACCCCATAATAACCTTTCCTCAGTCCACCTGAATGGAGTTCTCAGACCAGTTTGAGAACTTCTGGTCTAGATGAAAATTTGTATTTTCATCAAGCCGACATGAAAAATGTGTTAAAAATAGAATCATAGAACACAAAAACTGGAAGGGACCTCGAGAGGTCATCTGGTCCAGTCCCCTGCCCTCATGACAGGATCCAGTACCATCCCTGATAGATGTCTATCTAACCTGCTCTTAAATATCTCCAGAGATGGAGATTCCACAACCTTCCTAGGCAACTTATTTCAGTGTTTAACCATCCTGACAGTTAGGACATTTTTCCTAATGTGCAACCTAAACCTCCCTTGCTGCAGTTTGTATAGATGATTCATGAATGGAAAAGTAAAAATTAACTTCCGCTGAAGAAACTTATTCAATTTGGAAAAAAGAATCAGCTAGCTGTCTTTCTACATTTTTTCTTTACAAAATCATCGATTAAGTCATTTTAAGTATTATTTTGTAAAGAGTCACTTTCAATTGTCAATATTGCTGAACTTGTCAAGTGTTCCTCCCTGCTCTCCTGCTCCCCCCACTGCCCTCTCTGAGTAGAGACTGCTCCCCCCTAGAGTGGCCACCCTGTGTGCACGGGGAAGGGGAGGAGTTTTGCTGGATCCTGTGTTGGACTACTAGTCCTGGGGGCCCTGTGGCAGGGCACAGTATGTTTCAGTGAAAATCCACTCCTGCTTCTAATTGTCACTTGATGTGCTGAAACACTACTGAATCTACCTTCCTGCCTTCATGGGCACCCCTCAAACCTCTATCCTGCTGAGCCAGGCCCTCCAGCCTCTTCCAGCACAGGCACAGAGATGGAGTAGTTGTTTTATTAAGTTTAAAAAGTAGGATTTTACTCACATGGAATAGTCCCTTAGTTGACACGTAGTCCTATTGAAGTTGTTATTCAGCATAAGGGTAGAATAATCATACTATTTAATAAGCAAAGCTGTATTTGGCTATATGATGCTGCACAGCAGTAATACTATTAGGGTATGTCTACACTACAGCACTAATTCGAACTAACTTAATTCGAATTAGTTAATTCGAACTAAGCTAATTCAAACTAGTGCATCTAGACCTAAAAACTAGCATTTTGCTAATTTGAACTAGCATGTCCACATTGAGTGGACCCTGAACCGGGGTTAAGGATGGCCGGAAGCAGTGCCGGCAGGGCATCAGATGAGGACTTAGAGCGTGGAGCTGCTGTCTCAGGCTAGCTGAGGGCTGTGCTTAAAGGGACCCGACCCCCACCCTGGACAGACAGTTCTCAGGGGTTCCCCACTTGCAAAGCAGTCCTGGCTTGGCGTGCCCTGAGTGCCCACACTCAGCACATCACAGCACTCAGCTATCAGCTCGGCTGCACTTGCCGCAGGCTGCCATCCGGGGGGGGAGGGGTCAATCGGGGGGCTGCAGGAGAGCTTCCACCCCGAGGAGCCCGCAGAGCCACCCCAGTCCTCCCCATTGGGGGCTCGTACCCCATTCCTCCCTCACCTCCTTCCACTTACCCCTCCCTAGCCCCCCCTTTCCTGATATACAAAATAAAGGACACGTGTGTTCAAAAATAGAAACTCTCTTTATTGAACAAAACTCGGGGAGACTGGGAAAAGGAGGTGGGAGAGGGGAAGAGAGAGAGTAGGAGAGGGGAGGGCAACTAAAATGATCAGGGGTTTGGAACAGGTCCCATATGAAGAGAGGCTAAAGAGACTGGGACTTTTCAGCTTACAAAAGAGGAGACTGAGGGGGGATATGATAGAGGTCTATAAAAGCATGAGTGGTGTGGAGCGGGTGCATAAAGAAAAGTTCTTCATTAGTTCCCATAATAGAAGGACTAGAGGACACCAAATGAAATGAATGGGTAGCAGGCTTCAAACTAATAACAGAAAGTTCTTCTTCACAAAGCAAATAGTCAACCTGTGGAACTCCTTGCTGCAGGAGGCTGTGAAGGCTAGAACTAGAACAGAGTTTAAAGAGAAGTGAGATAAAGTCATGGAGGTTGGGTCCATGGAGTGCTATTAGCCAGGGGGTAGAAATGGTGTCCCTGGCCTCTGTTTGTGGAAGGCTGGAGATGGATGGCATGAGACAAATGGCTTGGTCATTGTCTTCGGTCCATTCCCTCCAGGGTCCCTAGTGTTGGCCGCTGTCGGCAGACAGGCTACTGGGCTAGATGGACCTTTGGTCTGACCCAGTACGGCCATTCTAAGCTCAGACCTCAGGGTCGGGGGACTCACTGGACCACCCTGATTTTCATGCAAACCTGCTCCTGGGTGGCCATGCTGGCAGCTATCTTGCCCTAGATGGCCACTTTCCTGTGCCTAGTGCGGAGGTCGTGGATGAGGTCCACGATCTCCGCACTAGACCAGGTGGGCGCCTGCCTCTTGCGGACCTGGGCAGGCTCCCGGGAGCCGCCAGCCTGGTCCCGGGAAGAGGCGGAGGGCTGGGTGGCAGCGGGTGGCTGGTTCGTGCCGTGCCAGGTGCAGAGTCTGCTGGCTGGGTCCTGGCAGGCTTGCACCTGGCACGGGCACCGTAGCCAGACCGTGTCCTTTTCATATGTGTTCATTTTTTTTTTAATTGTATCCTTCGGTATATATGGCTGTGACTATTTTCTTCCACTATTTGATCTGAGGAAGTGGGTCTGGCCCACGAAAGCTCATCATCTAATAAACCATCTTGTTAGTCTTTAAAGTGCTACATAGTCCTGTATTTTGTTTCATAATAAACCTAGACTGAGAGGCCAATTTAAATTCATATGTTGTTGTAAAATAAAAAATATTTGGGAAAGTCTACTGGTCAGCAAACAAAATAGCAATAGGTTATTGAATATACAGCATTCTTCCTGAGATCCCATGGAGGAACCTGCTGGAAAGGGCCAGGAGAGAAACACTACAAGATGTGTGTCTGCTAGTGTGGGCTATTGTTTAAATCAGGAAGGAAAAATCTCTTTATGCTAGTCACCGTTAGGAGATGTATGTCACAGCATTATATAGCCTTTCTGACCAAATCCTTGGAATCTGCTAGAATCCTGCTATATATAACAAAAAGCCTTTTTGGTCTATGTGTGTCTCTGTCAGCTTTTAAGTATTAACCCAATTCCTTGAGTGTGGAAATCCATGCCATACAGATAGGAAAATAGATAATCAGGCTCCTGAACCAGAATTAGATTCACAAGAATTGCCAAATAGAAACCTTGGGCCATGTGTAATACAATAATCTATCTCTGTTTTTGTATTAAAAAAGTCTTGTACTAGGCACTGAATTTAATGAGAGATTTGCATGTAGGTATAATCAGATGTATACAATTTATGCTTAATTTTGGTGTAATTTAAGTAAGTGGGCATCTGAAATCCTTCTCCAAGATCACTGGATCTAGTTTTGGGCAAGTGAGTTATCAGTGACCTTTGAAGAAATCAGTTCTGCACTTGAAACCTGTCCTACCTTTTCCCAATAATAAATTGTCTGATTAATCATGCTTTTAATTGCTTCCTCCTTAAGTTCTATAGTGGCATAGGTGTATTAATATCTCATTTTATATAAAATAAATGGTTTCTAAGATGCAAAATGACATAATTAAAAAATCTGCATGGGACAGAATAATGAAATGTTGCATCTATTAGTTTGTGAGACAATAGAAAGATGGTACTTGGAGCAATATTTACATAATCATACCAATGTTAAGTCTTTATTTTAAAACCGACCTAACAATGCTTCTTACTGGGATAAACCATAGCTGTCCTCATTCATTGTACAATAAACTGCGTTGTGTTCTGCTGCAGTCAACATAGTTACATTGATTCAGTGGTGTTGTATGTAGACAACACTTTGTACTCCGATATATTGATTTGTAACACAGTAGCTGGGTCTATGAGACAAAGAATGGCTTATATTATTGCAGTACTTTCTTCTGAGATTGGAAGGTGATACATACCTTATCATTTGTACTTCATGGCCCTGACTATGCTCTAGATAAACAGATGTTAAAGCCAATTGGATTTAACTACACACTTAAAGTTAAACACTTAGTTAAGTTCTTTCCTACTGTGAAATCCAGACCACATTCAAGGCAACGGCAAAATCCCTGTTAACTTCAAAAGGCCAGGATTTCACCACTGAAATTTTTCCATTGACTTGAGTGGGATTTGAAGAAAGCCTCAAAATACTGTCTGTTGTATGCATGTTTTGATTGTTTGATGAGCATCCGTTACCTCCCCCCCCCCACTTTGATTTGCATTTCAACTTGACATTGTTTTCTTTTTGATCTAGGCTTTCACTTAAGTTTGGTGACATTGACAATCTCAAGGGGCTTGTTATTAGGTAGGTTTACTAGATTAAGAACAAAGACAATTATTAGATTATCAAATGTTAATAACTACTGAATGACTTGTAATGCAGACTGTCTGGGAAATTAACTGTGAGAAGGGTTACATACCAGCAAAGGTTGCGAGTCAGATTTGTTAATTATATAGTGAAACATAAACCAGACAGTTATATTTAATTGAGTTTAATTTAAATAAGCAATTTTCTTTTAGTTTTATTTTTTCCCCTATTTTTTTCCCCAAGATGAATTGCCTCACTGCTGCGCCACAGGCTCCCTTCACCCGCTAAGCCTCCTGGTGGTCCACTGCTTCTTGTGACTCAGCCCTCCACCTAGGTCACCTACAACCTGAACCCTTCCAGGGTATCACTGTTCCCCAAAAAGACAGTGTTCAGCAAAATCCTACTCATCCATACACTGTCTTCAGCTCCTCCTCTTCTTTCAGAGTAGCGGGTTTCCAAACTTCTCCCCAGTGTATACAGCTAACTCAAAAACCTTCAAACAAAACCAAACACATTAACTTACTAGTGCCCATCCTGCTTTTCATTCAACTGGCTTTCTCCTCCAGCTCACTGTTCCTCTTCCAAATCTTTAATCTATAATTTCAGGGCCCATCACAGCTGGCTCCCTCCTGTAGTTTATCCATGGCTCCTTTATATAGCAACAGACCCCTCTCTAATAGGCTCTATCCTCCTTGTTCTTTCTCCTGAGCCTGGTTCCTCAGCTCCTTGTCTAAACTTAAGGCCATCTGTTTTTGGGTTAGCTTTCTCTGAAGCTCATTTCAAGAGCCTTTTCCATCCCTCTTCCCTTCTCTCATCAAGAGCAATCATAGGGTGCAAACTCCCACCTGAAGCTCCTCCCCTCCACCTGAACTCTCTCAGCCTTTAGTGCAAGGATCAGCAACCTATGGCTCAGTACAGAACCAAATATGGCTCTTTTGTCATTCCCAAAATATGTGCAACTTTTAAAATTGAAATGAACAATTCGACATTTTAAAAATGCATAATTACTCCCCTCAAGATAGTCTTTTTGTCTATTTCACCTTTCACCAGAGACGAAAGGAAGGCAGTGAATGCCTGTAAGAACCGGCTGCACTCTGGCAAGAGCCAGCTGGAGCACTCCGCTCATTTAAAGGGCCAGCTAAGGGTACACTATAGGGGATGCATGCACGCTTCCAGCTTGGATAGTGAGAAGACTCCAGCAGCCTGTCCCCACCTGGCCACAGTGTCCTGTCCCTGATTCTGGGTAAGGCCCCATGGTCTGGCCCCCCTCTGACCAGAGGAAGGGCTGGTGGCAGCCCCCCACCCTGCTTCCGCACAGTTAAGAGAGAAGGCCACGATCTGGCTGCAGTGATGCAGCTGTGGTGATCCTGGCCTGGCCCCTCATCTGGCCACTGCTGCCTGGATGCAGCAGCTCAGCCCGCATCAGGTAAGGTAATCTGGCCCCAGCTCTCCCACCCACAACTATTTTCTACTTCGCACCCCCAGCTCCCTGCCCTGCCTCTTGCACCTCCCACATACCCCAACCCCCTGCTTTGAGCCCTTCATACGCCCCAACCCTGACTCCTGCAACCCCACATCTACAAACTGCAACCCCAGCAGCAGCAGAAGTCTCATTAAATAACGTCTGTGAGTACAGTGTTTCATTTATACTATTATTATCATGTCAATTATCAACTATATTGAGTTGTATATTTTCAGTCATGCAAATGGATATTCTTATACTTGCCCTTTGCTGACCACAGGAGCCATTCTGCTGCTTGTTTTCAGGAAGAACGACTTCTGCGCAAGAGGGGGTTTTTGCACAAGAAAGAGCAGTTTAGCTAATGAGCACAAAAATGGGGGCTCATTAGGTATGCAAATGAGGCGTGGCAATATTCATCGCCACGCCTCATTTGCATATCTTCTTGCACAAGAATGCGCAATGTAGACAAAGCCTTTGGTTACATTGTTAACCTCTAACAATATATATATCCATCTAAACAGTATGTCTCTAAGGGTACGTCCAGACTACAGGCTTTTGTCGACAGAAGTTTTGTCGACAGATACTGTCGACAAAACTTCTGTCGACAAAGAGCGTCTAGACTACATTCAGTTCTGTCGACAAAGCAAGCCGCTTTGTCAACAAAACCCTGTAGTCTAGACACAACCCTAGATGCAATAACACCTTCTGTTGACAGAACTCTGTCGACAAAAGGTGTAATGCCTCGTAAAATGAGGTTTACCAGCGTCGACAAAAATGCTGAGTTCTGTCGATGTTATGTCGACAGAACTCAGCGGTAGTGTAGACGCAGGTATAGTTTTGTCGACAAAAGTCCACTTTTGTCGACAAAACTCTGTAGTCTAGACACACCCTAAAGGTTGAGCTTGGGACATTTATCCTGAAGGATGTTTAACCCTTTCTGGCCATGCATCATACCCCATCTATTCATACTACATCTGCTCCACAATGCTCCCTCACTTGTTGTATCATATATAAAGTTTAGGCCATAAGCTCTTTGGGGCATAGGCTGTTTCTGTTATGTCTTTTGTAAAGCATCTAGCACCCATCGGGACAATATTAAATACTTATGTGCATGGAGCAATACATGTTATGTACACATGTGTAACATGAGACCAGTTTACACTACACATGTAAACAATTTAATCTTTAAATGTACTTGTGAATGTGGATAAACTTTATATGAATTCCAAATTTCACAATTTTACTGTCTAAGGACTTGAGCCAATGCCCATCGGAGCCAATGGGATTCTTTCTATTGACTTAATGGCCTTTGGCTTATGCTTGGAGGAGGAGTTCCTGCAAGCTGGTAGGGGACTCTCAGAACCTTGTAGGACCAAGTCTTGAGAAAACAAAGCTTTACATTACTGTATCAATTACATCTTCCCTTAAACTGTGGTTTGGAAAATTGTATTTACATGGGAGTGCAAGCTAGTGGCAATATGATGCTTTCTAAGGGTATGTCTACACTACAGTGTGATTTCAAAATAACGCGTCTACATGCAAAATGCATTTCGAAATAACGAATCCACACCGAGTGGACTCTGAATCTCATTTAAGGCTGGCCGGAACCAGTTCCGGCAGGGCACTAGGTCAGGACTTACTGTGTGGGACAGCAAAGCATTTTGTCTCTGCATGCTCTGGTTGCCCTCACTCGGGCCACCACAGCACTCTGCCCACAGCACTCTGCAACATGGAGCCAAAGCTGCCCCTGGGCACGCTGGTGCTTCTCTTGGACATGTTGCTGTGAGCCTGGATGCACTTTCTGCAGGCTGCCATCTGGGAGGTCCATTGGGGAGCTGTCAGTATCCAGGAGGCCCTGCGGGAGAGCTTCCACCCTGAGGCGCACTAAGAGCCTCCCTGGTCTGCCCCACTATGGGCTTATGCCTCATTCCTCCCTCACGTCCTTTCACTTACCCCTCACTAACCCCTCTTCCTGATATCAAATAACATACACGTATTTTCAGGAGCACAAATTCTCTTTATTTAACAGAACGAGGGATGGGGGAATGAAAATCTGGTGAGACTGGGGAAAGGAGGCGGGAGAGGGGAGAAGAGAGGGTGGGAGAGGGAAGGGGGAAACCTGGGAGTAGAGAGCTCGAAGTGGGAAGCAAGGGGAAGAAGGGGGAGGGGAAGCTCAGGGCTCAGGGTTTGGGGTTTTGCCGGACCAACTTGATTTTCATGTGAACCTGCTCCTGGGATCGCATGTGGCCTTTGGTGGCCAGGCTGGCAGCTATCCTGCCATAGATGGTTGCCTTCCTCCATCTCGTGTGGCGATCATGGACGTTGGGGGCATCCCCCCCAAACCTGAATAAGGTCCATGATCTCCACCCTGGACCAGGAAGGCTCCCGCCTTCTCTAGGCCCTGGCAGGCTCCTGGGAGCTGGCAGACTGCTCCTGGGGAGCGGTGGAGGGCTGGCTGCCAGTGGCTTGCTGGCTCATGTTTTGGGGCCACTGGGTGAGAGGCAGTGATTGCTGGCTCTGGGCTGGCAGTCTTGGAGCTGGCACAGGCACTGTGGCCAGAGTCAACCCCTTTAAGGACTCCCGGGAGTGAGAGAGGGAGTGGAGTGTGCTTGGGTGAGGCTGGAGTGGCCAGCAGGGCACCCTGGGAAGGCTGGAGGCTCCCTATTTCAAAATAAGTGTCTACACAGCACTTATTTCAAAATAGCTATTTCAAATTTGGCGTTATTCCTTGTAGAATGAGGTTTACCAAATTCGAAATAAGCTCTCCTCTATGTAGACTGTGTAGACACTAGGAAAGTTATTTCAAAATAAGGGCTGTTATTTCGAAATAACTTTGCTGTGTAGACCATTGCTTGGCTGAGTTAAGGTTTTCAACTAGAGGAATTTCTTCAATGTATTTTTACTTTGTTTTCCTCCATGGGCTTGCTTCTCATTGGTCAGCTACTCAGGCAGAATCTGATCTGTAGCTGCAGAGAGGGAGGCAGAATGGATGATGTTCTCCTAATGCTGTTCCATAATTACGGAGTCAGAAGATGCTCAAGTTTTTTATGATCTCCTTTCTTTGCCTTGGACTAGTCCTGTGTGACTGACCAATGACCTTCTTGAGCTGCAGCAGCAAGCAATCAACATTGTTTTAGAGACTTAGGTCTCCCATACAGCAACAGAAAGAGCAAGAGCCTTTTCTAGTGTAAATTGGCATAGATCTGTTGACTTTAATGAATCTAGTATGGCTATTCTATTTGTTGGATTGAATAATGTATGCTGTCACATTTGCAACTTTACTAATTCTCTCTCTTTTAAAAAATTTCAGATTCTTATTGACAAACAGTTATTACAAGCTGTCTGTTCAGAACTGGTTTAGTTTATACAGAATACAGCTACTTTACAACCATTCTGTACAAGCGACATTTAATGCAACCAGAATATTTGCTCCAGTAAGTTATTCGTACCACTGTGAACATGTGAGCAGTTTGCAGAGGTATAATGCACTCCTGATGCCCAGCTCCGCAAACGATGAGTCCAGGCTCTGGGAAGTCACTTTTATCGATTTCCAGGTAATAAGATGAAGTGAAACCTTGGAAAAGTCTCAGGACACCTGTGTCCATATTTGTACAATCAGAAATGGAAACTGTTGACTCCTACAAAAAAAACCAAACTGGGAATACCTTGCAAAGCAGAATTATCAAGCTTATAGTTATATTTGACTTGGCTCTCAAAAATGATCACAGAAGATTTAGTTTAAAATATAACTGCAAATCCTTTAGACCCCAGAGTCAAGTGCACTGACATGAATAAATTAAGTGAATCAAATCCTTTCGTAGTAGTAGGAGCAAAATCATGAAGTGCCTCCTATCCAGGAAAGAGGATTTTTAACATAAATCATTTTACTCTCTTTACAGATTCAAGGCTTTAACATTGAAGGAGGACAGTTTGCTTATGCCAAAGATTGTGCATCCTTTTTCTCACCAGCAATTCTGATGGGCTTGGTTATGTCACTGATTTTGCTTCTAGTCCTGGCCTATGCTCTTCATATGTTGATCCACCTGAAGTCTCTTGATAGGCATTATGAATACAAAGCCTCTCCTGCCTATTTTGCACAAATGAAAGACGGTGACATGGCAGATGAAAAAGAACCATTAAGAAGCAATGGAAATGAGTCCTATGAACTTAGAAGTCAACAGTTCCATAAAGTCTATATTTAGAAGTGTGTCTCTCTCATTTAAGCTATTGGTATTTTCTTTCTGTTATTCTGTCCTGCTTAGTTGTATGGTAGCTAAAAGATTTCACCAAATTATTTACTTAATCAAAGAAAAAATATATACCAGACTGCTTGTTTAGTTCTGCTTTAGCTTTATTTCTTGTGACCCATTTAAACAATACTTTGGAAATCAGAACAACAACAAAATCTCCCATGAGAGTGGGGAAATGAACGTAGTGAGAGTCTTTTCTCTTACAATATCTGTTGGCTCCTCCCCACAAAGGGTGAGGTTTTTCCTTATACTGTATTTTCTGTTGGTCTATCCAGTAAGTATTAAGTGTTCCTGGCAAAACAGCTCCAATCCTTAGGAAATGCATGCAGCAGTATAAATAGATTCCACCATTAGAAGTCCTTGCTGATTCTCAGCTTAAGCTTCTGTTGTCTTACTTTTAGTCAGACATCAAAATCCTTCTCAGTACTCATACTCCCCTGCTGTGTCTAGACTGCATCCCTTTTCCGTAAAAGGAATGCAAATTAGACACATCGCAATTGCAAATGAAGCAGGGATTTAAATCCCCCCCCGCTTCATTAGCATAAACATGGCTGCTGCTTTTTTCTGGCTTGGAGCTTTGCCGGAAAAAAGAGCTAGTCTAGACGGGGATCTTTCGGAAAATAAAACATTTTCCGAAAGATCCCTTATCCCTCTTAAAATAAGGAATAAGGGATCTTTCGGAAAAGGCTTTATTTTCCGAAAGATCCCCATCTAGACTGGCGCTTTTTGATGGTAAAGCCCCGAGCCGGAAAAAAGCAGCAGCCATGTTTATGCAAATGAAGCGGGGAAGATTTAAATCACTGCTTCATTTGCAATTGCACGGTGTCTAATTTGCATCCCTTTTACAGAAAAGGGATGCAGTCTAGACACAGCCCCCATGTACAAAAAGACCATTTTAATATCCTCTCCCACCCCAATGAAATGGTGATGGATCTTTGGAATGGAAGCATTTCAAACGTTTTTCTATGTTTTGGCGTGAGACTTCCTTGAGGTAATGGTGGAGCTGCAGACACTAGGCCAGAGACTTTCCCATCTCTCACTTATTGATCTTTATGCCAAAAGAGATGATGGGTTTTATACAGTTTAATTTTAGGTTAATTTATTTCCAACTAAATTCTGTCAGTCTCCCACACAAGATATGGAAGTTATAGTTACATGGTGGCTCTGCACTTGAAAACAGATATAAATTATGTTGGGTGAAAGCCACCCGGCAGTTCAAAACATATTTAGAAACAAGACATAATTGTCACTTCTCTCTCCTGGGAGGTTAAAGTTTTATCTTCTCAACAATTCTATCACTTGACAAAGCCAGGGTTAGAGAACCCAAAGTTAGTCTTTAATTTGGTTCTTGCTCTTAGCAATGAAGGTGGTAAGAAGCTACCCTTATTGCTATTGGGCCAATGTCAATCCTGAAAGAATATTTTGGCATATCTTTTGCAAACCAGATTTAGTAACCAACCCTCTTTTAAATTTTAGATGAATGAAGCTATTCAATAGAATATATTATTTCCAAACTGTATTTATGGATGGAACTATTTTAGGGTTCTTTGAACTCATGGAGATATATCCTAAACTCCTGTTGGTAAAGCATTGTAGAGTGAGATCATGAGGCTCAGCAACATACAGACATGCTGATGGAGGCACTCTGAAGCAAGCAGTTCACGGAGTGAGGCACTTCAAAAAGATCCTTTATGATCAATAAGCAGGAGTAAACAATAACAAAGGGCATATAGTAAAGCTGCCCTTAATTGCTTCTGAACATAGGAGCCAGAGGGACATGCCTGTTGCTTCTGGGAGCTGTATGGAGCCAGAGAAGGTAAGGAGTCTGCCTCAGTCCTGCTGTGCCTCTGATTGGACTTTTAGTGGCCTATAAAAATCTCCCAAATGGCTTTCAATAGCCATTAGGATAACAGTGCTGATTATGGCAGACTACAGCCCAGTCTGGGAGCTTTGATAACCTTACTGAACATGCCAGTCAATTTCAGGAACTGCCCAGCCTGCACCCTCACACCCCCTAAATGGAGAGCCTCCTCCCAAACTTTGAACCCTGCCACAGCCTTGAGCTTCTTACCAAACCTAAACTCCCTCAGGGTATGTCTACACTACCCCGCTAGTTCGAACTAGCGGGGTAATGTAGGCATACCGCACTTGCAAATGAAGCCCGGGATTTGAATTTCCCGAGCTTCATTTGCATAAGCCGGGCGCCGCCATTTTTAAATCCCGGCTAGTTCGAACCCCGTGCCGCGCGGGTACACGCGGCACGGAGTAGCTAGTTCGGATTAGGCTTCCTAATCCGAACTAGCTGTACTCCTCATGTACTCTGAGTACAGCTAGTTCGGATTAGGAAGCCTAATCCGAACTAGCTACTCCGTGCCGCGTGTACCCGCGCGGCACGGGGTTCGAACTAGCCAGGATTTAAAAATGGCGGCGCCCGGTTTATGCAAATGAAGGCCGGGAAATTCAAATCCCGGGCTTCATTTGCAAGTGCGGTATGCCTGCATTACCCCGCTAGTTCGAACTAGCGGGGTAGTGTAGACATACCCTCACAGATCCACTCCCCGTCCTACACCTTAACCCTCTGCCTGGTGAAAGTGAGTGAGGGTGGGGTGAGCGAGCAACAGAAGGAGGCGGATGGAGTGAGCAGGGGCAGGGCCTCAGGGAAGAGGCAGAGGGAAAGGGAGTGGCCTTGGGGAAGGGGACAGGGCAAGGGGTTTGGGATTTGTGTGATTAGAAAGTTGGTAACCCTAATGAATGGGGAAGGAATAATGTAAAGCACATAAAAGGCAGCTTTTTTTCCTGTAATAGAAGAGGACTAGAAAGTCATCTGTTATGCTGGAAATCTGCTTACTATGTTATATAATATTCCTATAGGAATGTATGTGGAAGTAATTGGAGAATCATATTTGTTTATGCAGTAACTTCATTTTTGTTGGTGTGCATGTTTGTCTGTCTGCGTGTTGTCAGCCACTAGAAAAATAGCACTACTGAAAGGTTATGAGAATTATATACAGAAACATAAATACTCAGTTTGTAGCTATAGAACAGTGAAATTATAGCTGTACTGAACAGTTATTGTGTTCAGTCAGTACACGACCGCCCCCTAGTGGTCACCTTTGGCAGTTGCATCTAGAAATGTAAACTGTCTTAAATCCAGTAATTTTGTAGAATGCAGAACTAATGTTCAGCACATATGAAGACTATTTTAAATTATGAGCAACAGTTACCCTGCATTTTTCCTCCTTGGATAATTAGGCCACATTAAAATGTCGAAGTCTTAAAATGTATTGTTTGTTTTAGTGGTTACTTATCCAACAAAATGCTGACCCAAAGAAGAGCTGTTAGTCTTTTGCCATCAGAAATAAGTCCTGTGAAAGATATTGCCTCATCCGCTTGTCTCTATAATAGAGGAAACACTGAGATATGGGGTACATTTTAATTTTGCAGCCTGCGACTATACCCTTTCCAAAGTGTGTGTACACAAACACATGCCCATAAGCTGCATGTACTGTTAATATCCAAGGCTATGTCTACACTTGTGGGTTCTTGCGCAAGTATGGCTGTTCTTGCCCAAGAATCTGCAGAGTGTCCACACTGCCCGCCCGCTTTTGCACAAGGAAATTTACAGTACGGCGTGGTAAGAGAGGGCTTCTTGCGCAAGAGCTACGCTCTTTTTTAACAGGTGTAAGCCCTCTTGCGCAGGAGCTCTTGTGCAAGTGGTCAGTGTGGACGCTCGGCAGGGATTTCTTGTGCAAGAAAGCCGTATGGCTAAAATGGCCACCAGAGCTTTCTTGCGCAAGAGAGCATCCACACTGCCATGGGTGCTCTTGCACAAAAGCACAGCTCGCACATGGCAGTGTGGACGTTTCCTTGCACAAGACTTCTTGCACAAGAACCCTTGCGCAAGATGTTCTTGCACTAGAAGCCGCGCGTATAGACATAGCCAAAGTGTGCTAAGTAGAAAATGTACAATGTCAAGGGACACATTACACTGTAATAAGCTGCTAACCCAGGCTCCAATCTTTCAAGCGGCTTCATGCAGAGCTCCCCCACACCCTAAATCCAGAAGTGGCAGGTCCCCAATATTGCAAACACAATGCACATTCTTAATTTAATGCAGGCAAATGCCACTGGTTTCAAAGATGTCTGACATCTGTGGGACTTGAGGGTGTGACTAGCCTAGATTTTCTTCCATGAACTTCCTTTATAAACTAAATCTTCAAATGTGCCTCTTGAGAAACAACATACTGATCACTGTAAATTTTGGACAGCTTATAGTCAGTCCTCCTCCTTCAGCTTATTGTGTGATGTGTTTTCAAATAGCAAAGCATGCTGTGCAGGGAGGACATACTGCAGAGAGAGATCGGGAATTTGCAGATGAAACCCAGAGTATGGTCATGATGTGTTCATACTGTATAACAATACAGTCTTGTATAGGTCTACAGCTACGTTCACTTGCTATGCTCACAATGAGCAAGTCTCACAATACTGTGTGGTTTTATTATCACATCAATTTTATTGGTAGATTAAGTACAGAAGTTTAGTGATCTTGCCAATGTCACATGATTCACTGGGAGACAATGGAACTAGTTTCAGTTTCTAACTGCTAGACATACTTAGGCAATTCTTTTGCTTCTTACTCTTGTCTTATGGGATATGAATGTTTTCTCTTTCCTATATGTATTCAATGAGTGAGAGATTGAAGGTTAATCCGTACAAAATTTGATTTGTTCTAGTTAACCTCTCCAAGATTCTCATATTAACTAGTTTCTTCTCACCCACAGTCAATGATTAGAGTTAGGTAAGAGTCACATTCACTTTCTTTGGTGTTCCAGATTGCAAGATCTCAGCAGGAAACTCCACCTAGAATAGGTGTACAGGCAGTCCCCGAGTTACGTGGATCCGACTTATATCGGATCCGCAGTTACGAACGGGGATTTTCTCGCCCCGGAGGACTGGAGTGGTGGGACGCCTGGTCCCGCCGCCCGCCTCCTCCGGGGCGAGAAAAGCTGCTCCCCATCTCCCTGGTCTGCTGGGGGAGCCAGCAGACCAGGGAGACGGGGAGCAAAGCGGCGGAGGACCCAGGGCCGGACCCGCGGCGCTTCTAGCTGATCTGGAAGCACCGCGGTCCGGCCCGGGTCCTCCGCCGCTTTGCTCCGCGTCTCCCTGGTCTGCTGGGGGCGGGGGGGAGACGCAGTTAGTGCCCCCCCCCCAGCAGACCAGGGTGATGCGGAGCAAAGCCCGGGGCCTGTGGTAGAGCAGGTGGGGTGCTGTCGGTTGGTCCCACAGCACTGCTCCTTGGCGCTACTGGACCAACCCGGCAGCACCCCAGCTGCTCTGCCCCAGGAGTCCTGATTCAGCCGCTGCCTGGGGTTCTTAAGTTGAATCTGTATGGGTATGTCTACACTACCCTCCTAGTTCGAACTAGGAGGGTAATGTATGCATACCGCACTTGCTAATGAAGCCCGGGATTTGAATTTCCCGGGCTTCATTAGCATAAGCGGGGAGCCGCCATTTTTAAATCCCCGCTGCTTCGAACCCCGTGTAGCGCGGCTACACGGGGCTCGAACTAGGTAGTTCGGACTAGGGTGCCTATTCCGAACTACCGGTACACCTCGTTTCACGAGGAGTAACGGTAGTTCGGAATAGGACCCTAGTCCGAACTACCTAGTTCGAGCCCCGTGTAGCCGCGCTACACGGGGTTCGAAGCAGCGGGGATTTAAAAATGGCGGCTCCCCGCTTATGCTAATGAAGCCCGGGAAATTCAAATCCCGGGTTTCATTAGCAAGTGCGGTATGCATACATTACCCCGCTAGTTCGAACTAGCGGAGTAGTGTAGACATACCCTATGTAAGTCGGAACTGGTGTCCAGATTCAGCCACTGTTGAAACTGATCAGTTTCAGCAGCGGCTGAATCTGGATGCCAGTTCCGACTTACATACAGATTCAACTTAAGAACAAACCTACAGTCCCTATCTTGTACATAACCCGGGGACTGCCTGTACAGTGCAGCAAAATGCCTGCAACCTCTTCTGTGTCAAGCCAACTTATTTAGCCATGAAAATAGGCATCGCTATTGGTAGAGGGGATATGGGCGGGTTTTAAAGCTTCTTTCCTCTGCAGCACTGTCTTCAGAGGGTGTGAGCATTTTTTCTATCTATCCTCTAAACCATTGCATTTTTTCTTGGACACAGAGGGGGCAGTTGGTTCCTCTGTGTTTGCACAGGATGTATCTGGTCCATCGTCAAAATATATGCAAACCCTACTCTGTCAAACTCTACTTGTGTGCTGTTAGAGTTAACCAGCAAGGAATAGGGGGAATTTAGTCAGTGTTTGACTGTGTGAACAGATGTTGGATTTTTTTTAATGAACTAATTTCCAGTCCATGCTTTTTAATGCATCTCCCTTAAACTTTTGCTCAGAAGTTCAAGTGGTAGCTGAATAAATTATTGTATTCATATGCTACATTGCAGTTGTTATCTTTTCATAGCTATATAGATTCCAAAGTCAGAAGGCACTGTTGTGATCCTCTGGTCTGACCTCCTGTTCAACAGGCCATAGAACTTCCTCAAAATAATTCTCAGGGCATATCTTGATTTAAAAACTGTCAGTGATGAGGAATCCCCTGCAACCCCTGGCAAATAGCTCCAATAGTTACTTAATCTCACCATTAAAATATTCCAGTCTAAATTTGTCTAGCTTTAATTTCCAGCCATTAGCTCATGCTATGCCTTTCTCTACTAGATTGAAGAGCCCATTATTAAATATTTGTTCCACAGGCAGATATATTTAGACTATCATCAAGTCATATTTCCTTTGTTAAGCTCTTTGGGCTCTTTGAGGCTATGTGTACACTATAGCCTTTTCTGCAAAAACATATGCAAATGAGGTGAAGCGTGGAATATTGCTTTGCCTCATTTGCATAATTAATGAGGCTCCATTTTTGTGCAAGAGGCTTTTGAGCAAAAACCTCCTGTGATGGGGTCCGGCGAACCCAGATTGGACTCCCTGGGGCGAGCGCCCTGCTGGTGTTGCGGGGGAGCCTTTACCGGCTGTGCACCGGTTGTTCTGGGGCCGCGGCATGGCTGCAGAGCGCAGGCACGGCCATAGAGAGGGGACAGCCCCACATCACATCAGCGTGGGGGCAGGACTACGCCGATGACATCAGGATGATGTCCGGCCTGACACCAGGGGTGGCGGGGTTGAAGAAGCGGGGAGAGGCGCCCAGGAAGTCTCCCTGGGGAGCGACCGGTGAGGTACCGGGGTTGGCTCCCAGCAGGGAGATGGCGAGCCCTGACTGGAGATGCCGAATGGGGAGAGGAGAGCGGAAGTAGCCCAGGGCAGGGCGGTGAGTCTAGCCCGTGGGCTGGCGAGTTTAGGCGGGCAGCTCCATCAGCCGGATTTGGGACTGCAGCGTGGTCCAAGTCCTTAGGGCCCTGGGCTGGGGCCCGCAAGTGAGGGCGGGCCCGGGCCTCCCTCTCTCCTCCATCCCACGGGGAGGAGCAACCAAAAAGGACACCAGCTAAAGGCAACTGACTCTGCCAGCCATTCAGGAAGTGGCCGGCGGGACATTGGAGGGCGTGATGCCCAGAACTGGGGGACGAGGGACCCAGGAAATGGGCCGGCCCCCACATGCACAGTCTCTTGCTCAAGAGCCGTTCTTCTGGAAAAAAATGCTGAAGAATGGCTCTTGCGCAAGAGGGGGTTTGTATGCAAAAAGGAGCTGTGTAGATGGCTCCTTTTTGCACTAAAACCTCTTGCGCAAAAACGGAGCCTCATAAATTATGCAAATGAGGTGTGGCAATATTCCACACTTCACCTCATTTGCATATGTTTTTGCAGAAAAGGCTATTGTGTAGACATAGCCCGAATCAATCACTAATGCATGTCTTCTAATCCTTTCATCATTCTTGTAACTCTTACTTGAACCGTCTCCATTTCATCAATAACCTTGAGCTGCAGACACTAGAACTTGATACAGTATCCAGTGGCAGTTGCACCATCAGTCTAAATACGAAGGTGAAACAACTGCCAATTCCTGTTTATGACTCTCAGGTTTGCATATTTGCTCTTTTGATCAGTGTCACACTGGGAGCTTGTGTTCAGCTTATTATCCATGATCTCATATCTTTTTCAGAGTCGCTGCTTGTCAGACTTGAGTCCCCATCATGTAACTATAGCATAGGTTCTTTGTTCCTAGATAAATGTGCATTTTACATTTAGCTCTACTAGAACACATTGTTTGCTTGTGTCTAATTTACCAAGTGAGCCAGGTTGCTGACCCATGCTTTTTATTTACCACTCCCCCAATTTTTGTGTCACCTGCAAACTTTAACCTTTTTATCAGTGAACCAATCACTGATAAATTCATGTAGAGTTCTCATTATTGATTCATACAGCCAACAGGATTTAACCCTTCTAATTAGTTTTAATACTCAATTTCTATACCTTCTAAGATGCACAAGATGAAATATTAGCAGATAGATGCCCATGTTAACAGTTATTCCACCTAAACAGGCTCTGTAGATCTCAAGGTCTATTTTACTCTCAAAAGTTCCTATTGAAATGATTAGGACTTATATATGCACTTTCCTTATTAGACAGGAAATTAAGCATATGCTTAAAAATGTGACTCGGTTGTGGATGATGTTGATTTGTTCCTCCCCACAGAATTATGGGCTGCATACACAAAGTTGTTAAGGAGATAATAGTCACTCTAGATAGAACTGATGAGACCCCACCTGAAATACTGTGTTCAGTTTCTAGGTCTCTTGCTATCAGAAAAAGGCTGACAAATTAGAAGAAATTCAGAGGAACACAACAAAAGTGACTGCATATCTGAATACTCAGATTCATTTATAATCCCTGCTTGGACATTTCCCATTGTCACTCCAGTTTTATCCTACCATATGCAGCTGTTGTGCCTTGTCCTGCTGCAATAGGAATGTATGTCTATTCTGGTAGTGTTCTTGTTTGGACAGTCTTGCTTGGGTCTATAAAAAAAAGTATCTTCTAGGCTAGTAGAACACAGACCTATACTACAAGTGAGCCCAACAGCATTTAATCAGAACTATATAGTACAAATGTTCAAATTAACATTGTTGACTGTGCCTGTTAAAAAGAAATACCATGTCATTGAATTATTTTTATTTACCTTCTTATACTTGGTGCTGTGTCTCCCTGAGGGAGGGAAGAATGCAGGAGTCATGTGCTGCCCCTCCCCAGAATTTTCCAGGGGTAACACCAGAATGTGGCCAGCTACAGACTTCCGGCACTGTGCAACAGAGAAGGGACAGGAGCTGCTTCCAATCACAGGGAAAGGGATGCAGAGCTCATCTCATCCCCCTCTTTCCTTTTCCCCTCCAGTGGCTGGTTGCAGCTTGTCCCTTCCTGCCCACACAGTGTTGAATGCAGCTAACACCACCAGGCTGCTGCTGGCCAGTGGCATAACTCCTGTCACTTCCTGTCTGCTGGCTACCACATGGGCAGTCAGGGATTAATCCCCGAGGATGCATTGTGGTTGTACGCTAGGGCCTAGCCAAACTGAGTGCAGGGACTTCAGCAAACCCAGATGGCTAGGGGAG
This sequence comes from Pelodiscus sinensis, assembly GCF_052426305.1. Taxonomy (NCBI): domain Eukaryota; kingdom Metazoa; phylum Chordata; order Testudines; family Trionychidae; genus Pelodiscus; species Pelodiscus sinensis. Next base: position 80,936,925 of record NC_143057.1, on the reverse strand, counting down.
GGTGCTTGGGGACAAAGGAGCCCCACAATTCCAGGAGGCAGGAGAAGAGGGTGCTAAGGGGGTGGCTGTGGAGCCTACAGGGGAGGGACATGAACAGGCTGGAAATTGATTCCTCTTCCCACTCCATAGCTTAGCTGAAGGATGGAGAGGCTTCCCCATGTCAGTGCTGTGCAAGGTTTTGACATCTAGGGTGTGTCTAGACTACATGCCTCCGTCGACGGAGGCATGTAGATTAGACAGATCGGCAGAGGGAAATGAAGCCGCGATTAAAATAATCGCGGCTTCATTTAAATTTAAATGGCTGCCCCGCTCTGCCGATTAGCTGTTTGTCCGCAGATCGGGGCAGTCTGGACGTGCCGCGCCGACAAAGAAGCCTTTCTTGATCGGCACAGGTATGCCTCGTGAAACCAGGTTTACCTGTGCCGATCAAGAAAGGCTTCTTTGTCGGCGCGTCGCGTCCAGACTGCCCCGATCTGCCGACAAACAGCTGATCGGCAGAGCGGGGCAGCCATTTAAATTTAAATGAAGCCGCGATTATTTTAATCGCAGCTTCATTTCCCTCTGCTGATCTGGCTAATCTACATGCCTCCGTCGACGGAGGCATGTAGTTTAGACGTACCCATACAGAGCTTGGCTACTTCTGGCCAGCGTCCTCGGCCAAAGGATCTTGGAGTTTCCTGGGACACCAGCCCAGCCAGAGGAAGGGGAACAAGGAAGGAACCTGCCAGCTAGGCTGTTGGTGAGCTGATCACTCTGACCCAGTGCTAGTTCTCCACACAGCACTGGGAGTGGGACCCACCCTGCTGGGGAATATATGGAGAAGCTGGGGAATATACGGAGAGGTAGATTTTGTGTGTGTGTATGAGTGAGTGAGAGAGAGAGAAGGGGAGCATGTCAAGGGCTGATAAATGGGCAGCAGAGGAGACACGTGTTACTTTAAAAATATTCTTACGGGAGACCACCCAGGGTTACACTAGTATGGGTTTATTTCCACTAAGTAGAACTAAAGAGGAGCAAGCGCACACTCCTCCATTCATTCACTCATTCACACCCATTCATTCCTGCCCTCAGGCAATCACACACTTACACAGACATATGGGTTGCAGAAGGAGCCAAGGCATGTGGATCCTGGAGGGTCTGTTTGCTCATCATGGCTGGAGAAGCTGGTCAGAAGGAAAGACACTGGAGGGGAACTTCTCAGGATCAGTGGAAGGAAAAAAGAGAGAGTCTCACATATGCTCCTTCTCTTTATATAGTGTCTGAATGGCTCCTGTGACTCATTCACTTTGTCATCTGGGAGCATGCCCAGACTTCCCTTTATCCAGCAGGGAGCATGCCCATACTATGATGACTCATTGCCATGTGGTCAATTGTTCCAAGCTTTCTTCAAACACACTCACACCCTCTCTCCATTCACTCAGGGGAGAATGCATCTTAGGGAACGTTACAAGCAAGGTGGCTGCATGTTACAAAGATTACAAAGTTGCAGTTTACAGTAAGTTTGAGAGTTACACAGATTGCAAAGATTGACAAGGATCATAATAAGTTGCAGTTTAAAACCTTAGACCTTACAGTTTGGTGTAGCTTTAGAAAATCCATGTATATAAATCTAGTGAGCTCAGGTGGAGGCTTTTTTATGCAACAACACATGACTGACTGTTGCCCACACTCACCAGCCTCCTTAACTTGCAGCTAGTGCTTGCCAGAAACAGAAAGGGGAGGCAGGCCCTGTTGGCTGAGAACTGGCATGCCATGGAGGTGGTGCTAATGGACCCATAAAGGGAGCTGTTGGCCCTACATGCTGCAGCTTTGCTCTACCACCGGACTTGCACATTAACCTCCATTGTTGGCCACTGGTCTCCCACTCACCATTGGTGGGCAGGCAGCTGACAAGTGGGGATTGAATAAGCAGCCAGACTCACAAGTAGTGATGGGAGGAGACAGAAAATTACAGACAATTCACTTTTTTTAAAAAAAAAAAGAAAAAGTCAGGATATCTGCAAGAGGGCTTAAGTATGGGACTGTCCTTTTAAAAACAGGATGTCTGGTCACCCTTCTACAATATAAAGATCTGGTAGCTAAGAAAGCAGTGCTCCTTTTCATGGTTCTTTACTGAATTTTGTTGAGCCCTTGACTCAGACAACAAATGAAACAAGATTTAAATTAGACAGACCAATATGCCCGTTGTCTATCTAGGCAATATCTTGTAAGCATTCATTTGGAATATAGAGTTTGATCCAAAACCCGATTAAGTAAATGTGCTTTGATTAGGCAATAGTAGGTCAGGCTGTTTGTCTGTTATCCTGGTTTCAGCAGTTGTCAGTCCCAGATGCATCAGGGATTGGAAAAAGCCTACAGTGAACCCAGCTATCTGTGCTGTCTTGTACATGTTGAGAAAATCCTTCTTGACCTCCACCAGAGAACAGTCTATGCCCTGCAGCAAGAGCCCCTTGTTCAGCATAGCATTTATTGTGTTCTCTCTCTTTTGTATCCTCTCTTCCCCACTTCAGCTTCATTTCTCACAGTTTGATTGACAGCCAGGGGAAGGCAATCCAGAAGATGATAGTCTGTACAAGGAAAGCTCTTCTATTTCCTTAATTAGCCCCAAGAGCATCCAACTTCTGATCATTTCTCTTCTTGCATCATGCCACTCAGAACATCTGTGAGAATCTTTCTTCTATTGATTTCTACTTGTGCCCTTGTCATACAAGTCTTTCTTGATGTTTCTTGCCCCTCAGCAGTTTTACTTAAGTGTCCCAAAGGACTAACTTGGTCTTTGATGGTCCATGTAACAGAGCTGTGAAGCAGATGCTGCAGGAAGACAAAACCAAAACTGACAGCCTTTTCTCCTCTTTCCCTCCTGTCCTTGCTGTTTTTTTGTATGAGAGCTCTTAGGTTTAACAAGCATGGCCACCACGGGCTTCTACACTCCTGTAGCTTCTTTCATTAAGGTTGACTCCTCTGCTCTTCATTCTTTATTGTTGCATGTGATTTCCCGTGATCTCTTAAAAAGACATAACTAGGCTGGGGTATGCTTGGCAAGCTTTAAGTACATTTCTTCTTCAGAAGAAGTCATGGCTGCCTGAGCTGAAACTCACTAGTCCAATGAAGGCTAATGCTTAGTTAGGGAATGTTGACACATAGGAAGAACATAGCTCCTTTACAATTGCCACTTGATACCATTAGACATGAAAAAAGTCTTTTCTGAAAAGCTTATGACAGATGACCAGCCTATCACCCAAGAAGAGTAGAAAGAAGGAAAAACAGTACTGAATAACACAATGGAAATCGGTCAATGCCTAGAGTGGGTAATCCATAGGAGGAGAACTTTAAGAAAATAGGAACTGTTTCATATGGAAAGGAGAAGAGGAAATATAATAGCACTATCTACATTAATGGTCAGAGTCAATGAAATAATCTTATCTTCTTTTGCTCTTCATCTAAGAATATTTATTGAAATTAATTATTTACATTTCTGATGCAAATAGTTTGATTACACAAAATGTATAGACATTTAAATAAGAAGATCATCAGCTGTTAAATGTAGGCTAACATTAGGTGGTTTTTCAGTCCTCCTTATTTCATGGCATAAATAGTTCACTAGCTTGGTTGGAAAGAATACTCTCATCCCTGCCCCCCAGTCATGACATAGCAATCTAGGTGTAATATGATGTTATGTTACTTCCTCCAAACCAGGAGGTAAAGGGAACACTGGGACTATGAGTTGTTGGTGAATTCTAGGATAGCAACATCAAATGGGCAGATTTGACAGCATTCTTGAAAGAGTAAGGTTGTTAGCTTTTCTCAAGCAGTTTTACAGAAAGCAGGCTTTACTCTCGGAATAGATGTGTGTCAAAGATCCAAAAGCAAGATAGATTGAACTCGCCCTAGGTAGGATCTTGGAGGCCTCTGTTGATTCTTCCAATGAAGATTTCATATTCTGTTTTGAAGTTTAACAACGGAACCACTGTGATGGGATCCCTGGGGTGCAGCATGGGACTGTAGGACCACTGTTCCCCCTTAGCTCTCCAGCCTGGGATGTGTCTCAGAATGTTTTGCTGTTGACAAGCAGCACACCCCCTCCAGGTACTATTATGCAACACAACAGCCCCACAGCTAGCTAAATTGTGTGTATCCAAGAGTCACTCTTGGATCTCAGAGAATGGCATCAGACAAATCTCCCCAGCTCCCAGCTTTGTGTATCAGAAATATACTACCTGGTGCTGCTCAAACCCATTTGCTGAGCAATGCAGGTTAAAAGTAGATAGACACAAGCCTTTGTAAACCTGAGCAGATTTACCAAGTACTTCAGGAAAACTCATCAGAAAAGATAAACAGTAAAGCAAGTTTATTGAATAAAAAAGCAAATTACCAATCATATAAAATCTCTCTGATATTTGCCTAAGAAAATAAAATAAGAGCACAATCTAAATCCCAACTTTATAAGACAGTAGACAGTTGTAGCCAGAAATGAACCCCATCTTGGTTTCCGCCCCCCCACAGAGAGCAAGAGAAAGACAGTCAGCCTTTGATACCCTGGGAACGCAGGTGTGCTGCCTGTCCCTGACTCTACCATAAAGAGAAACCAGACAGTAAATGGGCTAGCTGATGACCCGGGGCCTCCTGCCGCCCTGATGGCTAGTATCAGTAATTGACACACCTGCACTGTCCCAGGAGAGGAATCTTTGCCCATCACATACCAGAGGTGCCCATTGTCTGCATTTTCCCAGGTGTGAATTATGCTTTGCACCCTTCGTGGGAAACTTGGCGTTCAAAGCCATTTTTCCTAATTGGCCACTTGAGATCAGGAAGAAGCCTACGTCACCCAAGAGGTATAAAGAGGGGTTTAGTAGCCCACCCCATTTGAGCTCCAATCATCTACACCTGCTGGCAGGTATTGATTGTCTCCTGAGGTCTGTGGGACGCCCAACCTCATCCTACTTCTTCCCAAGGGATTGAGAGAAAGACACTGGCCACGCCAAGTCTGGAACGCAGGGGTGAGAATATATATCTGCTAGGTGTCTATTTTGCATGCATTTAATAAGAGCTCAGAGAACCAAAAGGGTTTCATGGTACCTGTAAGTGACTTATTAGTGTAATTTCTGTCCTGTCCTTTGTAGTGGCTGTGTTATCTGTAACACAGCAGTAGCATTTAACAGCTAAGTTTACCCTGTAACAATAAAATAGTAACTGTTTAAGCTTTAACCTGCCTCCTTCAGTTGCTGTAACAGAACCAAGCACAATTTAAAAGAACTTCAGCCGGTCATCAGGGACAGGTATAGGGAGAGCTTGGGCGTTTGGATTTGTGTCACTCCCAGGTGACAGGTCTGTTGGGGCACCTCTCAGCCTCCCCCAGGCTGCCCGCTGCGAAGGAATCACAGATTCTAGCAGCTAAAATCTGAGGTGTAATAAGCTCTCCCTGTAAACTTATTGGGGCACCCGTCAACCTCCTCCAGGTTGCCCGCTGCAAGGGACCCCGGTCTCAGCAATTGAAGTCTCGGGTGTATAGCGCACACACACACCACTCACTGCCCTGACCGTCGGTTGGCAGAATTGGGGCGCCCGTCAACCTCCTCCAGGTTGCCCGCTGCAAGGAACCCCGGTCTCAGGAGTTGAAGTCTCTGGTGTATAACACACACACACACCACACCCTGCCCTGACCATCGGCTGACAGAATATTTAGATCAAGCAGTTCTCTCAGCCTATTGATGGTTACAGTTAATCATGAACAGATTTCACCCTTGAAACCTGGGCCAGTCTCCTCTGTTGAAGTCTTCAGTCTGCTTGCAACATTGGTGTGGTGGAGGAGAAAAGGCAAAGCATGGGGCCACTGAGTTCTGTTTTATGCATTTAGTCCATGTGCTTGGAGAACACAAATCCAGGCATAGTCATTCTTTCTCCCAGTTTGCCATCCAGTGCCACTTCTTTGGTATGGAAGAGGAAGTAATCTGTGCAAATTATTTCTTCCCTGAAGCAGAGAGGGATCCAGGGACCAACATGTAACACAAATCCAGGCATGTACCATGGGCATAGTGGAGACTCCAAGATTGGTTGAGCAATTCCCCTAATGTGGCCTTGAGCAAATGAGGGTACGTCTACACTACAGCGCTAGTTCGAACTAACTTAGTTCGAATTAGTTAATTCGAACTAAGCTAGTTCGAACTAACGCATCTAGAACTAAAAACTAGTTCGAACTAGCGTTTTGCTAGTTCGAACTAGCAAGTCCACATTGAGTGGACTCTGAACAGGGCTTAAGGATGGCCGGAAGCAGTGCCGGCAGGGCATAAAAGGAGGACTTAGAGCATGGAGATGCTGTCTCAGGCTAGCCGAGGGCTGCGCTTAAAGGGTCCCGACCCCCACCCCGGACACACAGTTCTAAGGGGTGCCCCGCTTGCAAAGAAGTTCTGGCTTGGAGTGCCCTGAGTGCCCACACTGGGCACATCACACCACTCGGCCATCAGCCCAGCTGCACTTGCCGCAGGCTGCCATCTGGGGAAAGGGAGTAATTGGGGGGCTGCAGGAGAGCTTCCACCCCCAGAAGCCCGCAGAGCCAGCCCAGTCCTCCCCATCGGGGGCTCGTACCCCATTCCTCCCTCACCTCCTTCCACTTACCCTTCCTTAGCCCCCCTTCTTATTGATGTACAAAATAAAGATAACGTTTCTTCCAACATTGACTCTGTCTTTATTGAAAAAAAACTGGGGGAGACTGGGAAAAGGAGGTGGGAGAGGGGAAGAGAAAAGCTGGGAGAGGGGAGGGCAACTAACATGATCAGGGGTTGGGAACAGGTCCCAGATGAAGAGAGGCTACAGAGACTGGGACTGTTCAGCTTAGAAAAGAGGAGATGGAGGGGGGACAGGATAGAGGTCTCTAAAAGCAGGGGTTGGGTGGAGAGGGTGCATTCAGAAAAGTTCTTCCTGAGTTCCCATAAAGAAGGACTAGAGGACACCAAAGGAAAGGAATGGGTAGCAGGCTTGAAACTAGTAAGAGAAAGTTGTTCTTCTTGAGAAAGCAAATAGTTAACCTGTGGAACTCCTTGCTGCAGGAGGCTGTGAAGGCTACAACTAGAACAGAGTTGAAAGGGAAGTGAGATCAAGTCATGGAGGCTGGGTCCATGGAGTCCTATTAGCCAGAGGGTAGGAGTGGTGTCCCTGCCCAAAGTTTGTGGAAGGCTGGAGAGGGATGGCACGAGACAAATGGCTTGGTCATTGTCTTCGGTCCATCCCCTCCAGGGTCCCTAGGGTTGGCCGCTGTTGGCAGACAGGCTACTGGGCTAGATGGACCTTTGGTCTGACCCAGGACGGCCATTGTAAGCTCAGGGCTCAGTGTCGGGGGTCTCAGTGGACCCCCTTGATTTTCATGCACACCTGGTCCTGGGTGGCCAGGCTGGCAGCTCTCCTGCCCTAGACGGCCACTTTCCTGTGCCTAGTGCGGAGATCGTGGACGAGGTCCACGATGTCCGCACTAGCCCAGGAAGGTGCCCGCCTCTTGCGGTCCAGGGCAAACTCCCGGGAGCCGCCAGCCTGGTCCCGGCAAGAGGGGGTGGGCTGGGGGGCATCGGGTGGGTGGCTCTGTGCCGTGCCAGGTGCAGGGTCTGCTAGCTGGGTGCTGGCAGGCTTGCACCTGGCACGGGCACCGTAGCCAGCCCGTGCCCCTTTAAGGGGTCCGGGGCCGGGAGGGGGGCATAGAGTTTCCCTGGTGTTGGCCAGAGTGGCCACCAGGGAAACCTGGGGAGGGCTAGCCTCCCACTAGTTCGAACTAAAGGGCTACACAGCCCTTAGTTCGAACTAGCTAGTTCGAACTAGGCGTTAGTCCTCGTAAAATGAGGTTTACCTAGTTCGAACTTAGCGCTCCGCTAGTTCGATTCAAATTCGAACTAGCGGAGCGCTAGTGTAGCACCTATTAAAGTTAGTTCGAACTAACGTCCGTTAGTTCGAACTAACTTTGTAGTGTAGACATACCCTGAGTTATTAAATGTAGCCCTATTGCAGGACAGTGGCTGTCAGCCATTGTTTTATGCCCACCTAGACTTTGGTTATCCTCCTGGTTATCTTTGGGGAGCTAGTATCTTGGTGACTCGCAGCATATTTTATTGACAGCCATTAAGTTCTCTTAATGTCACATACATTCATGATATACATATTTATCTGGAACAGTGGATTTTCAGCAGATCATAACCTTTCCCACAATACCACACATAGCATCCTTTCATGTGTCATTTTATCACCCACCTGATTGAAACTAATAATTACAACAAGCTCTAGAAAACCACCATATTTTGAAAGCATTTAAATTGAGATGGGGGGATGCTGGTTTAATTGCACAGCCTTGAGTCACTATTTAATCTGGCATTATAACTCTCGCTCTGGTTACCAGGGTTCTTTTTGCAGCTGCAGAGATTTTACGAGGTGGTCTCTGCCAAAATCTAAGTTGAATTCTAATAATTTGGAAACTAGTAGCCCTGTTGTGTACAGCCACTGCTTCCAGCCCTGTGGGAATGGGTGAGGAGTAGCTGGGCAGGGATCTGGAGTGGGCAGAGTATAGTCATTCTTTCGCCCAGTTTGCCAGCCTGTGCCACTTCTTTGGTGTGGAAGGGGAAGTAATCTGTGCAAATTATTTCATCCCTGAAGCAGAGAGGGATCCAGGGCCCAACATGTAACTAACTTCTGGTCTGATCCCAGGCCAGTAAAATATCCCACCACCTTTTATTCAGGGCAGATTGTAAAAAAAAAGACAGTGTTTCCTTGAAGGAGCTAAACCTGAGGGCTGTGTCTAGACTGGCCAGTTTTTCTGGAAAATCAGGCACTTTTCCAGAAAAACTTGCCAGCTGTCTACACTGGCCGCTTGAATTTCCGCAAAAGCACTGACTTCCTACTGTAAGAAATCAGTGCTTTTTGCGGAAATACTATGCTGCTCCCATTCGGGCAAAAGTCACTTGTGCACAAAACTTTTGCGCAAAAGGGCCAGTGTAGACACCTAAGATTTGTTTTGTGCAAAAAAGCCCAGATCATGAAAATGGCGATTGGGGCTTTTTTGCGCAAAAGCGCGTCTAGATTGGCCACGGACGCTTTTCCGCAAAAAGTGCTTTTGTGGAAAAGCATTTGTGCCAATCTAGACGCTCTTTTCCGCAAATGCTTTTAACGGAAAACTTTTCAGTTAAAAGCATTTCCGGAAAATCATGGCAGTCTAGACGTAGCCAAGATGTTATGAATTGCTTCCCATATAATCTTTATCACAGTATCACCAAACACTGTCTTTCTTTATGACAGCAGCTGATCAGAGGGGATGCAGCCAGGTTCAGAGTTGTGAAACAGCCACTCATGATCCTCAAGCAGGCTTTAAGTGCTTTGCTCAAAAAAGGAGGCTTCATTAATATGGACTACTGCAGCTTCCGTTGGTCATGGTTCCCAGCCAATGGGAGCTGTGGGGGCAACAGGCGGAGTCCCCTGACTCCCCCTACTTGTAGAAGGTGATGGGGAACATGCCTCTCCTAGGAGCCACACAGCATAGAGGCTAACAGGAAACCTGCCAGCCACTGTGTAGTGCTGCCAGCCAGTCAACGGCCTGGGCACCTGTGCTGGCGGAAGCCACCAGGATCTCTTTTTGACCAGCTGTTCTAGTTAAAAACTAGACACCTGGTCACCCTACTGGGAGGTGCTGGGCTGGTCACATGTCCTCCTCTTTACATTTTGCTTCCCAGTATGGAAAGGCATAAGTCATCTCAACAGTGCTCCATGATGCCTCCAAAGAGGGATCCCAGAGCACAGAATGGGAGGTTTTGTTTCTCAGCTAGTGGCAGCTGTAGACTGGACAGCACGCAAAGACACCTAACTGCACCTCCAAATAAGAGGTGGTATTGGGAAATGACTGGGATCCATTTGTAATGACTAAAATGATCTTTTAGCACAGAATAAATCAGGACTCCAAGAGGAAATTCATTTTAACAAGGGGTCCCTTCAGTCCATCCAACACATCTCTGAAATAGACGGATCCCAACAACCTGATTACAAGAACATTGCCTTTAAAGGGAATAATCAGATTGGACCCAAGTTATTAGAAAGACAAGGTGGGTGCGGTAATCTCTTTTACTGTCCCAATTTCTGCTGGTGGAAGGGACAAGCTTGTGAGCTTACACCAAACTCTTCTGAAATTTTGTGTCTCACCAACAGAAATTGGTCCAGTAAAAAAGATCATCTCACCCACTTAGTCTCTGTTCCCCTTACAGATTTATTTTAGTCAAAAGACTGTATAATGTATATTTGCAGCATATATTTACTGACATTTTTTATCCAAGTGTTTAGGAGATTTGGTGCTAGCCAGGAGAATTCTGCAGACTGAGGTCAGGGCTGTCTTCTTTTGAGGTTCTGATGCCAGCTCTTGAACCAATACATCAGCAGCACATTTCAGATGACAGAAGGCATGTTCCTTCTTGAATCGCACTTGCGCTGGCGTTTGTTCTTGAGGCACTGGAGAAAAAAAAAGTAATGAGCCCATAAACCTCAAGTTGGCTTTATTTGATAGAATGTTTGCCAGAGCTACGTATCAGCCCAGTAACAAAGAGGTCTGTCATTCTAGCATTTACAGTAGATATCCATTATGGCCACCTGTCAAAAGTTTAGAGACAGATGAGAGTATGCCAAGAGTGTGTGTAACCTTTCTGCCAGGTACTGCAGCCAGGGCTGGGTTCAATATCTAGGGGTTCCTTTTCATCCAACCCACACAGAACTCGAGCCCTGACCCAGTAGCCTGGGAAATTCACAGACACCCCTGGGTGCCTCTAAGAGGCAATACTTCCCCACTTGCAAGCACAGAATCTGAGCGTAGAAAAGAAACTTAACTTGGGAAAACACCACAGACAGAGTTCATAACCAGCCCATGAATAAATGTCCCAGCTGAAGTGAATAGAACAATGCCCTTTGCCTCTCAAGCTCACAAGTCCAGCAATGTAAATGTCCCCTTCACATGCCCAACCTTTTTGTACCCCATTCACAGTTGCTGCCCTTGGTCAGGGCAGACTAGGGCTCAGAGGTGGTTTTCAGAGCTCACCTCCCATCCTTCAGGGGGTGGGGATAGGAGGAGTCTCACCCACTCTGTTGGCCGCTCACTGCTGCTCCTGCTAGCCATTCCCACCAGCTATCTGCTGGCTGCTTGCTCCTGCCAGGTTCCCTGCTGGCCACCTGCTGCCACTCCTGCCAGCCGCCTGCTGGCCATCTGTTCCTGCAACTCACCTGCTGCCGCTCCTGACAGCGGCTGTGCTGGCCAACTGCTGCCAATGGCTTTGGATCTGGGAAAAACCTAGTGATTTCAGCTCTGTTATTCCAGTTTCTCGGTTATTTCAGCTCTTGACCCACAGCACAGGCCAGCATAAAATAAAGAGACTCCTATGAAGAAACAGTTTGAACCAGTCTTACAGCTCATGCCTGGAGGGCATATAACCTGCTGGTTCAGAGTTCTGCTCTCCTCCCCCAGCCAATCCACTTGAGTCTGGAAGGGAAAGGCTTGTCCATCCGAGATTCTTTACAATGCCAGTGTTTCTCCTGCAAGCACTAGTAGTCATATTTTAATTTCTGCATTTAGGGTTAACATGGTTTGTGACCCCACAACAGCCAAATTAGTTACAACAGGCAAAATACCATTATAACAGTTGACCATCCATCAGGTCTATAGCACTGGCTGAACTGGATTTACATAAGCGCACCAGGATTTCTTTCCCATTCCAGCATGAGCTGTATTTACATAACACCTTACCTTAGCTCAAGACTACTCAACTTTGGAAGCCCTGGGGATCACAATGATACTCACAGTATATGCTGAGGGCCACAACTTAAGTGTAGTTGGATGTAAATGCAAATATATATGCAAATAGCTTTTCACACTGACGGGCATAAATCTAAAGTTTAAGACAAGACTACACAACACAGACCCCATTTAAGTCAGTTCTGCTGTTATTAATAAAATGCAATATTTACCTGATTTTCACCCATGACAGCACTTAATGAGCAATGACAGTCCAGGAATTCAACTACTAAAACATGTATCAACAGAAGACCATTATATTGACTACTTTGTTTTGGCTCCCACCTGTGGGCTGTGTGTTGAGCCCCACGTAAACCCAAATTGCACCGCAGGCTACAAGCAAACAGGACAGGGGCCGCATGCAGCCCATTGGCCACCTGTTGAGTAGTCCTACCTAAGCTAAATATCTGACAGGGCTAAACTACTGAGTGAGCATAACCATATCCAGGATTCCTTTCCCCTTTCAGTTGGCTGCATTGGAAGCATTTATTCAGACCCAGCTTACAAGTGTAAATGGGGGGGAGGAGAAGGGGGAGAAAAAGGGGTGAAAAAAAATGGATCTGGAGAAAGCCTGAAAATCCTAATACAGTCCTCGTATATTTTGCACAATTAGGGAGCAAGGTAGTGTAGGAAAGAAGAAACACCTCATTCATAAGATCATTAAATTTTAGTTATAGTTATAATATCCCCTTTTCTCAATTGAAATATCATGCCAAGCAGTGTTAATAATAGTCCATTTGAAAATCCTAGATTATGGTCTGTGGTCCTCTGGTAGACGCTCTTGTCCGTTAAAAGCATTTGCAGAAAATCATGCCAGTCTAGACGTAGCCCATTGCTATATACCTGCAAGTGCTGAAAGTTTCACTGCACACATGTTGGAGGACAAGAAGACTTGAGTTCCCTTTGAAATCTGTAAATATAATGGTGGATAAAGGCAGAGGACTAGTTCAGGTAAGGATATTAGTTGACTTGGCTGAAAACTGTCCTACATTCTTGCTAATACAATGTATCTGCTTTCTTTAGCTGCCGTATTACATAGTTGTTTTGAAGCCAAGAGGGATTATCAAAGCCTACTTAGTAGGCTATAAGTAACTGAATCCCAAGAAGACTTTTCCTGTATTTGTTAAACACTAGAAAGTAGGAAGGAATTAGACAATGGAAAGAAAATCAGATAGGATATAATTTTCCTCTCCCACCCACTCTGTAGATCTGTTATCTGCTTGAATATTCAACACTTCATCCACTCACAGATCTTCCATAGAGGCTGAAGGAAGTTCAGTGGATGAATGAGTGCAAAATATGCAAGCATGATCTAGATAAGAGATCCACTTTGTGGCTTGCACCACATGAACATTGGGGAAATCTGAATCTAAGGCAAGGGGGCTAAATATAAGGAAAAGAAGATATTACCATTGGAGAAGAGCCATTTGAGCCTATTAGAACAGCAAACCTCAGAGTCGGGTTAGTTTAGTAAAAATTTAAACCCCCATCATAGGTCAGGAAGAAACCATAAAGAGAGAGCCTACCTAGCAGGTAGACTATCAATCTGTGCTATCAGGCTGATGAAGGCTCTCATGTCTACTAGTGCAATATATTCCTATAGAGGAAGTCTGGATTTAGACATGAGCTTTAAACTCATGCAGTGACTGTATAAGCAGAGCTCTCTCCCTCAGCCTCCTTGGGGGAGGAAGCTCCTAGATGCCAACACAGAAACACCCAATGCAGAGAAGAACTTTAAAAATAGCACGGACGATGGTAGCCCAAAATGAATTAGTGAGCAAAACTGGATTACTTGAGCAACCCATGGTTTGAACAAGAAAAGAATCCTTTTAGGCCATACAAATTTGTATGGGTGAGAGGTGTCTGTAGTGATCTTCTTGTGGCAGAGAAAATTTTCAAAGAAATACTTTGTTTTGGGTCTGACGTGCAGTTGTATCTAGTTTTGCAGTGAGCCACCAACATCTGCAGGCAGACACCTCTACCCCCCAAGCACATGACCCCAAACATACCAAGAAAGTTAAGTAGGGAGCATTATACATATTCTCATAGGATGATACATTTCTCAGCTCTCCTCTTGGGCTTCTTAACCTCAGTACCTCCCACTTGTGGAGTCAGGGTCATTAGCCCAGCTGTACTGTAAAGAGGGCAGACAACCTTAGTTGATCTTAACTCAGCTGTAACCCAGGAGTAATTCTTTCCAGACTGTTCCCTGGAGATGGAAGGCATAACCTTTTCAGTGCACACACTGTCAGCCACTCCACAAGGGCAAGTTTTTTGGTTACATCTCTTCCAAGCATTATTAGATTTCAAATGTGATTGATATTTCAATATTGTTGATATATCAAGTGCTGCTATGAGCTATTTCAACACTGGAATATTCAGACCAGTTATATATTAATTGAAATTGACTACTGCTGAAATCTGCATAACCAATTTCTGAACTAGTGTTTTGAAGACTGGTCTGAAGAGCATTGCTTCAGTCTTATCTTTATATCATCCTCCAATGGAGGGATTTTCTTGTCTTTTCCCTCAAAAAATATCCACAAATTTCTAAAAGCATCCACAGACCTCAGAATTTTCTCTGCTAGTGGGTTCCCTCTTCGTGCTGTACAATAGGGGCTGGGCATTCAAAAGTTCTCAGTATTAATCTAATTCTGCTTCCACTGATGTGAATGTTAAAACTCCTAGGCTACGTCTACACTGCAGGCTTTTTGTGCAAGAATGGCGGTTCTTGTGCAAAAACTTGCTGAGCGTCTACACTGCATGCGTGTTCTTGTGCAAGTAAATTTACAGTAAAGCATCAGAAGAGAGGGATTCTTGCGCAAGAGTTATTCCTCTCTCCATGAAGAATAAGCCCTCTTGCGCAAGAGCTCTTGCACAAGAAGGAAGTGTGGATGGGAACAGGGGTTTCTTGCTCAAGAAACCCCTATGGCTAAAATGGCCATCAAAGCTTTCTTGTGCAAGAGAGTGTCTACACTGCCATGGACGCTCTTGCGCAAAAGCACATGGCAGTGCTGGATGTGCTCTTGTGCAAGAAAGTGCTTGCACAAGAAGCCTGCAGTGTAGACATAGCCCTATTGATTTAATTGGTAACACAGTTAAACACATGCAGAGTGTTTCTGAAAATCCCCAGACTACGTCAATGAACAGGAGAATATAATTCAGCTTTATAATAGAATTGCTTTGATGAACATCATTGAATCCTTTATTTTATGTCTCTATCATGCTATAAAACCCCAGAGTAGGAGAAACTGCAAACATTACCTTTATTTACTTTGTAACCTTTGGGATGGTCTTCAGCTATCTGGCTGTCATTATGATATATATAACTTTGACCTCTGGGTTTTGCCTGAGCCACTGTAGTCAAGTAGAAAAAGATCTGTCTTTGTATTATGAATATACTGCAGAGTTTCATACCACAGATGTACAGCTTTGGAAAGAGATTATGATAATGTCAGTTACTAGTTCTCCACCATCTAATCTAAAGTCATCATTATAGAAATGGACCTTTTTTCCTTTCTTTTGATCATGGGTTCTCTTAACAAGGAGTTGTTTAGGCTGAAATGGAATTTTTACAACCTCCCAGTAATATTTGAATATATGGAGCATTTATCTGTTTAAACTTGGTTATTAGGACCAGATTTCTTGTTGTGAGCTTTATCAATTGCATCCATAAACTGTTTGTGCATAATTATACCTGAGATTTTTATTGCATTGCACTTGTTATTTGGATATCCTGATTTGTGGGTGTGGAGAGGAATTTAAAAGTCTAATCGACTATAAACAAGACCACAAATAATTGCTGTTGATCTCATTCCTGCTCTGGTGTGGGATAAAGGGATTTTCAGAGCTGGTAGTGCAGCTGGGCTCAACCAGATCTTGATATGTTCTCATCTTCATGGCTCAGGCCAACACACAACTTTGAAAAAAGGGAGAGAGGGTGTCAGACCAGACCAGTTTAAAACAGGTGTAGGTGATCTCTGCTTTTCAACCAGAGTGTTATGACAGAGACTGGACTGGCTGCTGGGACCTTTATCTACTTCTTTTGACTCTGCTCATGACTGTATCCATTATATCTCTATTGCATTTTCAGATGCGAATTAAAAATAAAAGTTTAGTGATAGCAGTAATGGTGCCCTGAATATGGGTGCCAAAAGCCATCACTGCTACATATTTGATTTTCAGGCTGCTTTCTATTTGCTTTTCAACCCTTTTATTTCATTTGAGTATTTTCTTTTTGCACTTTCTGTTTCTTTCCTGCAACACTGTTTTTACAAAGCAGAATGCCAGCATGGGCATGTCTGAGTTTAAAGCAAGCTTTCAAACCCATACTGTTTGAATGGATTAGAAACTAGGCATGTACTCTACCTTGTCATCAATTCCCCTCCACATAATCCAGAGCTGTTTTCTTCTTGATTATTTTATTAATAAAGGGGCAATGTTAATCCACAAAAAAAAAAAACTATTAGGCTGTGTCTACATTGGCATCCCTTTCCGGAAAAGGGATGCTAATGAGACACTTCGGAATTGCAAATCCGCGGGGGATTTAAATATCCCCCACGGCATTTGCATTTACATGGCTGCCGCTTTTTTCCGTCTCGGGGTTTTTGCCGGAGAAAAGCGCCAGTCTAGACGCAATTCTCCGGAAAATAAGCCCTTTTCTGGAGGATCCCTTATTCCTACTTTCAATAAGGGATCTTCCGGAAAAGGGCTTATTTTCTGGAGTTTCGCATCTAGACTGGTGCTTTTCTCCGGCAAAAACCCCGAGCTGGAAAAAAGCGGCAGCCATGTAAATGCAAATGCCGCGGGGGATATTTAAATCCCCCGCGGATTTGCAATTCCGAAGTGTCTCATTAGCATCCCTTTTCCAGAAAGGGATGCCGATGTAGACACAGCCTTACAGTTTTACAGCCATACTACGGACCTTGATAGAATGGTGGGGTTTCAGTCACGTGATTCATGTTGAATGTAATGACCCTAGAATTACGGATACGTTTTTGAAAGTTTAGTTAGTGTCTGATGTAAAATACAGTCTATCGTACATTGCTAGCTCTGGCATTTCTCAGGGGTTCTGGCTGTTGACAAATTAATGGTTAGAGCTTGAAGTTTTAGTTCTATTAATTTGGCATACAAGTTTCAAACTCTGAATGTGATATCTTAGCAAATAGGTAGCAACAACTAGGCACAACAGGGGAAATTAGGATTACATTTTCAGCTTGAACTCTGAATACCTTGCTTTTAAAAAGATTTGA
This sequence comes from Pelodiscus sinensis, assembly GCF_052426305.1. Taxonomy (NCBI): domain Eukaryota; kingdom Metazoa; phylum Chordata; order Testudines; family Trionychidae; genus Pelodiscus; species Pelodiscus sinensis. The sequence continues at coordinate 80,919,879 of NC_143057.1, read as the reverse complement.
GTCTCTTTATGTTCCTGGAACTTGTTTTTTGTGATCGAGTTGTCCAGGGAAATGCTCGACAGATCTACAAACCCAACAAGTCTTTGTTTTTAAGGCAGATAATGTAATAACAGGGCTGTCCATCCCAAAGTGCTTCACAACACATGTGCCTTACATGGGAGTTCTTCTGACCAAAACAAGATTCTTACAGACCTCATTGTGAATTTTGCCATTGTCAGGAGAGAAGGCTAAGACCTTACATACTATACTGTTCTGGAGATGCTCGAAAAAGAGGGACTTTTTTGAAAAAAAAAACCCAAAACCAAAAACCCACAAAAACACAAACATTTGTCCTTTTTGAAATATTTTGTATTTGAAATATTTTGACAAGCTGTATACTGCACAAACAGTATTACAAACAAGATACAGCTGGCTAAGAGGGCAGTTCAGAAAGACGGATTGGACAGTCATTGGGGAGATGAAAAATGTCAGTCTACAAGAATGGGCAAACCTCTTCATAAAATGACAACTAGATTTCAATTTAAGGTGTCACCTGAATGACATTCACTTTCTAAACATGGAGGCTGTTTAACTGCATTTGAAAAATAAAAGGCAGGACAAAGCTAAGATTCAGGTCTTTGCTTCCAATTACTGAGCACACTAAGAAATCCCTGTTTGCTGGAACTTGTACTATTTTGTGTATCCAGTTTCTACTTGCCATGCAAAGAACATTTTACGTATTACAAAAAAGTCTGATTAAATAACAGCTGTGTTTTTACTGCAACTGGCTTTGCAACCACTGAGCTTTTATTCATGGAAACACTTAATCTATACTGTTTCCTTCGGATTAGTTTGAAGAAGAAGAATTTAAACTGATCTGAAGCAAGAACTTGCCTTCCAGCGTTACAACCAGTCTTGGTAATTACACTCAACTTGTGGAGAATTATTTATTTTGCTCTCCTACTGATATTTTTCCTACAAAGCAAATGTTCAAGTCATGATTAAGACAACTCAGCATTTCATTCTGAGAAATGACTGCCTCTGGAGTTTACAGGCTGGAATTTTGGAATAAGGCTGTAATGTGTACAAATTAAAAAATACCCTTGTTAGGAGCATTGTATTTGCATTGCTAACTAAAATAGGTGTCCCTTGCCACAACACCCAAGATATAAATATCCTAGTTTTTTTTAATACCCCAAACATTTTGAAACACAGGTTATTTGCAAATAACCATTGCTTAGCTTTACAAATACTCCTTTCAGTTTTATTACCACTTCTGTCTGTCTAAAATAATAAAACCTTCATTGTGTTCATTTAAAAAAGTGTTTCTGGGGCAAATCCTGCTCACTTACCACCAGGAAGTTCTACTAAACATTATCACAAATAGCACCCATGTGCTGAGGTGAATTTCATCCTATGTGCATATTTTCTTAGCATTCTTCTGTTTTCTGTTTAAAATAGTAATTTATTTGAAACAAAGGGCCTGATTTTCAAAATTAGGTGTGTTTGATTACCTATGCAAGATTGTACATCGCAAGTAATTGTGCAAATTAATTGTGAAAGCAGATTGGGTAGTTGTATGGGCAGAGTGTGTTACATAGCTCACCGACCAGTTAGATACTTCAGTAATTGCATATGTGAGCAATTATAGCAACTGCTTATCCTCCTTAGCTGGCGTAATGGCATGTACCTAATCATGAAAGTTAGGGTTGTCATATTGAATGATAATATTTATTTAAAAATCAAAACTGGCACTGAATTACAAAAGATACAAGAGTCTGATTATGCAGTTGTTGCATACTACAAAACTCCCATTGACTTCAATAAGAGTTGCATGTATGTAAAGGCGGCAGACTTAAGCCCTGATTCAGAACTGAAGTTATGTAGGTGCTTAATTTAACTCCAGGCTTATGTGCTTTTTATGTGAAAGCTATGCACATGATTCCAGGGCTGTGCTGAATGACAGCCTAAGTTACTGTGATAGTGAAGCATGCATCTTTGATATGAATGGAGGCAAATAACACATATGTTGAATGGTGTAGGACTGGTTACGAACAAGCATTCTCTCTGTTTTGAGTATTTCTGATCTATTTTTTAAAAAAGCAACTGTTATCATCTGCTGTGAATTAGGAGAAAAATTAAATAAGATCTTTGATTCACAATCAAGTTTATTTAAGAAATTAAAAAGAATACTCATGCACCTATTCCAATTTTGGTTGCAGAGGGAAATTCCAAATTAAATGCAGAAAATTATTAACTTTGGTTTCTGGATTAGTTAAGATACAATGTGAATCAAGAATATTTAATTTCACAGCTAAGCTTCTTTCTCAAGCTGCTTAACAATTGGAGAAAAAAAACAAAGTCCAGGGTATTTTGTGTTCATCAGCAGTCCTGTGTTTGGTCTCCAATGGCAGATTGTATCTTGTCTCTCTAACTGTGAACCCAGTGATAACTGCAGCTGAGCTTAAGGAAGACATTAAGGAAGACATTGGCCCTAGAATAATTGATAATGAAAATCAGACTTACTGTTTGAAAGGTAGTTCACTAGGGCATACACATTAATTTCACAGGCTGAAGCTGCATCATTGATGTGACACCATATTTAATACCTTTTAAAATGTCAAATATCTTTAAGACCATGTTAATTTTAAATAGGGATACAGTACAATAGATATATTAACAGTGCTTGTTTCTTTATTGGATATTTAAGTGGGTTCATGTTTAATCTATAGGCTTCTCACTAGACATCCCTGAGTAGGAGCTTAATCCAAAGCCCACTGATATCAATGGAAAGATTCCCACTAAAGTCAGTAGGCTTTGAATTAAGCCCTCAGCCCTTACTGCTGAGTTAAGAAATACTTTACTGAGACCTTTGGAAGGGCCTGATGCTCCTGTGAAAGAGATGGGTTTGTTATCCGTTTAAGGGTAGCAGGATGAAGCCTTTAATGAATAAGTTTCAAGCACAGAGCAGGCACTCCAAGTTTGCTTCTGTAGACAAGTTTTATGTGTGGCCCATGAGACATTTTGTTTACCATTGTCCATGTGCAGCGTTGTCAGATTCTGTTCTTTTCTGTCTGCATAGCTTTTTCTTACCAGTATTACTGAAGTGACATGCACATGACGTGAGGTGCATGCTAATGGCACACAACATGGACAACAAGAATCATACACTCCCTTTGCATCCAATAAAAGCACTGGTAGAGTGCAATCAGCACATCTTGCAATTCTAGGCATGAAAGTGCAGTTAAAAAACGATCCTATTCCAGGAGACTATCTTGGTAGGACAATCTTGCAAACCACTGAGATGAGGGAGGGCCTCTCATGCAGCCCACTCACTAGCCTAGTTTGTCCTTTGTGAAATAGACTAATCTAGAATAAACATTGTTCCAAACATACGACAAAAACTCCATAAAGATGGTCTTGTTTCATTAGCAAATCAACAATAATTCACATGGATCTTGGGGGATCTGAGTTTTGTGTGGGCTGAAACCTCCCTGCTAATTCTGTAAAGAGAATAAGTGCAAACTTGCCTTCCATGTGGAGCAAGCTGGAGGGAGTGGCAGACCTGTCCCTGAAATATTATTTGAAAGACAACCTCTTACTCTATAGTTGTGCCTATGGCTCTATAACATGGCACTCAGTTCTTCTGAACATACCAGATTGATAGGTTCCAGTTTGTCTATTCCACAGTTGACAATTCCATATATTCAAGGACTACAGCATTATCCTCAACGAGGGTTCCTTTGCACCTGGGTGAATCTGAGTGAATAAATTCATGAGCAACAGCAGTGGACAAGAGCTAGAGTTTAACAAAGACTCTTACTTTGTTTGTCATCAACCAATTGTTTCCAGATAATAATTGTACAGGCTAGTTTGAAGGAGCAAAGTTTTCCAACAAAGCAAGCTTGGTAGCAATTGTTTTTTTTAAATACAGGCAGTCCCCAGGTTACATGGATCCGACTTACATCAGATCCCTACTTGCAAACGGGGTGAGGCAATCCCGCACTAGCTGCTTCCCCCCAGCAGACCAGGGAGACGTGACGCTAGCGCCCCTCCCCCCCAGCAGACCAGGGAGACGCGGAGCGGCTTTTCTCAGCAGACACCTCAGCTTGAGAATAAAGGACGGAGGGAAGTGAGGTGTGGGAGAATAAAACTGAGCTCTGGAGAAATGTTTGGCTAGAGTTTCCCCTACAATATGTACCAGTTCCGACTTACATACACATTCAACTTAAGAACAAACCTACAGTCCCTATCTTGTATGTAACCCGGGGACTGCCTGTAAATTAAAACCCCATATTCAATTGTTCTACTGAGAAAAATCCATTTATTTGGTATTGTTTTAGTTAACCCCACAAAACACATAATGCTTGAAAAACCACTGTGCTTGAAAATGAATCTTCTTCTTAGTGTCAGCAAAATAACTCCCAGCTGCTTTCTAAGGACTAGCCATTTGTTTTGGGATGGCCAAAGTTCAGTACACAGGCAAACAAGGCCAGTCATTTGCTGCAGCTCTTCCTTCTTGTTATTATGGAGATGCAACCCATGGAAACAATAGATTCCAGAACACAATGCTGTTTCTCATAGCCTATTTTGTGGCTTTCTTGCAAATTGTACAATTACTTTCTGATCCATTAGAATGGAACAAAAAATTTCACACACCACTGGAATTTTCAAAGGGGCCATAGGTACCATCCTCCCATCCAAAGAAACTAGGTGCAACTCTTAGTACTTTGAGAATCCTAGTCAAAATCTACGGCTATGTCTAGACTGGCAAGTTTTTCCGCAAAATCATCTGCTTTTGTGGAAAAACTTGCCAGCTGTCTACACTGGCCGATTGAGTTTCCGCAAAAGCACTGACGATCTCATGTAAGATTGTCAGTGCTTTTGTGGAAATACTACGCTGCTCCCATTCAGGCAAAAGTCTTTTTCCGAAAAACTTTTGTGCAAAAGGGCCAGTGTAGACAGCAGAGATTTGTTTTCCGCAAAAAAGCCCTGATCGCGAAAATGGCGATTGGGGCTTTTTTGCGGAAAAGTGCGTCTAGATTGGCCATGGACGCTTTTCCGCAAAAAGTGCTTTTGCGGAAAAGCGTCCTGCCAATCTAGATGCGCTTTTCCGAAAATGCTTTTAATGGAAAACTTTTCCGTTAAAAGCATTTCCAGAAAATCATGCCAGTGTAGACGTAGCCTACGTGTAAACTGGGATGTACTATGCCATAGCGTCTGTTGGCAACCAAGGTTCCCTCTAAGCTGCAGGGCAACACAGCTCCACAACTGCTTAATCAGCTCCACCCAGTCAGGTGCTTGGGGTTCCAAGCATGGAGCTGCCTGGCTGAGTGGGGCTGATAAGGCAGCTGCAAAGCTATGCTGTCCCTACAGCTTAGAGGGAACCTTGTTTGTAACCTCAGACAGGCCAACACTACTTCCATTATTCTTTAACAACGGAAATACTAAATAATACTAATAAGTGATAGTAATAAGTAATAGACGTTACCCAGTAACAGCTGATGCTAATGGAAAGCATCTGAAAGTTTCTCAGTCCGTATCATTCATTCTGAGACACTTGTTTGATGAAAGATGTGTCAGCACCTGCTTGAAGTCTCATTCTTCTCTGTGATAAGGAGCTAGTCTCAGTGATAGAGGGTGCTTGATTGAAATGCCTGTCAAACTTAATCTAAAAAATAGCTCTACATGAACATAGTTAATGAGATAGGTTGACAGCTATGTATCACATGAAGGACTTGGGTGCATATAGACATGGAAAAGTGACTGGTAGCTCCCAGTTGGGGATGGAAAAAAGGGAAAAGATAACTCCTTAAAAACTTGTTAGGATGGAATGACTTCAATGTAAAGAACCTTTCCTAGTGTTTATCTTGTCTTGTTCTTTGCATTCTAAATAATGATTCTACCTGTATATCTTATTTATATGGCCCTCACTGCCATAGTTTCTGCAGTACTGTAGACAATCATTTAATGCAGTGATACTGCACATAAGCCAACTTAGGCTGTGTCTAGACTGCAGGGTTTTTTCGAAAAAAGTAGTCTTTTTTCGAAAAAACTTCACCTGCGTCTAGACTACAGCTGCGTTCTTTTGAAATTAAATCAAAAGAATGCGGCTTTTCTTTCGACAGCGGTACTCCTCATTTCACGAGGAAGAACGCCTTTTTTCGAAAGTGCTCTTTCGAAAAAAGGCGTTCTTGAATGCAAACAGGGCTTTTTCGAAAGACAGCATCCAGACTGCCTGGGTGCTCTCTTTCGAAAAAGCGGCTTGCTTTTTCGAAAGTACTGCTTGCAGTCTAGACGCTCTTTTTAGAAAGAAGCTTTTTCTAAAGTATCTTTCAAAAAAGCCTCTTTTGAAAGAGGCTTGCAGTCTAGATGTAGCCTTAGTGATCAAGATGATCAAAAAGACCCACAGCAGTGTGAATTCATTTCTTTACTATAATATTATGTATTCATATTTAAACAGTATGACAGGGAAATATTCAGTTATGTATTATTCTCACAGTAAAATGACTGATCAAATATTATTATTTTATCAGCTACAACTGTCTAATAAGCATCCTGACTGGCTAATAACTTGGTGTTTTAACATCATGTGATATTCACTTAAAATTTTAAAAAATGCTGCGACTGATTCAATTTATTTTGAATTAGTCATATCACATTTTTTAAAATGACAAGCCACTTCCTAAATAAAACAATGGGATGTCAGTGAATCCACTGTATTTCAAAATTTTGTGCTAATCTATTGGTATCCACAGAGTTGTTGTACCTGGGAATATTAGTATGTCAGCACAATGCAAAAGCTACAGAGCCTATTGCTCTGGCCTTATTTTTCTTCATTGTTTTCCTCTTTTTTAAAATAATACACTCCAGTGCTTCCCAGGTTCATTCCTGGGAGTTCAAGAATACTCTCATTACCCCTCAGCATGGGAGATCAGACTAATGAAAGAGTCACTGTATCTCTTCTGCTAGGAAAGCAGCCCTCATGGGCCATGCCAGGCACTGAGAATTGATAAAATTGGATCCAAGGTTTGTTCCCCTACAGATTGTGTGTCAAGAATATTTTTTATGTTGACTTTGAATTACCCCTCTTTGATTTAATCAAGTTATTAGTTAAATTAGAAAAGATGTGGATGAGAACAAGAACTGTAAGGTGGATAAAAAGCTGGTCAGTGGGCAGAAGGCAATGGGTTTGTGCTGAAAGTCAAATTATCAGCCTGGGGGAGGTTATTAGTGGAGTTCCTCAAAGTCTTAGAACCAGTAATAAAACTTCTTGTGGACTATAAATAGAGTCCCCTGTGCATCCCTTTACATCATCTCTTAATATAGCCATTTTCTTACATGATGGGACAAGGCAAAAAAAGAAGAGGTTGATGGCTTTTGTTTTGTCCTTCATAATCTTAAATACCTCAGGAAAGTCCACTCTATGGCTCCTTGCAGACCCTTTACTTATCTCAAAGCTTTAAAAAACACTATCTCTTTAACTGCAGGCTTCCTTCTTACATGGGCACTTAATCACAAGTGGTACCTGTTCTGCCCTCCCTTTCCTGTTTTCCACTAGTAAGCCAGGTCATACTATGTCAGTCCTTTGCAGCAGCATTTCTTCAAGGATCTTTCATTCTTGAACCGAAGTTGGCAGAAGTAGGTGGACCTGTTTCTTTAGTCTGATCTATGATAATGAAAGGTATTCAGAAGATATAGCTCTGAATAGCTCTGGTCACTCCCCATTTTCATTTTTTTGAACTGTTGAATTGTTTTCACTCGGGATGACCTTTGTCTGCCCTAACATACCTTAACACTACTCTCTGGGAACTAGAGGAGACACTCCCAACCATCTTCAGAAGGCCTCTGTGCCCAATGAATTAATAGTAGTGTATAGTGTGAAGAACTAGGTGAAGATACAGCTGTTCTATTTTTTATGTAAGTTTTCTGAGGGGATGCCACCCCTGAAATGTATCTTTAACCTTCTCTCTCTGCCTGGGTCTCATCCCAAATTTTTCATCTCTTAGCAAGAGGAAATCTGTACGACAGGAGTGAAGCACTGACATAAAATTTTCCTTCTGTGGTTTCAGGTTAGGGACTACTAAAACAGACATTTTCAAACTCTTGAGTCCTGGCTTGTAAGGGCAAGCCGCTAGCTGCCCACAAGATGCTTTGTTTAACTGCGTCTCCACAGGTATGGGTGATTGCAGCTCCTTTTGGCCATGGATCGCTGTTCCCAGCTAATGGGAGCTGCAGGAAGTGGTGTCCCAATCCTGCGGAGATGCAGTTAAACAAAGCATCTTGTGGCCAGTCAGTGGCTTGTCCTTCTGGGCTGCGATCCAGAGTTTGAAAATCCTGGGACTGAAATACATGCTACAGTGTAATCTCGTAAAGCTGGATACCCTCTGGACATGCCCCTTTCCTGCCCAGTGTCCTTCATGCTTCAGGGTCCATGGGTCCTGTGGAGAAAGAGAGGCTACAGCTGCCTTGGCTGTGACAATCTACTCTAGTGAAGTTTTCCCGATGAATTATCTGTGCTATGATGCAGAAGATGGAATAAACAAAGAGAAAATCTGGCCTAGAGAACCAGATTGGGGACACTCCCACTCCCATTAAAGATGATGGATCAGGTGCTTGGTAGCATATATGAGGTTTTTGTCATATATTTGCCAGAGTAAATTTTCAAGTAATTTTTGATCAAATGTATATGATGTGTATTCAAGGCAATTATCTAACAACAACAATAAAAGGTTTCTGCAGAGTACAGTGGGGTTACAAGACTTAATGACTGTCATTTTTATCGTAATTTCCTTCTGCCTTGTACAGTGACGCCATCCAAATGGAATCAATATTGACATCATAAGATTTAAACAGAAAAACAAAGTGGTTGTAGTTTAAAATGAAAAAGAAGACGTAATTAACCGTATGCTCATTTGTATCTTTGTAACAGACTTTTTGGTGGAAAGCTGTTTACAGTACCTTGTTAACAAGACAAGGCACGCATGTTTATTAGGGGTGAAATTAATGCCAACTAGCTCAGTATCTCTTCTTCTTCTCCCCTCCCCTCCTCTCCGCAGAATCAGAAAAAAATTGCAGTGAAGCAGCAGAGGGCGTCAGCAGCCTGTTTTTCAAAATGGTTATAATGGAGGGACACATCAATAAATTTGCTAACAGAGTTTAATAGCACAAAACATGAGTAGCAGCTTTTAACTAGCACATTGAGACTCTTAAAGTGTCTATATAACAGTGACAATTTACTGTGGGGAAGCCATTTACATTGCTATTGAAAAAATATAAATAAAGAAAACAATGACCGAACACTAGAATACAGAAGACAGTATCTAATGACTGTGACTGAGATCATTTTTGCAGGTCGCCTGCTGCTCTTCTAGGCTGAAGCTCCTTCTGATGCCAATGGATACAGGCGGAATTAAATGAAACCATCTACTATTTCCAATATGGTTTGAGTTTGCGCTCTCTTAGAATTGTAGTGCCCCCATGGAGCAATAGATCACTGAAGGGGAGAAATGTAGAATAGCATACAAACAATGAACAAGCAATAACAGATATCTGGGAAATTTAAATTTTTATTCAGAGTTTAACTTAATTGGTTTCTTAATGGAAACCAAAAAGCTTATGAAGCTTCTGGTCTGTTGTAATCAGGCAAGCAACATCTACTGTCCTGGAAATTGAATTCAGATTTTTGGGAAGCTTCCTAGGTTAGTAGGCTTCACAAAACTGGATTGTGCCAGGTATTTCTCACACTGTGGCTATTGCTATTTACTGTAAGGATCCTATTAGAAAAGGAGAATTTGAATGTGACTGGAATATGAGCCACTCCCAGCTTGCCTCTAAAACCCACTTTTTAGATCTAGCTTGGGATAAAGAGTTTTGGGGGTGAAAGCTAGTCCTTTTTTT